>NC_088684.1:34943998-36193998 GCF_028017835.1 Emys orbicularis
AGGTTGATTATAAAATGGAACAAGTTTTCCCTTTATTTAGTGGATAAAATATTTATTTGCTTGTACCCCAGTGCAGTTCAATGACTCCCCTAAATTACCAGTGTTCCTTTTAAAAATAACGCATATGTAAGAACTTAGCCAGCCAATCTAATCCAAAAACTAAGAATTTATAGTTCATATGAACTGTAGCCTCCCTTGTAAACCATCACAAACCTCCCCACCTTCTGCTCTAAGTGCAAGGCACATTTTTTGACCTTGCCTTCTTTAACATAAATATATAGCAACACACACATATTTTAAAGATTCCAAAACAAAACATTGCACTGTATACACTTCTTCCATGGGGAGAGGAGGAGAAACCAAACATGTGACAGATGTTAATCACATTGCTTAGTGCACTACTGAAAGGACCTCAGATTCTAAGGTGAGGAGTGCAGTATAAGAACCTACAGAGAATAGAAATGATTGGTTATTGTGATTTCAAATAAAGATCTTGTGCCACTGAAAATAATCTTATAGTACATAGGCACATTTCCTGTGACCTCTACCACCAAATATACTGTGTCTGCATGAGAATATTGTTCATAGGCCTAAGGGAAAGAACAAGGTTCCCCAGAATTAAACATTATGTTGCCACACAAATAATGTCTTAGTGGACTACCATATTGCCCTGTAATGACCTAACCATTTACAGCAGATTAAATATAAGAAAAAAATAAATAAATAAAAAGGAGGAAAACAGAAATCCTTTCCATGAGTTTGCAGTCTAAAGGCGTTACCAGTTATGGCTAACAATCAAAGCTTTTCCACTGGAAGGCTTTATGGAACAGGTTGGTTTGCTGAACTGGTTTGAAGAATGAGAGGGAACAGTTTGGGGAGGTTGTTACAAGCATTAAGGATAGCATGGAAGAAAGTATAAAGTGGGGAGTCAGAAAAATAAAAGTTGTAGTGAGGTAAAAAGCTTGGGTGGGTTGGAGGAAGCAAAAGGAGGTGCAGGGTGAGATGAAGAGAAGCAGTTTATACAGCATATGGAAAATGATGGAAAGTCATACTGAAGATTCACAATGGGGGATACATGCCTAGAGTACTGGGGAAGATACTCAGCTTCGATAGAGGAATTGGATAGATTATAAGGGAGAGAGAGCAGGCAGCCAAAGAGAAAAAGGACAAGGTGGAAAATTAGTGCAGGGCACAGAAAAGTGCTTTGGCAGCAGAGATACAAAAGAATTCTGGCAAAATGTTTGTGGAAGAAGCAGCATGATTTAATGAGGACGCTGGCTCCCAGGAGGAGGAAGAGATCTAAGGCATGGCCTGAGCACTGGGCAGGTGAAAAAGTGTCAGGCAGCCCAATGAGGAATTGGTAGGTGCTGATCTAGAACTAAGGGAAGGAAAAAGGTGAACACTCACACTAGGACCTTTCTGATTATGCAAAAGTCTTCTGGCCCTTTAAAGAGGGAATAGAGTTGCCATTCCCTTCTGTCCAGCAACATGGTACTAACTTGCCTTCCCCTTCTGTGTATTGACTCTGGTTTTTTGGTTACTTTCTTATGTTACCTTTAGAGACATGACACCCATACAACTGATTGGTGACTGATGTTTGACAGGTCAACCAATTAGGTATCAATCTAATGATCTAAAACAGCTAAAAAGATAAAAAACCATTGCTCCACTGTGTTAGAACTCTTACATGTGAGCTTAACAGAATTCAAAACAGGAGACAACCATTATATGGCTAATATAATGGCTATTTATATGGTTGGGAATTATTCAACAAATCTTGTTTCCATCAAAACAAATGCTGATATGCTGAAATTGAAACTGTTCACAAAACAGGGTAGGGTTCAACTAATTTCACAATTCAAAATAATGTCAAGAAAAAAGTTTTGAAATTGTTGAACTGAAAAATTCTGGTTTTCTGGTCCAAAGTGACTTTTTATTTCAAAATGTAAAGTAATTAGAAAAAACATGGAAAAAAGAAAAAAAAGGTAAAAATCTAAATGAAACATTTTCATTGACCCAAATAAAAAATAAATCAGTTTTTGAGTTCATCAGTATTTCTGAGATTTCCACTTTTCATTCCTATTCAAGATGGGTAAAAGTTTTCAGTCTCCAAAATATTCATGGAATTGGAAAATCATTTCCCACCCTAATGATCAATACAGTCACTTTTACATGTTTATAAAAATGTAAAAGGGGCACAAACCAATGACCGTTTGAGGTTAGGAAGAAACTTCCCCTATGAGCAGATTATTCCATAATTCTCCATGATGGGGTTTCTTGCACATTCCTTTGAAACATGTGGCCCTATGGGGGCAGACCGCTGATCTGATCTGGTATGTCAATTCCTGTGACAAGAAGCCTCTGAGTTTGCAAAAGGTCTATTTATTTCACCCAACATTTCAATTTGGTTTTAAGTGAAGATGCTATATGAGAAAATAAATGGGCAAAAAGAAGTATTAAGATATATACACATACACAAAATTCCTGCTTGAATTATTATGCTAATATCCACCCTACCAGCAGAATATGACACTGATTTGATTTTGAACTTTTTGAATGAAGTTTCTTTTGACTTTATGGATAATATAGGATAATATGGACTTGACAGATAAAATCACTGTTGATGCTGTTAGGATTGCTACAGTAAATAATAGTTTATTAGTATTATATCTGTTACCTGCTCTTATGTGCTCAAGAGGGTTTATTTTGCCTTGGCTCATTTTTGCTGACTTTGGTGAGCTGTGATTTTTAAAATCAAAGTAAATACTCAGCTTGAGGTATTTCTCCTTCACTGTCTTTCAGAAGCACAAAGACAGCACTCAAAACAAATAGAACATTAAGTGGCTAAACAGAGATGAAAATTGTGATTTATTTTAAATGTCCTCTCAGTGGATGCTTATAAACCAATACAGTTACCACATTGGGAGTATTTAATTCCCTCTAAAAAAGACACAATAAGCCTTATTCTAACTTGTATTATGGCCCCTTAACATCGTTCTGACAGTGGAATAGGGTGTTCAAGTAAGAGAAAATAACAGCTCCTTTACACTTCCTAGAATGGTGAAAAGGGGCTTAGTGTAAATGAGAATAAGGCTCATAATGCATAACAACAATCCACAAACCTCAACTGGGTTTGAGAAGCTCTGATTGCTGATTGGTTGAACACCCTGGACTTAGTAGAGTAATAATGAATAAATTCTAACCACTGAACCTCAGCACCCCTAAAGAAATAGTCACCAAAACCATGATATTTAATGAGGATTGTTTGGCTGCTTTTTAGCTGAGTACTATTTAGCTGCCTGTGCCTGATTCTTTAAGCAGCTGCTTCTGCTGCTGGAGTTTGCTCAAGGCTCACTATCATTGCCTCTCATAAGTTTGTTTAAATGTTTTCTTTCATGTCTGTATTTCGGCTGGGGCTATCTTTTCAGACTGAATAGCCCTGCTGTTACTGAAACGGGGTACACAACAAGCAACATCACTCATGTTCAAGAACACAACCTGTTCACTCCCAATGTTTTCCTGAAATGGCAGCAGCAGCTTTTCCTGCCCTAGAATCGTGAGACTCCAGGAGCAAGAAATATAAGAATGCCTTCTCCCACTGCAGTGTGACTGATTCTAACCATTTTATTGCAAGTCTTGTGATACGTGGCATTTTTCTTAAAGCCCTCATTGTTGCAGAGAAGCTTGAAAACATGACTAGAGTGTATCCTAAAACTCTCCCTCCCCCCAAAAGAGAGAGAAGGCAAATACCCCCCCCAATTTATTATTTTAAAAATCTCATGACTTTTAATACAATGATTTGTGGGGGCTTGATTTATAATTCTTGAACAATACTGCATTGTCTTAGCTTTGATTCAGCCTGAGCTTTGATCTGGGCTTGAAGGGATGTTCTTAAATTCATCCAAACTGTTTTAGCCTACTCAGGTTTGCTAGCGACCCTTTGGGGAACCCCAGATCTCTCTCGAAGAAATATTACCTAGCTACAGTAGTACAATTAGTGTAAATCATGGGCATTGTCAATTTCCTTCCTAAACCTGCTATTCAAAAATTGATAGGTTATAACAGTAAAACTCAAATATGATTTATTTGGATGGTGGGAAATATAATTTGGAATAAATGGTTAGTATTTTCCAGTGCCTGTGTCCACTTTCTAGTTAGAGACAGGCACTGGAGTTGTTCTGCTACTGGCACAGGACCTGATCCTAAATCATCTGGAGTCAATGGGAATCTTTCTATTAACTAATATATGTTTTCGTCAGGCTCACAGGTGACAGAGCATAGAAACCTGCATTTCAACAGCAGCCTTTTTTATTTCCTTTCCATTTGCTTCTCTTCATATCTGTTGACTTTGCAGGGCAGGAATACTGATGGTGTCATAGCCATAATATTGCTAAATAAAATATTTTTATTAACAGTCTATTAACACTTTCAAGTCTATGAACTTAATGATAAACTTTTTTTTAAGTAACTACATGTCATTGAAAGTGAGGTGCCAGTTCCAGGTAATATGTTTCTTAGTCAAATTAATTCCTTGGCTTGAAGAGAAAAACAAAACAAAACAACTATCCCGGTCTCCCCCATATCTATGTCCTCTAAAACACCCTATAAAGTTATAATCAGATCTGTTTGTACAGTTACAATTAATGTTCCTTGGTCATTTTGTCAGTTCTATAGTAAAACATATTTTAAGGAATTTGACTTATAAAACTGCTCTGGGCTGCAACTTTCTGTTTGGCAATATGTGAATATGTGTAATCTTTTCCAGCTGAATTGTAGATCTCTCTGCAATGTTCACTATGATGTGTTAACTTTTTTCCAAGAAGCTCTTGTTCATTTTTCTTGCAATTACATGTGCTAAAACCTGCACTTCCATTTGTGGGTTAATTAAATTTAAATCATATACATTTAATAAACAAAGAAATCAGAGAAATCAATATTCATTTACTTGACAGAGAATATACATAGTAAACAGCAGATAGTTGTCTGCAGGACCCAACCATATGACTAGATTAATCCTAATTAATTTGACCTCATTAATAATTGTTCAAATGTATTGTTTCTATAATGAAGAGTCTTTTTGTTATAAGCTATGTGATTGTCCGAATCTTGCAGTCATTATGTAGACAAAACTACTGAAGTCTAAAGGAGTTTTCCTGAGTAACAACTGAAATCCTATTTCTGAAAGTTTTTGGGTACCTCCTGGGTACTTGATCAGGAGTAGAGAATACTCAGCGCCTTGCTGGATCGAGTCCTGAGTCAGGACAGCAGGATCTGGCCTTATGTTAATAAACAGGAGATTATAACACAAATGCTCGGACAACCTTAACTACAAGATTTATAATAAAATGAGTTAGTCCAAATTAATTCAATTGGTTATCATATCTAACACATTAAAAATGCTAACCTTTCTATCTTCCTTTCTGTGTCTACTTCAAAACTTCAAAAACAGACTTCAAAGAGAAACTGCAGAACTAAAATTCATTTGCAAATTTAACACCATTAATTTGGGATTGAATAGGGACTGGGAGTGGCTGGCTCACTACAAAAGCAACTTTCCCTCTCCTGGTAGTGACACCTCCTCATCAATTATTGGGAGTGGACTACATCCACCCTGAGTGAATTGGCCCTGTCAACACTAGTTCTCCACTTGTAAGGTAACTCCCTTCTCTTCATGTGTCAGTATAATAATGCCTGCATCTGTGATTTTCACTCCATGCATGAGAAGAAGTGGGTTTTTTACCCACAAAAACTTATGCCCAAATAAATATGTTAGTCTTTAAGATGCCACCGGACTCCTCATTGTTTTAATAGTAGTATAGTCTTCAGTTCAGGAACCACACTCTGGAAAAGATGTGGACAAATTGGAGAAAGTCTAGAGGAGAGCAACTATAATGATTAAAGGTCTAGAAAACATGATGTATGATGAAAGATTGAAAAAATTTGGTTTCTTTATTCTAGAGAAGAGAAGACCAAGGAGGGACATGATAACAGTCTTTCAAATATATAAAAGGTTGTTATAAAGAGGAGTGTGATAAATTGTTCTCCTTAACCATTGAGGACAGGAGAAGAAGTAAGGGGCTTAAGTTGCAGCAAGGGAAATTTAGGGTAGACATTAGGAAAAACTTCCTAACTGTAAGGGTAGTTAAACATTGATTACCTAGGGAGACTATGGAATCTCCATCATTGAAGCTTTTAAAGAACATGTTAAACAAACACCTGTCAGGGATGGTAGATCAGTGGTGCTCAACCCATGGCCTGCGGGCTGCTTTCGGCCCAAATCCGCACAGAGCCGAGGCCCATATGACATCCTCAGGGCCATACAGGTGGTATATATATTGTGTGGATGTGGCTCACATAACACATAGACAGCTGCATATATGGCCCACAATGGTAAAAAAGTTGAGAACCACTGGTCTAGATAATAATTACTCCTGCCTCAGGGCTGGAGACTTGTCTAGATGACTTACAGAGGTCCCTTCCATTTCTAGTATTCTATGATTTCATACTCTCCTGTAAACACACTAGGACTGCCTTTCAGAGGCACTGTAGCATTTCATTAAGTTGAACTGCAGACCACTTCCCATGATGTGAAAGAAAATCTTATTAAACTGTTACAGATGTTCTTTACATGATTTAATAAATACAAGAGTATCATCTAAGTAAATGAGGCAAATCTGTCACTGGTATCCTCAGACCCTCCCATCATTAAAACAAGACCATCAGCTGACTTCTTTTACTTCTGAAAAGCGGAACTTGATCAGCTCAAGCAACACAACCATCTTCAATAATTATTTTGCCTCAAGAAGTTAAGAACCTGCCTGTTAAACCCTAGGTAAATGCCAGTAGTTGTCCACTAGTCATCATGAAGTTTAATTAATTCTGCTTCCCTCCAGGCATCCTACATTCACAACAGTAAAACTGTGGTAATTAATATCAGTCTAAAACTAAGAGTGTAGTCAATCTAGAGGACCTGGAGTTCATGTATTTTTCTCATGTGTTTTTAAATGCCATCCGGTTAGTACACCGAGACCGGGATGTGATTCAGGACCATCCCTGCCAATTTTCTTTACAGAGTTTAAAGGACCTGATTCTTCACTCCAGCATTTGATTTTTAGCCCAGTGTAACTCCAGTGATTTCAATGGAGCTAAATATGTGGAGCAAAATGGAAAGTAAGACACTTCATCACTCCAAATGTATGTTAGCTAGCATAGAATACCCATGGAATGAGTCACAACAAAAGTTAAGCAGGAAGTAATCTAATTTAAATGTATTTCTTAAGAAGTCAAAATATACATGCTGTCTATCATTGATCCAAAGGTTAGGGCACCAGCCTGTGATTTGGGAGAGCTGGATTCAATTCCCTGCTCTGCCACTGGACAAGTGCATTTTCAATGGGAAACATTTTTGGAAGTGGTCACTAGTGTGGAATACCTCTGTTATCGAGTGCCCAACTGGAGACTTATGTCTGAACCCAGTACCTCATGAGTCTCAGAGCTACCTCCTGAGTCTTAACCACAAGACCACCTTTCCACTAATCTTGGTGAAGGGGCAGCAGAAAGCCTATAAACCATTTAAGTCCTAAATAGGCATGAATGGGACTTAAGTGCTGAACAGAACCTTGTGTCAGCCCCTTTGCATAAGGGAGAATTTCAGTCAACGTGCAGATTTCATAGAGGCACCAAATGTGGTACTTACAAGAAACATACCAGTGCCTCCTAGAAGAATACACGGTGAAGGGTTGTTTTGTTTAAATTTCTCTTTCCCTGTAAAAGAAAAATAATAATAAAAAAGCTCTCTTCATATAATGTTAAGGTTTTATGGTAAAACTTCTACTAACTCAGGAAACATAAAAGATAAGGGATGAAATGCTGGCCTCACTGAAGTCAATGGGAGTTTTGTCATTCAGTTTGGATTTCAATCCCAGGTACCCACACTACAAATGTATAATGTTTTCTATTACTGTTTTCATTGTTGAATGTATGATTTACTGCAATGCATTAGGACATATTGTCCCTCACATGGGTCGGGTAATTCTGAGTTTGCATTTGCTTAGCTTCCTTTACAGCATACCCTGGGATTGGGGCAGGGAAGACAATCCAGGGAAGTAGCAAGGTGATACTGATATTTGCCTGGAACTCACAGGATTCATGGAATCTCCATACCACTGCTGGTCCTGGTTTGACAATTTTAACCTTTTGTCCTGTTTGCAAATTATTTATACAGCTCATAGCACTGGCAAAATTATTCATCGTTCAAAATGATTTGTGATTCTCTTCAGCAACTAATTCTTGTTCTGCAGCATCAATGAAAATCCAGCCATAGGTATATCAGAATGCTGAAGCTCACTGATTTACCACAAAATACTTTTGAAAATGTTGTCCAGATCCAGTAGGTTGCTTGCCCATCTCAAAGGTACAAATAAGCTAATATCAAAAGCACTATCAAAATTCAGGAGTTCCTGGATCCCAGCCCTCTGATCTAGCCATTAGACCATGATGTTCGATGTTGCAATCATTTAAGAAAATTAATTCAAAGCAGTAGCTGTGATTAACTCAAAAACACTATTTAAAATCCAACACAATTTATCCATCCTAAAAACTAAGACACTTCCTACCATTGTATCTGCAATGTAGCTAGATTACAGGATAGATTTATTCAAGATACAATAGTGTTTTGATCACCAATTTTGTTAGACTTTACTTATGAAGGGTCAGCCTATAGCTAGCCCTTGCACAGGTGCACAAGGACTCAGAAAATGAAAAAAACCCACATCTCCTTTGTGCCCTCAGTGGCCAATTATAGTTGAAGTTCTTGCATTGCCCTTCTGCCTGTGGAAGTGGAGGGGATGGTATGACCTCTATTGTTTAATGCATCACCCAAAAATGAGGCGGGAAGGACACAGGAGTATGGCTTGCTGAGAACAAGCTGCACCCTCTTGAAGAGCACCGTAGTGAGGGAGATTTAGGTTGGATATTAGGAAAACCTTTTTCGCTAGGAGGGTGGTGAAGCACTGGAATGGGTTACCTAGGGAGGTGGTGGAATCTCCTTCCCTAGAGGTTTTTAAGGTCAGGCTTGACAAAGCCCTGGCTGGGATGATTTAGTTGGGGATTGGACCTGCTTTGAGCACGGGGTTGGACTAGATGATCTCCTGAGGTCCCTTCCAGCCCTGATATGCTATGATTCTATAGTGGCTATGCAATCTGGGAGCCCCCAGAACTGCCGCTGGGCAGTACCTACCATTCCAGTACAGGGCTGTCACTTAATGCCACAATGTAGCCCAAAATATTATAGAATCCAAGAGGTTTTAATAATGTGACATTGTGGTAATGAGCTGTTAGTCATAAAACAATGACCAAGAGTGAGTTCAACTAAATTCTATAAAAGACATAGAACAAGTATAGAACCAGGAATCTGCAGTCTGCAGTCTTTAGCAGTATGTTTTCCTTTTATGTTCAAAGCAAAATACAACTGGCTCATGGGAAAATGTTCCATTTTTCTTAAACTACAGTAGCTTATTGTTGACATAAAGTACCCTGGTAGTAATAACTTTTAACGTGTCATCACTAGGACTATAATACATTTTAAAACAACACTTGGAGCTCCCAGAAGTATAAGCTGCTAGTATATATTTTGTACAAATAAATTATGCATATTTTTGTCTACTTTACTGCAATTTTCGCTGCAAGGAATTATCTTCTTGTTTCATAAAGATCACACACATTGAGGATAGTCTCCTGGGCCATCCAGAACTACAAGGTGAACACAGGACCAGAAACACAAGAATACTGCCTGTTCACACAAGTTGTCATGCAAGGAACACCGATGGCAATCAGGGCCACCACTTGCAACTGTGACCCCTCACCTTTCTGGATTACAAAAGGGAGTGGATAATACCTAGCACCTTTACTAGAAACCTAAATCCTGTATCAATTCAACCAGTTCTAAAGAAATCATCACCCAGTGCCAGTGGCCTTCACACAGTACCACTTAGCTTCCTTTTTATGAACAAGCTAATAATAGGTGCCTAGTGAGATTTACAAAACTGCCTAAGCAGGTTGAAGTCAATGGAAATAAAGTGCATAACCTGCTTAGGTGGTTTTGTTAATCCCACTATTTGCCTTTCTGCATCTGTAGGCACCTAAATACCTGTGTTGATATGCCCCTTAGGAGCCTAAGGGTACGTCTACACTACCCGCCGGATTGGCGGGTAGTGATCGATCTATCGGGGATCGATTTATCGCATGTAGTGTAGACCCAATAAATCGATCCCCGATCGTTCTCCCATCAACTGCTGAACTCCAGCTCAGCGAGAGACGGAAGAGACGACGGGGGAGCCGCGGCCGTCGATCCTGCGCCGCGAGGACGCGAAGTAAGTAATTCTAAGTCGATCTAAGATACGTCGACTTCAGCTACGCTATTCTCATAGCTGAAGTTGCGTATCTTAGATCGACCCCGCCCCCCCCCCCCCCCCCGCAGTGTAGACCAGGCCTAAGTCCCATTGAAAGGCATCGTCTTGAAAATGGGGCTTAGGTGCTTTTTGACAATTTTACCTAGGCTTTAATTATATGGCCACAGGACCCCTGCTTCTTTCAGTGTGCAGGCTGCAATGTGTGACATGAATGAAAAATATATATAAAGAAGGAAACAGGTGACCTGTGGCTCAGGACCTCATTGTGAGCCAAATTCCATTTGGAAATAACAGTATAAATCTTGAGTAAATCCACTGAGGTCAATGGACTTACTCCAGAATTACACTGGGTTTGGGCCTTCAGTGCTCAGGACGGATGATGTGAACTGAGTGAAGCAGGGGTCTTGCTAGGGTTGCCAACCCTCCAGGATTGGCCTGTAGTCTCCAGGAATTGAAGATTAATCTTTAATTAAAGATTATGTCATGTGATGAAATCTCCAGGAATACGTCCAACCAAAATTGGCAACCCTAGGGTCTGCGGGAACCCTGCCTCATTCGGCGAGCTCTTTTAAGTTGTGCATTGAACAAAGCATAATTCCACATGTGCTTTGTATGCAAGCTGATGTTCTGGTGGCGTCAAGCCAGTTCCAGATTACTGAATTTATTTTTAAAATGCTAGGAAATGCCATAAAAATATGCATTAAGAGAACACACAACCTTAACTCTGTCAGCTTGTGCATATGCATAATGATAATATCTTTAATTACATGAATACATACTATTTCTCAAATAATACATCATACTGTTTTTTTTCTATGCCCCTGTAAGGTACATTTTGTAAGGTGCTCGTTGAATGAGACACTGAGTTCCACAGGAGTCATTCCCACATTCATTGCAAATATTTTCTAGTGTGCACAGGGACCCTGGTCTTGCATGGTACTGAGCATCCTCAACTTATATTGATTTCAGTGGGAGCTGAGAATGTTCAGCAGCTTGCCGAATCCAGCTCTAAATCATTATAATGGACTCTGGCTTATGCTGAATAATACAGACTGCTAGAAGATGGTACACATGTCTTTCTAAGGCTGTAGAAGAAATTACATGATATTATAATTCATTATTTGAGAAATTGAATGTTACCATGTAATTAAAGCATGTATCATAACACTTGCACACAAGGACACAGAGTTACAATTGCAAATGCAGCTGTGGCTTTTGACTACTGGCTTTTGCTCAGTTGAGCAATATTAATGTTCTCTTAACATCATTTTTAATGGAAACATTATATTGAAGGTCTGAAAATTGTCACGGTCTTTGAAGCCAAGGGGATCAGCTTCAGATTTCCAAAGTTAAATCAAACGGATCTGTCTGCAGACCAAATTCTTACTTAAAAGCACTAGTGATCTCACCATTTGTCTAATACATATCACTCACAATGTCACCAGAAACAATCAAGCTCTGTTATTCTTGCAGATGGTCTTTGAACCAGGCTTGTAAACATTTATTTGTGGATCGTAAAATCATAGCAAGTGTGTGCTACAATAGGCCTTCAATACCTGATTAATTCTAGAAATTACCAAAATAAATACAGGCTAAGTCTTTGCTCGTTGAATAAGGATAAAATAACTTCAAAATCCACTGCCACTGGTTGCCATGCAACCTGCTATAGTATTACGGAATAAATAAGCTGTGCTTGAATTTTCAGTGCCCTCTCGCTCAGCCTTCTTGATGTTGTGATACTCTAATGCTTCTCAGCTAACTTCCATTAAGTAGTTTTTTGTGGGGTAGTATTCCAAGGTTAAAATGATTAAATAACTTTTATGGTTGATCAAATATAAGCCCTTATTATACACAGTAGGCAAAACCATACATTTTAATTACTTTGTTATCAAAGATCTAGGTATTTACATTTCATTTTTCAGTTATAATTCTGAATTTAGTTTGACCTTCACAAAAAACAGAAGTCCTAAGATTCTTGCTGTCTTAAATAATTTTTCCCATAAACAAAGAAGATATTAGCACATGGTATTGGTAGAAACACTGTAGCAAGATTTCCACCTACAGTATGGTTTATTAGAGGTATTTTCTTTATGCATATTTTGTTTTCTTGAAGCAAGTTTTTTTTAATTGTTCAGTTTAATTTTTAATTTGCATCATTATTTGGAAGTTGATATTACATTTCCAAATTTGCAACCATGCCCAGAATAATGGAGACTGATCAATATTTGATCATATTTACACTGCATTAACTCAAAGTTCATTGTTAGTGGTGTCACTACCATCATTCACTTTTGAGAACTATGTTACAAAGAGGAGGAAGAAAAACAACCACACTTGGTAAACTGAAATAAAAATTATATTTGAAGGCTCTTTATCAAACTTTGCCTTTTATTAGTAATGAATTTATTTTTGTATAATTAATGTATGCTGACATTTTATAGGGACAGCCAATTTAAAGATTCATGCTGTAACTTAAAGTTTGTATTGTTCAATTGTGCTTTCTTAAAAGGAAGCCAGAATTCACAGAGACAAAATCTACTTAATAATATCTTGTCTTATACATCCATTTATTATCAAAAATGTAATACAATTTAAAATCTATCCATTAACCTCTAGCACTTGTGTAAAAACAGATTTATTAGAATAGGATAGAAATACCATTTTGTTAATTTACACTATAAATATTTCAAAATACTACCTTACATTTATTAAGAGGAGAGAAAATGACAAATTTACTCTCACACTATTTATAAGAAAAGATGTTCAGTTGACAGCAACTTATAGGAAGACAAAAATTTCAAATTAGATCCACATAGATTTAGTGTTGTTTGTATTTGAAACTAACGATAGGAAGCTGCAGAGATTTTTTAAGGAAATTAAATAACAAATTAAAATAAGCTAGATATTTTAACTCTCAGTTAATATCTAACTATTTCGTTTTTTCACAGCTTTTCAGCTTTTTTCAAGGGTACACTGGTATTCTTAAAATATATATCTATATATAGGCTATAAAATATAATGGTTTACTTTTGGTAACGTAGTAGTTTGTCACCAACAAAAAATATTCTAGATAGAAAGCATGAAATTAACAACACGCAGTAGATTCAAATAACCTTGCAGCCCAAGCTTTGTAACCTAATTCCAGTAATGGCTCAAAGATACATGGCATAATAACATTTGCTCTTTTTCAGATTGTAATGATGTTCACATGCAAACGCACAGTCAGGCTCATCTTGTGAGTGCTTAACAAATCCCTTTTCAGGTTTGCATTTTTTTTCATGCATGATGTGGCCCTTTTAGGCTTCTGTATTTTATAATTCTGTCACCCCAAAGTAGCTTCTAATATCAGCACTGCATGCAATTTTTTTAAAAAAGATGTCATTTAAAGTATACATGTTAAATCATGTCTGCACCTTCTTATTTAAGTTGGAGAGAGAAAGGAGCTAACCTATTTTGAAAGAAAATCTCTAATAACTTGTTATTTAGGGGGTAACAATAGTAGAGTGAAACATTGTCTTGTGTTTCAGAGACAGATGGGGGCACTATCCAGTATGCTTAACATCGTGCATAACACACAAAACGGAGGATAATCAGCGCTCACTTCACTGAAAAAAGCAGTAATATAAGTACTTGTAATGGAACAGAACATGATTTGAGCCATTAATAATTAGCAATGCTAAAAATGCAAAGACTCCATCGCTTTTGTCAGGTGTTTAGATAATTCCATCAAGTGTTGAGACCAGTACCTAAAATCATTTTGTAAATGGAGTGTATCAGTTTTAAGAGAGTATTTCAGTTTCTTAACATGTACACTTTAGACCTGCTGGTAAAATTACATTATATAAAAGAAAAAGCAGTATTATACTGGAAGGGATATAAAGCAGAAAAGAACTTAAAGAAAAAGTTTAAAGGATCTGTCATCAAAACTTTAAATAGGCCTTTCTCCAGCGGTAGCTAAATTATTGTACTTCTTGATACTGTTTGCTCCTCATAGCAATTGAAAGCATATGTAATTTAACAGCAGGCCTCAATCCTTTAATAAGCTGTCTTTAAAATACCTTACATGGATTACCTATCTGCAAATCTGCTTCCCATGCAGAATGTGACAGCATTATGGAAATTGTGAGTTCAGTAAAGATGGCATGTACCAAAGAGAACCACATCTGCACACTGTAAGATTATACCAAACATTGGAAGTAATCTTTAGTCATTTATAATACTGCAGAATGCATAATTAAGATTAAGGGCTCTAGTCTACCCTTACTTATGTCGTACGTATCTCTCTTTTTTGTGTGTGTATGTGTGCGTAAATTAAACGAAAAAGTAGCACTGCAGAGCTTTCTTGTTCCAATTTTTCAAAGTTGGTATTCATTTTCCTACAATTTGGTACACATCTGAGGAAGTCTGGCAAAAGAAGGAGTGATAATGTATGGAACAGAAGCCATATTAAAAAGACTGTATTTGCCAAAAGGAGAAAGTTGCATATATTTTCTTAATGGGAAAAAAGTTTTGCCTCACACAGGCACATAGTTGAAAGAGGTTCTATACTCCACTCCGCACTGAAGCATGGAAAGCAGCCCATAAGGACAAAAAAGGAGTACAAAGGCCCTGAAAACAGTCAGGGAAGCCTGTAAAAGCCACTCCTTGCTAACACCAAGTGGATTTAGTTCTGCAGGTTTTGGCAGAGATAGGGTAAGAGTCCAGTTACTCTACATAACATGCTCTCCTCAGACACTGTCAGATTTCCAAGGGGGTAGCTAATGCTGCTCAAACTAACATTTACTCTCTTCTGTGATATCTAGTAGTGGGAACCAATAACAGCACAGCTACTGTAAAATCTGTGCTTCCACGAGGTGAGAGAGGCTAGATAGCAGTGTGGAGGGGCAAGCTTCCCTCACAGATCCTCAGGTAGCACATGCCAAGGAGACTGAAGCCTTACCCCTTTTCACAAGGGCTGTAAATCCCTTCCCGATAAGAGGACCATATGGTGGAAACCCCACAAAGTGAAAGTAGTATTTCCTGAGTCTTCTTCCCCCCACCTCCAGCCCTGTACATGGGGTTACGATTTTACCCTAAATCACTGAAGTAGTAAGAAATGATTTAATTAAATGAATGGCATCATAACACAATTCACGTTCCTTCTTTGGCTTTAACTACTCTGGCAAGTCATGAAAGCCAAACAAAGGCATTTTTTGGAATAATTTTTACTAATGACTAAGATTCACACACATTGTTAATGTCTGCTACTTTGGAAACAGTGGCATTTCTATGACTTGGCATTTGAAATGGCAGATGGGGTGGAAAAGAATTTACTTCTCGGGTTGGGACACTGCATCAATATCTCTCCTGCCTACTGCAAAACAAAGTTTTTTCTTTAAAGTTTAAAGCTATAAAGATGCTTCAATTTCAAGCATTTTAGAACTGAGTTTTATCACCCTTTTTTTTATTCCAAGAATTACTTCCGTATATAAATGTTGGTCTTACTAATAGCAAAATACACTGCAAATACGTGCAGCACATTCAGGTACAGGAGAGCCTCAACTAGTAAGTGATATCTCAGCTGTGTGGCAGCTTTCTCACATCAGGAGGACAATTCCCTCCTCCCCCATGAGATCCAAGTGTACACACACCTCTTTTTAGAAGCAGAGTTAGCTAATATAATCTAACACATATCGAGGCAAAATAATGCATGGAGTTAACAATATTCCCAATCTTGTTAAAAGCATACATTTGAACTTTTCATAACAATTCACAGCCAGGCTAATTTCAAGAATATGATACCATTAATAAATGTGAAGTCCTCTAATTAGACATATGTTTTTTAAATAAAGAAGGTGAGATGGTGACTACTACACAGCATAAAGTGAAAATACATTACAATGCAGAGACAGGCATAGCTAGATTGACAGATGGATAACATATCTCAGGCAGAGACTTTACAATTCTATACAAACACTCATCTGCCTAAGCAAAATACTTCCCATTCTTATACATGTCACAGATTACTTCCTTACCACCTAAGCAGTGATCAAAATTCACCAAAGTTCAGAAGTCTTCTTTATGCATTAGGCTCTAGTATACTCTCAAAAGAAAACTCTAGCAAGCAACCGTGCATTGGGGGAGAGACAGACTAAATGCTCTAATATGTCTCTAACTTCCAGGATTCTATTATTTATTTTGTCAAATATCCTCTCATGTTCTCTTAGAATGGTGGGCAGCCTTCTTGCATTACAGAGCTTAGCAGTACTACAGGTTCAAAGTGTAACTTGTCTGATTCAATTTAGGGTGTTATTACCACAGGACGCAGATGATGATTGATAATGACTAGTACTATAGGTATCTGTAAGGCACCAATCATTGCAGTATCTGACTACACTTTACATAAGAACATAAGAACGGCCGTACCGGGTCAGACCAAAGGTCCATCTTGCCCAGTATCCTGTCTACCGACAGTGGCCAATGCCAGGTGGCCCAGAGGGAGTGGACCAACAGGCAATGATCAAGTGATCTCTCTCCTGCCATCCATCTCCATCCTCTGACAAACAGAGGCTAGGGACACCATTCCTTACCCATCCTGGCTAATAGCCATTAATGGACTTAACCACCATGAATTTATCCAGTTCTCTTTTAAACGCTGTTATAGTCCTAGCCTTCACAACCTCCTCAGGTAAGGAGTTCCACAAGTTGACTGTGCGCTGCGTGAAGAAGAACTTCCTTGTATTTGTTTTAAACCTGCTGCCTATTAATTTCATTTGGTGACCCCTAGTTCTTGTATTATGGGAATAAGTAAATAACTTTTCCTTATCCTCTTTCTCCACATCACTCATGATTTTATATACCTCTATCATATCCCCCCTTAGTCTCTTCTTTTCCAAGCTGAAGAGTCCTAGCCTCTTTAATCTCTCCTCATATGGGACCCGTTCCAAACCCCTAATCATTTTAGTTGCCCTTTTCTGAACCTTTTCTAGTGCCAGTATATCTTTTTTTAGATGAGGAGACCACATCTGTACGCAGTATTCGAGATGTGGGCGTACCATTGATTTATATAAGGGCAATAATATATTCTCAGTCTTATTCTCTATCCCCTTTTTAATGATCCCTAACATCCTGTTTGCTTTTTTGACCACCGCTGCACACTGCGCGGACATCTTCAGAGAACTATCCACGATGACTCCAAGATCTTTTTCCTGACTTGTTGTAGCTAAATTAGCCCCCATCATATTGTATGTATAGTTGGGGTTATTTTTTCCAATGTGCATTACTTTACATTTATCCACATTAAATTTCATTTGCCATTTTGTTGCCCAATCACTTAGTTTTGTGAGATCTTTTTGAAGTTCATCACAGTCTGCTTTGGTCTTAACTATCTTGAGCAGTTTAGTATCATCTGCAAACTTTGCCACCTCACTGTTTACCCCTTTCTCCAGATCACTTATAAATAAGTTGAATAGGATTGGTCCGAGGACTGACCCTTGGGGAACACCACTAGTTACCCCTCTCCATTCTGAGAATTTACCATTAATTCCTACCCTTTGTTCCCAGTCTTTTAACCAGTTCTCAATCCATGAAAGGACCTTCCCTGTTATCCCATTACAACTTACTTTACTTAAGAGCCTTTGGTGAGGGACCTTGTCAAAGGCTTTCTGGAAATCTAAGTACACTATGTCCACTGGATCCCCCTTGTCCACATGTTTGTTGACCCCTTCAAAGAACTCTAATAGATTAGTAAGACACAATTTCCCTTTACAGAAACCATGTTGACTATTGCTCAACAGTTTATGTTTTTCTATGTGTCTGACAATTTTATTCTTAACTATTGTTTCGACTAATTTGCCCGGTACCGACGTTAGACTTACCGGTCTGTAATTGCCGGGATCACCTCTAGAGCCCTTTTTAAATATTGGTGTTACATTAGCTAACTTCCAGTCATTGGGTACAGAAGCCAATTTAAAGGACAGTTTACAAACCTTAGTTAATAGTTCCACAACTTCACATTTGAGTTCTTTCAGAACTCTTGGGTGAATGCCATCTGGTCCCAGTGACTTGTTAATGTTAAGTTTATCAATTAATTCCAAAACCTCCTCTAGTGACACTTCAATCTGTGACAGTTCCTCAGATTTGTCACCTACAAAAGCCAGCTCAGGTTTGGGAATCTCCCTAACATCCTCAGCTGTGAAGACTGAAGCAAAGAATCCATTTAGTTTCTCCGCAATGACTTTATCGTCTTTAAGTGCTCCTTTTGTATCTCGATCATCAAGGGGCCCCACTGGTTGTTTAGCAAGCTTCCTGCTTCTGATATACTTAAAAAACATTTTGTTATTACCTTTGGAGTTTTTGGCTAGCCGTTCTTCAGACTCCTCTTTGGCTTTTCTTATTACATTCTTGCCCTTAATTTGGCAGCGTTTATGCTCCTTTCTATTTAGATTAAAAGGAGAAATATTTCCCAAGCATAGACAGCAAGTGTCCAATAATCTCTGCAGAATCTTAGCTTTAAAGAACCAGGACAAGGAAAATTTTGCCAGTCATGGCAAAAACCTCCATAAAGTTGCACCTTACAGTGTTTTTGATTGTGGGCAGGCTCAGACTCAGATCACTGAAACATTTAACAGTCTTAACAAAGAGGTCTAACCACTCTTCGTTGCCTTGAGGAGATTGTTGCCAACTCGACTATTGGCTTTTTCTACCGTTCCTTGAAATCTTACTGGCTGACAACCAAAGAAATGAAAATTGTTAGATGCAGCTGGGGTTGGCCTGCCATCCCTGGTCAATGATCTTTCCCAGAAAAATGAGGTTACAGCACAGGCAATAGTTAGTAAGGACATTATTTTCAAGTGATGGCTTTTTGACTAAGGTTTAGGCAACCAGTAGTTTGATAGTTTGTGGCAGCTTGCCCTCCCATAGAAAGACATTAACAATCTCCACCACTAATAATGGCTCCAGCCATCCCCCAATGGCTTTCACTAATGACAAGAGGCAAAGTTCCATTTAACAGCTGGTTGTGGTGAATCTTTCCCAGTGCTCCAAGAACAGGAGTGCTAACCCCAGCCCACAGCCAAGAATCTAATATACTTATTAGGTCCCCATGATAGATTCCGGGTCTGCAGAATTCAAGGTTTCTAGTGCTTATGGTTGTGAAGATAGCCTCGTTGGGAGTAACATGTGATCAATAGCTAGTCGGCATGTCTCGGGATTTGATTGCATGGGATGTGAACTTTTAGCTTGCTCCATAAGGAGTGGTGTGGGTTTTTGTAGTTATATCAGAGGACTCACAAATGAGACATTCCAGTAACAGAAGAGTAGGTTCAATTGCACAAGGAATTGGAGAAGAAGGCAAATAAACAGCAGTTGAAATGGAACCCTTAACAGCACAGACAAAGCAAGGCTGGTTAGAAACATCTTCTCTGAACCCCTTCAGTTCATTATTTAAAACATAAAACAAGAAATTTATATCAAAGAGAAAAAAAGAAATATTAAAGCAAAAAAGTGGCAAACAAATCAGAATGAGTACAGAGAGCCCCTTTGCTGTGGAGAATTCCAGACTTTATTTTCCCATTATCTTTGTAAAAGGCCCTGTTTGGCTGAAGCAATGATGGTATGGGCATTATGGAATGGAGGAGCATGACTTTATAACTCGCACTACTCCCTCTAATCATTTAGAGCTGGCTGAGCTCTACAGAGTTTCCAACATGCTGGTGAATAACCTCCACCAATGGACATATCACTTGACCTGTATATACAAGGTTGTTGTGTGTATGGTCACAACCATTATTCATGTGGCTTTGCTGTTCCTGAATTGACTTAATCAACTCACCCAGAAATGACTTATATCTCAAAAAAATTACAGGGTTCACTTTTGCCATTCACTCTCTGTTACACTAGATCTAATAGTTATGCAAGACTCACACACTGAAAGTAATGCAGTTGGACAAAAGAACCATCCTAGACTTCTAGAATGCTTCTTTTGATACTGAATAGGAGACAATGGAGCGGATGGATGAGGCACAAAGTTTTATCATTTCAAAGTCTGTCCTTTCATTACACAAGATACTTTTGTACCATTCCTAGTCCTCCTGATGAATATTCTTCAAATTCATCACGAAAAGAATGCCTGTTTCTTGTCCATACTGCAATAGTTTGCTCCCGTAAAAAGGTTAATAGGGACATTAACATGAGACTGGATGGGCTGTATCAAACTCAGACAGCAAGTAGAGACTAGAAAGAGAGACGAGTATCATGAACCAATGGTTGATGGGAAAAAACCTTCTGCTTCAAAGAAGATGCTACCTACTGGCTATCTGTTAATTCATCTTACCTGAGTCTTAAGGCTACTTAACAGCATTGTATTTGAGTGCATAATGGTTTACTCTGTTTCCTGTTAGGTCTTACTTACTAATAGGAAGTCAGTGGGGATAGTATGTGCCAGACTTTTAAAGCTGCAACCTATCATCTGTTAATGAACTCAGAACCAACTACAAGCACAATATTAGATTAATAGATGACATCCTGACATCCTGTACAATTCAGGCCATAGGACTTCCCTGAATTAATTCCCCATTTGAACTACAGCATCTTTTAGAAAAACATCCCATTTTGATTTATATATTGCTAGTAACGGTAAATTGTTCCAGTGGTTAATTAACCTCACTGTTAAAAATTGGTGTCTTATTTCTAGCCTGAATTTGTCAAACTTCAACTTCCATCTACTGGATCTTGTTATACCTTATAGACTGAAGACCTCTCTATTATTACATTTCTGTTCCCCGTGTAGGTATTTATAGACTATGATCAAATCATACCTTAATATTTGCTAAGCCAAACATATTGAGCTCCCCAAATCTTTCACTGTGTTTTCTAATCCTTTAATCATTCTTCTGGCTCTTCCCTGAACCCTCTCCAATTTATCAACTTCCTTCTTGAACTGTGGATTCCAGAACTGGACACAGTATTCTAGCTGCAGTTACACCCGCCAAATACAGAGGTAAAATAACCTCTCTACTGCTACTTGATAGTCCCTGGTTTATATATCCAAAAACTGCATTAGCCCTATTGGCTACAACCTTGTATTGGGAGCTCACTCAGAGCTGATTATCCACCAGGATCCCTGAGTCTTTTTCAGAGTATTTTCCCCCCAGGATAGAGTCCCCATCCTGTAAGTATAGCCTACATTCTTTATTCCTGGATGTATGACTTTACATTTATCTGTATTCAATGTCATATTAAAATGCATATTGTTTGCTTACACCAGCTTATCAAGTGATTCAAATTGCTCTGTATCGATGACCTATCCTCTTCATTATTTACCACCTCCCAATCTTTGTGTCATCTGCAAACTTTATCAGTGCTGATTTTATGTTTTCTTTCAGGTTATTGATAAAATGGTTAAATAGTGTAGGGCCAAGAACGAATCCCTGCAGGACCTCCTAGAAACACACCTGCTTGATGATAATTCCCCATTTAGAAGTATGTGCATTTTGAGACCTGTCAACTAGCCAGTTTTTAGTCCATTTAACATGTGCCATGGTAATTTTGTATCATTCTAATGTCTTAAACAAAATATCATGTGATACTAAGTTAAATGCCTTACAGAGGTCTAAGTATATTACATCAGCATTACTACCTTTATCAACCAAACTCGGAATCTCATAACCTCCCCGCCCCAAAAAAACCCAGCAACAATAAACAATTATGTTAGTTTGATATGACCTATTTTCCACAAATCCATGTTGTTTGGCAGTAATTATATTTCCCGCCTTTAATTCTTTATTAACCATGTCCCATGTCAGTTGTTCCATTATTTTTCTCTGAATCAATATCAGGCGGACAGGTCTATAATTAGCTGAGTTGTCCCATTTACTACTTTTAAATACTGGCACAGCATTAGCTTTCTTCCACTCCTTTTGAACTTCCCCTCCTTTTCCAGACTTACTGAAAAGCAACTTTAACAGTCCAAAGAGATCCTTGGTCACCTCTTTTAAAACTCCTGGATGCAAGTTATCTGGTCCTGCTGATCTAAAAATGTCTAGCTTTAGTAGCTGCTCTTTAACATCCTCCTTAGCTACTGATGGAATGGAAAGTATTTCATCATCATATGATATGCCTTTCTCCCAGATACAGAACAGAAATATTTATTGAACACTTATGCCTCTTCTGGATTATTATTATTATTATAATCACTTGTGGGTGCAAGTAATAGTATTTGGACACCTAAATACTTGAATTGTAGGTCTAAATGCTGTCATATGTGCCCACAACTATGTGTCTACAAGTGATTTCAAGTGCAAAAATCTTTTAGACCTTTTAAAGACCAGTCGCCCTATGACCTTGTAGATCTGTGTCAATTCATCAAGCTAGTAAAGCAAACTGTTTGATCTAGAGAGTCCGGTTCCAAAAATATAACTGACTGCATAATTTAATTTTTTTTCTTAATTCTTTCTTGAAATCTAATATCTTTGTACTGCTGTTCTGTACATTAATTCTTTACTATGCTGATTTCAAGTGGTTCAGTGTCACTAGCACCAAGTTTCCCATTTCTCTTAGAGCAGTGGTTTTCAACCTTTTTTCATTTGCAGACCCCGTAAAATATTTTGAATGGAGGTGCGAATCCCTTTGCAAATATTAGACATAGTCTGCAGAACCCCTTGTGTCTATGGGTTGAAAACCACTGTTCTAGAGTAACAACAACCTTTCACAGACCCATTGGACACAGTCTGCAAACCCCCAGGGGTCTGCAAACCACAAGTTGAAAACCACTCTGATGGGTTGGACCCCTTGGAAAGCCACCTGATGTGCTGCGATACCACTGAGGCTACCTGTTCTGCCAGCATGGGCCCTCTTTAACCTGTCTTGCTGAGCCAGGCTCTCAAAACCTCCTCTAACACACACACAGGCAGGGGCCACACCCAGCTGCAGATCAGCTCTGGGAAGACTCAGCTTCAGGGACTTGCTCAAGCACTCAGAAGTCCACCTTCCTTGGAGTGCAGACCCAATGATATCTTATGAAATTCACCCCCTACCTCAAGGTGGAGAGAAGTGTGCACAATTCTTGCCCTCCGCCTCCCCACAGGTAGAAATTACAGAAACTGGGTTTAATAATAAACAAAATAAAATTTATTAACTATAAAAGGCAGATTTAAAGTGGTAAAGGGGGTAACAAACAGAACAAAGCAGACTACTAAGCAAATGAAATCAAACATGCAAACTAAGCTAGTTTCACGAAAGAAATTGGTTACAAATAGTATTTCTCACCCTAGATATTGTTGCAGGCAGTTTTGCAAAGTTTCTGTGGTTCAGAGTTCCAGTTATATTCCTTTTCAGACTGGACCCCTGTCTCAGTCTGGACTCCCCTTGCCTTCCTTTTTGCAGTCTTTCTTCTTGGGCAGACAGGCCATAGAGAGGAGGAGTGCTGTTTGCCTTCTTCCCCACCCTTAAATAGGATTTACATAAGGCAGGGATCCTTTGTTTCCCAAACTTGACCCCCATTTCCTTACAGTGGCAAGTTACAAGAAGTCCCAGGTAATGTTTTAGGACCAGGTGACAAGACCACCTGACTCTGTAGGATCACAGCGTCCATGAGTCAGTGGCAGTACAAGCTTTTCACAGTCCATTGTCCTCGCTGATGGGCCATCCACCCTGTCTGGCTTTTCCATTGTTGTACCTGAAGTGTTGGCAGTAGGTGTCACCCAAAGTAGCATAGTTGAAATACAGATACATAATCAATATTCCTAACTTCAGATATAGAAACGATACAGGCATACAAATTGGATAATCACATTCAGTAAATCATAACCTTTCCAATGATATCTCACATGAACCATCTTGCATAAAGTATATCTCAGTAATATCATATTCACATCATAAGCATATTTCCATAAAGAATGTGGAATGACACATCACAACCACTGTCTTAGATTCTCAATTGATTTTTCCCTATTGGTAAAAGTAGATCAGAACTGCCAATGGAACACAGTAGTCTTCCTCTCAATTATACCCATATGCCATACCCATGTTTTCTTGGAAAGATTCTTTTTCATTACTTTAGATTCTAACAGGAGGAAACTGGGTTTCCTGTTGTTAATAGACAAGGGCTCCTATGTGGACGCAGCAGAAATGAGACTCTCCCACAGCAACAGACAAATCAGTGGACACAGCAGGACCAGAGATGGATGTGTAAAAGAAGCAGAGAAAACAGGAGATTTGAAGTCAAGCTGCAAAATGTTGAGATAGAGCAGTGGGGTGGTGTCCTCATTTTACCTCAATGTCCAGTGAATATTTAAAGGCAGCATACTAGCAATCAACTAATTATTCATTATTGCTCATTATTTGTTAAGCACCAACAATGTACTTGGTGCTTTACAAATCACAGATAAAGACACAATTCCTGCCCCGAGGATATCACATTCCTAAATGATATATAAACTAGACTAAAACACACACTGACATCCAGAAGATGGATCAAATTTAAACTATGTCTTGTGGTTTTTTGTTTCTTGAACTGGAAGCATGAATGCTGATTGATGACAGCATAATATTTAAGTAGCCAAGTGTTTGTGGGCCTGAAGAAGAATGAATGAATATTCTACATATGGGTTTGTGTTTTGACCTACAAAGATGAAAAGTAGAGGTGCTTCACCGTGGCTATGTATAATCAGTGGCACAAGAGACTGAAGAGGTACATCCTGCTTAGATTATAGCAGCCCAACATACAGTTTGTACTTTGGACACCAATATATCATGAACTAAACTATTTCTCTTGTACTGTTAACTGGCCACATTGAAATGCATATACTCAGTTACAAGCATCATGGGTCTGATCCTGTGCTTCTCTCCCAGGTCAAAATGTAATGAAGTCAGTGGGAGGTAAAACCACTTATTTGACCTGTATAATTGAGTACATCTATTAATCTCTGTGAAAAGGCTTGCAAAAGTCTTGGACTAGATATTAGATTAGGTCTGGATATCAGACCAGATTAGGCCATAGCCTCAGTTTTCATTGAGGTATCTTGGACCAGACAATATACTACTGAGCACACATGACTGAGCATATCCAAGACAATTTAGAAACAGAGCTGAAGCAGAAAGCTGAAGCCACTCCACCTTCCCGGACTAAGTGCAGGCCACTTGTGACAACAGAACGGCTGAGAGCTCTAGGAGAAGCCCATACCACATATGAATTAGATTAATGTTTTTTTGGAATAATGAAAACCAGCAAAGAATGCCCAGGACCACTACTGACAGCCCCTGTCAACACCTCCCTCAAAAGCATGTATTCACATAAATTTACAATTTTAAGCACTATTCCACCTGCGCTCAAGAAATCATCACTCAGGACCAACAGCCTTGCCAACAGCCTTCCCAACTCCCACTACCTTTCGATCTCCTTTCTGGGTAAAAACTGGATGAATAATTCACAGTGAATAATTTACTTGATGAATTTGGCCTTCTTTTCTGCTTGCAGCTGAGAGTCAATTTCAGTTTCTTCAAATATAGCTGTTATTAACATTAACTACTTTTAAAAAATGCACCTCTTTTTTACTCCATCGATTGATTGCAAACAAACTGCTTCATGTATTCAGTTCCTGATTTTCAAAATTCAAAACATGTTGGCTAGTTGTGATTGGTCACATAAGTTGTATGGTATCATTTCTGCTCTGCTCCTGCAATCGGGAGGAGGACTTAAAGGATCCCCCAGGGTTTGAATTTTTCAGGGAGAGGAAGCAGACATAAGTGATTATGGGTTAGAATTGTAGGGAAAGCATAAGGGAAATCTGTGGAGGGTATAGAAGTCCAATCTGACCCCTTAGCTGTAGGTTTCTTCACCCTCACCTCCTCAACTCTTCTATTCACCAAGAGAGCCATTTCCTTGATTTGGTCTTCACCAAGCATACTCTGATCTCTCTGTTACTAAGTCCCCCCTCTCTGACCATCACCTGGTCTCTTTCAGCTTTGCGCATTAGCCTGCCAACTGACCTTCTCCTTTCTCCCGGCTTGCCTTCCTTTTCCCCTTCCTCTCCTATGACTCCCTCCTTCTTCTCCCATGCCACAGACATTGAAGTTTATTGTCTGCTCTCCTCCATAACCCCTCCACTTGTCACAGTGACCCCATCCTATCCCATTTCCTCATCTCCCTTGTGCCCACTCTCCTATCTGCCCTTCCCCCTTAACCTCTCATTCCCCTCACAATATGCTTATTCTTTATGCAATATGCAATACTTTAATCTCTCCCATCTTAAAAAAACCATACTTGGCCCTATCTGCCTCTCCAACTGCTGCCCCATATCCCTTCTGTATTTCACCTCTAAGATCTCTGAACATGCTATCTAAAATTCCTCTCTGGAGTTACTCTCCTTCAGTTCCATCCTAGACCCTCTCCAATCCAGCCTCCACCCTTTGCACTCCACTGAAATCACTCTTGCCAGAGTCTCTTATGATGTATCCCCAACCAAAGCTCAGAACCAGTACTCCATGATAGCCAATCACTTTGACCACATCATCCCCCCCTTTGCATCTTTCTAATGCCTCCCCTATTGCATCAAAGAGGAGCTACTTTTCTTTACTTTCAAGGCTCTTCAGAGCCTATCCTCACCCTATCTATCACCTCACATTCAGTATCAAGATGCCGACTCCCTCTGCTGATCTTCCCATGATGCCAGTCTCCATCACCCACTTGTTAAATTTTCAAACAAGCACTTTCATGCTTTCTCCCTTGCTCCCCCTCATGCTTGGGTGGAGCTCTCCATAAACCCCTGCAAACCTAACGCATTATCCTCCTTCAAACTCTCCTTTTCCATGATGCCTACAAAAAAACCGGACAGTGGCTAGACTGCTGTTGGGCTGAGACCACTGCCTTTTATGCTGAATAATACTGTCTCATTGTTTCTCATACTCCTTGTTTTCCTTTAAGTCTGTCTGTAACCATCTGTTGTCTCTTGTCTTATACTTAGATTGCAATCTCTCTGGGGCAGGGACCATCTTTTTGTTGTGTGATGTGCTGATGGATTGTGTTTGGGCAGCACCTAGATCTATGACTGGGTCTCCTAGACACTAAGGTAAGACAAATAATAAAAATAATAATATTAATGAAATGCAAGTAACACAGGGCAAAAGTTCAAAGGGAACATTTTAAAATACTTCCTCTGCAAATGTTAATAAATATTTATTGAAAACAAATCATGGAGAAATTTCAATTGTCCTGTGAAGAGTTAATGTTCCAAATCTGGGGACTAAATTCAAGCATCAAGGTATAAAATGCAAAGAATTTATTCCTACTTTAATTTGAAACCATAACAAAACCTTAAATGTAGAGTTGCTACTTAATGCCTTTAGCATATAGATATGTAGTTACATTAACAGTTGGTTTTACAACTGTTTAAAGTTAACCCATTTCTTAGTTCCTACCCCATTTTGGGGGGGAGAACGGACCTAATTCGTGACCCAAAAGTAAGGTAATTAAAATAATACAAAACGCATAATAAAAATGTACTGTGTATATGCTGATATTTTATTATTTGACTTACCAAAGTGTCTAGGAGCCCCAGTCATGGACCAAGACTAATGTTCTGGGAACTACCGCAAAACTATTATTACTACAGTAAATTGAGAGAGAGTTCCACTTCCCCTGAAAATACATGTCCATTTAAGTTTCCTATAGTTAAACAAAATGGACTTTTAAAGCACTGTGAATTTCATTCTTGTGAGTTCTAGAGATAGGCCCAAACCAGAATACTAGATTCAAGCTTCCTCAATTTGTAAGAATTTTGATCTGAATCTGAACTTTGTGGCTTGTGCCTATCTCTGATGAAAAGAAAAACAGAGACTGAATTTGCTTTGCTCAGAACCTCACACAGCATATAGTTTAAATAGCAGTAGTCTGAACTCTCCCTTCCCAGATAATATACCATGAAATGAGCATTGCTACTAACCTGTACAGCAATCTTGTGATGACAAAAGTATATTTTATGTTTTGAGCTAGATTGGATTCCAGCTTTCCACAAGTGGAAGGCAACAGCAGTAATCTACTTTTCTACTCAGTTTTCGAGGCCTGATTAAAAAAAAAAGTTGTAACAGGACTATGACTAGGCTAAAATAAACATAGATAGTAAGGAATTGTTTAAAAAAATCAAATATGCCTTTTGTAAGTTTGTTGGAAAAATATCATTGGTGATCAAATATCTTCTATGTTTGGGGCAGAAAATGCTTAAAGATAGGGAATGGAACACAACCTTTAGTAATTCAGGTTGGAAACGCTCAACAATGGAGTGCATTTGAGGACTAAAAAGACTTCAGGGGAGCTGCTCACATTTGTAATGTCAGTGCGGAATCATTGTTCAAATATGTTCTTTTGAAGATCTGGCCCAAATGCAAGAACTTGATCTAGGCTGGAATCTAAAATTTTCTTCCTCTTCTGGAAGGGAAAACTGGGAAAGGGTGAACTACCTCTGCACTGAATTATAGATAGCTGATGCTCTCAATGTAATTAGAATCAGAGCGCAGAAGCAATAAAATTCCTCAAAGGCATCCCAGTAATGTTTGTTATCCTCAGGAAGTACAGCAATACAATATAACCAAACACACAATTTCAGCTAGTCAGCATTCTGATTTGTGTGTAAGGACCATTCAGATTTGTAGTCACATGTACTGAACAAAAGGTCAAATACTACTTTTGGATGAGTGCATACGGTTGTTGGGAATCCTGTTTGAGAATCTGATGGTGAAATTTTGGGTCTAACATTTAGGGCCCTGGCCACCCAGATGAATTCTGCACAGCAGCCGATCCTGAGTATTAATCTTTGCACTGTAGCCTCTTGGTGCTGTGGGACCTCTGCTGAGTGAGGCATCTAGCAGCCAGCAAAAGCATCCTTGATAACATGACTCCAATGAAGCCACCCTGCCAGGGATCTGGGGTGGAGTGGGATGTGAGCCCAAAAATCAGTTCAATTGAAGAGATGGGGGCAGAACCAGAAGTTTCTTCTATGGGAAGTGCAAACCATGTTCCTCTGATAGAAGAATAATGCATGAAGGAAACCTTGGGGAGTCTCCACTCTTCTGGTTGGGATTTTCCTAGGTAGGGTGCAGTCAAAGCCCAAATTACTTATTGCTTGCTTCTTTTTCTGTGCTACGATTGAAAGGCTACACCCATTGTTTTTCTACAGAGTGCACAGAAGGTGAGCCAGTGAAACACATTCAACTGTACCCTCAGTGTATTATTTTGTAATTTGTCATCTTTTATTTAGAGCAACAGGAATAACTTGCTTACTTTCATTCCGTTGCATACCAGACAGGAGAACAGGAACCTTATTTATTCATTTGTCATTTCCATATTTATATAAAGTAGAATGTTTAATAATTTTTCTTTGGAAAAAATAATCAGCTGACTGAAACACCAGGAAAATCTGGTAGTATAGCTGCCCCTCTCCTTCTGCATATATAAAATGGATGTAAATTTTACTCCACTCTCTTTTTCCCACACCACTCTCTCATCCCGCACCTTTCACCATGTATGTTTTTTGGTATTGCAATAATAATGGTGCCTCTGCTGATCCTTCTTATCTTTGATACATTTAGAGGCAAGTTTGTAGGTGATACGTGTTGCCTCTGATACTGAGTCTCTCTTCAGTTAAAACTCACGTAAGCACTTAGATTCTCTTTGCTACAAAACCTTTCAAAACTGAACCTTTCTGGCACCTATTCTGATGTAAGTATCAATTACAGTATCATTTGTAAGATCTGCAATAGTGAAACTGAACAACTACACTAACTGCAGATTCAGTGCCATAGAATTATAGCTTGGAAATGTTCTATATTCTGCTTCAAATCTGGTGCTTGAGCTGCAGACCCCCAAATTCTTTTAATAAAGATGAATCTGAGGCAGAATGTGTGAATCCAAATTCAGATCCACATTCCCTCAAAGTTTTAGGGAGTTCAGATATAGGATTTGGCTCATTAGAATGACGGGGACAACTATAAAGTTTTCATCCAGATCCAGTAGATAGCAGATGCATGGGTTTGGAATGTTTGTTTGGGCCTCTCTCTACTGGATATTTTAGGAGTCATGAAAAACATCCATTTTTTATCCATTCTGAGTCACCAAAGTTGAAAGAAAAAGTGATTGACTTTCTCCCCTAAAACAGTAAACAAACAAACAAAATAAGCAAAACCACACAAACTTTTACAACTATACTAAAATGAAGTGTACTGTCCAAATTTTGTGTGTCATAATCGTAGATTCATAGAGTTTAAGACCAGGGGACCACCAAATCATCTAGTCAGACCTTGTGTATATCACATGCCATGAAAACCACCTAGCATCAGCACACTAAGCCCAACCACTGAAATTAGACTAAAGTATTACAGCCCGCAAGAGACTAGAATATAATGTGCCACCAGCAGAGAATAGGTGGGACTGAAGTGCAGCAGTGTTCAAGGCCCTCACAATAGCAGGGAAATGATTAAGTGAGATATACCCAGATAATCCTGGCAATGACCCAACACACATGCTGCCGAGGAACCCCCAAGGTCACTGCCAATCTGACCTGGGGGGAAATTCCTTCCAAACTCCTCATATGGTCATCAGTTAGACCCTGAGCATGTGAGCAAGAACCAGCCAACCAAGTATATGCAACCAAGAATGTTTGTGCCACCTCAGCGGCTAGATCCACCCTGTCCAATGTCTCATCTCCAGCCATGGACATCTGTGATGCTTCAGGTGAAGCAGATTAAAAAAAAGAAACCTCCTACTATTAGAGGGGAAAAGGTCCTTCCTGACCCAGACAGATGGTCCTGCTGAAACCAAGGCTGAGTCTACACCGGCAGCGGTGGGTAGGGTATAGGTAGCTACACATGGCAATGAAAAAACAGGCTGCATCCATACTGTGATGTGTGGTTACATGTGACAATGAAAGGCTCTGGCAGGGGGAAGCAGCGGGTAAAGGATCCGGAAGCAGGGAACTCCTGGAGCCTTTCCTGGCTGCCTCTCCCCCTGCTGGAGTCTTTCCCTGCTGCCAGAGCCTGTCACTGTGGCAGAGAGAGGCTCCGGCAGCAGGACACTACACTGCTAAAAACAGCAGTGTGGACATGGGAGGCACTGCTTGGGCACGTAGATAGCAGTATAGGATACACACTCTAGGGTTCAGGCATATCTTTACTCTACTTGCTTAAGCACTGCCTCACCATCTACATTGCTATTTATACTTGTGCTAGGGGGCATGTGCAGTCTATGTACTCTATATGCTGTGGTATATGTATATACAGTCCCTGAAACATGAGCTTTTAGAAACACATGTATTTTCCTGATTTTTTTAACTCTCTTTCCATTTCTTTATTCTCCTCTCTTTCCCTCTTATTTTCATTATTTTCCTTTATCTTCAATCCGTATTTTGCCCTCTACAACACACCTCCCCATCCCATCCTTTCACCTCCAGGTTCTCATTCCCCTCCCTCCCCTGGGTCTTCTTCCCCACAATGCTGACTATTCTTATTCTTATTTTCAGCAAAACAGTGAAAATCTTTTCACTCTCTTTCTCTCCAAACAGCTTTCCCAGCATAATACATTTCAATAAAGTCCCCAAATGTCCTTATTTACAACTTTCAAATGTTGGCAGGTTTGCCTTATTCACCCCATCCCTATTTCACTCCCCCACACCCTGTGTCATCTTCCTTCCAATATCCAGCAGAGTTTTGGGGACTGACTCTTGCATTATATAACCTTAATTGCCAAATAGGTTTGGGGGACACCAGGTGAGTAAAAAGAAGCAGAATTAAGGAATTACAAAAAACATGCCGTGCTAAACTGTCCTGCTGTTTGGATCGATGACTCTAGCAAATCTCTGTTGTTCAGAAGCTGCAGTACAAACTCTGGTATTTGGAAGCTGCAGTACCCCAATGGTTATGTCTTTACACACGGGTGTTGCTATGGGCACCAGTGCAGAGGAGTCTACTACAAAAGAAGGTTGCCACAGGGAATAAAAGAGAAAAACCTGAAGGATAAAAATGGATAGTTTCCAATTAAAATTACCATACTGTAATTTTGTTAGTTATCAGTGACAGACTAAAGTATATAGCAGCTTAACTGACAAGAAAATGTCCTTTTGGGCATAATATAACCTCGAGATCTCTGACTTTTTAGCATGCGGTGTCCAGATGGTACTTTTTACTTCATGTTGTGATCAGGAGGCAGAAAGGCCATTTCTGAAACAGTGGCAGTGAAAGCAAGCATAGATCAGAGGCGCACAAGGCTGCCTGAATGTACTAGGATGAATTGTATCATTGCAGGTAATCCTCCCATGAAGATATGTAAGGTGGGAAGGATATTTTCTAAATCTATTTCTTGTAGACACTATCAAGTGCACTTAGGGAACTAGTTTTTGTAGCTGATTATAATCCTTAGCCTACTGCAGATGAAATGCACAATAAAAAGAACAACATTTTATTTACAAGATGTTAAGAAAAATAATCACTGAATAATAAAATGTGTCACTAAACTCCCATATGCTGTATTAACTTATGGCTGCTATTGCATGTTTAAAAGTTATGACCTCTTCTTTTTTTCCTGCAGTCTTTACTTTGGAGAACTGTACAATATGCTAAAAAAACCAAAACACCCACCCCCACGTAAAGATAATCTTTCTGCTTCGACACAGCACAAATCCTGACGCTAACTCCCTTTGCAAACCTGAGGGTACTGACATGGGGGTGTAGAATCAGGCAAAAAACCAGGCATCTTCTGATGAAATACATAAACGACACACATTCAAGAACAAAACAAAAATCTTCTAAAAGCCTGCGTGTAAGATAAGAATTCCTTGGGGGCAGCTCGAACTTGTGGTCTTGGCCATTTACGCAGGATTTTACAGAGCCATCTATTACAGTATTCAGCAAAAAGAATTACTTCAAAAAGCTTCCTTTTTTCAGTTGGAAGTACAATAATTTTGTGAGGCAAAATTTGGAAGTGTTCCCAGTTTTTGGCAGTAAAATGATAATACTGGGCATATCATTTTAAAGTGGAATCTCATGGAAGTTAATTCAGACGACAAGGTCACTTTTAGACATTTTTTCCCCTTATGTTTTGGACTGAAAATAATTCCCAAATCCTATTATTTGAAGCAGGGGTACTTACTATAGCAATCCCTGCCTCCCCTGATACACATGCTACCTCTGAGATAGAGCTTCTTGAAAAAAATCACAAGAATATATATCATGGGCTGAAGAATTTTTTTAAGGAAGGGAAAAAAAAGTTGTACACCACCCAGTCACATAGTGCACCTTTGTGCCGCTTGGTTTTAACATAAACTTTAAAAAGCCCTGTAATTCTTGGTCTTTTACCACATATAAAAATAATACATTTAGAAGGAAAAAAGCATTTTGGGTTATTTTTAATGGGAAAAATGAAGTGGTGGCTGCAATACAATTGATGAACTAGCTTCTATTCTGTCCCAGTATCTTTCCCCCCATCTTCTGGGACTGTACAGCTTGGAAAAGAGACAACTAAGCAGGGATATGATAGAGGTCTATAAAATCATGACTGGTGTAGAGAAAGTGAATAAAGAAGTGTTATTTACCTCATCACATAACACAAGAACCAGGGGTCACCCAGTGAAATTAAACAAGCAAACAAAACACACCACGCATGGTCAACCAGGGGATGTTGTGAAGGCCAAAAACAGAACTGGATTAAAAAAAGAATTAGACAAGTTCATGGAGAATAGGTCCATCAATGGCTATTAGCCAAGATGGTCAGGGATGAAACCCCACACTCTGGGTATATATAAGCCTCTGACAGCTAGAAGCTGGGACTGGAGTACACGGGATGGATTGCTTGATAATTGCCCTGTTGTGTCATTCCGTTTGAAGCATCTGGCATTGGCCACTGTCTGAAGACAGGATACTGTTCTAGATGGACCATTGGTCTGACCCAATATAGCCATTCTTTTGCTTTTATGTTCTTCTGACTGCAGAATACAGTCAGTCTACCTAGAGCTTGCTAAATGAGGGCCCAATCCCGTAAGTGCAAAGTACAGCCCTAAAATACAGCATTGTCTACCTCCATCTGAGATCTCCAACCCTCTTCACTTGGGTGGCAGTAATGTAACAAGTTGAGGAGCCACCCAAGTGAAGAGGGTTGGAGGTCTCTGATGGAGGTAGACCATTCTCTAGATAATACTAAATCAACCCTGTCAGAGATGACATATGCTGCGAGCTCACAAAAATATGTTGGAAACGGAATTGTTTTTGCTTTTGGAATGTGCTGGTTTCCACAACGTGTCCAATATTTTATAAAAGTCCCAAAGAAGTAGAGGAGACTCTACACCCCCCCCCAAACCTGCATGCTTTCCTCTCTTTTTCTCTCATGCACACAAACCCCAGTTCACCTTACACAAGCTGAACACTGCGATATACTATCAATATATATGCCACATTTATCTAGAACAAAGTATAAACATTTCCAGCATGTGTACTTAAGATACATCTGTTTGCCCAGTAGCCTTGCCTCTTTCCTTCATTATGAACAGGAGGACACATTTTGACTCAAATTAATTGATTCCCCAACCACAAATACCCTTAGTCACAGGATTTGTGATCGGTTAAATGGGGGAGGAGGGGGGGACTTGGAACCCCTTGTTAAACTATTGGCATCACTGCTCTAACATATGACTTAGATGTGAACTGTACATACATGTAGGCATAAGAGAGTTTTCCTTGATTGTGCCCTCAGGTACACATGCCAAGCCCCCCTTGATTTCAGAAATAATTTTGCAGAAATGCCTGAGTGCAGAGTGGTCAACCAGAGGATATACTATGATATTTATATAAAAATGCTAATTATCTTAAATTTCACAACTAGAGTAAAACAAGGTCACATTGATTTTCATGTGGCAGTGTATTCATTTTACCATTAGCACTCAGTCTCCTGAGTAAGGAATCATAAAAAACAGAACAAAACTGTGCATCAAAGCCCATAATGATTTATCTTCCTTTAAATCATTCCTAACTCTTTGTCTCTAACTATATACATTCTATTGTCAGTTTCTACTATTTACTGTTACAGTATTTTGTTTTTGTAGAACCAGTTCATTATATAATAGATTCGATAGATAGATAGATACACACACATAACATTAAAGTGAATAATAAAATGAGAGAACATGACATTTGCTATGTCTAATGTCAATCACTGTACATATTTAAACAAGATAGAGAAGCACAACAGTTTTCATGATCATCTCCTCCACTTTCCCTGCTCTTTGTCATTTACACATATGAATCCAATGCATCTGAAAGATGATTATCTGGCAATCTCCCATTAATCTACTCATCACTTACAAGACAGACAGGCACATTTTAAACATATCTGTTTCTCTGTGAGGCTGAGTTAAACTGAAGCCATGAGAGATAGAAGACAAATACATTAAGCCACTGCAATCCTGAAAGATGATAAAAGCTTTAAGTGATTCAGGAGGGCTCCAGAGCCTAAAACTAGTGAACTTTGAAACAGTCTACTGAAATGCTGAAGCAAAATGTCTCAGACTAATATTTTCTTCTCTTTTATTATTTACTTATTAATACAAAAAAACGCAACACACATAATAATTCAGTACAGTTAACACAACTATACAGAACAGGAGGAATAACAATTGAAATTAATTCATTTTGATTTCTGCTTTACAACTAAAGAGAAAGACTTGGTCTTCTCTGAAAGATTTATGAGGCTTCCCACCATAAAGGAGCCTGGATTACAACTCTGCTTACTTTATAAAATGAAATTCTGCCATTATAGGCAAGAGTTCATGGCTGTAATTATTTCGATGCACTTCCCAGTCAATGTGTCTTATGCAGCTGAGCCAAACCCTCTCTTACATATGCAGGTCATTTCATAAGAAGTCTAAGAGCTTCAACAACTTTGTGTGACCTTGCATTGAATAACACTGGAAAATTGATTTGGCTCTAGTAATAAAAGACCGTCTGCATTATCTGCATTCTAATTATAATTAATATAACCAGGATAACTGCTGTATTATTTACGATTAGAGCTATGGTGAGCACAGTGTAATAATAATCTGCTACATAATTTTTTATTGATCTGATGGCTTTATTGCAGAAAAAACAAAATGCTACACTGCTGTACTACTAAAATTGCCTTTCTTGACGTGTGTTTAGACGAAGAATGTTCATTTAACATTCTTTTATCTCATCAAATTCTCATAGATTTTAATATCAGAGCAATATGATACCACATATTTTCTTTTTTTTCTTTCTTTCTTTTTTTTAAATTTTTCCTGTTCAGAATGAAGGGAAAACATAACAATTCACACACACATATTTTCCATTGTTCATTTCCTGAGTACCATTCATTTCTTGGAATCATCAGTTACAGCAAATTTCATTACCAGCATTGGGCTGCCCCTCCAGAACACACAGCTCTCAATTATAAGGGGCTGACATGTCATTCAAAAAAGACCTCTTTGAAAGATATCTCAAATGTGGTGGAATGAGTCAAAATTTCTCTAAACGGTCTAAATTAGCACTTATTTGACCACACACTTGAACCCTTTATCCCAAACCAAGGTTAAATTAAATGGGGACACAGATCTCAAACAGCTCTTGACTCTAACTTGGCAAATCCAAATCTGAAGTGGCCAGGTTTTGAAAAAACCCAAATCATCTCTGTTTTTGCCTATTTCTCTTATTCAAGGTTGCATTCATGATAAGGTAAAAAAAATCCGAAAATGAATGTAAGTAATAAATTCAAGTATCAGATTGGGAAGGAAAAAGATAGTACTCTCCCAAACTGCACCCACAACCCAAGCTCCAGCCACTATCATGCCAAAATGAGATGCCACTCACAGTATATTACGTAGGTAGTCATAATATCATATTCTTTCTTCTTTTTTCTGTGCTTTGATCAGGTGTAAAATAGCACAGATATAAACTTCATTAGGTTTCAGAGTTAACACCAACTGCGATGACTATTAGGAATTCACACTTTTCAGACCTATTGTTTCAGGCTGCCTCAACAAAATGTCAGGTGCCATCTTCCTGATGATAGAAAAAAGCTGATTTCCTGAGCACCTAACAATTACATGATACTCTTTCCAATTATAGGGGTTTTAAATTTGGTATCTGGGACAAAATCCTATACGGGTGATTAAATTCTCCCTTTCTAAATCTTGTCTTATTTGAATTGGATGTTTTTTTCATCTTCAATGTCTGTCCTTAACTGCCATGTAATGCTGCCATGTGTTTTTGACAGCTTACAGATTCGCTCCTCACAGGGTGGTTGCATTTCACTGGTGGGTGAGTACTATTTAATTATATCTCGCTGAATTTAAGATTTTATCATTATCCTTTTGAAAACAGAAACACCAAATCAAACAAAGCTCATGCAGCTGTGGATGAACATGAATCACATTCTAACTACTCAACTGCTCTCTAGGGTTATCAATTTAAAAACCAATAAAGGTTGGTGAAACGAACATTTTAGCTTCCAACAGGTATTATTACCAAATGCAAAGATAAACACACCAGCACAATGATTAAAGAGAACAATTATTTACCTTTCTAGCCTCAACCTTTGCTACTCCACTCAGTCCCCTTCCTGCAATTTCCTCTTCATCTCTTCCTAGAGGTCCTACTCCTAATTCTAATTGAACATGGCAAAAATATAACTCCTTCTCTTCCTTCACCTTCCCACCCTTTCTGCTATCAAAAATTCCTCTATTTCCCAGTCATTCACACTCATAACCTTGCTGTCATTTTTGATTTCTCTCACTCCTTTGTGCCTCCACCCCACATCCGACCTGCTACTAAATCCTGCCTGGTTTTGCTCAGTAGTATATAAAAAATCAGTCCCTTTCCATTCTTATTGCTAAAACCTACGCCTCCATTGCACTCTTCTCCAAGGGAAGCACTATTTAAAGGTGGTGAGAAATCAGCTGCCTTGACCCCCACAGCCTCCCTGATCACAATGCTCACCTGAGTTTTACCATCAAATACTGCTTTCCTGGAGCAGAGTGTGGATGGGATGGTGACAGGATTAGGAGGGGACAGGAGAAGAAAAGCTGAAGCAGCTCCTTCCATAACCACTACTCAGCAGGGCTTAGCAACACCCCTCTTGCAACATATGGCCCCCTACAGCAGCTAGTACTTGATAGTTCTTCCCAACTCATCAGAGCTTCCCAGCACAAACCCATAGATAGCAGATCCCATACCCAGCAGATCCCAACCAAATTTAGCCAGTTTCTCTTGGTGACTACAATTCCACAATCCTTAGCTGCCACAAAGGGCTGTGGGATTGGGGTGCTGACAAGAAACAACATCTGTTTTAGGCATCATGAGCAGAGAAAGGTTGAGAATCCCTAAGTTATAGTAACTCTTGTCCTTCCCATACAACCCCCAATCTTTGATGCCATCCTTTGCTGTCTTTAATTTAGATTGTAAGACCCTCTGTTTACCAGAAGCTGGGAATGGGTGATGAGATGGATCACTTGATGATTACCTGTTCTCTTCATTCCCTCTGGGGCACCTGGCATTGGCCACTGTCAGAAGACAGGATACTGGGCTAGATGGACCTTTGGTCTGACCCAGTATGGCCATTCTTATGTTCTTTGGTTATGGCCCTGACTCTCACTTGTACGCATAGCACCATTCACATGAAGAGTAATAATAATAGCTATTATTATCTTTATTAAACAACAAATATTGGAAAGAACACCACATTCAGTTTGTGCCTCTGTGAGAAAGCTGTAGGTGCTTACTTTATAAAATATTGAGCCTTAGTATAAAAGAGGTCCTGTACCAAACATATAGGTACAGTACTATAAATGACATTTTTGATACAAGGGGATCTCTGATATGGGAAAGTACTTTCTGGCACCAGAAAAGTATTAAAATTGCTGTATGATGGAGAAAGATCTCCAAAATGATGAAACGCAGAAAATCCCTTGTTCCCTGATCTTTTTCCAGCCCCAGAAGTGACATGGCATTTTACAAAAGGGCTTGTGAAAAGGATGGAGGTCAGGATTACATTTAAAGACAGGACATACTTTGCTGTTTGGGCCAAATCCCAGTTCCACAGAAGTCAATGGGAGTTTTGCCATAGATTTAGTTTTACCAGGCTTTGGCTCCATCTGTTCAGGGATGCACAGTCAGCCTGAGAGATTTTTGAGAAAAAAATGGGATTAGAATGGATGGAAAAATAGATGTGCTCCATATTTTGGCAGGTGTGAATGTTCCAGAGGATTTAGTAGAGTAGCTACTTAAATTCATCTGCTCCACCTCGACCAAAATTTCCCAGAGAACATGTAAAGGCGTATTGCACTGTGTATATTTAATGCTTGCACTCTAATAGTTCTATAAAGAAAGAAAGCAGAGTATTTTATATCTAATTTGTGATAACTAGAAGCAGTCTTCTTCAGTATAGAGGGATGTTCAGTCTTTTCAAAACCTTTCTTCTTCTCTCTTGCCTCATCAAATGTCCAGTCAAGTCAATGGAATGACTCCCATTGAATTCAATGGACTTTTAAACAGGCCCTCTGCTGCCATAATGTCTCAAAAGAAGTTTTTGTTATTATGTAATGCAACAATTTTTTTTTTCATTTTTATCATTTTATTTTAAACATGTTCTACTCTCAGTAGTACTTGGCACTGTAGGATTTCATGCGTACTGTCCATCAATGATTTCCCTCTCAAATGGCTTTAGAAGGAAAAAAGATCTTCTGTATTCAACAGTCAGCCCTGCAAATTCACTAGTACTCTGAGACTCAGGCTGGGTTCTTTCTGTCTCTAACACCACCACTAATAATGTTTCTGAAGGCAGAATTAGGTCCTCCTCAGTGACATATGTTGAAGGTATGCATTATCTTCAGTGGGTTTGTACAGATGTATAACTGCTTGGAACTTATTAAATAATTCTTTTGATTATACACAAGTGATAAAAGGCAGCTCACTTTCTCTTAGGTGTGTTGACTGCAGAACGAACAGAAGTAAACTATATTCAACATTTGATTTTTTTTTTTTGCAGTAATGCCTGTAAATAGAAATCTTTTTACTCTCAGTCTTCAGAGCTGTTGAGTAAGAAGATGTCAGTTCTATATACACATTTTTCAGACCAGCAATATATTTTAGCACTATGATTGGCTTACACTACACAGAATATTATTAAATATACACCTCTACCTCGATATAACGCTACCCAATATAACACGAATTTGGATATAACGCAGTAAAGCAGTGCTCCGGGGTGGTGGGGCTGTGCACTCCAGTGGATCAAAGCAAGTTCAATATAACGTGGTTTCACCTATAACGCGGTAAAAAATTTTGGCTCCCGAGGACAGCGTTATATCGAGGTAGAGGTGTATTAAAGAGAGCACAGTATTAATTATAGTAGATGCTGGTAACCCCATTCTAGTTTCTTAAACATTCACTTTGGGCATAACATTTTTCCAAATGTTGCCCATCCTTAAAGGTGAAGTTTTGGAAACAATGAGAAAAATCCCTTCAGCTATTGTGGAGTCACAGGAGAGGGAACAAATGAGACTTACCTCAAACTTAGAAAAAAACTTTAACTAATTTTTAAACAGGGCCACAGTAAAACCAGCTGACATTTGAAATTTGGCATGGACACAGTCCTCACTAAGGACAAGTGCCTTGACTTGGTTTAGGAAAAATATTTAAAAAATCATCAGAAATTGAGAGGAAAGCATTTCTAAGAAATCTCAATAAGCATGTGTGCTAATAACACATTTTCAAACATCTGTGCTTAGAGTTAGACATCTAAATAAGAGCAGGCTCTTTCTGTGGATACCTAAATATGGATGTATGTGTCTAAGCACAGGCTTCTAATTTGGAAAAAAACAGCCTCAAATTTTAACCAAACCTGATACAGCCTGTCCTCTTTGTGACATCACTGGCCACTCCCCCTACCCAACTTGTCAGGAATGTGACTGCTGCTCTCAAGCTGCAATGGGGATAAACTGTATGTTATGATTGTGTCAATTAAATGCACAACAAAATCCTTCTAAATGTGCATTAATATTAGGTCCAGCAGAAAATTGTGGGTGCAAAAAAACATATTGCAGATCCCAAAGTGTTTCGTCTTTGCAAATTTTACTTCACTGTACACTACTCTATAGAATTCTAAACATTACCTTTGAAACAAGCTTGTATCTTTCTCCACTCAGAAGATAGAGGCTGCCAGAATGTAAATTGATGTGATGCTGCCCAATAAACCCATCCATTTAGAAAAATGTCTCCAGACAAACAACTGCAGAACCAAGGGTGAGAATTCACATACCCCACTCCATTAACCCTCACTGAAGTTTGAACTTCAAAGCCTACTTTTGAATCACTGAAAATGCTCATATTAATAACAGGGAATTACTTTTTTAACACCAAACTACACAAAGAAATAAAAAAATCCCCTATGTTAATGCACTGTAAAGATTACAGTTACAAATCACATAGATCTGTTCATGGATATCTCGTGAGCAGCAATAAAAGGCTAGATTCATCAGATAAATTATTCATTGTGAATTATTTGCTTGGCTCTACATTTAACACATATACTGTATTTATAAATTCAACAGGAATTTTAGTGGTTCTGTAGAAACAGGCACAATGTAAACGCCACATATTTTGCTGCAATTTTCAATGTGTCTCACCATATGTGCCCTTTGGGTGAAATTACCCCTCCCACACAACGGCTGGTTACTCAGGCTGTCAACGGTGTTAGGAAATTCGCCCCCCACCTTCAACCTGGAGGTAGGCTGGACTAGCAGCCAGTGCTGTTCTTCACCCCTACAGTGGGGGTTAAATCCATTGTATCTGGGCAGAGAAAGAGATACTGTAGAGTTTTTAAAAAGCATTAGGTTAAACCTGCTGTCTGAGCTAGTTTATTCCACTCACAGAAGGACAATTCTCTCAGGCAGCATAGCAGGTTAGCAAGACTGGCATAGAGAAGTGTGCAAAGTCCTTGTGACAATTAACTCTTTTCATCTTGAAACCCCTCTAAAGTCACACAGTGTGCAAATAAGTTGTTTTAAGCGTACAGCACAGGCCCAAACTATTGTTTGTTTAAATTCATGACTTTCTTGATCTCGACTAGATTATAAGGAAAGCAATTTATTATTCCACTTGATTTTGAACAAGTGAAATTACAGATTTTATGTTAAAACAGCACAGGAAAACTGAAAAATACCATCACACAATATATTGTTTCCTCTGATGAAAGTCTCCATAATGAGGAAGATAAGTATCTCTTAACAATTGCCCCTGGCATATGAGGAGATCAAAAAAGGAACAGCCTAAATATATTCCTCTGACACATATTGGGTTAAATCAGCCTGAGAGGTCTTCAGAAGACAGAGGAATAAAACAATACCAATATTCTTTTGGAAGTACTGTATCATATTCTATTGGCAACAGCAAATTTTCAAATGAAAAACAGAGAGCCCCCCCCTTTGAAAAACAATGCAGTTGTTTATTTTAGCAAGTGACATAATGCTAAAACCAGGAAGGTGTTCTGTTGCTTATTTATTGATTGATTGATATATTAATTGAAACATTTTTATCCCTTTGGCTGTTTAAGTTCTAGCAGAAGTAACTTGAACAGTACCAAAGTTTAATAAGCTAAGTCTTATACAGAAGGTATTATTTTCTTTTTTGACAGGGTCCAGTGCTATTTTTACACTGTTTAATGGAGAGGCTATGTTAGGCCTCAGGGAAGGAATAGTGTGTGATTCTTTCAGTAGGGCTTGCCTACCAGCAGCTTTCTCCCTCCTGCCACTTTATCCACCTTCTGTGATACAAAAAAAAAGTTTGCTTCCCCCTTTCTTTAAAAAATATACATCATTAACTATCTCCGCCATAATCCTTCTAACAAATCCTAGATTGTTTGTCTGTAACTCCTAACTCTAATATCAGCTTTTATTTTTGTTAGTCTTCCTTCCTCCCCATTCCAGCGACCAGCCTCCCTGCCTCCTCAATCACATGTGTTGTTTCTCATTTAAATGAACAGTTGGATTCTTTTATTTCTTACAAGTGCTGGATTCGCCTTATCGCCCTCATTCCTTTGGGGGTTGCCAATTGGTTTTATCCACGGATGTATCATTTCTCATGCTTCCTTTTTTTCTTACAAAGAGAAAGAACCACTTCGTCAACAAGCCTCTCCGGAGTGGAAGATTAAAAACCTAGACATCACCTACCTTGCAGCGCTACTCCCAACTGGGTTGTGTAAAACTCAATTAAACTTGTCCCCATTGAATACTGCATTACAGTACATTAAACAGAAAATTCTTCAAGCGTGATGACAAAGCTTGAAACCTTGCCTCAAAGCTGTTCCTTGTAGCTTTCTTTAACATTTCAGTCTTTATGGTGTAAGTCTCCCGTTGACACAACTTTAGTCCAGCTATGAAAAATCACAGAGCCCCACAGGGATTCAAAGAAAAAGCGGGGTGGAGGGGGGGGGGGGGACTGTGAAAGCTGGTCTTGGCACTTTCCTTAGTGCATCTATTGAAACTATATTGCCTGAAGACTAGAACCTAAGAAGTATTATAGAGAACTACAATCTAACAATTTTAAATATACCAGTATGTTAATTTTGTTCATGTACTTTTATGCATTTTCCTTTTACTAGGGGTATAGATATTCACGATATCCCCTATTAGCAAATCATATATTGCTTGAGGAATGCATCAGTATATAAAATAAGAAAGGGTCCAATGTGGGAAACACTGGGTCAGAACCACCCTTTCTTCTTCCAACCCACCTAAAATTCTGGAGAAACTTGTATTCAGATTTGGGCCTGGATAAGAAGAAGTTTGTATTAAGATCTAAATCTAGATCCGAACTTCGACACTGTAATAAATCAGTTACCATAAACTTGCTTCTAAGTTACACGTATCAGTCCCTCCTTTCATGAAACAAGGGCTTATTTCAAATTCCTTTCCGCCAAATCTTTATAGTTCCTTCCTAACAAAGCGCAGTGTAAAATGATGTTGGACATTCAACATGCTATATAATTCAGAGTGGACTGTGCCTTGAGTAAGAAGGTAAATATTTAAGATGAATTCCTCCAAAAGGAGGAGACGCATAAAAAGAGAGGAGATAGAAACAATCTGAGACAGATCCCTACTCAGTATTATACAGACCAGATCAGGTACCTCCATGGTGGCTGTCAGTGCCTTTTGGCTCCAAGTATATCTACTTCTCTTAACCTTGACTGACTGAGCGGTGACATTTTAACAATTCATCAAACCACCCCCAATTAACTCTTGTTTCTTTTGTCTCCTTTTACCCATAAATTGGAACAGGAATTTCCTGAATACCTGAACCTATTCTTCATGACAATATCTGAATTTTATTTTTATGGTAGTTTTTTATCTCCTTCCTTAAACAGATACACCATGTTGCTGTGAGCTCTGTAGCTTCAGAGGTGGCTGCATTTCAGTTGTGAATGCTGTGATTCATTTATTTATAGTTTATAAAGCAATTTGGGATACTCTGAGATGAAAAGTGGCATATAAATATAGGATTACTCTTGTTTATTATTACATTATTTTATTTTTATCTGAAGTATTTTGTGAATAGATTTTGATGGTGTGTAGTATATGTCATGATGCTTCGCAGTGCTTACTCAGCAGTACATCTCTCTACCTGTGTGTTGGAGCGCTAAATTATCACACTTAGGCTACAGTAGAAACTCTGAAACGGAGTGGTATATCCATTTTTTTTCCCAAAGAGAGCAAAAGCAAAGTGAACTATACTTCAAGAAAATTTAGGAATTCAATGTTTTTAAAAATTCTTTTTGGCAGCCCCTTATTATCCAGTACAAGTCCCCCTAAATCTAAACAATTCCGATTTAATTTCTCTTTGTAGCTTCCATTTCCTAACCAGCTCATCTGGTAACACCATATTTAGGATTCAAGATGAAGGGAGCAGGAAAGTGTTAAGAATATGTATGTGCCCTGTTTAGTGACTACTTTCTTCCTACAGTGAGGGCTGTGTACAGCATCTTTATGATCCCTTTATAATTAACACTATATATCATATGGGCTAACAAGGATTGCTGCAGCAGTGACATGAGGCTCACCTTCCATTGTATCACCTCTATATGCCTTCATACCCTGCATTCCTGAAGAGCCAGGGACCAAACTCAGGTGTTCAACTAAGGTTGATAGTATGGAAAATTATGGGATGGATTCTCCATCCCGTTATACCAGTTTTACACCAATAGGACTCCACTGAAGTCCACTGAGACCCCCTGATGTTAAAATATGTGTATAGAGTCAGGAAAGGTGACTACATTAGGAATATTGAAAGTACCCCAAAATCATTTGCAGCCATTTCTTATACCATTTAGGCATGGTCCACCTGCTTCAAAGTTATGGAGAAAGACAGTCACGTTTCTGTTTTACACAGAAAACTATCACTGTGCCAAGATAAAGCCGTATATTATGTTCTACCTCACAGATATATTAAGCCTAAAATTTGTAAGTGACTTTTCACATCATCAATGAAAAACAAGACTATTCTGGATAAAATAAAGTTCTTGAATCCTATGTTCTTCGGAGAAGACACTTTCTTTATATTTATTCCAGGGGTTCTCAAACTGGGGGTCAGGACCCCTCAGGGGGTTGTAAGGTCATTACATGGGGGTCGCAAGCTGTCAACCTCCACCCCAAACCCCGCTTGCCTCCAGCATTTATAATAGTGTTAAATATATTAAACAGTGTGTTTAACTTATTAGGAGGGTCGCACTCAGAGGCTTGCGGTGTGAAAGGGGTCGCCAGTAAAATTGTTTGAGACCCACTGATTTATTCGGTACATGGCTGAGCACACTATTGTAGCTTTACAGATAGTAATAATAATAACAACACATTTTGATCTTAATCTCCATATGAAAACACTGTAGTTGATATTATGAGTTACACATCCTATCTGTTTTACATATTTGGTATAGGACTAAATGGTGTGGTTACAGGTAGGTTTTATGGGCTATAGCTAACTGCTAGTCCATTGTATTATGAATCAAAGCCAACCTTTTACTAGTATCTGCCAAGATGTTACTAAGTAAACATGATACTGTTTGATAAATCAGATGTGTCCCTCTTCATGGTATAAACCTGAAATCATTTCCAAAACAGAAAATTAGATTCAGATGTATTGTTAAATACTGTAGGGAGTTTCTATTTCCCCAGTAAGCAGTATCATTGAAAACAGTAACCAAAAATTGCAACTGCAAAAGCAATAACCCAAAATGACCCAAACAAAACAACAAAAAAAGATGTGTGTGTGTGTGTGGAGGGTTGGGGGTGACAGCAATTTTCTGCTTACAGTTCTCTGCCAGGCTAGTGTGCTCAAATGAAACTCCATCTACCAGTTCCTACTAATCTGTAGGGCTAGATTCTCAGAGAGCACATTATAGGCATGACATTAGGGACATAGAGAAGCAAAACCGCAAACACAAAATTTTAGAATTTTATTCAATATGTGCAAGTGAGACACCATTGTGTATGTTTAACTCCTGAAAACAGGCCCAATTCAGGAAAACATCCCTATTCAGGTAATCATTTAAAAATATGCTTAAGTGCTTTTTCTAAATGAAGATAGACATAAACGCATGTTTGAGGGCTTTCCTGAATTGCTCTCTGAATGCTCCTCAAATATTTAGACTATAGGGGCTTTGCAATAATCAAGAAATTCATAAAAATTAAAATCCAGTGCTTACTCTGCAATCACAATGTGCACTGCGGAACCTGTACCCACGTTCTTAAAGGAAAGGCCCCCTATCAGCTTACCCATTTTGTTTGTTCTTTCTTTTGACCATACCAAAAGATTTTGCTCTTTTGGGTGTCACCTATTTAAAATTTGATTTTCATACAATTTCCTAATTTCCTCCTGTGCAGTTTAGGAACATTTTTTTAAGCGAGAAGAAGGATTGTCTTGTATTGAAGGTATACCCATTTGAGATGTAAGATATGGGTTCTATTCCCCATTCTGCAAAATACTCATGCAAATCATTTAATATCTCTATATCTTACTCTTCTGAGATGTAAATTGGGGATAATAAGATTTACCTCAGGGGTTCTCAACCTTTTTCTTTCTGAGGCCCCCCCCAACATGGTATAAAAACTCCATGGCCCACCTGTGCCATAATAACTGTTTTTCTGCATATAAGAGCCTGGGCTGACGTTAGGGGGTAGCAAGCAGGCCAACTGGCCAGGGTTCCATGCCACAGGGAGGGCCCACAAAACTAAGTTGCTCAGGCTTCAGCTTCAACCCCGGTGGTGGAACTCAGGGCCCTGCACAACGTGGCTTCGGCTTTCTGCCCTGGGCCCCAGTGAGTCCAATGCCGGCCCTGCTTGGCAGCCCCCATGAAACCTGCTCGCGGCTCCCCCATGGGCCCCGGACCCCTGGTTGAGAACTGTTGATTTACCTAACTCTCGGGGTTAACGTGAGGCTAACATTTTGTAATGTTTGTAAAGTGCTTTCAGACCTTGCCACAGAAGTATAAAGTATTATTATTTTTATTTTTAAAACCGTTGTAAATTTTATGCCTGTTTACCAACCATGGAGAATGAATTTTGTTTTTTTAATTTTTCCACAAAAGAGTTTAAGCACAGGTGACAGTGCCACCTTCCCCACACTAACTGCCAATGAAACTCAACCATATTCTGCTGGACCAAACCTAAGAGGTGACAGGATAGAGTATATGTCTCCACTTAATACCTGGCCTCTTTGCTGAGAACTGCAATGTTGCCAGTTGGTACCAATTTTAGTGCTTTTTATAATGTGGACAATATGACTACTGGAAACTAGAGTGACACCCCATTTTTAACATAGGTAACCAATAGTCCCAAATGATAAAAGCTTTGCAACTCAGTGAGGCTGGATTTGGATTGAGAATTCATTTTCAATCTCCTGAGTTAAATCAGTTATATATTTATTAAAATTTAACCCTCTGTATGTCATAGGATATATCAATTCAGTTCAATCCAAAAACATGGACTCTAAGAATCTTGCTTAGGACACATTCACATTTGTAACTGAAACTAAACTCTACAAGGTATAAATTAGGAAATATACTGCATATCATAAAGACAGAACAGTACTGTACATGCTGCATGAAAAATCATCATATTGTGCCCACTTGGAAAAGTGGGTCCTTTTTCTGTATGTGTCATACTAAAGTTGATGTAACTGAGAAAAAATGCACACATAAAAAAATACATATTCTTTCCTTGACCCATGTGCAGAGCTCACGACCTTTAGCAGGCTCCAGGCAAGGTATATGGAAAAAGGGGACAATATACCCCAATGATTTGAACAATATCATCTGCAGCCTTGTGTAAACTATAAGAAAAACAATTAACATCTATTGTTAAAGGGCCCAGATTTTACATTTTGAAGAGATTTCTCTGGAAACAGCCAAAGCTGGTAATTCTTAAGACGGTTATCAAAATAATTCCAACTTTTTTTTCCAACCTGTCTACTTAACATCAGAATAAAATGAAGTGCACTTCCATCTCAAAGCAGTTTTGTTTCTTAGTAAACTGTTCCTGGAGCACTAGTCCACAAAGCTCTCTGAGGATGGGTATCTGAACATGTAGCCAACTCTTGTTTAGCCCTAATTCGTTTCCATTTTATGAGGGAATGGGAGATAAAGTCTCAAAGTCATACTTAGACTACATTCTACACCCAACTAAACTATTGAAAAAAATCATTGTGATTTGATACTTAATTTGCTCCTATGATAAATATACCACTGAAAGTTATTCACAGAACTGATTTAGTCTTAACCTGTCAGTCTTATTTTAAGTTTCATTTAATTGTACTTGAAAATGTATTTAAAAGCACTTGTAATTTAACTCTGTTAATATACATATACAGCCATCATAAGAAAGCAGTCTGTTAACTTTTAAAAGAACAGTTTGTTAATAAAGAATTTATAATTGTTATGTTCAGTTTATGCCACCCTTCTCATTTTCCAATGCAAAACAATTTTTTATCTTGTATTTTAAGTTCAATTGCCCATCATATAATATCAGTGAACTTTTTGGCTGGCCCAGTTCACTCCCTCATGTCTCATAGGCTTCCGTTCCAACATTTCTGAACATTTGTTTCAGCTAACAGATCAGCTGCATTAGTTCATCGTAGTTTCAGAGTTGAAGGTTAGGGCATATCAGTCAATTCCTGTTAACTGAATGATCCTTGGTTTTCTCAAAAATATCTTTGCTCTGCTTTTAAGTAGTTTGTTCTCTGGCCTGATTGTTCAACAACATATTTATTCAGCAATATGTTTACCCATACAATTGTAAAGGAAAACATTCACAGACAATTATCTGTTATGCTTTACAGAATTATTATTACAAACAAATGTGATATTGTTGATTATGGTAATGACAGGGAGCATTGCACATATTATCTGACTATGTTCTTGAATTCCATAAACAAGAAGTATCAGGGGTTATTAATGTCTTCTGATAAAGTCTGATAGTGTTCTTATTCAGTTGTCCTCTAATTACATCTAAGCTCTCAACATTATTTTTAGATTGGTCCACATCCACCACACTCCCCAAGATGTAGTTTTTGTTCATGTCCTCAGTTATACGAATCCTTTTGTCCATTACCTTTTTCTTGAAGAAATGGTTCTTTCCTGATAAATTACTAAATTACTATTACCAATAATACTTCCACTACTTCTAATAGATAGCATTTATAATAGTGCTTGTTTATCCATCAATTTCAAAGCACTTTGCAAAAATTAGTTAAAAACTACTCTCTCTCTCTCTCCATTCCTGACTCTTTCCCAAGCTCCTAATATTTCCCATAAAGCCTATAAAGCTATAGATGATTGTTATTTGGTTTGGAATCATTAAAGAAGAGAGTTGCCTAATAATAAGCAGCTATGGTGATAGGTTTGTGAACAAGCCTTTTAAGGCTTGATTGAAACATTTCAGCCAAGGTCTTACTTCTGCACTAGACTAGAAAGTATCAAGGCAGTTTCTGCTCCAACAGTGAGCTCCAATTCAACACAGTGCCCCCCAGTTCAAAAATATGGATCATCATTCACTCACAGCAACTCTCTACTAAAACTCCTTCAGTATCATAATTTAGTTCAGAGGTGGGCAAACTATTGCCCGCGGGCCACATCCGGCCTGTGGGATCCTCCTGCCCGGCCCCTGAGCTTCTGGCCTGGGAGGCTACCCCCGGCCCCTCCCCCGCGGTTCCCCTTCCCCCGCAGCCTCAGCACGCCGCACCGCCGGTGTAATGCTCTGGGCGGCTGGGCAGCGCAGCTGCAGAGCCGCGCCTGACCTGGTGCTCTGTGCTGCGTGGTGGCGTGGCTGACTTCAGCCACAGCTGCGCCGCCAGCCACCGGTGCTCCAGGCTGTGCGGTAAGGGGGCAGGGAGCAGGGGGGGTTGGATAGAGGGCAGGGGAGTTTGGGGTGGTGGTCAGGGGGCGGGGGTATGGATAGGGGTCGGGGAATGGGGGGGTTGAATGGGTGCAGGGGTCCCTGGGGGCAGTCAGGAAGGAGGGGGGATTGGATGGGGCAGCGGGGGGCAGTCAGGGGAAGGGGTTCCGGGGGCAGTCAGGGGACAGGGAGCGGGGGGGGGGGGGTGGATGGGGCAGGAGTCCTGGGGGGGGCCACCAGGGAACAGGGGGGGTTGGATGGGACAGGAGTCCTGGGAGGGGGGCTGTCAGGGGGCAAGAAGTAGGGCGGGGACCGGGCCACACCTGGCTGTTTGGGGAGGCACAGTCTCCCCTAACCGGCCTTCCATACAATTTCCGAAACCCGAAGCGGCCTTCAGGCCAAAAAGTTTGCCCACCCCTGATTTAGCCCATATTTCAAAATCCTCTCTTAATATTGTTCAATCAGGGTGTACTGTAGCTGTTTCTTTGTTGGTGCCCCTACTGCTGAGTACACCCTGATCTAATGGTACTGAAAAGAAACAGAACTCTTTTTCTCCCTTCCGTTTTTATACCACATAAAGAAAATCCATTGTAAGAGAGCTGTTTGGTCCTTCCCAGCACAATCTGCAATAATAGGGAGTCATTATCCATATGTTTAAGAGATATTTAAGCAGGTTGCAACTTTTCTATACATTTCACTTTCTTTTTCGCAAGTCATGTTTAAACCAGCAGAGGCATGTCCTAGAACTGGGAGAAAAAGAAATGTAAATTAAAAGAAAAATTTGAAGGATTTGTTAACACTATTTATTTCAATAGGTCCACAAGCTGTAGCAATCTGTAGGGGGACTGGAAGTCCCACTATGAATGGAAAGCATGCAGCTAGTCTGGCTGTGGGATTGCATACTGCCTGAATACCGCAAGACTTTGCCTTTTGTATATATATTTTTATTTATATACATACATATAATAATAATTATTATTTATTTTTTGCCCCCAAAATAAAGGGAAAACAGAAAAAAAGACAATAGAAGTAAAAATCAAGGAATGGGAAGGGAGGGAAAGGAAAGGAAGAAAGGGGGAGAGGAAGGGGAAAGGAGAGCTTTATTGGTTTCCATTCAGTAGGAATTAATCAAAGGTTTCTAAAAAGTTAGACCGAGTCTTTTTAAATTTGTCCGAGGACTATCTTTTTCTAACTGTTACCTGCTCTTTAGGTGCCAGGCTAGCCAAGTCTGTAAGAAGCTTCTATCCCTAAAGGCAATTTCTCTTCCATCTAAGCAGTGTGAGTGGTTTGGCAAGCACTGCTCTAGAGAACCAACCTTCCCGTCTGTTGCAGAGTTTCCAAGATGATGGGACATATCCCAAAGGACAGTTCTAGGAAGTAATTTTTAAGGAGGTATCCATTATCATATTTATCCTCCTACCTACTTCTAGCCAAATGGACTGTATCTTGGGACAATCCCAAACGTGAGAGTCAGTGTGGCTCCAGGAGACCCACATCTCCAGCAACAGTCTGTTTTGGCAAGACCAGTGCACTGTAACCAATAGGGAGACCAGTATGAAGAAAATAGAATTCTTTGATCCAGTCACATCCAGGCCTGATGCAGGCAATCTAAAGTAGGGAGGATCTTTTGTTGCTGGGACATGGTGGGAGCAGAAGAGGGCAGTGGACAATGGGTCCTTCTGCTAGGTAGATACACAGGCTGAACCTCCTGCCCCTTGTTGTTGGGTGCAAAGGGGCACCCTCTCCCACTACAGTCTTTAGGCTGTAAAACACACAGTGGAGCAGCTAAACAACTCCTACACACCAGGAGTTGTTTAGCTGCTCCAGGTTATGGTAAGAATACTCCTTTTTTCCCAAAGCCCCTCTTAGCCCACGTAGCCCATTTACTGGGGCTTCATGTGGGGAAGGGCAGTATTTGGCCCATAGGCTATAATTATTATTTTTTAATCTTCACCTAATTTTGTTTAGAATTTATTATGTATTTTCCCATTTCCATAATTGTTTTCAGTTTACTAACAGAAGCTCTTTTCATGTGATAGAAATGGCTGGTTTGTAGTGGATTTCCTTATACCTTGGTTAAAAAGAAGGTATAAGGTGAGGTATTGATATTCCCTTCTTCACTGACACTTACCATCTCATCGCTGCCTGATGTAGCAGTAGTCTGAAAAAAATACCTCCAGTATGTACAGGGTATGTCCCTTTTGAATATCCAACATTACGTTACATTGGCACGAAATCTAGTAGTAGATGGTAGGCAAACAGGTAAGAGCATGACTCAGGTTTGAAAGCTGGCCACATTTTTAAAAAAGAACACAAACTTACTCACTACAAGAGGTTTTCTAACTTCTTACAGTTCTGAATCCACTTGTAAGGTCAGAAAACATATCTCAGAATCCCCACTGTTTCTATGTGACCGATGCATTTCTTTCAGCGTACAAAATATTTTATCCTTTTTAATGCCAACCAGTCTCTTTAAGCTTGTAATTTAACAATAGGAACAAAATGAGCATAAAATGGTTTTAAGAATACCACAGATCCTAAGTATTACTAATTAATAAATTATGTAAGGCCCTATATACGTTTGGGTAATTTCAGAAGCTAGAAATGCTAGTCATGCCATCAACAGTATAAGCAAGCAAAACAGTCACCTGTTTGAGTTTCCAAATTAACAAAAAAATGAGCATTGTGACCTAATTCTACATCATCTGCCTGAGGTTGATGACTAGAGACCAAAATTCCTTCTTTCATGCAATAACTGACTTATTTGTAACCAGCTAGAAACCAAATACATTCAAGTGATTTCAATGTTTTTTTCCAGGCAGTTATTTTGCCATATACAGTCAATATCTACTTTGTGTTAAATTTCAAACTATTTTTTTTGGTAGATAAGCATCTTGAATATTATGAAAGAACCTTCTCTTAATTATTATAACCAGGCTTCATGTATTTGGAAGGTAAGGTTGACAGAAGCCTTATAGCATACTGACAGTTATCACACAATACTTTCTTTAATGGATAAAGAATATATTTCTAGATTTCCCCCCTTCTATTTCTATATGGCATACCTGCCACCATTAGTTTCCCTTGTGTCATAAATACAGACTAGCATTATTTGACAGGAATCACTATAAAACAAGCTACAGATAAATCCAGCCCTGTTTCCTTCCACATAGACCTTTTACATACAGCTCCGATGGGGCTGTTCGAAAAGAATGACCAAGTTTGATTTTAGGCTTCTAGGTCATGGTTTCACCTTGACAACAGCTCTTTCATTTCAAGCAATAACATCTGCCAGGATCCCTAAGGTGCTTTCATTTTTGTCAAGAACTGGAAAAAAAAAACCTATGAAAAAATGATAAATCTTAATTTACAAGCTGCAGGACTATCTTTGTGTCTCCAGCACAAAACTTCAAATCCAATCCAAGAACAGGATGTGTATTAGAAGTCTTCAGATTTAAACCTTGTCCACCATGATCAAACTGGATTTATGGAGCATCATAACTCTCCAGACACCATCCAGCAGCTTATTAATTTAATAGACTCCTGTCCATTCCATGATGTTCCTGCCCTGACAGTCTCTCAAGATAAGGCGAAAGCCTTTTGACAGGACAGAGTGCATATATATTTTCTTCTGTTTTCTTGTGGATGGGGTTGTCAACAACTTGAAATGTGTGGCTCAGCAAATTTGTTTTTTTCCCCCTTGTAACTTTGCAGGGAAGATGACAGCCAACACTCTGTAAACTAGAGGGGTCATGAGGCCTGTGGTTTCCCCCAACCCCAAATATTTATTTAGCATAAGGGTCTGCAAAATAAACGTGAACCGAGTAAAAAGTAAAAGGAAAATAAATTACATTTCATAACTAGTGTGTAGCTGCGGACAGGGGCAGGGAATTGACAAAGGCTCTCATTAAGTACCAATTATTTCCCTTGAAACTTATTTAGAAAAATCAGGGGGAAATATACTCCCCACATATTGAGGTTAATAACAGAAATCTTTTCATGATTATCTTATTTAATTTTTGCAAGTGGATCTAAATTTGAAGAAGTATTTATTTTCACAAGGCTCCAGTGTGCAATTCAAACTGTGCTTGTTTTCTGTGCCCAAGATACACTCATGGGTGAGCATAAGAGTTAATGTCCCAGTTCAAGGCATTGTTTGCTGCTCCACTCCCAAAGTCTACTATTCCATGGAAGTCATATGTCAGTGTTCTGTAGCTAACCCTCCCTGAAAATAAAAGGAATTCAGCTCTCAAAGAACAAAATAAATGTCCCAATATTTGTGAGAGAGCACAGCAAAAATTTGCACATACTACCAAAAGAGAAAACAACCCAAAATTAACATATGGCATGGCTGACATTTCAATGAAATGCACAAATAATGAATTGCTTGATGAAGGAATTATATCAGTTCTTTTGTGTTGCATTTCTGGACAAGCAAAATACATGACTAACATCTAGAGGGACTGGAAGAATTAAGCGTGTGATTTTAGGTAAATACAGCAGACACACAGTAGAGATATACAGTACAGCCTTTCTGAGGTCATTCACAAGACCCTATCCTCTCCACATTTAATTCCCTACAGTGAAACCAGCTGACAAGCATATTAAGTAAAAAATGAAAAAGTATTTGTTGTTCTCTCTTCCCCAAACCTGTCTTTCTCTGTTTTTGGATTGTGAGTTCCGTGGGGCAGGTACTGTTCATGCCTTCTTGTCTCTCTGGAATGCACTCAAGACACAGTGGATGCTATCATAAATAAACAATAAATACAATATCTTACCCTGCTTGCTGATGCCACATAGGGTGTACCAGGGGTGAGTGTGCGGAAGGTTCCTTGGCCAACCTGCCAGCTCAATGATTCTCCAAAAAGGAGCAGCATGAATAGTGCCCTTCCAGTACATTCTTTCTACTTGTCATGGCCCATTTGCTAACCCTTCTCTTAGTGGTCATGAGGGTATACTGCCCTAGTGCTAAATGGGTGGGAAAGAATCTCAGGCCCCATTCCTCCAACACACGTCAGCTATTCAGAGAAGGATTGGACATTGCTATTATTATACATGTACACTGCACACACACTCAATCTTATTTTTTTCCTGAAAACAGCATTTTACAATTTATCAGAGCGTTACAAAGAGAGAAATTTAAACACATACACTTTCACACACAAATAGCCAATAAGGGCTGGTGTACACTGGGGGGGGGATCGATCCAAGAGACGCAACTTCAGCTACGCGAATAGCGTAGCTGAAGTCAAAGTATCTTGGATCGAATTACCTGGGGTCCAGACGGCGCAGGATCGACGGCCGCGGCTCCCCCGTCGACTGCGCTACCGCCGCTCGCTCTGGTGGAGTTCCGGAGTCGACGGTGAGCGTGTTCGGGGATCGATATATCGCGTCTTAACGAGACGCGATATATCGATCCCAGATAAATCGATTGCTACCCGCCGATATGGCGGGTAGTGAAGACGTACCCTAAGAAATCTGTAACATCACAGAAGGCATGTTTACCAAATACAGGCTGTCCATGGGGACTAACATTCTCTCTACAGATACTGCATTCTGATTGTCTACACAGAACATAACAGTATACATTTATACACATAGGGATTTAAACAAAATATGCTTTTAATAATATGTGAAAGAACACCTAGAATTCTGAAGTATATGCTCCAAGTTAACCTTTGGCATATTAAAAAATTTCCCTTTGACCCACAAGAAAATACACTCATATCCTAAGAATATTTGACCTATACCTCATTAGGGTTCTGATGCTATGTGTCTGTACAGCAATTTAGCATTGTATTGGCTGAAATTGCGAAATGCATTTGCTACTGGAGAACTCACTTGCTGGAGAAAGATATGGTATCAAGAATTTCACAGAACAACTACAGAAAAGTAATCCTACGTCACTATAGAAAAAAATTAAAATTCCTCCTATTGTAAAGTGGCCTTCACTACAAAGGTAAAATAGACTAAATTTTCTTTAAACAAGAAAAATTAATTAAAAATAATATTCAGTTCTGTATGGCAGAGTAACTTAGCCCTTTTACAACAGTTGTATATCTTCAAAGCATTGTATACGTATTAGCTAACTAGCTAATTAACTCCCACAGCACACTAGTGAGGTCGGTATAGAGGTATTATTTACAGACTAAGACACATAAAGGTTAAGAGACTTGCCCAAGGGCACACAGCAAGTCATTAGCAGCGCTGAGATTAGAACTCATGAGAGTCTGGTACCCAATTCTGTCCCCTAGCCTATACTATTTTTTTTAACACTGCCTATTTATAAATTTGCTACATGGCACAATTTCAGTGTGGCTATCTGTCATTTTAACTAATCTCATCCTGTAAATCTACCCTAGCAGACTTGTTCACCATTATGATCAGAGAATAGACGTTTTGGGGCAGCTTTTAATAGTAACATCTGTTTGAACAACAAGAATCCAAGCCTTAGATATGTGGTGAATCATTCCTCAATAGATTTTTTTTCTTTTCCATTTTTGTATTTACAAAAATAAAATGAAGCATTATTAGTTCTTACCCTAAGGCAACATCCTTTCTAACTGGGATTTTGTATTTTGTTTTAGACTCTCAGCTAGCAGTGATTGCAGTTTCACTTGTGGAGGAATACAGGTTTTCATGGCATTTAATACCACATATCAAACACTACTGGGGCAATTAACAATATCACTCTGTAGAATTATTTACAAACAAATCATTAATAATTTTTGAATACCAATGGGGTAAGAACAAATGTTTTTTTCTGCTGCATCCTCTCAGTAATAACTAAGGGCATAAACTACTCAGTAAGGCCAGACAGAGAATGAAATAACATCAGTAAATCACTAACATAAATGTAAAAACAACCAATGCATAACATGAAATGAAATGACAGAAGGCTCAAGAAATATTTGAGTTGTTGTTGCTGTACAACTGGGCCAGTAGATGGCTCTTTTTCAGTAGCTCTAAGGCCAGTCGGCCAGTATTCCTGACCTCAAACCATTCCTGAAGAACATGGCAATCTGAATCCAAATTGAAGTTTTAAAAGCAGCCATTTTATGATCTTTGGTTTCCAATACAAACATGCTCCACAGCTCCTATGTGAACTTTAAACACCCTCAGTCTTATGCAACATAGTCAAGCAGCCTTAGACATATATTAAACATGTTGGTTTTACTGCATGGAGTTATCCTGTGGTGCTCTGCAATCAATTACTGTTATACCACCATCATTAATAATTTTCTTAATGAAAATGATTCTGTTGATCTCCGTTGTATTTTAATTATCAGAGTTAAGCATAATTACACTGCAGCTCTGAGCTGGCATGTAGACTCCTTTAGGGCGCAATTTTGTTTTAACACACTGATAATGTAATTTTACATTGTGTCAGTTGTTTAGTTATTATCCAGTCGTACAATTCCACTGTATTCCTGATAACAGATAATAACCTTAGCACCTCCTATATCCTGAAGTCATTTAAAAAGCAATATTGGAATCTCACAACTAGCTAACTTAATCGCCTTATGATTTTATAATTCCCACAGCTAAATATTTGTACAGGCACCCTGTTTTAACAATGCCACTAAACATACAGCATCCATACGTTCCATATGAAAGTGAGAATGGTTTAAGTAATGCACCTAAAAATGTGTGTATGTGAGTGTGCATTGCAGTCTGTGCAACTGAATTTTGCATATTGTTTCTATTCTCTTATTTTCAGTCCCATTTAATTTGCTTAAATTCCTAACAGAGGATTTCTAGGTAATACCTCAGCCCTTTCTTAGCTTGTGGATGTATTCATAGATCCAATTTTATAGCTCTCCTAAATTTTTGCATAATCCTGTGTTAGGCATGGCTGCTTCTCAAGTACACTAAGTTGCTATGAACATACAGTTCATGCATAAATACCATCTTGGTCTGTTTCAATAGCAGCTGTATTTTGAATCATTCAACCTGTATTGTTTGAAAGAACACATTTGCAAGTCTATATAAAGCACAATTCCTAAAATCTGGTTTAAAATTTCTATTATTATGTATTGGAGAGTTCTTAAACCACTGAATAGTTTATCTTTTGTGGTTTCTAAGTGATCATTAAAACAAATAAAACAGGACATTTTTGGATTTAAATATAGTTTTAAAATAGTCTTCTCTTGTCTTTTAAACTAAGTTTTCATTATACAAAAATAAGAGAAATGTAAATGGACTGCAAAAAAGTGTAGTTGCTTAAACTGTATTAATTGGACACTTTTTGCTTTCACCATTAGTCTTAATGCTAATGCACACATGACCTGAAAGGATACTAAATATCATTGCCTTCAAACCTTGAATGATTAGCTATTTTCTTATTCATAGTCTGCTCACACTGAGTATTTTCTGATGCACAGTTTAGTCAATGAGAGTTAAACAGAGACACCCAAACATTAAAAATACAAGCGACCTATGTACTGGAATTTGCAAACGTCATAGGTCAGTATTTGGAAACTGAGTATGCATTCCACTATATAAACATAAAGAACCCTATGTTTCCTATATCCAACCCTATATCTATAAATAAACATATAAAATTCATGTTCACTCACCAAGCACAAATACTGCAGAAAATTTCCAAGGCAAAAAGGAGAGTTAGGTGACCTACTCCCATTGACTTTTGATGGGAGTTGAGCACCCACCTCCCCTTTGTGCCTTTGAAAATCTCCCCTACACCTTCTATTTGCAATATGAACATTACTTTAATTATTACAGCCTCTAATGACCAGGCAATCAAGAATGCCATTCCTATGTTCATACAGCATACTTGGGGGCAAAACTCTGTTCTCAGATGCAAAACTAGAGATTTATGCAACTTCTGAGTGCAAAATTTGACCCTAAATTTTTAACATTAGCTGATTTTCAGCAATATTTTGCTTTTAGGAATGTGCCAGCTCAGTCTGCTCATCTTATCTTGAGTATACTGAGAATAACCTCTGACACACGACCCAATCATCCCACACTGGGTTTAGCTAACTACTTTCTAAAATGACAATGGGCAGTTGAGAAAAACAACCATAGCCACTCAAAAAACTGCAACATAACATCAAATTACAACTTCATGACACCTAATGCTATTATATTTGAAGTAATGACAGTATGGAAGACAGAAAGTCAACACAAATCAAGGCAATGTAATCTGAAATGTAATGCAAATTGAAGAAAGAAGCATTATTGTATTTATTTATTTTGAGAATATTATATTTGGTATTGTTTTAAGGTCCAGTCTCATAAGTCCTTCTGACTCAGAAAACCCATTGCATGCCATTGGTGTTCCAGGCACTGAGAATTTGCAGGATTGGGTGCTTACTGAACCACAGAATACCCAACCCAAACTGTGCAATGGGTAGAGAATGCAGTGAACATTCCACATATATTTAATCTATTTTGCAAATTCAATTAATGTAGTTTCAGATTTTTAACTTACAATTACAATTATGATTCAGACTTTTTGTCACCTATTTTGTAACAATATGTGTTTACATAATGCAGCTGGGATATCAAAGTTTCTCTTGGCCAGTACAGGAGATACTTTGCAGTACAATTCCATAGAGCTACCCTTTCAATACCATGTGACCATGTATTGAAATGTGAAATAACAAACATAATAATTTAAGTGAAATAGGGTGCATTTTAATTAAATAAACAATGTTTTCTTTCATTCAGAGTAATTGTACATCAAACTGAACAAGTTTACCTTATTCCAAAACTCCTCCATATTATTATAGATGTGTTCATGTAGATAGTAATGTATCTGTTTAATCAATTAGTTAATACTTGTAAAGTATTGTATATGTACAAAGTATTATAATAATAATACAGGCTTATGTACTTGACAAGACACTGTCTTATGGGAATTTTCAGAAGATATGTAAAAGTGAAAGAAAATTCCTATTATAACAGAAAGTTTCTACAATAAAAAGTTTGTCCACGAAGCAGGTTTAACACTATTCAAAATAAATTGCAGTTTGAATGCATAAGAAGCTCTGCCATACCACACACACAATACTTCACAAATTTTCCCACTTGGGCAGTTCATCGCAATGCTCCTAAGGAAGCATGACTGGATCCCCTTCTAGATTTGGGCCCACGTCTGTGGTATTTCAGGTACTGCAGGTTACAGAATTAATATATTGGTGTTTTGTAATTATAACAGAAAGAATTTGTAAGACCCTGGTGTGCAACTCATTTTGAACATGCTAATTCCCTGTTTTCAGCGTTTCAACTTTCAAAGGCTCGTGGCAGTTTAAAAGGAATCCTCTTATAAGTATATAAATTGCAATGATTATAGGAACAAGTTGTAATTGTTTCTAGTAAGTTTTTAGGAGTCTTTGATGTTATGATTAGTGTTTTGTATGTTAATATATTGATATGGGTGCTTATTTGCCTGGATGCTGAAATGGTCACTAGGTTGTCGCAGTAAACAAATCTTTGATCTCAGTAGGTTTATTTGGTTAGACATAAAACCTAAAAGAAATTAAACAAGAGCAGTACAAGTTCTGAAGTATTCACAAAGCACTGAGATTGGGGAGTTGAACACAAGGATAGAGAATCATAGTTTTGCAACCAGATCTTGCTTGGGAAAGCCAAAAACAGCAACAGCTGATGGGTTGTTCCCATGCCATGTGCTGCTTTTCCTATAATGCTGTAACATATCCATGGTTGCACATGGAGACATCATGTATCATGGTTGCTGACTATATCACACACCCGGCATTGTGGATTGAACCCAGAGCCTTTTGCTCCAAAAGTCTTTACATCTTGAGCTAAAATAGATATTACGTATGGGAATAATAAGACACATATCTGGGCTTGGCAGGCTTAGATTTTTATTGGTAAGTGTCAGTGAATACTGATTTCACCGTACACACACAAACCAACAAAAAAATAATTCCATCAATAGTAACTGAAATGTACATATAGGCAAAGTAAGAAAAATGTTGCTTGATAACTTAATAGAGGTTGATTTCAGTATATTTACTTTGCATATTTTGACATCCGATGTTGACAGTTTATGGTTTTTGTTGTGTTTTAGCAGTTATAAAGCTTTAACTTTTTGAATCTTAACAACTACTGTCATTAAATTATTATTGTCTGATCCGCGCATTGATTTCCCACAACTATGAACATTTAAATTGATAAAAATTGAAAAAAAAAATGCTTAAACCCCATTATTTTGCACAACTGTGAAAATTTAATTGATAAAACTAGAAAAAATGCTTAAAATAAACATTGATTTATTTGTTGAAATTATATATATATATATATATATATATATATAAACATGATTTCTGCCAAGCCTACTTAGATCATTTTTGTGCGGCTGCAAAGCAGTCACACTCACTTGAGCAGGCCTGACATTCCATCCCAAAGAGGGCAGTGGTACGCATTCCAGTTCATCCATGCATTACAATATGACATCATGATACTCTATCTTGGTTCAGAAAATTTACCAAAAATAACTTCAACATATTTTGATGTCACACTCTGGAATGACAAAGGCAATGACCCTGCAAGCTAGCTGCTGTTATTTTCTATGATCATGCAGACATGAATTCTTAATCCATGTAATGGTTTTAATGGTAATATCTTTTACTGGACCAACTTCTGTTGGTGGGAGAGGAAAGCTTTCAAGCCACATACAGCGCTTGTTCAAGACCTTTCCCAGACCTAAAGAAGAGCTGTGTGTGGCTCACAAGCTTGTATCTGTCACCAACAGAAGTTGGTCCATTAAAAGATATTACCTCACCTACCTTGTCTCTCTAATATCCTGGGATTCACACAGCTACTTCTACACTGCATACAAGATTTCACGTAACAGTCTGCAGTATAATATGCCATGGAGCAATGCATGCTGATATGACATGTAAAAAGCCAGGGAGAACTCACTTAGAGAGTATACACACAATATGGATCTAATATTTCCCATGAGGCCTTGACTCTGAGGGTGAAATGAGCATGATATTTTATATCTGGCATCTACCTGAGTAGTGGTGACTCTCTGCTTCAAAAGCATTTAATATATTAGACAGAGCGTGGTGGTTTTATTATTAAAAGACAGCAAAACAATTTTATTTAAGATGTGAAGTAGGGGAATAAGAAATACTTATATACAAGACCAGGGAAACTTACACTGCTCCAATTTGCTTTCTCTTATGCAATGGGTATGTTTCAATGCTGTCATTAATTCCTTGCAAAGAAAGCAGAAGAAAATCAGCTTGTGTTTACCTTTGCTGTACACGATGCAGTTGTTTTTGTTGTCTTCTACTCCTTGCCAAGTCACATCCAGCAACCACTTGGGACCAGCAGTCAGCACCATAGGGACTGGAGCCTTTGTCTTCTGTAGAAAGGATGATAACAAATAGATGCCATTTGCTTGTGTTGATTAAGAACTTGAACAATAATAGTAATAATCATTTTATTTGCAAACAGCTAAATCTCCAAACTCATAAGCCAAGGTCTTATTCCCCAGCCTCAGGATATTTTTTAAGAAGATACAAGCAGTAAGGCTTTAGTGCTTTCACTGATCTGAATGGTGGAATTATTATCAAGGATTTTTCTGAATGATATTGGATCAGATCTCCAAGATTAGGCAGATCTCTGGTGGTTCAGAATTATAAAGGGAATGCAGATGACTTTTACAGCAAAGAGCTAAGTATTTAGAAGTGAACTTTAGACACATTGTACTTCATTATCAAGAGGATCTCACTATTTCCTGAAACAGACAGGAAAGAATTTAAAGAATCAGTATCCATTTCAAAGACATGTCCTGGGTAACATTTATATTATAGTAGGAAATTATTCCGAATGGATAATGTAATTTCCCCCCATTTGCTAAGTGTTGATGTGCAATTTTACTATGGCTGAAATAATAATCATGCTAATGATTCACTACACAGGGTCTCCAAAAGTCTGTAAAAGAGGTAGTGTGAATGAATTCAAATCAGAGGAATTAAAGCATGACATCCCCAGTTCTGAAAGGCACAGAGAGGCAAGGAGATACACACCGATAGTTTTAACAAAAATATATCCAGTGTACATTTTAGATTCTATACTCATAGGATTTGGGATTTAAGAAAGTACAATACAAGTACACAAATTATTTGTGCTTAACTCTTTTCATAAATCTAATAGCAAAAAACTGACTGATCTGGAATTTAGTAAGCCTTATCATGAGTGCCCTTTCATTGAGTGGTAGTGAAACACTGTTTAGACTTGTATCATTCAGAGTGCTTGTCCTGTATATCAAACATTATGAAACCACAACACAGAGTATAGAGTACAATAAAAGGGTCTCAAGGTAATTTTTAACTGAATTTTTTTCATCTAGATATAATTCTGTTTAAGAGACTCCAACCTTTTCTGGGAAAATTTCTCCAGTTAGTGCCAGTAATGGTTCACTTGAGATTTTCCAGTGATTTCAAATATCTAAGGAGCTGGAAAACCATGTGGTCACATGGAGATTCCAGTTGCACTGACATTTATTGAGTATTATAGAAATTTACTAAACTATTTTAAGAGGTACAATTGAACTATTGTATGTACAATATATGGGTGCAGACTACTTGCAAATAAAATGAGAAGATTATAAAGGATTTTATTTATATAAGGAAATATTATCTTATATGAATCCATACTGAATATCATAATACTTTTTATTGAAGACATATTGCCACTGCTATGATGATGAATACCCCCCACAACACACCTTTCAAGAGCCATGGGTCTTGCACATGCCTCTCACAACATGTGGTGTACCTCATCCAGTGCACCAAATACTCCAAGAATAACAATGTGGATGAAATCATACAATCACAACGCTCTTGACTGAACTCACACAGAAAGATGATAAAAGACAAAAACACTCTATCACCTGTGGATGGACACTTTTCAGAAAGCGATCACTCTTTCAGTGCCAGGTTTACAATGGCTCCAGTGGCACCATGGAGCCGGGCCCATGCTCAGAAGGGGCCCCGGCCTGCTCCACTTGCACTGCGCCCCGAGACCCCACTGGCTTCCCTTGCCCACCACTTGCTCCTCTCGGCGTGCCCACCGGCTGGCCAAGGGCTCCTCTCCACCCCCCGGCCCCACCCCCTGCTCCTCTCAGTCCCCTAGCCAGAAGTCTACACAACAGTGAAACAGACCTGCAGCCTGAGCCTCCTGAGTGAGCCCAAGTTGGCTGGCACCAGACAGCCATAGGTTTTTCTTTGCTGTGCAGACATACCCTGAGTACCTCTTCCAGACCTGAAGAAGAGCTCTGCTGTGTAGCTCAAAAGCTTGTCTCTTACACCAACAGAAGTTGGTCCAATAAATGATATTACCTCACCCATCTTGTCTCTCTGATAATATTTTTTGATCTTCTTGGGTCGGCTTTGAATCATAGAATCATAGAATATCAGGGTTGGAAGGGACCTCAGGAGGTCATCTAGTCCAATCCCCTGCTCAAAGCAGGACCAATTCCCAACTAAATCATCCCAGCCAGGGCTTTGTCAAGCCTGACCTTAAAAACCTCTAAGGAAGGAGATTCCACCACCTCCCTAGGTAACCCATTCCAGTGCTTCACCACCCTCCTAGTGAAAAAGTTTTTACTAATATCCAACCTAAACCTCCCCAACTGCAACTTGAGACCATTATTTCTTGTTCTGTCATCCAGTACCACTGAGAACAGTCTAGATCCATCCTCTTTGGAACCCCCTTTCAGGTAGTTGAAAGCAGCTATCAAATCCCCCCTCATTCTTCTCTTCTGCAGACTAAACAATCCCAGTTCCCTCAGCCTCTCCTCATAAGTCATGTGCTCCAGACCCCTAATCATTTTTGTTGCCCTCCGCTGGACTCTTTCCAATTTTTCCACATCCTTCTTGTAGTGTGGGGCCCAAAACTGGACACAGTACTCCAGATGAGGCCTCACCAATGTCGAATAGAGGGGAATGATCACGTCCCTCGATCTGCTGGCAATGCCCCTACTTATACAGCCCAGAATGCCGTTAGCCTTCTTGGCAACAAGGGCACACTGTTGACTCATATCCAGCTTCTCGTCCACTGTAACCCCTAGGTCCTTTTCTGCAGAACTGCTTCCTAGCCATTCGGTCCCTAGTCTGTAACAGTGCATGGGATTCTTCCATCCTAAGTGCAGGACTCTGCACTTGTCCTTGTTGAACCTCATCAGGTTTCTTTTGGCCCAATCCTCTAATTTGTCTTGGTCCCTCTGTATCCTGTCCCTACCCTCCAGCGTATCTACCACTCCTCCCAGTTTAGTGTCATCTGCAAACTTGCTGAGAGTGCAGTCCACACCATCCTCCAGATCATTAATGAAGATATTGAACAAAACCGGCCCCAGGACCGACCCCTGGGGCACTCCACTTGAAACCGGCTGCCAACTAGACATGGAGCCATTGATCACTACCCGTTGAGCCCGACGATCTAGCCAGCTTTCTATCCACCTTATAGTCCATTCATCCAGCCCATACTTCTTTAACTTGCTGGCAAGAATACTGTGGGAGACTGTATCAAAAGCTTTGCTAAAGTCAAGGAATAACACATCCACTACTTTCCCCTCATCCACAGACCCAGTTATCTCCTCATAGAAGGCAATTAGGTTAGTCAGGCATGACTTGCCCTTGGTGAATCCATGCTGACTGTTCCTGATCACTTTCCTCTCCTCTAAGTGCTTCAGAATTAATTCCTTGAGGACCTGCTCCACGATTTTTCCAGGGACTGAGGTGAGGCTGACTGGCCTGTAGTTCCCCGGTTCCTCCTTCTTCCCTTTTTTAAAGATGGGCACTACATTAGCCTTTTTCCAGTCATCCGGGACCTCCCCCGATCGCCATGAGTTTTCAAAGATAAAGGCCAATGGCTCTGCAATCACATCCGCCAACTCCTTTAGCACCCTCGGATGCAGCGCATCCGGCCCCATGGACTTGTGCTCGTCCAGTTTTTCTAAGTAGTCCCAAACCACTTCTTTCTCCACAGAGGAATCACTTTGATCGTATCACTGTACAGCACTGTTGTACTGAATCTAATATGCTTTTGTTTATGTGTATTTTATCTTTCGTATTCTCTATGCAAATGTTCATCCATAGGCTTTTACTTTTTCCATGTGTGCTATATTACATTATTTGCTTTTCCAGACTAACAACTGGAACAAATACAAATACAGAGGGAAACAAATAGAAATAAATTTTTCTAGAAGTGACCTAAAGAAAACTAGTGACAACAAATACATTAAGTGTGGTAGGATTATAAATAGAAAGACAATGTGGCTGACTTTTAAGGATTGTTTCTAGTCCTGCAAAACTAAGATATACAAATGTAGAAGCTGTGGCTAGTATGTAGTACCTTATGTGGGGAACTGTGATGCAAATTTTATCTTCATTACATAGATTTGGAATATGGATTTAAAGCAATAATTTGATTTGACTAGTTGAGATTTTTTGATTATGTTATGCTCCTATTTATATCACTAACAAGCCATATATATGACAACACCAGTTATGTAATCAGAGCATGCTATTTACATAACGATCCTGCAAACAGACATTATATAAATGAGACATGCACAGAAGAAACAACAAAAAGAGGGAAAGACAATCAAATCATTAACCCTTCCCTCTGCTATTATAAACAAATATGAGCCTGATTTTCTTTCACACTAAAATAATTTTACACTGCTGGGGCGATGAAAAATGCCCTTTGCATACATAAGAATCAGGCCCGTATGTGTTTAAAATCACTGCAAGCTTTAGCAGCAAAGTCAGCCTGCAGTCAATGGGAGCTGAGTGTGCTCAGCAGCTCATAGGATCAACTTCTGATTTAAGTTCACGTTGTTGTTTGCACACTTATTCATGGTCTCGGGTTGCCACACAAGTAATCAAAAGGTAGAGTAAATCTATTCCGGCAATAGTCCTTGCCAAGTAGATAATACATTAAACAGACAAATAAATAAAAGGCCTATTTTAAGCTACAGTCCAAGTTTAAGCAAAAAGAAGGCTTCTCTTATCCAGTAAGTGCAGAAAAGGACACACACTTACTGTTCTCTAAGTTCCAGCTTCCACTTCCGCAATTCTCCTGGCTTTTCTCTTCTCAGACATCTGACCTTTCATTCCTTTCCTCCTCACCTAGACTTTCTGTTGTGCCTCAAGTGGCTGTTATTACTATTTGCATTAAAGTTGTGCCTAGAGGCCCCATCAATATCAGGGCCTATTTGTGCTTGGCATAGCAAGAGACAATCCCTGCCCCCAACAGTTTATAATTTAAATAGACAAGACATGGTGAACGGTGAGAAAAAGGAAGTACTATTACCCCCATTTACTGGCCTCGTGAAGGGGGGGCGGGGGGAGAAGGTGTAGATGTGATCTCTTGATTTTAGTAAGGCTTATTGACATTCCATAAGTGAATTAGGGAAATGTGGTCTAGATGAAATTACTATAAAGTGGATGCAAAACTGGTTGAAAAACCAAACTGAAAGCGTAGTTATTAATTGTTTACTGTCAAACTGGGGGAACGTATCTAGTGAGGCTCTGCTGGGGTCTGTCCTGGGTCTGTACTGTTCAATATTTTCATTGATGGAGTGAAGAGTATGCTTATAAAATTTGCAGATGATACCATGTTGCGAAGGAGTGCTAGTCCTATGGAGGATAGGATTAGAATTCAAAACAACCTTGACAAATTGATGACCTGGTCTGAAATCAACAAGATGGAATTCAATAAAGACAAGTGCAATGTACTAGACTTAGGAAGGAAAAATCAAATGCACAATTACAAAGTGGGGAATAATTAGTTAGGCAGTAGTACTGGGGAAAAAGATCTAGAGTTATAGTGGATCACAAACTGAATATGATTAAAAAATGTGATGCAGTTGGCTAATATCATTCTGGGGTGTATTAAAAAGAGTATTGTATGTAAGACACGGGAGGTAATTGTCCTGCTCTATTCGGCACTGGTGAGGCCTCAGCTGAAGTAATGTGTCCAGTTCTGTCCGCCACACTTTAAGAATGATGTGGACAAACTGGTGAAAGTCCAGAGGAGAACAAAAATGATAAAAAGTTTAGAAAACTTGACCCATGAGGAAAGGTTAAAAAAACTGGGCATGTTTAGTCTTGAAAGAAAGAAAAATTAGGGGGATTTGATAACAGTCTTCAAATATGTTAAGGGTTGTTATAAAGAGGATGGTGATCAATTGTTCTCCATGTCCACTGAAGGTAGGACAAGAATCAGTGGTTTAGTCTGCAGCAAGAGAGATTCAGTTAGATATTAGGACAAGCTTCCTAACTATAAGGATAGGTAAGCACTAGAATAGGCTTCCAAGTGTGGTTATGGAATCCCAGTCATCCGAGGTTTTTGAGAACAGACTGGGCAAACAGGGATGGTCTAGGTATACTTGGCCCTGCCTCAGCATGGGTGGCTGGATTAGATGACCTCTGGAGGTTCCTTACAGCCCCACATTTCTGTGATTTTACGGAGGGGGAAAAGACACACATTCAAATTACATGATGGGCCCATCATCACACAGGAAATCTAGAACAGAGCTGGGAACTGAACCCAACCCTCTCTCTTGTGCTTTAATCATAGAGCCATTCTTCCTCTAGCTAGCTAGAAGCCCAATCCCAGGCTAGTAACTCAGTATCTGCGAGACCAAAAGACATATTGTTAAGGCTGGTGCCTAATCTGCTCCTATACTGTATCCATGCACTCCAGCATACACTGAAAGCCATCAGTCAGATCTGAGTCTACTTTGCAGTCAGCAATGGCGCTTTATTGCTTAAAGGTTTTCTTGAGCTTAAGAAACTGAACTGGGAGCATTAAAATAGCTCCCAGGTGAGCTGTTTAAGTAAAGCCTGAAACCAGTTCAGCTGTCTGTGAATGGTTGCTGAGTACCACAGCTGGGCTGGAGAGGAAACAGGGTGTTTCTCTTTAAAGTTCTGCCACTTGAGAAGAATCGGTGGGCAAACCTCAAAGGAATTTGCCATGTTCTTGTCCTAACTCTGAGCCAAGCTATACAGATATGTAAATAAACTTATTTTTATTTGAAAGTGAAACTTCACAAGGCCCCAACTGCCTGTAAAGCTTGGCAACCCAACTGAGGGAGAGGTATAACTTCTCTTTGAAGAAGTTCTTTAGAACCATATTATAATAGCTATGGGAGGTGGCCACATGTTCATGTTCATCCTGGGTTTTGGTTGTGACCTATGAAGCTCTAAATGGCCCGGGACCTGTCTATTTGAGAGACCACTTCTCTGCCCTTGCCACACGGGGGTCTCTTGATTTAAAGCGGAAGGAACTGCTGGCAGGGCAAGGTGTTCTCCATGAGGGCTCTTCAACTTTGGAACTTGATCCTTCCTTGGACCAAAATGATCTGAATGTGTTGACTTTCAGGGTATGCTACAAAGATCACTGTTGCTTGGACTTCTGGGGAGAGGGGTACTGACTGGGGTAATACCAGGGGAAAGTGGAACATTCTTTAATCTTTTTACTGTAAAGTTTAGCACATCATTGCTGGTATATGAAGAACTTTGCTGTTGGATTTCCCTTTATGTTACGATTTGTGTTTTTAAATTAATATTTTAAAAGGGTGTCTATAGTCTGGGAGAAGTGCCTTTTTCTGTTGTTATAAATCTTTAGAAATAAATTAATTAAATAAAAATTGACTGCACTAGCTCAGAGTCTCTGAATAAGCCCAAGTGTAGTCTGTTTCAGGTGCTTTTCATAACAGTAGGATGAATGTGTAGGACTGCTGAAAAAGACCTCAACAATCAAATTAAACATCATTTCCCCCCCCCCCCCAAAAGAATTGTAGTATAAATTATTCAAGAAGTTTACATGGACATTCTGTCCACATCCAAAGGAACATAAACAGGGATTCCTCAACATGCCTTAAACCCAGATTGACCGTACAATGGGAATCTTGAGTTTCAATAAAGATGGAGTATCACAGAACTGAAATATTGTTTACTATTCATTCTACATAGAAGCAAAGGTTCTTGAATACTTTGTACCTGAGAAAGCTATTTCAGCTAAAGGTCTTATATTCATACAAACCACAACCAGACAAATTTGACAAGGACAAACAGAGTCAAAAGTGTGATCTCTTAGGGAACAATTAGAATCAGCTAATGAGGATAAAAGAGGTCAAGCAGGCATCCACTTTCCTGGACAAACAAGGGGCGGGAACCCTCAATAAATGTTTATACTTGAGTCAAGAGGTTAATGGAGATAAAAACACCCAGCACAGAGATCTGAGAATAGTTTTACATTCCAACCTAAAAGGAATCAGTGCTGGCAAGGTAATGTTAGATAGATTTTTTCTTGCATTTAGCTCACAAAGATTTCTAACAATAGATGTGTGCAGCATGGCAGAAATTTGAAGAAACCTAAGTCAAAAGACATTTTGTCATAAGCATGCAGGATGGAATCCATGAAATTCTGGTATCAGGAAAAGGGAGGTTAATCATTACTAACTGTTTTATGAGAAGCTGTGTGAAAGGAAATAAAAGATAGTGAAGTTAATGTCTAGTAAGTCAGTATAACATGATGGCAACGTCCTGGGAATGCCCTTCCAAAGTGTGTTCAGCATTATCTGAGAGGACGTACTGTTCACTGAAATGCCACTATATTGCTAACATTTATTTTTTTCTCTGCACTCACTACAGGGCTCTGCAGTATGAAAAATACCATAAAAAGTCTAGAGCTCCTTAAAGCATCCTCACCAAACTGTGGAACATGCTGAGAACAGTAGAGGATTAGGGGCCTCATTTCTAGTTCTCTTCTGCTCCAACCCAAACAGATTTCTATTACAGTTTGCTAAAAAATCAAATCAAATCAAATTTGTAATGGCAACCATAGTAAATCTCCTGGAGATTTTGGGTTCCCATAAATAGTAATAGGGAAGATTATTCTTTCTACAGAATCGTCTTGGCCCAAGAGAAAGTTCTGATGCCCCTCAGCACAATACTTTCAACAGACAATTACAAACAACACTGTACTGAAAGAAGAGCTGTAGATATCCCTCGGGTGCCTCCAGATATGAACTCAGGTCTGTTAAAATGTCAGTTAATAAACACACATGTGTTTCTACTTCAAAATCCAATTCAAATTCAATCTGATAGCCACCAGGATGGTGTATCACTGACACTCTGACCCTGCAGAACTCCCCCCCGGTGACACTAAAGTCACCTTTAGTAAGTCACTGTACCCAGCAAAGTAAAATATAAAAAGCAAAGACATATAAACTCATCAAATCATTTCAGCTGCAAGGGATCATCTCATACCATCATCTCATACCATCCTTCATGCAGTAAACAGCATAGATTTAAATAGTTATAAGATATCCCTAATAGATTGATACTTATTCCAGCAACGTTGGTGATTTTACCACATCACTTCAGCTCCCCATAGTTAGAGTTCTATACTGTAGTACCAAGCAAATGTTGCATCTGTCCCAGTCCAATTCCTCATCAGTAAATCTACTATGAAATCATTAGCTCTTAAAAACTACATAGATTAAATTCAGACAGCCACATCACAACAACTCAATGTACAAATAGAGATGCTCCTCTTTGTGAGTTATTCTTGTGAGGAAGAATGGACACTCCTTGAGTTTCAAGTGGAGGCATTTCCCTGGAATACTCCTATCTGGTGCAAAGTCCTTCTCCATGGAGATCAGCTTCCAGAAAGCATGTATCTAAAGGGATTCACTGAAGACCAGTGCTGACTCCATGGAAGACCATAGTCTTTACATTGAAATATGCCCTCCCCTTCACTACTTCCCTATGGCCGCTTGGCAGCATGCCTTCAGCTGGAGCTTTCCCAGTGGAAATGGGAACTGGTTTGTATTGGGGAGCATGCTGTGAGCAGCAGCCACTTGCCCTCAGCTACTCACAGATCTCACTGGTAACTGAACTCCTGGTCAGAGCTTTTGTGGGGTTTATGAGCGTGCCAGGAGGTGGCACCCCACACTTCCACATCTTTCCTGGCTGGATTTGCAGACACAGACTCCCTTCCTGTCACACAAGATTTGGAGTATAGGCAGTTTGATCTCCAGTTTTATGGCTCCATGCTACATGCTGCCAGGCCCAGTTTAAGGCACAGGCATGGCAGGCCCTAGCCTATGGTCACAGCGCCTGGAGTCATGTAATTACATCAGTATCTTAGATTTCACTACAAAGAAAAAAAAATTCTAGTCCTCATGGTTGTGAGGAAAAGGTGACCTAAATGTAACTGATACAGTCATGTCTGCCTGAGTCTGCAGACAACCTGGAATAATATCTCTGAGAGATGTGACCCCACTCATGCATCTCTATGGTGGGCTAATTCCAAGACCCACCATAGGGAGCTCTGGCAACATTACCTCAGCAGAGGAGTGTGTGTGCAGAAAGAGCAGAAGAGTGCAGCTGGTACTGCCCAATCACCTTAGCAGATCTGGCTGTTTGGGTGAGCACTGAGGTGCCCGTTGCTGATATCCCTGCTGTTACTAGCCACAGGGTGTTGAAGCTGCACCGGGGAGAAGGATGCTCCCATGTCAGCGTCCAGCCTTTCTCAAAGGGGAAGCAGGTTTGCCACCACTGGCCACAAACTGAAGGTGGAGCCATGGACAGCCCATGTAATGCACCCTCTTGACAAAACATAGTGCCATCACTATGAATATTTGAAAACCTGCTGGTCCTGAAAAATCTTGCATCATCCTGAGACCCACAAAATACTCCATTTGGCTGCCATTTAATTTGGAATTCCTCCTGTCTGAGGAAAGAGACTCTTTAGAGGTTACATGAGCTAATTTTTTCATGACAATACATATGAGGATCGGCTCTGCTCACAGACGCTGTTGCCAAATCAAAGCTTTAAAAGTTTCAAAAGCAAAAATGAGTATAGGCAGATGGAATCCCAAAAGACAGCTGGGATTCCCTGCAACTGAGAAATCCTGCATTTTACCCCAAGGGATCATTACTTGTCAAGTGGCAAAACTGTACACACACTTCAACATACTTGTAGGAGGCTAAAACAGACAAAAGAAATTCTCACACCAAAATATACATTGACTATATTTCTACGTTGCATATAGAGCCTTCCATTTGAGGATTTCAAAGTACCTTACAAACATCAATAAATATGTCTGTCAGATTGCACCTCTACTGCAAACTGAATGCAAGACAGATTGAGAAATCCTTCTAATATTACCTTGCCAGAACTGATTTCTTTCAGGTCAGTATGTAAAACTAGTCTCAGATCTCTGCTGTTTAGGTACCATGCAGTAATTGCTATTAAAAAGCTGCTTTAAACTGTACCTTTCAAACTCTGCACATGAAAATGCAGGAGATATTGGTGCCTGTTTGGGTCCTTGTGAGATTCAGGGGATGAAACTCAAACAGGCACAGCACAAAATTCACAACCTACAGGGAAGGGAATTTAAGGTGGTTTTTTTAGATTACCTTTGTACCCTCCTGACGCTGGGCTGGAGTGACCCTGATGTAATTTAGCCTCCCAGCCCCGCCAATAGGCCACAGTGCTTCCTGGAATCTCCACAGTGCTATGAGTGGCAGCCCTGCTCTGACATGTCCCTCTCACCCCCATCTCTGCCCCTGGCACTAGGGTAACCAGATAGCAAGTGTGAAAAATCGGGACAGGGGGTGGGAGGTAATAGGCACCTATATAAGAAAAAGCCCCAAATGTCGGGATTGTCCCTATAAAATCGGGACATCTGGTCACCCTATCTGACACTCCCCTATGCCAGGGCTTGTGAGGGGGTCCTTAGAACACACCTTTAAAGCTGACTTCCACAATTCCTGTACCAGGACAATTCTGCCCCAGCCAGAATTGGGGGCTTTACAGCTCCTTTACAACACTCTGATCCTTTTACCTGGCATAAAGTGGCTGGAGCAGGGGTGAGGATCTGACCTAAGGGATGCATTGGTGATGAATGTAAGGTAGTACTCTTTTGTCATATGGCCGTCCTTTTCATAACATGAATATGGTAGAACATGTATGCAGTACTGTCAATGCCAAGCATTCAAAAATCATGAGTCAGGCCCCCAAAGTAATGGAATTACTTATAATCAGGAGATTTTATAAAAACAATTAATTCTGGGTTCTTTATAGTTTCCTTCTAGTTTTTGAACCTTAGGGTCATGTTTTTAATCTTTTTCTCTACAACCATGAGGGTTAGAAGCTTACTTAAAAAACAAGACAACAATAACAACTCTGCAATTCTCATATATCCACATGACTCTGGAGCTGGAACTTTAAAAAAACACCTTTTGCCATGAGACACACGGTAATATAGTGAAAGTTGGCAACACTTTCTTTATATGTTATGAAAATGGAATAGTCCTGGAATGGCATATTGCTTTAAGCATTGCTCTAGTTTATGTACAGAAAAAAATCCTTAATCTAGCTATATATATTAGATATTTTTAACTAATTTCTCAAAAATAAAATCTACAAAAACTGAGAAACTTAAAAGGGAGACTAAGACTACAGAAACAGTACTCTTGGAATAAAAAAGTGTACAAGGGGAAAATATATTCAAAAGTTACTACAAAACAGAAGGGTGAGAACTGCAAGCTATTATCCCAATGCAATTATAAGAACAACAGGAGCAGCAATCATTATGGATGGTGTCAGTGAGGATAGATGGACATTAGGAAAAGGCAATATTAACCCCAAAACACCTGTAATTATCCCCAAAAACAGTGAATTATTTCCTGAGGACAGAACATTTCAGATTGTCTATTACATTACAACCAGCTCAGATGTGAATCATCTCTATTGTGTCTAATCCAAAGGTAGGTGTCAAATTACTTGCAGGGAGTGACTATGCAAATCCCTGCATTTAGTCTCCGAACATGCCCACTGTGAACTAGATGTTTAAAGAAGCCAGAGTAGAAGCAGAATAAGCTGAGCACTCATGCAGTTAATAAAAAAGCTTTGTCTTCTCTGGCAAACCTGAAAAGAGTTGTGGTATCTGCTGAAGTGGGTGATGTGACACTCCCCAAGGGTACCCAGTGTTATAAGGCACCTCACCACAACCTTCCCTTAGCATGAAGCAATTTTATCTCTGCCTGCTGTAGATCAGTTCCCTGAAACCACCAGTCTCTGGCAGTACAAGCATTGCCTACCAGGCTCCCGCAGGCCTTTCTCTTTCTGTACAATAGTGATAGGCATACACCAACCTCTGAGTACTCGGAACGTTCCCTGCAGTGTCCAGCCCCTTATCCACTGAACTCTCACAGAATTACCAGGCCTGCTCTTCTCAAGGGAACAGCTCACACCAGTTTTTAAGATTCAACTGAGGACCATCACATTGCTTAATACCACAGCACTCAGAGATATTTATACTGAACAGAAGAATAAGTTTACTTTCAAAGAATAGAGGTTCAAGCAGGGCCGGCTCTAGGATTTTTGCCGCCCCAAACAAAAACAATTTTGGCCGCCCCCCCCCCCTGTTTTTTAATTACCCCACCCCCGGCTCCGCCTCAACTCCACCCCTTCCCCAAATCCCCAGCCCTGCCTCCTCCCCCCAGGCTCTCAAGCCTAGGAAGGAGGGAGGGAGGTAGGGGGAGAAGCGGCGCTGTTTCGCGCGCCACGGCCGCTCGGGATCTCCCCCTCCCTCCCAGGCTCTCAAGCCTGGGAGAGAGGGGGAGACTCCGAGCGGCCGCGGCGCGCGAAACAGCTGATTCGCGCGCCGCTGCGCCCCCTCCCTCCCAGGCTTGAGAGATCTAGGAGACAGACAGTATTTAAGTGAGATTGTTTTAACTCTATTTTAAAGGCCAAATCCTGTCCTCTTTAGTCTCTCGTTGAGACAACAGGAAGCCTATGGAAGCTCTCCTAAGTAAAATGTGCCGCCCCAAGCACCAGCTTGTTTTGCTGGTGCCTAGAGCCGGCCCTGGGTTCAAGTGACAGTAAGAATACTGTATTGGAAACAAATCTTTACATATAAAACAAAATCATAACAGGCTTTCTAGAGACCAAAGTTAAAGAAGCATATCTCACCCAAAGTTCTCCAGCATTTTTAACCAACCTTGATTGAGACATGTTTTTCATGAAGCAAAAGCACTGTTATTGTACTTACTTGGTGAAGGGTGCCTGGGTGTCTTCTCTGCCCCCCAACTATAGTAAAGCAAACTTCTGAAGTGCTCGTCAAGATAAGGTTCTTTCCCCCACTGTATTTCTCTTCCTGTTTGTTTCTTTCTGAAATTCTTATAATCCTTAATTTTCGTTCAGTTCAGCTTGGTGATGGGGCACTTAGTGTGAACAAGACAATACTCAGTTTACATGACTAAATATATCTTGTTTGAGAGAAACCCTGTTTTTCACTTTTGCTGGCTACCAACTCTCATTCACAGACATTAAGAACATATTTTCAGTAAATATGCATAACTCCCTTTCATAGTATTGGTACATACATTTCACAATGATATTGATGACCAGTGTGACACCATTTGAGACCTCTTTCATTTGAGACTTTCATTCGAGACCTCTTTGGTGAACCTGAATGTACATACCAGAATGAGGAGATCCTGTAACCCCACTGCACCCCCTTGTTAGTTGGTATTAAGAGGTTCTTGGGTCACAGGTAGACATATAGTAAAGTCTGAAAAATATGTGGATAATAGGAATGCATTTCCAATTCTCAGGAAAGACAATATGCCATAGCAATTAAGGTAATTCATTAGTGTACTAAAAGAAATGCCCAGATGACTCAGTGTGAATGTGTGCAAGCAGCTCTGGATTGTACCTTTTCTAATAGTACTGCACACTGTCTTATTACATCTGTACTGGTGCATGCTTATCATCTCTAGAACAGTATTTTCACCAATGGTGCACATATTGTGAGAGATACAGTGAATGATGGCAAGCAATCAAAAATATTCAGGGATAATTACAGGTGTTTTGGGGTTAATATTGCCTTTTCCTAATGTCCATCTATCCTCACTGACACCATCCATAATGATTGCTGCTCCTGTTGTTCTTATAATTGCATTGGGATAATAGGTTGCAGTTCTCACCCTTCTGTTTTGTAGTAACGTTTGAATATATTTTTCCCTTGTACACTTTTTTATTCCAAGAGTACTGTTTCTGTAGTCTTAGTCTCCCTTTTAAATTTCTCAGTTTTTGTAGATTTTATTTTTGAGAAATTAGTTAAAAATATCTAATATATATAGCTAGATTAAGGATTTTTTTCTGTACATAAACTAGAGCAATGCTTAAAGCAATATGCCATTCCAGGATTATTCCATTTTCATAATATATAAAGAAAGTGTTGCCAACTTTCACTATATTACCGTTTCATAACATATAAAGAAGTCTTTAGAAAATAAATATTTAATACATATGGATTGTGCTAGCCCTCTGTGTCTAGGTAGGATTAGATTACTATGTAACACTCTGGACTTTAGGCTCTGCACCATGTCTGATGCAATATCAAGGCTTCAATGTTGCTTAAATACAATGCATCCACTAAATACAATGTTAAAACTCCCACTAACTTCAGTTAAATAGGATTAAGGATAGAATATCTGAATTTTCTCTGGTTTTACCTAAATATATTTTTCCATTAGTGAATATATATTTGTACTAGATTTTTTTTTTAAAAATCAGGTGTTATGTTTACTAAAAGCAAGTACAGTAATTTAAAATATCAGTGTAAGTTTAACAAATAATTCACTAATCAGACTTCTATAAATATAATTAATTATTTATAGCTAGTTAAAGCACCACAGTTTATTTCATTTTAAGATTACACTTGAAAATCCTAATGCAGTTTTATTGCCCACACCTACCCTTTTTGTGCTAATGGACTAGACATAATGAATCATTCTAATTTGGATGAAAGGACCACACAACATTGCTGCAATCCTTTAGAGAATTAAGGCTCAATTCTGATCTTCTACATTTATGAATGAGTATTTTGGATTAGGCCCCTATCTGTACATCTGCTGAGTCTCAAGGGCTGTATACTCTGCTAAGTATTCTGACCTTCCAATGTACTATTTCACATGTGGTCATGGGATATAAGGAGATTTGATTATGTCTGTATTTTAACATTGATTTAATACATAGCTATGAAATAAAATCTAATTTCCCCCTCACATCTGCATGTATAAAAATTCCACCACTATTAAGTAAGCCCTTATATATTCTTTACTTAGTGAGTATGTCTGTAGGTGGAAGGAACTGAAACACCCTTTTGGGGTGATGTAAAACCAAGGAGAATCTCCTTAGGAATGGCTTTAGAAAATCAGCTTCTCCCGTCCATAAAAACAAGTTTAAATTATCTTCTGTGAGTCTGCTGTTAGCAGTTACACTGTTACATTATGCATGATTCTTGCCTGCTCATGGAAAAAAAGAAGTGCAACCATCTTCCATTAGTGATTTTCAATGTTATTCTAAGCTTTACTATTTATAGTTATTATTAAGATGAACTGTTTTGCATATTTGTAAAATCTCATTATAAATGTTAATAATAAATATAATTCTGGACTAAATTTTGTTCACTTCAAAAAAGAGTTTTTTATTTTCTGAGTGAAAGCAGATTCACTTATATGGACAAAGTAAAATTTTATCATCATATTTTCCCGTCCTTAATCAGTTAGACTTCTCTGGTATACACATCATTTGTTCATATTACTGGCTGCAAATCTTGGTCCCACTGAAATAAAAGGGAAATTTGCCACTGACTTAAAGAGTCAAATATTTGGCCATTACAATTAATACATAAAATAAATAATTAATTAATGGAGATATCCCATCTCCTAGAACTGGAAGGGACCTTAAAAGGTCATTGAGTCCAGCCCCCTGCCTTCATTAGCAGGACCAAGGACAGATTTTGCCCCAGATCCCTAAGTGGGCCCCGTCAAGGATTGAATTCACAACCCTGGGTTTAGCAGGCCAATGCTCAAACCACTGAGCTATCCCTCCCCCTGTTGCTATATATTACACTACAAAAGCAGTTTCTCCTCCCATGGTGTTCACACCTCAACTGCTAGAAGAGGGCCTCATCCTCCCTGATTGAACTAACCTCGTTATCTCTAGCCTGACTCACTCTTGCTTGCATATTTATACCTGCCTCTGGAAATTTCCACTACATGCATCCGACGAAGTGGGTATTCACCCACGAAAGCTCATGCTCCAATACGTCTGTTAATCTATAAGGTGCCACAGGACTCTTTGCTGCTTTTATATATTACAGTACATCATAGTGGCATTTTAGGCAGTTTTCTATCCTTCTCTCCACTTCCCCAGTCCACTGTATAGATTTTGAATAATTACATGACTACATTACTCTTTGTGGATTAGCACTGGGATCCTAGCCAAATAATTTTGAAAATTCTGTGATCTTTATTACTGATGATGATTTTGGGTTCCCATAAATAGTAATAGGGAAGATTATTCTTTCTACAGAATCGTTTTGGCCCAAGAAAAAGTTCTGATGCCCCTCAGTACAATACTTTCAACAGACAATTACAAACAACACTGTACTGAAAGAAGAGCTGTAGATATCCCTCGGGTGCCTCTAGATATGAACTCAGGTCTGTTAAAATGTCAGTTAATAAACACACATGTGTTTCTACTTCAAAATCCAATTCAAATTCAATCTGATAGCCACCAGGGTAATATGACCATAGTATATGTTTATTACGATTTTAGAAGGTTTAGGCCAAAAACTGACTGACCAAAGTTAGCACCTCTATTTTGCAAACTGGCTCACTTTTTCCCCCCAGTTTGAGAACATATCTAATTAAGTCATTTTTCTTCAGTTCCATTTAAAGGATTCCGTTTCTTCAGTTCTGTTTAAAGGATGTGTGCTCCTTCCTGTCACCACACAAAGTGAAAATGTGCTTCTCTAAGATGTTCATTGGTGTACAGAAAAGATACTGATTGTGTGTAACTTGAATGATTAGAGCTGTGTGTGACATAGTTCTCTCATTTAAATTACTGCAGTCTATTAAACATTTGCTATATAACACAGAACTACAACTAACCAAGTTTGAGTTACAATTTTGAGGAAATGGTGAAGGTCCTTCACTGGGACTAGAGATAATAATGAGGAGTCCAGCATTGGGACTGGTGGTTATAAGGTTCTGGTTCCAGTAAGACTCAACAAACAGCTCAGATCAAAATCTAAAGTGCAGGAAAACAGCCTGTAGCTTCGAGATTAGCTTTCTCACACTATTTCTGAGTTAAGCCAGCACAAACATCATCATGAATGCATAATTATGATTATGCACTACAGTATGCATAACAGATCTTAACATCTGGAAACAAAGAAGTAGCATAGGAATGCCGTTTTCAGGCTTTTGGTTTTGAGCACAATGAACCAGGGTGTGGGGGTGACAGACTTTTTGTAAATAAATATTGTTGCAAGAAAACATATTTTATTTGAAAAATCCACTCTGACATTGGCAAACCCCGTTATAGTTAAAAGGAGTCTAAAAATGGAAATATGTTTATATTGTGCAACAAATTTTAACTTGAAAATAACAATAAATCAGAAGACAAAAATATTTTAAAGTGTTCAAGCAAACTATCAGTCTGTCTATTTGGAATAAGCAGCAACAGAAAAACATGGACAACCCTTAGAAAATTGTTTGAAAATAGTTTAAATATTCAGAGGGATGTTTTCCTCAGAATCTAATCAGTTTTTGGATTCTCTGTCCCAGGAGGTTCAGTACCAACAGACTCTACTTTAACAGGATTCAAGAAATAAAATAGACAATTATATGGGGCCTGGACAAGAACATCAGAATGGCCATACTGGGTCAGAACAACTGTCCATCTAGCACAGCATCCTCTCTTCTGACAGTGCCCGCTGCCAAATGCTTCAGAAGGAATGAACAGAGCAGGGAAATTTATTGAATGATCCATCCCCTTGATGTACAGTCTCAGCTTCTGGCGGTCAAATGTTTAGGGACGCCCAGAGAAGGGGTTCCATCCCCGACCATCTTGGCTATAAGCTGTTGATGGACCTATCCTCCCTGAACTTACCTAATTCTTTTTTAAACCCAGTTATACTTTTGGTCTTCACAACATCCCCTGGCAACAAGTTGACTGTGTGTTGTGTGAAGAAGTACTTCCTTCTGTTTTAAATCTGCTACCTGTTAATTTCTTTGGGTGACCCCTGGTTCTTGTGTTACATTAAGAGGTAAACAACACTTCTTTATTTACTTTCTCCACATCATTCATGATTTCATAGAACTCTATTATATTCTGCCTCAATCATCTCTTTTCTAAACTGAACAGTCCCAATCTTTTTAAGCTTTCCTCATATGGAAACTGGCCCATACCCCTAATCATTTTTGCTGTCCTTTTCTGTACTTTTTTGAGATGCGGTGACCAGATCTGCATGCAGTATTCAAGGTGTGGGCTTACCATGGCTTTATATAATAGCATTATGATATTTTATGTCTTATTAGCTATTCCTTTCCTAATGATTCCTAACATTCTGTTAGCTTTTTTGACTGCCGTGGCACATTGAACAGATGTTTTCAGAGAACAATCCACGATGACTCCAAGAACTCTTTCTTGATTGGTAACAACTAATTTAGACCCCATTATTTTGTATGTATAGTTGAAATTATGTTTTCCAGTGTGCCTTATTTTTCATTTATCAACACTGAATTTCATCTGCCATTTTGTTGCCCAGTCACCTGGTTCTGTGAGATCCCTTTGAATCATTTTGCATCAACTTTGTACTTAACTATCTGGAGTAATTTTGTGTCATCTGCAAACTCTGTCATCTCACTGTTTACCCCTTTTTCCAGATAATATATGAATATGTTGAACAGCACTGGTCCTGGTACAGATCCTTGGGGAATCTTGCTATTTGCCTCTCTACGCTGTGAAAATAGACCATCTATTCCTACCCTTTGTTTTCTATCTTTTAACCAGTTACTGTTCCATGAGAGGACCTTCCCTCTTATGCCATGACTGCTTGCTTTGCTTAAGAGCCTTTGGCAAGAGACCTTGTATCTCAGGATTAAATGGGATTAGTGGTAAAGGACGATGTTTCTTGCTTATACTGGTCTGGATGAGCCTCTTCACTTATGTGGGAACAAAATCCTGTGGAAATGGTGCATAGAATTTGGAAAGTAGACCTGGGGTTCTATGGCATACTTCTTTCAAGCTAACATATGACCCTTTGTGCCAAATTAATGCTGGTCCTTGGTCTGCTGAGTATGTCCCTTTAGGGCAGCTGCTCCCCAGGTCCAACCCCTCCTTACATGCCTTTTAACGTGTATAACACCTCTCTGTGGGTATGTGTACACTTGGGGCTGGGGCAAGATTCCCAACTCAAAAGAACATATTTGTGCTAGCTCTTGCTGAGCTAGTGCAATAAAAAGAGTGTAGCTGAGGCAGTGCAAGCTAAGCTTGTCTCAAATATGTGCCTGTCAGAGACCGGGCATGAACTCTGGGCAGGTAGCCTATCCCACCACTTGCCCTGTCTACGCTCTATTTTTATCACAGTAGCTCAATGAAAGCTAGATTAGTATGTTTCCTTGAGCTGGGAATCACATCCCCAGCTTCAAGTACAAACATACTCCACTATGCTTCTAAATCCATGCACAGTTGCTACATAAAAGTGGCCTGATTTTCAAAGATGCTGAGCACCCACAAATACCACTAAATTTTTGCCCTGTTCTTAAAAGTGGGGTTAGTTTTCATTAGTAAAATGAAAACCCACTATGAGTAAAATGAACAAGGTGGGGATGAGTTTGCTGATGTTTTCATGCAGACCTAATGCTACTGTAGACTGACCTAAGATAATCAACCATCCTTTTCATGCTGGCTTCAGACTACTATCTCTAAGAACAATATTTTACTACCAAGGGCTATTTCTCCCGAATGGCACCAAGTCACCTTCAACAGAAATGAAATCAGGCTCTTGGGCCAAAATTTTCAAACCTGGCTGCCTACAATAAGGCTTCCAAATCGATATTTAGGTACCTAAATAAAAGGAGGCTGATATTCAAAGGTTCTGAATCCCACTGAAGTCAATGGGAAATGCAGATGGCAATTGAAAGTCCCTTTCCAAGACACGTCATATAGCTGCCTGAAGAATAGTGGCTAATAAACCAAGCAGCTTCAGAATTATGAAGAACCAGGGGATTTTAGGATAGTGAAGGCTTGTGAAAATTGCTGAGTGCAGAATCATAGATGGCCAGGTTATGACTGTAGAAGTTAGTAAAACTTTACCGCAGAATTTCCCTTGTTATTGCAACAAAAATTGGTCTTAAAATGTTGTAGAATTCTAGCCACTCTATCTGTTTCAAACTATTACTATATATCACTTGGAACTAATTGGCAGCAGCTGCTCTAGACAGCCTTGAACCTGCCATACAGGCTAAATAGTTTTTTCTGCTCTCAAGAGATCTGTCCCAGGTTTGAGGCCATTTTTAGTACAGTGCATTGATCTTCCATTGCAGCTTCCTGGCTTGTGTATATATTGAGGCCTTAATAGGCTCAGTACTCTAACTACTCTGGACACCACTATTCAAGTTAATTTGGATTTTAAATATCTGCAGATTTAATGCAAAGTAAACCAATAATACATTTAAGGTAGAGTGGCCACTCATGCATTCCCAGAATACTGGATATTTTGGTACTTCCAGGAATGGCGTGGGCCCACCCTGCCGGCGTGACCCTACCCTCACCTGTGTGACCTCAAACGCATGAAACACACTGGTGGGAGTGAAGGAGCATGCTCTTCAGAATGGCTTCGTCTGTCCAATACTGGACAAAACCATGTCTGGTGTTGTCTCAGTACCAGATGGGAGACAAACCAAACAGAAAGAGGACTGTCTGGTTTTAAATCAGATGAATGGCCTGCCTAATTTAAGGACAGATTTTCAAAAGTTCTCAGCTCCCATTTCTGCAATCAAAGGAAGTGATCAGATAGCATCCAGCAGTTATCATTGTTCTCAATAGGAACAGTTAGGTGATAAACTTTTCTGAAAATCTGGCCACGTTATTTAGGTACCTATATGGGAGTTGAGCTCTTTTTAAAATTTGTCAGCTGAATACTTAAAACATGATCCTTAAAATAAGATGTAGTGTTCAAAGAGAGGATGTTAACAGAATGGCAATATGCAGAATTATTTGCTAGTACTTATATCTCATGCTGCATGCAACATATGGGATACTGGGCTATGCTCACTGAAAGTTCAAGTAAAACATGCTAACATTCACACAATATAAGTTTTCACACAACACTCAGATTAACAGCTACATTTTGTCAGTAGAATGAGTGTTCAAAGAGCATACAGATTTCCGGACAAAGAGTGACATCGATTTTATGTTTTTTTTCTCTTCAGTAGTATTATAAAAATGCATCTTCTGTTTTTAATCAACATGCCTTATCCAGCAATCAAGGCAGGTATATAATAAGCTGAGCTACTCTGTAAATCTAAACATTTCCCACAAATGGAAAAGATACAGCCTGAGCTCTCTGATAGTTACTACAGCAACTATCTAAAATGAAAATCTGGTTAACCCTTTCCCTGCTGTAACCACTCATGTACCAATGTTAGCTGACTTCCATGCACGTATCTTTCCTTCCCCCCCCCCTCAAGAAATTCATAATTGTATTGTTTCACAGTAGTTATGCTCCAGTTATCCTATCTAAGGCAGAGAGAACTGTTTTGGGTAGTAGTTTCATATGTACAGTTGAGTTTGGTTACTGTCTCATTACTGGGATTATTGTGTGGGAAACAACCCATAAAATAGAGGACACAAGATTCCTAGCTTACTTCACAATGCCTACAATTTTGATTAAAACCTTGACAACAAGAAGGGGGTGCTTTCCAACAACCAACATTACTATATTTCTCTTTCAGTTATCAAATGATTTGACCATAAATACTATATATTTCTCAGATGTATTCTTTCTCTGTAGTGCATTACACAAAAGCAATTTTTAAAATATTGTCTTAAAACTGGGTACTGCTTAAGATGTACTGTACAGTTCATTGCACAAGGTTTTGGCCAAAAATGTTTAAAAAAAAACCAACCCACTGCCCGTTGAAAATTCATGGGTAAGGGTTTGACATGACATCACAAATGCAAAGAAATTCAGAGACAAGGGCAAAGGTGCTCTTCGTCAAAGTGTCCTCAGGGTTACAGCCAATTTTACTATCTAATCTATGTAACTAAATATTTAAGGCATTTCTACCATAGCATCTAGGAGACAGACAGTCTTTAAGTGAGATTGTTTTAACTCTATTTTAAAGGCCAAATCCTGTCCTCTTTAGTCTCTCGTTGAGACAACAGGAAGCCTATGGAAGCTCTCCTAAGTAAAGGCTGATTAAGGAAAATTGGACCTGGCCCATACACATAATTTCTAATTGAACCTGCTAACTCTTGCCTACTGTGTATCAGTATTTTCAAGAGGCACTCAGCACCATTCAGGATCAGTCCCTTTTTGGCTTTCTTAAGTGCAGGCATCTAACTTAAATCAGAGCTGCATAATTTTCAGTTAATAGATCCTGGGTGAAGTTAAAAGGCCTCTACCTGGACATGGTTTACATCAACACGTGCAATAATCAAATTTAATAAGTTACAGTTATTTTGCTTTACAGAAGCAAAATTCACTTTTGACTTTAAATCCCATGTTTATCTGTCTTCAATGCCAGCTATGCTCACATAAGAACTTGATAACCGAGACCGAACATTTTCAAATGATTGAAAGCACAAGTGTGTAAATTATACTAAAATCTATCTGACATGGCAGCGCTGTTAAACTTCCAATTAATTCCATTAAACTCCTAATATATTATAATAAACACACAATTTTAAAATTTAAAAGAATATGTAACAAAAATGAATGATAAAATTACAATTAGTAAATATTGTCAATATTACAAGGTAGTATGTAGTGGTATTTTTATTAAATACTAACATAGTTTTAAACAAAGCATGATCAAATGCTTATTTATACAAGCAAATGTGCCTAGAATTATTTTAAGTTATTTGGAAGAAATTGGGTTCTAACACACCATTGTCTTTGTTTCAGCTGTGAATGTTAGTGCATGTTGCTCAGAGTTAGATTTTTAAATGTTGATTATCAACTGAAGATATATCCTGACCTTTTTAGATAAGCAATATGATTTTTGTTTTTTAGAATGCCAATGTTTGGAAAAAGCCCTCAGAACCTGCTAGAATGTGATTGCACATTACCTTCATGGAAAGACAAACCAAAGCTGCCAGACAAAAAATACTCCTAGGCCCTGATCTAAAACCTATTAAGTCAATGTAAAGACTCCAATTGGCATCAATGGACTTTGAATCAGGCTCTCACAGTGAGGTCAACAATACATGTACATGGACTAGAACACTATACATAAGAAGGAAGATCAGAAGAAGACCTCATATTCTGTCAGAAGGCGTTCCAATTACATTTTATCCAACTTCTTCTTAAATACCTCCCACATTTCTGAAGCTGATTTGCCATACATATTGTGGAATTCTCATTCACTTATCACATTTCTTCAAAATCTGCCTTTTTATATAGTCAAATGCATTACTTCCTCTAGTGCAACATTCCATGTTTAAAAATAATGTGATCGCTAGATCACTTGTAGAGGCTTCACAAACATCAAACCTATTATCAGTCTTGGCTTATATCCCAGGAATAGGTCCAAAAATAGTCTAGAAGTGTATTGGATAGTCAACATACATAAGTAAGCAATTCTCTAGGAATGTCCAGCAATCCTAGTTATTTTTTCCACTGTGTTATTCCAAACAATTCAAATTTATTTTAAAAATCAACAATACCATCAAATCAACAAATAATTTGTTATGCTGGACTTTTAAAAGTATCCTCTCTAGCTGTATTCCAGATTTATTTTGTCTAGTGGTCTATTGAGTTACAAACTCTGAACACCTCCCACAAGGTAGATCAGGCTCCTAAGTACCTTGAAAGGTTATTTACCCCCTTGTTCTCACCTATCCAGCAAAAGGATATTTTGGTGTCCTACCTGCCCCAGTTAGTTAGAAAGCCTTGTCTCGTGGGAAGACAGGACACTCTTTATCCCTCTAAAGACCCTTTAGAGAAATGGTGGGCAACCTGCGGCCTGCGGGCCACATGCGACCCATCATGGTAATATGATTGCGGGCCACGAGACATTGTGCTGATATTGACCATCCGCAGGCAGGGTCCCCTGCAGCTCCCAGTGGCCGCAGTTCTCTGCTCCGGCCAATGTGAGCTGCGGGAAGCAGTGGCCAGCACGTCCCTGCGGCTCGCCACTTCCCGCAGCTCCCATTGGCTGGGAATGGCCAACCGCAGCCACTGGGAGCTGCGCAGGGTCGTGCCTGTGGATGGTCTACGTCAGCAAAATGTCTCGCGGCCCACAATCAGATTACCCTGATGGGCTGCATGCGGCCTGCGGCCCGCAGGTTGCCCACCACTGCTTTAGAGGCTTGGGGGGAGGCAGTGGTCCTACATGACAGTCCCCAGAAAAGTCTGCTCTTCTAGTGCAAAACTTGACTAGTTGGAGAGTCACAGAAAGGGTGAGCAGGCAAATGTAAGATACTTCTAAAGGTCTCAAGGTCTGAGTGTAAGGTTCAAAGTGATGGCTGACTGAAGGTTCTTGTAAATTCAGCTGCCATAGCATCTAGGCTTCCAAGCAAACCTCTGAGAACCAACAATGAATGATTCATATAACACAGTGGTTCTCAAACTTTTGTACTAATGACCCCTTTCAAATAGCAAGCCTCCGAGTATGAACCCCCCCTTATAAATTAAAAACACTTTTTTATATATTTAACACCGTTATAAAAGCTGGATGCAAAGTGGGGTTTGGCGTGGATGCTGACAGCTCATGATCCCCCATGTAATAACCTCACGATCCCCTGAGTGGGCCCAACCCCCAGTTTGAGAACCCCTGATATAACATGACCAAGTCCTTCCTCTTCTTCATCCCTAATCTAAGAAGTTGACCATATCCTTACAGACTAAAAAATAAATCTCTGAGAGGCTCTTACCTAGAGTGTCATAACCAAGTGCCAACATAATGCCAGATCTGGAGGCCATCACTATAAAAGTCACTTGGACCAGACTTACTTACTTATATAAGGTACGTAGCATCTCAGCTTCTCATATAGAATCACTTCACAATCTCTTATTAATGTATAATTAAGGGCATGAAACAATAACCATTAAGTGATCCACTGCTGAAAACCAATAGTGATTCATGAATACAAGACTATGAGCTCTGTAAGACTTAGTTTGCTTTGGGGCTGAAACAAAAATAATAATTATTTCAGTAAGTTTTCAACAATAAATTCACAAAAATAGTATAAGAAATGTGACTTCATTTTGTAACAACTAGTCCTTGTGCTTCAGGCGAATAATGATAATAAAGAAGAGAATGCTCAAAAAGCTTTTCAAACTCCTATGGCTAAAAGAGTTACTCACTAGCCTTTTAACGGTTTCCTTTAAATCTAGAATTGGCCTAAAGTGTGCAACATAAAATATTCAGTACTATTTCATGCAAATAGCAAGTTCAAGACTATATGCAGTGCTGTTGTAGCCGTGTTGGTCCCAGGACACTAGAGACACAAAATGGGTCAGATAATATCTTTTATTAGATCAACTTCTGTTGGTGAGAGTGACAAGCTTACATTTGTAAGCTTTAAAGCTTGTTTCTCTCACCAACAGTAGTTGCTCCAATAAAATATATTACCTCACCCACCTTGTCTCTCTCTAAGTTCAAGACTAACAATCAACAAAGGCAACTATCATATCTGTCCCAGGGATATCTGTTTTGTTATGCAGACTCATCTTATTTCCCTGATAGACAATGGGTCATATTTCATCCTCAGATACACAGAGGTAAACCCCACTGAAGTCAATAGGAGTTGCACCAGTTTATCATTATTATTAATAATAATAAATATTTGTATTACTGTAGCTCCTAGGAGTTCTAGTCATGGACCAGGACCCCATTGTGCTCAGTGCTGTACAAACACAGAACAAAAAGATGGCTGCCCCAGACAGTTTACAATCTAAGTATAAGGTAAGAGACAACAGATGGACCAAGGAGTACAAGTTAACAGTGAGACAATATTGGTCAGCATGATAGTGGTATCAGCACACCACTAGCCTAGCCATTGTCAAGTTTTTTTGTAGGCACCTCGGAACAAGTTAAAAGGGGGGATTTGAAGGAGGCTAATGAGATAGATTTGTGGATGTTTATAGGGAGCTCCTCTGAAGCACGAGGAACAGCATGGGACAAACCATGAAGATTGTTTTAAAATTTAACAAGTGGGTGATGGAGGCTGGCATCATGGGCTGATTGGAGGCAGGAGTTGACCTTTCAGTATTGAATGAGAGCTGATAGGCAAGGATTAGGCCATAAAGGGCCTTAAAGTGAGTAACTTATGTAAAGTAACTTATGTTGATGCTGTACAGAAGGGGGAGTCAGTGGAGGGTTATAAAAGGAGGAATGATGTGGTCAGAGTGATGAAATAGGAAAATGAATATTGTAGCAGCATTCTGGGTGGATATGAGTAGGACAAGACTGCATTTGTCAAGGTCAGAGAGAAGGATATGCAGTGATTGAGATGTGTTAAGATGAGGGCCTGGACAAGAGTTTAAGCTGCATAGGATATGGCAGCCTGTATCTTAGAGATGTTACACATTAAGAAATTATGAGATGTATGCGAGGACCTAAAGAGAGGTCCAAGTTAAAAATGACACCTAAGTTATGGGCCTGAATGATAGACAGGATGGTGGTTTGTCAGAGGAACAAATTTGATCCGTTGTTTGCAAGTTATCCTTTGACAATGATCTTAATATTGACAGGAAATTGGTGATAGTTAATTTTATTTTGTATTTAGCAAGGGCCTTCACATGGATGAATGAGATGTTATAGGGATGGATCTTGAAATGCTCATGCAGGCTTTACCCAATTTAAATAGTCAGAAAGTTCAATGGGGGTTTTCCTGGAGTAAGGTCCAAGGACTACAGGATATGGCCCACAGAAATAGTTATCTAAAGGCAGTGGGATCACCCTATTTCATGCAATAATATAAAACAATAACACATCTAATTAACTATGCCTCAGTGTCCTTTATGCAGGCCCTGGGGAAAAACGATTACTTACCTGTTCTGCAACTGTTCTTCAAAATGTGGGTGCAGACGTGTATTCCACTCAGGTGTGCACACGCCAAGCACTCCAAAGATGGAGAACTTTCCTTAGCAATACCTGCAAGGACAGTGCTCATGCCCTCTAGCCCCTCCTCTAGTTATTTAAGTGCTGCACCACCCCAACCCACCACAGTTCCTTCACACTGAAAGTCAAGTATAGAGCGTTACTCTGTTGTTTCACATTCAAATAATCAATTAAGTACATAAGGATGGCCATACTGGGTCAGACCAAACATCCATCTAGCCCAGTATCTTGTCTTCCGATAGAGGACAATGCCAGGTGCCCCAGAGGGAATGAGCAGAACAGGTAATCATCAAGTGTTCCATGCCCTGTCGACCATTCCCAGCTTCTGGCAAAAGAGGCTAGGGACACCATCCCTTCCCATCCTGGCTAATAGCCATTGATGGACCTATCCTCCATGAATTTATCTAGTTCTTTTTTTAACCCTGTTATAGTCTTGGCCTTCACAACATCCTCTGGCAAAGAGTTCCACAGGTTGACTGTGTGTTGTGTGAAGAAATATTTCTGAGAAGGAGTAAATAACACTTTCTTATTTACTTTCTCCATACCAGTCATGATTTTATAGATCAGGGGTTGGCAACCTTCATCACACAGTCCATCAGGGTAATCCGCTGGCAGACCGTGAGACATTTTGTTTACGTTGACCGTCCGCAGACATGCCCCCCCGCAGCTCCCAGTGGCCGCGGTTCACCATTCCCAGACAATGGGAGCTGCGGGAAGCAGGAGGCTGCAAGGATGTGCTAGCCACCACTTCCCGCAGTTCCCATTGGCTGGGAATGCTGAACTCAGGCCACTGGGAGCTGCAGGGGGCCATGGCTGTGGACGGTCAATGTAAACAAATTGTCTTGCTGCCCGCCAGCAGATTACCCTGATGGGCTGCGTGCCAAAGGTTGCCAACCACTGTTATAGATCTTAGTCTTAGTAATAATTCACTGCTAGTAACTTAACAACATTCTTTATTACATACATAGTTATCACATATACAGAGCCTCTTAACTTGGGTCAATCTGTCAGTCTAACCTAAAAACAGCTGCCTCCCACACCTTGAAGAGTCTATTCATTCTCTTAAAGCCACAGTAATACCACATCTTTTTTATTTAGAAAAAAATTATTCGTGTATGTGTGTGTGTATCAATTATCTTAACAGCTTCCTATAAGTCTTTTAACAGGTCTCCTTTGATGCAATGACCATCTAACTTCTACATTTGATGTATTTTTGAAGTTATTCTTACTACTTAGAGGAATGATGTCATTTTCATTTTCTTGCTGCTCTTGTTGAAGTACTATATCATTTCTTTTTTCAGCTGAGTCTGGTCTTACAAGTAATAATGCAAATGTCTCCAATTTTGTCTATATACTTGATCATTATTAGTCATGATATCATAAGATTGAAATGCTACCTCTTTTGTTACAGAGGCTTTCTAAGCCCAATTTCTACCATTATAGATACATACGCTATCGATTTTAAATAAGTTAGTTTATGTGATTCTTTATTATAATAATTCTTTTGATACAAACTTGACTGATATTTCTACTTATTCCTTTCCTTATATACTTCTTTAAAAAACATAGGTAATCTATTTCTAAACTTTCTGTTAAATAACAACTGTGCTGATGATAAACCTTATTGTAATGGCAGTGTTTTATGATTTAATAATGGCAAATATAAATCAATATTTGTTTCTTCAGCTTTGTTAGTTATCTTTTTACTATTTTAACACCATTTTCGACTAGCCCATTAGATTGTGGGTAACAATTGATGTAATATGTTTGAAATCATATGCTATGGCAAACTTTTAAACTCTTGACTGTGTAACTGAGGTCCATTATCATTTATTACCATATTGGGAATGCCATGCCTTGCAAAAAGTGATTTAATTATATTAATGACTTGTTTGGCATGTGTTTTCAAATATACATATTTCAGGAAAATGCAAAAAATAATCAAGCATTATAATATATGCATGTCCTTTATATTCAAATAAATCTAAACCTATTTTAAGACCAAGGTCTTAAATTTTCTTGAATAAATGTCATAGGCTGTTTAGACTGAGTACTTCTATATTTTTGACACGTCACATTCTTTTATATACTCCTCTATGTTTTGGCTCATTTGTGGACAATACAGAAACTCTCTTGCTCCATGTTTATTCTATGCCTAAATGTCCCTTATGTGTGCATTTCAACATCTCTGCTGTTAACTCTAAAGGAATTACCTATTACCTTTAAACAGAATCCCTTCAATTACTGATAATAATAAATTGAATGAATTGATTATATGGTTTTGATATATTTTTTATTTATATATTTTTTCAAAAGCAGTAACAACTGCTTCATAAATTCTCATCCTGTCTAGTTGCTTGAACAATTTCTTTCCCTGCTCCTTCTGATATAGGAAACAATTTTTAAGCACATCTGCATGTATCAAAACATAATTTTCTTCAATTACACTGGTTACATCATAAGCGCTAGAAAGAGTATCAGCAACAATTAATGATTTGCCTGGCTGATATTCTAACTCTAAATCATACAAATACAATTGAAAAAATAATATTTGTAACCAAGGCGGTATGTCTGTCACATTCCTTTTTGAAATATTAACTAAGAGTTTATGATCTGTTTCTGCCAGTATTCTACCATATATAAATATGTGAACTTTTGTATAGGCAAAATCCAATGCCAAAGCCTCTTTTTCTATTTGTGCAAGTGATATTCCATTTTTTGACATAACTCTACATGAATAAGCAACTGGTTTCCATTGACCACCATACTTTTGTAATAGAACTGCTTCTAGACCTTGTTTGACTGCATGTGAAGACAATTTTGTAAGTCTGTTACTATCAAATAGTTTTCATACTAAGCTGTTTTTATTAGTTGCTTATGCTGCTTAAATTCTTGTTGATGTTGACAATCCAATTTCCACTGATTATTTTTACAATGCATAGCTCTTAATTTTGTTATTTTTTTCCATACCCAAAAATTTCTGTAATAACTTCTTATCTTATGGGTAAGCAATATTATCAATGGCTTGTATTCATTGTGGATCAATCTGTAATCCTTGACTGGTCAGTGTTTCTCCTAGAAACATTAATTCCTGCACTCTAAATTTACATTCATACTTGTTAAATTTCAGTCCTGCTTCTTTTACTCTAGATAATGCTTTAGTTAATCTTATATCCTACTCTTCTAAAGTTCTTCCCCATATTATTGTATCATCTCTTTACACCAATGTGCCATCTATATGTTCAAATTTTTTTTGCATTGTTCTATGAAATGCCTCTGGAGCTGAACATAATCCAAAAATAATCTTTTAAAACAGTAACATTCAAAAGGTGTATTAAACATACAAACCAATTCACTTTCTTGCTCTAGTGGTATTTGCCAAAATCCATTTGAAGCATCTAAAGAAGAAGAGTATTTTGCTCCTGAGATGTGTCCAAATATTTCTTCCCTGGCAGGTATTTTAAAATGTTTCCTTTTAATGTTTCCTTTTAACATACTTATTTAAGTCTTTTTGATCTAAAAATAATTGTAAGGATCCATCTTTCTTTTCTACTATTACTAATTAATTGACCCACTTAGTTGGCTCTGCCACTCTTTTAATTATATCTAAATTAACTAACTTTTCCCATTCCTTTTATACCGTATTTCTTAAAGCTAAGAGTATTTTTCTAGTTGCATGTATAATTGGTTTTTTTGTTTCATTTAACTCCATTTTATAAATTTTATCCCATTTAAAAAGCCAGCAAATAACTCTATAAATTGTTGTTCTATTTCCAGTGTTTCAGAATCCTGAATAGTCTGAATTCTGCCAATTAGATTTAGAGCTAAACATGTTTCTAAACCTAAAATAGAAATCACTTAACTACTATAAATCTTAGATTTTTTAAAATTATCTTTCACTATGACCTGTACTTCACAAAAACCATAACAGGATTTTTTTTTCACCGCTATAAGACTGTAAAATAATATGTATTTGTTCTCTTACTATAGGGTTTTACTTTTAGACATTTTATAATTTCTTCTGAAATTACATTAAATTGTGCACCTGTATCTATTGCATATTGAATAAATGTTCTATTAGCAGATAGCGTAACTGTCCAATTCTCCTTGTAGTTCACAGAATACCCAGAAACAAATGTTCTTCGTTGGTGATGTCAGCTCTAATATTCCTTATTTGGCATCTTCTCTGAGACTTTGGAATTTTGAACTAAATGTACATTTCTATGTTTTTCCAGACTTCTATGTTTACAAACTTTTGTGAAATGACCGCTCCTCAACTTTAAGCGGGGGGTGGGGGTATTTGGCTGGCTCGCCGAATGAGGGGAATAGTGCTTTATGGCTGGGGGAGAGGAGGAGAATGAAGACTGCTGCAAAAGGGTCAGAATGGTTGCTGACTCATCCCCTAGGAATGCAGAGGCAGCTCAGGTTTCGGAAGCTGGCACCAGGAGCCAGCCAAGAATCTGAGTAGATGCCTCTAGCTACATGGAACCTGGGGGTAGGGTGGTTAGCAATGTAGCATGCAGATCCACTGCCTCCATTCACATGGCAGAGCTATGGCACAAGTTTTAACAAATTCATGCAATTACAGGAGCAGGAAGGTGGGTCATCGAGTGGCCCGTTACAGAGCAGTGGGTGCTGCGGTACACAGGGTCATGGGCAATCTCACCTGACATTCTCAACAATCTTGGAATCACCTTCCAGCTGTTACCTTTGTCAGTGGGCGAAATGGTTATCCATATCCACACAGCAATCTTCACTCAAAGGTTGCTGGCAGGGTGGTTGTATTCCAATGGCCCCATGTAGCAGTCATGTGGACACATAACAGTTAACATTCTCAGGAATCAAATCGGCCTTGCACAGAACAGCATTCTTAAAAGCAATGTTGGTGCTTTTGGGATCAGCGAGTTAATGTCTGGGTTTACACCGGCAGGGACAAGCAGGGATATTAAACTTGCCATGGTCAACAACTGATCAAGAAGGCTGGGGAGCAATTGTTATCTTCCAGAAAGGCTGTGAGCTTGGTTCTGCCCCATGGGATTTGGTTCTCATTCATTTGCAATCAGGGTCCACAATAGTAGCGGTACAGCTGGGTATGGGGCCACAGGCATTTCTGACAATTGGGCGTTGGCCTTCGGAAGCACATAATACATGCGTGCAAACTCAGGTGGTGAGGTAATATTAATGTATTGTGATTCCATTCTAGAAGACCAGCCATGGAGGCGGTGGTGTGGATCTGTGGGCACAGGAGTGTTTTTCTTATGCACATAGGTGGACATCCTAGTGGCCTTCAGGGTTGGCAACCAGGATCCACTGATGGGGTGAGTCTGCATTGGCATGGAAGGAGAAGCATGTTATTGGACCAGCTGATGCCACTGCTGTGTGCCATAGGGGCCCGTCAGCAGTCACCAACATGATGTGGCACATATTGGAAAGCAGTATTTGGAAATGTGTAAAAGGGTTCCATTACTGCCCAGAAGAAGGGACTTGATGCAGATCCATGTTGTCAGATGTGCATTAATGCAGGGTCTGACTGGGAGCCATGGAGCGCCACCTGGGTGGACAAGGCACGACAGATTATAACAGACCAAATCTCTTAGGGTCATAAAAGGCTCAGGAATTTGGGGCATCCGGGGCACCAAATTATTCAGGGAAGATGGACTTCCCCTGTAAAGCTTTGGAGCCCATTTGTTTTGGCTGATATAAAAGGTGGACAGTAAGAGATGTCTGGGAATCTGACTGGGTTGGGGAAGGGGAGGCAGCCAAGCAAATTGCTGGTGCCTCCTTGTGGTGGATGTCCAGTGCAGGTACTCCATAGGAAAGTATACAGTGACCAGGTAATTGGCTTAGAAAAGGACTTAAAAAGAGGTGTTCATTAAAAGAATGAACAGGGGGCAGTTGGGGACTCCTATGATTGATACAGCAGGGAGCCAAACCCCCATTCTTATAGCCCACCTTAATCCTCCTACGAGGGGGGCGTGGATGGTAAGGTCCTGGCAATAAATTTGCTGGAGGGACCTGGTAAAAAAGATGGAAAAAGATGGGGAGCTGGATAATTACAGAATAAACATGGGGTTACCTGCATGGTACACTTTTATCTGCCGGGTAGTCCCAGACTAATAATAAAGTTGCGGCCTGATTAAACCCATGTCAAATGTTTCCTGTCGTTCTTTCGGTATAGCCAAACAATAATTCTGTTTCTTGCAGATATGACAGGTTGGGCCATATGCTGGACTTTGTCTAGGTCAGTGCCTCCTTACACACTAGAACATTCTTTCATATTCTCTCATGTTTTAACTTTAATACTTTCACTCTGTTTTCCTCCATAGACTTGTGTTGTTGTTTTTTGTTTTGTTTTTTTTACTTTCTTATTAAGTCAATATTCACACCAGTTTGTTTTCTTTCTAAAATGTGCAATTATCCTTGATTAAATCCAGCAGTTTGGTAAATTCTCACTGCTTTTTCCAGATTTAGGTCGGGCTCTTCTAACAGTCTTTTTCTTACACTGCTATCTTTTATTTGCTTTACAATTTGATATTTTATCATTGATTCAGATAGATTCTGGAAGTTACATGTCTGACTTAATCTTTAGATCAGTTAAAAATTATTCAAAAGTCTCTTTGTCCATTTGATTTCTTGAGTGAAACTGAAATCTTTCAAATGTTTCATTTCTTTTTGGTAAGCAGAATTCCTCAAAATTTTAAGACAAACTCATATTCTGCTCATTCTCTAATACTAAGCTTGCATGAATTATACAGTGAAATTGCTTCATTACATGCAACATTCAAAAAGATGTGACATTTTTGTTCATCTTCCTTATAAATAGATCCTGGTGCCCTCAAAAATAAATCAAATGCTTTTCTGCAGCATTTCTTCACATTTTTAGAAATGTGAGAACTCATAATTGATCCATCTTATTTCATTCAAACTTGTTTGTCAATTCTGATGAATTTTTACCTCAAGGTTTTTTGTTTTGCTTTATTAACATCTTTTAGTTCTTTTTATCACTTCCTTCACTCCTGGTACCATCTGTTGTTTTATATTTAAGTAATCCACTAGTCTTAATAATAATTTATTGCTAGTAACTTAACAACAGTCTTTATTAGATAGATAGTAAACATATATACAGAGCATCTTAACTCAGGTCAATCTGTCAGTCTAACTTAAAAACAACTGCCTCCTCCCACTGTCAGCTCCCACACCCTGAAGACTCTATTCATTCTCTTAAAGCCACAGTAAAACCATAGTTATCCTGTTCCTATCAATAAAATCAAGTGCTTCTATTCTCATCCTGTCCCTAACTCTCTCATTGTAATAGTAGCTAATGAAAGATCATGGCAAGGAAGATGTAAATCCACAGTGAAGGACAAACAGTCTAAGAGGCTGGATCCCATGGGGATGAAAATTTATTCAACCTTGTCCTTGCAAATGTGTCCTGCAAATCAACAGGCACTGATACTGAAATATAATTTTGTGAATTGGAAGTCTATAGCCAAATTCACAGACAAGTTACCTAAATCCTCCAGGGAAGTGTTCAGAGCACCTACTGCAGAAGGTCACCAACAAGCCAAGATGCCTTTTCAATCAGCATTGGACATCGCAGATGCATTTTCCAGAGTTATGGCTTCAGTGGTCACAATGAGAAGGGCCTCATGGTTGCAGAACTCTGGTGGTTCAGCAAGGTAAGAGCATAGAAAAACTACTTTTTGATGGTTAATATTTGATCTCTGACAAAATGGATAACTCTGTGTTCGTTAGGGGTTTGTACCCCAGCCACAAAAAGGCATCATTTTGTGGGTCAGCAACAGAGGCAATAATACCACCCCAGTGGTATTTCCTGCAGACACCTTACGGTCAAGGCAGCAGACTACTCCAGGAAGGGGCATAAATCATACATGAGGAGGCCTTCAGAGTCCAACTTTATCTAGCCAGCCAATCCTTGCCCAACTTCAAGCAAGCAACCATTTTGACTGTCAGATTGAGAGAAGCATTGCTGCTGAGAACTTCCGACTGTTCACACACAGGCTCTCTCAATTCCACAGTGCTTAGGAAGCTATAACCTCAGACAAATGGGTCCTCAGCAATGTTATGCCATCCAATTCTTATCTGTTTTCCATACATCATCCATTTCAGGGACCCCCCTCACAAGTCACTGTTCCTACAGCAAATACAGACTCTGCGAGCTTTAGGGGCTACAGAGGAATTCCCCAAAGGAGAAAGATTCTACTCACAATTCTTACTGATTCCCAATTCCAAGGGAGGAGTGAAACCTATTCTCAATCTCTGATGTCTCAACAGGCACAGCATGCACATGAGATTCCACATGGTTACCCTTGGTCACATGTAGTTATGTAGTCTGGCATGCAAGGCTGATTCTTCATCCTCTTCAGGCTTGGCTCAGGTTGGTATATTGACCGAATTGTCAGTTGCTGGATGGCCTACTGTGGGTGCCACTGCCTGTCCTCAGTACCTTGAGTGGTGGATGGATTGAATCAATGTCTACAAAGGTGTTCCCTCCACCCCTTCTCCACTGACCATAACAAAAGTGACTGATGCCTCCAAAAGAGGTTCAAGAGGATATCTGGTGAATAGTTCAGGGACTGTGGACAGATCAGGAAGCTTCTCTTCACATCAACTTCTGGAGCATCAAGTAATTTACAATGTGTGCCAGTCCTTTTGGTCACATATCAAAGGCACAGCAGTTCACACACTCACTGGCAACACTACCACAGTGTATTATGTGAACAAACAGGATGAAGCCCGCTTCAACCAGCTTTGCCAGGAGGCAGTAAAGTTTTGATAATTCTACATTAGGGAGAATATCATTCCCTTGGCTGCACCCCCTTTCAGGGATGTGGAATTGCTTAGCTGATCACCTAAGGAGGGTTTTCTCTGAGAAGCACGAATGGTCACTGAAGGACAGAGAATGGGGCATCTTGACTATCAACCAGTTTGCAACAAAATACAATAAAAAGTACCATCAGTTTTGCTCCCAAGAGAGCCTCAGTCCAGGTTCCTTGACAGATGCCTTCCACCTTAGGAATGTAATAACACTTGTTAGTACAATTTGCTGTAGAAAGCAAGGAAGCTGGGGTACCTTAACAGGTTCTAACAATTGTGCATTTCAAGGCAGAGATACTCTCCCTGGGGCTAAGGACTGAAGAAGTTTAGTTTCCTGCACACTCAGGCTGGATACTCAATTCATTCATTCATCTCTGGAGTTCCTGATGGGATTTAAAATCCTCAGTCACTGGAAACAAAGAATTCAGTATTACAGAGTCATCTGGTGCTGAAGAAGATGAGGGATGTGGAGTCAATGGAATCTCCTGCAGTAGCCTGGGTCCCTGTACAAGCCGTTTAGGATGAGCCTGCTCAGAGGAAGCAGCCTCCATCTAAGTCTGCAACATAGGTGGCTGAAGAAGGGATACCACAGGTTGGCTGGGCAATCTTGCTCAGGAGTGGGCTGAGGATTGGGACTTTACAGATCAAGGAACATACAACAGATTCCTACGAGACCACTGAGGATAGGGATATGGCATTGGTGGCCAGTAAGCACTGGGCCAAGAGCCTCTGTTTCTATTCTGGGAATGCTGTCAGTCTCAGTACCAATTGTGATCCATAGAAGGTCTCGATAATCTTTGAGAATGGTGTCTCGAAGATGAGGGAGTGGGGGACGATGTCCCTGACCTTGATCTTGATGAATTTTGCAAGACATCTGAAGGCAACAGAGGAACCACCCCACTTGGACCAATCAAAGATCTAGCCTCATCCGAAGCCCAATATGCCAGTTGCATCAGTACCAAAGCAGACAGAGAAGTCAACACCTTGAGGACTGGCAGGGGCATCATGCTCCTACTTGGTACCAAAACAGAAGATGGCACCAAAGCCAGGGTTGGTACTGATCCCGTAGATGTGGTCTGCATCACAGTCATTATCGGTATTGAAGACGGTAACTGTGCTGACAGGCCTCTGGGTACCGAAAAGGAGGCTGACCTCGACTGCCCACTCTGAGTGGTGCTGAAGATACCGGTGATTGAGACAAGTATGCAATCAATCCAAGCATTCCCGAGGACCACACAGAAAAATTCCTAGCAGCTGAGTGGTCCTGAATAACTGGGGATTATGGAACAAAGAGGCAAAGCAAGTCTGATGCTGCCCGGTACGCCAATGGCGTGGAAAGAGTCTGTGCTGATGTTGTCAGTACTAGACACAATGGGTGTCCCATGGATAGTACCAGAGTTGACGGTACACTGTCCAACTGATGCTGCCTTGGTACTGGAGACCAGGTAGATGGCACAGCTTCATCCTGTGCCCCGGAAGAATCTCAGTGCTGGTCTGCAATCCTTCTGGAAAAAAGGATGAATCTCCCTGATCTCTGGAGTGGCTGTTGTCGATTTTGTGAGACTTTCTCCTCAGAGGATCCAAAGAAGGAGAACAATCTCTATTCCTCCTGGGGAAGGCATCAGAGTCTGGCCAAGGAACATCGGCTCATTCTGGCACTGAAGCTGTCTGAAGGACTGGACAACCAGCAGATGTCCTCAATGATGACCTCATACCCTGCTCCATAAGGTTCTGTTTGAGGCACAAGTACCTCACCACCTGCATTCTCTTCTTCAGTGATTTGCAGATGGAGCACCTTTCTTTGATGTGCCCTTCTTCCAAACACAACAAGCACTATGTGTAGGGATCACTATTGGGAACAGTTGCACATAAGACAGACAATTTTTAAATCCTGGAGAGGGTATCCCATCAGGATAACTATCCCCAATTAACTATTAGAAACCAAAACTAAAGTACTACTTAACTAACTATATTAAACAAAATCAAGGAAGACTCAGATAAAAAAGTAGTGAGGTAAATACTATACAGAAAGCTCCAACTCTAGCTGCGGTATTGAGGGGTGGTCGGGGAGTGATGGCCTTAAATAGCCAGGGGAAGGGCCACAAGGCATCAGCGTCGTCCCTACGGGTACTACCAAGCCGCACTCTCCAGCTTCAGTGCACTGGGTGCGCACACACCTGGGTGGAATACACATCTGCATTCGAAGAAGAACCCATCATTTATACATGTGAAGTGAGGATGCAGTAATGTAGGAAACAAAATTCAGTACAATGCTCTCTGCAAAAATAATAATAATTTAAATTGATACCAGCCTAGCTCAACCTTTTAAATGGAGAAACACACGATGGGCATAAGTCTACTCCCACTGAAGACATGAAAAGGCTGTTGCTCAGGTTTAAAATCCCCATTTTTTCTGCACAATGAAATAATTGAGTGAGGTCTGTGGCAAGGTGAGAAGAATGAGGGAAAAAACACATATCAACCTGTGATACCCATGAGGAACAGTGGAAGTTAGTACAACAAAATCAAGACAATTTTGACACTGACCCTTAACTTGTGATGGGATGTTAATACATGTGTAAATGATCCCAATACCAGAAACACACAGCTTTTCCTGGGAGCCAGCTCTACAGAGTCATGGTAATGTAAGTGCATCCTTAAATATCCATTGCTATCATGCTATATGGGTGTCACTATGCATATTGGATGAGTAATAGTGTTTGCTATGGTCCAGGGAGGTGTGGCAGCTGAGTTACCACACTGTATTTCCCGTGCATTTGCCTCAGTTAGGTATAGTCACACGACTGTTAGAGATCATACCTACTGCTCTGTGCAATAAAGCATTTACCAGATGAATCTGAGGACATCTTGCTTTTCAACTTGCTCTATTTTTCTGCAGAGTTTTACTGTGTAGTTTGACTTCTTATACCAGTATTTCCATAAAAAGGGCATCCTACATCCCTATACAGTGTACCAGATATAGATCCGTTTTTAGTGGTCTTAGCTACTGGGGGAAGTTGGAAAGACCCTCCACTGCCCTTGTACATCCCAACCAAAGGTCAGTCACAGTTGCACTCTCTTTGCTCAGGGGAGAGCAGAGCCTGCTCCACGGGGGAACACTTTACCCCAAAGGGGGTGAGAAGGAACTTGCAAAGCAAGCTCCACAGTCCAGAATGTATCCATTTTTTAAAAACAGCTATGATTTTTTATTGTTGTTGAAAACTTGATGGCTCAGTTCTGAATTGTTCTCTGAGAGTATCTGCAATTTGGGCTCTGATGATTACTTAGAATTTGTCACATAAAAGTCACACGGTTTCACTTCACTTCCCTAATAATTGGATCATGCACAAGAGAATTAAAAATTCACTTTCCATAGACATCTGTACTAATAAAACTCAATCAAACAAATGCTCACTGAAAATAAAACAGAAGGGGCACAAACATGGCTATAGCAGATTCAACTTTAAGTGAATATTTGCAGAATTTATCCAGCTCTAAAAAGAGTATATATATACACACACACTCTTGATGCAAGACAGAAAGGTATATACTGCATAATAAGAACAATCATAAAGAGAGTAAGTTAGCTCTCTCCCACTCACCCCTTTCCCCCCTAAAATTAAAACTACTATATAAGTGAAAAGCTGTAGAATTACTCCTTGAATCATTGGTTCACTTAGTAAAACCATCAGAGTTTTTAACAGTCAAAGTGAAACATTTGGGAAAATTTAATAAAACTGCAGTGAAGACAATCTACCTTTTAACCAGAAAAGAACTTCTCTATAGTTCATCAGTTGGGTAGGTCATAATAGTCAACAATTATTTTAATATGTTTTTCAGATTCATAAGCCCTATTATTTATGAATACTTTCTCTCCTGTTTTCATCTCATCTTTTGTTATATTCCCTTAAACTTCTATATTTCATTCAGTGTTTTGCTGTTAGACATCTCTTCTACTGTTTCTCCTATGTGCAAAATAAATTCTGAATTACCTCTCTCATTGTGAACAGCACTACTAAACACAGAAATCATTCACAAAACACTAGCTAATCACCGATACGCTGAAAGCTTACATTTTATAACAATGAAAATACAAATTTATATTTAGGAAGCATCTACCTTCAAACTACATACTAAAAATCAACAGGAATATACTATCTTAAATACTTGAGCAAAACTCAGTAAAAGATACAGTAGGCAAACATTGTAGTCAGCTCAGCAGTGATTACCAACTCATGCTCCAAATTCACTATAAAATGAAAATCAATATTTCCACAAGTTCCTGCAACATAAAAGATAACCTTCATTGATTTTTCTAGACTTAGGCCTCTCTGATAAAATCTAATATAAATTTTCAACCACAAGGATTTGGATCAGAGCAGGGGTGATAAGTCCTGCACATCTCTTAAGAGGTGGAGAATTTTTTTTAAAGTGCACGTTCATACTATTTATAATTTGCCCTGTGCAAGTGAAAGCCTTTTCCACCAGTGCTATCAGGAATCTCTTCTAATTTTTATTACTGTGAGGCTAAAGCCTGTTCCAGATAATTTGGAAATTTCAGGGGAATTGTGATAGGGCTGATGGTGCAGCCCTGGCTGACTTGAGAAAAGAGCTAACCCGTAATAGCCTCCATGGCCGTGCTGATTAAATGTTGCCATAGATGAAAGGCCTGCCATCGCCGCAATAAATTAACCAATCACACAAATCCCAAGTCAGTGCTAATCCTTCCTTGATACTCTGATCCTCTGATCAGCTCAAGGAGGTAAAGAAACTGGCTTGTGACGCTTGGTGCTCTAACCCCTGGATTTCATGTACACAACAAGCTAATGATATCTTGCTGACCAGTTCAATGGGATGAACTTCTCTCACAACCCTTAGGGAACACTGTAGCCTTCTTTAAAAAAAAACAACTGACAAGCACATGGCAGGTTTTGTGTTTTACTATGAAATGACGGGAAAACTAACCAGCATTTGTTAACCACAATGATCATCAGATTGAGGCCAGGGTATAAAAACAATTTGAATCTTACAAGGGCAGGTGATGGGTTAGGCAAGAATTGAGACATTAAAGAAAGGCTAATTATTCAGGTAATGGTGATTAAACTATGCACATTATCTTGGGGGAGGTGAGCACCTTTTTATAGTAGAGTAAGTTTATTATATTCTTAAGGTTTGGAGAAAATATACGCATATAAAGAGAGAGTGAGTCTCGGTCTCTTACACACACACACATACATACATATACACTCTATTGTACTGCCATAGTGTGATTATAATCTGATTTAGACATAGACTCATTTAATCAATTAACAGAAGGTCTGAACACATGCAGCGTTTTCTCATTAATTATGTGAATGCTGCCTTTCCAATACACTTAGTGAAATTGAGTCTGTGCAATCTGCATTAGTGTACTTCATAATTGGGGAAACTCTTTTTTGTGCAGTAATTGGTTGCTAAAAGTAAGAAAGCTCTGGGGTTTGCCTCTAGGGTTTCCATACACAAAGAGTTTTGAAAGTACTTCATTATCTCTCTTGGTCAGTTCTGTGAAATTAAAACTATTTCCCCCTCTTCTTTACAGAAATAGTTTGAATCTAGAGTTACTTGAAAACATAGCTAGCATATAAATATATGCAAGAAAGTTGCTTAGATTCCTGCTTGCTTTAATCATGGGAATAGTGCCATTGAAGTTAATGGTACTACCTGTGTGAGTAAACTGGAACTGGCCATAAGTGGGGACAGTGAAGTTAAGTGGCTTGAGTAACTTCCTCAAGAGTGAATGTATTATTTTTTCTAAGTTACCCACTAAATCTGAAACATATTAAAATAAATTGATAAAGAAAAGTTTATAGGTTTGGGGACATTATTCCAGTTGGGAAGCTACTCAATTAGACTGCCAGAATGCAGTTTATAAGAGCAGTAGCTTATAGTGAATTAAATAATGTAGTCTGTTTATTCATTTGATTTATTGAATTTTTAACCCATCTTGCCATTCCTCATCCTTTCGTTACATGGTGATCCTGGGTGTGTGCATTGCTACTGTTTCATCTCTCCATGTGACCTTCCCACAGAAGCTATTCCCATTACTGGACTCACCAATAGTTAGCTCAGGAACAAGTCTCATGGGAATTAATTAGTAAGAACACTATAAGAACACAGTTCACTCCCTGCAAGGCATTATGGGTGAATATTTCTGAGTAACATAGCTATCTTTGGCAAAAACTATTTTCCAAGAACGGCAGATGTTAGAGCAGTCCATAAAGGTGCTTAAAGTAGATTTTATTCAATAGAGCCACAGGGGTTGGAAGAAAGTAATTGGGCCTCTTCTGTCAAATTTAATCCTTTTGATTTTACCTCTGATGTCTCATATCTGCTAATGTGTATTTACTCTAATGCTGCACTTATCCAAGTTAACTATACTGCATACTTACTATTTTAAGTTTGACTGAAGATCATTCTTTATGATAAATCATTAAAATAATATCATTTTAAAAATAATACCATATGGTAGTGTTTTTTAAATACACAGAGACATTCAGACTTTACAACCTATGGTAAAGTTTAAACTAAGGTATAGAATAATTTAGACTTTTGATAAGAATTAAATAAAATAGATTACTCAAGTCATTATCTACAATTTAAATCTACCAACCTTCTTTTACTAAAAGAAAGAAAGAAAGAAAGAAAATATTTATACGGACTGGACCCTAAATGCTCTTAAACGTATCACCTTTGTTTTATAATCTGAAGGGATTTATTGATAAAAGATTGCTTCTCTTAAAGAAATGATCCATCTTCTTTTTGTTGAGGGTGGTCTCTCAAGACTTCCAAGGCCAAACTAATCCCTGGCGTAAACTGACAACAGCAATACCAGAGATAAATGTGGTCCTCTCTGTTTTAATAACATTAGTTTGCCTATCAAAACGCAAACCATGATAGTTCGTATGAGCCATGATAGGCATTTTGACATCAAGGTCTCCAATTGGGAATGCACAAGTGGTATTGAACAATACACATGTGCACTAGTGATTGCCCATAAAAAGCTTTGTGCCACAGATGGAGATCATGTTTTGAAAATTTGACTCACCATTGCTCACATGAACTCCATCTCCTGCTTTGTTGCAAATAGCACAGATAGACTAGATTACGATTTCATTAGAGATGGCTAAAATAGCATTCAGAAGAGATGTTTATAGTGCTATGATCATCTTTTCTCACTGCACCATAAAACTTATAGTAGGGCATGCACAGGATCCACTGCAATCAAATCACTAAAAAAGGCAGTAGGAAAGAGAGCCTGTTCAATTTTATTGGGAAAGGAGAAGGTTGCCGGGGTCCAGGGATTGATTCTTTTACATTTCTGCTGAAAAACTTCAGTTACTTTAAAAAAACAAACCTAAAACAACCTCTTCTTATCTCACCATGTCTCAAATAAACTCCATTGGATTATGTTCTCACTGTTATTATGTAAAGACAAAAATTAAAAGCTATATATATATATATATAGTCTTAATGCTCATATAGGATGGGCCCAATCCTACACTCCTCGTTCAGGTAAAATGTTCAGTGGCTATTTTGCCTGAATGAGTGTAGAAGAGAGGATGATATTGGTTGCTAGAAAAGCCATCTTCATTTATATTACAGTACATACTATCCATGGTTTGATAACTGTTTACTTCATGATACATAAGTGATTAAATTGTCATTTCAAATGTGTTCATGTGCTAAATACATTTCCATTGCTTGTACATGCCAAAGGGGAAGGTGGAGTTCAGGTAAAGTGTCAGAGCTGTTTTAGGTGCAATATCAGATTGGTATTTTAAGGTCAGAAATTTTCTCAGAGTGACTTTTCTCAGGAAGTGGGTCAATTAAGTAATTGTGTTAGATACCCAAATATGACAACAACCATCAACAGAGAGTTACTATACTGAAATTAAATAACAGGGATGGGAGCTACAAAATACAGTATATGAGCTGGGCTAATTTAAAAGGAATAATTCATACATTTCTGTTTGCGGATTGCTACATTCTTCTTACTGAATGTTGTCAAAGACAAGGTAATAAAATTTTAAAGTTTTTACTACATTAACCTTGGATCCTCTGGAGAATAGTCAGTAAAATATGAGAGAGGTTTTAATACCTGGAAGCACAGCTGCATTATGGTAAGGTCAATTTAGGAGCATTACTGAGATTCTAGGCCATAATGACTCCATATGGAGCTGGATAGTAACGAAGGTAATAAACTTTCGCAGTGTGATTTCTTTGCTCAGTGCAGCAAAGCATAATTTGGCAGTTACTGATCTTTTCCTCAACGAAGTACTTTTTTTTCTTTTGTTTGTGTTTTTAAAGAGCTACTGCATTCTCACTCTCTCTTCTTCCTCCGAGAAGGTTTACAAATGCAAAGAAAAGGTCAACCAAACTCAGAATTAAAAGATCCTTAAGTTTTACATGTGTGTATAATGTAGGAAAGGCAAATTCTTCAGTCCTCAACCCCTACACAAAGATATTTCCATTTGTCTTAGAAACTAGTATTAAAGGAAAATTGGTCTTAGTTTCCATAGTAATAAGAAGACACTAAATGCATTTGAGGAGAGAGACATAAGAAATTGGGGACAGCTGCGGACAGCAGATTTGGGATACTGGTATCATGTATGTAACAAATCTTTATTAATAAGTACATGAAATCCCATATTTTTCATTTATAACTGCTGCATAATTTCCTGTTAACACTTCATGTAAATTCCAGATAAGGTAATAATTTTTTTTCAGAATTCTATTTCTGTTTCATTATATGTTCTATACTCTGCCCCACAGGTCAGTTGCATGATTGAAGTTTTATGCCTCATTAAAATTCCACTAGCTAAAACATGGAGACAGAATTTTGGTAATTCCTTTCTCCACAACTATAATTAACCATTCCACTGGATTCTTGTATGACTGCAATCCAGGTTTAAAAATTACAGTATGGTGAGATGGTCAAGAGGTCTAAATGTCCTAAACATAAGGCTCTTATCTTTCTTTGCTCCAGTCGCTGAAAAATCCTGCACCAACACCTCCCAGTACAGTATTTCTAGCTAGCAGCTGCTATGAGAAACCTAAATAACAAAAATATGCAAACTTGCACACTAATTCCCTTTGGAGATAGATCTTGGCTGCAGCCCTGTCATAAATCAGAGAATTTCGATATGAAATGAGGCAAGCAGCTCTAATCATTTCTGCATTTCAAATTGGATCACTGGCTCAATCACTGGGCTTTTTTAAACTGCTTGCCTAAGAGCAAATGTGAGGCGGGAGATAATTCTGAAGAAATCTCTTCTTTTGTGGCCGTAGAACTCTTTTAACTGTTTCAAGACTGAAGGCCACATTTCAGTGATAACAACATATATCTGCTCTGAGAGATATGGATCCTTAAAGACATCTTTCCTTCTCTTTCAACTCATAGAATTCCATCAATATCTGCATATATTATATATATTAATATATGTATGTGTGCATATGGGTGTTTGTGTGCATAAAAGAGAGAGGGAGAGAAAAGAAGAGAGAAACATCTGACATGTAGCCTTCATATGTTTCTCCTTAGAATTTTCTCTTCTTACTTTACTCAGTGTGGATTTCAATTGCTGCACGTACTGTATAGTTAACTTTTTTTTAACAGTTTGGAAATGTATTTAGGGATAAAAATGAAACTGTAGAAAAAATGCAAAAGGAGTGAATTTAAGTAAGGGCTTGTCAGTTTCAGGAATACACTCAGCCTTTCCTTCCCCAGTGCTTTCTTGGACAAAAATCAAACAAATAAAATCAAGGTAAACAAATATCTTCAATAGGCAAATGTGACGTCCGAAGATCTCCTCCTTTACGCATCACAGCTTGAAATTCCCCTTCATTATGCCACTGATTTTCTATTTTCACATCTTATCTAAAACTCTGTAAACTATACATCAAAGAAAAAATTAGCCTGAAAGTCAATTACTGTGTAAACAGCATCCTCTTGACCCTCTATTTTTTGCTATGAGTATCCCTTCTTTTTTTCACCCCAATGATGCTATAGGCTTGTTGTAGTTTCAGTGTCCTCATCGCAGTGCTTTGAAATTGAATTTAACTCTATTATCAGCAGGCTTTTGTAATCTCATGTAAGCCTAATAGTGATCAGATGGAATTTTACAGCTAAGCTCCCTGCATTTTGAGGACTAATTTAAAATGTTTATCAAATTTTTGTTTTAGACAGTTAAAAAAATTCTCCTTATCAGTTTCTTTTTGTCTCTTATTTTCACCTTCTATTGCCTGATACTGTTATTTCCCTTCTGGGAACTTGTATTTTTCTCTGGGATACATAATTTGCTATTTCCTTGTTTTTTATTTCAAAATTCAGCAAGCTATTTATTTAACACTGATATAGACGTTAGATTATTTAATATAGCAAGTAACTCTATTACCGCTTTTCACCTACATCTTTACAACTTACATTGCCATTTAGCATCATCCAAAAACTGTGAAGTGCCATCAGGGCTTATGCCATCAAGTAAACCCAAGTCCTATCATAGTATACAAAAAACATGTACTTTATCAGCTGTCAGGGCTATACTGCCAATACTTTCTTGTGTGATCTCAATTCACTCACCCATGCCTTTGTCCTAGAGGGTTCTGAAAGCATATAAGGGAAATCTGAAGGCATCTCCCAGTAGGACTGTCATGGGATGGTGAGGAGAACATGTCTCCAACATTTGCACACTGGCTTCTAATAGCCACACATTCCCAAAATCTGTGGAGTGGAATTCAAAGGGAGTGAGGCTTTTTCAGTGTCAGACAGAGGTGGTGTGATTCCTTATAGACTCATCTTCCCTACCTCTAATAATTTTTTGGCTATTTTAATAGGTTTTGAGTACATATTAAACTTTAATTATGTGAGTATTTGACTTCAGTGAGACTACACACGTGCTTAATATTCAGCACATGCTTAAAGGCTTTGCTGGATCAGCGGTATGCATAAAAAGCAGTATAACTACTAAAGCAGTATATATAAAACCAGGTTTCTTTAGACCATAAAATGGAGCAACATTTTGCTTTCACTAATTCTATACCAAACACTACATTCTGTGTTAATACATCAAGCCTCAAGGTGTCTTGTCCAGGAAGTTCAAGGATTTAAATCTCAGGTATGCAGAATTTGCATTGTTCTCAAACTGAGGCCATTTTGCAGTGAATGCAGGAGCAAGTGGCCTGCCTCGACAGCTTACAAGGGTGGAAGTCTCGTCAAACTAATCTGGAGATCATCTCTGTTTCTTTCTTTCTACATCTCAGGACATGAAGTCAAAATACTTGAGATTCAGTAGGGAGTTAAATCCAGAAACTGAAGCTTTTTTTTTTTTTTTTTTTTTTTTTAGGAATACAGGGGTTGTTGTTATCTCTTTAACTCATCTACCCACCTCTAATAAATAGTTATAATAATCTTACATGATCCTACTAATCCCTCCTATTTCTAATATGCTGGAAAGGGCCCACACTTCTAATATTAGCATATGCAACAAAAAAAGCAGGCGTCTCTCAAATCTGTGATTACTGTTCTCCAAAGTGTGGTATGCATTATGAATAAAGTGATTAAACAGCTGTCAGTAAAAGTTTAGTTGCACTAACATTACTTTCTTAATGTATGTTACCATTTTTGCCCCATTTCTGTATTAGTATAAAAAATCCTGATGATAGTATTACATTTTCTTCTCAAAATTGTTGCATAAATAGTTTGTGCTTACTGTAAAGCTTTTTTAAACTTATATTGCTCATACTGCATGTCTCTGCCTTGCTTATGTGCAAAATCAATATCCACTGAAAATGCATGTATTCGTTATATACCACATTTAAACACCTGGACATGACAGGAATCACAGCTGTAAAACACTCTTAAGCGCAATTAATTTGTATCATTCTGCTAAAAACATCTGTTTGAAAACAGCTGTTTCTAATAACCACTGACTGCAGCACAGAGTTAAACCGTTGTACACCAGGTATAGTACACCGTCTGCTTATACGTGTCTTACTCCGGGGATGAATAACATTTTTTAATACTCACCAGTCTAAAAGTACCTGCAGCTTCTATTTTCCTTGTCAGAATTGGGTTTACCTGAATCACAGCAGAGTAGAGTAGTTCTCTTGTGCCTGGATGCAGCAGAATAGTATTTCAGCAGCTTCAATTCAATGTGGTATTACTAAAATCCTGATATCCATAGCATAATGAAGCACTTCAGACATCAGAATGCTAGAAAGTTTCAGTTTGATGTTACTGGCATACAGGAGATACAACAGAAAAAGATGAGTGGTGTGGCGCAGAAACATTGAGTAGAAGGTGTTAAGGTTAACATGTCAGGTCAGAGAGGAGAATGGGGAGCAACATCACAAGAGAGACCAGTATGCAATGAGAGGGAGGAGAGGGAATACACAGAAGAAAAATGAAATAAGCAATGGATGTGGAAGAGTAGTTGAAAATATAACAACTAAGTCATATTAGTAGCACATGAAGATACTTTACTGACCAGTGGGGAGAAGAAGGCAAAGAGCCCCAAAAGAACATACAAAAGAATCAGGAAAGATATGGATAGGAGAGGGATATGGAGAATCAGTGAAGAACTACAGATGTTAAGAGAGAAGGAAAAGCAGATATTAACAGAATGCAGGAGAGATGACTAGCTAAAGAAGGGGCAAGGAGAACCTGACTTTTATCTATAGATCATCCAGTTTATGTTCTCAAACATGCCAGTTCCAAGCCAGAAATGCTGAATGAGAAGAGTATCATAGGTATCTCTGAAACACTATACATACCCATGATTTTGGTTAGGAAGCCAAAATCTTTGTAACATTTATTATTTGTAAGATGGCTAGGAAGGGGATTTGCTTTAGGCCTGGGAACTGGAGCCAGATTCTAAGGCTTTCTGTGCCATGTTAGATATGTGGGGTCCATGTGTAACGCCAACAGACCCTGGTCATCAGCGGGCGGGATCAAACAAGGGACCTCTGGAGCTTAGTGCATGAGCCTCTACCGCATGAGTTAAAAGCCAGCTGGCTGTTAGCTAAGGCTGTAGAGCAGACTCATTAATTGCTCTCTAAGTGGTCTCGGTGTCACTACATAGGACAGACCACCACACCTAGGAGGTGTGTGGGTTACACATGCAGATTTTCATACCTCATGCAGCACATTTGAAAGAGCCAAGGGTAGTTTTGGCAGTTGCAGGAGATTGTCATTGAGGAGATGTGTGGAGGAGAGCTGGATGTTTGGCACCAAGGTAAAAGGGGAGTTTCAGCAGATGTGAGTTTGGCCTGAGAAGCTACATAACTCTCCACACCAGAAAGTTCATTTTTTAAGATGGGGAAGTCACAACAAGGAAAAGGGGTCATATGAGGATACTAGGAGGGGCTGTGAACAGAGAAGGACTTTACCCCTGCCATATGTCCTTGCTGGGACTAGTCTTTAGGCCATTTTGAAAGGAGAGAAACAATTCAGACTTGATTCAGCCAAATTCAAGTCTTCTTGTCTAAAACTTCCACTTCCATTTTTTGAAAGCAACAGAAACTCCCAGCAATAACTGAAGTATGGTTGTCATATCACTGGTCAATGGTAACTGATTTTTCAAACACTTTAAAAAAAAATCTGCCATTTCCCTAGTGAAATTAAAAAAGGAATTAATGAAAAATAAAGTTATTACACCTCTTCTACTTCTGGGCACAAACCATCATTACAGCTCCTGTTTTCTGTACATTGGGCTACAATTTTCATGTTTTCTCTCTGAGTAAGAATGAAAATGAGAATTTTCTGGTAAAGTAACATTATTTCAATTCTATGCTGACTTATGGGAGAGCTGGGGGAGGAATAACATTTTCCTATTTAAAACAATTCTTTTTTTTTTTAAGAGAGGTACTGAAACAACAGCTGAAGATTGAAAGCTGAATCTTGGCATGGGAAATAGTCCTCAGTGAATTGACATGGGAAATAGTCCTCAGTAACAGTATGGAACTCTGCTCCATGCAGATGGGTGCAAGGCAACCCTGTGGAATGTAAGAGCTCTGCAGAGGCAGAATGTCACTCCAGCAAAGCTTCTATGCCCCACAGTACTTGAGATGCTTAAATTTATTTAATAAAATCCTAGAAAATTAAATGCATAAAACTACATTACAGTTTCACAATTAAACATTACCTCCCTTCAAACTGTAGAATTTAAGATTATTACAGTAACATTAATTTGGTCATGTTGCACATTATGCAGTACTCTTCTTTTTGGTTTTCTTGTTACATGAATAGTTTAACCTATCACTATATGTATTTCTAAATATAAAAATAAAATAAACAGGAATGTGTCTGAATAAATGTCATTGTAAGAGCCTTAACTTTTACATATTTTCAGTGTTTTTAATTTTAACTGTGTGTATTTAATGTTGAATTAATTTGGTCTCTTTCTATGACTATACAGTTAAAGAACACTCCCTCCCACTTCTGTACTTTGCTTCCAAAAACATTCATTCTTGACTTAAAAGTTTCCAGTAATGGAGAATACACCAGAAACCTAGGTAAGTTGTTCCAATGATTACTTATTCTGACTGTTAAAAATTTACACCTTGTTTTCAGTCTGAATTTGTCTAGCTTCAACTTACAGCCATTGGATCATGTTATACCTTTGCTAAATTGAACAGCTCTCTATTATCAAAATATCATATAGGTACTTATAGACTGTAATCAAGTCACCCCTTCATAATCTTCTCTTTGTTAAGCTAAACAGACATAGGATATGGAGCAGACACTCACTATAGAGAGACTTTAACTATAAGAGATGTTTTCTAATCCTTTAATCATTCTCTCCCAATTATCAACATCCTTCTTGAATTCTGGACACCAGAACTGGACACAGTTAAGAAGGAACTGTGAAGAATTTACAACTTGGAAGAGCCCTCTAGTCTTTCCAATCTCCATCTCTACCTGCTTCAGGACCAACTCCCACCCCCACATCTTTGGGCTCTTCATTAAAAGTAGGATTTGGAGCCCAGCCACGTCTGCACTGAGCTCTAACAAGGCACCTGCCCCACTCTGAACTGTTGAGGACTCTGATGAGCATGGTTCTGATTTATCCATATTTTTCTCGCGTGTTGAGATGTGTTCCTGAATCTAGAACACTCCAGACCCCTTTGCTAGACTGAGCATTAAACATTTGAGGAGAGAGAATTCCACACTGGGGTCCAGCACAGGCCTGGCTGGCCTTCAAATTAAATATTTAAACTAAGTCACTGTCGGAGAGGAGATGGCTGATGTCACAAATCCCACATCCACTAAGGATCTTTCAAATTGCCCACAGGCCACCAGATGACCATCCCCACTCAAGGTGTTTACTCAAGGACTATCTTAAATAGCATCCTGCTTCCTAGCACACAGCTAGGTTAATCTGTGACAACAGGACATTCACATGTCAACAAGACAAATGCCTAATGGAAGATCCTACTGCAAAGGAATAAAGTGCACCATTCAAACTGCCAATAAAAAAGAAATTTAGAAAAGATTGAAAGTTTGATTCCAGCATCTTCATTTCCATTGAGATTGAAATACAATCAAACAATAACTTTCAGTATTCCTATGGTATCCTTCACCAAGCCTAAAATCTCTTGTACTAAACAGAGTCAATTAAAATAAAGAACTTTCATGGATTCTGTTCAGAGGTAATGTCTCTCTCTTTCTTAATGTGCTGTTTTGAATGGTGAGAAAGAGAGGACTACTGCATGATAAAGAACATCTTTTTCCATTCAACTTTCCATCTCTGCTTCATTTTATATAGCAATCTTTTCTCTTTACAATTCAGTGCAATTTAAGTATGCTTGTGTAAACATGGATTATACCACATCAGAAACTAAGTTAGCTACCTCAAGAGAATTTGTATCTCTGCGGTGTGTAAGTAAGCAGATTAATTCCTAGATCAGGCATTACCTAATGCATTTTCAATTCAATTTCTTCTTTTCTTTGCTTTTCTTTCTGCTCACCAGATCAGGGAAGTGGGATTATTTTATTAATTTAACCAATATTTTGCATGTTTTTCTCTGTTATGTTTGTTCCCCTCCCCACAATTTGTTGATTCTTAGCACGAGAGACTAAGTATGAGCAAGAATGTGTAAGCCCTCCACACCTTAAAGACAAATAAATGGAATAATGGCAAAGGGGAGCTACAAACTTTTCCTCACACTGCACTACCAGTGGTCTGCATTCTATCACATTTCAAACACTGATCTATAGTGGCACATCCTGCCTGGGGTAAGCTCAGTTATTGTATGAAATTTAGGAGGAGATTATTTATTCATTATCATTTATGTTGGTTTTATGTAAAATCTCAGAAGGAGTGCATCAGCCAGTTTGTTTTTATTACAGCAGTGCCTGCTAGCACCGTTTAAGGTAAGGGTCTGTTACACATCATAAAAACACAGAATTTTCTGTGCAAGATCAAACCACTGGCCCATCAAGTTGGCATCTTGCCTCTGGTAGTACCTGATGCTTCAGAAGAAGACACAAAAATCCCATAATGCACCTAGCATACTGTGCAATATTACACATTGGGGAGGGAGGCAATTCGTGATGCTCTTATATGAGATTTGATTACATCTGTATAATTACAAATATAATAATTACTATTAGTCATAAAATTATCTAGCTCCTTTTAAAATTTCCCGGTAGTATTAGTCCTTTGACCAGCCTTGACAGTGAGTACAGTATATTGAATAGATTAGCTGATTACATGTTGTGTAAAGTTCTTATTTCCCTTAATTTTACTTGTCATTAGCTTTCATTTAAAATTTCCACTATAAGCTGTTACTTCTATCCATTAACAATGTCTCTTTGAGACTTTGCAGTGGGCTGAAGCTTGAAAAGTAGACAAGTGAGAGGCTCAGGGAGAGAGGGTTCTTAACCCTGTATGATGGGATGTCCAAATCCCACACTGGTGAAGCAAGGGTTAAGGAGTTGCTCTGGACACAGGAGGCCACGCCCTGTCGCTCCTGCTGGGCATGTTCCCAGTGGAGGCAGAGTTCAAAAGGGAGTAGCTCATCTCAGTCTAGGTGGACAGAGCAGGAGAACAGTTGGATGTTGCAGTCTCCTGCAGAGAAGCTGCTGATGCTCCAAGCACCCAGGACCAGGCCTTATGGTCAAGCCACAGCAGGCCCTTCAATCATGGGGGCCAGAGATGATGAGCCACTGCAGATAGAGGGAAACCCTCCAGAGCATGAACTGAGAGAACTCCAAAGGGGACCCCAAGACAGACCACTGGCACTGACAGAGGAACCGAAGCTGATGTAGGAAGAGGCTTACAGGGAGCAGGCATGGGGCACCCGCCTCCGAGGCCTCATGTTTTTGTTTCTTTGGGCCCTGGGTTGGAACCTGATGGAGCAGGGAGAGCCCAGATTCCCCTATCCCCGGCCACTGACTCTCACCATTGGGCGATACAGCTGCAGATTCCAGCTGCTAGGCAAAGTGGCTACTGACTCCAGCTGCTAGGCAACACAGCCATTGACTAGTGTTGTTAGGCAAAGTAGCCACTGACTCTTGCCACTGGGCAACACATTCCAAAGTATCGCCAATAAGTGGTACTGCCAGTATTGGACTCAAAGCCCCCTTTGACACTCTGGAAGAGTCTATGTTTGATAGCCCACCTTAGGCAAAGGCAGCAGGAGCCAGCTGGGCTGGCACTTGAAGAAGAGCTCGTACTAGGAATTTCACAACTCAGTTCAAAGGAGAGCTGGGAAATAAGAACAACCAGTATCACATGAAGAGCCTGCATTTTTAAAGTAAGCAGCAGCAGGAGAGGATACAAGGTGCCTCGTGAAGAATCTGGGCTCTAAATCTTGGCCTTCCACAGACCATGATAGCTGGAATGAAGACTAGCCTGATCCAAAAGAGAAAGGTGAGGTGGTCGAGAGCTAGGAAGGGGGGAGGGAAAGTGAAATGACAGGATACCATGAGAGGGAGGGAGACATAATTGGAGGCAAAAAGAAAGAGCAGGCACGGGCAGTCAGATAAATTAGGAACCACACGAGACTTTGGGGACCCAGAAGAGGGAGACAGAAGAATTGGAGGAAGTAAAAAAGGAAGGAGACATGGCAGCAGGGAGCATGTCAGAGGGACAGGAAGGAACTGTGGTGGTAGAAAGAGGAAATTATGAATTTATGGGAAAGGGAGAGAATAGTGGAAAGGGAAAATTGAGGGAACCAGGGAAGGGTGGGAAAGTGCGGCAGAAGTAAGCATAGGGGAGGACAGAAAGATGGCAGGAACATGAGGAAAAAGGAAGGTGGAAAAGAAGAGGGGATCCAAACAGAGAGTGAAAGCAACTAGAATGAAGGAGAGCAAAGTGATGAGAAAATTATAAAGAAAAAAAATAAAAATATTAACAAAGTTTTATCTCATCCACTTTGCTCTTCAGAATTCAAAAATGAGCAAGCTGCCAAAAATGAGGATTTCCATGCAGACATGCACCAGTAGAAGCTGACACACACCTTGATTAAATAATCCACATGCCAATGCATAAATTGTGTTACAGGTAGAAATCAGTGGTTGGGCCAGAACTAGAATCCCAAGGCATCTGAAGAGCATGCTTTTCAGCCGAGTTAAAGACAGCTGAGATTCCTGCACCCTCTTACCTCAGTTTCCTTGCACTCTCCCCCACCTAAGACAGAACTCATCCTCAGTAACGTCCATACAGCTGTAGCTATAATCTGTTATACACACCATGTCCTGAGGTTTGATTTCTATATTTTTTAAAAGAAGCTGTGAAAAAATACGTTTTCTAAATGAAGGAAATCTTTGGATGGACAAAAACACCCCAACACACCGCGATCTCAAAATCTCCATTGATGCGCAAAGGTTCCTTAGACTCCCAAAGACAGAATTATGGAGCTACATATAATGTTAACTTCCCAATTACTATGCCAATCAATTTGTTATTATACATTGTGTTTGCATTTGATTGACTGTTTCATATGAAGCTCTGGCTGCTAGATCGCCATCAAGGATCTCTAATTTTTCAAAGACATACTCCAGACTATGTTCACTAGTGAGGTATTGAATGGTATCACCCCTCTGCCTGATAAAGCATGCTACTACTTGGTAATTTGGAATTTTTCTTAAATACCTTAATTTTTTGATGTTAATCCATCAATTATGAATTGACAGGTTTCGTCCTAGTCTAGTAGAACAGTAGACATCTCAGATAGTCAAGTTTTGTTTCATTTTACTATCATCTGTTCTGCAAGACCATCTATTTAGAAGGGCACTGCAAAGTACAACCTACCAACATTTTCTTTACAGGGTAAAATTATTAACTGCAAATAACATTCATTAAGAATTTAGCTTTTTGTTCATGAATTGCTTGTAAATAATTTACAAATCTTCTCTCTATTCATGATTATTTGATGAACAGTTTCTAAGAACAAATTTCAGCCAACAGGTGGTTAGTAAACTCTTAACTCTGGGTGTCTGTTATTCATTAATCATAGAAAGGAAGGAGTCTAAGAGCTAGGAGGTTGGTATTGATAAGTGGGTTTGTGTGTAAATCCTTCATAATGGGGTTATGCATCTTTAGTCATTCTCTTTCATTTTAACTTTAGACATGAACATCCCTTTTTGAAGGGCAAAGGTGACAGGTAAAATAAATAATTTCCCAAATGTCTTATTGGAAATCGTTATCAAACATGCATAGTCTACTAAGGACTCTTGCGTCAGCCAGAGTCACCACAGCCGATGGTGTTGCTTTCGACATCGTATAGTGAAGTTCTCTTGCTCATTCCTGTGAGTCCATGAATCTCTGGGGTGACCACATGGGCTACTCCAGGTAGGGCCTGGGTGTGCACCCCTTTGCACATCAATGGAGAGTTTGAGATTGCGGTGTGTTGGGGCTCGGTAGGGTGGGGATCCAGGTGCCAGTGGCTTGTTGGGGTGGTCCAGGTGCAGGGAGAGTGGGGCTTGTTGGCGGGGGTGCAGGGGGGGGGGTGAGGCTCAGCAGGAGGATCTGGGTATTAGGAGATCTGGATGAACAGGGGTTTGGCGAATGGGGGAGTAGCTCCCTGTACAGTGACCCCTCCCCCTGCAGCTGAGGAGAGATGGGTGCAGGAAGCACGGGGGGGTGGGGAGTTTGCAGAGCTTCCTATAGCTGGAGGAGAAATCTGGGGGTGGGTCTGACCTGTCCCCATATGCCATGCAAGGGAATAGGAAATCCCATCAACTCCAGCCCAGCCGGGACTAGCAGCTGAGCGTGGTGCAGGGTAGGAGCCACCAGCCAATCTTCCCCAGTCCCGCTCTTGCCCCACAGTGATTTCCCTCTCTGATGGCTGCCCTGGGCACCCAAAACATACTGCTGGGGAGGGTCGCATGACCGCTCTTGTGGCTTCCCGTTGCTTCTCTTTCAGAAAGTCATTTTTCTGTAGGGGACATAAATTCTGTGCATGCGCAGTGTTGCAGAATTCCCCCAGGAGTAATGTGTATTTTGTACAAATACCACAGTTACATGTACAAAGTAGTAGCTTGAGCTTTGTATGATCTCACAAAGGAAGACTGCAACAGAAGAGTGATCAGAGCTCATGTCTCCTGACTTTCCATCCTGTGTCTTGCCCACAAGTCCATCCTTTATCCCCTATGTAAAAGCTAATTTATAATAGCCACTTGATTATTCTTTTTGACAGAGACGTGTTAAATGGATATGTGCAAAATGGTACATAACTGCGTCCCTAATATTCACTGCATTGGTATCAAATTCACCTATCATTTGTTTTGCTGTTTCACCATCTTCCTTCCATGCTCCAATAGGAAGTCCTTTTTCCTCATTAGAAATATTTTAATCATCCTCTTCCTATGTTTGAAAGTCTGACACCTCCAGTCCCCCTTTTTAGTACTTCCCTCATCCTGACTTTAAAGAAAATCTTTAGAATTCGCAACCATTTAAAAAAAATAGTTTTATACAGCTGGAAGGAGAAAGAGCTTAGTCTTTTGGAAATTCAGTCCTGTGTTGTGTCACAGACATTTGTGTTCATGAAGTATTTCATTCAAAGATGAACAATTTCCTCATGTTGTTTTCAGTAATAGTCTAGAAATGTTTTTCTTTCTTTCCTTTAATTTGTAATAATCAGGAGAAAAAAGGAAAAAGGAAATCTGTATGTGTGTTATTAAACATTTAAGTCAATTTTTTAAAGTACACTAAAAACCTTCCCTTTTTATGGACCAAATATGCCCAAATATAAACAAGCATACATCCCAGGCCAGAATTTGTCCATACAAATCTATTTTGGCAAGCTACTTTTTCTGAATATTATAGTGTATTCTTTTGCAAATCTTTATTATACCAAAAGAATAAGTAGTGGCATGTAATTCAATTGGGAGGAATAGGGTAGTAACCTTATAAAGTGGCAAGTAGAGAATTTAACCATGCTTTTAGTGCAATACCTTTCCAATGATCTGGTTTTCTGCTCATTTTTCATTTTATTCACTTTAGTGTTTGAGCAGAGGCAAATTCTTGTTAAATCCCTTCATGATAACATCTAGGCACATATGTAATATTGATAATGCCATATATATCATTACACAGGCACATGTATCAGTAAACACATTAAGCTCCACGTTGAAATGCTTGCGTGTAGAAACTGTGCTTCTCAGGAAAGTGTACTGCCAAGTGTATAAGCTCGGAGTGGGAGACAACCCTGCACATTATCACAATTATCCCACCTAAGTCATGGCTTTTCTTTATTCTCCTTTGTAACAGTATAATAAGTTTAGTGAATTGAGTGTGAAGTAAGCATATTATATTAACAGGAATCCATGTCAATAAATCCACAAGGAGAAATAAGGAACGAGATGAAGAAGCACTCGGTGTTGGTTAGAACTGAGTTGGCTGATAGACAGATAGATAGACAGACAGATAGATAATTAATCCAAATAAGGAGCTCTCGGAGCACTGACCTTATTTTTCTTCTAAACAGCTTTATTTCACTTTGTACTTCCTAAATGCTCATCTAGTCTTATACAGTTCAGTATCAGCAGAGCTATTTCTAGCCCAATCTCTGTCTAAACAAATCCCCTGAAGAATTTATTTCAACTGCTGTAATGCCTGCTCTTACACCAGACCAATAATGTGTCCATGGGAGGAGCTCCCTGTAAAAATCCACAAAGCCACTACCTTTCCGCCCCCCACATCTCTCTATAAAACTCATGTCTAACCCAATGACTGTGCACTACTTGGCAATGGTCAGGCAGCTGGTGTGCTGTGTCTGCTGCTTACTACATTAATCTTAATAATCTCATAGTTACCTTTTGTGTTCCATGCCCACTCGTTTTTTTGGGGTGTTCACTTGTTGCCTCTGAGTAGATACTTATAAATTGAAAGCTATTTGGGGCAGGGCCTATCTTTTCATTATGTGTGTACAGTAGCTAGCTCAATACCCTAGTCACTGACTGGGCTCTCTACATGCTACTGCAATACACATTTTAAATATTAAAAATAGTAAATTTCTTCCTTATCCACTGATGCTTAGCAATGTTGTACAGTTTACAGAAAGTCCTTGCTTTTGCTTTTCACCAGCAAATGCTGCAAAGAACACACTTTCATGACAAGATGAAGCTGTACAATCTCCTCCAACAAATGATGTCACTCTGACCCTCACACTAACTTTGCTATTAAGCAAAAACAGGCACATTTTCAAATATTGATTCCAACTAATGTCTGATCCTAACAGGCATGATCTTATCAAGGCCCCACTATAACAGAAGGAGTGTCAGAGTTAAACAGAATAGGTTTAGATAAGATCACAATCTTCTTCACAATGATGTGATGGTATCACAGAGTGAGTACAGTATTCAAAGCAATTATCATTAATAGAGATTGGCAATGGGGAAAGCAGTCACAGCAGAGATCTAAACAAATTTGTGTATGATGAAATAAAACAAGTTTTATCTGAATTGTGGCTTTAGAGAATGTTATGTGCCTAGGAGAGATTTTGCAGACTATTTCTCAAACTTTAAAATGATGGATATTCGATGACAAGCAAAACAGTGAGTAGTGACATTGCTGCTTTAGCTTGTTTAATACGTTCCAGGGCTTCTTTGCAGAAAATTACCCCTCTGGCCTTGATGTAGGCACATTTGTTTGTCTTTCTCCTGATTGCTCTCAGTCCAGTTATTATTTTATTCACTGATTCCACTGGGACTGGGAGTGAACCCTGACCCAGAGATCCACATGTGGAAGAGTGGGGGCATAGCTGCCTCTCTGAAACTGTCTCCCGTTCTCACACAAGGGGTGTAAGCAGAAAATGGACATGCGGGGGGAGGTGTGAGAAGCCACGTGTAGTGCTGTCTCTCTAGTGTCTGATGGTCAGAGAGATATAGATATCATCTCTCCTACCAGGCCCATGGTGGTTTCCTGGCTGGATTATATCGTCTGTGAAGCCCCCTCCAAGGTGGGGATATCCTTTAAAATGTAAAAAGCGACAAAGAGTCCTGTGGCACCTTATAGACTAACAGAAGTAGTGGAGCATAAGCTTTCATGGGTGAATACCCACTTCGTCAGACGCCTGTGGTGGAAATTTCCAGAGGCAGGTATAAATATGCAGGCAAGAATCAGTCTAGAGATAACGAGGTTATACCTATACCTATCCTATCTCATAGAACTGGAAGGGACCCCAAAAAGTCATCGAGTCCAGCCCCCTGCCTTCAGTTAGTTCAATCAGGGAGGATGAGGCCCTCTTCTGGCAGTTGAGGTGTGAACACCAAGGGAGGAGAAACTGCTTTTGTAGTTGGCTAGCCATTCACAGTCTTTGTTTAATCCTGAGCTGATGGTGTCAAATTTGCAAATGAACTGAAGTTCAGCAGTTTCTCTTTGGAGTCTGGTCCTGAAGTTTTTTTGCTGCAGGATGGCTACCTTTAAATCTGCTATTGTGTGTCCAGGGAGGTTGAAGGGTTCTCCTACAGGTTTTTGTATATTGCCATTCCTAATATCTGACTTGTGTCCATTTATCCTTTTACATAGGGATTGTCCAGTCTGGCCGATGTACATAGCAGAGGGGCATTTTCCTTCCCTTAAATTCCCCCCTGCAGGTATTTCCACAGGATGTGGCAAATCAGTCCACAATAATGAAATGCAGATCGTGTCTAGCTACTGGAAAAAATGAAATGCACTTTCTCCCTGCAGTTAATATCCTCATGAACTAGGCTGTATCATAAGAAAATGGAAATCTTGATTTAAGATTTTAAAAAATACAATGTTGGTTATGACCATATTTTTAAAAGGGTTATAATGTGTAAGTATAACAGTTTCACACACCTTTCTAAATTTTCATTTTAATTTAAGTATTTCAAAGGATTTTTAAAATCTTTTTAGTTTACAACCAAGTGCTCACAAAACAAAACCTTATTCTTATACATGAGTAATCCTATTCATTTTAGGATTTGCTGAATTAGGCTAGTATATCTGAATTCAGGTTGCCCTAGTGCAAAAATTACATATTGTAATAATGCACAGTCATAAAGTGCAATCCTAAAAAAGTCTCTATAAACTCCTTTAGCTCATTAATAATAAAAAAGCAGAAAGGACAACATTTGGAAGAAAAGCGAGGTATATATTAGGAGTAATGTTATGCCTATAATGATGATAATACTGAGATCGTATATAGCATTTTTCATCTTTAAAGCACTTTAAAACATTAGTTAATTTAAATTAATTAATTTTTTATTGTTGTGGTTTCATTGCTACAATAAATTAATAAAGGAGATTACTTGCACTGATTACCCAAAGCATCACTCTTAAACAAAAAACCCACACACAATTTTTCTACTTATCTTCATGTATTTGTCTTCTCAAATGTGTGATTAATTCCAAAGCACTGAAATCTTTTTGATAATCGCCGAAGATGAATGTATCACTACAATCAGCAGTACATGAAGCACTGAATGCTATCAGCTGTTAACACAGTAAAGTAAAGCAGAACCATCTACATACTTGGTATCTTGTCTAAAAATAATATACGCATTGACCTTAACTCTATCAAACTGGTCCCATCATCAAGGTCAAATACAGTAACAGATATATATCTATATATAGATGTCTACACATTGTGTACTCTAAAAGCTCAATCCTGTGAAATGCTAAGTGGCTTCAAATCTCACTGCTTCGCATCGGAATTGAAGATGCTCAGCCTCCCATGGAAGTGTTCTGCACCATGTAGGATTGAGCCCCTGGGTGCACATCATTAGCCACTTACAATCTGTAACCAATGAGTATGCCTTTTATTACATTTTCTCTTTCAGGAATACATAGGGAAATAGACAAAAAGAGTCTAACATCCTGTGACAATAAATGAAAAAAGCATAATCAACTCTTCCCTGACACATATATCTACTCTGGGACAGTGTGTGTACTTTGAACACTGCCCTGACTTCAGGGTGGTGTGTATCCTGACTGCCCCAGGAAGAATTCAAAGAGAATAAAATGATAATGCAGTGAATTCCTGTTGTGTTCAGACCAGCTTAACTGTCCAGACTGAATGGCAGTAGGAGCAGGATAATGGCCCAGCCTTCTTCCTCACCACTTTGGGGACACTTTACCAGGTGGAAGCAGACCATGCAAGTGTCCCTGGTCCTTTGTCCTGGCTCATGCAAAGATCAGGGATAAATAGTTCTCTATGGCTAATGAAAGAGAGTAGGAGAGAAGGACAATGTAAAATCTGTTGTTAGTTCATAGCTGAAGAGACACTTTAGGATATACCTTACTTCTGTTACTCATGCTGGAGAAGCACAGTTAGGTGATCTTTAGACTCCAGTCACGCATTTTTGGAATGACTGAAGGAAATGCTTATTGAGGCTCAACTCAAACTAAAAGGCCATTTTACACCCAAGTACTGCATTAGATGGGGATATAGTATTAGGTGGGGCTACAAAGTCCCTTTAACACTTCAACAAGTGCTTAATTATTAGTTTGGATCAGGGAATGCTAGGAATGTTAAGAAGGCACAGCTATATGGAGTTGTCTTGCAATTGTTAGAGGTTAAGATGCCACACATGGCTACTGTTTTCATTTTCCACTCTGCAACAATGGGTTAAGCTGGGAAAGAAGGAATTCTAAGCATCGGCAAGATTCATCAATGCATGTGGAGTTATTTATTACATTCATGTATTTGTTATTGCTCCTTCATGCATTAAAGAGATTTATTAGAACAGAAAACATTACCACAGCATGAGCATGGAGGTTGTCTGTGATGCCAACAGCCTACTCACAAATGTTCCAGCATCCAACATGCGCCCATGATGTGTTCCTTTATTCAGCCCTGCTAATCAGCACATTGGTACCTGATAGTGGATGATTGACTAAAGAAATCAAGATTGAACTTATTCCCTGAGGCATGCTGTACCACCAGATCAAAGAGCACACATCTGGCATCCTGAAAATGCAATCCCACTGCTCTTACCTCTGAAATTCTCTGTCACAGAAACCAGGGACAATGATGCTTATAAATCAGGACAACATTTCTCAAAAGAGGTACAAAAGACTCAGAAAGAAAGTTCTAAGTGGAACTGAATAAAAATGCCTTTAAAAAGAAACCTCAATTAAACTCTGACTGTTTTCTGCATTTAATTCTGTTTTTAATAAGCATCAATGTGAGGGGGAAAAATCAGCATTTGGAAGGCAAGGTTTCCCAGGCAATTAGGAAGGGGGATTCCCCAAATAACAGATACTTGCAGGAAAATGAAAGAAGTGAGGAAAAAGAACAGGAGAAGACTAATGCATAGAAAATGGAAGAAAAGATGACCCAGAAGGAGGAAAGAATATAGAGACAAAAGAAGATGACTAAGAAATAAGGTGGGGCTTGGAAGTAGAGAAGATTTTCTTTAAAAAAAAATAGCAGGCTTTTCAGACACAGGTTAGAAAATAATGAAATTGACTGGAAGAAAAACAGTAAATAGCTTGCAGAGGAGTTAATACTATTTTCTGCTTTATTGCTCCCTGTTGTTTATGCTAATATGTCCCATTTCTAACTTGGAAAGTGAGAAGTATGTCTTGGCAGCAGAGAGGGAAGAGGAAGGAATGGATTCCCTTTTCTTTCTCCCTCCCTCCCCCACATATTGCATGTACACCCTCTCTCTTAATGCCACTGAACTCCTCTCCCATGTCTTCATACATGGCAGACGTTAGAGTTTTTCACTTTAAGAATCTGGTCACCCTTCTAACAGTTGACCAGCTGTCACAGAAGCAAAGGTGTGTTCAGAGACAAAGAGCATTCTGGGTCATGCTTTTGATTAAGAATACATTTATAAGGAAATAATTAATTAGAATTTACAAAAAAAGGATAGGGTTTTAATTCTGGAAACTCAATCAGATATGTTATAATATACTACAGATATATATAGGACAGTAAATTGACAGTGGGTACCATTGACCACAAATCTGAGGTACTTCCTGTGGGTCTGAGTGATTGCGATGTGGAAGTACGCGACCTTCAAGATAAGGGCGGCATACCAATCTGCTGGATCTAGTGAGGGGATGATGCAGGCCGAGGAGACCATGCTGAACCTGAGGCCTGGTCTACACTAGGCGTTTATGTCAAATTTAGCGCCGTTACATCGAATTAACCCTGCACCCGTCCACACCACGAGGCTATTTAGTTCAACATAGAGGTCTCTTAAATTCGACTTCTGTACTCCTCCCCAACGAGGGGAGTAGCGCTAAATTCGACATGGCCATATCGAATTAGGCTTGGTGTGGATGGAAATCGACGCTAATAGCTCCGGGAGCTATCCCACAGTGCACCACTCTGTTGACGCTCTGGACAGCAGTCCGAGCTCGGATGCTCTGACCAGCCACACAGGAAAATCCCCGGGAAAATTTGAATTCCTTTTCCTGTCTGGGCAGTTTGAATCTAATTTCCTGTTTGGACAGCGTGGCGAGCTCAGCAGCACTGGCAACGATGCAGAGCTCTCCAGCAGAGATGGCCGTGCAATCCCAGAATAGAAAGAGGGCCCCAGCATGGACTGATCGGGAAGTCTTGGATCTCATCGCTGTGTGGGGCGATGAGTCCGTGCTTTCCGAGCTGCGCTCCAAAAGACGGAACGCAAAGATCTATGAGAAAATCTCTAAAGCCATGGCAGAGAGAGGATACAGCCAGGATGCAACGCAGTGCCGCGTGAAAATCAAGGAGCTGAGACAAGGCTACCAGAAGACCAAAGTGGCAAACGGACGCTCCGGATCCCAGCCCCACACATCCCGTTTCTACGAGGCACTGCATTCCATCCTTGGTGCGGCCGCCACCACTACCCCACCACTGACCGTGGACTCTGAGGATGGGATATTGTCCACGGCCGGTTCCTCGGACATGTTAGCGGACGGGGAAGATGAGGAAGGAGATGAGGAGGACGAGGCAGTCGACAGCGCTTACCAAGCTGATTTCCCCGACAGCCAGGAGCTCTTCATCACCCTTACAGAGATCCCCTACCAACCCTCCCCAGCATGTAACCCGGACACAGATTCAGGGGAAGGATCAAGCGGTAAGTGCTTTAAACATCTAAACATTTATTTTTTACAAAACTGGAATATTAAGAATAAGAACAATGTGTGCTTCATGATTTCTTTACCCTGGGCGCTTAAGTAATCAGTTCCAACTATTTAAAAAAAATCAAACAGTGTCCGGTTGTGCATGATTCTGCTGCCCAAGCTGCTCCACTCTATAGTCCCTGCAACTGCAGCTATATGAAAATCCGGTCTATATGTCCGGGGATAGAGCAATAATCCTCCACTGACATCTCAACGAAGCTCTCCTGCAGGTAATGGGAAAGCCTGTTCATCAGGTTCCTGGGGAGAGCGGCCTTACTGGGTCCTCCGAAGTAGGAGACATTCCCGCGCCAGGAGACGAGCAAGTACTCCGGTATCATTGCCTTGCACACCATGGCGGCATAGGGCCCTGGTCTTTGCAGGCTTTCTCGAAACATCCTTTCCTTCTCGGTGTCCGAGATCCTCAGGATAGTTATGTCGCTCATGATGACCTGCTTTGAATTAGGTAGGGGACTCTTAGTATTGGGACTGCTTGCAAGTTCCTTTACAGAACTGTAACCGCTGGTTTGCAGCCACGCGGTGGATGTGGGAGAGGGGCAGCATACAGGGATCTTTCCCTGGGACATCCGCGAGGGGGTGGGACAGGGCCAGAGTTCATGCTTGGCTGATTGCTGGCAGCAGAGACTGGCATTGCTTTCAATGTGAAAGGAGGCCAGTGGTACTACTAAAGTTTTAAGCAGCCACAAGTCTACGGCTTACCATCTTTGCCTGCTACAGAGATTACGGTGTCCTGCCACGCTTCCCAGATCTGCAGTGCAAAACCCCAGGCACTGAAGGCGAGGTCCGAAAATTCGACCTTGTCCTGAGTGCGCATGTGATAGGTGCGGTGCATGGTCTTGTTCACAGAGAAAGACTATGTTCTTTGTTCACAACTACATTTATCTTTCGGAGGAATTCACTACCTTTTTCTCATTCCCACAGCCACATCTGCGACTGTCTCCCAACCCAGCCTGGCATCACACTCCCAGAGGCTAGCGCACATTAGGCGGAGGAAGAAGAAGACGCGAGAGGACATGTTCTCAGAACTAATGGGCTGCTCCCGAGCCCAGGCAGCACAGCAGAACCATTGGAGGGAGAATTTGTCCCAAATGCACCGGACACACATGGACCGTGAGGAGAGGTGGCGGCAGGAAGACCAGCAGGCGACTCAAACGCTGCTTGGACTTCTGAGGGAGCAAACGGACACACTCCGGCGCCTTGTTGATGTTCTGCAGGAACGGAGGCAGGAGGACAGAGCCCCGCTGCAGTCTATCAGGAACCGCACTCCCCCGCCACCAAGTCCCATACCCCCCTCGCCCAAAGTCCAAAGAAGGAGGGGCGGCAGAGTCCGTGAAAACTCTCACTCCACCCCTGCAGACTGCTCAAGCACCAGAAGGCTGTCATTCCCCAAAATTTGAAAAGTCCTTTCCTGCCCGCCTCACCCAAGCCCCCGTCCAAGTTTCACCCCCCAGTTTCATGTGTGGTTGTTAATAAAAAATATGTTTCTGTTCATTACTGTTTCGGTCATGTTCTTTTGAGGGAGAGTCTGTCTGAAGGGGGGGAAGGGGCTTGGTAATTGGACAGGACAGTCACCTTTAGCAGGGTACAGAGGCGGGGGCAGGTCCAGCAGCAGGGCACATACACAGTGCAGTGACTAGTTACCCTGGTCAGTCTGGGAGGTGGTTTTCATGTTCTGTGCGTGGGGCGGGGGTTGCACTGTGACTTTGTTGCGGGGGAGGGCAGTTACAAATCTTATGCAGCGGTCCTTGTCCTGGATCACAGAGCCACGCAGCAGGGGATCTGTAACCCTCCTCCCCCTGCCATAAACTCACATAGCCCCCACATACATGCAGTTCCGCTCAGGAGGGCTGGCAGGCTCCGTTGAAACAACCAGTCCGCCACTGCGAATCCTGTCATTCCTGGAGTTTAGAAGCATCATTTGCATCAGTACACTACACCCGCTCCCCACCACAGTCTGCGTCCCAGGTTTCAAACATTCCCGCGAAAACAGTACTAAAGACAACGGTGTTCATTAACAAAATAAAACTGATTTTATTTTTTTGGAAGAGGGTGGAGGGGGTCTGTAACTGGAGAGGATAGTCAACATTAACTGGGTAAAGAAACGGTCGCAGGTTCAGCTTCTCTGTACAGAAATTTAAAAGTCACTGGTTACCCTGCTCACTGTGGAACCTAGCTTTCAAAGCCTCCCGGATGCACAGCGCGTCCCGCTGGGCTCTTCTAATCGCCCGGCTGTCTGGCTGGGCGTAATCAGATGCCAGGCTATTTGCCTCAACCTCCCACCCCGCCATAAAGGTCTCCCCCTTGCTCTCACAGAGATTGTGGAGCACACAGCAAGCTGCTATAACAATGGGGATATTGGTTTCGCTGAGATCACAGCGAGTCAGTAAGCTTCTCCATCTCCCCTTGAGACGGCCAAAAGCACACTCCACCACCATTCTGCACTTGCTCAGACGGTAGTTGAACAGTTCTTTTTCAGTGTCTATGGCTCCAGTGTAGGGCTTCATGAGCCAGGGCATTAGCGGGTAGGCTGGGTCCCCAAGGATCACTGTAGGCATCTCCACATCCCCAAGAGTTATTTTGTGGTCCGGGAAGTAAATACCTTCCTGCAGCCGTCTAAACAGACCAGAGTTCCTGAAGACGCGAGCGTCATGGACCTTGCCCGGCCATCCGACGTTGATGTTTGTAAAACGTCCCCGATGGTCCACCAGTGCTTGCAGCACCATTGAAAAGTATCCCTTTCTGTTAATGTACTGGCTGGCCTGGTGGTCCGGTCCCAGGATAGGGATGTGAGTTCCATCTATAGCCCCACCGCAGTTTGGGAATCCCATCGCGGCGAAGCCATCTATGATGACCTCCACGTTTCCCAGGGTCACTACCTTTGAGAGCAGTACCTTAACGATTGCGTTGGCTACTTGCATCACAACAACCCCCACGGTAGATTTGCCCACGCCAAACTGGTTCGCGACAGACCGGTAGCTGTCCGGCGTTGCAAGCTTCCAGAGGGCTATGGCCACTCGCTTCTGGACAGTCAGGGCTGCTCGCATCCGGGTGTCATTGCACTTCAGGGCAGGGGACAGCAACTCACAAAGTTCAAGGAAAGTCCCCTTCCGCATGCGAAAGTTTCGCAGCCACTGGGATTCATCCCAGACCTGCAGCACTATGCGGTCCCACCAGTCCGTGCTTGTTTCCTGTGCCCAGAATCGCCGTTCCACAACATCCACATGACCCATTGTCACTGTGATGTCCTCGGCGCTGGGTCCCGTGCTTTGTGACAGGTCTGTGCCACTCTCAGACTTCAGGCCCTCACCGCGGTGCCGTAGCCTCCTCGCCTGGTTTATCTGCATCTGCCTCTGGGAAAGGTGGATGATAAGCTGCAAGGCGTTGACAACGGCCACAACTGCAGCGATGGTCGCAGCGGGATCCATGCTCGCAGTGCTGTGGCGTCCGCGCTGTCACTGACCGGAAAAGTGCGCGAACTGATTTCCCGCCGGCGCTTTCAGGGAGGGAGGGAGGGCGGTAGTGACGGACGGATGATGACAATTACCCAAAAGCACCCTCTATCCTTTTTTTTTACCCAGGAGGCATTGGCGGCTCGACCCAGAATTCCAATGGGCAGCGGGGACTGCGGGAACTGTGGGATAGCTGCCCACAGTGCACCGCTTCCAATGTCGACGCTTTCCCCGTTAGTGTGGACTCACAAAGTCGAATTACTGTCCTTAGTGTGGACACACACGTTCGACTTTGCAATATCGATTCCACAAATTCGATTTAAGAGAAATCGAACTACCCTCGTAGTGTAGACATACCCTGAGTTTCTTCAAGAACTTGTTGAGCTCTCGCAGGTCCAGGATAGGCCTGAGGCCATCTTTGGCTTTTGGTATTAGGAAATACTGGGAATAGAAACCCTCGCCCCTGTGCTCCAGGGGAACCTTCTCCACTGTCCCTAGTGATAGGAGTAACTGCACCTCCTGGATGAGTAGATGCTCGTGAGAAGGGTCCCTGAAGAGGGATGAGGAAGGGGGGTGAAAGGGCGGGAGGGCACAGGATTGGATAGAGTATCCTCTCTCTACCATGTGGAGCACCCAGCGGTCTGAGGTGATACGGGACCATGCACGGTAGAAAGGGGATAGTCAGGAGGAAAAGGTAAGGCGGGGTAGATCCAGTCTCTGATCTGGTGCACTGTCCTCGACCGCACCTTCAAAAGGCTGGTTTAAGGCCAGAGGGCGGCTTGGGCTGGCCAGAGCCCTGGCCTGAGGATGGGTATTGCCTTCTCCTGCCACTCCTGTTCCTCCTCCATGAACCGTCCTGTCGGTTCTGCTGATGGAATCTCGGAGGAGGCTGCGGTCAGAAGTGTCTCCGCTGTGTGGCTGGAGTGTGCAGACCCAATGACTTGAGGGTGGCTCATGAGTCTTTCAGGCTGTGTAGCCTCTTGTCTGTCTTTTCAGAGAAAAGAGTCTCACCCTCAAATGGTCCTGAATGGTCTGCTGGACCTCATAAGGGAGCCCTGAGACTTGGAGCCAGGCTACCCCAGTCGCCATGACCCTAGTGGCGGCATCTGCAGCATCCAATGCGGCCTGGAGGGAAGCCCGGGAGACTAGCTTCCCCTCCTCTACCAAGGCCAAGAACTCGGTTCAGGAGTCCGAAGGAAGGAGGTCCATAAATTTGGCCATCGCCGCACAGGTGTTATACGAGTACCTGCTGACAATGGCCTGTTGGTTCGAGATACGGAGCTGCAGACCCCCTGTACAATAGACCTTTCTCCCAACAAGGTCTAGACGCTTGGCCTCCCTGTTTTTTGGGGAGGGCCCTTGGAAGCCCTGTCTCTCAGGCTGGTTAGCAGCGTCCACAACAAGAGAGTCAGGGGGTGGGTGGGAGTATAAATGTTCGAATCCTCTGGAGGGCACAAAATAACACCTCTCATTGCGCTTGGCAGTGGGCAGCAAGGAAGCTGGGGTCCGCCACAGGGTCTTGGTGGTGTCCACAATTGTTTTAATAAGTAGAAGGGCAATACGGGAAGGTCCTGAGGGTGCAAGGATGTCCATCATGGGATCAGCCTCCTCGACTACCTCCTCGGCCTTAATGCCCAGAGCCTGAGCGGCCCTGCACAACAACTGCTGCAGCACCCTGTTGTCCTCAAGCGCAGGAGCTACGTCTGTACCCGCCAATGCTTCATCTGGTGACGAAGAGGAGGAAGCGTTTATAATGAGCGGATGCTCCCTGCCATCCGCCCCCAGGAGGTCCTGAGATTCTCGGGGCAACGTTGGTGCCAGTGGTGCAGCCAATGGTGCCGGAGCTGCAGACGCCGGACCAAGTGATGGCGCCGCCATCAGTACGACGGAAGGGACCGTCGAAGGAACCGGTGCCAATCTGCTCGCAGGTGCCAAGGAAGGCGGAGGGCCCGACGCCGACATCAGCACCGGTGCTACCGGTGCCTAGGTCATAGTCGACGTCGACAACGGTGCCGACATGGGAGACTGGTGCGAGGACACTGCCAAGGGCGGTGCTGAGGTCAGAGCCAAGCACGGTTCCGGAGTCGACGATGGTGCCGCTGTCAGAGGCGTTGGTGTGTGGGCAGGCACCGAGGGCAGATGTGTCGCCGATAGCGGGACAAAGGTGGCTGAAGCCACAGAAGACATCGTGGAGCGGTGACCTTGGACTCCTCCCTGTCCTTGGTGAAAAGCCATGGGGGTCCAGAAGGGCCACTGAGGCGGGTTCTGCCACTGCAGAGGCCAGGCCTGGGGCTCCCTCCTGTCTCTCCCGGACCTCGATCTGCGGCTCCTGCATCTCTTGGAGCGATAGGAGTCAGACTCTGACTCCAAGGTATTTGAGTCTGAAGACCACGGAGGAGCTGAGCCTCGGTGCCTTGAGCATCAAGAGCTCGGGGGGCGGGTAGGCTCTCTGTCCGAGTGAGCCGGCGTCAAGGGACTTGGCGAGGGGGAGCACCTCAACAGCAGAGCCGGCTTCCCTCTTGATTGCACCTGGGGCGGGTCCGCCAGCGCTGAAGGTTCTTCCCTCCTTGGGGGTGAGAATGGCGCCATAAAGTGCAGGAGGTCCCAAGCAGATTGGTAAGCCTCCGGCATCTAAGGGAGCTGTAGCTGCTGTGTAGGGACCGGCGACTGAGGGGGGGTCGGACTCAACTGCCTCACTTGGGCAGGAGTCAACATGGCCCCAGCAGGGGATCCAGAACTGTGGCCTGCCTGGGGTCTCACATCTCTGGGTTTAGCCGTAGAAGAGCGGCTGTCCGGCTTCTTTTTCTTCTGAGGCACCGGGCCTCGTGAGGTGCCGTGTCGGTGCCGAGCGTCTCGGAACGAGTCCTTTCTTGGCGCCGAGCTTGACGACAGTAGTAGGGCGCTCCGCGTCGAAGACGAAGTGTTAGGGGCTGGGTCCCCTGAGCCCGGGTCAGAGTGGGGGCGTAGGGATGCCTCCATGAGGATCACCTTAAGCCGCTGTTGCCTTTCTTTAAGAGTTCTAGGGTGGAACTTGCGGCAGATCTTACAGCAATCCTTTTGGTGGCCCTCTTCTAAGCACTGTAAACAAGCGCAGGCCACACAGTTTTTAAACCCCAGGGACTGCGGCATACCACGGCTCCGGGGAGGTGGGATGGGGGAGTCTCTCAACAACTCTGTGCTAAGAACTCTAATACTAAGACTAAGGTAACTATATAAAATGAGTAGCGAACGCGCTGGCTAAGCAAGAGCTAAGGGAAGTTCCAGCCAACCGTCACTGGCGATAAGAAGGAACTGAAGGGGGTGGCAGGTAGGCTGCGCTCTATATTGAGTGACATGAAGGCGCGACTCCAGGGGGTGCCCACCCAGACCCGACAGATGCTGCTAGGGGGAAAATTTTCTGTGCACACACCTGACTGGAATGGACATGAACAAGCACTCGAAGAAGAATAACCTGTTACAAAGAATGTTATAAATTAGATCACATTTTATTAGAATAAAAACGATCTACATTAAATATATGATGATGTCTCTGATATTATAAAGATGATTCTAAATACAACTACAGTAACTCCTCATTTAAAGTCGTCCCGGTTAACGCTGTTTCGTTGTTACGTTGCTGATCAATTAGAGAACATGCTCGTTAAAAGCCTGCTTTGTCCACCACTTGCAGAAAGAGCTGCCCGTTGCAGCCGGCTGGTGGGGGCTTGGAACCAGGGTGGACCGGCAGCCCCCCTATCAGTTCCCCCCTCCCCTAAGTTCCCTGTGCGGTAGCCACCCAGCTGGCTATCAATTGCCGGCAGTTCAGCTGTCCCTCCCCACACTGCCATGTGCTGCTCTTGCCCTCTGCCTTGGAGCTGCTCCCAGGAGCCTCCTGCTTGCTGTGCGGGGGTGGGGTGGGAAGAGGGGTGCTAATGTCAGGGTGTCCCCCTCTCCCCTGCTCATACCCCCCCTCCCCGCTTACCCCATCTCCATAGAGCAGGGTGGAGACACGACAGGGCTCAGGACGGAGGGCAGGGCCGGCTCCAGGCACCAGGCAACCAAGCTGGTGCTTGGGGCGGCACCTGGAGGGGGGCGGCGCGGCGCTCGGGCCGCCGGGGAGAGCGGGGCCACAGCCGGGCTCGCCGCCCTCCCCCCGGCGCTCTGGCTGCCCTCCCCCCCGCGCCCTCCCCCCGGCTGCCGGGGGGAGAGCGGCGAGCCCCTCCCGGGGCTCGCCGCCCTGCGCTCTGGCCACCGGGGGGAGAGCCGAGCCCCAGCCGGGGGGAGAGCCGAGCCCCAGCCGGGGCTCGCCGCCCTCTCGCCGCCCTGCCCCCTGCGCTCTGGCCGCCGGGGGGAGAGCCGAGCCCCAGCCGAGCCCCAGCCGGGGCTCGCCGCCCTCTCGCCGCCCTGCCCCCGGCGCTCTGGCCGCCGGGGGCGGGAGAGCCGAGCCCCAGCCGGGGGGAGAGCCGAGCCCCAGCCGGGGCTCGCCGCCCTCTCGCCGCCCTGCCCCCGGCGCTCTGGCCGCCGGGGGGGGGGAGAGCCGAGCCCCAGCCGGGGGGGAGAGCCGAGCCCCAGCCGGGGCTCGCCGCCCTCTCGCCGCCCTGCCCCCTGCGCTCTGGCCGCCGGGGGGAGAGCCGAGCCCCAGCCGGGGGGAGAGCCGAGCCCCAGCCGGGGCTCGCCGCCCTCTCGCCGCCCTGCCCCCTGCGCTCTGGCCGCCGGGGGGAGAGCCGAGCCCCAGCCGAGCCCCAGCCGGGGCTCGCCGCCCTCTCGCCGCCCTGCCCCCGGCGCTCTGGCCGCCGGGGGGGGGAGAGCCGAGCCCCAGCCGGGGGGAGAGCCGAGCCCCAGCCGGGGCTCGCCGTCCTCTCGCCGCCCTGCCCCCTGCGCTCTGGCCGCCGGGGGGAGAGCCGAGCCCCAGCCGAGCCCCAGCCGGGGCTCGCCGCCCTCTCGCCGCCCTGCCCCCGGCGCTCTGGCCGCCGGGGGCGGGAGAGCCGAGCCCCAGCCGGGGCTCGCCGCCCTCTCGCCGCCCTGCCCCCGGCGCTCTGGCCGCCGGGGGGGAGAGCCGAGCCCCAGCCGGGGCTCGCCGCCCTCTCGCCGCCCTGCCCCCGGCGCTCTGGCCGCCGGGGGGAGAGCCGAGCCCCCGCCGGGGCTCGCCGCCCTGCCCCCGCCGGGGCTCGCCGCCCTGCCCCCGGCGCTCTGGCCGCCGGGGGGAGAGCCGAGCCCCCGCCGGGGCTCGCCGCCCTCCTCCCAGGGCTCCGGCCGCCCTCCCCTCCGGCGCCCTCCCCCCGGCCGCCGGGGGGAGAGCGGAGCCCCCGCCGGGGCTCGCCACCCTCGCCCCGGGGCTCCGGCCGCCCTCCCCCTGGCGGGAGAGCGGAGCCCCCGCCGGGGCTCGCCGCCCCCCCCGGCTCCGCCCCCTCCCGCGGGGGGGGGGGGGGGGGCGGCAAAAAAGCCAGAGCCAGCCCTGACGGAGGGAGCTTACTAGCAGCAGTTGCTGTCTCAACTTGCTGATCAACTTAAAAAGGCAATGTACTTAGAGTGGGGTCAGCGTACTTAAAGGGGCAATGCGCAACTCTCTCTCACACACAGGGTGTGTGTCTCTGTCTCTGTCTGCCATGCTGTTTCCCCTAACTCCATTTGTGCTGCCTTGTAGAGTGCGAGGCTACATTAACAAAAATGTGTTAAACCTTGAGGGCTCAGCCGAGTGCTGGTTCATCATTCAGCACTAAGGCATTCCCTGGGAAATATTTCACCCTCTGACTCTACCACCTCAACCAAGCTTCACAATCATCATTGCTGTGTACAGTATTAAATTATTTGTTTAAAACTTATACTGTGTGTGTAAGTATATATATATAGTCTTCTGTCTGGTGAAAACAATTTCCCTGGAACCTAACCCCCGCTATTTACATTAATTCTTATGGAGAAATTGGATTTGCTTAACATCATTTCGCTTAAAGTCGCATTTTTCAGGAACAAAACTACTACAGCGTTAAGCAAGGAGTTACTGTACTAGCATTTAGAAGGTAATCTGGCTAATTCCCTCACTTTTTTGAGTGAGGCTACGTTATTTCTTATGCTGTATTATAGAACAAATCATATTGTTTATATATAAAATATACCATTGTAATACTCTAACACATTTCTGAATAATTTGATATGTAATTGGTTGTTATAACATCACCTAATAAATATTTTGAAATAACTAACACTGCTGTGGTCTGTGGAACATGTAATAACATATATTAAGAAAAAAAATCTAATAAGAGTTTATTGATTATTACTAAGGTATTTAAGACGGTATCTTTATACAAAACATTATCAACTCTGACGGGGATATATACATATTTTACAATGAGTGAGAGCACAATGAACTGGCACCAGAATACATACCAAATCTTTGTTCCTGGTTAAAGTGAGTTTTACAAGAACCAAAGCAATAGCATAGTGACAAAAACAATCATCACATGGTGCACCAGCTATGAAGCTCTCTTGTCTCAGCATTTGCAATGCAGTAGGTGAATTAGGGTTCTGCTGGAAGAGGGCAACCAAGATAGCAGGCTACCTTGCCTCTTGTGTTTTGTACAGCAGAGACAGGATAGCTGAAGTTGATTTTCTTTTCAACTCACCTGGACTCTGAGGCATCTTCACAGGGTTGGATTGATAGACATGTTCACTATGTTTGATAAATGAGGCACAGGATATTGGTACCAAGTAGCACCACTACAGTTGAAGGGGACAAACTGTGCTGTTAGCCACACCCTGCCTGCCCTTTGAAGTCAATAGAGTGGCTTGAAAATGACTGAAAGCAAAAATTAGGAAAAATGTTTGTATTTCCAACAAAACTTTGATTTTTAGGAGTTGGGATATGGGAATAATTCAATATTAAAGCATATTTGTCTAAAATTTACCATACTCACTATATCTTACTTAGTACAAGTGTCAAGCTATATATAGGCAGATTCTGAAATACCTAAGCCATTTGTTTCCATCATTTTTAAAACACTGCAGGTTATCTCACTTAACTAGTACTCAGAAAACTAGATATTTGGAATCTAAAGCATGGGTGAATTCCTAGCCCCATTTAAATCAATGAGAGTTTTGTCATTGACTTCACTGGGGCCATAATTTACCTCTCTCAACTGCATGACTGCCAAACTCCTATTGAACAGAATGAAACTAACCCTTTCAAACTACATCACTCATGCAATGATAAGTGCCACCATCAAAACTGACACCTTGATTTTCATTCTCAGCAATGAGGTCAAGTATCAGTGGTAATAGAGACTGAATCTTCTTTTCACCCTAAGGCCCTATCTACTCTAGGCTTTATTCTAGCACAATATTGTGTAGATCTGCTGGTAGAGACAACATGGTGGATAAATTACCAGAGGCTACTGGAGCTCTGTATACAAAAGCACAGCCATCAGTGCACCTCCACTGGCAATAAATATGGGGTGGGGGATTTTGTTGTGTAGGCACAATCTTAGATGTGATTTTTCTAGATCAGGCCTAGAGCATGCAGAAGTGGAGAAATCTACAGTGCTCCCTGAGATTTACCTCTTTTATGCATAAAGGGACAGCTTCAGTTTCCAAGGTTTTCAATTCAGTACCTTCCATGAGCACCAAAGTCATGGTTTAACAATATAAGGCAGAAATAGCATGTGTGTGACTGTGTTTTGGATAATCTTATAGTCTATTATAACAGATAGAAAATTAATTATTATAGAAGGTACCAGTCACCACAGGTCTAGGCCAAGTTGCAATTCATAGAGAATATCAGGGTGGAAGGGACCTTAGGAGGTCATCTAGTCCAATCCCTTGCTCAAAGCAGGACCAATCCCCAGACAGATTTTTGCCCCAGATCCCTAAATGGCCCCCTCAAGGATTAAACTCATAATGCTGGGTTTAGCAGGCCAATGCTCAAACCACTGATCTATCCCTCTCCCTCACAGTCTATGACACTGTTTTCACACACTTAAAACTTTCTGAAACATTCACCTATATGGCTGGAATTTTCCATGCAGAGTCACTGTGTAAAGATGAAACTATTCAAAAAGTATGAGCAAAATTATTTCAGTCATTTTGAGTTGTGAGAAAATATTTAGAAACTGAATTTTCTCATTGTAAACCTCCCCCCCCCCTTATGTTTTGTTTTTTTGATGGGAAAGGAAAAAGTAGATTTAAAAAATTGCTGTCTTTAAACTTGATATTTTATATTTACACAATCCATAATGAGCAGTATATTTTGTGAATAATTGAAAGAAGGAGTTTTAGACAATAAGACGGTTACTTACCTTCTGTAACTGTTGTTCTTCGAGATGTGTTGTTCACGTCCATTCCACATTAGGTGTACGCGCGCCGCGTGCACGAACGTCGGAAACTTTTTCCCTCAGCGGCTCCCGTCGGGCCCGCAGGGTCTCCCTTCCCGCCAGAGCGGCGCCCCGCCCCAGCGTATATATACCCCTGCTGGCCCGACCCTCCCTCAGTTCCTTTTTGCCGGTGACTCCGACAGAGGGGAAGGAGGGTGGGAAGTGGAATGGACGTGAACAACACATCTCGAAGAACAACAGTTACAGAAGGTAAGTAACCGTCTTTTCTTCTTCGAGTGCTTGTTCACGTCCATTCCACATTAGGTGACTCACAAGCTTACCATTGGAGGAGGGTAGGAGTCAAGGAATAACAGATTGAAGCACCGCCCTGCCTACCATCGCGTCATCTCTGGTCTGATGGTGGATCGCGTAGTGGGCTATGAAGGTATGAACCGACGACCAGGTGGCTGCCTTGCAGATCTCCTGAAGCGGGACCTGCGCCAAGAAGGCCGCCGAGGACGCTTGGGCCCTAGTAGAGTGAGCCCGGATCGGAGGTGCAGGCACGTTGGCGAGCTCGTAGCACGTGCGTATGCAAAGTACGATCCACGCCGACAGGCGTTGCGTTGAAATAGGCTGGCCCTTCATCCGTTCCGCAACGGCCACGAATAGCTGAGTCGATTTGCGGAAAGGCCTGGTACGGTCCAGGTAGAAAGCCAACGCCCGCCGCACATCGAGGGTATGCAGGCTACGATGGCGAGGGTCCGTATGGGGCTTGGGGAAGAACACCGGAAAACAGATGTCCTGCCCCATGTGAAAACTCGTGACCACCTTAGGGAGGAACTTAGGGTGGGGCCTAAGTTGCACCTTATCCTTATAAAAAACAGTATACGGAGGTTCTGAGGTGAGGGCCCTCAGCTCCGACACCCTCCTAGCCGAGGTGACAGCCACGAGGAACGCGACCTTCCAGGAAAGGTGCATGAGGGAGCAAGAGGCCAGGGGTTCAAAGGGGGGCCCCATGAGTTTAGTGAGGACCAGGTTGAGGTCCCACGGGGGTATAGGTGGGCGAGTGTAGGGGAACATCCTATCCAGCCCCTTGAGGAATCGGACCACCGTGGGGTTGGAAAACACGGACAGCCCCAATTCCCCTGGGTGAAACGCCGATATGGCGGCTAGATGCACCTTAATAGAAGCGGGGGCCAGGCCCTGGCGCCTAAGGTTCAGCACGTAATCCAGGATCATCGGTATCGAGGCCCGCAAGGGCTGGACGCGCTGAGACTCACACCAGAGGGAGAAGCGCTTCCACTTGGCCAGGTAGGTTGCCCTTGTGGAGGGTTTCCTACTACCCAGGAGGATTTGCTGGACCTCCTGGGAGCATCTGTGCTCCGCCTCATTTAGCCAGAGAGCAGCCATGCCGTGAGATGCAGCGATGGCAGGTTCGGGTGGAGTAGGCGACCTCGATCTTGTGTTATGAGGTCGTGATGGAGGGGGAGGGTTATCGGAGAGGCCACGGACAGCTCTAAGAGAGTTGTGAACCAGTGTTGACGTGGCCACGCCGGGGCGATGAGAATGACCTTCACCCTGTCCCTGCGGGTCTTTAGAAGGACCCTGTGGATGAGTGGGAACGGGGGGAAGGCATACCGCAGGCTCCCGCCCCACGGGATTGCAAAAGCGTCCGCCAGAGAGCCCGGACTGCGGTTCTGGAAGGAGCAAAACTGTGGGCACTGACTGTTGTCCATGGTGGCAAACAGATCCACCTGGGGAAACCCCCACCTCAGGAAGATTGAACGGAGGATGTCCCGCCTCAGCCTCCACTCGTGTGTGAGATAGGACCGGCTGAGACGGTCCGCCAATCCGTTCTGGACCCCGGGGAGATATGCAGCCCGGAGGTGTACTCAATGGGCTATGCAGAAGTCCCAGAGGAGGAGCGCCTCGCGACAGAGGGGAGAGGACCGGGACCCGCCCTGCTTGTTTATGTAGAACATAGCGGTAGTGTTGTCCGTCAGAACTGACACGCCGTGCCCTCTTATGGTGGCGTGAAAGGTCTGGCAGGCGAGGCGAACCGCCCTCAGCTCCTTCAGGTTGATGTGAAGCGACTGTTCCTCCCTGGACCACAAGCCCTGAGTGCGTAGGTCCCCTAGGTGCGCCCCCCAACCCAGGTCCGACGCGTCTGTCACCAACGTCAGAACTGGTTGTGGGGCGGCGAACGGGACCCCCGCACAGACCTGCTGTTGGTCGAGCCACCAACAGAGGGCGTTCGAGACCCGAGCCGGGATCGTGACAACCATGTCTAATGGGTCGCTGTTGGGGCGATATACTTGGGCCAACCACAGCTGCAGAGGCCGGAGCCGGAGGCGGGCGTGTCCAACCACGTGGGTGCATGCTGCCATGTGCCCCAAGAGCTGTAAGCAACGTCTGGCCGTGGTCGTGGGGAATCTCTGGATGGAGGTCACGGCCTCCTGGATTGCCCGGAAACGCGATACGGGAAGGCTCGCCCTCGCCGCCACCGAGTCCAGGACTGCCCCTATGAATTCCAGTCTCTGTGTGGGGACTAGTGAGGACTTGGGCACATTGACCAACAGGCCGAGATCGCGGAACACTTGTAGCGCCAAAGTCACGTGGGCGTGAACCTCTGCCTCTGACCGGCCCGCTAGGAGCCAGTCGTCTAGGTATGGGTAGACGCGCATCCGTCGCTTCCGAAGGAAGGCCGCCACCACGGACATGCATTTCGTGAAGACACGTGGGGCCGTTGCGAAGCCGAAGGGCGAGACCGCAAACTGAAAATGGCGTTGCTGGATAGTGAAGCGCAGGAACCGCCGGTGAGCCGGGCGGATAGCGATGTGAAAGTACGCGTCTTTCATATCGAGGGCAGCGTACCAATCCCCCGGATCCAGGGAAGGAATGATGGTACCGAGGGAGACCATACGGAAATGTGGTTTTTGCAAGTACTTGTTCAGCTTGCGAAGGTCCAGGATAGGACGGAGGCCCCCTTTTGCCTTGGGAATGAGGAAGTATCTGGAATAGAACCCTTTTCCTCTGAGGTCTGGAGGAACCTCTTCCACCGCCCCTACAGCGAGGAGGGTCCGTACCTCCTGCATAAGGAGTTGCTCGTGAGAGGGGTCCCTGAAGAGGGACAGGGGGGGTGGGTGGGAGGGGGGGGGGGCGAGGAAAACTGGAGGGCATATCCTGATTCTACCGTGCGGCGGACCCAATGGTCTGATGTTATATGGGACCAGGCATGGAAAAAACGGGATAGGCGGTCCCGGAAACACAGGGGAGGATCCGGGGAAGAGATCGGTACGCTGTCCTCGATCGCGTCTTCAAAATCTTTGTTTATTGCCCGGCTGCGGCTTGCCGTTGTTATTGCCCTGGCCTTGACCCTGGTTAGGCGTATTGTTGCGCCTACGCCTATTGTCTCTGCCCCGCCTACGGTAAGGCTCGTGTCGAGGGCGAGGCTGGTACTGCCTCTGTGGAGGCTGTGGCTTAAAGGGTTTCCTCTGCGTCACGGGAGTATGCATCCCCAAGGACTTGAGGGTAGCCCGCGAATCTTTGAGGCCATGGAGCCTGGCATCAGTCTGCTCCGAAAACAACCCCGTCCCTTCAAACGGAAGGTCTTGGAGGGTGTTCTGCACCTCTGGAGGAAGACCAGACGCTTGCAACCACGCTGAGCGTCTCATTACCACGCCGGACGCAATAGTCCTGGCGGCCGCATCGGCCGAGTCGAGCGAGGCCTGTAACGAAGTCTTGGCCACCGCCTTTCCCTCGTCCACAATGGCCGCAAACTCGGGCTGCGACCCCTGAGGTAGGGCCTCCTTGAATTTTGACACCGACGCCCAGGAGTTAAAGTTATGCCTGTTGAAGATCGCCTGCTGGTTCGCGATCCGCAACTGGAGGCCTCCCGACGAGTAGACCTTCCTGCCGAAGAGATCTAACCGTTTCGCCTCCTTGGCCTTGGGGGCCGGGGCCTGCTGGCCATGCCGCTCCTTCTCGTTGACCGCAGAAACTACCAGCGAACATGGGGCCAGATGGGAGAAGAGGAAGTCAAACCCCCTGGATGGGGCAAAGTACTTCCTCTCGACGCCCCGTGCGGTCGGCGCAGAGGAGGCTGGCGTCTGCCACACAGTCTTATAGTTCGACTGTACGGTCTTTATCAACGGAAGAGCAATCCTGGAGGGACCCTCCGGGCTGAGAATGTCTACCATGGGGTCCTCCTGCTCGACCGTCTCCTCCGCCTGCAACCCCAAGTTGAGGGCCACCCGGCGGAGCAGGTCCTGGTGTGCCCGGTGGTCAATCGGGGGAGGGCCGGACACTGTTGTGCCCGCCACGGCTTCATCTGGTGAGGAGGAGGAGGTCATGGCTTTTTGAGCGTCCTCATCCTCCTGTAAGTCCTCCTCAGCGGGCTGACCCTCCGGGGTGCGTCCCCTGCCCTGGGTCACGGACGGTGCCTGGCTCGGTGCCGAGTCCGCCCTCTCGGCCTCAGGTGGTCTGGAGACCGTAGCCTCCGCACGGGAGGTGGGGCGGCACCGTGGGGAGCGGGAGCGGTCCCCCGAAGGGCCCGACCTCGAAGTTCTGGATGGCGGGCCTTGCTGGTGATAGGCCCACGGGGTCCAGAACGGCCACTGTCCCGGATGGCTCCAGTGCGGTTGCCAAGAGGCCTCATGCCGTGTAGCGGCATGCCCTCTGCGATCGTATCTCGACATCCCCGAGCTCTCTTCCGACGCAAGCGACGGTGACCTGGAGGGCCACGGCGGTGCCGTGGAGCGGTGCCGGTCCGGCGTCGGGGAGCGGTGCTGTCGGGACCGGGACCGTGAGTAGCGCCGTACCGATCTGGATCTGGAACGGTACCGTTGACCGCGGGACCGGGAACGGCTGCGGGAGGACGGTCTTGGGGTCCTCACCGTCGAAGCGCCCCGGTGCCTGCTCGGGCCGGGTTGCTGGGACGGTGCCGCGCTCGCGCCGGGGCCCGTCTGCGTGGAGGCCCGTTGCGCGGCGGGAAGCCGGGAGTCCACCGAGGCGGAGCTCGACCGGGACCGGCGCCGGGAGCGGTGCCGAGATGGCGACCGCGATGGGCGCATCGTCGCCGGCTTGCCCTTGGAAGGCAGTCTCGGCGGAATGTCTTTGGCGCAGAGTATGCTGACGGAGGACAATTCAATGAGGTCCTTCGCCGCCTCAAATGTGTCCGGGGTGGAGGGCTGTTCCAACAGTTCCTCCAGCCCCTCCTCCTCTTCACTCGACGCGCTTGTCCCGGGGCTCGACGGGCCTTTTGGCGCCGGAGCCACTGGTACCGGGACCTGTGCCGGGGCCGGCACGGCCTTGGGCGCACTAGCGGTCTTCGTAGGTGCCGCCTTCTTGTGCGGGGAGCGACCCCGGGCCTTGGGCTGGCTCTTGGGCTTGGCCGGTGAAGCAGACCGGTGCCGGGCATGATCTCGCCGAGGCGGCACCGCAGGTTTAGTCTGCACCGCTTGCGTCGGGTCGCGGACCGATGCCGGGGCACTTCGCACCGAAGCCGACGGTGCCGTGGGAGCGGAGGGCTGTAACGCCATCTCCATGAGGAGCTGTTTCAGGCGAAAGTCTCTCTCTTTTTGAGTCCTGGGCTTGAAAGCCTTACAAATCTTACAGCGCTCCTTCTGGTGAGCTTCCCCCAGGCAACGGAGACACGACTCGTGCGGGTCGCTCACTGGCATGGGCCTGCGGCACGTGGCACAAGCCTTGAAGCCTTGGGCGTGCGGCATGCCCCGCCGCCCAGGGCCGGTGCCGGGGTTGACCAAACCCCTATCACCAAGAGTTTGGTTGGTCTTTGTAACAACTAAATAACTACTTAACTCTGACACTTACTAAACAAAGAACTGATAACTACTGCTAATGACTATGCTAAGGGACACTCTCGAGTTGAGAGAAGAGCTGTTCCAACGTCGCCACGGGCGGTAAGAAGGAACTGAGGGAGGGTCGGGCCAGCAGGGGTATATATACGCTGGGGCGGGGCGCCGCTCTGGCGGGAAGGGAGACCCTGCGGGCCCGACGGGAGCCGCTGAGGGAAAAAGTTTCCGACGTTCGTGCACGCGACGCGCGTACACCTAATGTGGAATGGACGTGAACAAGCACTCGAAGAAGAAAAGAAAGTTATAAACATTTAAAATATGCTCAGTAGAGAAAAGTATTATTATTTAAGCAGTCACCTCAAATATGGACACTGTATACATGCATCTGTAGGTATTTAGTTGTATAGTGACATGATTAGCCACATGAAAAGTGATACATAAATGTGATTCTCTATCACTTGAAATCTTTAAATCAAGACTAAAAGATATTCTAGAGCGCAAACTGAAGTTATGCAGTCGATGCAGAAATTATTGTGTTATGCAGGAGGTCAGACTACATGATCATAAAGGTTCCATCTGGGATTAAAATCTACAAATATAGGAAAATATTGTTACAGTATACACTACTGAAATGAGACATGCTGAAATGAAACAGATGATTTATTGAGATTTTTCCCAGGGGAACTGATTTAGTGTAATGAGAATGATTGGTAATTACTACAGCTTAATTAACATATTATTAGTATAATTTTGGCTCAATGAAGATGTTTTTAGTATCAAATAATTAAGTAGTGGTTTTTAAAAAAAGGTTTTAAACCCCAAATGGAGTTTTTTTAACATTTGTAAACACGGTCTTTTAATACACAGGTGTCAAATAATGATCAAAGGGTACATTTCCTGGGACATCAGGAGGCCTCAATCAAAAGAAAGAAGGTTAAAAAATAGACAAGGAAATTCCAAGCAAAAAGCTACTACTAACAACACAATGTTAAGGTTGAGAAAAGAAGCATTCAGATACAAGGAAATGGAGAATAAAAAATGGAATCTCAATCTTAACTCTATTCCAGTGTACATTTGGCTTAAAATATGGATTTAAAAAAATTAATCTTTACATATAGTAAGTGCCAGTCGAGTGCTTGTTTTCTCAACATTAAGGTTGCATTAGCTCTAATTTTTCGTGCAGAACGTACACATAGTAGAAACACTAACACAATTCGTTGTGGAAGTCGCCTCATCTCCCTTTGGTATTCTGCATCACACAGTAGTAGGTGATAAGGTCCTTACATTCAAAACCATCTTTTTACTTTTGTTCACTTGGGTGAGTATTTATTCCAGTCTTTACTGCGTACTCTTACAATATCAGTGTCATGTTTAAATTAAATCTGTACTTTAAATATTAATACAGAAATGAAAACATACGAAGAAATTTTTATGAACAAAGACGTAAATGTCCAAACTAGAAAGGAAATAACCAAAATCTTTGAAATGGTCCTGAGGCAGTGTACCCATTCTCCCTTGACACAAGTTTCACATTACATCTCAATAGACCACATTATGAAGGGTAAGAAATTAATAAAGGCTATTGTGCACTGTGAATTTTCACACTGGATGAACACATTTGGTGTTTTTATAACTGTTCATGTAAAATAACTCTCCCTTACACTTGCATGGTGTGGAAGTCTAAAGTGATTACTCTTCATTGTACTATAAGATCTTGTGCAGGAATGCTGCTTGGTTTGAGTGTTCTAGTAGTTGGGGGAATGGTGAAATGTTTTGAAATGACACTTGCAAACATAATGGACCTATTCTGATCTCAAACACTGGGGTAAATCATGAATAAATCCATAGATGACAACTGAGTTACAATGGTGTAAAACTGGTCTAATCAAGATTAGAATCAGGGCTGTTATTAACTATAGCAGTTTTCTATGTAGTAATATACAAAAGTGACTGCATGTTAACAGGAGGGCTAAATCCTTAAAAGTATGTATCTGAGGGCAAAATCTAGCCCATAGCATTCAAGTTAAATTGATAAACATATTACAGTTTAAACAAGAAGTCATAGAGAGCCTATGTAGCTTTTTCAGTGGTCTTAGCCTCCAGTCAATGTGGCAAGTAAACTCTAATATTGTAACTCTAAAGATTAAAAGTGGCTGGGTACTATAGATAGGAGGATTTTAACCTGAAGTGACCAGCCACAGATTAGTGAGTGAATAACTTAACTGCATTTTGAACCTTGGCTGCTCAGACAGTCACAGCAATTCCTAATCAAACTATTTTATTAAGAAATCTTCTAGAAGAAGTATAGCTTTGGCAGTGAACCTTCAGGATCCTATTAAAGGGTCTCTGCTGTATTCCATCGCTAGTCTGGTCCAAAACTGCACACTTTACTCCCACGGATCCTCTCCACAGCCATTTTGAATCCTCTTTTCCTTATCAGGCTGATACAGACCTGCATCATCCTCTCCTCCTTCTGACAGGGGCGACAACAATGGGGGGGTATGATACAACTGCTCATTGTTTTGCTTCACAAAACCCTGCCACAGGGCACAGATTAACACCAAAAAATAGATGGCTGCAGCCAAAGAAAAACATTTTTCAGAATGCCTCCACTTGATTAATGAAGTAATGGCATGAACCACTGTTTGACTTTCATCATGTGCTATACATTCTTTGCCACTTCTCCTCTAGAAATATCAGCTGTAACTGGGAATTTTTTGCAATGTTCTTTTCTTCTGAAGGAGTCTTATTCCCTCAAAGTTTTCAAAGAAGACTACAGGGATTAATATGGCTGAGTTTACAAGAAAAATATTTTGGTATGGGGGGGGGGGGAAACAACCTTTTCTTAAACAAATTCTTAGTGCCTGATCATAGGACTACTTGTGTGAACAGGAACTACTCTCATGGCTGCAGGATCTGAACACAGGCTATTTCCACATTAGCAAATGTTATCTCATCTAAGTTACATTTGATACATACTAAGGCCCAGATTGCAGTGTCAAGAGGTGGGCAGGTATCACTACATATCTTGAAAAATCCACCTGTATATTTGGCACTACTGAGTTTTAGGAGCTATATGTCAATGCACATATTTAAGAGCCTCCAGGCAAGACTGGTGATTAGAATTACACCACCTTCATTCTATAGCAGAGGTCATTGTTTGTTTTATTTTTGTTAAAAAAAGTAAAAGACAGAAATGATTTGATAACTTATTTCCTGCAAGCCAGCAGAAGGACACCACCTTTCGGTTCTAGTTTTCTAGCTGTTCACAACCCACAGCAGGGGCTGCACTTCTATCAACCACTGTTTATTTTTGTTGGAACTTTGATCTGCTGTCCTTGAATTGGAAGTGAAAGGCAGGGGGGAGGAAGGCTAAAACCGGTGTGCCCAATTCTACCTACAGATACCAACTCCACACATACATCCGAAGGCTAAAGAATATTGCCTAATAGAAGTAAGTAAAAAGTGAGTCTTCTTCATTTATTGTGATAATGCAACACTGTAAATACTTCTTAGAGGTATTTTGATACTGTGAGGTATGTGAATGAGACTCTTGATTGACTCCTAGCTGATAAAAATTAAACACTTCTCTTCCTTGGTTAACCATCAGACTTTCCTTAATTCATCTGATAGAGCTACTACTTTATGATGTCCATGTCCTGGTGTGGACAGTGCACAAGATAGTCAATTAGTGGATTCCACTAAGTCCCTTAGCAATGTCTAGGCACTGCTAACTGGAAGTCAACAACAGCTATTGCTATTACTGTAGTAGCAAATGCCACTTCAATCAGTTGTTCAAGATACCCAGCCTTCCACTATTCTGAGATGTATATTGTTAATGTACTTCAAGCTAGAACTTGAAAGATCTGAAAAGTATTTGACATCTGGCACAGTGACTCAGTTAATTACTCTGTTGAATTAATTACTGTGCTGAATCTCTTGAACCAACAACTGTGAGTTTAAACTCAGCATCAGAGTACTGGCTGGAATATGAACCAGTTTAAAAGAGTATTATTTCATCTTCAGATTTTATTCAAGGCTGACTAAAAGGAGAGTAAGTAGGTTGTATCTTTTGTAATAAGGTAAATGAATCCTCTATGGGAGATAGCATCACACTGCTACCATATTAAGGACAGATAATGAATGACAAGGACTCATGCCCACCCATACCTTTCAAGAGTCAGCCACAAGCAGATGTGTACGAAAATCCAACTGCAAATACTGTGAAATGGTAGCCAGGAGTTCACAGAATTTTCCTTTTGCTCCTTTACCAGAGATTTACTTTTAAAGTCTTTCAAAGATTACTTGATCCATTTATAAGGTTTATCACACCAAAATGTTTGCAGTGCTCACTCAGAAATGTGTGAAACCTGCTGTCAAGCACTCAAGTGAAACCATAATTGAGTCCCAGGAGGTGCGTCTTTCCCTAGATGAGCTTTTAAAAATATATATAAATAACAAATAAACAAATACAGCTCCCTTTAAAAACAAAAGAAAGCATGTGTTTTAGAGAGAATAGGAATCAAACATGTCAAATAGACAGAAAGTTTAAGAATAAAACAGAAAAGCTTCAGAAAAAAAAATGATTACAAGTTGGCATCAGGATTGTCAGGCCTAAACAATAAATTAAAGATTTATCAAAACGTTGACGTTTTCCTAAAACATTCTAAAGTAACAAGCTAATGCTTAGAGGCAGAGGCCTCACTGATGAGGAAAGATCACCATTATTTGGGAAAAGCTCTTAGGAAGAGAACAGAGCTGACCAGAACACTCTAATTCCATTTCACAGCAATTTTGGAGGTTTCAAAATCTGTTTTCATTCCAATGTGGAATAAAACCAATTTTTTTTGAATGTTTCCATGAAATCAGACTCCAAGCTTTATGATTCAGGAAGAGAGGAGGCATGTGTGTTTCTCCCTCTCTAGCCTGGTGGTTAGGGCACTCACCTGATATGCGGAAAACCCACACTCAAGACCTTGCTCTGCATGATTCAGAATTGAGTTTTTCATCCCAGATCAGTGCTGGTGCTAGCCCATTGGGGGCCCTAAGCAGGAGTATCCCCCCCCCCCAATACTAAAACAGGCAAGTTCTTATAATAAAAAGTGAATGAGGGTCCAAAGAAATTGCTTAGTCTGCTTTTGCCTAGTGCCGGCTCTGTCCCAGATCACTCTAAATCAGGCAGCGCAAGGGACTAGAACCCATATCTCCCATCTCCAGCTCAGTGCCTTAACCATCAGGCTTTAGTGAAACTGATACTTTCCTGCAAGATGTTTCAGTGCTGACAAAACAGCATATTTCAGCAAAATTTTGTTTTGTCAAAACTGTTCTTACCAGCTGTAGAAGAGAACAGAGGAGCTCAAATATACCCGTGAGACCAAAAACTGGGTAGAAGTCCTGCTCTATTGGCTGTGGTTGCACTCCAATTCGTCCAGAGAAACATAACAAAACAGTAGCAGTATCACTGTCACATTGCCAGTTTATTCTAATGATGCCTTTTAGAGCTCCTACAGTTAAGCGTCAGTCACCATTTCTATTATATGTTGCACTGTTTCTAATTTATAACCTGCAAATGTTTACTTAAGCTTTATATACTGATACTATCATCGGTGGTAGCACTAGATAAAGCAATAATGGGGAGATAGGGCCAGTTACTATGTTATGTAGGCTTGCTCTGAGCAGGTCAGAAAACACTGTAACTAAAATGCCAGTACCTAACAGGAACACTGTTTACACTGGTGCTCACATGCCCATCCCTGCCACCACTGATGGAGCTGAAATGGAAGTAGTAATGGTGGGAAATTTTAGGAGAACATTCTAAGTAAAGATACAGGCATAGTGCACAAGATTTTGGTGAAAGGATCAGCTCTAAGATATCGTGGGGATAAGTGCTTTATTACATAGAGATTAGACATATAGACATGAAAGAGCAAACACTTACGTACCAGATTTTCAAAAGAACCCAGAGCCCAATTAGTCACAATGGGAACTGTTGGGTGCTGAAAATCTCCCCCCTTTTTAGGTTCCCATAATGAAAATTTAGTCCCATTTGTGGATGCTGAGCACTTGGAAAACCGAGCCCTATTGTTTCTAGGCTATTAGTCCATAATATGGATTAGCGCGTTTAGATTTTTTAAAAAACCACCCTATATTAAAAGGGTTAAGAAACATTAAGGTTTAAAAATGGGTATTGCAAATATAAAGTAACTACAATATTTCTTCATTACAATTTTTAACAGGTATGCTTGCAGGACAATTATGCAGCAAATGTATTTTAAATATGGAAATGTATTTATATGATATACTGTACTGAAAAAGTTTCACAGTTCTTTATGTCAATAATGTGTGCATGAAACCTCTGTAATAACAGGCACTGATCTGCTAAACAGTAACTGCTCCGAAGCTCTATTCTTCCAAGGAAATGCAGATTTTAAGTGTCTAATACACCTCCACTGAGATCTTTTAAAATAACCCAAGGAAAGAAACCCAAACTACATGAAAACTAATGTTGAGGATGAGACTTAATTAAAAACAACAAAAATTAGAGATAGGAATGACACTATCTTTAACATACTAAATTATGGCTCAGCAGTGCAGTACTTATATGGACCACTGACTTCAGTGAAATCAGGGCTAATTTGGACTATACCTCACATAATTCTAGGCACCCATGTCAGAATCCTTCAATACCTTGGCATAATGGCTGCAAGTTGATGACAGATTCTGTAGCTCTCAATATCCTTATGTTTAGTAGGGGTTAAATTAACTTTAATACAGGTTAACATAGTCATTGTGTATTTTCTATCTACATTGTTAATATGAATTGTTCAATAATTAATTTGTGCACTGAAACAGTTAAAAAAAACCTCTGATATGTTATTAAAAGCGAAAGCATCAGTTTGGCTCAGCAGATAAGGTAAGAATCATCATATAACTCTCCTAATTCTAAAGTAACAAGTTTAGTACCATTAATCTGTGCCTGGCATAACTCTTTCTAGACTGCTGCCATAGATGGACTGCTTGGAAAAGATCCAAATAGCACTGTCCATGAAAGCTCACATTAGCTTGATTTTAAGTGATTTGGTTGAGTAGCAATAAAGACTAACTCCTAAAGGATGACAAACAGTATAGTAAAGTCAACTCACTGGGCATCTACATACCAAGGTGTTATTATTCAGACCCATCTTCCCAGCAAAAGGGCCCCATGTTGTTCCAACCGGAAGCTGCTGCCGACTCTGAATCTTGCGCTCCCCATCCTTCTGGAACATCTCCAACTCTCCTGCAAACAAAGAAAACAAGCAACATTTAGAGTACTTTCACTTGTGCCTTGACAACAACCACCTCCGTCTTTGTGTTTGTTTTACATGCACAATATTCTGAGGACCCATATAATGAGAATTAATTATGCTTGTCTAAAAAACAACTGATCTTGTCATCCTGAGAAAAAAAACGAAACCTTTTTCCTTATAATTATATTCAAATTTGGGTTATAAAGCCCCATTTCTTTCTTGCATCTTTTCACACCCATTATATTTTGAAGGCATTTTTATTTGGTAAGTCTTTGAGAATGAGAGAGAATAACAGTTACTCAAGAGGCTTTGATCGAATGCTGAGAAGGAGGTGATGGCTGCAGAAAGAAAAAGTGCATTAGGAAGTACAACACTGGGGTTAAAATCCTTCCTGCATTTCCCTGTCACAAACAGCCAAATTCTGAAGTCTTTACTCAAGGAAAATTTCTATTGGGCCACATTCTTTGCTCATTTACACCAATGTAAATACAAGGTAACCCCACTGACTTCGGTGGGGTTCCTCTGGGTTTATACGGGTATATAGATAAAAAGAATTTGTCTCAACTAAAGTTTTGCCTGCGTTAGGATTTCAGGATTTGATCTGAGATAACTAAGGCTAGTAGATCCAGTGCCAATATGTTTACTCTAAGAAAAGTAAAACAAGTGGGGGTCAAAAACTCTGTCACTTTTTATTTTATTTTCTTCCACTGGAAAAAAGTCACAATGTAACTCTGTGCTACTTTCTCTCACTTACAGAGAGGAATTAAAAAACTGAAATTATTATTTCTAAACGTGAAGTTACTAGCTTTCTGAAAGTAACACTTTCAAAACTAAATGAAAGTATTACTTTATTTCACTGTTTAACTTCCCCTCTCACTGTTCTAGTGGGGAAAAGGGGCAGAAAAAAAGGGGTGGGGAGAGAAAGTGGGCACTTTTCCAGAATTTTAAAACAAAAAATATCAAAAATATTGAAAAATTGCAGGGTTTTTTCTGATGATTTTCCCTTTTACATTTTTACATGATACAAAAAACATTCCTTAAAACAATTTTGCCAAAAAATTGTTTTTTACAAAATCCCATTTTTGACAAATACATTTTTTCAACTTACTGTTGCCCATCTGAGCTCTGGACCCTATGAAGTTAGCTTTACTGGATGAAATCATTTCCATACTGAAGTCAATGGCAAAACTCACATTGACTTCAATTGGGCCAGAATTTCACCCTAAATGCTTCCCTTCTATGGTATGTCATATTCTTCCCTTCATATATTGATCAGCTATGACAGTAATTCTAGTCTGCCACATCAACATAATCCTTCTCATCAATTGCAAATAGTATTATATGAATCACAACTGTGATTTTTCACAAAGACCAGAGATTCTGCCTACTCAATTACTAAACTGGATGCCTGTCCCAGATTTAGGGCTGGTGATGGTTGCAAAATTGACCTTGTGGGGGTGGGAATGAGGGGAATGAGAATCTCTCCCTTGCTGGAAAGCAATCCCACAGCTTTCAACACATCTCCCATAACTAGTCACCCATGTGAATCTCTGGATTTATGATACATCCAGACTGTGGCGAAGGTTTTCCTTGTTCATGGGAATAAACCCTGACCATTTTCCAAAGAGCAGAATTGGTTATGGGCTGTTTCCAGGCAAAGATATCCGTATTTCAGTGGTGAATACTGCAGATTGCAAAAATACGCCATTAAATATTGTGGTCCATATCCTTCATGTAAACTGGCAGAAATCCAGTCAGCTATATTGGTTTACACCAGTTTATATATGTGAGAATAAGTATTCTTTATAATGACAGCTTCAGACATTTGCAAATGTGATATATAAATTGGAAAGGTTAATTATGTAGCAATTATATCCAACATACATTTTATTTAAATTCCCATAGGAATACTGAGATAAATGAAATTAACTTTTAAACAATCTCTGTAAGATAATTAGAGATGGGGGGCTTTTCTGAACTGCAGGTCAACATGTTGAACATACACACACACACACTGTAGTATTTTCTACATAAAGATGAAACCAGGAGCATTTGCTTGCTTTTTATACAGTAAAAAAAGCCAGGTCTATGGACATGTCACATTTAACTGATACCCGAGGAATCATGAGAATCTTTGAAAACCCTTTTAAAAAATAATTCAGCCTCCCTTTCTGCCACTGACATTTTTCATCTGAAAAGGGTTCAGATTCAGTCAAACAGTGACTCCTTATCTGTACCTGTGGATTTACAACAGGCCTGTCTTTTAATGGATTAAGAACGACAAATTTAGGGCAGATCATCCAGTGATACCCAAACACCTAGCAAAGTTTTAAATTGCACAAATTCATGCTTTCTTTTATTTAAGTAAGTAAGAGTCCTAATATTAATTGTGACAGGTTTCAGAGTGGTAGCCGTGTTAGTCTGTATCAGCAAAAAGAACAAGCAAGTACTCCTCGTTCTTTTTGCTAATATTAATTGTATATCTTAAAAGATGTTTAGGAAGCAAACAGGCATTAAAACCAGCAATCACTTTCCAAAATAATGGATGCTTTTTTCTTCCACGTTGACTACCGAATAGGTTACCATATGCTTTCCCCCTTTGCTCTGTTATGCCTAAATGTGTGTTTTGGTGAAAACCATGGATTTCATCATTGCATTGTAGTTTTATACCAATGTCACTCCAGTTTGAGTAGCTCAGTAGTGAATCATGCTTAATAAGCGTACTTTCTATGCAAATATCTAAGTTGTTCGTGAAGATATTGAACAGAGCCGGTCCCAAAACAGACCCCTGCGGAACCCCACTTGTTATACCTTTCCAGCAGGATTTGGAACCATTAATAACTACTCTCTGAGTACGGTTATCCAGCCAGTTATGCACCCACCTTATGGTAACCCCATCTAAGTTGTATTTGCCTAGTTTATTGATAAGAATATCATGCGAGACCGTATCAAATGCCTTACTAAAGTCTAGGTATACCACATCCACCGCTTCTCCCTTATCCACAAGACTCATTATCCTATCAAAGAAAGCTATCAGATTGGTTTGACATGTTTTGTTCTTTACAAATCCATGCTGGCTATTCCCTATCACCTTACCACCTTCCAAGTGTTTGCAGATGATTTCCTTAATTACTTGCTCCATTATCTTCCCTGGCACAGAAGTTAAACTAACTGGTCTGTAGTTTCCTTGGTTGTTTTTATTTCCCTTTTTATAGATGGGCACTATATTTGCCCTTTTCCAGTCTTCTGGAATCTCTCCTGTCTCCCATGATTTCCCAAAGATAATAGCTAGAGGCTCAGATACCTCCTTTATTAGCTCCTTGAGTATTCTAGGATGCATTTCATCAGGCCCTGGTGACTTGCAGGCATCTAACTTTTCTAAGTGATTTTTAACTTGTTGTTTTTTTATTTTATCTTCCAAACCTACCCCCTTCCCACTAGCATTCACTATGTTAGGCATTCCTTCAGACTTCTCGGTGAAGACATAGTCTTGCTTGTCTATGGCACGTTCCCCTTAGATCTAAGCAAGTGACTTCAGAGTTATGGCCCAGCGGCCACTCTGTGGATCTCAGAGGAGACTATGTTAAGAAGAAAATCTGCATTTGAATATGAATTGAAAAGGAGTCCCCTAAGCCTCACTCTAACCGAAGAATTTGGGTCCGTCCTGACAATACAAGATGGAGGTAGGGGGCATGGTGCTCTGAGAAGCTGCTGTCCCTTCCCTGACTGGGGCTACTCAGAATCTCCCCAGCTGACCACCTAACACATTGCAGAGAAGAGAAGAGACACTCTGGTTATTCTATTGTGTGATTACCAGGCAGGAGTAGGAATCCTGGACACAATGGTATAAGAGCTTGATAGGCACTGCCTTTCCTTAGGGAAGTCCCTGGCAAAGTAACGCTCCCTTCCCCACACAGCCACCAAGGGGAAAAGGGGAACAGCTCTCTGATTCTGTACTCCAGCCCAAAGGGAGTGGGAAATTCTATGCACAATGTGCTGTTTACAATTTCTGACTATTCATAATCTTTACTGGACAACTTTGGCATGGAACTAATGTATATTTTGACACTTAATAACAAGTGATAACAAACACAATTCATACACAGAGGTCAAGAATATAGTATTTGAATGCATCATGACTAGTATGCCAAATTTTAACATCAGACTGGTAGTTATATTTTGCTGTATTCATTCAGCAATGCATCCCCAGACCTGCTAATTGTCCTATTGAGAAGTACAGTAGAGAGAATAACTAAGGGGCCACTAGGAAACATGAGTACGGGGAAATAGATTTCCTGCCTTTAAGGTTTGTAAATTAGGTACAAACTGGAATTAATGGACATTTCAGTTTTAGTGATATTTACTTCACTTTTCTTTGCTGTACAGCAACTTACTTTTTGCAGCTTGTTCTTCAAGAACATCCTTATTTCCAGTTTGCTGAGTAAGTTTATACAAAATATTTGAGACACATTGTATAGGCTAATCAATTTTGGTAAAAGATAATGTTGTTAGTGCTGTGGGCTGTTTCTCTTATCTTGTTGATATAGCATACTTTTAAAGTCTGTGATTACTCAAAGACTTATGATAGCTGCACTGTAAAAGAAGCTCCAAGTCATGACTCACTAGTACAGCTACAAAACATCCCATGGCTTTTAAGATATCAGGCCACCTTGGTGGATCTTGGGCTGGAATTAAAGGACTCCATTGTAGGAAATTCTTTCCTATTTGTAGATATTGTAAGGGATGCCCCTAAACCCCTAGTAATTAAGGGGAAAATGTTCTATGCTTTTCAATAAATCATAACCCACTTTTTTATAACTTCAGAAAACATGTAGTGTTTTGTATAACAGTGGTACCCGGTAGCAGTTATTGGCCCTTTACAGGATTTGACCATGGTTTCAAATATCAGAGGAATCCAAGTACAGTAAACATAGTACAGTAAATGGTATTTTCTGGACAGAGTAACAACTGGCTTTCATTCCATCTGCCCACATTCTAGAGTAAGAAAACAAGGGTGCACACAGCTGAAGGTAAATGACAGGCAGCATCTGTTTGGCACAGTTACTCTACTCATAAATAATTTTGCCTGCATCTATATGTTTAAAATATTGAAAACATTGCACGAAAGTACTTGGCAACCTAATGGCAATAACCTTTATCAGGAATAGCCTTATAACAGGAGGTCATTTAGCAAAAGAGTATGGGCCAGATCTTCCTCTGGTGTAAATGAATGTTGGTTCACTAACTCTACTGGAGCTCTGCCAGTTTCCACCGGCTAAGGATCTTGTCCTATATGGGTATATTTCTTCATGTCTGAGTAACACTGTATATTGTGGAATCAAATATGGATAGCCCTGAGGTCACACTGAGTTCAAAAAAGCTCTCAAAGATTGTTGAAATCTTCAACCTCTGAAAAAGCCAGCCAAGGTGCCTGAAGTATGGCATACAGTACCTCTCACTGGTCTACAATGTAACCATTGGATAGCTGCCTGCATGGTTACATCCAGTAATAGTTTGAGAGGGAAATTTAACTGGTGATTCTCTCCACTACAAAAATGAAGCTAAGCTACTGTGCGCACCTTTGAATACTCGTAACTGTTGTTCTTCAAGATATGTTGCTCATATCCATTCCAATTAGGTGTGTGTGCGCCACGTGCACAGTCGTCAGAAGGTTTTTTCCCCTAGCAGCACCCATTGGTTCGGCTGTGGAGCCCCCTGGAGTGGCGCTCACATAGCGGTAAATATAGGTCCTTGCCGACCCACTGCCTCTTCAGTTCCTTCTTGCCAGCTACTCCGACAGAGGGGAAGGTGAGTGGGTCTTGGAATGGACATGAGCAATACATTTCAAAGAACAACAGTTACAAGAATGTGAGTAACTGTTTTTTCTTCTTCGAGTGCTTGCTCATGTGGATTCCAATTAGGTGACTCCCAAACCCTAAGTAGGAGGTGGGGTCAGAGTTCATGGAATCACTGACTGGAGCACCGCTCTGCCGAATGCTGCACCGTCTCTGGTGTGCTGGCTGATAGCATAATGAGAGGTGAAAGTGTGAACTGAGGACCACGTCGCCACCCTGCAGATCTCTGGATCGGGACCTGGGTCAGGAATGCTGCCAAGGTCTGCTCTCTTGTGGAATGTGCCCTTAGTGTAGGGGCTGGAACCTTTGCCAGATCGTAGTTTGCCCGTAGTATGTGATCCATGATGAAATTCTCTGTGATGAGAGCGGGAGGCCCTTCATTCTATCCACAACTGACATGAACAACTGGTTCGATTTACGGAATGGCTTTGTGCGTTCAATGTAAAAGGCCAGCGCTTGTCGAACATCCAAGGAGTGTAGCCTTTGTTCTCGGCTATCCACATGAGGCTTAGAATAAAAGACCGATAGGAAAATGTCCTGACTGGTGTGGAATTGGGACACAACTTATTGGAGAAAGGCTGGATGAGGCCTAAGTTGCACCATGTCCGTATAAAAATGGTATAAAGAGGATTGGAAGTTAGGGCTTTAAGCTCCAATGCTCTCCTTGCTGATGTAATGGTAACTAGGAAGGCCACCTTCCATGATAGGTAGAGCAATGAACAAGTCACCAGGGGTTCAAACAGGGGCCCCAATAGTCTGGACAGTACCAGGTTGAGATCCCACACCGGGATTGGTTGCCTAACCTGCCTGTCCAGACCTTTCAGGAAACAACTGACCATTACGTTAGCAAACATCCAGCTGCTCCCGGGTGGAAGGCTGATATAGCTGCCAGGTGGACCTTGAGAGTTAATGCTGAGAGGCCCTGATGTTTTAGGTGTAGTAGGTAGTCTAAGATGAGCACTATGGGTGCCTGCGTCGGGGGAGTGCAAACCTGAGAACACCAAATAGGACCTCCCTAACGGGCTCGGAGCACAGGAGCTCCATTGGGTTTAGCCATGAAGCTTACAAGCGGTGAAGTGGAGAGACCCGAGATTGGGATGATGAAGGTGACCGTGGTCTTGGGTAACCAGGTCCGGAAGCGGGGGCAACGAGATTAGAGCGTCCATCAACAGTTCCAGGAGTGTGGTATACCAGTGCTGGCGAGGCCACCTTGTCCCTGTGGAGCTTGAGCAGAACCTCGTGGACGAGTGGAAATGGTGGGAATGCGTACAATAGATGGTCCATCCAGGGGAGGAAGAATGCATCCACAAGAGAACCCAGACTATGATTCCAGAAGGAACAACCAAGGGCATTTTCTGGTACTCTTCGTGGTGAACAGGTCGATTTGGAGAACTCCCCACCTGTGGAAAATGTTGTGCACTATGTCCGGGCGGATAGACCACTCATGATTGTGGAAGTCACAATCTTGTGGATAGTCTGCCAGCTCGTTCTGAGAACCTGGAAGGTCAGTTGCTTTCAGGTGAATAGAGTGGGCTATGAAGAAGTCCCACAGCATGAGTGCTTCCCCACATAGGGGAGAGGAATGTGCCCTCCCTGATTGTTTATATAAAACATCAAAGTTGTGTTGTCCGTCATGATCCCCATGCACTTCCCTTGCAAATGGGCCTGGAAGGTTTGGCATGCCAGTTGGACCACTCTCAGCTCCTTGACGCCGATGTGGAGTGAGAGCTCATCTTGCGACCAGAGACCTTGGGTTTGGAGTTTCCTCAGGTGAGCACCCCATCCCAACACTGACGCATCTGTCACCAGGGATAGAGAGGGCTGGGGCTGGTCAAAGGGTACTCCCTCACACAGCTCCTGTGGGTTGAGCCACCAATGAAGAGACTTGAGAACTGCCACGGGAGGGTGACCACCTTGTCCAGACTGTCACGCCCTGGCCGATAGGCTGACGCCAGCCAAACCTGGAGACGCCTGAGCCTCAGCTTCATGTGTTGTTCCATGTACGTACATGCTGCCATGTGGCCGAGGAGTTTCAAGCAACCCCTTGCTGTGGAGGCGGGGTACCGCTTGAAGCTTTGATTTATGTCTTTCATTGAAACTATGAAAACTAGGGGAAGCACTTGCAAAGGCAAGCAACTGCAGTTCCAATGACCATCACTGGTGGTAAGAAGGAACTGAAGAGGCAGCGGGTTGGCAGGGACCTATATTCACGGTCATTAGGGCACCGCTCCAGGGGGCTCCACAGCCGACCCGATGGATGCTACTAGGGGAAAAACCTTCCGACGACTGTGCTCGTGGCACGTGCACACCTAATTGGAATCAACATGAGCAAGCACTCGAAGAAGAACACAATGAATTTACATAAAAGACATGGTGTCTCATTTATGCTGTTGCAATTCCTCTCAAAACAAGGTAGAGCTCAGCATATAAAATGCTCATGCACTTGCCTGATGGACTTAAAGTGCCTTATTGGGCTGCCTCTTCTAAATTCTCCACCCTCAATTCTCAAGTCTCTGAGACACAACACACACTAAACTACAGTCTTGAACATAAACTTGAAATACGACGTTCTCTATTCAAGTACTCCAGCCAAAACCTGATAAATCAGGCTAGCCATGCAGTGATCTTATCCTTTCTGACTCTTTAATAAATCGAACCTTGTAAGTTCACGCTGTTGGAAGTTGTCACTAAATGAAATTGTGACCTTATCCGATGTGTGAACTTATCCTGCTGACAACTACATTTATTGTGTGGATAAGAAAGCAAAAAAAAAAAAAAAAAGACTTTTGATAATTGTGATCTTAGCCATATGTAACTTTAACAGATGGGATCTTTTTGATGTTCCATTAATGATTGGCTATGATCAGACCCTCTACTCAGAGAAAAACATTCTCCATAGGTAAGTGCCACAGACACTGGAAGACAGTATTAAAAGTGCATGAAGAGGTACTGGGTGACAGCAGTGAATCAGAAGCTATTAGCCTAACACAAAGAGCTTTGAATTACCTTGTAATTGCACTGGAAAAGATAACATAATGGAGGTGGCAAAATAGAAACATTCCCTTTTCACAGGATTCATTCAGTAGCTGAAAACCCTAAAACAAGTAACTGGAAATCTATGTACTGGTAAACTAAAGCACGCTAAGTCACAGCACTCCTTGATTAATCCATAATATTCCCCTTTGCCATACCGACTGGAAGTTACCATAACTAATGCCGAAGAACATCAGTTGATAAGGTTATTAATAGAGATATGATATGAAAATGCCCAATTGTCTGTTACAATGTTTGTCTGTCAAGTACTAAATACATTGTTACTTAATTCAGTTTAGGTATGAAAGTGAGCTCACACTTCTCCATAACTGATAGCACCGTATTCCATTCTGAAGTGTATTAGCTCTGGAATCAGGGGACTTGGCAGGTGTTACAGTAGGATCTATTTCACAGCACTACAAAATCCACTGTGGGATACATACAGCTGCTGTGGCTGTCACATTAGAAACTGTCTTAAATACACATGAGGAAGGGTCACAGTAGGGTTCAAACAGAACCAGGCTAAATCATTATTGATCTTTTTAAAAAAAAAACAACTAAAGTTACTTTTCTAAGAAAAGTACACTAACTACTAATATTACATACCTACTAACCATGCCAACTTTCCTTCATCCTGGTGATGTCCCCACAATCCTGCTGACCTAATGGTTAGGGAGGAAACAATGAAAATGCTTCTCTTTTTTCCATAATACATATACTGTGGCTGCTGCTTATCTGCCTTTAGTACCCTCATGGCCAGATCCATTCTCTCTCTCATTCATTAGCTCCTGCAGGAGGAGGAGGAAGCATATTTGCTCATGTACTTCCTTCACCTATTCTGTAAGAGGCTCTCATCCTCCACAATATGAGCCCCAGGAAGCAAAGGGAGTGAAAGAACACTGTTGACTTATATCCAGCTTCTCGTCCACTGTAACCCCTAGGTATCCAGTGTTCCAGTACTGGCCATATTGTGTCCTTGCTGACGCCAGTGCATCCCAGGGATGAACCTGGGGGCACTGCATCTCAGGGAGGAACAAAGCCTCACAGATCTGGCCACATCATGACGCAGGATAAGTACACGCCTTGCACCACCCCTTAGAAGGGGACAGTATGTGCTCCCTTCTGCAGCCAATAAGCTCTAATGAATTTCATGGAAAGGGACTAGAACTTCATGGCCCTGTCCCTTTTGGCCTGTCTTGAACCCCAGAAAGCAATGGCAAGGAGCAGATGCTGCACTCAGAAGAGAACACGGACTAGAGCTGTAGATGGTCACAGCACAGGGGGCACCTGTGCAAGAGCTAGTCACAGTCTGACACCAGGTATGTCAAGCATCCTCCTCGGATGACAACAATTATACAGACATGCAATGCGTGGTGCATTGATCCATTATAACTAGGGCCCTACCAAATTCATGGTCATGGAAAACGCATCACGGACTGTGAAATCTGGTCTTTTGTGTGCTTTTACCCTATACCATATAGATTTCATGGGGGAGACCGGTGTTTCTCAAATTGGGGGTCCTGACCCAAAAGGGAATTGCAGAGGGGTCTGCAAGGCTATTTTAGGGGGGCTGTGGTATTGCCACCCTTACTTCTGTGCTGCTGCCTTCAGAGCTGGGCGGCCGGAAAGTGGCAGCTGCTGACTGAGGGGCCAGCTCTGCATGTAGCAGCCCAGAAGTAAGGATAGCAATACCATACCATGCCATCCTTACTTCTGCATTGCTGCTAGCAGGGTCTCTGCCCTCAGAGCTGGGCTCCCAGCCAGCAGCCACTGCTCTCCAGCTGCCCAGCTCTGAAGGCAGTACTGCCACCAGCAGCAGCGCAGAAGTAAGGGTAGCAATATTGCAACCCCCCCTACAATAATCTTGCGGCACCCCTCCATAACTCCTTTTTGGGTCAGGACCCCTACAGTTACAACACCGTGAAACTTCAGATTTAAATAGCTAAAATAATTAAATTTACAATTTTTAAAATCCTATGACCATGAAATTGACCAAAATGACCATGAATTTGGTAGGGCCCTAATCATAACTGAATGACTGAAGTGAGGAATCCATTCATCTAAATGATTATATAACACTTTTAGGCTTCTTCAGCCCTTGAGACAGATGGTTAAGTTAAGATGTAGGGTTTAAATAGAAATGGACCACTGTTTTAAAGTCCTGATCCTGAGATGAATGACCCCAGAGTTTAGGAGTGTATGGATCCAGGGTTTTAGTTCTGCCTGCCACGAGAGTCATCCAAAAGTTAAGGGTGCTCAGATCTGGGGATCAAAACAGAATCAGACCCTGGGTCTATCTTTAAGTGTTGAAGTCTAAATCTTATCAAAGAAGAAAAAGGAAAGCTGGGGTTTATTTAATCATTGTATGAGATAGACCGGGGGACAAAAGTCAATCTCACTGTTCAAAGGGTGTGTTTACTAACTGCACAGAAACAACAAAAGTGGGGGTAAAAATACTTAAGATAATATTTAGAAGTAACAGCAACCTGTGCTGTTAAAGACTCCTCACTGTGATTTCTCTTGTGAGGGTTAACGTAAACTCCACTTTTACATTGATACTTCAAACTGGCAAAGAAGTTTCTCAATTATATTGTGACACTGTACAGACCCAGCGGGCAGAGTAGGTACTTTATCCCAGTTACATGTAGTTTGTGCAACATTGCTCACTCTCTCCCCCCTCTCTCCAACACAAATGCACATGATACGGAAATGCCAGACTTGGCAAGAGCAGGCTCATGATATTACTGAAGAGGATTTTCTCGATAAGATCATCATCTGCTGCTGGACTCTTGGGTTTGCTTCTTTCCTCAGCAGAGGAGCAGCTGCCCCTGATAAGTGTCCCTTTGTGTGGAGATTCTCTTCCGATATATGCAGAGACATTTCATCCCCATGCCTGTTTGTTTTGTTAGTTGCTTCATGTAGCTAGAATACAACAACAGGAATATGGAACTTTTTGTGTAAAACACTGAGTAAATGATGCACAGTTTTACAAACTAAGCAAAACATAGTTCAGGCTCACACCTTCATTTTCTAAAAGAGAAACAACACCGCACAAAGAAAGTTAAACACTTTGTCCTCACATGCGTAAATCTTGCATTAAGAACTCTGGAATCCTTTGGGATGAAATGTGCTATTATTCTTTTACTACATACCTGTAAAATATTATTTTACATGTTATTATAAGTAATATGTAATGTATAAATGTTTGATGGACTAGGACATATTTTCATTTTATCTTACTTTAAAAAAAAGTCTGGTGTCAAGATACTCTGCTGTATTGTAAGCATAGTGGTTTGAAGCCACATAACACTCTTAGCTTAACATAGAAATCTATCAACGTTAAACTTTAAAAAAGACTTATAATTAACATTATGGAATGTTTAAATGTATCAAAATGTATTGGAAAATATTCCATTTAGCACTGAAAGTCAGAGCAATGAGATCATCTCTGAGTATATCTATGGTGTCTTCTCAGTTTACGGTACTTACACTTAGAGAGAAAAGGATCTATTTTCATCTTTTATTTGTGTATCAGAACAGATGAATTTATTTGTTCACTAACAGATATGCATGTTCAGAACTGTGAGCCTACTGCTTTGATACTGACTTCCAACACCCAGAATACATGTAGGGTGACCAGATGTCCCAATTTTATAAGGAGAGTCCCGATTTTTGGGCCTTTTTCTTATATAGGCTCCTATTACTCCCCACCCCCGTCCTGATTTTTCACACTTGCTATCTGGTCACCCTAAACACATGACTGGACAACCAAAAATATAAATTTAGCAGAGAAACTGATGCTCCAATATTTTTTTCCTCTTTAATTTGTAAAAAGTACTACAGCTTTCTGAAAGAGACTCAGTACCAAGGAAAAAGAACAATTGCAAAGAAGGAGCTAACTGCATCAGAGTTTAGTATGACCATCCACAAGATCCAGTTACCATAGGTCCCAGTGGAGAGAAGGGCTGGGATAAAGGGAGATTGAATGCCATGCTCCAGTGTATGCATTCTGTATACAGTTCCATCCATAATAAGCATAATTTATATGAAAAGTACAATTATTATAAATAGAGATGAATGTAGTATAAATATAATGTACAACACCAGAATTTAGATTAATCATTTATTTTCACTTGCTGGGGATGGCCAGACAAAACAGACACATGGCTCTGCATTGCTCCAGCACTCATGAGTTATGTGCTTATCTACAACTTCTATGATGAAGTACCAGCAGTGGCCAACGCAGCTTTTTCCCACCCTCACCTGGCAAGGAGACTGTGACGTCTTCTTTTGGATACAGATTGCATTACCCTTATACTTGGCTTTAATACTTCAATTTAGACTACTGCTGTGCACTCTACATGCAGCTACACCTTAAATCAGACTTTAATGGTGGTGCAGAAAGAGGCACCCACTTACTAAGCACAGTATCTAACTATGGGTGAAATACACCCCTGTGCAGAGGGCCAGCGCAAGGCCTATGCACCACTTAAATGACACTATGAGGCTTACATAGGACTTAACTAGCCCAGAGGCCTTGTGCCAGTCATCTGCATAGGATGAACTTGATAACACAAATAAACCCAACCAAGCCAACAAAACTATTCACATGAGTAAGAGAAGAATTCAGCTCACTGTGTGACCCTAAGTAAATCAGCTATTCACTCTGGGTGAGATCCACAAAAGAGCGTAGGTACCTACTTCCAACATTTAGGCACCGCTAAGATCATCGAACTGCTGATCAGCTGCCACCTAAGCCTGTGGGTGCCTAAATCTCCACTGTTAAAGTTCACTTGGTGCCTACATTTCTGCCAGAGAGCAAATGCACAGCCGTGTTAATGTAGGCACTCAGATTGCTATCTAATGCGTAAATCCCAGCGGGATCCTCAAACGAGGCATTCCCCAACTTGTCTTGCCCGTGTGGGCCCAATCTGGTAGATGTCCTCACACAAAATAGCCACACTCCTCTGTCTGGTATTTCCTAGTTGCTAGTTTAGGTGGCTCCCCACTCACCATGCTCGCTTTTTTTGTGGAACTCATTCTTAGACATCTAACTCTCTCCATACATTGTACAGAGAGTCTAGTACCCGAACCTGGGGCTGTAGATTCTATTGGATGGCAAAGGACCCAAAAGTTAGGCACTGCAACACTCAGCATTGTAATGCCCAAGTCCCTGGGTGGATCTAGCCCTCTGTGCCTCAGTTTACTTACCTGTAATGAGGAGTTTCACCAGTGTTGCAAGGCTTTGTAAAGCAATCTGAGACCCTTTGAAGAAAGGCATTAGAAAAGTACAGCATTCAAAACAACATTAGCCTGAGTGATGGCAGAATGCACCCGGTTTTTTTAATTTCTTCAGCAAATCCCCATGACTCCCAATGAAAAAACTCGATGTGTCCAAGATCTCTCTCTGTAGTTCTAATGTGCCCATATTATCATGCTATCTGAACACCCAATTTGAACAAGTATTTCAATTCCTCCTGCATGTTTTTTCCAGGTTATTTGTTAATAAAGGTAGCCAATTTCACAACTCATCCAGACCAGTCAGGAATCACCGAGATCCGGCTGGATGAGGCTGAAGGCCTATTTTTTTGGCATGGCTGGTTCTAGCCTGGTATTCAGTAATCCATCAATTGTATGGAGAATGAAGGGGTAGCTGGGGTTGGCAGGTGCATAAAGTGCTAGCTGTAAGACTGGAGGAGAAAAGCCACTGTTGTGATTTTTTTCATCCTACTTTAATTGTACAAGGTCAACTGTGGAGATATGTTTATTTGAGTATCCTGATATTTCTTGTGTCCCTAGTTCTGGACCAAAGTATATGGTTTTGCTGTTCTATGTACCACCAAATGTAGTGGGGATGTTAAGCCTTAATTCTCTGAGTGGTGTCTAACGTGCCATTAAAGAGGTGTTTTAGATTAAGTCCGCCATATAGCTTCCTGACAGTACTGGATTCAAGGATCTCAGTTCATCTGAAATTAACTGGCTTTATAATTCTATAGGGTGGAGAGTGTTTTTAATCTTTGTGCAGTATTAGATGAGTAAATATGTCCTAAAACCCCTATATTATCTACCCTAATATGAAACTTCCTTGAACTTGTGATTCTTGTGATAGGTTGTTATACTTATCTCTGATGTAAAGAACCATGGCTAAGAAGGTTGTACTATCAAGAACAATACTTTATTTGTACTTTTATAGCAACTTCAAGGATCTCAAGACACTGTATGAATAAGAATTAGATGAGTCTCACAACACCCTACTGAAGTATGTGAAATATGTAAGTATTACTATATTCACTTTTCAGAGGGGAAATTGAGGCACAGAGAGGCTAACATTTTGAAATGAGTATGTCCAAAGTTAGGAACCTAAGTGAATGTTTGGGAACTTTTTTCAGAGATGCTGAACACTTGCAGCTCCCATTTACTCCCATGATTGGTACTCCTAAAAATCAGCCCACTTCTCTAATTGACTTAATATAGATTTTGGCTGAAAAGACTTGTCCAAGGTCTCAGAGACAGTAGCCAAGCTGGAAATAGGATTCCTGTCTTTCACTTCCCCTCTTTACCATGGGACACAATGATTCTGAAAACATAAGAATTTCAGTTCTAGAAGTAGTAGAATATTGCTGGAAAAAAATGCAGTAATAAAGTTGATAGTGCCAAATGAGATCAAAGGAATGTCAATGGGACACAAAATATATGTCCTTCAGAATGGTTTAGTGCTTCTTTCCTTTGGTTATTTGTCAACTAACTTAAATGTATAATAACTTCCCCACGATATGAAATAGTACACTAGCTTCAATGAAAGTCTGGATTTTGTGACAAATAATGAAGAATTAATTATCCACCATCATTTAAGTGTCTTGTTTTTTATTACATTCTTTTGATTCTTTGCAGTAGATTGAATCAAAGGGTTATTATTGAACTAAAAAGGTTTAAATAAGATTCAGATTTGAAAAAAAAGAAAGTAATGTCAGTTAATAATAGCAATTCCTTCTTAGCCTCTCTTGGTGGAGTACTGTAGGGATATTAGAGCAGGAGTATAATTTGTTACTGAGTATTAAGTTTATCGAGTAGCAAGGGTTAAGTACACAGCAAACAATCACAATGTAAGGCTGAAGGGTGACATCCCTAATTTCCTGGCTGGTAAAACTGGCATCTTCCCAAATACAATAAATGAATGAATAAATAAATAAATAAATAATCCACTCTTCCTCCCTCTTCCCTCCCTTTCTGCCCCCCATCCTCATTTAAAATGACATAAATCAACACCTGGCTCTCCAGAGAAAAGAAGAGCTCTTTTTTAGCTGTGACTACAAATTCAACTTACTGTGTGATGTCTTTCAATTTATAACCACTCCTTTCCTTTCTTACAGACAGGAACTGTTTGCCAGCCAGGAAGTCTGAGGGTACATCTATACAGCATTTTGGACCCAGTGGGAATGAGTCCCCCAGCTTCGGTTGACAGACATGGGGTTACAGGGCTTGCACTAGCGCTCTAAAAATAGTGGGGAGACAGTGCTTTGAAGTTGTGGCTTGGGCTCTGAAGTCCACCCCATTTCCTAGGCTTCAGAACTCAAGCTCCCACCCAAGCGACCACTTCACAGCACTGTCTACACAGCTATTTCTACAGTGCTAGCATGAGCCCTGCTAGCCCAAATCGGTCAAATTGGGCTGGAAGGCTCACTCCCATTCACTCACTGTGTAGACATACCCTCAGAGTAAAGAATGTTTGGTCGGAAAACAACTTCTTCTAAAGATGTAAAGATGTAAAACACTGCCATGAAACAGTGGAACATCAGTGGAAAGCATATGGCTTTCAGAGACACAAAATAGCTTATTCTGTACAGAAAAGGAAAACATACCTGCTGGAAGCAACTAAACAGTTACAAGAACTATGAAATTAAGGAAACAAGTGAAATAAAATTTAAAGTTTTATTGATTAGGGATAGAAAGACAAAGCAATTGCTCTTCACTATTTGCAACAAGATGCACTGTAAAGACAGGAGGCCAGTCCTATTCAACATATTCATAAATAATTTGGAAAAGGGGTAAACAGTGAGGTGACAAAATTTGCAGATGATACAAAACTACTCCAGATGGTTAAGTCCCAAGCAGACTGCGAAGAACTACAAAAGGATCTCACAAAACCGGGTGACTGGGCAAGAAAATGGCAGATGAAATTCAATGTTGATAAATGCAAAGTAATGCACATTGGAAAACATAATCCCAGCTATATATATGAAATGATGGGGTCTAAATTAGCTGTTACCACTCAAGAAAGATCTGGGAGTCATTGTGAATAGTTCTCTGAAAACATCCACTCAATGTGCAGCGGCAGTCAAAAAAGCAAACAGAATGTTGGGAATCCTGAGGTCCCTTCCAACCCTGATATTCTATGATTCTATCATTAAGAAAGGGATAGATAGTAAGACAGGAAATATCATATTGCCTCTATATAAAACCATGGTACACCCATATCTTGAATACTGCGTGCAGATATGGTCGCCCCATCTCAAAAAAGATATATTGGAATTGGAAAAGGTTCAGAGAAGGTTAAGACTGGACTTTGCATCTTGGAAAAGAGACAACTAAGGGGAGATATGATAGAGGTCTATAAAATCATGACTGGGGTGGAGAAAGTAAATAAGGTAGTCTTCTCATAACACAAGAACTAGGGGTCACCAAATGAAATGAATAGGCAGCAGGTTAAAATGAACAGAAGGAAGTATTTCTTCACACAATGCACACTCAACCTGTGGAACTCCTTGCCAGAGGATCTTGTGAAGGCCAAGACACTAACAGGGTTAAAAAAAGGACGAGATAAGTTCATGGAGGATAGGTCCATCAATGGCTATTAGCCAGGATGGGCAGGAATGATGTCCCCAGCATCTGTTTGCTAGAAGCTGGGAATGGGCGACAGGGGATGGATCACTTGATGATTACCTGTTCCGTTCATTCCCTTTGGGGCACCTGGCATTGGCCACTGTCGGAAGACAGGATACTGGGCTAGATGGACATTTGGTCTGACCCAGTATGGTCGTTTTTATTATCTTATGAGGCCAAATTCATGTCTGATGTCCCTCCACTGACTAGAGGAATTAATATGGCCCAAGGAATTTAAATAAAGGATTTGAATTGAGGCAGGATGTCAAGATGTTTAATCTCATAAAAAGAATTCTAAAGGAGGTGCCATAACAAATCAATATTACATACAAATACAAATTAAAAGAATATTACTAAGGTTGCAAAGCTAACCGTTCAAAAGTTAGAAAATAACAGGATTAAGGATGCCTGTGAAACCTTAATTTGCCCCTCTTATGCCTGTTTATTACAATATAGTCTTTAATATGTTTATTTTAATTACATGACCACGTATTATTTTTTTCCACAGGACCCCGCCTCATTCAATGCACAGTATGGACAGTGCTCAGTTATAGAGCAGCTATTCAATATTTTCTTTCATCCTCATTGTTCAGTGTGTGACTCTAGGCCTTATTTACTGCACACTATTCAAACCCTGCTCTGAAGACAGAATTATTAATTTTCTCAAGGGTGCTCATCACATAGTATCCGAGTGCTTCACAATCATTAATGAATTTGTCTTCACAACATCCTTGTGAGGTGAGGGTGTGGTATTATCCCCATTTCACAGATGGGGAGCCGAGGCACAGAGAGATTAAGGTCAAAACATTTCCACGAACTTTGGGACACCTAATTTGAGACACCCAGGGCCTGATTTTTCAGAATACTTAGCTTTATGTTCAAAGCACAATTCCCACTGACATCAGGTGCGGCAGGGAATGCCCAACATTTCTGCAAGTCAAGTTGGGCACCCAGAAAATGAGGCAGACAAGTATCAGGCAATGCCTAAATATATTAATTTCATTTCCCCCCCACTTGCACCTTTACATACATTTTACCATACTGCAAAGTACTCTCCCTAGCTACTAAAATAGACCGCACTAAAGAGAGATCTTCCAGCCATCCTATATAACTTCTTCCAATCTCTACTCATTAGTAGCAGAAGCACCAGTGTAATATCTGTTAAATGAGTGAGGCCACCTCATTCTGCAATAGACTCAATTTCTGGATGACTTTAAAGTGGAGTCTCATATAGAAAATATGACAGCAATCCAACGTCTGTGTGAAGAAGGTGTGGACAACCATGGCAAGGTCCTCATCTGGGAAAGAAAAGAAGCAAAGCCCCAGCCTTCTTGCCAAGAGCAGAAGCTTAAGAAAATTTGTGAAAATGATTGTATTTGGAATGTAATCAGTTGTTTGGCCAAACAGACAAAAGCCTCCCTTACTTCAAACCCCTTTTCAAAATAGATTTCTGGTTTGAATCCTTTGAAAAAAGAGTCCCGAACTATCTCCAAGTAATGTCAGCACACCTTGCACTGTTGTGTCTGAACTAGACTGAAAGCTCCTGGAGGTAGCGACCAAGTCTCATTTGTTTGTTACAGTGCCAAGCACACTGATGGCATTTGAAAAATAGTAATACCAATGCAATAAACTAAAGATACATTATAACAGAAAGGTTAATGAAAGCTTAATGGTGAACAATATGGATACCCAAGAAAGGTGGGGATAGAAGAGTGTTTTCTGCACTGATAACTGAGAGTAGCTTCACAATGTGGAGATATGGAGCAATGATTTAACTATGGATCTGATATTGTAGGTTAGTCTCACAAAACTGTAACTAGGAAAAATGAAGAGTAACAGCAAGTCATGTCTCTCAAGTTAAACTGAGGGCCTTATGATGATAATGAAGTAAAAGGAAATTTCATGTTCACAAACATTGTACAGAGCTAAATAGTTGAAGGAAGAAAGGAAGCATAATGAATAATGCATCCAAACATTAAGACTCACACCTTGGAGAATAATTTCATAATTAATACTATTTGAATAAGAGCTTTATATTCCCTTCATACTTATGATACCGTAAGAAAATATTAGATATTCTAATCCTGGGTACACTTTTAAACTTATGTCCTCTTGTTGCGTATTTACTAAATAAAATATTGATTGATCAATAAATACTTTGAATCTTAGGCCAAATCTAATTTCCTTGGTCAGTAAAGGACTCCAAATTATAGATAGATTGTATAATTAATACCCCAAAATCTCTATGCATCTATATATGCAACATAAATGTAGCACAAATTCCACAAAACACACACACACACGTATACATGCACAGAAACTTTTGGGGATTACCGGTAATTATACAATCTATCCATAATGGAAAGAATGTATATATGAGATTACAGGGATCTTATAAATTAAATTCTTCATCTACCAAATATGGTCATGTGTTTGTGATGTTTTCTGCTTATGATGTTTAATAGAAATAGGCTAATTTCACAAATCAGATCAAATAATAGACTTATTACAAAGATAGCATAGAAATGCAAATAAATAAATAAAAATAACCCAAACCTTTGTTGGTTGCCACATAATACATAATACTTTGTCACAAGTTTCAAGGGAGTATCTGAGAGAAGAGATAGATATGCATCTCAGAGGAAGGCTGGTCTGGTGGCTAACATACTATACTGGGACTTGGGTGACCTGGATTCAGTATGTTGGCTCGAACTCTACTTCCTATACCACCTCCGGTAAATCTCTTAATCTCTCTGTCTCCACTCAGTAAAATGGAAGTAATAACACTCTTTCTCCCATCCTTCATCTACCTTGTCTATTTAGACTGTATGTGTTTTGTGGTAGGAAGTGTTTCCTATTATGTATATGTATAGTGCCTAGCACAATGGGAACCCATTCTCAATGGATTCTAGATGCTACTGTAACACATGTAATAAAAAAATACATCCTGACATTCCAGGAGAGATGCCCACATCAAGTGCACTATATCTGATTTATCCTCTGGCAACTAGCCTTACAATGGAGTTTTGATTATGCTTTGTAAACATATCTTACATCATTTTTTCAGTGTGACCAAGCAGCAATCAGTCCCATATTATGTGAACTTAATGAAAAGGTAGCCATGCTAGTAGTGTTCTATTAAAAAAAACCAGAATCAGTATCATTTTCATATAAACTGATAGTTTCAATCATTGCCTTCATTCCATAGTTTTAGGAGTCATCCAGAAATCAAACAGCACTTATGTTTATGTTCATGTGTAGATATGCAATATTATCTAGAATATTATCTAGAACAGCTTATGAAGTGCTTTCCTTTTGACTCAGTGGCATTAAGAAAATGGTGAACAATAACATTCTATATCATAACTATATGGTGAACTTGCAGTGTAATTGCTGTAAAATGTTACATGTAACCCGAATGAGAAAAAGCATTGCCCCCACAAAAGACATATTTCCTGCTACTGAAACATATTAGAAGCCTAAATTTTGAGGTCACTCCTAATCTTAGTACGGACACCTGGACATAAGAATATCCAACCAGCATTACTTTCAGTTGAGCTAAAGCCAACTCTTGCTGTCATTTCAGGGCAAGAATGTATTTTATCTTGCTTCCCAGCGTAGATCCTATAAGGGGCTATCCATTGCCTGTTTTTAGAATAATCCATTTAAAAATCTCCTGACAAAAAAACAATGACAACACATGCAACAAAATGACTGCCCTGCCATTGGACCTCACGGCCAACATCTCTTCTACATTTTCACACGTCTGACAGAAAATCAACACCAATTCCAAGTAACATGCAAGTAGGAGGAGACATCCAATCAATACCAAAGTTGTGCATTCAAGATTCAGTACTGTCAGACATTTCTCTTTAGTTGTTCACATTTTTTGCATTTACAGAGGATTCTGAAAATTTTTTTTTCTATCTTTGGCATTACCTATATCCTATAATATAGTACTATCATATCAACAATATATATTCTGTACCCATAAAGCTGTGTTTTCATGGGGGAAGGGACATAGTACATCACATCTGTCCTAAACCAAGAAAGCCTGGTATAAGTAGTGCAGAATTTAAAAGCGTTACACAACAAAGATACCTCTGTCTAGCAAAACAATTATTTCACTGAGAGATATGATACTATCCTTAGAATGGCAATAAAAAAGTACATTACATCTTGCACTGTACATAAAGAACAGTTAGAATAAAAAATTTGTTGTATGACATCCTTGTGATGTTAACAATATGAACAGATTAAGACAAGTGGATGGACTTGGATGGGCATCAGAAGACAGAAGGCCATATATGCTAGTCTGGGATGTCAATGTCATGCTACTTGAATTTATCAATACACATGCCACAAAAATGTATGTGATGTGATGACACTCAAATATGCTGGTGAGATGAGTTATCCATATTGTTCTTGCAAACTATTATTCATCAATACAGGACATCAACAATTTTGATGTCTAAAACATGCAACACATTCAGACAATGGATGCCAAGCAGTGGAAAGTGAACTTCTATTGCCAAGTTCTTCCTAGAATCATTCTCTGTTCATGTGAGCCAGAGCAGAGCAGTATGTGCAAACAAGAATATTTTATCACTAACTAAAAGTAAACAAGAGATACGGCATTTAGAACATACACCCTTGGTGCCTGAAATGGATGTTTGGTCAAGACGCTGCAGAGTACCATGCTGAGGTGATGAATTTATACTTTTCAGAAATTATGTGATTTAGACAATCATTCAGAAGGGCTATATAGTTTTATGAGCAATGCTTATTTGCTTCTGCACCCATTCATTCATTTATTCATTCATATTCTGATGAGGGACAATACAGCCAAGATGTAGTTCTGACAGAAACACAAAAGAGGTGCTGAGGGATCTGCCTACAATATAGTGAGATTCCCAAAGTCTTCAACACCCTGATTTTGTTCAGATAATAACTTGAAGAGCAGCTGGAATGAGAGATGGAAGATAGAGTTGTTGCATCTTGTAACACCATGATCCAACATGCCTCACCTTTCTTTTTTGACTAGTGCATTATGTATGGCATTTACTTTGGCCTAGTTGTGATTGATATGGGTCACTGGAATGGTTTATCCAATTTTATACTTCTCAAAACTATACCTTAACAATGTGACAATTATACAGTTTTGATTATATGGGAAGAATTTGATACTGCATTAATGATATAAGAGAGTGACTATAATTTACATTAAGAAACATGTTTTCTCAATTTTCTCTAAAACTGCTTTGTACTCAGAGAAAGCTAAATTAAACCAACATGCAGCCATCCCTACCTTTCATGGGCTACTGAACACAATCTGAAAGGTGAGCAGGTAAGAGTGAGCTAAAAAAAACCTCATGAGGACATTTGTTAGACAAGTTGCCAACATTTTCTTTTGTGAACTGGTTTTACAGTTCCACTATTGTACAGGACATATGGAATCCTTGGAGGCGCATGATACTTGGAGTGAGATTATTCATGCATCGTAAATTGGGAAGCCCTGTAGCTGTTCAGAGCCTCCTAATTTAGCGCTAGGGGCAGTTGGCCCACCTACATTCATTACTCACTTTGAGGGAAGATTGCCAGTTGTAGAGTAACATATTGGAAACTTTTCCCATGTGTCCTCAGTATCATTCACAAATTTTTTGTTTCCTTCAAACTTTGCTCCGATATTATGCAAGTCCTCAAACAGTATGCCAAGGTGTATTTTTTCGCACTTGCTACACTTCATTGATATCAATCTTGATGAAAAAGTAAGAGATTAAAATATGGCTGATCCATTCCTGTGTGTTGTTCAATTTTGTGTCCAAATGATACAAAGTGAATGTTAGATGCACTGGGAGATGACATGCCAAAACTGTTTGTTGATGCTGTACTTCCAGAGTAGGTATCATCTCACCAGATATGGCTCCTGGATATTTGTATTTAAATAGGTATTTGATTTTGAGGGCTAAAATTGGGCTCAAAATATTTGTGTATTTCAGAGCTTGTCAGAATTGTCAGAAATATTATGAAAAACATAGTTGCAACTCTCTGCCCAGAAACCATTTGTAACAGACTGGGAAGTATATTCGTGTGTTTGTTTATGCCAAATGGCTAGTAACCCATCATTTTGTGGGCTCATAGCAAACACAAAGAAGAATGCGAAGATATGTACAAACACTCTTTGACCATGACAGAAAGTATGGGTGGGTACATGCCTACTTAAGCCCCTGCATATGTGTAGACATGACCATTTGGTGTCCGTTTTATCAGGATTCATGTAGAGCGGTGATGGCCAGAATGCATAACTCTAATATACAACTCATAAAATGTTTAACTTATTAGCATAGGCTAATGGACAAATTTGGCATCCAGAGCTGTGGATCCAGAACCTTTCGTGATCACTGTGGGCCAAAACAACTGACAAAATTGTAAGCAGACTGTGAACACAACTCAAAGAACACAACCTGTCACACCAAACATTTTTATCATTTTATTTAACAAAGAAACTTTTTTTAAACATATAAAGGCAAACAAGTAGCTATTTCCATTAGTGTTTCATGCATTAGTACTTCATGAGGAACATTTTGGCTACTAAACTGACATTTCTAGATAATCTACACCAGTGGCGGGCAACCTGCGGCCCGTCGGGGTAATCCACTGGCAGGCCGCAAGACAGTTTGTTTACATTGACCATCTGCAGGCACCACTGCTGCTTTCCGCAGCTCCCATTGGCCGGGAACAGCGAACTGTGGCCACTGGGAGCTGCAGGCGGGCGTGCCTGTGGACGGTCAATGTAAACAAACTGTCTCACGGCCTGCCAGTGGATTACCCTGATGGGCCAGGTGCACATAAGAAGAAATAGGAAGACCCTGCCCCAAATAGCTTTCAGTCAAAATTAAGACAAGAATCACAAGTGAAGGCTACAAAACAATGGAAGGAAAAGAGGGTGGGAGGAGCATGAAGGTGACAGAATTAAGATCACACCGCTATATAAAAGTTAAATATGAAGCTAATCCAAAACACATCAAAGTCAATGTTAAGACTCCTATTGACTTCAATAGGTTTGGACTAGGTCATACATGTACAACTTGATAGTTGCTTGGAATCATTTCACAGTATTTTTTTTAAAAATCAATAAATATCAGTTATCCTGAACACAATCACCCCCAATCTAGCCCTCATTAGTTTGCTAAATTCTTGTAGGGCTTACAGCAGAGGTGAGTTTTGACAAGCCATTTGGAGAACAGGGGGAAGAAGCCGTAAAGATTAGTTCAAGGATAGCACATTTCATGCAGATAGAAATTAACACCAACAGTTACAATATTCTTCTTTAAATTATAAAACCCTAAGTGTTCACCAGTATCAGCAGCAATTTTCTCTGGAACACCTAGGGAACATATTTACAGGCTCTGCAAAGGAAAAAATGAAGGGAATTAGTAATAATCTGTAGTTTAAATTACATTCCATTTTCTACATTAGGGCCTCAGACTGCAAGCCTACCTCACATTGAATGGAGGGAAGTAACCAAGTGAGGTCAATGGGACTGATTTGTTTTAGAAACAAGTATGTTTTTGAAGAATATTTAAATTGTAAGGGCCAGATTCGGCTTCAGTGTGATGTCTGTGGAATTACTCCAAATTTACATTGATGTTTCTTAGGGCCAGATCTGTCAGTGGCTCCAAGTGGAACAGAATGTTTTTGGCACAGAAACAGGTTTTACAATTTTTAAGGCCACTATTAGTTTGTCATATATGCTTCTTTTATTTCCACCCCATTCCCTAGTGGCCTAGCCATTTTCCCTAGCATTCAGCCTCCTTTAGAGATAGTGAGCCTGTTTCACCACTGTATTTCTTCAGACTTACATCCACAGAAAACTGTAACAACACAGTGATGGATCAGACTCAAGGTGTCTTGTCAAGTTTCTTTTCACCTCCATGTGCTATTGGCTTGGAGGAGGGAGAAGTCATGTTGGAGTATGCTATCCTGTCAGATCAGACCAGCCTTCGTGTCTCCTCTTAACATTACTACAGAAATGGGAATAGACACAGTGAGAGTGATCATGAGGTAATACTCAAAAGAATTGAAAGAAAATTCTGCAAGGGACAGGCAAACAAGACAGCGTTCTGCCTTCCTGGAGCCAAGACCTGAGACATCACTCTAAGATTAGATAGGCTTCTGAAGACAACAGGCAAGGATCCACTGGTGATCATCCACATAAGCACAATGACACTGTGTCATGGGATATCTTGCAGACAGTAGATGTCTGCCAGAGAACTTGGAAGCATTTCTGAAGAAGAATGTCTGAAGAAGAATGTCCAAGTGATTTTGTCTGAGATCGTTCCTGTCTCACAAGTGAAGGGAGACAGAAGACCAAAGATTCTGGAAGTGAATCACTGGCTAGGTAAGTGGTGGAGTGTGGAGAGTTTTGATTCGGTAAAACATCAGTCCACTTTCTATGGGGAGAGGGTGCTGTATAGTTTTGATGGCCTCCACCTCAGTAGAAGGGGGAACAACCTCCTCAGGGACAGGCTGGCTAGAGTAGTCAGGAGGGGGTTAAGTAATAGCAAAATAAGAGGGTAAAAATAGAGAACATATGAGCATTCAGCACAAAATCAAGATGTAGGGAACAAAATTAATCAAGGAACCAAAGGACATGAAGAGAAGAAATTCTTGAAATCCCTGTAGACCGATGATAGGAAACAAGGTAACAGACAAGAAGAACTAGAATTGCTCATTTATGAGGATAAAATTTGATCTTGTTGGTATGACTGAAACCTGGTAGGATGATTCACACAATAGGAATGTCAAAATCAATGGTTATAATCTATTAAGGAAGGTTCAAATGGGGAAAAGGGGAGGGGAGTGGCACTCTACATCAAAAATGGCATTCCTTGTTTTCGAGTCACTGACAACTCAGAAGAAAATGATCTTGAATGCTTATGGATCAATGTCCTAACAGATAAAGATGGGGTATTGGCTGGTGTCTGCTACAGACCACCAAATCACACTAGGGAACAGAATGACTGCCTCCTTACACACCTATTTATATGGGGAATAAACATTTAATAATGGGCTCTTCAATTTAGCAGAGAAAGTTATAACATGATCCAGTGGCTGGAAGTTGATACTGGACAAATTCAGACTGGAAATAAGGTGTAAATTTTTAATGGTGAAAGTAATTAACCATTACCAAGGGCCATTGTGGATTCTCCATCACTGACACTTTTTAAATCAAGATTGATTGTTTTTCTAAAAGATATACTCAAGGAATTATTTTGGGTAAGTTCTATGACCTGTATTATACAGGAGGTCAGACTAGATGATCACAACGGTCCCTTCTGGCCTGAAACCTCTGAATAACTCTCCACAGTCTGCACTGTCCCCTTTAGAGGCCTATGTAAGCTTTGTACAGTGGCACACTTACATCTGTTCCAGTTTAAGAGATATTTACAGTTTCAGCACTAAAAATGGGGAAAACTGCTAAAACCAGTAATATATTTAGAATTGGAATGAACTTTTAAAGTAGACCCATTGTTGTTGGTGTCATACGATCCCTGAGGCATGCTATGGGCACTTACCTACAATCCTCAGCTTCAATTTGCACATGTTGATGGTCATCATGTCCTGTGAAATGGAACAGCCAATGATTATATTTCCATGTACAAGAAGGTCACATTACATGCATTCAACAACACAATACTGACATTATATAGACATTTGCAAGTAATTACCTGGTCCACCTTTGTTGACCCTCCAGAAATGCAGAAGTTTTTCTCCAGTACCTTCCATTTTGGTACTTCTGCCACTTTACTGGCAATCCCAGATGAGAGAGGAATCTGATGTGTAGGCCTCCCTCAAGTTAACATGTACTTTGGCCTCTCTCACATGAGTGTTGGATTCTGCACAAGTAAGAATGCAAAATATGTCTGAACCATAAATTATTTAGTGTTACATAATAAGTAATATATTTCCTATGTTCCCCTTTGCTGTGCAATGAGGCAATATCCAATCTATGCCACTATTTCCAAAGAGGTGCACTCAAGTCCAGGTGATCATGATTTTGTACTGCCTCCTTCTCTCCTTTCAGATGTGTTTAAAGTCACAGAAATTAGACCTGGAAAAGATATATTAAGTCATCTATTCCATTCACCTGCCAATACAAGATTGCTGCCTAGAACATTTTCTAGGGATATGCCTTGTCTTCATACAAAGGGGCAGCTTCCACTTTCATAGGGAGCCTACTATCTCACTGGCAGAACATTTTTCTTGATATTTGGCCTACTTTATTTCTTAATTTCAAATATATTTCCTAATTATGCTCCTTTCTTTCACACTAAATGATTCCTCATCTTCTTTAGGGTTCACAGCCTTAATTTAGAGACTATACTGCAGACAATGACCAGACATTACTTAGGCAATGGTTAGATTTAGCCATTATAGTAATTACTTAGTTAAGCTACTGTATGCATATTTCTTTCAGTCTTCCCTGATAAATCAGTCTCTCTAATCACTTTTGTTTCTCTTCTCTTAACCCTCCAGTGTATCCATATTTGATAGAACGATAGCAGATAAAGAGGTATATGGGACAGAATGCAATATACAGTATAGTCACATCAGAGTTGTATTGATAGATATGACATTATTCTTATGCCAACTGTATTCACACCAAAATAGCACTGGCTTTTTTCCCTGTCAGAATGCATTAGTTTCTTGTCTCTTACAACATTGATGCTCTTTTTGCATTATTTTTCCCCGGATGGCTTAGCCTGCATTTTTCCCAAGATGAATCTCAATTTATTTTTCTAGATATTTAGCCAGCCTTTGTACGTCCCTTTACATCATTCCTCTGTTTCAATTGTCCTCGCAACACTTCTTAATTTTGTGTCATCTCCAAATTTCCTAATGTGTTGTTTACCCTATCTACTAGTTCACTATCCATCTCTAATACCCAATTCATTACCTCCTCACAATTTCAATAAATTGTGGTTTATTAATTTCCATTTGCTTGCAGTCCCCTAGCTAAAATTCAGTTTGGGTGAGAGTGTTCACATGCACGGCAACTTGAATTAATTGAGAGAGTACGATTTTGTGAGACACTTTACCAAATATTTTACTAAAATATGAATATATTGCATCTTTCATCCACTAATTTTGTAATTCTCCCAGAAAAGGCAATCAATTTGTCCAACAAGATTTATTTCCTTTCCTCCATCATAAAAGTACCCATCACACAGTCTTGGATATTGAACACTATTTAAAGTAACTATTTACCACTGGAAGACATTTATCCATGATTAACTACATAGCATTCCCTAAAAGAAACTCCTTATACAAAAGCCTGAGGAAACAGACTGACTTAATGCTGTGTTATGAACATCAAGAGATCTGGGATCTGGAAAGCTAGTGGAGACAGTAAGTTCCATACAGAAGGGCCTTCCACTGTTGGTATACTTCCACAGCCTTATGATTTTTATACCGAGGGTCTGTCAGCAAAAGTGCCACAGTAATCTCAGCTGCCATGGTAGCACATAAGGAAAGAAATCATGTAGGATTTTCTAGCTCCAAGCCAACACCTTGACTCACACCCCAAAATAAATAAGGAGCCTATGCAGTCTTTGGAGAATTAGTACAATATGTTTTCTGCAGTTTACCCTGCCAAGCAAATGAGAAGCTATATTCTGCCATAATTATACTTTCCACTTGGCCTTCACAGCTAGCCTCATGTAAAAGTCCTTCAAAGAAAATTTTTGCCCTAGAGCTGATACACTCGAGCAATTTTTCATTATTATTACTATTTATATCATCCCTCAAAAGGATCAAAGCAATACACTGATTTTGTTGGAGTGTATTGGTATTATTTTGGGAGACTAAACTTGCTATGCCTTAGTAGATCAATGCATGCAAAGAATCTCACCTCTTTCCTCTGAGTGACACATATTGCTGTTCTCTTCTCCAGCTTTACGCCTCCCAGTGAGAGCCAAAGCCATTTTGACTTCTTGTCCATTGTATTATGAACTTCGGCTCCTCTGCCAAATCCTTGAAACATATTTACAGCTACTGTCTTTTCACAAGTGTGATAGTGTATTTAGATTTAGTGTCTGAATCGGGGCAATCAGACTTGAGGATGACTCAAAAAATTGTGTTGCTGGATCAGCAAGCAGCAGACTACAAGAGTGTGAAGCTGTCAACATCTGGCACAGTTCTAGGATGCATTCTGCAGTTTCACTTTGGACTGGGAGTTTCACATTATTAACACTTCTTCCTATGACATCCCTTTAGAACACGTGATAAAGTTTACATGTTTAGTATCAGGGGAGTGATTAATGTTTTTTCCTGCACTGGTCAGCCTGAAGAAGACAATACCCTGTAGACATAGATTAGGTTAACATATCTTGTCTTATTTGCAAAAAAAGGGAAAATTCATCCCCAGAACTGGCTGTGATTTTGAGGTGGAAAAAGGAGTTGTAGAATTTTGTGTCATGTATATGACCGTAGGTAAAGTGGGAGGCTTGTGACAGATCACTTCTTTGTAAATTCCTCTTTAACAATACATGTTAAAATATGTGAGCAATATCTGCTCACAACATACCTTTGTGGGGAATGTTTTCATGCACTAGATCAAAGATCCCAAGTTTTTAAGCTCAAGCCTAGTTGGGGAAACTGAGATGAATGCTCTCTTAGCTGTGTCAACAATTTTACATTGAACATTACAATTCAAATAGAAAATTATAATCTCACATGACTTTAAAGCTGTAACTAACATCAGCAATGTGAGAACCAGTTAGAAATATTGTTCAATGTAAAATAAACAGTTGTTAGCGTTAGCTTTACAAAAAAACACAAAACATACATTACTATTCCCAGTACCAATGGGATCAATGCATTCTTTTTGATGAATATGAGATCAATGTTGTACCTAATGAATTGTTCATCCACAAGCCTACATATTGAAAGAGCATGACCAAAAATAGCATATCTTCCAACATGTTATCATTATAGACAAAACAAATACATAACACTGAATGAGCTGTCACATATCTCCCACCTCACCCATAGTCATGGTATAAAATGTTGCTATCCCTGCACTCCCTCCTCCCTTAATTTCCCCCATAAGCCACTAGATTTCATAATTAACTCTGAAACAGGACACTTAAATATTGAAGGGTCAGTGTAGGTTGAAATGGAAATATGTGTATGTGATGTGCAGAAGGTAGCTATACTCTGTCATCAGGTACTGGAGAGACAAGGTGGGTGTGGTATTTTATTGGACCAACTTCTGTTGGTGAGAGAGACAAGCTTTCAAGTTTACATAGAGCTCTTCTTCGGGTCTGCAAAACATGGGGTACTGCATCAAGTGTACTAAATTCCCCGACAACAACTATGTGGATGAAACCAGACAATCACTACTCTCTGATTGAACTCACACAGAAAACACCATATCATGTGTGGGTGATCACTTTTCACAAAGCGATCACTCTATATCTGACCTCTCAGTCCTCATTCTCAAAGGAAATCTGCACAACACCTTCAAAATACGAGCCTGGGAGTTTAAATACTTAACTTTGCTAGACACTAAAAATCATGGGCTCAATAGAGACACTGGATTTATGGCTTATTACAACAATCTATAACAGACATAACTCCCACATCCCAGGTTTTTTTCCTTTCCCCCTTATGACTGGAGAGGTGTTATTGGCTCACTTCATCTTGAATGGCCCCTTTGAAATATGTGTTAATTACTTATGCTAAACAATCTGTCCCACCTTGTATTTAGCTGTGACACTCTGAGTACGATTCCCAGACCTGATGACAACCTCTGTATAAGCTCGAAAGCTTGTCTAACTCACCAACAGAAGTTGGTCCAATAAAAGACATTACCTCACCCACCTTGTCTCTCTAATATCCTGGAACTGACATGGCTACCACAACACTGTATATGTCAAGTACTGGGTTAGTTTCAGATAGTGTGAATAACTTTGCTGGATAAATTCATTCTTGGAATACATAGCTCTGAGTCCTACAGGGATCTCACATACCCTCTAGATGTCTTGGAGGATTACTTCTGAAAATATTACAATATGTCGTGCTCCGTTATGGATAGCCAATTTTACTAATAGCAGCATAACTTTTCTTCAGTATTAGCTCTGTTTGAGGAACAGACTTTTGAGTCATGGGAATTGGCATAGGCGCCGACTCCATGGTTGCTCCGGGGCCGAAGCATCCATGGAAAAAAAACAGTCGGTGCTCAGCACCCACTGGCAGCCCTGAGGATCAGCTTCTCCCCCTCCCTCCCAGTGCCTCCTGCCTGCTGCAGTCAGCTGTTCAGTGGTGTGCAGGAGGTGCTGAACGGGCAATGGGAGGAGTGGGGGCAGGAAGAGGCAGGGGAGGGGCAGGAAGAGGCAGGACGGGAGCTTGTGGGAAGGGATGGAGTGGGGGCAGAGCCTGGGGTGGAGTGGGGGTCGAGCACCCCCAGGAACTCAGGAAATCAATGACTATGGCACAAGGAATTTCTGCACCAGCATTTTTAACACAAGTTGCACATCAAGTTGTGATTTTCTTCCAGAAGTGTTCCTTTTTTGGGAAATCTATCTCTGTATTTTATAAATATTACCAGTTTATTTCTTTCTAGTTAACATTTTTATTCAGTTCTAACAGTGTTTTTATGTTTTTATAATTTGCCTTGACATATCATATTGGACATTTGGATTTTGAGTAAAACACTGGCTTGAGCTTTCATTTTAAGGATTTTGTTGGGCAATTTAAGAATTTACATATTGATTTTTGAGCCCTCTGAGCACCATTAAAATAAATACCCCTAACGTGCAAAAGGACACAAGTTTTGGAACTGGAAATCTTTGTTTTTGCCTTTTGCTTGTACAATCATGTAGACAGATAAGTCTCTTGTGGCTGTACATTTCCATAGCCTTATAAATTATTCCAGCTACACTTGGCATTAATTTATGCTGGTGTCATGCAGAAGAGATCAGTTTGTATCAGGAGGAAACATATAGGACCTGATCCAAAGGCCCATAGAGATCACAGAGGTTCTGATCAGCATGCCTGTAATTGCACAATACATCCCCCTTTTTGCTGCAGCCTTACAAAGAATGTACATTTGATGAATTACACTTTTAGCACTTTACACATATCTTTACACATATATATATATATAAGATTTCTTTCTTAAAGTCTGATTTATTTTCAGTAACTGATGATTGCTCTTTGATACAATGGGTGATATTTTTGTCTTTAGATCCAAACATGTATCTCTAAAATGTGTACAATTTATGCAGTAGATATACCATCCATCTACTGCATAAATTGTACACATTTTAGAGATACATGTTTGGATCTAAAGACAAAAATATCACCCATTGTATCAAAGAGCAATCATCAGTTACTGAAAATAAATCAGACTTTATGAAAGAAATCTTATTTTTCAATATTTGGTCTAGAGCCTTTAGTAGATACATACCTTGGAACTTTTAAAAAGATTGTTAAGTTACTACATTACAAATCTAATAGCACTGATAATTAATGTGCTCAGTCTAATGAGATGGAAACAACAGAAAATGATATATTGTCCTTGATTGGGCCAGAATAATAATCTATAGGACACAGCAGGTACTAGTTAACCAACAAACTCCTTAAAAACAAACCTATTTTATTGAAAAAAATAGGCACTGATTTTAGCAACCTTGGTGGTTCTCTTAAAATTTAGGTGGTGGAAGGAAAAAAAGAATAAAAAAAGATACCTTTTGATGAGAGATTATGTAGTCTTTACAATCGAGTAAATTTAGTTGCTGTTGCAGCAGAGAAATGTGATAGGAAATTTTACAGTTGAAGGAGAAATGTCACAGTATTTTGATAAGAGAGCGATGAACTTTTTTTCCCTTGTGCCATTATCAAGGCGAAGTGAACAAAATGCATCATTTATAACCCACAGCTCTACCATTATCTCCTGGTGAGACACTTGTTTTAAAACACACAAGGACCTTTTTTCTCTAAGACTAAAGCTCTCTGTGAGGCTCAGTCTTCCTTTATAACCATGAAAGAAAGTTGACACTTGTGTGGGCCAAAGTTTCCAGGCAACCACAGAAGGGCAGTCATGCACCCTCCAGGTCACCCCTAGTTCTGAAGTACAGAGGAAGCATACAAACAGTATATGTCCCTTTGATCACAGATACCATCTAAAACTGATGTGGAGAGAAAATCCGGCACTACTGAAGAAAGGCACCTCAGTCGATTTAAAGCACTTTCTTACCTAATGCAACCCAGAAAAGAAAGGTTAATATGTTATAGACAAAAACTGCTTAAACAAAGTATTTGTAGATAGCCACAGAAACATCATGGACTTTGCTCTGACATTTTGTACTTATACCTGGGGATCTTTGCTCTCTCTTCTTAACATGAATCTCCAGCACAGCAGGATTGCTGCTTTCACTGCATGGTGTTCATTCAGCAAAACTAATATCCAAACATGCAATTTTAAACTGGCATGAGGGCAAGGTCTGGCTGACTATTTAGAGTAGTGGGGATTTCAAATATGGACATAAGGATTACTCTTCTTTTGACTATATATAATGGCATGATCACTGTAATATAACTATATGCTGCACTTAATTTAACCAGGAATCAGCAAAGAAGAGACATCTGCATGGTTCGGTACATGAGCTGGTTGTTGCAGTCTAATTCTTAGTGAACATTTGGTGCTAACTGGCACCCTCTATGGATGTCTCAGCAAAGACCAAAGATTTCATCTGATACAAGGATGAATCATCCCTGTGGTTGCTTCCCAGGGTTGTAAGGCACCACCTGCTCTTAGCGTGAGGAACTCTTGTTTGTGCTTGCGATGGGTCAGCTCCCTGAATCCACCAGTCTCTGGAAATGCAAGCACTGCCTTCCAGGCCTCCTCATGACTCACCCTCTCTGTACAGGTTAGCGAAAGCCACACATCAATCCCCGAGTCCTCCGAGCATCCCTCTGGAGAGCTCAGTCTTGTTTCACTAAACACTCAGAACTCTCAGATTCACTACCCCCGCAGGAAAGAACACGCCAGCTTGCAAGATTTAACTTAGGATCACCATTCCACTTAACACACAGCACTTACAGTGAAAACAAGAGTAAATTTATTTCAAAGAACCGATTCAAGTGACAGAAAATAAGAATATCGGGAACAAATCATTACATATAAAACAAAATCATAACATGCTTTCTAGAGCCTAAACTTAACTAACAAAGCATTCTGCGATTGCCTAAAAGATAGCTTATTCCAAATACTTTCCCCAGTGTTTTCAACCAGTCTGGCTGAGATCCCTTCTCATACGATCATGTCGTTGGCAGCATGTCCTCACAGACTGAAGAAATACCTGGAGGTTCAGTTGTTGTTTCAACCCCAGATATTGTTTCAAAAGTTCATTGTCTTACTTCTAAACAGGATAACTCCTGCCGTTTTTGTTTTTTCCTGCAGCTCCCACAATTGCATTAGCATTTTGCTCAGACTGTAAATGGGCATTGATTGTTAACCATACAATACTCAATCTGTATATGATCAGCCAGAATGGGATAAACGTCTGTTCCTCTCTGATAGAAGTGCATGGATCACTTTTTGGTGACCTGCCTTAACTCACAGACCCAGAGAATATAATTTTTAGGATGGATGGATAAATAACTCTTCACATATTTTCCATACATACACCTTGTAATGATTATAATGACCAGTGTGCCACAGGTTTTCATTAGAGACTTTACATAACCCCATTTGGGTGAACTGATACCCCTATGTATCCCTGTGCCCTCTGCCAGTTGGCATCAAGAGGCCCTTCGGTTACACTACGCTACCCTCTTAGCATTAGTTGTTGAGTGGACTCATATTGGTGGGACAGTATTGTGTTGAGAGGAAATCAATCTCCAGGTGCTATCAATCTAGCAAGTTTCATGAATGATATATTTACTTAAATATGAATACAGGGGCACAGCTTTGCTTTATAGAAAGAACATGGCTGAAGATCTCATTGGGACACTCAGGTCATTCTGACACTTCTAGCGATATCATGTTTAATGTCCAAATCTCATTGCCTCTGTTGTTAGTGTCAATGCATTTCCTCAGTCAATGAGGTCTGGGATTCAGTAAGAACTTGCATTGAGAAAACATTTAGTATATGTAGTTTCTAACAAAAACAAGAGGAGAAAAAAGACACAAGCTTAATTGCTATAGAAAGAGACTGTTTTAAGTTAATTATTTTAGATACATGAATTTGCAGGTTATCCTTACATAAATACTCACCCCATAATACTGCCAAGGCCAATAGGATCTGGGTTAACTGCTATTTTGTGTGCCAACTGCACAAAATAAAACTAGATTGAGCAGCTACAGCTAGTAAAGTACTTACACCATTTCTAAAGGTTTCTATTTGTTCTTGTCCTTTCAAGGTAAATCTGCCTCTGGGTAGAAATGAGCTTTCACAACAGCCCACAGTATAACAAAAAATCCTGACATCCTCTCTTATTTCTATAATTTCCCATGTTTACTTAAGCAAAGGGAGAGTAAAGTCCCATCACTTTTACTTCTCCTCCCTCTTTATACCATTTTGGGAACTCTTTCCAAAAATTCAAAAAGATTTCCTTTAAATGATGTTTGTACTTAATTAGGGCTTGATTGAAAGCCCTTTGGTTCAAGCTCTTAGGTTATATCTACACAAGCACTTTTATCAGTAGAAATTTTGTCAGTCAGGAATGTGAAAAAAATCCTGACTGACCTAAGTTTCATTGATAGAAGCGCCAGTGTGGACAGCGCTATGTCAGTGGGAGATACTCTTCCACCAACATAGCTACCACCGCTTGTTGGGGGTAGTTTAATTATGCTGGCAAGAGAGCTCTCCCTCATCAGCATAGAGCAGCTAAACAGGAGAACTTACAGCAGCACAGCTGCAGTGGTACAACTGTGCCGCCATAAGGTCTCTACCGTAGACATAGCCTGAGTGACCAGAAACAACATACTGCATTGTTAGAATAATAAAAATATCACAGAAAGGCAATTTAAAAATGAGTTAAGAAACCGTAAGTCAGAGCACAATAAGAAACTATGTACATGCAATGTATGCTTTGACTATCAGCTATGATATTCTCTATAGCAGGGGTGGCCAACCTGTGGCTTCAGAGCCGCATGCGGCTCTTCAGAAGTTAATATGTGGCTCCTTGCATAGGCACCAGCACCAGGGCAGGAGCCAACTTTCCAATGTGCTGGGGGGGAAGGGGTGCTCACTGCTCAACCCCTGACTCTGTCACAGGCCCTGTCCCTACTTCACCCCTTACCCCAAGGCCCCCGCTCCTTCCTGCCCCCTTCCCTGAGCCTGTCATGCCCTCGCTCCTCCCCCCAGATCCTCCTGAATGCTGCAGGAGGCACGGGGAAGGAGGGAGAGGTGCTGATCAGCAGGGCTGCTGGCAGACGGGGTGGAGCTGTTGGGAGATATTACTGTGGCTCTTTGGCAATGTACATAGGTATATTCTGGCTCCTTCTCAGGTGCAGGTTGGCCACCTCCGCTCTATAGCACTACACGGCAGAGTACTAAAAATCATTAAAAGAAACATTTTGTTTTAAATTCAAGATGTACTTCCCGTATTTTACATGGATAAATTAATAGGTTTTTTTCAGTGGTGAATACAGAAGGAAATAAAAAGATTGACAGATATATACAAATTGATGGATATGTGCATGTACAACGCTTACTTGACTAAAGGAGGTTCCACCATTCTTGCTTCTGGTTAGATTGAATTTGGCAGTAATTTCTTTCAAGTCTTTAATATAAGACAAAAGATCTAATTGCCATATTCCACAAGCTGATCCCAGGATGTGTGGGTCAATCTATTCCAGAGCTTTTCTACTCAACTTTGGCCAAGGTTGATTGTAAGCCCTGATCTAAGGTCAACATAGTCTCTAAAAATCAGTGATGACATTAGTTAATTTCATAGTTATCACAAAATAACATACTTATTAGTTGGTAGCTAAACAATAACTCCACTGGAAACAATGGCAATTACATAGTAAATTGTGTTAACGCTAGTGCATTATCTCCTAACTGTACAATTAGCTCATGTCACCACTGTGTCCTATGTTTAGAAAGTTGATGATGCAATACATCTATATCATAATTGCAAAGATAGTTGGATAAGATGCATCTGAAGAAGTGGTTTTTTACCCACGAAAGCTTATGCCCAAATAAATCTGTTAGTCTTTAAGGTGCCACCAGACTCCTTGTTGTTGTTTTTGGATACGATAGAAACTTTCAAAAGAATTGAATTCTAATATTACACTGTGGCACCACTTCCCCCATAGAAAACCATTACCATTAAATATAGAACCTAAACAACTGTGGAGGATGACGTTACCGACAATAGAAATATGGTGGCAGGACCATATCTTGGAAAAAAATCTACAATACTGTCTCTTTGGTAAAGATAATGTGCTGCTGCTGCATAGAACTAATTCCATTGATTTATAATAGTCTATCAAGAGAAATATTTTATCATATAGGAATACGGATTTGGATAGGTAGAAAAAATCCAATCAGAGAAATATACCCATATGTTAGTAAAATATCTAGTTTTAGTAGTTCAGAAATGTAAAAATGCCTTTATTGTGCAGTTTACCTGATAATAAAACAAGTGTGTGTGATTTTATAAACTTAAGTTATTCTCTGAAAATAAAATTATGAAATGACATGAGAACTGTGAGGAAATTGAGCTTTTGTACTGATTGTTCAAAATGCAATACCCACACCATTGTTCACCCTGTGCCTGATTCTCTTCCCACTTAAACTGGTGTAAATCAGAAATAACTCCACTCAAGTTAGTGGAACTACAATGATGTAAAATCTGTGTATGTGAGAGTAGAACCATGCCCAGTAAATACATATGGCTATTTCCTCTTTTATATCCATGTCATATTAAAAATAAGATGATCCGTGATTGTAGGATATTATTGCACTTCCCCTTCATCCACATGCTACCACCCTGTGGCTCAAGAGTGGGAGGAAAGTGGGCAAATCAGGAAGACATCTCAGGTATCTGTCAGAGATTCAGAGCCCAGATGGGGGAAATAAATATATAAAAATGCATAAAAAGACTGACTTTAAATTTAAAGTGGCTGTTTAGCCCTAGTGGTGATCCTGGATCACTGTTTTTGAGAAAACTGGATTAGATCTTCAACTGGTGTAAATTAGAATTACAACCAGAGTTAAATCAATGGTGCTATGCTGATTTACACCTCTTAGAATATGCGTCACTGAGTATTCTTAACTAATACAAAAGCAGCCATTTTCACTCTTAGTTATTATTGAGTCACTCCTAATTAAATAAAATGATTAAAAAAATAAGCACCTATGTGATTTAGGCTCCCATGTCCCAAGGCTCCTAAGTCATATAGGACTTCTGAAATTTTCACTCAGTATCTTCAAATTCAGAATGATGGAAACTAAAGCATACGTTAGGGGATACTGCAACATTTACCTGTGACAGGAATATTTTAGATGCATGCAGTTGTATTCATTGTATTTCTCATTTTTCTCTTTGTGACAATAAAATTTCAAAGAGCTTGTGGTTTAGAACACCTCTTTTAAGGCCAACTCCACCTACTTTTTCATCTCTGCTCATACTAGTTATGTGGTTATAAGAATACAAAGGAATCTGCATGATTTCAGTGCATGACTCATTTCCAGCAAATCAGCACACATACTTTCAATTTTTCATGCATGAGAGATATGTAAAACTATAGATGTTTGGGCTTTCAGAGCAAAAATCAGCAAAATATGTAAGCATTGTATCTAAAACCATTACTGAAGTTAAATTCTAATTTTTTATACATAAACTGCAGTGTGAATTGGCAGGTATTAAGAAAGCGTTTTAAGACAGTGGACAAGATCTTGGCCTCATCTTTCAATGCTTTACAGCACAAAGCCAGCTTCCTGAGGTTTCACTTAACATAGGGGAAAAGCCCTGTGGAGGCAAAGACCATTGTAAGGCTCAGCACTTTCTCTTAGCACTCCTGGAATAGTGTGTGTGTGTCAGGGGCATGGCTGGGGAACCCTATATAAACATCTATATATCATCCCTATATATCTATATATCATTTAGAGAATAAATGAGATATAATACTCATTCTAGAAGGACAAACCAAAGATTTACAATGAAAATAAAGTTCAACCTCAGTTATTCAAAAATATCTGTTATTTAAAATATGGATGTTGATTAATTACTTTAAACACTCTCCAGGGCTTAGTTTCTCCCATGTTAATCAGATAGCTGAGGTTGTACTGTATATGGCCCTATATCTAATGATCCACAGATTAAGAAGTATAAGGATAAAAAGAAATAAATAGATGTCAAAATCCTCAGATTCATGTAAAAAGAGAATGCAAAAAAATATCATTATGAATAAATCTTTGAAACTTTCAAATAAAAATTTTCCGTCAAAATTATGGAGAAGTCAGAAAATCAATACACAGATAGGTTCAAATACCAGAGCAATGCAAGGCCAGAATTCCACGATCTGTCAAAAATGGGAGAATGCTGTTGTGTTCAGTTGTATATAAAATGTTTACAGCGCTTAGTTTGGCAAAACTTCTTTGTGTTGTAAGTCAATATGTTTATTAGAGATGTGAGCTCAATTTCCTGAAAGTAATTTGAGGAGTCAGAAAACTGCAGACACTCTATAGTTTACACCACTACAGACCACTTCTGCATCTGGTACCAACTAATGAACCTGATAATGAACATAAAATCAGAAAGAAAGAGGTTTTGTGGTTTGGTTTGTTTTGTTTTTTGGTTTGTTTTTTTTAATCCTCCCCCCTCCAACATCCTATACAGAACTTTAACAAACAAGACATTCTTTTTGGATCAGATACCCATTATCAATTTAGACAGAGAGTGTCTGAACCACTATTATCTGCAAATGATTTATGAAGGCAGGTATTTCTCTACCTGAACATTTTAGTGAACCATAAATATAAGTAAAGACAGAAACTGAGATTCACAGAAAAGGACCTGAAAAACATCTTAGATGGAAAATTATTTCCACTTGCGGAAATTTCTCATTCGCCATCAAAAACTCATTTGCCTAATTGACTTTTGTGAATTTCCATGTTAGCCAAAATACTCCTCCTCCTTTTCTAATGATAAGCTCATTTGGATAAATTGGGTTTCATTCAAAATGAATAGCACAACACAGATACTTTCTTAAAACCTCCTGAAATTAGGCCATCATTAAGTGTATGAACCAAAGCCCACTGAATTCAACTGGAGTCTTTCCATCAACTTCAATGGCCTTTGGATCAGACCTAAAATATTATCCTTAGGACAAGAATATTTTTAGTATCACCATAAAATAACGGCAGTTTTTAATTGCTGTTTAAGAATATATCTTTGAACAAAGAAAGGTCTGTAGAAGCCAGACTCCCTTTCTAAACTAGCTGTAAACTGCAATACGGTGAGAGTATGGCCTCAGGCAAGACACTTAACATATTTGTACATCAGTTTCCCCATTTGGAAAATGGGATTAATAATTCCTGTCTCACAAAACTGACATGAGATTGAATTAATTAGTGGTAAATTATGTATAGACACAGTCACAGACTGGTGCCATTGTGGAGTAGCACCACACCCATGCCAGCTTCAGGATGGGCTCTATGCCTCAAATTCCTCCTGCCTTCTTCCTTTGAACTCTCATACAAAGGCAAAATGTGATCTGGCCCTCAATATGTGAAGTGCTTTGAGACTGAGATTGAGATTGGATTGAAGGTACCATAGCAGTGCAAAGTATTACTATAAAATCTCACAAACATAGTATTTGATTTGTATCAGGTTGTTATGAAGTCCCAAAATATTCTATATTCTATATTTTTTTATAAAAACAAAGCCATAACTAAATAACTCGTCAATTGTTAGCTTTATCTCTTATAATATCATGAATATGCCTTTTTGATATATTTAGCAAAGAATCTTTTCTTCAGGTGTATGTCCAATTTAGGTCTTTCCACGTTGTATTTACTTCTTTCCCAATTGTTATTTGGTAGATTCAAAAATAAACTGCCCTTTTAAAACTAAAACAGAAAGCAAGTCTTCTTTTGCATTACAATAAAAACTCAGAGTGATGAACACCTTGGGAATGGAAACTGTTCGTAACTCTGAAATGTTCATAACTATGAATAAAACGTTATGATTGTTCTTTCAAAAGTTTACAACTGAACATTGACTTAATATACTTGAAATTTTACTATGCAAAAGAAAAATGCTGCTTTTAACCATCTTAATTTAAATGAAACAAACACAGGAACAGTTTCCTTAACTTGTCAAAAAAATTTAACTTTCCCTTTCTTTTTTTTAGTAGTTTATATTTAACACAATGCTGTAGTGTATTTGCCTTTTTTTTTTTTTGTGCTGTGCTGCTGCCTGATTGCGTACTTCCAGTTCCAAATTAGATGTGCAGTTGACCTGTTAGTTTGTAACTCTGGTGTTCATAACTCTGAGTTCTACTCTATGTTAAAAGCTTGCAGTAAAAAAATAATATGATCGGAAACAATTTGTACAGTGGAACTCAATTATTAAAAGAGACATTTAAATTATATAAATCCCACATTACCACATGCATAAGGACACTTAGGCACTCATCTAATCGATCAGTATGCACGCATGCTGAAATTATATATCTAATTTAATAAATAATGATTATTTACAGTTGTACAGTGCCTTCTATCAGAGGACTTCAAAATGCTGTAGAAATGAATGAATAAAGTCTTTAAAGGAAGGAAAATATAACCCCTACTTTGCAGTTAATAAAACTAATGCACAAAAACTAAGACCCACATTTTCAAAAGTGGACTCTAATATTGAATTTTCCAGTTTTTGGGAACCCGATTTTAGACTTAACTTAGTTTTCGGGACTCTATTTTCAAACGTGCTTAGCACCCACAAATAGGAGCTGCAGGAACTCAGCACTCGTGAAAATCAGACCTACGTTATCTAAAATAGGGTACCTAAACGTTGAGGCACTTAAATTTAGATTGCCCAATTATTCAAAATTAGAGACTAAATTTGAAAATTTTACCATAATGAACTGCCAAGGTCACATAGAAAGCCCAAAGCAGAGCCAAGAAGACAACCCAACTTTTCTGTCTCCTAGGTTTTTTAGTCACCCATCCATTTTTTATGCAGCCACTTCTGAAAATTAGGCTCAGAGTTTTATGGGTTTTGTGTTAATCTCAAAATAAAAAGATTTAAGGCACTGTTTATTGTAGTTTGCAGTAAAAGTTTAGACGTTATCTCACAATGAATTGCAATCTTCCCCCTACTGCCTAAGGATACCACTACATTTCTCCATGCTAGCGACTCGGTCTAGCATCAACAGCAGCATTCCAGTTTCAGAACTCCTGCTTCAGACATATTGAGTAGGGACTTTCACATAGGTACACATCCATCCCAGTGGGTAGGAAAGAGAAGAGTGCATCATCCGTTCACACCCTGTAGCAACTAACCACAGAGAAGTGTTGTGGTCTCTGCAGAGATTATCAGCCATCCCTGTCAAAGGATAAGGGTTTCAGTCATAGCTGCTACTGGAGAATAGAGAGGATAGAAGAATGAAATAAGTATAAGAACTGCCCAGAATGAAAATGTACAGGAAAGGTCAGGTGGCCAACAAAGTTGCTGCATTGGGGATTGTGCAGCTACATTTAGAATATCTTGCAGATGACAATGGAGAAAAGACTGTGCTTGCAAAGAGCATTACATTTTATATATCAATAGCTATAAAGTGACATATATAGCTACATAAACCCTATGTATCATAAACATGTCCATGCAGTATAAAAAATCTGGTTATTCTCCTGTTTTAAAATTATCATACAAAAATATAATCTATATATACGTGCTTACAACATCCCATACTTATGTTTGATGGTCTGTGCAGAACACTATAATACAGATATTATTATACACAGAATTTTGATAATAACTAATGTAGTTAGTAGAGTGAAAAAGAAAACCATTTCATATCGAATGATTGCCTCCTTTCCCCTAAAAGTCTCTGGGTAAAGCAGAGATAATGTAAAGTTCAGCTACCAAAATTGGCTTCATTAAGAACTTTAATGAAGCACATGGGAGCCATTTATTGACTCCTCAACTATTAAGATGTAACATTATTACTGCTTTAATAGTATTTCCATTTTCATTTAGGAAATAACTAATCAAGGGATCAATGTACCAAATACTTTATTTTCTCTCCCTTGGGTCACTAAAAGTACATTTTTTAAAATGCAAAAAACGTAAAAGCAATTCCCCCCAGTGCCATATCGCATAAGCAATTTGAAGAAATAACAAGGAATGCTAAAGGTCAATGGCTACTGATCTAAGCCATGTTATAAAACAAATGAAAATTGTTAGTGGTAATTCTATCTTTCTGGTGGAAGTAAGAGATCTCTTTCACATCAAAGAAGCTTACCTCCAAAGTATGCAAAGCACCTCCACCCTGACCTGCTGTCAACCTGTGAGACATTTCTATTTCTCAGACTCACTTAGAATGCAAACTACTGTTTTCCTGGTAGTTCTCACAGCTCCACTTCCTTTGAGGTACAGATGTGTAGCCAAAGAACCCAATCAGATAACGTCCATTTACATATTTATAAAGTCTTCTGTAAAATCTCGTATCAATTGTTGCCACTATATATAGCCCTTTCAAAGTATCTTGTGGGCACAAGCGCTCCACTGCACTGCTCCCTTCAGGAGTCCTGATATATCGTATAATGTGATTTCAATGTAAATGTGGCCCATCACACAATCATACCACTTCACAAACTCTTTTCTGCTGGGGTAGCTTAAATCTAAACACACTCAAGCAGCTTGCTGCACTGGAGCAAGATTTCTTCCACATAAAAAAAAGTCAAAAACCCCAACACAACAATGCCAAGGGAAAAAAAATCTGAACATTTTCTGCAGAAAGATGGGCCGTCTCCAAATCCTTGTGCCCTATCAGACAAATTAAAGTAAATCAAGCATGAAATGAAGCAGAAGAGCCCCGAGATAAGGCTCCTTTAAGTCGTTTACAGATTAGGATAGAGAGAGGTGCATCTGGTCTCTGGCAGTGAAGGAGGCCAGTTTCTCATCTCACAATAGCAGCCTGTGTATAGGATTACCTTACCTTGTCACTGACAAGGGAAAAAGCGCCTGCAAAATGTCTCTAACTAACTTCCTAATGTTCCCAGTTAAGTTCTCTTATTAAAGTATTAACTGTTACAATGATAGAAATAAATTTTGATAAAACAAAATAAAAACAGACAGTCTTATTTATGAGCTGGTCAGATGCTGATAAACTGGGGGCTCTGCAACCAGCATCTGAGCCTCTTCACTTATCAGTGAAGATTTCGCTGCTAGAGACAGCAGATAACTTTTCAACTGGAATTAGTGAGGCAGTCAACTAACTGTATGTTACTGGTTGGACTGGTGCTTTAGCAACAGCTAAAAGGGCCTCTTGTGCTATCATATGGGATTTTGCTTTTCTAAGCAGAGAGACATTTTCCTACAGCAACTGATAGCTCAGAGGGCTGTACAGCTAATGGTTAAACTGGTGTTCTAGCAGGAGCAAAGAATCTCCTCTTTATCAGCTGTGATTCTGCTCCTACAAATTGGAGGCCTTCTTTCTTCAGGAGGCAGTGTCTTCACTGGTGCACACTGGCTCACCTTTTCTTTCTTTCCCCCCCCCCCCCGCAAAAAAATATTCTCTCCACCCTGATTCACCACTACCAGTGTGTAATACAGCTGGCAGGAGGACCATCCCTGTAAATATTACCAATATGCTTATTCATATCTTGTTGGATTTGTCTCTGAGCAATGAAAATGCTTCATTGTTTCTAGATAGTCAAATAAAAACTAACTACACCTCTTAGGATGTGTTATTGCTAAATGAAGGCAGGGTCTAAACAGTTCTTTGATGGGAGACCTTCAAGGAAAATCCAGAGTACTGCAGGAAGTGGAGTGCATGATTCAGAAGGTATCCCTCTTCCCTCTGAGTCTGTACGGAGCTATTAATGCTTCAGCATGGTTTAAAGGAGCACTCTACTGGTGGATGTGTTGGGTTTGTTTGGATAAGATGTAAAACAATTTCTGATCATTAAAGGTCTTCTGGCACTTTTTGTAAGAGTGGGTATTAGCCCCAGTGTCCAGGCCAAATTCCAATTTGGGTAGCTACACTCAGCGTAACAATTTTTTTCCTGCAGTTTCATTTGGATATGGTGTTTTTCACTCCCTCTCTTTTGTGTAGTGTTGCTGCTGCATTCCATCCCACAGAGTGCTATTTGAGTGATGGGTGAAGTGAGTCCTCTGCCTGTGCTTTCATGTTTTGTAAAGCACCTTGGGATCCATCAGAAGGAAAAGTGTTATATAAATGTAAGATAATAAATTAATTGCAGCATGAATAGTAACAGAAGGACTGCAAAGAGAGAGCCCACGTTGTTTAAAAAACATACGTAGTGTAGTACGCAATTTTCTTTGGGGTAAACAGAAGTCAAGGTGCATCAGGAAACCCAGTGTTATTCAAATATTTAAATTTACTGAGATGTGAGTGGACAGACAAAAAGGATCATGTTCACAGCTAGCATTTGTATAAACCCTTCCTCAAAAGAGTAGCAGTAACAAATGAACTCACCATTCCCTTGTGCCCTATAAATTTCATCCTTTTGTTCTTTGTGAATCTTGTAAGAATAAAAAAAAATATTACATAGATGATGAAAAAATAAATAAATTTGAAGAGACAAAAATAGAATTACAAAAACATTAAATATAAAAATCCTGGGAAAATATGCCTGCTTTTTTAAAGACATCTTTTATCCAGTAGAACAAACACTATAAAACGTTGGATGGCCTATCAGTTAATCTTTTAAGAAAAAATATGCTCTATATTCCAATGTAATATATCTACTTTATGCTGCTAGGGTGAAAATATAAAGTACAAATCTTTTTATTTATTGAAACTGCAGAAGCAAGTAAAAAATCACATTACTACAAGCGTATAAATTATTACTAGATTGTGGCAACTTTAATTTACCCTGAAAGCTCTCAAGAAAACACGTGCATATACACACATACACCCACGTCTGCCAGAAGATAGTCTTCTTAGTGTATGCACAACGTGCCTCAGGTGGCACGTGACCAGGATTCATCACCAAATTTGGTCGACTGGTTAGATCATTAGCTTCCTCGACTTGGGTCAGGTACTGATGGGGAGTGCGACGTGAACGCTGAGAGGTTATTTTTAAACAGAATGAACATTTGATCTGGATGCACAGAAAATAACGTAGACAACAGGAGTGGGTTTAACAGGTGGGTGGAGGGAAATGAGGGAACAAAAATGCCAACCCTTCTTTAACTCCCAGGAAGTTATTGGGTTCAATGCAGCAAAACTATCCAATTTAACCAAGAGGGATGGGATATGACACTTAGCCTTCCCACCCTCCCCCACAAATCTCTACCTGGGGAATCCCATGACAGAATTACTTACACCCTCCCCTCATGTTGGGGATACTCATAAGAGTAACTCTTTCTACATGAGCCTAAAGAGAATCCTCACCCCAAACAATGTGGATTGCTGGAAAATCACTGTTGGGTTCCGTGCTCAGATTCCTCCCCAGAGATACTGGGCACTAAACCCAAGTTGAGACGAAGTTTTTAGGGGAAAGCTTTTATTTTGGTTTGGTGTTTTGGCGAGGGTTTGGGGAGAGTGGTTGGTTCTGTCCCCCTTTCTCCCTCCCTTCTCTTTTTTACCGTCCTAATTAACTGGCCAGACTGCCAGCTGTAAGGAAGGTAAAACAACAACAACTCGACATGAACGTATCTGGTCTGGTGGGAAAATCCCTTCACAGCTCCCTAAAAAGGCAATCTGGCTAGACCCACAACAAAAAGCCTTCCCACTGAGACTAGACAGCACTATTTATATATTAGAAATAGGGATATTTCTCATTTCAATTTCCTCCAGCCTCCTTTTACAAATATGCACTTCTCAGCTGCATCATAATGAAAGAGCGGATGATGACAAAAGAGAACATACTGATGGCATAACACACATCACTGATTTTAGTGTTTTCTACATTTTGTATGAGTGTTCAAGTAGGTAAAAACCTCAAGGCCATTGAGAACTACAATCCTGATTCTCATCGGCCCTGCTCTTTGGTCATTTTCAACAGTGCAAAGCAAGGACAAAGTGGATGTAACACACTAATGTGATCTGGTCTCATTTTACACACACTTTGTACTGGTGAATAGAGCCCTCTATATTTATGATTCCACCCCAAAATTGTTTTCAATGGACTGAGTTAATATAATTCTCCTCTCAAAAGAGAATTGATATATTTACAAATCTGTGCCCAATTGATGGTATCTAACAAGTGCTCACTGCTTGCTGCTCTCAAATAATAAACTACCTTAAATTATGCCAAAAAAGATAAGAAGCATTCTTTATTTTCCTATTTATTAATACTGTTGGAAGGTGACATATTTACATGATATTTACAGTGCTTTCATTTTTGAAGCAGACTCATAAAACTGTTAGGAGCATTTTTTTGTTGTTGTTTCTCAGTTGTACCAGAAGGATGTGAAGTCCGTTCCATGTTGCACTCAGATAGCGTATATTTGGTCCATAAAAGAGAGAGGAAAAAATGTATTGCTTTTGCACTATATTATACAGAAAAAAAGCACTACTTCATCTAAGGTGTTTTGGAATTTGTAATTGTTGGCATTTCCAAACTTGACATTTCTCTCGTACCATAGGTACAAATCAGATTAATGGCAATGCCTATGATATAGCACACAATATTGTTATATAAAATGACAAGTATATGCATTCATGTCTTATTAATTACAATGGTTGATCAATTGCTATTGCTATACAAGCTCAGAGATGTTTTGGTCTTGTGGCCTTCATCAAAGGACCAACAACACAAAGTAAAGTACAGTTGCCACATGACTAGTATTTTCTGTATACCTAGTAGCCTGAAGGAGGCCTTCATGCTAAATAATTTAAAATCAATTTATATTCAGTTCCTGGAACGTAATATTTTTCTTCAGAAACAGTGAGAGAGTTTGTCTCCTGACAATGTTTGTAGGGGCTCAACTTCTATAAAGAACACCACAAACTAAGTGTTTCAGAAAGTGTAACCACTTTCTCTGATTTCTTTTTTTATTATTTTATTCTTTTAGCTTTATTATTCGGCACAAACCTAGTGATGAGAGAGCCTCGAAATTTTTGAGTTTATGTTTGGATGATGTTATCCAAGTTAGGTCCTCTTAAATCTAGTAATTAGAGTAGAAATCCTGGGCCAAATTCAGCACTGATATACACTGCGGCTGTGTAAATCAGTGGACAGTTTAGCCTTTTGTTCAGCCTTTTGAGAACTGCAGTCCTTCTTAGCTTCAAGTGCACTGGAAATATCATGAGAACAGCCTTCCTGGTTTTTTTAGAACTTTCATTTGAAGTCACATCCAAAACCATGGGTCTTCCAGGAACATTAAAATTAAATAATCTACACAAGAGGTAATTAGAATAGTATTGCAATTTCTATATTAATTTTAGCCCTCTTCTCAATACCAAACAACTTCCTTTTTTTGATCAGATGTTTTCATTAAGCTCTTCAGAAGAACAAGTGGATTTTTTTAGAAGAGGCTGCAGTTGTAATTAAAGATACAAATAAGAGAACTCCTATTTAGGATGGGATTTTCAAAAGTGCTCACCATTGGCCTAACTCTGCTGTTACTGGAAAATGAAATCAATAAACCAGAGCTGGGCTGAAGCTGAGCACTTTTGAAAATTCCACTTTTTGTAAGATAAATTCTATTCAGGGCAAAAATTAAACCACTGCAGGCCTCAACTGAAGAACAAAATAGTCCAACTGGACAATAATTATGGCAAATGAAACCTGTAATGGTGATGTAATCTTCTGATTAAATTACACAACATGTGTAAGTTTGTCAAAAAACAGGTAATGGCAAAGACACATGATTTGCACCAATTTGGAATTCATTGGTGTGCAACATGAATGTGACTTACACTTGGGGAGAGAACTGCAGCAGGAAAAAACTAACAGGTAGATGTGAGATAAAGCAGTTGCAACTTCTATGGGTATGTCCTCACTGCAAAGTTAAGTCAGGTGATTGGCACCTGGTACTCAGGTTAACCTAGCATGGGTGTGAGCAGCCTCACTGCAAAGCATACCCGAGTTAATGTCGCCTCACTGGTGCTGGACTCACTTCTATGTGTTGCTAGAAATTCTGGGGGCATATGCCATGGTTCTTTGTGCTGCAGTAAGAAGAGCCTCTCTATGATTCTTTCCCAGTGAATTGTGAGAGAATTTGTCTATCCTTCTATGCACACAGCTTGAATTGTGGGAGGGCACTAGAGGACTATCTGCACTTGAATGATTTAGCCTGTGTCCTCATTACAAAGTGGGACGATTAGAAGCCCAAATGAACGAGGCTCTGGAGCTCTAGCTTATACCCCAGCCAGGCCAGCTAGCTCATATTTAAAACACCAACAAACTTGGGTGAGAGTGTTTTGTGTGTGGAAGACTGGGGGCTTAGGGGCAACACCTGAGTAAGAGCCCAGTTAACTCTGCAGTGAAAACATACCCCTACATTGGACCAAATTCTACACTGTTATGCTGGAGTAAAACTACTGAGTTAATGAATATCATATCAGTGCAAATAATAGCTATTTACACACATTTTTCTCACCAGTAATTTATACCACTATTTATTAAACTGTGGTTAATCACTACCAGATTTGATCTGAGGGCTTTGAATTACACCTCTGTAATTTCAATTTATATCAGTGAGATGTGCATTGGTTCAACTGAGGGCAGAATTTTATCCTAATTCTCTAATTTATGTCTAACTTGAAGAGTTTATTTTCAATTCTGTTAGCATCACTTAGAATGAAAAGCCATTTCTAAAGCATATTTTTAGCCCAAATAAGATTTTATAGCTTCTGTTCAATCACTTTGTTTCAGTGGACAATGGCAGTATTATACAAAGAGAATTCGGGCACAAAGAGACGAATTAGAGGTGCATTTTGCCCCACAGACCTGGGGTGAAGGTAACACTCAGGAGTTTTACTGCAGCCAAAATCTTCCCTGAGGGTATGTCTACACTACAGGATTAATCCGAATTTATATAATTCGAATTTAGGAAACCAATTTTATAAATTCGAATGTATTCGGCCACACTAGGCACCATTAATTCGGTGGTGTGCGTCCAAGCTACCGTAGTAGCATCGATTTCCAGAGCGTTGCATTGTGGGTAGCCAATAACATTGAATTGCCAATAACTTCGAATTGCGGCCACACTAACCTTAATTCGGATTAACAATACCAATTTTGACGCTACTCCTCTCGTCGAGGAGGAGTCCAGAAATCGAATTAAAGGGCTCTTTAATTCGAATTAAATGGCTTCGTTGTGTGGACGGGTCAAGCGTTAATTCGAATTAAAGCAGCTAAATCCGAATTAAAGTCGTAGTGTAGACCAGGCTTGACTCTCATACCATTGCCTTCAACAGGATTACATGAAATGTAATGCGAGCCAGGGCAGGATTTTGCCCACAGATTTTTGCTTCTGTCTTCTATGATGTTCCTATTTTTCTGTGATTCCACCAAAGAAGTCTTAAAAGTATTTATTAGCAGTCTCCTATGGATTTAAAATTTTCTAACTTTTCCCATACAGGCACACTTAATTATATTGTGCCCACTTTATGTAGCAGCTACCTTCCTGACTCAAACTTCCCTGTGTTACTTAGAACTAAGAGTAGACTTTCTTCACGCATGCTCTGACACAAGCTGTTCCAAGATACAGTAACTTATGGAAATCCTTTATCCAAAATATCTCCAAACATTCAGGTAAATGAAGTTTACTGATTATTACTGCTCTAATATCCAGGAAAGATCATTTTTAATTGACAGCATTCAAAAACCCTGCCCAAGAAATTACGGAAGCCTAGCCTACACCTCTCTACTACCTTGAACAGAACAGAGAGAGTGGATTTTTCTATTCTAAGGAAGCCTGTTAAAAAAAACCCCAATTAACTATTCAGCATCATCTGAAAACCATGTTTGAAGGAATCAAACCAAAGTACACTCATGGTAATCATAATGCTTAAAGACATCCCATCAGTATAAGTCCAGCATTCAGTTATAAACAGTCAAATAGCAAACAAGCTTTCTGTTTGCTGCTTTATTTTACTGCTGTCAGTTTTCTGTGATGAATGAGGATTGTGTTAGAGCTCTGTGTGGCCCATGGGTTGGAAACCTCAATATACATTTTGACTCATATAAAATGAGTCAGAAAGAGTAAATTTTGCACATGTATATTTTCCTGTGGTGATTTACTTTAAACCATCTGTACTGCATATAACAGACACCTTAAAAAACTTCATTTGTCTTTGTAACTAAATTACATTACCACAGTATTCCCTCAGCATTCTATATAGTAACTGTAGAGAAGAACAATTACCATTTTGAGTTAAGTAGTTATTTATTTGTTATATACATTGTGCTAGGCATTGTTCATCCATACAGGAAGACTCTAAACTCTTTGGGGCAGGGACAGTCTTCTTAACACTTAATCCTGCAAACAATTAGTTTAATGGGATTGCAGATGTGTTTAAAGATACTCACAGGCATACATTGTTTTCAGGGTTGGGACCTTGGTTTCAAGGGCAAACTTAGAAAGTTTATGAAGCCTGTACTGTACAGTGTTCTATAATGTACTTTACTCTACATTATATAACACCTGCCCTAATATCATTTTTTTCACAAAAGTGAAATATTTTAAGTACACTCCACCCCAGCTCTTTCCTACAGGTATCACTAAGTGATTTTGTCTCATTTTCTCTCTCTTTGCACATATCACTATATTTAATGACAGAGTTCACTAACTGCTCTAAGGCTAAACGTCAAACCTACATTTATAAAGGTAGATGTGGGTTCATTTATTTCCTGCTCTCATTGCTCTGACACTCGAAGCAAGAGAAGAAGGAGAACATTTTCAAAAATGGTTTGGCTCCAAATACCCTAATTCCCATTAGAAGCATACAACTATTTTTTATTTCTTCTTTTGCCATTAATTACAGATAAATTCATCTTTCTCTTGTGAAGCCTGAAGTTTGTTGTTGTTGTTGTTGCTGTTAGATGAGTTACATTCAAACTTCAACAAAAAAGATGAAGCCAACATTGAAATTCATCTCACAGTCCAGAATTTACTTAACGGCCAGCCTGTGTGCTGTGATAAACGGAATGATGATCCGGCAACATGTCTTTATCCATGGTTTGCTTTAATTAACGCCAGCTTGTTTGTTGAAAAGATGATTAATATGCCAATGAAAATTGCATAATTGAATACCACAACACTGGCACAATCAGAAAGACACATGCAGTTTTTTGATTAACATTTATTATTATTATTATTATTGTGCGTTTTAATGTACTCTTCCCACTATGAAATGATGCAGTTTTTGACTGAGAGGTGAGAGAGAGGAAGCAGGGCTGAGTGCAAGATCCTTCATGGGTGAGAACAAAATAAAATGTAGTCTAGTCCTGATTAAATAGTTCCTTGGTCAAGTAGCCGTATTTCAAAATTCAAAATACAGGCAACCTCAGGAGAGCAAAAAAACCTCAGCAAAAATAATATCCACGAGGAAAAAAATTGTGGTAGCCCAGGATAAAAATGACAGTAATGTACAAGGAAAATCCAAACCATTCATGCAATATCAAGTGAACTAGTCTTCAGAGGGAATAGCAGAAAACAATAGTAATTATCATGAAAAATATGGGACTTCTGTTTTTTAAAATGCTGATGTTTTTATACTAACCAGCCAACTACAAAATAAGAGAAATAAAGCACAGTTTTGTATTTCATCTTCTAAAATAATTGCTCTGATTGTAGTTTTGTTCATTACCTGAGTTTATTGCTCTTTTAAGTATAATACACCTCTACCTTGATATAACGCTGTCCTCGGGAGCCAAAAAATCTTACCGCATTATAGGTGAAACCACATTATATTGAACTTGCTTTGATCCGCCGGAGTGCGCAGCCCCGCTCCCCCGGAGCGCTGCTTTACCGCATTGTATCAGAATTTGAGTCGCGTTATATCGGGGTAGAGGTGTACTGTGTTTGTTACAGTGGTAACATTTAAGTCCTTGGGAGTTTTACCTAATATAAATGGATATGGTTATCTCAATATTTCCCTATACTTAGTATTCTATAGGAAATAATAACCAGAGTCATACAAATGCTGATGTTACTTAACTACCAATTCTTACTTAGTTGCCTAGTGCAAATGGCAAGTTTTTAAGGATCAGCACTGTACTTTTGGTATAAAAATAAATGCAGTTTCCGTAAATGAGTTTCATTATAGTTTTGTAAATTCCTTTACTACATTATACAAGAGCTACTAGTAAAACAACTGCAATTTCTAAGCCAGTGTAAAACCATACAAAAACTCCGTAGCAATTTTTTCCACAGTTAACATTTATATACTGAGTGTAGACCTTCAATATTTCAGCATGTGCATAGATTCCATGATAATCAAAATTCTATTATTTACATTAATCCACACACTTGCACACAGAAACATACAAACCAAATACTGCTCTACATCACATGGGGCTGCTAAGGGGTAATGAAAGCATTCAGGCCTCTGTATCCTTACCATAACAACACATCAGCAGCATGTAAGGATTCCTACTTAGGTCCAATCAGTCCTTCCTACAGAAAATACTGCAGAAGAGGTCTCTTGGGAAGTAGAATCTCTATAAGGATCTCCTTGCAGAGATCTCCTCATATTACGCTGGTGGAGGTGAGGGGGGGAGCTGTCTGCAAGCAGAAAAGGCCACTTAGAAGAGATTTGAGTATCTAAGGGAATCCAGGGCTACCCACCTTGAAGCACTGTGCCTCGGCAGTGGCAGTGGCCCCTCAGCAGTTCCTAGCCACAGCTGGGCTTCTGGAAACTCCAAGACAGAGTGAGGAGGAAGCTTAGTGGAAAAGATAAAGCCTTAATCAGTTGGGGGGGGGGAGAAAAAATGGGAGTACTGTTAGCCCGACCCAAATCCGACCCAGTCTCCACCTTTTACCCTGCATTATGTTGAGAAGACTCCACCATATCTGGTGCTGCAGAGATGCATGAAGACTCCTTCTGCTGCGAAGGGGGTATGTTCATGCAGAGAGGGTCATCTTCATGCATGGATCCAGGAGGCATGATCTGATCCATAATTGTAGGCAGAGGATCCGGTTAGGGCTCCCATCAGTTTGTTAAAGTCCCAAGGGGGCACTGTTCTGCTAGCTAAGGGCATGGGTAAGTCCCCAGACTCCTCTGTTTACAAATCAATGGACTGAAGATGCTAGTAGGGAAAACTCACAGGAGTTTTTTTGTTTTGTTTTGAAGAACCACAAAGTGGTTCTTATGTTTCCTCACCCAGGCCTCTGTGAACCATCCAGCCTTGCTCCAGGAGAATAACTGTGGGAACAGCCTTACTGATGGTGTTACTCTTCTTTTCCAATTCCCACCAAATACTAATGGCAGGATTTTACCTTCAGGGCCTTTTCTGCTCTTGATATTTTAGTGATCAGAGTATGTATAGTAACTGCCACTAATCAGGATGTGAGTAATAAACAGAAAGTCGTTGCCCCGGAGAAGACCCTGTAGTTGTCAAAACATATCTTCTTTATATTAATTGCAGGGATAATGGAGGAGTTGCACCAATTGAAAACCTGCCTGAATTAAAATAATAAATGTATTTGTGAAATATATTCAACTGCAGAGGATATAAAACAGTATAAAATGTTAATGAAATTATGAACAAAAAAGAAAAGTTTGATCAAAGCCTGAACCAAGTAACAAAAGTAAGGATCTGAACTGATTAAAGCTTTCATGGGTGTAGGATTTTGATAATATTAATCATTGTACTAGTCTCACAACTTGAAACAAAATTAAGGGCAGGTCCACATTGGGGCGGGGGATCGATCTAGGAAACGCAACTTCAGCTACGAGAATAGCGTAGCTGAAGTCGACGTTTCCTAGATCGAACTAAATTTACTTACTGCGGGTCCACGCGGCGCAGGCAGGCTCCCCCGTTGACAGCGCTTCCTCCTCTCGGCAAGCAGGAGTTCCGCAGTCGACGGGGGAGCGCTTCTCGGATCGATCTATCGCGTCCAGATGAGACGCGATAAATCGATCCCAGAAGATCGATCTCTACCCGCCGAATTGGGCGGGTAGTGTGGACCTACCCTAAGACTTCCTAATGGGTGAGACCTCTCAGACTATGGACTAAGCATTCCTATGGAAGTGATAGAAGCCACATCCTTTAGAACATTTAAAACAAGAATGGGCAAAGCACTAGGCAGTAAGCTACAGGGAACAAAACTGCATTGCCCACCATGGGAACGGTCTACATGACCTACTGGGTCTTTTCCATTTCTATAATTATATTATGTTGAAAAATGAAAACTTGCATGAACTTTTTTATATGTTAACTACGGGTCCAAGAGATTCAAATGATCAGTTACTAAGAAAATATGGCTGTTATTTACTCAGTAGCTTTTAGTGCCACACATCGCAGTGCATGGGGAAAAAAATCATCACTGCTTTCCTCATTCTTCTGCTGAACTAGTCTTTTATTCCCAGACCTGGGCATGACTGCTGAACTGGAGGCTTTCAGCCATAAATTCAGGCTTCATCTGAGCTCTCAGGCCATGAAGGCTGCCTCAGAAACTCAAGGACGTTGTGCAGCACCACACCTATAAACTTCCCCTTTTCTTAATATCATCCCATGACTCCTAATCAGACCCACTTTTACTGTAAGTAACAAACTGTCTCCCTTGAGTCTTACAGAGCCCCTTAGTCATTGCAAGCTATACATATTTAGTTTTTTAATCTTTATTCCCAGGTCATTCTCTCCAACCCCCAATCAAGATTTGTCAATATTCTTCAAGTATTGAGACATCTGGACCTGAACATAATAATCCAGGTGCAATCACACTAGAGACACATATATAGAACCTATAATTTCCCCGTCCTGTGTTGTGACACATGCATGTATGCTGGGCAAAAAAATGCACATCTTTCTTACTGTGCTGTTGTATCACATTCCCAGCTCATGATTACTTTGCTTCTTCTGTCATCCCTGCTTCTCTTTTGCTATTTTTAACTATTATTAATTATTTTGTTTCTCCCTCTGAATTTCTGTGTTTTGGGTAATCTTACTTGTATGTTATACTTTCATTATTTTTCTGTCTTCATGGGTGTTGACAACTACTCCCAACTTATTATTATTTGCAAATGTTATTAATGAGCTCATCTGGATCATTAATGAAAATATTAAATAAGGCCAGATAAATAAGACCATACCATACATAGATCACTGTATTTCCCCGCCAGTCAATGCTCTAAAAACTGAATATTTTGTCATTTATTAAAGCCCTTTGTTTATGATCCTTCAGCCAGGTTCATATCACATGACAATGTTGATAACTAAACCAGACTGAATTAATTAATTTGTAGGGTAAAGTTTTGTTAGGATCAAATGTTTACTAAAATACAAATATATTAAGCCCTGCTCTACACTACAAACTTACATTGGTATAACTACCCACCCCTGAGCGACGTAGTTATACTGACCTAACTTCTGGTATAGACAGTGCTGTCAGAGTGCTTCTCCCGTCAATATAGCAACCGCTTCGCGGGAAGGTGGAATAACTACACTCCCATCAGTGTAGACAGCATCTTTACTAAGTGTGCAGCTGTGCTGCTGTAGCACTGTAAGTCAAGACAAGCCCTTAGTATTTGTTCAATTATTTTACATGAAATAATATATTTGTATCACTAGTCCTTGTTCTTTTATTTGCCTGTGTACAGTAAATCTCTTTACTATTTCTTTTAGAACCCTATCATTAATATTGTCTTATATATGAATGTTGAAATTTCACAAATATTCCCTGGCATAATCTTTATCTATATCCATTTTATAAGGAATTTCTCTCTTAATAGTTTATAATTTTAAAAAAGATTTATTTTAAAAAATTATGTATGTAAGCCACTATAGCATCATCATCACCACCACAATTTGGAAGAAATCTAATGTTGTGCCAATATTTAAAAAGACTAAACAGGATGCTCTGGGTATGCCTGTCAATCTGACATTGATTCTGGGCAAAATAATGGAACAGCTGATACGGGACTTGATTATTAAAGAATTAAAGAAGGGTAATATAATTAATGACAATCTACCTACGTTTCTGGAAGACAGATCTTGTCAGACTAACTTGATATCTTCTATTGGTGAGAATACAAGTTTGGTAGATAAACTTAATAGTGTTGTTGTCATATACTTAGATTTCTGTAAGGCATTTGACTTGGCACCACAACTCCATTTTAATTAAGTAACTAGAACGATAGAAAATCAACATGGCCTACATTAAAAGCTGGCTAACTGACTGGCCTCAAAATGTAACTAAAATGGAGAATCAGCATTAAGCAGGTGTATTCCCAATGGGGTCCCCCAGGGATCGGTTCTTGGCCCTATGTTAACATTTAATTTTTTTATCAATGACCTGGTAAAAAACATAAAATCATCACCAATAAAGTTTATAAATGACAGAAAGATTGCGGGAGTGGTAAATAATGAAGAGGACAGGTCTCTGATACAGAGTGTATCTCTTGGTAAACTGAGAGCAAGCAAGCAATAGGAGTTTCAATACACCTAGGAACAAAGAATGTAGGCCATATATACAGGATGAGGGAATCTGTGAAGCACTGACTCTGAAAAAGACTTGGGGTTCATTATGAATAATCAGCTGAACATGAGCTCCCAGTGCAACACTGTGGCCAAAAGAGATAATGTATTCCTTGAATATATAAACAGGAGTATCAAATGGGGTAGGGAGGTTATTTTACTTCTGCATTTGGCACTGATGCAAATGCTACTGGAATATCATGTCCTGTTCTCGTATCCACAGTTCAAGAAGGATGTTGATAAATTGGAGAAGGTTCAGAATAGAGACATAAGAATGATTAAAGGATTAGAAAACATGCTTTAGAGTGACAGACTCAAGGAGCTCAATCTATTTAGCTTATCAAAGAGAAAGTTAAGGAGTGATTTGATCACAGTCGATAAGTATGTATATGGGGGAAAGAAATTTGGTAACTGGGGGCTCTTCAATCTATCAAACAAGGGTATAACAAGATCCAATAGCTTGAAGCTGAAGCTAGACAAATTCAAACTTGAAATAAGGCACAAACTCTTAAACAATGAGGGTAATAAACCACTGGAACAACCTACCAAGGGATTTGGTGGATTCTCCATCTCTGGCCAATTTTAAATAAAGATTAGACATTTTTCTAAAAGGTAGGCTCTAGTTCAAACAGGAATTCATGCAAATCCTATGGCCTGTTGTAGCGAGATGGCGTGGCCTCCCTCATTGATGGACAGCAAGGGACAGCCACCGCCTGCTCCCTGGTGGGCAGAACCAGGTAAGCCCAGCCCACCCCACCAGAAGTGTAAGGGTGGGACAGGAAAAGGAAGTATAAAAAGCAGGCCCCACAGCTCAGTAGGTTGAGAGCCACCACGGGAGACAGATGTATCCTGCCTGCTGCTGAAGCCTGCAGAGGACCCCCGCTGTACTGAGGACTGGCCAGAGTTCCCAGAGCCACCACCCGCATGAGACACTGAGGAGCTGCTGAGGCTGCCGCTGACCACCAACCCTGGGGAGATGGAAGACACCCACAGCCCAGAGGTACCAAACACCGGGGATGTAGGAAATAGCCCAGGGACAGCCGACTGTAGTCTGGCTGCGTGGCTGCCCACAGATAGGTCAGCATGTTGCGGCTGGACTCCCCACCCATCCCAGTGGCGGAACACTCTGCCACTGTTAGGGCCCTGGGCTGGGACCCAGTGGAGTCAGGTGGCCCAAGTCCTCCTACCCCCTGCCGTCCCCACCCCTGGGGTGGCAGCTTCCCAACAGCAGACCAGGAGGCCTGCGCTAGTCTACTGTCTGCCAGAGCTAGGATGATAGATCCTTTTGCTGCTCTGCCCTGATTGCAGGCCAGAGCCCCTAACTGTTTGCTGCCCCACCCTGACTGAGGACCTGAGCTCATAGACCCTTTTGCTGCTCTGTCTGGCCTGTGGGCCTAAACACTAGAAGCAGCTAATTCCCCACTGTTGAGATCACCCTTACAAGTGTGTGACAACGAGGAGGCATGGCCTCCCTCAGAGATTGACAGTGAGGGACAACCACACACTCCTTCACCTGTGTTATGCAGAAGCTGAGAACAAACTATCACAATGTTCCCTTCTGGCCTTATAGTCTATAAATCTATAATTTGCCTCCCTCCATGCTTTATTTATGGACCTATTTCCACTACTCTAAAAGGATAAATCAACATTCAGTAAAAGAGTTGTGTTTTTTACTAGAGTTTCTATGGGAGGCAAGCCTAAAATTAGTCTATCGAAGGTAATAATATTAATCTCAACATATACAGATAAGCCAGTTCAGATAATATGTACTGTATATTCTCATTTTGATGCACAAAGAGTTAGCACAGATGCTAAGTTGAAACAATACCTCCCAGAGAAGGAAGATGATGTAGGGGTAAAAAATCAAAACAGTGCTTTTAAGTACTTTTCATCTGAGAATCAGAGAGAATGCAGTGTCCTCACATGCAAATCTCCAAATAGCACTCTTAAACTTTAGGAGTTTTTTCATACAACAAGAAGCTTGAGCTTACAATTCACATTAGTCAAGCTGAGCAACTGTAATAACTGACCCAGCTCATTGGTACCTATCATACTATTTGGTGCATAAATGGACATGCAAGTGACTCATAGCCATTGTGGTGCCATAATTTATGCAACATAATAAATGCAGCTCTGAGAGAAAATGAGGCTAGCATAATCACATAGCATCCGATATGCACAAAAGTAGACTGCATTGTGCACTATATCAATGACATAATAGTTGCTCCTTGGATGTCATTCCAGAAAGCATTTGTCTAAGCCACTTGTAGAAACTTTTGAAATCATGCTCCACTTTACATATTTGAGCTCTATAAAGACCATATTATCAAAGCATCTGCATCAAACCAATTTATTGTTTCATCTCAAAATCGGTCCCCTGGTTTTGTTTTAACTGACAATAGCTCCAGTGAGATATAAAAGGAGTGAAGATGGCTAATTTACATACCCCGATGACTTACACATTGTCTGATGCTGATGATGCTTTATTACCTTCATAATAAATAGTAATCATGTTACAAATTTCAATTACAAAACCTCACAAAGTCACTGGGAGCTAAGTATTACTACACCCATTTTGCAGGAGGTAAAATCTGACAAACACAGGCTAATGCCAATATTTCAAAAATATTCACTAATTTAAGGTTACTCCATTTAGATATCTAAGCTCAGACATCTAGGAATAAGATTTTCAGAGATAATGGGCACCTGCCATTCCCACTGCCTTTACAGGCAGCCCTAGAAGTCTCAAGTTGGGCCCAAAAATCAGGCATCCAAAATTACAGAATGCACCTCTACCCCGATATAACGCGACCCGATATAACAGGAATTCGGATATAACGCGGTAAAGCAGTGCTCTGGGGGGGCGGGGCTGCGCACTCTGGCGGATGAAAGCAAGTTCGATATAATGCGGTTTCACCTATAACGTGGTAAGATTTTTTGGCTCCCGAGGACAGCGTTATATCGGGGTAGAGGTGTACTAGAAATTTTCACCTATGTGACTTACCCACGATCACAAAAGGGCTCTGTGGCAGAGCAGAAATTAGAACCAGTAATCCTCACTACTACAGATGAGCAAAGTTCAGCTTTTGTTTTTTGCAGCGTATTAAAGATTTTTTGTTAATTAATTCTCTGTTATTTGTAAATTCAGCAAAACACCTAATTTGCTTAAAAAACATTTACAAAATCACAAAACATTTGTATTTTTTAAATACAACCACAAAACTTTTGTATTATTTCAATAATAAATATTGGTTCATATTGCCCAGATGCACTTAGAAACAGGTCCATTTTGCTCCCAAAATGCCCTATTTTCACTAGAGACTGAGCAAAAAGTTTTGTTTTTTAAAAATCTGATCATTGTCTCAAACATTTCAGCAAAAATGGGTTCATTTTGGAGTTTGCAATTTAATAGGAAAACCTGGAGCAATCTGGCATTTCATTTTACACCTCTACCCCGATATAACACGATCCGATATAACACGAATTCGGATATAACGCGGTAAAGCAGTGCTCCGGGGGGGTGGAGCTGCACACTCCGGTGGATCAAAGCAAGTTCGATATAATGCAGTTTCACCTATAACGCAGTAAGATTTTTTGGCTCCCGAGGACAGCGTTATATCAGGGTAGAGGTGTATTTCATACACCTAGCATAACTCCTAGCCCCATATTCTAGCCACAGCAATACTTATTACTGTTAGTATTAAAAATCTTGCAGCAAAGATTTAGTAAATTTGCATCCATTAAACATGTTCTGTGGGAAACACGGGAAGAAAATAATTCATGTCAGCACAAATTTGGATAAAAGGTGTCAACTCCCATTGAAGACAACAGGAGCAGTATTTGGCCTGTATTATCTCCTTTTTTGTCTCTTCTTGAGATTTTCACTACTTCCTCCACCATAATTTAACAGCGAGGTGAGAAGAATAGAACTGTCATCAGTGAAAACCACAACTATAACTGTGCTGGCTGAGGCACTGACTAAGGGAATCATCTCTATTCAGGAGAGCACTTAAGCACATGCTTAAAACTAAGTATTTAGAAAAATGGGCATTCTTCAGATATGTGTCAGGAGAGTTTTCCTCCAGAAAATTGTGCGTTTTATATAGATGTTGTTGTAAGCCTCTCTCTAGAGTATACTAATAGCCTGTTTTTCTTTGCACATTTTTTCTTAGAAAAAAATTCCCAATGAAAATTTTAATTCTTAGCAAAATTAATACATCCCACCAGTGAAAATATATTGCAACTAAAATCTGCACCTAAGAACTCTGCATGGCTGACTGAAAGGTTTCTCTAATCATACAATGGATAGTTGTTTAAGGCATGAAAACCTATTGGGGAAAAAGTCAGATAGGCCCTCTTTTACATTTCTGGCATCCACTGATTCCCTTATATACTAGCAGGGACAGTGTATTGTACTCTTATTCCTGTTAGCCATTGCAATTGTAATGAACACCACTGTTAAAATTACAATTTTAATAAAGCTTTGCTGTATTATATTGTATTTCACTAATCTAAGAGAATGGATATATTGAGTGCAGCTCAAGTAATCTATCTCCTGCCAGCTTGTAAACATCTCTTTAAATCAATAAACATACTAGTACAATGCTGTCATGACTACATGCTCAGTTTTTCCAACCCATGTAAAACAGAAGTCAGTCATAACTTCTGTACTGAATTCTCTAACAATTCAGTTTTATGTTAACCTTATGAATTCCAGCAACCTGACATTAATGATGCTTATCTACTATCTATGCCACTGGATATTAAGAAATGCTACCAAAGGGTTCCCTAATTCCTAGATCAACCATAACTCCAAACAAATCAAAATACCAGCTCTGTCATTCTGGCTAGGAATAACAACAATAAGTAGCAGTAAGAGGTTATGGGACTCTACTTGAAGCATGTCTCCAGGTGATAAAATTAGAGGGGAGAATTTAAGTGATTACACTCTAAAAATGACTTATTAGAAGTGACAGATTTTTTTAACCTAAATATTTTTTAAGTACCAAATTTGTCACTCGTGTAAGTTATATGTTACTAACTGTAAAATTACTTTATAGCAGCAGTAAAAGAAATGAAGTACTTTTAGCCAATGTTTTTAGATAAATCAGGAACACTGTATTCAATTCACATGTTATTTGCTTATATAGGAATCTTTTCTTTTTGAGCAAGTTGGTGAAGACCTTTGAATCATAAAAAGAAATCCTTGCACTGTTAGCGTTGCTATCCCACCGGTTGTTTCCCACTGAGGGCCACAGTTCTGGAAAGCAAATTTAACGAGCAGAGAGCTAAGGCTGTTGGGGTAGGCTCTAGGCTGCTGATGATTTACAATACATACCCACAAAACAGAGGGCAGCAAGACTAACCCAACAAAATCCACCCACCATAATTAGTATGCACAGCTCTAACTGCTAAATAATGTTTATTCTGTTTGGCACTAAGGGCCAAAGCTCTCCTTTTATGTGTTAAAAGGCCCCTTACCTCAGCTCAAGGGAAATGTTATGTCCAGAGCTCCACAGTAATTTCCACTCTCCCATTTCATACCCTACACCTCCTCTTGAAAGAAGGGGCAATAGCAAAGCAGATCCAGACGGTAAAGTAGCAACAAAAAAAAAAAAAAAAGGTGCAGCATGACATCTGTAAAGCGGAATTTTATGGTTCCTTCACTTTCTGAACAGGAAGAATTTGCCTACCTAGGTCCCATCCCTCATCCTGGCTTCTCAGTATTGTTATATATTGCACCCAGGACCCTACTATCTAAACCCTCTCCACTTTGACAGAGGATGTTACTGCTGTTTTAAGTAGCTATAATTTAAAGTCGCTTAAAGAATCCTAAGTTCCTTGGACTGGATCCATAAAGGGATTTAGGTGCCTGACTACACCTATGTCCAAAATTTAGATCCTCAAAACCCCCACTCTGCTGCCACCTAACCCTGGAGGTGCCTAAATTCCCACGGTGTCTAAGTTTCTCCTGATGTGTATTATATACAGCCTCCTAAGCGCCAGCAGGATTTACAAGGTTGGCTTTCCCCCATCAGCTAGGCCAAATTCAGTAGATGTATTCAGAGGCCATCTTACAGTATGTCCACTGGATTGGGCATGACATAAAGCACTGCTAAAGGAGGTACTCCCCCCCCCTTAAACCACAATGGTTAAAGCACTCACCCAGGACAGCTACCTGATTCAGAGCAAGGACTTGAAGCCAAGTATCCCACCTTGCAGGTGAGTATCCTAACCACTTGGCTAGATGGTATTCCGGAGCAGTGTTCTTTCACTTTCTCCTGTTAAAGCCATTTCATGGCATATAAAATACTTAAATAGTCTATAGTCCTGTGGTCAAGGAACTCAGTTGGAAGGCCTGGTTTCAAGTCCCTGCCCTGAATCATGCAGGGTAGGGATTTGAACCCAGTATGCTCAGACCACTGGGCTTTAAGGGGCTGGGGGGAAGTCATCATCAATCTTTTGCAAGAAAAGGTTGACCTGGTTTAGGCGCTTAACTCTAGGAGTGGGATCAGAACTGTGAATCCCAAATGGAGGGACGCACCTACCTCTGAGACAGAGTTTGACACTCAACTTCGAGGGGCAGGGCTTACACCACACCCCTCTCCTCAGCATTTCCTACTGGCTAGCTTAGGCAGCTCCCCGCTCACGTTTGTGAATTCCTTTTTTTGGTGCCTAACTCTCCCTATGCATTGGATAGGGAGTCTGAGTGCCTAACTCAGGGCTGTGGGTTCCACTTGGCACCTTGCTGGGCGTTGCAACACTGAGCCTAAGTCCCCTTTGTGGATCTAGCCCCTAATGACTTAAAGGGGAACCTACAACAAAGAGATTCTGCTTCACTGATTCCTCTCATCTAGGCTATACCCTTTGTCTATATGGAGGCGAGCCAGCAGGGAAAGAGGCTGTTAAAGAGTATGTCTTCACTATAGAGTTAACTTTACTTATCTATACTGAAGTTACTTCTCTCAAGCTAGCCTAGTTCGAGTGAGAGTGGCCACACTGCAAAATAACCCATGAGATGCTGCATCCACACTACCACTGCACTCACTCATGTGTGGCACTAAGACTTCTGGGAACATATCTCATGGTTCTTTGCACTGTAAAAAGCTGAGCCACTCATGAATTCTTTCCCAGAGAATTGGAGAACTAATGGCATTTGAATGGAGCCGGCTTGCATCCACACTGCAGAGGGGTTGTGTTAGCAGTTTACAAGTTGGGCTAACTCAGGCTTTAGCTTGTGCCCCGTTACTAGCCAGCCAACTTGAGTTAAAAGCACCATCACACTCGCACTCAGGGTTTGTGTGTGTGAATAGGGCTCAAGTTATAACTTGGGTTAACTTTGCAGTGACAACAAGACCTCACTTAAGAGAAACAAACCACAGCCATCCACAACCCAGCTGGGCATGACTTTGGTCCTTAGATTTTTGTGGAGGGAAAGAGGGGTTAGTGATTTCTTCTAGTTTAAAACTAATTTTATATAGATTAATTATTAATACAGTACAGCATTATGAAGATTAAAAGAATCATATATATGCTAAGTACTGTAACAAATCTGCAGCCATCTAGGATTTCACAGTTGTCATTATACTCCACAGTATGGCCATTCCAAACTTACATCAGCCTAGAGGACCAGATCTTCAGCTATGCCATTTTACACCCACTGAGGATGCGTCCCTGATTCTCTCATTCTCTCATTTAAATACGTACAACTACCACTTCAACCAAAGAAGAACCTCTTAGCATTATAGAATGGATAATGCATAGTTGACCAATTCTGACTCTTTCCTTCACACATATATATAAGATGGATAATTTCAGTATTATTAAGGCCCTACTTAATTTGTGATACTGCAGAAATTGTGGATCCCATAATATTATGTCTCCAACGCAATTTTCATAGCAGAAGCCCAACTGTCAGCCCCTCGCACAGCTCTCCCGCTGTCAGCTTTTCCAAATTACCACAAATAATAAAGGTCCATTATTGCTTATCCGTGATTTTCCATGTCTTGTCCGCAACTCAGCCACAATTATTTGACAATCATCCTGCGATTCAAGTAAGGCCTTAAGTATTATTTATCTTATACTGAAAACCAACAGAGAGGGCGGAAAATTCCAGCATGGCCCCTAGTATTGCATGTGCAAAATTCTGAATACACACACTTGCTCCTGTATTTTGTATATGCAAACATCTGCATGCACACATCAACAATTTTAACACCTGCACCTACAAAACCCATCTATCTCAACACCTTTTGTGGATGAAAATTATAACACCTGTACACACAAAAGATGTTAGTTTTTTTCAGATGTGAGCGCAAGTGTTGCCTCTGAGAAGTGCAGACACATGCCTGTCAACAAGCAAATTTTTATTTCACAAATGTAAAAGTCTAGAAGTTGAAAAATCAGATCCCTAAGAAACAGCTTCAGTTCCAATTTGATTTTTTGGGTCCATGTTTTCACCCATTTGTAGCCTCAGGCAAGGTCTCCTCATTCAGATTACTGATCAGTAAAGGAGAAATCTATCAGACATTGGAGTGCTGGTTCATGGACCTTCCACGCTAAACACTTGATCCTAGACTTCACCCTGAAATGCTCCCTCTGCAGTTCAAGCCATGAACGTGCTTGTAAAATATGAATTCTGTGTTCACTGAGGAAAAGAAGAGTTAGGCACAACTGTCGTGCCCTGTCTGGCTTGTTTCTCACATATATGAGGTGGCCTGAATTTACCCTGGAAATTTGAATTGGTGAAAAGCCATAGAACTATTCTTTTGTAATAGTTCCTTATGACAGCAAAGAAGTTAGTGCCTCTAAATAGTTCCATGTTGTGGCACAATTATCAAATCATAGAATATCAAGGTTGAAAGGGATCTCAGGAGGTCATCTAGTCCAACCCCCTGCTCAAAGCAGAACCAATCCCCAGACAGATTTTTGCTCCAGCTCCCTAAGTGGCCCCCTCAAGGATTGAACTCACAACCCTGGGTTTAGCAGGCCAATGCTCAAACCACTGAGCTATCCCTCCCCCCATGCTAAATGTTATGTTCTGAAGCTGGAACATACAAATCCAGTTCAACATTTGTAAAGTGGTAAATGCATAGATTCTGCTTACTGCCCAGCAGCACCCGCCATTAAAAACTGCACTGTAGCTCAGCACTCAGCATTAGTGCATATTCTGGTTCCCTTCTAATGGTCTATCAAGTATATCATCATAACTTAACATACATCAGTTAGAACTAAAACACCATTGTAAAACCACTATATGACACAGGATCCTGTACAATGCAGCAGAGCCATGAGAGTGCTTGGGAGCCTATCCAATCTAAGCTGGGCAACAAGTTTAAAAGGAATCTAGTTCTGACTAAAAGTGATAAAATATAATTTAGTAAAATTTCAGAAATGTGAACTGTGTCCAGAAGCTTGAACTTGCCAACGGCTGCCTTCCTTTCTGCTTTTTTAAAAAAATTTCCCTGATAAATCTCTCACTTAAAATAACTGTTGAAAAATTCAAAAATATTATGTTGTATTAATCTAAATGTTCAATGGCTGAGAAAAGACTGATCCACCATAAATAACTGTCTTCTGTGCTTTTTTGAGGTTTTTAAACTAAGACCTGCAATTTCCATTTTCATTTGTTTTCTCCCAATACATACTAGCCTGAACACCTACTAAAAGATTCAGTGAAAAGGAATTAAAATTCTGTTAGATGAGAGCAACATCACCAGTAACTATTACTAGCAACATCTTTAACTGCCCAATCATTTAGCAATTCAATGCATCACACTGCATGTACATAGGACTGGAAATAGAGATGCAGATAGGCTGATGTGTTTATTATTATTTTTGCCTCATTTATGTGAATGTTTTACCTTAATTTAAATGAAACGTCATGTAAGCAAAAGGCAGGAAGCTAACTGAACAACATTATTTTAGCTTTGAATAGTATCAGTTAACCTGTAGATGACTAGGGAACAGCTGTGTCAATGAATAAACATTTTCAAGTGGTTTTGTCCTTTCTAAAGTCTAATTAAGTACTTTTTTCTTTTAATAAAATAAAAGAACACCAGACATTCAGGTCATGTATGTGTCTGAAGATACATCTCTGAGACTGCACTGCTGTTTTTTATTATGGAGACTTTACACCAGTGGTGGGCAACCTGCGGCCTGTGGGCCGCAAGACAGTTTGTTTACATTTGCACAGCCGCCCATAGCTCCCAGTGGCCACGGTTCGCCGTTCCCGGCCAATGGGAGCTGTGGGAAGCAGCGCGGGCTGCAGGGACGTGCTGGCCGCCGCTTCCCGCATCTCCCATTGGCCAGGAATAGCTAACCGCAGCCACTTAGACGATGATTTTATGTTTTCTTCAGATCATTGATAAAAATGCTACATTGTATAGGACTGAGAACCAATCCCTGTGATACCCACTGGGAAACACATACATACAATGACAATTTCCCATTTACAATTATCACCATATCACCCTATCAGGAGTTGACACTAAGGTTTCTATGCGTGTTCTGCCAGCCAGAAGCCAGTCCCCTAAACATGGAGCCACTCTGCCTGAGCTGTGCTGCTACCACTAAAAACACATTGGTGAAGACCTGGGAGCAAGTGCTAGATCAAATGGAAGCAGCCTGTATTGTTAGTGGTTGGGAACCACCATAAATCTCAGAAACTTTCCGTGGGAAGGGTTAATTTACATGTGAAAGAATGCAACTCTCATATTGAGAGTTGTGAATTATGTGTCATTTTCCAGGGATTGTATTATTGATGCCAGTGTAACCATATGGAATTTCAGTTTGCAATTAAAAACACTGAGTCATCACAGATCGAGAATGGGTCTCCACTCTCCCTTCTTTTTGGGAACTAGGAAATATATTGAATAGAATCCTTTTCCTTGATGTTGAAGAGGTACCCACAGTATTGCTCCCCATTGGAGGAGAGATTCTACCCCCAGGAGGAGGATCTCCTTGTGAGAACAATCCTTGAAGAGGGATGGGGAGGGGAATTTTGGAGAGGGTAGGGACTGGGTCCCTGAAAGGCTGAGGGAACCACCAGCACCCTGGACAGAGCAGTGCTGGTGAGAGGGAGCTCCAGCCTGACTGTCTGAAAGACTGAAGCCCTGATACAGGGGCAGAGAAGGTGCTAGGGCTATGGGGAAGTGGCCCAGGGAAACGGACGGCAGCGGCTGAAGGAGATGCAGCGTGTGGCTGCGGCCTAGAGGGTCCCTGGGTCGGGACCCGGAGTAGTGGGTAGGCCCGGGTCTCCCACTCCTTCACCTCAACTTGCCACTGTGGGGAGTGGCCAGTGAAGGACTGCAGTTTGCCACTGAGGCAAGTGGCTAGAACCTTGGCTGCAGTTGGCCACAGAGGTGAGTGGCTGGACAGAGGACTGCTGCTCCACTGGAAGGGGGTGGAGAATGGAATGGGGCACGGCTGGAGGGCTGTGTCCAGAAGAGGATGCCGCGATCCTTGAGGCGACGCGCGTCCGGAGCAGAAGTGATGGCGGTGAGACACCACTGGAGGAGGGTGCCTGCAAAAAGACTGAGCTAATTCCCAGAACAACCAGTAGGAGGCGCCATGGTGGTGAGTCCCACCCCGTTACATCAAGGCCTGGGGTACACCTGTCTCAATGGTGTTTTCTGGTTTGGGTAGGGGAATCTGGGTCCAGGAAGCTCTTCATCTCCCTCGGAGGAGGAGATAATGATTTCTCTGATATATCTGATTCCCCTGCTGACAGGAAGACCAGATCCAGTTACATCAATGGCATCGTCGGGTCTGTCAAAGGAAAGCCACAGCTAGTAGGCAGATGAGGGACAGACTTCTCCCATAGCCCGGGTCTCCTTGTGGGATCAAAATCTCCTTGGTGAGCAACAGTCCTGACAACAGAGATGGCAGATCAAGGAGAACAAAAATGTCTTCTGGAATGGTGTACCTCCTTGCTCTCCCTGGGGTGCACGCAGTTCTGTCTGCCCATACAGACAGAGCTGATGTAGGAAGGCTCTGTGTTGGCAGATTCTTACAGGGTTGTGATGGTACCATCGGTGACTGAGGATCCTGACATGTAATCTTCAATGATACCAACAGTTTTTAGTCTCGCAACCTGGACGGTACTGTTGCCAGTGAGGAATCCGGTAGCAGTGGATCCTTGCTCCTATGTGCCTTTTTATCATGGACCTGGGACTTAAGACATCCTAAGTCTTTGGGAGCTAGTGTGAAGACTTGTCTGACTAGTATGAGGTCAGGGTCGGATCAATCCTCTTTGGAATGGATTTATAGGGGATCTGTTCTTGTGCATATGAGAGTGCTCTTGCATCAGGCATGCTCCTTGATGACTCTGGCATGGGTCTGACTGGGCCCTCATAGCTTTCTCCATGAGATCCTTTTAAGCCAGAATTCCTGCACCTGTTGGGTCTGGCTAGGAAAGACGCGCCAGATACTGCACCTGGTGGAGATATATGCTTCCCCAAGGCAGTAATCCCAGTATTATGGGCATACTCTAAGGGCAAGTCTTCACTACCCGCCGGATCGGCGGGTAGAGATCGATCTATCTGGGATTGATTTATTGCGTCTCGTCTACATGCGGATAAATCGATCCCCGAACGCACTCCCAGTCGACTCCAGAACTCTAGTTCGCGAGAGGTGGAAGCGGAGTCAACGGGGAAGCGGCAGCGGTCGACTCGCTGCTGTCCTCACGGCCAGATAAGTCGACCTAAGATACGCTGACTTCAGCTACGCTATTCGCGTACCTGAAGTTTCGTATCTTAGGTCGACCCCCCCCCGCTAGCGTAGACCAGGGCTAATTCTCACACCAGGAAGCAGGAGGGATTCGCCAGGGTGCAGAATCTAACTGTCCACTAACTACACTAACAGAACTATTAACACTAAAGGTAAAATTGATTAACTTTGGGAAGAAGAAACTGAAGAGACAGTCGGTCAACCCTGTCCCTTAAATCCTCAGTGAGGTGCATGAGGAGAACAGGGGCACAGGCACAGAACAACAAATACTGCTTGCAAGAATTCACCGGTCTCAGGTGCATGCAGTGCTTGTGTATCCAGAGTGGAATACATAGAGACCAGCACTCAAAGAATATATGTTTAATACTGCTCAATGGGCATATCAGCCACTATCCCTGCCATCGGGTAAATGCCACTGCCACAAAGAAATGTATGTTATCACTACCAATAGGTGTTTCTGGCAGATATGCATATGTGACCTGTAGTTTAAAAGGAGGAAAAGAAAAGAGCCTAATCATTTTCTGTTAAAAGGCCAGAGTTTCGCTAAACAAATCTAATGTTTTTCTATATGGAAAGAGGCCATTTGGGTACAAATTTATAGCAATTTCACTCAGTGTGCAAACAGCCATTGATCTTAATTTTAATATGCTCCCCCAGAAAAAGAAATCCCTATATACGCTACTCAGCCTGACAAGTTCTTCCTTCCATCTTTTCTTCCCCCCACAACTTGTACCTTCAATACAGCTGGAACTTCTACAGATCAGAGGACACTGTCAGCATAGTCTGACCAATCTCAGAGGTTTTTTTTCTTCTTCACGATACTCCGTGTTAACAGCTTGAGGGGGTTCAATCAGCACTGCTTTGATCTCGGCTGGAACTATAATTATTTAACATTGTTACAAGGATTTCTATAATCCATCCTACCATTAAATCCCTTTTACACCCTCATCTTCTGAAGCCTAATCTGCATCTGTACACTCAGTTTGTCTCTTCAGCTGGTTTCATCAGGCTCCGGCATTCTCCAGCATCCAGACTGATGGTTTCTTTTTTTTCTAATGAAATCCTTTTCTTTCAAATTGAAAACTGTAAAAGGTCTTGTGCATTTGCTAACTTTTGATGAGATAGCTATATAACACCAGTATAATCCACTGTTTGCTGTAAACTTCCTTCCAGTTTCATAACATTCATTTTTCTCTGTGGTGTTTTTATTAAACTGAGGTGTGTGTGTATTCCGATAGCAGAGGGAACAGCAGAATGAGCACCAACAGATGTTCTGATTCTTGGAAAATACAGCAAAAACAGAACAGCAGCTGTATGTGCTTTTCTTGCTACAAATTCCTCAAAGAATTCCTGAGGAAAAGTTGTATCCATCCAAACTAGAAAAATTGGAAGGGTACAGTTGGGATATATAACGAGAAAACCCATATGCTCTATGAGTATAGAGTACTCAAGGAGAAAGGATGCCAATGTGATCACATTGAAAAAAAAACTTTAATGGGCCTGAAGGAAATAGAAGGTGTGAGAAGAGGAAAGGGAATACAGAACAGAGTAAAAAGAAGGCAATGGATGAAGTTGGAATAAGAGCATAAAGGAGATGGTAAGAGAACATGAAAGATCAGAGGAAAGAGAAGGAACAAGAAGAGGCAGGCATAAAACAGACTTGATTAGGGAAGTGATAATTGTATGTAATATATAAACTAGCAAATCTGGGAAACTAGCTCTTTGTCACCTGGATTTTGTGTGAATCATGTGATGGAAGCAAATGAACCATAGAGTATTTGTTCCAGTAAGAACACCAGACTGTTTCTTCTGCTGTTCCTGTGTGTGAACTGAGATTCAAGTGTAACAAAAAGGGTAGTGAAAACAACGGAGTGAGTGAGTAATGTTAGACCAACTTTACAAAAGAGAACAAAACTAAGGCCAGATCCTGCAAGCCTTAGTTACATAAGTAACCGTTACTCAGATCAGTAGTTTTATGGTTTTAATGGGACCACTTACCTGAATAAGGATTACCTGACTAAAACTAGCAGCCCAGGCCTAATTTTCATAGATTCATATTCATAGATTCTAGGGCTGGAAGGGACCTCGAGAGGTCATCGAGTCCAGTTCCTTGCCCTCAAGGCAGGACCAAATACTGTCTAGACCATCCCTGATAGACATTTATCTAACCTACTCTTAAATATCTCCAGAGATGGAGATTCCACAACCTCCCTAGGCAGTTTATTCCAGTGTTTAACCACCCTGACAGTTAGGAACTTTTTCCTAATGTCCAACCTAAACCTCCCTTGCTGCAGTTTAAGCCCATTGCTTCTTGTTCTATCCTTAGAGGCTAAGGTGAACAAGTTTTCTCCCTCCTCCTTATGACACCCTTTTAGATACCTAAAAACTGCTATCATGTCCCCTCTCAGTCTTCTCTTTTCCAAACTAAACAAACCCAATTCTTTCAGCCTTCCTTCATAGGTCATGTTCTCTAGACCTTTAATCATTCTTGTTGCTCTTCTCTGGATCCTCTCCAATTTCTTCACATCTTTCTTGAAATGCGGTGCCCAGAACTGGACACAATACTCCAGTTGAGGCCTAACCAGCGCAGAGTAGAGCGGAAGAATGACTTCTCGTGTCTTGCTCACAACACACCTGTTAATGCATCCCAGAATCATGTTTGCTTTTTTTGCAACAGCATCACACTGTTCACTCATATTTAGCTTGTGGTCCACTATAACCCCTAGATCCCTTTCTGCCGTACTCCTTCCTAGACAGTCTCTTCCCATTCTGTATGTGTGAAACTGATTGTTCCTTCCTAAGTGGAGCACTTTGCATTTGGTGCATTTTGTCTTTGTTTTCTTAATAAAAGTACTATAGAGATGGAGGGGGGAAAATCAGGGAGAAGGTAAGGAAGGAGGTTTGTACAGGAAAAAGAGAAAGTGGAGAAAAATTAAAGTTAAAGAAAAACATGAGCTGCCTGGGCCAAAATTAAAAGGATTAAATCTGGACAGAGAGAATATTAAATTAAATAGAGCATTTTTCTTTAACTCCACTCAACCATTAGCACACAATTAAAATTCGTCACCTGATGCTGTTCCAGCAATAACTACCTAACACTCTTTCAGAACAATGAGTGGAAGAGCACCAGCTGATCAATTCTACCATTCAGGATTCTATTATACTGCCTGGAAAATTAACTCATAATTAAAAACAAAATAGGTTGTAGATTGCTGTACATTATCAGATGCACTTATTTCAAAAACTAAAGAGCCACTGCTGCTTCACACACATCCTGTTTCAAAGAGCAACCCAGTCAGATTTATGGCACTTTTCTTGGGAAAAAAAATAGTAAACGATAATAAAACAAATATTAACTAGTACATTTGCCCTCAAGAAGGTTTTGGACACAGTACATCACAGTCATTTTCTATCCTTTGGGCAATATTTTATCACTTCCTCCCTCCAAACCAGTCACTATTCATAACATTTACATTCATATTCACATACATAAATAACAGTTATAGCAAAAATTTTACCACCACCCAATGAAATAAGGTCATATCTCATGTGTTATACCATCACAGGGTTATATTTCTGAGCTATAATCACTGTCATGAAATATGAATGGTTTTCTTTAACCCAAGAAAACCAACAGGACTGCAGAATCTAAATGAACTAGATTATGTTCATTTCATTTGTACAATAATTAACTGTGTTATTTCTGATGTGACAATCCCACCATCAACAATAAACTATTCACAGCTATTGTAAAATTACATTTAAACCTTGTAGATTGTTTTTAAGATTAATTTTCTACTTTTCAGTACTTCTTAGGTTAACGAACAGCATCCTTTAAAAAAAAGCACATGAATGAGGGCAGAGAGACATTTTAAATATTAACAAAAACTTATTAATAATATAATATTGCAATAGCATTTATTTATATAAAATACAGACCAAGAAAATCAAGTAAATCTATGCAGCAATCAAGATCCTGATGACACTGCAAACAAAAAGAAGGAAGCTCAAGAAGTTACAATGCCATCTGAATTCCTTAATCATTATAGCCTGAATTCTCCACTGCACCAAAGTAATTTACATTTACTTTCAGGCCATTTTACTTTGCCAGAGCAGCAGAAAGGGGCTTTAGCATATTTTAGAATTCAGGGCCTATTAATTTCTTGACAACTCATTCAGTGCAGTAGAAGACACAAGGATAAAGTCAGCCCTTGCCCAAAAGAATTTATGACCTAAGGCCCCAATCCTACACACACACACTTACACCTGTGCTTTACTTTATGCATGTGAGTAGTTCCATAGACTTCAAGAGGATTGTACTCACATGCATAAAATTAAACATGTCAATGCTTTCCGGGATTGGAGACTAAAAGACCAAGACCATTATTTAATAAGAAAACAGGACAATGCTTTTTAACTGAAGAACATGGGTAGTGAGCCAAGATTCAAAGCTGGAAATGCCTGGCCAGCCTGGAAATATGGGTTCACATCTTAATAGGCAAGAGGATTGATTCTACCCTTTATCCTTTCACATTAAAAACTGGTCTTGATAATTTTGAATGGCAATTTAGGAAATTTTCAGAGGAACAATGGAATGTCAGGTGCCCAACTCCCACTGACTATCAGTAGGAACTGGACACCTAACATCCCTATGTGCCTTTGAAAATTTCCCTGTTAACAAACAAGGTCCTGGCTGCTGAGTGTGGACATTGCAAACCACCATAGTGACCTTGGCCAATTTTTTCTTTTGCCCTACAAAGGTCTTTCAGTGGTATTATGTGTATGTATATTACATAATTAATGGATACATGTAGGTAAAACCCTGGCCCCATTGAAGGCAATAAAGCCACTGACTTCAGTAAGGCCAGAGTTTCATCCATGTATGTTCATCAAGTGCTTTGAGAGCCTTATGGCTTAATAGACACTATATAAATGTAAAATAGCTACATAGGTTAAAAATCTATGAAATCCTGCTTTCAATTACACCTGTGTATATCCTAAGTAATTCCTGAATTTGGTGATTTATCTACCCAGCTGTTTCTCCAGTGCCTATCAGCATATCATCTAGGGCCAGATTGTGCTACACTTAGTCATGTTTGGTGCACCTTACTTTGAAAATAGTGTCACTGAACGCCATAGGGCTTCACATGAAGTACAAAGTGCAAACGAATCCTAGCTAACCATGTCATATTACTGCAGTTAGTATTTAATATTCTTTATTTATACACACACATACTGTCTGAATGTAATAGATAAAGCAAACATCTAGTGACTGCTGGGGAGTAAAATAAAGTGATATTTCACAGTTATGATGTCATCAAAGGATATGCTCATGTCTATAACATCTTTGCAAATGTATATATAAAGTGATATCCCTAAGGAGCTCTACTTGCTAAGTGTGCCTGAGGCCCAGCATGGTGGGCCTCCTTAAATTCATTTTAATGTACATTAAGATTTGAATATCAAGGAAGTCTAAATAGCCTGAGGGCAGGAAAGGCATTTTGAGTTACAAATACTGTGACATATTTGCTATATTACATGCATTTTGTTATGAATTATGTGCTGTTATCTTCAATTTACTTTTTAAGTGTCTGGGTTTCACTTTCCTTTTATTTGTGTGCATGTATGTATGTGTATTAGTTCATGTATTGTATGAGTTTCACCTGATATGAGCTATCACTGCTGCAGTCCCAGAATTTCAGATCTTGAAAATTTCTTCATTCACTCTGAATCAGTGATTTCTTCATTCACTCTGAATCAGTATCACTCTAATATCAGCCTTAAGCAATACGAGTTCCTAAAATCATTTGCTTCCATTTTTCCAGAAAGAAAAACTGATAGGATTATTTTCATGATAAATTAATTTTACCATGTAATTGCAATTATGACTTCTAATTAATGAATGTTTTCAGTTTTACTAACTAAGTCAGGATTTTTCTTTTGAAAATATATAATCTTGCTCTTTAGATAAGGGTCTTGATATGTCCAAGCTTTGGATAAATTACAGTTTAGCTGTCTCTAAGACCTTGGTCCCAGAGGCTGAAAAATGGAGAAAGTAGTATGGAATGACTTGCTGCATTTACAGGTGATTCTCCCCTCTTTATATCAGAAACAGAAAGCCAAACAGACAATAAATTGTACATTATTAAAATTGAGATACAGAGCCTCTAGATACAATTAGCAAAACCATTATCTCAGATGGTGAACTAATCTATTTATATTGCTATTTCTTTGAAAACAAAACTTTTACTTGGTCACAGCTCTATTGTTTCAGCCTTAAAAAAACCAAAGGATTTTGTGTCTTTTTAAAAATGAAATTTAGACTATTACATATGTTAGCTCCTTCCCCCTTATAAAACCTTTCTCAAATTACCTTAAATTCAGTGGATTTGCAATATATAGTCAGTGAAGTTGTTGTCTAGTAAACTAAGTATGATTCTAGGCCCTGGTCTACACTACGAGTTTAGGTCGAATTTAGCAGCGTTAGATCGATTTAACCCTGCACCCGTCCACACGACGAAGCCATTTTTGTCAACTTAAAGGGCTCTTAAAATCAATTTCTGTACTCCTCCCCGATGAGGGGATTAGTGCTGAAATCGACATCACCGGGTCAAATTTGGGGTAGTGTGGATGCAATTCGACTGTATTGGCCTCCAGGAGCTATCCCAGAGTGCTCCATTGTGACCGCTCTGGACAGCACTTTGAACTGAGATGCACTAGCCAGATACACAGGAAAAGCCCCGGAAACTTCTGAATTTCATTTCCTGTTTGGCCAGCGTGGCGAACTCAGCAGCACTCAGCAGCACAGGTGACCATGCATTCCCCCCAGAATGTTTCTACGCTCCCCCTATCATCTCCGTCCCTGAGATTATCGCAGATTAGAAGGTGAAAAAAACGCACTTGCGATGACATGTTTTCCGAGCTCATGCAGTCCTCCTGCACTGATAGGGCACAGCGTAATGCATGGAGGCATTCAGTGGCAGAGGCCAGGAAAGAATTGCTGTGTTTGCTTAATGGCAAAAGTATCATGCCTCGCTAGCGACCCTGCCCGAGCCAGGTCGCTGTGTCACATGCACTCAGCACTGTGTCAGGTTGGGTGGGGGCATGACCGCTTTGTGAGCAGGAAGGCCATAGTTATAGACATTGCATTAGGTAGCTTCTGTAGCTAGAGAAAACATTCCTGTGCATTTGGCAAAGTCTATGGCAAAAAAAGAGAAGCCCTGTAGTGTAGTGGTTATCACGTTCACCTAACACATTAAACATCCCTCGTTTGAAACCGGACGGAAACAGGTTACTGTTCCTTTTTCTGATTCCCCTCCTGCATTTTTAGTCTTAGAACAGACCACGCTGTGAAATTTTACTTTGAATTATATCAATTATGAGTTAAATAATATGGAAGCTCTCTCTAAGTTATAGTCCCGGGTTCCTTACCCTTTCAGCTGCTCTGATAAATTAACATTTTTGTTAGGGGCGGGGGAAAATTTTCATGAAGCCTTTTATAGGGACTAAATGCTATCTAGGACTCTGAAATAATCTTAACGTGGCCCATAGAGTGCAATCCTTCATTCTGGAATTGTCATGTCACAAGTTGAACTGCTCCTTACTACTGTCCAGGCTTCATGAGCCATGGGAGCAAGGGGCAGGCTGGGGTAGGTGCGACCGCACGGTATTGCCGGCTGGGAGAGCAGCCTGAGGCAGAAGCCTCCAGCTCACATGATATTCCAGGCAGGATTGAATCACCATGAGACGAAACTTAAAGAAGAGAATGACCTGGAGTAACCCATTCAGTGATCTAAGAGGAGGATAGCCATGTCTGTCCAGGCATCCCCTGATCGACCTCACCGAGGTCGGCCAGCTGAACGGGGCTGAGCGGGACCCCGGCTGGCAGGAGCCGGCGGGCGGAGCCACAGACCGGCAGCGGGCTGAGCCGCTCAGCCCACTACCGGTCTGGGGCTCCGTCCGTCGGCCCCGCTCAGCCCGTTGCCTGCCTGGAGTTCCGATCATCCAGGCAGGCAGCGGGCTGAGCAGGTCTGGCGGACGGGACCCCGGAAAAAAGGCGTGAAACGATTGTCTGCCGTTGCTTTCACAGAAGGAGGGAGGGAGGAAGGAAGGGGGGGCCTGACGACATGTACCCAAAACCACCCGCGACAAAGTTTTTGCCCCATCAGGCATTGGGCGCTTAACCTAGAATTCCATTGGGCAGCGGAGACTGCGGGAACTGTGGGATAGCTACCCACAGTACACCGCTCTGTAAGTCGATGCTAGCCGCGATAGTGAGGACGCACTCCATGGACTTAATGCGCTTAGTGTGGACATACGCAATAGACTGTATAAAATCGAATTCTAAAAAATCGACTTCTATAAAATCGACCTAATTTCGTAGTGTAGACATACCCTAGGTGTCTCTACCAAAAACTCCTGTTTTAATCTTGTCTCTACCAAAAACTCGCTGTGTAACTTTTGGAAATTTTTCCTATCTGTAAAATAGGGCCTGATCCAAGGCCTACTGAACTCAATAGGAGTCTTTGAGTTCCATGAGCTTTGGATGTGACCTATGATGCTTACCATTCTTTGTAGAACACTTTAAGATCTATTTATGAAAAGCACAATTTAATTGCTAAATTCAGCTGGAGAAAAAAGCGTTTTCTGCAATGTTATATATTCCCACACAAAATTATTAAAGTACCAGAAGTGTAATTTCTAAGTTATCTAGTACAAGAGTTCAATGCCTCTTATTTCTGCCAGGTCATGTTTTTGAACGAACCCCATTTATATGCAAGAACACTTCTTGGATTTTGGAAAAGGACTTCTACAGTGTCCCATCCTCTATAACAGGGGTCGGCAACCTACGTGCACGCAAGCCGATTTTGAGCGGCACGCTGCTGCCTGCCTGGTGAGGAGGAGGAGGAGGAGGAGGAGGGGCAGGAAAGCGCCACGCTGGGGGAAGAAGCGGGGGAGGGGGGAAGCTTGGCTGCCGCAGGACCAAGCTTCTGCCTCCGGCCCCCAGCCCCACTCAGTCCCCCCGCCCACTGCTCTCCCCTGCGGGGGCAGGAGACAGAAGCTTGGTCCTGCGGCAGCCAAGCTTCCCCCCTCCCCCGCTTCTTCCCCCAGCGTGGTGCTTTCCTGCCCCTCCTCCTCCCCCTCCCTCTCCCTGCGACGATCAGCTGATGGCCCTTGCGACGGGGAGGGGGAGAAGTGGCAGCGTGCTCCCTGCTCCATAGAGGAGGCAGAGAAGAGGTAGGGACGGGCCTTGGGGAAGGGGGTGGAACAGGGCATATCCCTTCCAGCCCCCTGCCTTGAGCTGCTCAGGGCAGGTGGCTGGGAGCAACCCCACGAGCCGAGCACCCCAACCCTCTGCCCTGAACCCCCCCAACCTTCTGCCCTGCACCTCCACACACAACCCAGCCCTCTGCCCTGACCCCTGAACCCCCCCACACACCCAGCCTTCTGCCCTGCACACCCCACACCCCCCAGCCCTCTGCCCTGACTTCTGAACCCCACACACACCCAGCCTTCTGCCCTACAGCCCCCACACCCCAGCCCTCTGCCCTGACCCCCTGAATCCCCCACACCCCCAAGCCTTCTGCCCTGAACCCCCCCACATCCCCACTGCCCTCTGCCCTGACTCCTGAACCCCCCCACAGCCTTCTGCCCTGCACCCCCACACACCCCCAGCCCTCTGCCCTGACCCCTGAACTCCCCCCCCAGGTCTGGGGTCCCGGCTGCTGGCCCCTTGCCAGCCGGCGTCCCGGCCGCAGGCCCCGCTCAGCCCGCTGCCGGCCTAGGTGAACAGAACCCCAGGCTGGAAGCAGGCTGAGCAGGCTGGCAGTGTAAGATCAGCATTTTAATTTAATTTTAAATTAAGCTTCTTAAACATTTTGAAAACCTTGTTTACTTTACATACAACAATAGTTTAGTTATATAATATAGACTTATAGAGAGAGAGACCTTCTAAAAAACATTAAAATGTATTACTGGCACGCGAAACCTTAAATTAAAGTGAATAAATGAAGACTCGGCACACCACTTCTGAAAGGTTGCCTACCCCTGCTCTATAATGTATATACCTTTTAAATTCTGTACTGTTCCTCTCCCATTCACACCCCTGTCAACAACCCTATGTCATTGTTCCATGGTTTCAAATGATTCACTCACTCTTGTGCAAAGATATACGAAAGAAAATTAAATGAGTTGTGACTACTAAAATTAGGAGTGACAAGACAAGATGAGAGAAAAATAATTTTCCTTGGAAGAGGCTCAAAATGTGATGGATAAAATGTTTTGGATATAGTAATTAAGTTAAATGCCAGCTGTTATCAGACTGCAACAAACCAAAATAGCTGTTATTCTTTGCTGCTAGAAGTAGTTGGCATGTATCTAGAAAATACACTTTTGAACCTCAAAGGAAATTACCATGAAAAGTTGAGACCCATCATGCACCTTAAGAGTAGTCTACATTAAAGGCTGAGCAATGGTAATACTATAAATGACTGGGAAAAATAAGAACATTCAGCAAGGCAATATTGAACCTGATACAAAGCTCACTGAAGTCAGTGGAAGTCCATCAAACACAAATCACTATATTTTGTCAAACTATAAAACCATTAAGTTCTAAAAAGTTAAAAACAATATACCGTAGTTTTCTTTCCTACATGTTTAAACTTCATTTGAAGTAATTACAATGATGTACTTTAGATCCGACCTTGAAAACTGTATTGGAGGCAAGCTGACAGCTAGGTGGTCAGTATATTGCCACTTTACATAGATACTGTATAATAGATCAGATTACATTTATTATAGAAGCCAAGATTTACAAAACTGATAAGTGACTTTAGGTGCCTCAATTTTTGAGTGCCCAATTTGAGATCTCTTAGAGAGTCCTGAGTTTACAAAGTGCTTAGCACCCCCCACTTTGAAAGTCAGGCTCCTTTAAGGTGTCTCAAGTTGGGCCCCCAAAAACCAACATATCCAAACATGCTAGTCACTTTTGAAAATCTTGCTAGTATATATAATCTTTCTAATATATTCAAAAACTCATCACTGAAGTTATATGCTGCTGTGACTTTCTTGATTTCAATGGAATTATATTGGAATAAAATTGCAGTGACACAGTGATGAATCAGCCCCAACTTGTTTATCTCTCCTACCTTTCCTCTTAACTAAAAGCACAGTTTCTACGGCTTTATTGTCATAATCTTTGCTGTGCTTTATATCAGTTTTCCTTTTAAAAAAAAATCATATGTAAGGGAACAATCCTGCACCAATTACTCCAGGCCTAAATTATAATCCCGTGTGACAAATTTTCACTTTTATCTGTAGCAAATCCCCAGGAATTTATTTTAAAATAAAATCTGATTATTCCTATTATTCAGATTTATTGTAATGCTGGGGGAATGGAGCAAGGGGCATGTGAAGAAAGGTGGGTAGTTTAGGATTCTGTTTTTAAATGAGAGTTCAGGTTTTTTTCAAGAAACAGCACAGAATAAAGGATTTCCAAGAATGTGCCTGTATATACATGAAAACAAGTGACCAGCAGTAATAAATATATTGGAGTGGTTATCCACAACAGCAAAACATTGTCATGGATGTGTTTCCTATGTATAAACAGAGCCTAATATACATTAACTCAGCACTTTATAATCACTCACAGAGCATTAAAAACTTATTTGCACTGCATTAGAGATTCACATATTTGAAAGTCATTACCATTCATACACAATGTGGCAGTCAAAACCAAAAAGTTATGATGCTAGCATTTTTCAGGGATGGATTAACACAAAAAATATTCCCTCATGATTATTCCAATTTTAAATTACACTGGATATATTTAGCATAAAATTTAAATTACTGAATATATTTTGAAATATTTAAAGCATCTTCCAGGCAACAACATATCTGAAGAAGGTTCCAAGCCCTTGGGGCTTATCTTTTAGGTTTACCAAGCTATAGGTATAAGAATGTTAGTAACCATTCTCCAATACTTCTGGATTTGGTTTTGGGATAATGATCTGAAAGTATTTCAGTATCTAAACTAATATGGTAAATTACAATAGGAGGAGGATTGACAGTTATTTAAATACAATTCTGATTATTTTGCCATGTTAGTGAAAGGATACTAAATAATGATTATATAATAATACTTACTGATGTACTTATAAAGCTATTTTCATCATTATTATGCCTTAGAAAGACTGGACCCAACACTCCTTCTGCAGAAGTCAAACCAAAATTCCCAATGATTTTATGCAATTCATTCTCCTGCAAGGAAATTTCCATTTTATAGTGTGAAAGTAAGCATCGAAACCTCCAAGGTACTCAGTGCTCACAATGCCCGATGAAGTAAATGACAGTTGAGAGTGCTTGGAACTTGCAGGATGCATTTAGCATATCACAAGATCCAGTCCTAAGACAAGGAAGATAAGGCACAAATTCAAAAGTGTCCATTACTTTTGGTTCCCAATTATTTGACAACTACCAAGACAATTGTCCAACTTTAGCTTCAGTCCTCATGATGGACTCCCAAGAATTGAATACTAAAAGAGACACTTTTGAAAATAAGGGACCCAATGGGAATGTCTATCTTGCAGCTCGGAGTGAGTCCTTAGGTAGACAGACTCTGCTAAAAAGAGCAGCGTGGACGTTGCAGCTCAGTCAACAGCTTGGAAAACAGCTGATCACCAACCCCCCTGGATCTGAGATTAGGTGGCTAGCTGGAGTCTCCGAGGGATCCACAATGTCCACACTGCTATGTTTAGCGCTCTAGCTCAAGCTGAGCTAGTGGGAGTCAATCTACCCAGGCTCGGAGACTTGCCACTGGTCACAGCATAGCCATATCTAATGAGTTGCCCAAAGTCTCAGAGGAAGTCATTGTCAGAGCCCGGACTAAAACTTTGAAATGTCTGACTTTGGTCCTATGCCGGCTCTTTTCATTTATCTCTCTCATGTTATCTAGAACTTAGAAATGATTTTTTTTCTCTAATCATTCATGTCATTTTACTGGATAAATAACAGTATCTAGTTTCTCATTGGCATACTGCATTAAAATTTAATTTGCAGACTGACACTTTTGAATAGAGGTACGATGGATCCTGATGATAAAGTGTTTTGTTTTAGCTAGGTTATTTCAACCACTGTTGTAAGGGCTTAAAAGAGAGTAGAAAAAACAGTTTTCAAAGATGTAGGAGGAAAGCCTTTTTTGTAAATCAAAATATTTTCTTTAATGAGGTGCTAAACACAGGATATGTAACTGAAACCAACTAAAAAGGAAGGTCACTTACCTTATAGTAACTGGAGTTCTTTGAGATGTGTCTCCCCTGAAATATTCATTGTCCGTGCACAGGTGCTCTGTGCACCCAGGACTGAAAATTCTTCATTGGCAGTGTCCATTGGTCTGCACCTGCACCCTTCATCTCATCATGTTCCCAACTTAAGGCCTAAAGCATAGCACGGACCAGCTGCCCCTCCAGTTCCTATTTTACCACAAACCCAAAGAGGAGAGCAGAGGAGAAGGAGGGCAGGACATGAATACCCATAGGGACCACAAATGTCAAAGAACTCCTGTTACTATGAGATAAGTCACTTCCTTTCTTCTTCAAGTGCTAGTCCCTATAGGTAATCACTGTGGGTGATTTCCAAATAGTGTTTATGAGGAAGCGGGTGTGACTAAGTGCTCTACATCACATTTGCAGGGTTGCTGAAGCATCCTCAGTCAAGGCTTGCATCAGGACATAGTGCCTGATAAACATGTGAACAGAGCCTCAGGTTGCTGCTCCACAGACTTCCAAAAGTGGGATTTCTTGCAGGCAAACCGCCAACGCCACTTGAGCACTGGTAGAATGAGCCCTAACAGATTGAGGTGGAGGGGCTCCCACAAGCTCATAGCAGAGGAGGATGCAGTTGGAAATCCATTTGGGGAGTCTTTGGGAAGATACTGCCTCTCCTTTCATCCTACCAACAACGGAGACAAATAAGCTCAAAGATCTTCTAAAGGGCCTTGTCCTGTACAGGTGGAAGGCCAGAGCTCTGCATGTCTAAGGAGTGCAGTCTCCTATCTTCCCTTTTATTGTGAGATTTTGGATAAAATACAGGAAGGTTAACGGATTGTTTCAATTTAAAGTCAGAAAGAATCTTGAGGATTAGGAAGTATTTGCAGTAAAAGCCCTTCTCCCTGTGTTGAGGTGCAGGCTCTGTAGCCCTAACTGGATTAGAGAGTCCATGTCCTGTCTGAGAATAGTCTCGTGAGGGAAGTCACTGAATAGGGACAAGAAAGAGGGTTTTAGAGAAGTAGGGGCAGGGATTCAATCATGTACCTGTTTGCAATGACATCTAAGACATTTGTGTTATGTGACAAGCTGCTGCATTGGAAGGAAATGAGCCAGGTAATCACAGAAAGGGGTGGGGAAGATTGGTTGTGAGAGGACCGGTTGATGGCTCTCAAGCCTCCCATCAAAATGTCTTCTTGATAGGCAGCTGGTCTGAAGCAGAGATGGCGGTGGTGCAGTGCGTCTGCCAAGATGCACCCTCTGACATTTTCTGGATGGCTCATAGGTCTTCTAGTGTTAGGAGAATTCAGGAGTTGGCCAAGATCTATGCGCCAGTGGTTTAAAATATTTTCTACAGTGAGCTAGAGTGTCTATTCCCAGGGAATGGAGGATGGTGCAAGAGTCCTCAAGGAAATTAAATGCCATAGATTTTCTCGCTGAAAAGGCTGTTATCCTTGAAGGGGAGATTAACTGTTGCCTGGACCTCAGCCAAGAGGCCCACCTCTTAACCACTGAGGTTGTCATGGCACGGGAAGCCGTGTCTCCTGCTTGTAATTAGTAAAGTCATTTCACAAGTGCCCAGTAGTTTGCCATATGGAATAATAGGCTGGTAAAAACTTCTTTCTGCAGAAGAGATTTAGTCTCTTGGTATCCTTGTTCAAGGGAGTGGACCTGGCTTGGTGAAAGCTGTTCCACTCCATGATCACTTGGACAACTAGAAAGTTAGGGTTAGGTTGGGAAAACAGTTATTACATCATCTTGGAGAGAACATAATATTTCTTCTCAGCCCTCTTTGGAGTCAGGGCACAAGTGTGTGTGTGCCAAGTGTCCTTAGGCTCCAAAATGGCCTCATTAATAAGGACAGCCACCTTGGAAGGATCTGTGGAGCATTTCCAGAAGTTTATATGGGGGATTCTGAACCTCTTCCAGTGGAATCTGGAGGTTTTCAGCAGTTCCTGGTACTGCCTGTAGTCATCTGGAGAGGAGGGACTGGCCAATGCCACCACCTCATCCAGAGAAGAAGAAAATGTTGGCGGATCCAGTGGTACCAGCTGCTTCAGTTTTTCTTGCTTCCCCACATGCTCCCACAGCAGCTGAGACTCCTCTCTTGGTGGCGATCTCTACTGAAAGTGGTACTCCGTGTCCTCGTAGGCTGGGACTGAATGGTATGGATCCCAGGAGCAACAGTCTGGCCAGGAGATGTGATCATATGAGTATGGAGGCAGGCCCCACAGTATAGGTCACAGGGGTATAGAGACCTCCAGGAGGCCTTGGAAACCCCATCTGAGCTGTTGTCCCATGTCCGAATCATCAGTGGAATCAGTAGCACCACCTCCTGTTGATCTACAGAGTAAGAGTCATCTGATTCTATAGGTGGGGCTGTCCATATTGTCTGTCTTGTGGAAGCATGGTCAAAGGCACACCCTGGTGAGAACATCTCAATGGTGTCAGAGCATCCCCAGCTAGTGCTTGGGACCAGTGAAAGACATGTGGCCGGTGTAGTGATGTCTCTCACTAGAAGTAGTTCAGATAGGATCACCAACTCAGGATCTGTGAAAATTGCCAAGCTCTTGGGAAGGGCATAACAAAGTTACACAGAACTGGCCAGGGTCTTTAGTATAGATTGGTTCACTATGTGCACTTGAGCACGGTGGTCTTGATGCAGTGTAGTACTGCCAGAGTGGAGGGTGAGTGTCCCTTCCTATCTTTACATATCTTTGTGGACAGTTTCAGAGCACCGGAAGCTCCTGGTACCATCAGTGCCAGCCCATGTTCCCCATGCATGCAGTCTCCCTGGTACCAAGGAAGGGGAAGAGGCAATCTTTTCCTTGGAGGACTTATGCAGTCTCTCTTTTTATGAGGGAACTTCTCCTTAAGCTTTTTATGCCTATGTTTCGTAGAGTCTTTGGGCCTGCTGGAAGATTCCAAGTTGGAAAGTGTCACTGCTGGAAGGGCAGTGCCCAGAAGCTCCAGCTGATGAGACAGCGAGCAGGAGGGTCCCAGATCTAACAGGAGCCTCATGGAGAGCTCTATTAGATATCTGTGGAGTCTGAACTCCAGAGACTGCCTAATGTGAGGAGGAAAGGGGCAGCAGATCTCACACTTTGACGGAATGTGTGATTCCCCAAGGCAAGCAATGGAAGAACCAAGGGCAGGTCAGCCAGAGTTTGAAGCCTGAGACCCTGGGCATATTAAGTACCCTAAATGGCAGGGAAACAACAGGGGAGAACCCCCCAATTCCCACTAACTACAACTAAACTACTAACTTATATATAAGCTATCTACAAATATTTACAGTCAAAATTCAAGTAAAACTAGAATGCTGCAGCCACAGGATGATTCCGTCCCAGACCATGAGTAGTAGAAAGGAACTGGAGAGGCAGTCAGTCTGTGTCACCCCTTATGCCCTGGGGTGGGTGTACAACGAGATGAAGGGTGCAGACACAGACCAATGGACACTGCCATTGAAAAATTTCCAGTCCTAGGCGCACCAAGTGCATGCAAATCCACAGTGAATACCCATAGGGACCAGCACTCGAAGAAGAACTGCTAAATTAAGAAAGAAATGGCACTCTCATATCTCCTGTTTGTTTGCATTCACTAGTTGGACTGTAATTTTTTCCTGGTAAATCACTCCACATTGGGTATACAGTTCAATATATTAACATATCCGTCCTTCAATTGTTCAAGGCAAATTGTTGCTGTGCAGTGTTCTGTGTGTAATAATATTGGTAGAATTAATGAGAAAAACACAACAAAGAGCAAAATACTTGTGGACCAATTACATGCCCCTTTTGATTCTTCAACCCATCTGCTTCCAGAAACAGACAATGTTTCCTAGTCCTATGCAATTACCAGAGTATGTCATTGCCTTTATAACCAAAATACAGTGGAGACAGCTGAAAACTGCAAAGCTTCCTGATAGATTCTGCAGGTCCCTTGGTGTATGAAACTACAAGAAACAATGTATTGTAATGCAGATGTTCACTGATTCCCAGCAGAATTTCACAGACTGAGTCCTTCACTGTGTGACCTACAGGGAGTTGTACTTTTCACTGTACCTACTATATAAGGCATCATGCCCAAATTGGGGTACCTAATGAATCTGAAAATTCAGTCCCTGTGCACATATCATGTTCTCAAAAATATCCAAGGTCATCCCATCACTTTTCCAGTGAAGTCTTCAGCAAAGCTATACCTCCAGAGTAAATTCTACCAACAATAGAGTAATTTGCTCATTTATATCAGATGCTTCAATGGAAGATGTAAGAACCTCATAGCAGTCAGATGTGGCATAATCTGCCTCCCCCTACCCCTATCACACACAGGTCTCATCCTGATCTCTAACAGTTAAAGATTGGCTTAAGCCCTGAAGCAACACAAGGAGCTACTCCATCAGTCTTCAGCCTTGGGGACATATAGAATTCAGCACTTTATGTGTCTGGATGATGGGAAGCACCCTCCCACTAGTAGGTCAGGCTGGGACAGTGGATTCTAAAATATCAATCTACCTCTAGTATTTTGAGTATCAAACATCCTTTAAATTAATAATTCACAGATGGGTAAACCAAAGCTCAGAGAGGCTAAATGAACACTATCAGGTTAAAAATAATACATTTCAAGGTTAGTTTCCTTACCTTTGTTTCTAATCAGACCCTAAAATTATTAAAATGGAAAGGGTTTTAAAAATCTAATTTACATTTCACTATTCCTGCTGCTTCTTTGACTTTTGCATTTCTCTCAGCTTACAAAGTGCAAATAGACAATTTCCTTTAATTTTGGTTTCTAGTCAGTTTCACTTTCCACTGCTTGTTGACACGAACAAAGCTGCAATGTTAAGAGTTATGTTAAAAGTACTTGGTGTTTCCCTTAAAACACCAGCTCCTAGAGTAGGGATGTCAAACCTATGGCCTGCAGCCGTATCTGGCCCACAGAACAGTTTCATCCATCCTGTGGACTTCCCATGAATCTTTGGGCTTGTCTATACAACCCCAGCGTCCACACTACAGGAGTTCAATTTGTAGAGCACCACTAGTATGTTGTGCTCTAACTCCCCTGCGCAGATTCCACTAGTGTGCATTGATGTAGTCCTGTTAATGTGCTTAAGGAACATTTAGTGCACACCAGCAGGTCCACCAGGGGAATTAGAGTGCAATATATTGGTGCACTCATCAAATCACAAATTGGAGTTCAGATTCCAATGCAGCAGTCCAGCAAAAACTTATGTATGGGTGTATAACCACTTAGTTACATTTAAGAGGTGCTGGGGAGGCATAAGTCTGGCGGAAGCTGGTACTTGTCCCAGGCAAGGGGAAATGGCACTGAAGAGCAATGACCCACTGATTGGAGAGTAGATACCCCAGCATGGCAAGTCAAAGAAAAGAAAACTTCAAATAAGACAACGGGTGAATGTCTTATATGGCCTGTAGCAGTCACTAAAATCTAAAATAAATGTAGGTAATTACCAACCTGGTTTATCTTTATCTATTTCTATTTTAATAACTTTTGAATGTGGCCTATGCCAAGTGGCAGGGTATAGAATCAGGCCTGCCATATAAAATGTCCTAGAGTGATGAGTGATGTGACTATGTGAGACTCTCAGCTGTTGTTTATAAGAAAGGGCTAGATTTACAAAGGGACTTAGGTGTTGTGACACTGAATGTTACAATGCCTAACTATTAGGTGCCTAGAAAATCACCGGGATTCATAAAGCCGGGGTTCAGCATGTAGCTTCCTATACAACGAATGGGGAGAGAAAGGCGCCTAAGAATGGGATTCACAAAAGCCAGCATGTTGAGTGGAAAGCTGCCCAAGATAGAAATCAGAGGTGCTGAGGAGAGGAATGTGTGCTAAGTTCTGCCACTCTTATGGAATTAGGCACCTAAAGCCACTCTGCAGGGAGGTGCTTATCTCTACTTGGGATTCACAGCCAGGGACCCTTATCTGGAGTCAGGTGCCTCATGTGGCGGTGGAAGGCCACTTTCATCATAACTTTTAGATTATTAGATTAGATTATTCTCCAAGGATGTAAGTGATCCCTGTTCAACTCCCACCTCTGATGATGAGGAGAGTGCCTCTAACCACCAAGATATAGAGTCATTCGCACTGGCCCACAATATACCCTAAAGCTTCAATAACTAAGAATCAAATAAAATGAACCCAAGACTCCTTATTTTTTTTAAATCTCAGGCTTCTGAGTGGGACTGACTCATGAGTTTTGAATGACTGGTGCTGGCAATATTGTACAGTGATAACTGTTAACAAAAGTACAATCTTTATAATTTAAAAACTATCTGTGAGAATTATTTATCTTTCATTCAAAAGTAAAATATAAAATGATCATTTAAAGCTGGAGTAAATCAAATATCCCAAATGATTACAGCTATGTTATAAGCCTGTTTATTCCAGAATGTCTGGTTAGTAAGTGTTTTTATAATGTCCCTACCAATGCAGTACAGTCCTTTAAGAGAGCTGAAGATATTATGAGACTGTTCTTCAAACAACTGGTTTCATTCAGTCAAGATGAGAAGGAGAAGCTCCTTGTTCAGAGTTGTGCAGATGCACCTTCAGGCTCCAGAATAAGGTTGTGTTATACATGAGTGTTTATACTGAATGAAACAGTGAATGATGACTATGATCTGTTATGCACACCGATGTGAAAATAATATGAAGAACTCCATTTAATATGTTACTATGGACATGTAATAAAAGAGCTCCAGGGTTCAGCTGCCCTCAAACCTTGTAGACAGCCATGTATTGGCATCCCTTTCATCAAACTTTCTTTCTGCTTCTAATGCACCCATGATCATAGTATCTAAGTGTCAGAAGCAGACCAGTAACACAAGAGATTAACTTGAGTATCATCACAGTCCCTCACACCATGCTCAGTCTGCATGCCCTCTTCACATTTCTAAACTAGTGGTGGAAACGATTAAGGGAATAAGATTCAGAGAATTTTCCTCCTCTTCCTCCAGTTTTTCCTGCAATATGAGAGCCAGGCTTTCTTCTTTTAATCCGATAACCACTTCACTACAGAAGATTTATTTAGACTGCCTCTTGTTTCATAAAGGGCTCCAAAGTCTGTAGTGATTTTGACACTTTGTTATAATGTTTCTTTGACCCCCTCCCACCTCCTCCTCACATACCACACCACCACCCAGCCTCATTTTCATATGGATACAAAGCATCAGGATAAAATGATGGCTCATTATAGTGGTACAGAGCTCTTATCTTCATCCGGCAAGAGTCATTTCCTTCCAAAGACTGAAATGCAAATGTGAAAATTAATGATAACTGCATTATCTGATAGTAGAGATAATACCGATTCACTGTCAGAGTAACACACAGTCATTCTATGATTTCCTCTGCTTCTTCAGAATATTCTTCTTACTGTCAGACTATATCTATGGTTAACGATGTTTCATGGATTTTTGTTAATTTACATCAAATAGCATTTCCCAGATCTTATATCTACCACATTTCCCCAGTCAAAAAAAAGAAACAAAATCAGGACTGTAATCTCCCAGTCCTTCTTAGGACTGGTTTAACAAAAAAAAAGGCTGTATCATTAGTGTCTGTTTCCATCTCACAGTGGTCTACCACCATTGCAATCTATACCAAACACTTTCTTTGCTTTGTACCCCAAACTGTTTCTGGTATTACTAAATAATGCAGGGTAAGCCCAACAATCAGTACAGAGTCACAGTAATTCATAGAGAAGGCTGCAGTAAATCTATTAAGATGAACTTTTCAAACCACCTTTTATAATGGGCGAAGATGTGTACCATTGGGAGTACAAAATACAGTAGAACTGCACTAATCCGCATTCCACACAAACAGCACGCTACAATTCATAAAAAATATTGACCAACTCTCCTCACCTTTCAGTAAAAATTTAATAGTAGCACAGAACTCTTATGTTTTATCATTTTACATACATTTTGGGCCTCACCATGGTTAATGTGAAGTAGGACTTTATCCTGCTCCTGCTGCTGTTGCCAGCAAAACGTCCATTGACTAACTGGAAGCAGGATTGGACTTCCAGTGAAGGTCTACTGTATATGCATACCGATATAAACAGGTTATGTAAGACATGATCATCAACTAGAACCTTAAAAATCAGTCTTCAACTGCATTTTCCTTTTTTTTTTTTGGCTTGTATGTGGGGACAAATATTCCTCTTTACTCATGAGAATAATTCCATTTGACATTAAGAAAGTTCAGCTCCCATTTAGCCATTGTCAGATGGGTGTACCTATGGTCTAGTGGATAGTGCACTGGAATTAGTAGACCTGGGTTCAACTTGTACCTCATCCACAGACTTCCTGTGTAACTTTGGGAAAGTCACTTTAACCGGCCCCTATGATTCAGTTTCCCATCCATAAAATGAGGATAATACTTCACTACCTCAGAGGAGTATTATGAAGATAAAAAATCCATTAATGACTGTAAGACCCTCACTAGTAATGAGAACCATATTAGCACATAGATAATTGTCAAAAGAGTTAAGTGTGTCGGGTGCTGAGTTCTTTTGAAAATCTGACACTTATTTAAGGCCCTAAAAGGGAGCTGAGCTTTTTGGAAAAATCTCACTCCAGTTGTGGTGCTTGACACTTGAAAATCTGCCTCCCTCCCCCTTGTGAAAGGTGAACAGGATTTTCCAGGGTATGATATGAGATGTCATGTACAGTAATGTTTTATTATTTATTATCACACCAGTGTCAAATAAGAGGTAATACAACCTTTCTACTCCTCTTCAATATTCCCATTTATATGACCAAGGATTACATTAGCTCTTTAGGCCACACCGTTCCATTGGGTGATCATGTCCATTTGATTATCCTCCAGGATCTTTATGCTTTTTTCAGAGATGTTACTTACAAGGACAGAATGCCTTACAGAAGTCTAGCACTATTACCTTTATCAACCAAATTATAATCTCATAAAAAAGATGTCAAGTTAGTCTGAGTATCAGAGGGGTAGCCGTGTTAGTCTGAATCTGTAAAAAGCAACAGAGGGTCCTGTGGCACCTTTAAGACTAACAGAAGTATTGGGAGCATAAGCTTTCGTGGGTAAGACCCTCACTTCTTCAGATGCAAGAGTTGCATCTGAAGAAGTGCTCTTGCATCTGAAGAAGTGAGGTTCTTACCCACGAAAGCTTATGCTCCCAATACTTCTGTTAGTCTTAAAGGTGCCACAGGACCCTCTGTTGCAAGTTAGTCTGATAAGATCTATTTTCCATAAACCAGTGTTGATTGGCATTAATTACATTATGTTCATTTAAATTTTTATTGAGTTCCACATCAGCTGTTCCATTATTTCACCCAGATCGATGTCAGTTCTACCCTTTTTAAATATTGGCACAATAGCTTTCTTCTAGTCCTCTGGAACTTCCCCAGTGTTCCAAGATTTATTGAAAATGAACATTAACAACTCAGAGAGTTCATTAGCTAGCTTTTTAAAAACTCTTGAATGCAAGTTATCTGAACCTTCTTATTTGAAAATCTCTAACTTTACTCAATGCTTTATAATATCCTCTTTAGTTACTGTGGGAATGGAAAGTATTTCATCATCTTCATATGATAGCAATACATCACCTGGATTTTTCCCATATACAAATTTATTGAATACTTATGCCTTTCTGCAATATTATTGACAATTCTACTATTTTCATCTAGTAATGGACCAATAACATAGTTAGGATTACTTTTGTTACTAATATACTGAAAGAAAACATCCTTCTTATTCCCTAATTCTACAAGCCATAGATTTCTCTTTGTATCCTGTTGCTTCCTTTATCAATTTTATAGAACTCTTAGCTTTAATTTATATTAACTGCTATCAACTAGCCTATATAGTTATATATAGGCTAGTTGATAGATTTACTTACTCCCCGCTGATTTGGCTCATAATTGTTTCCAACTTTGAAACTGGCCAATTTAAAGCACCAAATACACGTATTACTGATATTCTGTTTGTACATAAGAAATGTAATCAAGTCATGTTCACTTTCACCTGAACAACCACTAATTTTTAGTTCTCTGATCAACTCCTCTTTGTCTGTCAAGATCAGGTTAATACGGAATTCCCTTGTGTTGGTTGCAACACTGTTTGGGTTGGGAAATTGTAATCTATAATTTTTTAAAATTCCAAGGATGTGTTAGTGTTGGCAGAATAAGATCTCCAGCATATGTCACTCATATTGAAGCCCCACATGATTATACAGGTGTTTTCCTTACAAATTATACATAAGTACTTAAGGACGGGTCATCCTGATCCTGTTTTCTCATGTGATTTGGTGGTATGTAGCAGTCAGCAACTAGAACCCCATCTTATTCTATACGTGTTAAAACATTGATCATTATTATCTTAGAACACTGATATCCTAAATATAAAGACTATAGAGCCATAGCACATACCATGGCACTCATTTGATAACATAAATCCTTTTCACATACAATTTTCCACGCCGAATGCCCAATCATGTTCCCCAAACTCTGTGATCCTGGGACTTTTGCCATTAGTTTTAACGGAAGCAGGATACGTCCCTTAGTATATGTCCAAATAGAAGTGAGAAAGATTTGAGATAAGGCAGCATGACAGTGTGAGCAAAATTAAGGAATTTGCCCTTGCTTGACAGCCTCCAGGGCAAAGTCCATCTGCTCCAGCCCCCATATCTGCAGAGAGACCTCTATTATTTAAAAAAATAAATATTTTAACACGATAGAGGAACAAAAATTGTTAATATTGAGGACAGTTTACACATACATTTACCCAAGATGGCTCCCCCTGGAGCTGTTTTACAGTCAGTGAAGATAATGATCTTGTAAGCTGAAAGAAAAGCCTAATAGGAGCTGTCTGTAACCGCAGAACATTTGCAGGGGAAAAAATAATTTTTAAAAAAATTATTTTTGTTTTTAAAAATGCATCCAACTGCTAAAGTCTCTGGACATATTGGCACAGTTTCATGAAGCAAATTATATTTTTAAAGAAAAAGACAAGGGATGCATTTTCAGATTTGGAGTTTTGATTGGGACCTATCCTTAATGATAAGTTAAATACTAATAAATATCTCAAGAGCCTGAATCCCACAGCAGCTGGGAACCCTACAAATCACCATGATGTCACAGCAAACAACCGTGAATTTTATAAACAAAGAAAGAAACCAATTTTTTTAAATTCAGCCTAGGTCAAAATAAAGATGGTACAATTTAATGACTATTCCATAGCCCTTGATGGTCACAATCCAGCTCTCAGTGGACAGCTGCTGGTATCACATGAAGTACCACCACAATTGGTAATATTAACAACTTCCATCTCAGTGACGAGATCAAGGATTGAACAGGTAATAGAGATTATGCCACCCTCTAACTCCGAGAGGTGGATTCTCTGAGAAAGGGCAGAGGCACATTGGGAGAGATGTAAGGTTGTACTGGCTCTTCCTATGCTGTACTGGTACATAATCTTTGAATAACCAAAGACTTCATTCTCCAGCACTGTCAAGCCAGTGAATTTCATGAGCACTAGATTTACACAAAAATTGTACAAGGAGAAACTATTTTCATTTTTCCTGTATTACATGTTTGAAAATAATCTTCTATTTTTTTTTATATATTAGCAAAAGAATGAATACAGAATTTCATTTAAAGAAATAGAAGAAAGAGAGAGAGAGAGAGAGAGAGAGAGAGGCAGGAGCATGGCATGTGATATATTTATTCTCTTCTATGCTACAAACACGTTATTTCAATGTGAAAGACAAATATTTAAATTAATTAAAGCTCTGATTAAATTTCAGTGGTGGTCACTTCTCTAAGGACAAAAAGGAGTTTCCTTATATTCTTCTCGGTTTCTATCTTCATCTCCAGTATGTCATGATACATTTAATTCAAGAAATGCATCTTCTTATCCTTTTAACATCCAGGACAAAAATCACCAAGTATCTAGGTAAGAATTTTCTTACAAAAAAACAAAACCTTTTACTTCTTGCTGTCATCAAAAATATCCCCTAAAATATTCCTATGCATTTAGTTCACATAAGACAATAACAACCAGTAATAAAAATTATACTCTCAATTACATTCATTTTGTTCTAAAAATAAAATAGCAACAAAGACATCACAAAACTTAAGATTCTTAAGAGACATTTTATTCCTGTGTTAAAAGGAGTAAATTTAATGCAACAACGACAATCTCCAAAATTGTAAAAAGCTGGAAGAAGCTGTTCCCTTTCAAAAGAGGTTTTCAAGCAATTTTAAATTTACTGTAATACATTTTAATACCAAATCTTGTTTTATATAATACTACATTGCTTTGTACAGAATATAAACATATTTGTGTATATCATTAACAACATTATAAATGACATCATAATAATCAGAGATATAGTGTATCTTCATTTTTGTTTGCATTATATTTTCCAGCTGCTGGTTTCAGAAAATTACCACAGGAGTTCTCCTCTTCATGCACAGCACACAGTAATTTGCAAATTCAAGCAAGGATGAAAATGTGATTGAAATATAGGATTTTTTTTTCTAATGAAAAGTGTTATTGCATTATAAATTATTGCTAGAGTACTTTCATGGCTCTCTTCTCTGATGCTCATCCTTTTCAGGGGAATGTTCTCTGTTTAGAAACACAGCTACTTTAAGGATATGTTTGGCTTCAAATATATGTTTTCCCCTTGGCATTGAAGAAATATATTAAATACAATGATTTGGGGACAAATTCTGCTGTCTGTAGCTTAAAAAATCCCACTGAATTAAATTGGAGGTTTGCCAAAGTGAGGACTGTAGGATCCAACCCTTTGTTTTTATGTATCTTTACAACACAAACCAAGGTTTACCTATTTACAACTAATGGCTGTTTGGAGCTCTCTCTCGCATGCCCATAGAACTGTAATACTGCCTAATGTTCCTCCAATAACGTATTTGCAGTGTTTTTACTGTTCATAACAGAAAATGTTACTGCATATTTCTGTTTACACATGAAGCTCTTATAGTTTATTGATTGCAGTCAAAAGGTTTCTCTCTTAACACTGAAGTCAATGACCAGGGTGTGTTAAATTATTTATATCAAATGAAAACTGATAAGAAAAGTCCTTGAAAACATCATTGGCAGCCATATTCATTTGTTAAGCTTAGCATTTGGGACTAGATACAGATGTTTGGCCACAGAAAACAGAGTAGAATACAGAAGCAAGCACTACCAGCCATAGGCAGCAATGGAACTGGGAGCCTCTTGGTAACTCCAATCCTGCATTTAATCCGCAAAATGCTAAGGAATAACAACATTTTTATTTCTTGTAGCAATATCATGGGAACATTACTCTGTATAATTTTCATGCAAGATGGACGTGTGCAGAACAGCTGTCTGGTGAAGCATTTTTCCTCAGCTCTTATCTGTAGATATCCCAAGGCATCACATGAACACAGGAAGTTTTTTCCATTGACAAAACAATGCAACACTGACCCTACTTACTGAAACATGAGGGAAACATTCTCAGAGTCTCCATTTTAAATTATTCATTCTGGATTGTAATTTGTTTTCTCCTACCTGGCCCATCCCAGTCATCTGTCTCCACAATGAGTTGTCCTGGTTTCTCTGATTGTGCATCACCATCTGATTCTGCTGTTTCCTGGCTGCCCTCTTCATCACCTGAAGAGAAGAAATACATAAAACTTAAATAATTTCTCTGACACTCAGATAGAATATCCATAATAAGTGTACATGTGTGTATGTGAGTGCATATATTATACAGTATATAAAGAGAGAGAAGATAACATTGTTGAACAACTAAACACCCGTGACTAATCAATGGCTACAAATAACTATGTATATAGGGCTTGTTCTCACAATCCTTGTGAAACCTCTCAGTGTGGACAAGGATGGGGACCTTTTTCTTATAATTTTTTGTCCAGTAGCTAGGGTATTTACCTGGGATGTAAGACAGCATCAGTTCAAGCCTCCCCTCTGCCTGCTGAGGAACAGGAATTTGAACGGGGGTATCCTACTTCTCAGCTGAACGCCCTAGCCATTGGGTATCAGTCTGATGTGGGTCTCCCTCAGCCTCTCCTGTTAAAGCTGTTCCACTTTGGATAAATAACTACAGAGTCATTGGGCCAGAGAGAGAGAGACCATGCATTAGAATGACTCTATAACTGGTGGTTAGAGCATTCACCCAGGATCAAGCCCCCTATTCCAATGACTCTAATTATTTAAACAACAGCTTTAACTAGAGAAATTGAGGACACCCCATGTCAGAATATCCCATAGCCCAGGGTTAGTACACTCACCTGAGAGGTGGGAAACCTCTGTTCAACTCCCTTTTCCTCAACAGGTGGAAACTGTTGTTGAACTGGTGTTCTCCCACCTCCCAGATGAGTACCCTAACCACTGGACTAAAATTATAAGGGAGAGTAGCAGCCTCTGCCTTTCCTCCCCCAGTTGCTTTGCATGGAATTAGGCTCACTCAGAACAAGCCTACCTGGATTGGGCCCTACAAGGCCTGGTCTACACTACCCGCCTGAATCGGCGGGTAGAAATTGATCTCTTGGGGATCGACTTATCGCGTCTCGTCAGGACGCGACAATCGATCCCCGAATCGACGCGCTTACTCCACCAGCGGAGGTGGGAGTAAGCGCCGTCGACTGGGAGCCGCGGCAGTCGATTTTGCCGCCATCCTCACAACAGGGTAAGTCGGATCTGATACGTCGAATTCAGCTACGCTATTCGCGTAGCTGAATTTGCGTATCTTAAATCGACCCCCCCCTGTAGTGTAGATGTAGCCCAAGTTAGGTAAGTGGCCGAACACTTGTCTTCCCTCAGTTTCTGAATTGCACTGGGGCTTAGGCAGGTGACACGCATCCGGATGCTAGAGTGGGGCAGCAGCACATGTTCAGAGGGAGAAACACAGGCACGTAGGGAACTTTTACTGCAAAAACATAGGTGCTGAGTGAGTTTAGGCACTTACAAGGTTTGGTGGCACTTGAGTGGAGATCTTGTGAATACCGGAGGCACCTAAGTCCTTTTATGAATCTAGCCCCCAGTGTTCATAACCAAATGTGAATCCAATAAGAGGAAAATGAACACATCATCATTTAACGTGGCACAAGTGATCATGACTCAAAGGGATAGGAAAACTGTACAATGGAATATACTATTTGAAACATATGGGGCAGGGTTTTAAAGTCTCTAACAATGCAGGCAAAGCGGCAAACAGTGACAGCTTGCAAATAAACAATTTCAAATGTATAAACATTGTTTCTGAAAATGAAATATTTTTTACATAAAATACAGGTTTTCCAATTTCTATTAAACCAACTTTTATTACAAGTAGTTGCAGTATTTCAAAGCAGCCACACAGGCAGACGGTTATTCTTAACCCTGCTCTTTTTATCCATGTTATTCCTATCAATATTAACCTCTTACAGAAATTCTTCGACAATAGAACTATTGAACTTTCTCAACTAGGAGTGTTACAGTAGCTGTTAGTCACCCTATAATGTATTTTGCAATCAACTAAACTAACAAAGTATTTTTAACAATGAACAGTTCAGAAATGATAGATCTACTTTCTTGTTCACAACTGCTTATCACAGCATAGATATCATATATGTTTTCCAGGTGCTTCCTATAGTTAGGATACCTTCACAGAAGCCGCTCATGAAAGATAAGGTCATAAAAGAGATGAAAAATGTGCAAGCGTCATACACTCATGGTTTTATAATCAGACAAGATAGCTTTGGGTAAAGGACTGTACCAGTCACAAACATCAAACTGTAGCTCATACTAGTGTGAGGGAACATTAAAAGTTTGGAATTCAGTTTGTGCTCATTCTCCCTCACAGCATAAATGTAAACCTAAATTGTTAACATTCTTATATAGTTGTTCAGAATGAAACATCACTTCTGAGTTATAACATTCAATACTGTTAAAAAAAACCCAACAGGTTTGATACAGAGACTCAGGAATATCATTTCTCATATTAGGCTCCAATTTAACAAGGTACATAAGCATATGTGTAACTTTATTATTAGTCCCACTAAAGCCAATGAGACTACTCACATCCTTAAAATTAGACACATGCTTAAATACCTTGTTGAACTGGAACCTTAGTAGAAACTACAGACCAGATTTTCAGCTTCTGTAAATCAGCATAGCCAACACGGCTACATCAGTATATACCTGTTGAGGATCTAGCCCTGGGAATCCAATGGAAGCAGCGTACTCAGTGAAAATAGTGTTGCTTTTCTGGGATCCCTGCAGACTGACCTCAGATACTTTGAAGGGAACCACATCCAAGTTGAAATACGTTATTTGGATTTGCATTGGACTTATTGCTAAATTTTGACAACATATGGATGTCCTAAAATACATGCCATCTGAAGTGGAGATCCTTGTAAAATAATTTTAAAATATAACTTTCTTAGATTCTGCATACTCTTAAAAATAAAAAAGCAAAAAATGAAAAGCAAAACACTCTAATGCTGATGGTCATGTAAGTTTTCAGCATACACAGAACATGTATAGTACATCCGTATAATGCCAAAAATCCTACTTAAATTTATAATCCGTTTGTTGTATAAGAATGCTGACCTTCAGAATAAAGCTAATAACAATACATTGAGAGTGATGTTTTCATATCTCACCATATATAGGCATCATTTGGTTTGGGGACCAGGTAGATACGTCTACAGTGACTACGAAGTTATGCTAAGAAATTCTTTCTTACAAGCCTTGCAAGAAGGAAAAATATAACAGAGGTATTCTCTTCCAGTGAAGCTGCCATGAAAGTAGGGCATTGGGATACTGGAGAATTTACAACTATCAGGGCCGGACTCTGACATCACTTATACTGATGTAAGTCAGGAGTAACATGAGCGGTGTAAAACTAAAGTATGAGCAGAATCTCGCCCTCAACTCAGAACATAAATTATTCCCCTAGCTACATCTGCATGAATGAGCCGAGCTCTTCTACATAGGTCAATCCAGTGAATTCTATTTCAAATGTGGTAACCAGTCATCTCAGCATTTTGCTTTTCTGAAACCATTTATGTTATTGCTTTCTGCACTCTTCTTAATATTCAGTTTGGATAGGGCTGGTCAGGAGTCAGTGTTTAACCTGGACTGAATCTTATTTAGGATAACTTCAGGCTCCTGGTTGCCCTGGACAATCTCACAATCAGGTTCCTTAACCACAGTATGGCAAATATTGGGGACAATCCACGGTACTTTCTCCTTAAGTGTTTTGGTTTTTTTCATGGGGGGGGGGGAGTGGAGGCAGTGTTAATGGGGTGCACATGCAAAGGTGAGCACACAGTATTTAAACTGGCAATCGCCAGAATCCACTCACTGACCAGAAAGGCAGATGCAATGTTCTATACCAAAATCATCCTATCAATGTCAGACATTTCTGCCAATTTCAGGTACTACTGTATTCTTAAGAATTGGGTAAGACCTCACTGTGTTCTCAGGTTCATTTAGTCAGTCTAACATTTCTTCTTCTCTAGATCTTTGATACTCTATTGGTGACTGTACTGCTTAATTTTCTAATCCATGTGTTTATCTCCATTAGAGAAAACCACCATCTGCACTACTGCATTTCCTGCAGAACAGTGAAAAATGTTACATTACTTAGTACTTTTCCTGTACACAATATCCCTGCCTCCTCTTACTTCCTTTCTCCTATCACTATGAGTTTTGAGTTGGCAGCATTTATATTCAGACCAATTTTCCTGAAGCTATTCTATGAACACAACAAGAAATATCATCGGAGGAGTCAAGGTGAACTGTTTCCCTGTTTCCCATTGATTCCTAAGAGCTCTCTAGACTTCCCATCCTTTCCTCAGTGAACAGCTGCTCCAAAGCTGCAAGAATAATTCCTTAATTTGAGCCCCTATTTTAGGGCTCAATCTTGAAAGGCTCTGAGCACTTGATACTGATTCAGCAAAGCACTTAGGGCCAGATTTTTAAAGGTACTGAGACACCTAAAGTTGCAGATAGGTACCTAGTGCAATTTTTAAAGGTGATTTCAATGGGAGTTAGGTACCTAGGTGCTTTTGAAAACCCCATTCGGCACCTATCTGCAACTGTAAGGGTCTAAATGCCTTTACAAATCTGGCCCTTAATCAAGTGCTTAACTTTACGCAGTAACTAAATGAATAGGATACTCACAGGCTTACAGTTAAGCACGTGCTATGTACTTTGCTGAATCAGGGCCAGACTTCTCAGCATCTTGCAGGATGAAGCCTTTTGTTGACAGAATTTCAAATTTTGCCCAGCCATTCCTCCCCTGATGTACAGAAAAATATTAAGGCTCCCCTGTTGTATAAAAATGTGAGCAGTGGGCATTATTAGTTATTATTTGCATTTTGGTAGCACCTAGGATCCTCAATCATGGATTAGGGCCCTACAGTGCTAGGTACTGTATATATGCAAAAAGATGGTCCCTGCTTCAAAGAGTTTACAATATAAGTATAATACAAGAGACAACAGGCAGATAGACCACAAGGAAATAATAGGACAATGGTCTGAGCACACCAGCAGCCTAACTGCTATGCCGTGGTTCAGCACATATGGAATCCCAAGTGTAAAGGACTATGAGAGAGGCTGACTACTATTTTCCCTATGCTAGCTTCATTCCCCAAGGAAGACTGGAGCTTCCCCAGGAGGGCAGCCTCACAGTTGAAAGAACAATAGCTTTAATCACTTAGGGACAGATTCTACCTAGTCCTAATATACCGGACTCTGGGGTGAGGGAAGACCACAGGGAGCCTTCCCACCACCTGGCACAGTTTATGTAAGGGTCAGGCAGAATAGCAGTTCCTGCTCTCTGGAGCAGTATTGCCAACCCCAAACATTCCAAAGTCATGAGTCAGGTTCACACAAATCAGGAATTATCTTAAAAATCATGAGATTTTTTAAAATAATAAATTGCGTGTTCTTTTTATTTGCTGTTTTTTTGAGCACTTAGGGTTCATGTTTTCAGGTTTTACTCTTCAACCATTAGGGCTAGAAACGTACTCATAAGAACAGTCACACTGGGTCAGAACAAAGGTCCATCTAGCCCAGTATCCTGTCTTCCGACAGTGGCCAATGCCAGGTGCCCCAGAGGGAATGAACAGAACAGGTAATCATCAAGTGATCCATTCCCTGTCGCCCATTTCCAGCTTCTGGCAAACGGAGACTAGGGACACCATCCCTGCCCATCCTGGCTCATAGCAATTGATGGACCTATCCTCCATGAATGTATCTAGTTCTTTTTTGAACCCTGTTATAGTCCTGGCCTTCACAACATCCTCTGGCAAAGAATTCCACAGGTTGACTGTGCTTTGTGTGAAGAAATACTTCCTTTTGTTTGTTTTAAACCTTTTTTGTTTTAAACCTTTTTTTTTTTTTTTTTTTTTTGCTTTAAACCTCTTTATTCTTTTTTTTTTTTTTGAAAGCTGAAATTCTCATATACTCATATGACTCCAGCAGTTGGGGCTTCCAGGGAAGCACCAAATACCATGAGATATCAGATGTAAGAATTGGCAATGCTGCAGGAATGTAGGAAATGCTCCCCACCCTACTCATTTCATGATAGCACTGATTAGGGATGGGAATAAGCTGTACAAAGCGGCACAGTAGTGGACTGTGCCTATCAGGCACAATCTAGCTCTTAGATTTGTTCTAATCAATAGCTTTAGTGATCATTGAGGTAGGGAATTATGTTATTTAACACTAAGACCAGAAAGTGCCACTGTCAAATTCAATGTAAAAACATAAAATTAACCTGCATCATATCCACCTGTGATCCCAGGTCACTTCCTATATTAATGTGTTTCTTTAGATGCAGCATCTTGGAAAGAGAGGGAGAGTGTGATTATAAGTGGTTATAAAAAGAGAGTGGTTATGATATTATAGTTCATTCCTAAATAGCCACATACCTTTAACTAGAGGTTCACGCTTTCAAGAGATTTCTCAGGTTCTAAAGAAATTCCAGGACTTAAAGCAGTTTTGTGGGGGCCTCATCCATGGGCATCCTAACCAGGTATCTTAACCTTGACTAGAATAGAGAGATGGGTTCAAATAGGCCCAGGCAAGCCTCAAAGAACACCGTTTTGGGGTGCCTGAGCCTTCTTATAGTCTAGATTCACTAAAGCAGGAATTCTGTTATTTTTCTATTTTAAAAATATTAAGTTTTTCTTATATGAATTCCTCTCCCAGCCACCTTTGCAACGGGCAGAGTGAACATGAGTCACAGAAGAGGAACATCTCAGGCTTTTAAATTTACCATTGCAATCATTTATGATCCTGTACTCTTCCCCTTTTTATATTATCTTCTCCTAACACTGTTTTCCGTATAACACTCAGTAATAGGTGCCTACTCCTAACAAAGTGAAATTTTAAGTTGTCTTATTAGAAAGAGTTTGTTGCTTGTATTTGAAGTGTAGCACTCCAGCGACCTCTATACCAAGAAGCAGTTAAATCTCCTTGTAGTGAGGCGGAGTGGCCTCTCTCTGAGCCAAAAAGGGAGAGCCCACTCTCTGAACTAGGTGGGTGGAGCCAGGCCATGCTTGTCCCTCCCCCCGGGAAGTCAGGAAGCAGGACAGAAAGTATAAAGGGTGGGTCCTGGACTCAGTTGGGCTACAGCCACCAAAGGAGACAGACGCCTCCTGCCCACTCCCAAGCTGGGAGACTGCAGTGGACCCCTGCCGAGCTGAAGACTGGTCAGAGCTGCTGGAGCTGCCTGCTGACCAAGGCCCTGAGGAGTCGCTGGGACTGCCATTGGCCTTCTACCCCATGTAAGCAGAGGACCCCCCACAGATCCAGGTACACCCCGAAGAGTGGGTAGGGAATGGCCCTGGGGCAGCTGACCAGAGACTCGGTCAGCGTGTTGCAGCTGAATTCCTCACTGACCCAGTGTTGGAATATTCCACCACTGTTAGGGCACTAGGTCGGGGCCTGGTGGATTCGGGTGGGCCTGGGCTCCCTTACCGTCTTCCACCCCGCCCCTGGATTGGCAGCCTCCCCTCTCTAGGCCAAGAGACCTGCATTTGTTGGCCGTCCACCGGAGTTAGGACACCCAACCCCTGTGCTGCTCTGCCCAGATCACGGGCAGAGCCCCTAACTGTTGGCTGCTCTGCCCTGACTGTAGGCCAGAGCCTTCAATTGTTTGCTGCCCCACCATGACCGACGGCCAGGCTTCATAGACTTGTACTGCTCTGCCCTTAAACTGTTCAATGCTCTGCTAATTCCCTGACTCTAGGAGACATTAGGGTTGCCAACTGTCTAATCACACAAACCAAAACACCCTTGTCCCACCCCGTCTGCCCTGCCCCTTCTCTGAGGCCCCGCCCTGCTCACTTCATCCCCGCTCCCTCCGTCGCTTGCTCTCCCCCACCCTCACTCACTTTCACCAGACTGAGGCAGGGCTGGGGCTGAGGGGATCGGAGTGTGGGAGGGAGCTCTGGGCTGAGCCTGAGGCAGGGGGTTCGGGTGCTGGAGGGGGTGCGGGCTCTGGGAGGGGGCTCGGGGCTGGGGCAGTGGATTGGGGTGCGGGAGGGGCTGAGGGGTGCAGGCTCTGGGAGAGAGGTGCTTACCTCGGGCAGCTCCCGGGTGGCAGCATAGTAGGGCTAAGGCAGGCTCCCTGCCTGCCCTGGCCCCGCGCTGCTCCAAGAAGCAGCCAGCATGTCCCTGCAGCCTGGCAACGCACGGAGGCCAGGGGGTCTCCGTGCGCTGCCCACGCCCGCAAGCACCGCCCCCGCAGCTCCCATTGGCCGCAGTTCCCGGCCAACGAGAGCTGTGGAGTGGGTGCTTGGGGCAGGGACATCATGTGGAGACCCCCTGGTCCCCCCAGGGGCCGCAGGGACGTGCCGGCCACTTCTGGGATCAGTGCAGGACCAGGGTGGGCAGGGAGCATGCCTTAGCCCTGCCGGACTTTTAGCGGCCTAAAATCTCCCAGTTTGGCTTCAGTGAGCCTCTGGGAGATAGAGCCTGATTCCAGAAGACTCCCAGCAAAACTGGGAGGATTGGCAACCCTAGGCAATACCCAGTGACATAGTGAGGTGGAGTGGCCTCCCACTGACCCAGAATGGGAGGGACCACCACTAACCCACTACACTCCTCAATGAGTTATGTTGAAATGATTATCAGAAAACAAAAACTAGTACTCTGTCTACTATCTTGGGAGTCCATACCAATCCAGTTTGTCTCCCAGATTCCAAGAATGTTCAGAGTATTACTCGCAACATCCTGATTAGCTGTTTCAAAAACAGTCAGGATATCTTATGTGCCAAAACAAGTGACAGAATTAGCTGTCACAAGTAAATGGTTCCTTTAGTTCTGTGTCATCCATCATAATCCTTCCAGAGATAATATTTATCCCATCAGGTCATAGATGTGGGACTCCTTTATTTTTTCCAGTGCTTTGAGAGTTATATTACTGCCACCATCCACAGCTGCTGATTAGGGGTGCTAAGCTTGTGCACAACTGAGTTCTTTGGACTTGGGTTGACAATGAATCCTCATGAAATGTCTCAAAACCCTCCACCAGCATCCAAAACCAAGAAGAGAAGACAACATCAGATGAAAAGGGTGGAAGAGATAGAAGCTCCCACCCCAAAAAAATCAGAAACAGATATACAGCTATAATACTCTATGCAAGCAAATGGATAAAAGTATGCCACTTGTGTATTTCATATTTTATGGGAGCGTACCTCTAATTCATTTGAAATTCTTACTTTGTGAGTCAAGTTAAATTTTCACAATTTCTAGGAAAGGGGACAGCACAGTACTTGTGGTGACTAAATAATCCCTTTTGGGGTTGTGGTGACTAAATAATCACAGGTATGATAAAGTTCACAATTTCACTGTTCTTAAGGAGCCCAAAATGTACTGACTGAAAAGGCAGGAGTTACTCTCACCCCACAACTCTGCATATTTTAAAGCCATTCTCTAGTTAACTCTATTTGTTTGCTTTTTTAAAATCCAGCTTGCTAGTTAATTGTGAAATTCAGGTTTCAGAGTAGCAGCCGTGTTAGTCTGTATCCGCAAAAATAACAGGAGTACTTGTGGCACCTTAGAGACTAACAAATTTATTAGAGCATAAGCTTTCGTGGGCTACAACCCACAGTTTTCTGTTCAATGACCCTGCCCTCGCTTCCTGATTATGAGCAAGGTGTGCTTGGTCACGAAGGGCCAAATCCTGATCCCACTGAAATCACTGGGAACTCTGGCATGCATTTCAGTGGGACCAAGATTTGACCTCTAGAGATGACATCCGGGGTAGCAACCGCAGGAGAACAGAGTAGTTGACAAGCAGTCTCCCAGTTGCTATTCAGAGACCCTTCAGTCTAGTGAAAAAATAACTTCAAACACTTTCTGCTATCTCCTTCCTTTTCTATCAAAAAAAAGGTTGTGGCCCTTCTGAGAGGGATAGAAAGCAATGACAGAAAAAGGGGTTAAGGAGGAGGCATATGTTAGTAAGAAAAAAGCCTTCTTTCATCATGGAAAGAGCCAATTCTAACTAATTTGTGCCCTTCTACAGCTGCCATGAGAGATCCCTTACTTCTCCGGATCCATATGCTGCATCTGATGAAGAAATGGAGGATGCTCAGGATCCAGCAAAGCCAGAAAAAGTAGACTGTCTCAGTTGAATGGAATGCAGATAAACTGAAATTAACCCACACTCTGCTGAGTGGAAAGCCTTACCCATGAACCCCCAATCTATACACAAATAAATCAGTCTGATACTGTATTTTTTTACAGGAATATTATTGAAAAGTGTTATTTTTTCATGGCATGGACGATCTTTTTTGTCCTATGAGATGAACACACATCATCACATATACATGCCCTCTCCTATCTCTGCTTACCAAAAAGAATTAATGTGCCCTTCATTTACTTGGAAAGCCTACATAAAGAAAATGTAACGAATTAAAAATAACTAAAAAAAATTAAAGGAGCATGAGCTCCAGGAAAACAGAAGTATTGCCAGGGAAAGATAATGTCGGGCCTGCGGGGGGTGTGGGGTCTGGTGCCAAGCAAAGCTGGGGGCTGTTCAATCACCTCTATCAGTGCTCTATCAGTGTCTACACTCCAGCCAAATCCAGAGAAAACAAGGAGTCAAAGATTCAGGTCAATAAGCTTATAGGCGATTTGCACAAACAGCTCCTCCAGCAAGGTAAAAAACAAAGTCATATTGGCTTTTCTTTTTTATTCCTTCTCTTTGAACTCCCTCGTCCAAAACACACCCTGGAAATGTCAGTGTTATATGCAAGAATTTAAAGAGCTGAGCTTCTTAATCCCGTTAAGAAAAAGAACAAAGTTGCCTGTAAAGATCTCCTTATTGAGCTCAAAGTGATTATGGTAGAGCTGCGTTATGGCGATCCTGCTTCTAGTTGCTGTAGAATCAGAGGAGGTAAAAATATGTCATTAAAGCCACTACTGAGGAGGAAAGAACCACATTGACTGAAAAAGGTTTCTGAAAAAATAGCTAAACCTACTTTCTGATCCAACAAACACAGCAAACAGCAAGCATGGTTGTTAAGACATTAGAGCAAGGTAGAAAAGAAGCAGAGAATATTTACACACAAAATAAAACCATACACACCAGAATGTAGAAGGAACTCACAAAAATCATTTTCAGGGTGTTAAATGTTCGGCTGGTATTATAGATGGTGGCGGTGATAGCTTTTCACATCCAGTATGAACGAAAATAACTTAGTGTTGTGTTTATTGACACTTATATGGAGAATCACTCTGCAGCTGTTTCCCTGAATCTCAAGCCTGACTGCACATGGTTTAAAGTAAAAAAATCCAGACCTAAGCTGGTCTGGCAGCCAAGTGGCAACATTATGTACATGAGCAGAAAGCTCAGTTCAGGTTCCAGGCTCATTCTTCACTGCCATAGCCAGAGGATGAGACCATTGTAAAGGTTGAACGCTCATACAGTCCCAAGCATTCCCCTCTTGCTGACTCAGGAATAGCATTTTTGAGATCCAGATGGAACTATATTTCACCTACCTCTACAGGAAAAGCAGATCCCCTATGAGGGGCCCCAATCAGGGATCAGAGCCCCATTTTGTCATGCCCTTTGCAAATATGTAGTAAATTAACATACTATAGCAGTCTGTGGTAGAAGAAACAATAGAACCTAGAGTATTGACTTACTGTTCCCTGCTCTAACCATATACCACTGCATCATAAACTGAACACCTGTGGTAGAAGCTATATCACCATCTGAATCAGTCTGGCCTTTGGGACCATGAAGCATACACCATTTATAATGGACCCTACCAACCACTGGTTTATGATTGGACCACCCACCTGTTTTGGGTCCTGAAGACCACCAATAGTGTTAAGGGTGCCAGGAATGCCCTCCCAGTCAGTAATGTCTGCAGATTTGCTATGTATAGCATTCATTTGTCAATGTGGCCTCTAGCAATAGGGCAGTGGGATGAGATAGTTTATTGAAGGAACTGCAACAGCACAGCTACAACTAGAAAGCCCCACAAAATGTGGCAGTCAGGTGGGATCAGAGATTGTGTGCCATGGAGGCTCTGAATACCCACCTACACCATGACAGAGTCAATATCAACAGATTCTCCTACTCCTTCCCTTAATTATCAGAGATGCCCATCACCCCCCTTTGCTTCTTCCCTCTATCTAACACCTCCAAGAATATTCCCACATCTGCTGTCCTGATGATTTTCCCATTCTCCAATGCTAGACAGAGGCCACCATCTACTCTCTGCTATTGCCCCTTCCCTTCTGTACACGTAGCCACCTGAAAATTCCCTAGCCTCAGGCACTCTACCCTAGACCTCTAGATACCTCTTCCCTTGAGAGAGGCCTCATCATCATACTGCTTCTTGCCCACACAGGGCAAGAGAGATGAGTGTGACAACTTGAGATGCCTCAAGAAATAGAGGAGGCATCAGACCTACAGATCTTTTCCCCCCTGTTGCTTTCAGTGTACAAAACCAGTGTATCTGAGAGAACTGGTATGGACTTCGGGAAGACAGAAGAATGTGGATTTCCTGTGGTAAGTGTGTGTAGGGGAAAGTCTGGAAGAAAATGCCTGTGCAACTTTTATTTGGTCCCCCTATGTGTATGAATTATGATAGTCTTTAATGAGATGTCCGCTCTCGAATGAGGAAATGATAAAAGATAAAAATACCACACCATCTGTGGGTAAGCACTTTTCCACAAAGTGATCACTCTATATGTAACCTATCAGTCCTCAGCCTCAAAGGAAACCTGCACAATACTTTCAAATGACGAGTCTGAGAGCTTAAATTCATAACTTTGCTGGACACTAAAAATCACGGATTGAATAGAGACATTAGCTCAGGGGTGGCCAACCTGAGCCTGAGAAGGAGCCAGAATTTACCAATGTACATTGCCAAAGAGCCACAGTAATACGTCAGCAGCCCCTCATCAGCTCCCACCCAGCTCCCAGTGCCTCCTGCCCTGCTGATCAGCGCCTCCTCCTCCCCCCACACACCTCCAAATCAGCTGTTTCGCGGTGTGCAGGAGGCTCTGGGGGGAGAGGGAGGAGCGAGGGCATGGCTGATGAGATGATCACATTCTATTTTTCCCTCAGGTAGCACAGCCAAGTACACATACAAGGCACCATCTTCCTCAGCCTGTCCCTTCTACCCCTGTCAGCTCCAGTTTGTCCCCTTTTGCCCTATCCCCTAGTATGACTTCCCTCCCCTTTCTTTGTCTGACCACTTCTGTTTCTATCATCCTTAGTCTGTCCCTGGTTTCTTTCTGTTCCGATCCTTACCCTGCCTGCCTGTCTCCCAATCACTTGCAGCCTGCCTGTCTCCCAGTCTCCTATCACTCTGTTTTACTACCCCGCCTGCCTCAGTCCCCACACTGCCTCTCACCCCTCTGCATTCAAATCAGGCTGCTTCCTCATCCATGCTCTCTATTGTTAGCAAGGACAGCACAAGAGAGATTGTCTCCTTCATCTCAGTTTTTGTGCTAAGTACCACAGCAGCTCCCAGCAACCAGGAAGAGCAATTGCAGGAAAAGTCCTTCTTTGGCCTTGAAGCCTCAGGCTACCATGCTCCTTGTAGACAGAATCTTCAGATATTTTCACTATCAGACTTGTAACAATCATTACTGGGCAAGAGCAAATAGCAATTTTCAGAGGCTTAGAGCTTGGGCAAATCTGGATGGATTTTCACTACGACAGCAAAAGTCACCCCTTTGACACCAGGGCTACCTCCTGTCAAATTTCTAGTCCCTGCTCAAGGAAGTTCTACAACTTCTCAAAGAAGCAGTTGTTAGATCTTATTTTGTTATCACTGACAAAACATATTTTTCTCTGGCTTCATTCTCAAAAAACATCCGAACCATTTTTGTTGAAACTTTCCAAAAAAATTCAGCCTGACGTGGAAAAAAAATCAGTCAAAATGGCTGAAGTCTGACAAAGTTATTTATAAGCAACTGTGGAGACTTATAATAAAAATAGTAGAAAACTTTAACTGTATAGTCTGCTTATAATACATCTATATTTAAATAATGTCCATTTCTTTACTTTAAGTTCTCGATCCCTTGAAATGATCAGGATGACAAGTGCAATTATTGACATTTAGAAACTTTAACTGATGTTTAAAAATCAGATTTTTTTTGGTTTGGTTTGGGAATTTTCCAGGTGTTTTGTTCTAACAAGCCATTTATGAGTTAGATGGAAAAGAAAAACTAGACAAAATTCATAATTTGAAAAGTGGAAAGTTGTTTAATGACATGTAACTCAAAATCAGTTTGATTAATTTGCTTCACACTTTTGCAGAACCATTCTCCTTTGCTTTCTCTGTCTGGCAATCTTGTGGTCAAACCAATTTTCCAGCCCAGAATTAATGGGCGGACATACAGTACAAGTCCAGTCATTCAAATTCCCTTTATACAAAAATTGTAGTTACACAAATGAAGTGTGTCCCCCATGAAGCCCTGTATTAGTTAAGCACCAGCTAATAATTTCTCAACTAACCCCTTGCCATTGTTAGCACCAGTGATGGCTGGCTCAACCAGTTTAAATAATGGCATAGTATTCATCCGTTGAGTATCACTGGTGAAATAATGAGCACATTTTATGAGTCCATTGCACCCTATCACAACCAACTGTTGGAGATTATGGAAATGGAGGGGCTTACAAACCAGCAGATTTACAACACTGATGAGACTGAGTTGTATTGGCACCTACTCCCAGAGAAGACATCGGTCTCTTCTGACAAGCATTGTATCCCAAGCTTCAAAAAGTATTAAGTAAACATCAGCATTACTCCCTTCATTCCCCATATTTCTATAGCAGTGAAATTGCAGCTCAAAATAGCACTTCTGTTATCCGAATGCTTGGTTGTCTAAAAGTTTTGGCTATTTCCCACACCATTTGACCAACTGGGAGTAGGACTTTATCAGGGAAGCTGGTTGCAAGGATGCTACCTCTCCATAAAACAGCCAGATAGAGCCTGACAGAAAACTCCCTCCTGCCAAATGCCTTAAGTAGCCAAGTTGTTAACACCCATGTATCCCATCTCAGTCAAGTCAATAACATGTGAACTCAGTCCTGCCCCTTTCCAATGATTTGTTAATTTCAGTGCCTATTTGGAATAATTAAAACCTCTGGGCCCAATTCTTCTTTCCCTGTATATGGTTGGGAAGGGATTAAAAAGTAAACACTGTATACATAACACAGCACAGAAGCGGGTAAACACCAGCTCTGCTACATGCTCTTTGCCTATCTGGGTCCTCACTAGAACCCTTCCCTGTTCCCTTTTACCTTCTCTTTACGGGAACTTGGAAGGGTAAAAAGGGGTAAAAAGGGTTACTTCTGGGACTAGTCACTGTCTGTGGCACACTCCCCTTACAACAGAGTATTAACTCATTCTGCTTGCATCTATGGTGGTGAGTGGTGAGCAGGCAGAAATAACCAAAGGCAGTATGGATGGCTGCATCAAAAGCCATGATGTCATCGTGGGAGAAGGGTTCCTGGATCTACCCATTTGTTTTCTACTTTCCATGTAGACCTACAGGATGTGTGTGTTTGCAGGCCTCCAGTACTACCAAATCCAAGCATTCAAAAATCACGAGTCAGGCCACCAAAGAAATGCATTTAGATTCTTTTTTCTTTATCTCTGGTTTCTGAGCCACTTCACATTTTCAAGCTTTCCTCCACACCCAAGAAGAGTAGAAAATGGGGAAAAAATCATCATGTAATCTCTAGATTTCAGCATCTGAGGTTTTAAGAAAAACACCAAATAGCATGAGACTCATGACAAAATCATGACAATCAGCAACATTGAGCCTCATTCAATAATGTCACAAACCCTTCCACTGGGAGGAGGGTGAAAAGGAAACTCTGCGAGATGAATCTCATTTACTTCCCAGGTGAGTTTTTCCCTACTGTCTTTTGTCTTTTGTTTGTTTAAAACAAAACATGTGGCCTCATGCTACCAGTACTAAATTTCTGAGACACAACACAACTCAACTGTAGCTGAGCCATTTAAATGCCTTCATACCAGTGGTTTTCAAACTTTTTTTCTGGCGACCCAGTTGAAGAAAATTGTTGATGCCCGTGACCCAACGGAGCTGGGGATGAGGGGTTTGGGGTGTGGGAGGGGCTCAGGGCTGGGTCAGAGGGTTGGGGTGTGGGGGTGAGGGCTGCGGGGTGTTCTGGCACCGTGGACCGTGCTGCCAGCAGCAGAAGCGGCCAGCAGCAGGTCCGACTCCTAGGCGGTGGTGCGCAAGCAGCTCCGCGTGGATCTCGCCCGTAGGCACCGCTCCCACCCAGCTCCCATTGGCCAGTTCCCAGCCAATGGGAGTGTGGAGCTGGTGCTCAGGGCAGGGGCAGCACGCAGAGCCCCATGGCCCCCCCGCCTAGGAGCCGGACCTGCTGCTGGCCGCTTCTGGGGTGCAGCGTGGTGTCAGGACAAGTAGGGACTAGCCTGCTTTAGCCAGCCAGCACCGCCAATGGGACTTTTAACGGCCCTGTTGGTGGTGCTGACCAGAGCCTCTGTGACCCAGTGCCTTACATTCCACGACCAGTACTGGGTCGCGACCCGCAGTTTGAAAACCACTGCCTTCGTACTCTCCTATTCCATTCTTTTCCAGAATAGGCTCTCCATTTACTTCAAAGTGGGACTTTTCTTTTACACTGCCTCGGTTGGAAAGAGATTAGGAATTTTATGTGCCCAGTTATCCTAAGAAATTTTCTTTTAAATTTTTTTCCCTGTAGAAGTTGCTGTGGATAGGCTTAAAACTTCTTTTATAACTACTACTATACATATCACCTGGAGAAAGGAGCATCAAGAATCAAATGGCATTCACTGTGAAGAATCAACAAATATCTTTACAACTTCCAGTTCCTGGGATATATGATCAGGTTCATACCTAAACTTAAGTCACCTGTTTTACTGCCTGGTCTAGTTACACAGAATCACCTTAACTTCAACTTTTCACTTAAATGTATCAGTAGATGCCTTTTTAAAGACATAGTAACAGCAAGACCTAGAAGCTAGTCTTGGCAACCAGGTTCATGGGGAGGACCTCCTTGCAGAGCCCTTGCTACACAACCCCCATTTAGGTGTGCAGGTGAGGGAGTCCCCGTCGATGCACCGGAGTCTGGTTCTGGCTGTTACCACCAGGATTGGAGATTTCATGGACTACAATCAGGGGGACAGGGTGAATCCCATGGCACTTGGCCAGTGCATGTGAACTCTCCATCCCTCATGTCCCCCATCTTGTGCTCCAGGAGTTGAGGGCAGCCCTCACACCCACTTCTTGTGGTTTTCCTTGAGTGGGTCTTGCGGGAGGGTGCTCCCTGCCTGACCCTGACCCCTGGCCCTCCGTGCTTCCCCAGCCACCCCCTACATACTGTCTGAGCCGGCTGTGAGACATACAGCCAGTCCATCTCTTAACCGCACCCAGGAAACAGCTGTATGTGCTCATGATCCACACCCTTCATTTCCTCATCCTTTTGTCCTGCTCTGACACCAAGTGGCAGGAACTCCTGCTACCCAAGGAGGGAGAGGCATCCCAGTGGGCTAATCCATATTCCACCCTGGTCCCACAGCCTGCCGGGACTATTAGTTGGCAGTTCCTTCATGGTGCCATGAGCATGGTGCCTGGCGTGGTTCATGAAATTCTCTGACACCTGTTCCTTTTGCAGTGAGAGGGAGACCCTGGCGCACATTTATATCCAATTTCCCCCCAAACCTCCTGATTTACGCACACCCTAATCATGGCCCTACAAAGTCATGAGACCTCCTCATCAGCCTCCTCCTGGCACTGTACCTGGAGGAGGAAGCTAAACGGGGGTGGAGAGTGATCTGTGACTGCAGGGCCTACTTCTGATCCTTCCTCAAGTCATGTTTCTAGACAGAGTTCCTCTGGGCTGTGTGCACTGGCTCCCTGGATGCTTTCGAGGAGTAGTGGAAGCCGTCCAGGGTTCTCTGCTCATTGTCCCCCTCCAGATCCCTGATTTTATACCTGTGACCCTCACTCCCATCCCTGTTTTTTCATTTGTTGTCCCCCTCAAAAAAACAGCAAGATTTATAAATATACAAATTACTATTGCATGTAAATCAAATAAAATAAGGAAGTAAACACATGTTTTCATTTGTTCACACAGAACAGGACTATTTTCAGGGGTGGGCTCTGTAGAATGGGTAGACTTTCTAAGCAGTATGAGTATACAGTGGAAAGCAATAGCTGCATCTGCCTGATATGAATCCTTTCTCAGAGTCCCCTCCCCTTCCTCTGGAGTCATATGGCATCCTAGACAGGTCAGAGAGGACTTGGGAAGAGCTGGCATGCTGACCATCCAAATGAAAGTTAAAGATTTTGAGCTACATCACAAAATAACTATAGAATAATCCCAGTGTCTGGCCAAATATTTCCACTCAACCAAGCAAACTAATATCCAGAGTAAGCATGAGCAACCACTGAGCTCATAATGGGTGCAGTGTTTGCCTACGGCACTCATTTCTTCACACTACGCATAGTCAACCTGTGGAACTCCTTGCCAGAGGATGATGTGAAGACCAAGACCATAACAGAGTTCAAAAAAGAACTAGATAAATTCATGGAGGATAGGTCCATCAATGGCTATTAGCCAGGATGGGCAGAAATGGTGTCCCTAGCCTCTGTTTGCCAGAAGCTGTGAATAGGTGACAGGGGATGGATCACTTGATGATTACCTGTTCTGTTCATTCCCTCTGGGGCACCTGACACTGGCCACTGTCGGAAGACAGGATACTGGGCTAGATGGACCTTTGCTCTGACCCAGTAGGGCCATTCTTATGTTCTTAATGTTAACAGCATTTAGCTCATTGTGTTTTTAAAGTATTTTCATTTATCATCTTGTTCGGTCTTAGTATAATAACCCATTTAGCTCTGGAATTCAAAACTGCATCTTTTATTGTTTGTTCACCTACGTGCCATATCCTTGCTAAGGATCAACTAACTAACTAACTTCCTAACATAGTCACGTGTGTGAGAAACTTACAGAAGTTGTATTTTCTTGCTTCTCCACTCTCTACCACCTACCTCTACTTCTATGGCAACCAGCACTCTATAGGCCTAAGCCTATGGGCCTAAGCCTTTGACTGCACTCATAGAGGCTTGTTCCAGTTTGCCTAGGAAAATCATGAACGATAAACTAGAGACCACCAAACTATCCCAGTGAGAAAAAAATATTCCAATGCCCTGAAGAGAACAGAAAGAAAAATCACCGAAACCAAACTTCCTGGGTCGTTGTGACTAATAAGCCAACAATTACCACAACGGTTCTAGATATTGGATGAGCATCCTTAGCTGCGAAAGACAAACAATAAAACAATCAAATGGAAATCTAGCAGAAAGAAAGTTAAATCAGTTTTTCATAAAAGGAAAACCTTTCTGTCAGCTGGATTGGGAACAGCATGGGCACCTACAACTTTAAAAGCCCTCCTTTCTGCAAATCATTGACCTCACAGTGCTGACAGTGTATCATCAATGAGCACTATTTTAATTCAAGAATCCAAAAACACAGCAAGCTTCCTAACATGGGCAAGGAAGTAATGAAGTGGCCTGCTGTATTGCCAGCTCTCTGTCTTATGTGATGGATTTCTGAGGTCCGTTTTAAATAGTTAAGATAAATATGTTTTCATTACCAACACTCTAGAAACTGAGTTCCAGATCTATCATATTCAAATATTTGCAGTAATCACCGTATATACTCGTTGTTTTTTTTAATGGAGATATCCTATCTCCTAGAACTGGAAGGGACTTTGATAGGTCATCGAGTCCAGCCCCCTGCCTTCACTAGCAGGACCAAGTACTGATTTTGCCCCAGATCCCTAAGTGGCCCCCTCAAGGATTGAACTCACAACCCTGGGTTTAGCAGGCCAATGCTCAAACCACTGAGCTATCCCTCCCCCGTTCATTAGCCTGTTCATTTATAAGCCAACCCCCCCAAGATGGTTAGGTAAAAATAGCAAAAACTGTATGACCCTTTCATAAGCCGACCCTATATTTGGGGTTGGCAAACTTTGGCTCCTGGCCCATTAGGGTAAGCCACTAGTGGGCCTGGACGTTTTGTTTACCTGGAGCGTTCACAGGCATGGAGCCCCTCAGTTCCCAGTGTCCGCGGTTTGCTGTTCCCAGCCAATGGGAGCTGCGGGAAGTGGCCAGGTAAACAAAATGACAATGTATTCTATATTCAATTCAATGATTCCATAGAGTTTAAAATCATCAAATTTTGGTGTAGACCCGTTTATAAGCCGACCCCCACTCTTTGATGCATCACTTTTACCAAAAATATTCGGCTTATGAACGAGTATATATGGTACTACCAGATTAAAAGATGACTCAACAAGAGTTGATCATTTTCTTAATTTAGGGCTTCTTATTAATAGGGCTTTTTCTGCATTTCAAACACCACAAAATGTTTCTGATCAAGTGCATGTGCACGTATCGGTTTCATTCACTCAAGCACTGTGCTGCATTGATTACCTTTATTACAAAAGTATTCCACTTCTTCACAACTCAAATTCTCAGGCTCAAACTCTGCAGAAAAGCTTTCCTCCAGTGGAAAGTCTTCTTTTGAGATAATGTCATTTTCTTCAGACAGGCACTCTTCCTCTTCATCCTCAATGGCATCCTCAAGGGGCCCTTTAAAAAGAATCAGGGACACTGTACCAAAATCATCTAACAGTAATATGAAATAAAAGCCTCATATCTTACAACTAAATTCTACAACTAGGGTCTATTCTTCAATTGCTGTGCTGGGAATTTATTAGAAATGATCAAATAACATTTATCAGATAATTTATCCCATGTATTGCAAAATATAATGTGATTTTTCTCATTATTCTGCCAGCTCAGTGAATAGCTCACATATATTTCAAATATGCAAAATATTACTATATTTTTGGAATAATATGTGCAAATTATCTGTTTTGTCATTTATCCAGTTGTGGTATTTAAGCCAGCCATTCCTAATAATGGAAATGGAAGTTATATATGCAAACCCCACTTGTATATGTGGAAGAAGAGCCCTTTTTATGTTGTTGTGTTTGTTAGATTTTTTTAATGTTACATTGAATTCTAGTACTCATTAAATTTGCTTTACAGACCTGAGTCATCTATTCTTTGAATAGTTCAAGCACAGGCAGTGACAATGCAAGTTTCCCCACATTGCCCTGCCATTGGGCCTCAACTCTGCTCTGAAGAGACCAGTTAAAAATAATTCTGTATTCTCTATGGCCACTAAATCCTTGGCACGAAGTCCTGATACCTCTTTAATGGGGTACCAGTCAGTGGCAGTTGTGCTGATTTTTTTGTTTTGTGGACACACCGCTGACAGAAACTGGACTGAGATTACCAATTCATTTCACATAGACCAAACACCCAACAGATGGTAACTATGTTTTGTCACTACTAGCCTGGGGGCAAGGTCAAATTTGCTGATGAGCAAATAATGAGTACACTTTATGTTCATTTGTTAATATTAACTACCTGGTAAAGACATCTTTCACAGATGTACAATTTTACCTGAGATTTTAATAGAGATTGGAAATAATGGAATGTATTTTAATTGAAGTGAGATTTTAATAAATTCTATACTTTTCAAAATTCGTATTAAAAGTGGATTTCAAAAGAGATTTCAAAATACATGGTTGAGACTTGAAGAAAAATTACACCTTTCTCTCGCTAATGAAAGCATGGCCCCATTTATAATTGACTGAAGATTTCTTGCTAAAATGAAAGCTAGTTCTCTAATGAAAAAATGTAATTTGTACTTATAGGATAGTTTTCCAGTATTATTTTTAATACTTCTATAATACTGAGACGCAGTACATAAATGGTCCTATTGCATTAAATGAAGAGGGAAGGATAAAGTTGTTAAAAGAAACAGAATACAGACTGTACTGGAATTTCTTATGATTTATTAGGAATCCGTGATTGCCCCCATTGCATCAAAGTAGTCAAATTCATTTTTGGCTAGATTGTGCAACCCTTGCTCTCATAAATATTATATTTGTCTTTACTGAAGTCCATGGGTGAGAGATTCCCAGCTGGCATTGATTTCAATGGAACTATGCCAATTTACACTGCCTAAGAATCTGACACAATGGGTCCACTTGTCTGAGGACATACTCACCAGTATAAAGTAAGGGTTGCACAATCTAGACCTTTCTCTTAAAGACTGAATCTATGCCCAAAGAAATTATTTGCATATTATCAAAAATGTGCCATTATCATCACCTGCATTTTTTGGCAGTCTTGGGAAAGCCTGTAGTTGAGTGGGCATGGACATAGAGATTTGGACACCATCTCATATCTGGGGGGGGGGGGGCGAGGGGGGAGGTTATTCCAAAAAAGAGTTGAGCACATATTGGCAGGGAATCTGGGGAGAACTTGGAATGTCTTTGGCATTCCATATATGTATAGAACTTCAATCTCCAGTGCTATCAGTGAGACACCTTACATGACTTCTAATTTCAGTTTTAAAATGCAACTTCAAAAACACCCACTGCAAATTATGCAATTTTAAATATGAGTATATAAAATGATGGCACTTTTGCCAGGTTGGAAAATGACAAATACATTTTATTGGTTATTCTCATCTCTCTTTTCCAGATATTTATTGAAGACACGTTCATTTTTTAATTTTATAATGATTTTTGTGCAAAGGCATTCATCCATAAACCCTATAAAACACCAAGAGGTTAAATTAGAGCTTTTCAAGTGTTCCTGCATCTTTAGGTAAGGTAAGCGAACAAAAGAACACAAATGTTAAAGAGATTTTCATAATTAGTCATTGTAAGTGGGAAAAGTGTTCACATATATCATTAAAAATCAAAGAGTAGCATTTAAATTGATACACAGAAATCTTGCAGTTTGCAACAGATGATCTACTAAAAGTGCCTTCTACAGTATTCTGATTCTATTAAACAATGAAACTGTTGCTAAGAGGTTTTTATCTTTGTGTGGATCGAGGAGAGTGGAGGGGAGCAGTGTGGGTGTGTGTAACTCCAACCATCTATAAACAGGCATAAACATCATGTTCCATATCTTGCCAAAACTGGTCATATGTCTTTAATGTATTTTTCAAGCAGTTTTTATTTGGATGAAATATAACAGACCACATTTCAGCAATCTGACATCCTGCTGAAACATTATCTTATAGTAATTTTAATTTCCAAATAAGAATTGCTTGGAAAATATATTAAGAATATCTGAGCAATTCAGTTTGCATGTGTGAGGTGATATTTATGCCTGTTTAGAGATGTTAAAACCAATTTCTTTGAAGGGGTCACCAGTATGTAGTCAGCACCCTAATAATTACCATTATAAATTAAGGAAAAGAATAGATATGTAGTCCGTATGTATTCACTTATGGCAGTCCTGGAAATATTCACTTTATAAGACACATTAACATTATTTTCAAGTAGTACACAGAATGTCACATATAGTTCAACAGATGTCGGTAGAGAGGAGGACGTAGTAGATCCAAAAAGCAGCAAGGGGGTTGAAATTATGGTGGTTGGTTGGTTTAAATGAAGCTCAGATTAAAAACATTTTTATCAAACATTTTTGTGGGTAGATGTCAAATACAGATACACATATATAATTTCCCAATTTGTGCATGCATCTGGCTAGAGAAGTGTAAATTTCATCACATGCACGCAAAATCACAGATTGTAGGTGTACATCTGAATGTGGTTTTATTTTGTGATACACATCTAGATGCCGATAAACAAATCCCCAATATGTGTACTCTAATGAAGAAATGCTTGCCTACCTAGACATCTGCAGGCACAGATCAAAGAATCATCCACATACACAATGCTCAGGGACGAAAGTCAGTCCCGAAAAAAAACTATGCTGACCTTTACTGAAAATGAATGGTTACATTCAGCTAGGGGTTAATCAGGTAGATATTTATTTCTAATTTTAATGATTCCATAGCATTGTATTTCATTATTAATTTAAAAATTGATCCTGCACCCAATTCTGCTATCCTAATTCATGCTACCTTACTCTGTAAGTAGTTCCACTGAAATCGATCCTGTCCAGAATTTTAAATTGGTAATTTGAATGGAACTATCTTAATTTAAAATTAAAGTCACAAGGACAACAATAAATATGATATTAAAAAGAGTGGAGGTTCTGAGTTTTCTCTGGTGTGGTGTTTTTCCCTCAATTGGCTGCTTTCACTAATTTTGCTGATGTTATTTACAGCACTTTAGATTACTGATTGCAGCTTCATCAGTTCCTAGCAGAGCTGGTGCTAGGCATAAGCAGGCTAAGCAATTGCTTAGGACCCCCAGCAGCTCAAAGTGGCCCCTATTAATTATTAGCATGTGTTGAGTGGGGAGGCCCCAAAAATATTCCTGCTTGAGGCCCCCAGTGGGGCCGATTCCTAGAGTGAGTTTAGACTACATTGTGCTTCCTTTTAATTCCTTGCTTTAATGTAATGATGTTATCAGTTATTAATCATGCTTTTCATTTTACTGTACCATTATAGTATACATACATTATTTATGTTCCTATTTTATTGTCATTTATTTCAACGGTGACAAGCGCCATTCCTTATTTTGTTGAAAAATGTATTAAAAACAGAGTTGGCAGAGTGTGAAATACTGACACCAACAAAACATAAAATAAAGCAGCAACAGTGCAAATCAAAATAATTCCAACTCCTAAAACTCTTCTTTGATGTGAGTGCCAACTGGCTTGTGATGGGATTAGATCCTTGAAATCAAATAATAAAATTTAAATCCCAGAAGATTTAGGAGTTTAGTTAAATGGTTAATTCCAGGGGAATATGGTAGATTTTTGTCTTTTATTCTCACTTCCATAAACTTGTGTTTTGATTTTTATAGTATTTTCGTAGTAGGGCTGTGTAAAAACATTAGATGTAATCTAGGAAAAGGTGAACCTCAAGTGTTTCAGATTACACTGCTCTACAGCCAAAATGCTTCTGAAACAAATGTAGTCAAACTTTACTAATTCTGGGTCACTGAGAACGAAAATGATGCTTAAAATTGTTGATTGGCTCTAGTTTTCAAGATATGCTATTGGGTCAGTATATACAACCCTTGACTTGGGAATGGCGGAGCATAAGTGAGTTATAAAGGGAAGGGATCTCAATTTAAACCAGAAATGACTAAAATACATCTTTGACTGGATCTATGAATAAATCTATGACTGGGTTTGGACAGTACTTGCTTTTTAGGCAAAACAATGAATGATGCAATCTGAAGCTGGTATTGCGTCATACATGATAGGAATTGCATCATGTTATTCCTAGAAGTCATGGATGATGCAATCATAACGAAGTTTACATCACTCTGCTGAACAAATTGCCCTATATCAGCTCTAGAAATCATACAGTGTCGTGCTCTCTTATTTGTCAGTGTTTGATTTTGAAAAGGGACACATTTCTGTTTAGCCAAAGTGAGCAGAGATGCCTCGTACTTGTGTGAACAGTGCAGATAACTTCTGCTATGTTTGTGGTGAAGTGACTTTTGCATCACAAAAGCGCAGTAGAACCACTATGGTTAAGAAAGCCTATCACCTTTATTTTGGCTGCAAAATTGGAGATCAGGACAAGAGGTGGGCCCCACACATATGCTGCAACACTTGTGCAACAAATCTTCGCCAGTGGTTGAACAGGAAAAGGAAATCTATGCCTTTTGCAGTGCCAATGATTTGGAGAGAGCCAACAGATCATACCAGCAATTGTTACTTCTGCATGGTGCCTCCAGTTGGGAAAGGTGTGTCAAAGAAGAAAAAGTGGACTGTGCATTATCCAAACATTCCATCAGCTATATGCCCAGTACCCCACGGAGAAGGACTGCCGGTTCCTGATGCACCAGAATCATTCTCACTTGAGTCAGACGAGGAAGAGGAAGAGGATGAAACTTCTGGTCCTGAACTATCAATGTCACAGGACCCACATTTTCTCCCATCCTCCTCCTCTGAACCACACCTCATAACACAAGGTGAACTGAATGAACTTGTCAGGGATTTGAAACTACCCAAGAGTAAGGCAGAGCTGTTGGGCTCCAGACTACAGCAGTGGAATCTCCTGGCAGGTGATGTTAGGGTTTCCATGTTCCGTGACCGTCAAAAGGATCTTGTCCCATTCTTCTTCATGGAAGGTGATCTTGTAGCCTGCAACAACATCGATGGTGTGATGGCAGCCCTCAACATCGTTCACGATCCAGATGAGTGGAGACTGTTCATGGATTCATCGAAGACGAGTCTTAAAGCTGTTTTACTGCATAATGGCAATGTTTTGCCATTAATTCCAGTTGGTCAGGCAGTCCATATGAAGGAAACCTATGACAACATGAAACAACTTTTGAGGTGCATAAACTATGACCAACATCAGCTTTGTGGCGATTTGAAGGTTGTTGCTCTCTTGCTTGGTCTGCAGACTGGATACACAAAGTACTGCTGTTTTCTCTGCGAATGGGATAGTCGTGCAAGAGATTCCCACTCCATCAAGAAAGATTGGCCACTCCGACAGTCATTGGAGCCTGGGAGGAAAAGTGTTCAGCATCCACCACTTGTTGAGTCAAGGAAGATTTTGTTACCACCCTTACACATCAAGCTGGGTCTGATGAAGAACTTTGTCAAGGCCATTGACAAAACACAAGCAGCTTTCAAGTACCTCCGTGGAAAATTTCCAAGGTTAAGTGAAGCTAAGATAAAGGAAGGTGTCTTTGTTGGTCCTCAGATTCGTGAACTTCTTCCAGATGATGCATTTGACCATGCACTGCGTGGCAAGGAAAAGACGGCATGGAAAGCCTTCCAGTTAGTGGCAATAAATTTTCTCGGAAACAACAAGGCAGACAACTACAGGTTGTTGGTGGAAAACCTCCTCAAGGCATACAAAAGCCTTGGTTGCAACATGTCACTAAAGATACATTTTTTGCACTCATCTAGATTTTTTTCCACCGAACTGCGGAGCAGTGAGCGACGAGCACGGCGAGCGATTTCACCAGGACATTGCAACAATGGAGAAACGCTATCAGGGCAAATGGAGCCCATCAATGCTTGCAGACTCCATTTAATGAATACAAGAGACAACCCAAGAAGCGCCGAGTAGACACTGAATAGGACTAAACTATGTACAGAATAGTTTTTTGCCTTTTGTTTTATAATAAATTTTATTTATATAACCCATTTGCTCATTTTTAAAGTGTTACATAAACAGGACAGGTGAAATATTATCATGTAAAGCAACCATAAACACATGAAAAGACCTAAGTTTACAATTTATGATTAAAACTCTACTATCTACACAATATACATAGACATAAAATGTAAAAACTTAAATATCTTAGAAACAGTAGCCAATCAGTTGTTTTAATTGTCATATTTGAATTCAGCACATCAAAATACATAATAAATAGCACATTTTATCTCTGAAGCAGACGACTTCTCAAAAATTGTAGACCAGTGTAATTTGATACAAATAATAATATCTAGTCAGGAGAGGCTGATGAGTGAACTCCATGTTCCTTCATGGAGAAAATTATTTCTGATTAAGGCCACTTGGCAGAGCAGTGTGGGGAAATCTGAACTCTAGTTCCCTAATTTGTATCAGATTTAAAGACATGCAAGCACATTTTTTTAGTATGTTTAGTCTCTTAACAGTTAAAACATGAATATTTACCTTCACTTAATATACATATAAAATTTATATAAAAATTAAGGTAACTGACCATTTTTGTACAGCACAAAATAGATATGACACTAGCAGCCCTGATCCCTACTCTCTAAAGATAAAGGTAAATACAAATCTAAAAGGGCAAGTGGCATGTACAAAAAACGTGACTAAAAGCATTTCAGACAGGCAAGATGGGAGTGAAATGTCATAAGAAAATAGCCCTAAATTCCTTTAAAGGAGAAAATGCCTATTAAAATTGAATGCTTCTTCGTGAGACAAACAGCACCTGACCCTGTAGGCACTCTGGGTCTAATGCACCAATGCACTTCTCCAGTTTTATACTCGTGTAACTCCAACAAAATCAGTGGGGTTAGAATGGCATAAAACTGGAGAAATTCAATAATAAATCAAGTCCTTTGGCTCCAATTCATCAGACTACTGGTAAGCAGCAAAGCACTTAAGCATGTGCTCAAAGTTAAGCACATGTTTAAGTGCTTTACCACAAAGAGATAGCCTTAAGCATGTGTTTAAATGTTTTGCTTAATGCTGTGGGAAAGTCTCTCTGAAATTCTTAACCCATTAAGTCATGAGTGGTTAACTTCCTTCCTAGTCAACCAGCATTCTGACAGCAGCATCATAAAACAATCCTCTTAGCAAATTAAAAATGCTTCAGAATGTCTGGAATCCTGGATGGTGAATGGCTGGGGAGAGGCTAATGAGATAATTATTATTAGTAGTAGTATTTAATAAGTCTTCTCTAAAAGCCATTATACACTGCTGAGTCTTAAAACTTGGTGGATCCATGGGATGCATTTTGTATGATCTTGCTGAAACTCTGAAAATTTCCCTCAATAATGTGCTGCCATGAATATAATACTGTTAACCTGTGTTAAAACCCAGGTACCAGGTGTGAATAAGCTTATAGACAGAAGGGGCATGGTTTTTGGAGAATCAAACCATTTGTTTTTCTATTTAAACAAAAACATAACCAAAGAACGAGGCAACACCAGTTTGCCAATAAATTTGCTGGAAATGTTTATGATCAGTTTCTACAGATTAAGCCAAGAATATTGAGAGGATAGCAGAGTGTTCAACTTGTCTCATTTTAAATGTGGAGGGTAAAGAGAAGACATTACGAAGTGGTCCAGGGGTTTCCATCTCTTGAAAAACATCAGAAGAATGTTAGGACGTTAGAATAGCTGGTACAACCTGATAAATAATTTGTTCTTCAAAAGGTATTTTTATAAGCCCCAAGAAGTATCATCTCTGGTCAGCATGATTTGACAGCATCCTGAGCGGTTCTGAACTCTGTCAACAGCAAGAAAAACATCCCGGCTTTTCCCTCAACTTGATGAAAGAAATTTGAACAAGGAGTTCCTGCAAATATGCTCCAAAGTTCCTCCTCCAGCACATCACTGGCTTTCCCCAGAGTGACAGAACTGGTTTTCAAATTGCACTGGTTCACCAACTTTACAGTGGACAAAACTGTGAATACCAAATCATTTTCTTCCGCCAGTGGGAAGACATGGAGTGTTGAAACATGGAAGATGAGCCCATGTTGATGGAAGTAAAACGATAACATCAATACAGCAATGAGAAGAAATACAAGCAATACCTTTACAGTTACCTATTTTCCATTTTTTGGCTTTTACCTCAGGGCCAGGACGCCAAGACTCTATTCAACCACCATCTGGCTACCAAGTTTATAATATTCCTCACAGGACGGGAACCCACAAGCTAGGACAATATGGTTGAGTAATGACATCCAGAATTTATGAAACAGAGCTTCTGGCTCATACTGGCAACTTCAAGGACACTTTAGATTTTTTTCCTACTAGGTTATCTCTCTCAAGCTAGAAACATGTGACATGATTCTATGACCATCTTTCAGAATTACTGAACTCACTTTGGTTCTCAGTTAATGCTGATTCCAAATGGCCATCAATTTTCACTGGAGAGTAAATCAAAGCTAGCCTTCCTCCTCCCTCTGGAATTTCAGCATAATATCTTCATTACGCAGTTCCAACCAATATGGGAAGCAATGGTCAAGCCAGGCAGTTAAATTCCAGTCTCTTGCTGCTTGGCAGCATATAGCAATATATAGAAAGCCAACTGTAAGATAAGTATCTTAAAATTATAATGCACACTCCTAGCAACAAGTGATTGGCAGTCAGACACACACCACCATATTTGTTCAGTAAGTAGAAAAACTTAAATATTATTCATGCTTACTATTCTGATAAATAATATCAATCTAATACTTAAAGAAAACTATTCTCTCTTTAGACTATGGTTGTGCACTGTTAAACTTAACAAAATCATTTTTGCAATTCTCAGATTTCCTAATGTTAGATTTTTAACAGCTCAACTCAGATGCCAACTTGTAGATACTCATTACCTTGCAAGCACATCTTAGATTCCTCAGATATATCTGCTTTATGTATACTGGTGGTAGTTTAAAAGTTTCTTAAGTTTTGAAAAATTTGGACAGTTTGAGCGATACTCCATATACTGTACTTTTAATGAGCAATACTAGTGGAACCAGTTATCTCAAACTGGTGGAAACTTTTTAAGTGCACCTAGTGTACAACAATTTAATGAGATGAGGTAGGGAAGAGAGGTGCTCTTTGGACACGGTTAATCCACAACAATCTGATGTAATTGAGCTTAACAGGAAGAATAATGCTGTATTTCTGTAAAACACACACACACACACACACAGACGGATTTATTTTAAATGAGCAAGTTCTTCCTGCAGCAACTTACTTTTAACACAAGTTGCATCAGGGGATCTGGTCGGAAGGAAACATTTTTATTAATTTTTTCCCTTATCTGCAAGAAGAATGTTGATTTTTTTTTTCATTTACGTTCTTTGCCTGCAGGTAGCAGACCAAGAGAATCATATAGTAGAAATTTTTCCTTTTGATTAATTTCTTTCCATGTGTTATGTTATTTCGTATATATAATTGATTTCAGGTTTTGCTCGTAGCTGTACATCTTTTTTATATCTGTACCCACTGCCTTCCTTCAATCAAGAAAGTTGAAGGAAATTACCTGAATTTTGTTAAGTTTATTAAAAAAGAGCTCTGTGAATATTTAAATTGAGTTTTGAAATGCTAATACAAGAAAGATATTAGAGAATTTTAATGGTGGGTTCAATTTGACCCACAGACAATTGTAGAAAGGGTCAAATTTTATTCAAATTATTTCTTTACAGTAAAAAATATGAACCCTTTGATTTTATAAAAGTGGATTAATATTCTTCACTGCTAGATCTTTAGCACTTTGGTGCATGACAGCATTAACTCTGCTTGTGCATAAACTTTTCAAAGATCTTTAAACGTTCTAGAAATTTGGAGCTTCGCTTTTGTCTTGTCTTCCTTTCTCTTACTATTATCCACGAGGCCACAATGAAACTACTGAATGACTATTATTTCCTTCTTAGAGCCTAGGTCAGAATACTTTCTAACAAATGAAAGTGTTGAAAGCGGGTGGTTCCAAAATATGCATGAATGTTTAAGGATATATGGAATTCCACAGGTTAACCATTAGAGCTCAAGTTTCAATTCTATGGAAAAGTACGTGTTGTAATACATTTCTAATCAAATTCCTTTTTAAGTGGTCTCCTTCCAAAAGTGCACATTTTGACCATTTCAATAGCAATAAGTGATTGTTTTTATTGCGCTAGGTCAGAAGAGAAGTCATCTCTTCTATATGACCACCCTAAAATGCACAAAACAATTTTATTTGTTATTATTCTTAAAATATATGTGGTGTGGAGTGAAGGAGCCCTTATGATTGTTTTGTGACCCCTTTGGTGGAATAATAATTACAAGAGAAGTATGTGGGCACCAGTGAATTGGGTCCCTTTTGTGCAGTACAGTATTACAGGAAACACTAGCTAGCCTTGCAACCTAGCACTACCATTAAGTTTGTTTTGGGCCTGGTTAAATACAGTTGTGATGGAGGTTAGGGAAGAGGCTCCTGGATTCCTTTTCTCTTCTTTGGATGTCTCTCTGTGGGAGTACTAAATTGTAGCTCCTCAGGGCAAGGATTGTACCTTATATGCCTGTAAAGTGCCATGAACACCTGTGCTGTTAAATAATATTATTTTTAAAGATACACCGGGGGAGTGGTACTGCAACCTATTTAACAGTCGCTATCCTATTCAAGAATGATTCCTTCCAGAAATCAAGGTCAGCTGAATCTATAATGCTGAGTCAATCCTGTCCTCTGTACTAAGATGCACAAAGGATTGCCAGATGTAGGGTTGCCAACTTCCTACTGACACAAAAACGAACACCCTTGCCCAGCCCCTCCTCTGAGGTCCCGCCCCCCACTCACTCCATCCCCTCTCCCTCTGCCGCTCGTTCTCCCCACCCTTCCTCATTTGCTCATTTTCACCTGGCTGGTTTAGGTGGTTGGGGTGCGGGAGCAGGTGAGGACTCCTGCTGGGCGTGTGGGCTCTGGGGTGGGGCCAGGGATTAGGGGTTTGGGGTGGAGCAGTGGGCTCTGGGCTTGGGGATGGAGCCGAGGGGTTTGGAGTATGGGAGGGGCCCCAGGCTGAGGCAGGGGGTTGGGGTGTGGGAGAGGGTACGGACTCTGGACTGGGGATGCCGGTTCCGGGGTAGGGCCAGAAATGAGAGGTTCAGGGTGCAGGAGAGGTCTCCGGGCTGGGGCGAGGGTTGGAGTGTGGGGAGGTGAGGGCTCCGGCTCGGAGTGCAGACTCTGGGATGGGGCTGAGGATGAGGGGTTTGGGGTGTAGGAGGGTGCTCCGGGCTGGGATCGAGTGGTTCAGGGGTGGGAGGGGGAACAGGGCTGGGACAGGGGGTTGGGGCACAGGGGGGTGAGGGTTCCAGCTGGGGGTGCAGGCTCTGGGGTGGGGCTGGGGATGAGGGGCTTGGGGTGCAGAAGGGTGCTCCAGGATGGGATCAAGTGGTTCAGAGGGCGGGAGGGGGATCAGGGCTGGGGCAGAGGATTGGTGCGTGGGAAAGAGTTCGGGGTGCAGGCTCCAGGTGGCGCTTAACTCAAGCAGCTCCCGGAAGCAGTGGCATGTCCCCCCTCTGGCTCCTACACAGAGGTACGGCCACGTGCCTCTGTGCACTGCACTTTCTGCAGGCGCCGGGCCTGCAGCTCCCATTGCCCATGGTTCCCGGCCAATGGGAGCTGCAGAGCTAGTGCTTGGGGCGGGGGCAGCGTGCGGAGCCCCCTGGCTGCCCCTACGCGTAGGAGCTGGAGTGGGGACATGCCACTGCTTCCAGGAGCTGCACGGAGCCACAGCAGGCAGGGAGCCTGTCTTAGCCCCGCTGCACCACCAACCAGACTTTAAACGGCCCAGTCACCGGTGCTTACCGGAGCCGCCAGGGGTCCCTTTTTGACCAGGCGTTCCAGTCAAAACCAGACACCTGGCAACCCTAGCCAGATGTGATGGCGATGGTGGGTGAGGCAATATGGACATCTCTCCAGTAGAAACTGGACTGAGTTCACATAATTGCATTAAAAAAAAATGTCGCATAGAGTGTATTAATCAAAAGCACAACACGGAATGTTTGTTATATTGGGCTTCTAGAATTAGAGTCACAGCTCTTTCTTGTGACATTATAGGCCACATTAGCCATTTTCCTTTAGCAGGCATTATTAGAGTTTCACAGCACTATTTGCAACTTGGTCATGTCCTTTGAAAAACATATAACAGCTATAGTTAGAACCTCTGTCTACAACCTAATTATATCTCCAAACTTTCAGCTCCATTTGTCTCTGACACTAAACTGATGATCCATGTTTTGGCCACTTCCAAACTATTATTTACTACCTTTATGATGTTCTTGAGAGGGTTTTACACGAATTACAGTTTGTACAGAACTATATGATCAGGGTTCTTATCCTTGCCACACTTTCAACATACATCTATTTTCCTTGCACTAGCTCTTGCATAAACTGGATAAGGGAAAGGTAAAAAGTGATGAGCAGGACCAGAAAAGCAGGATGAACCTGACTCTGCATTAATGAGACTGCTACTCTACAGCCACCAATAATGGGATTTTCAAAAGTGCCTCAGCAGCTTAGGCACATAGAGACAAATTTTCAAAGGTATTTAGGCATCTAAAGATGAAGACAGGCACCTAGGGTAGGGTTGCCAGGCATCCAGTTTTCAACCTGAACACCCAGTCGAGAAGAGACTCTGGCAGCTCCGATCGGCACCGCTCACAGGGCCATTAAAAGTCCAGTCGGTGGTGCAGCAGACACCTGGGGCTAAGGCAGGCTCCCTGCCCCCTCTAGCTCCGCGCGGCTCCCAGAAGCGACTGCCAGGTCCCTGCAGCCCCATGACTCATGAGGCTCGCGACCAATGGGAGCTGCAGGGGCGGTACCTGCGGGCGCAAGGGCAGCGCATGGAGTCTCCCTTGACGCCTATGTGTCTAGGGGCTGCAGGGACCTGGCAGCCACTTCCTGGGAGCCGCGGTAAGCGCCACCAGGACCCCTCACCCCTCGCACCCAGCCCACACCCAAACCCTCTGCCCCAGCCCCCTCCTGCATCCCAAACTCATCATCCCCGGCCCCATCCCAGAGCCCACACCCCCAGCTGGAGCCCGCACCCACTCCCACACTCCGAACCCCTCAGTCCCAGCCCTGAGCCCCCTCCTGTATCCCAAACCCTTCATCACCAGCCCCACCCCAGAGCCTGCTGCCCCAGCCAGAGTCCTCACTACCACCACCCCCACATCCCCACCCCCTGCCCCAGCCCGAAGCCCTCTCCCTGAACCCCTCATTTCTGGACCCACCCAGAGCCCGCACCCCCAGCCCAGAGCCCATACCCCCTCCCACACCCCAACCCCCTGCCCCAGCCTGGTGAAAGTGAGTGAGGGTGGGGGAGAGCGAGCGACGGAGGGAGGAGGGAGGATGGAGCGAGTGGGGGCGGGGCAGGGGTGTTCGGTTTTGTGCGATTAGAAAGTTGGCAACCCTAACCTAGGGCAGTGTTTCAAAAGTGCTTAAAGAGGTTAGGCACCTAAATACCATGGATTAGGAGCCTAACCTACTTAAGTGCTTTTGAAAATCTCCCTAGGCCGCAACCGTCCTCTTTAAGTGCCTAAATACCTTTGGAAATATGATTCTCAACTCCCATTGACTTCTATGGAGTTAGGAACCTACCCTGATTAAGCACTTTAGAAAATCCCAAATAAAGTTATGCCTGCCTAGTAAACTGGAGTAAAGTTTGAAAGGCAAATGTGTAGTTAGATACTTCATTATGATCAGATTTATGTTTAAGCCCATTTTCTGCCCATGCCCACTTTCTTAACCTGTGCACTTGTGAAGTAGGCAGTGTAAACCCAGGGGTTTTGAGATTTACAGAAGACAAGTTACTTGCACCCAAATGCAGCCTCTGTTTACAAACAACTCCACACAACAAACAACCTTATACTCCACACAAGACTTTCATGCTCAAGGCTTAAACAGTTAATGATCAGCACAAGATTCTCTGATAAACAATAAATTGCCTAACAAAAAATAAAAGAGTCCTGTGGCACCTTATAAACTAACAGACGTATAGGAGCATGAGCTTTCGTGGGTGAATACCCACTTCTTCGGATGCATAAGGTGCCACAGGACTCTTTGCTGCTTTTACAGATCCAGACTAACACGGCTACCCCTTTGATAAAAAAAAAAGAGACTGCTATTCAGAACATACAGTATTAAGTTGTGACATATAAAAAAACAGACAATACAAATGTTATACCAAAATGTAATATTACCGTGTTCATTAAAAAGCAAGACAATAAAACAACCAACTGACATCAAAAATTAAATTGAGCACACTCTGAAATACTCCCAGTGGGACACAGTGGTGCACAAGAGTGAATTTAAACCAGATTTTGGAAACTGTTAGTGGCCTCCATCTGAGAGACTGAAGGAGCCAGTTCAGCAAATGCTCCCCTAATCCTAACTTCACAATTCTAATACTGTTCTCTCAACTACTGCCCACCTAGATCACTAGTTTATCCAATTATCTATGTACTGTACTCTTGTCTATTGTCAGCAGTCATTGGCTATAGCTAGACAGTGAATGGGTCTTCAGCAGGCACTCAATGTGCAAAGTGGGTGCAGGAGACAGTCAAAATTGCATTTCCTTGTACTCCCTGAATGCAAAGCCTGCTACAAACTATAGCCAAGGAATTGATAATGCAGCTGGATACAATTTTAAAAGGGATCTTCTTAAAGATAAAGAGGTGGCAGAAGTGAAGGGCTTAGTTCACCTGTGGCTGCCATTATAAAAGCCTACATTTGGGAGCTCAGGAATAAATAGTGCTCACAGGGATCTTGGGCTAAATTCATCTGTGTGTTTCTGTGAGAGCGAGAAGGTAGCAGCTTTATTCAGGGGTTGCCCTAATTTAAGCCCCCTCTACAATGACCCACATGGGACACTGAAGCAGCATGGTGTAGGATTTACCCTATTTCTCTTCCTGCTGCCCTTGGACTGCCCTAGAATGCTCCCTGCACTGGGTCCTCCTGAGAGAAGAGAAAGCAAGGCATACAGCCAGCAAAGCTTACTCTATGGTTCCTGTAGAAGGCCTCCTATGCTACGAATAATCTTGGGAGATGGTTTTATCAACCGTTTGCATCAGTTTAGACAGTGCAAAAGGGCCACCAGGGAGAGGGAAATATTCTATTTGCCTATAGCAGGGGTCGGCAACCTACGGCACACGTGCCAAACACAGCACGCGAGCCGATTTTGAGTGGCACGCTGCCTGCCCGGTGAGAGGAGGAGGAGGAGGGGCGGAGGGGCCGGAAAGCGCCACGCTGGGGGAAGAAGCGGGGGAGGAGGGAAGCTTGGCTGCCGCAGGACCAAGCTTCTGCCTCCTGCCCCGGCAGGGGAGAGCGGGGGGAGGGGTCCTGGCCCCCCGCCCCACTCAACCCCCCCGCCCACCCCTGCGGGGGCAGGAGGCAGAAGCTTGGTACTGCGGCAGCCAAGCTTCCCCTCTCCCCCGCTTCTTTCCCCAGCGTGGTGCATTCCGGCCCCTCCTCCTCCCCCTCCCTCTCTCTGCCGGCGATGGCCCTTGCAAGGGGGCGGAGGAGCGGAGCAGAGCCGAGTGGCAGCGTGGTCGCTGCTCCGTAGAGGAGGCAGAGAGAGGTAGGGATGGGCCTTGGGGAAGGGGGTGGAACAGGGTATATCCCTCCTAGCCCCCTGCCCTGAGCGGCTCAGGGCAGGGGGCTGGGAGCACCCCCACAAGCCGAGCACCCCAGCCTTCTGCCCTGCACCTCCACACACACCCAGCCCTCTGCCCTGACCTCGAGTCACCCCCAACACCCAGCCTTCTGCCCTGCACCTCCACATCCCCCCAGCCCTCTGCCCTGAACCCCCCCACACACCCAGCCTTCTGCCCTGCACGTCCACACACACCCAGCCCTTTGCCCTGACCTCGAGTCCCCCCAACATCCAGCCCTCTGCCCTGAACCCCCCACACACCCAGCCTTCTGCCCTGCACCTCCACACACCCCCAGCCCTCTGTCCTGACCTCGAGTCCCCCCAACACCCAGCCTTCTGCCCTGCACCTCCACACACACCCCAGACTTATAGAGAGACACCTTCTAAAAAACGTTAACATGTATTACTGGCATGCGAAACCTTAAATTAAAGTGAATAAATGAAGACTCGGCACACCACTTCTGAAAGGTTGCCTACCCTTGGCCTATAGAAAGACATTCCCCAGTAATATTTCCCTTAGATTATATAATGTAATATATTTGATAAATTTTAAAGTTGAATTCTATTCTTGTATTATTTTAACAGGGTATTTTTGTACAAAATAAATATTTGAGCACAGAACACTGGCAGCAATGAGACTGCCTAATTTACCCCATGCTACACAGGCTAGAATTGCTGTCAATATTAGTCCCTTCAGAACATGCAGCACTGGGGGTTTTCACCTTGCATCTTCTGGATATACAGCATTATGGTACGTGTTATTAAACATTTTTGTGTCTTAACCTAATCACTCAGAAAACTCAAACTTATAGGTAATATGTTGGATGACTTATGGCCAGGAAGGTTTTTTTTTTGCTTTTGTTTTTTTACAGTCGGTATCATCTGGCAAGTACTGCTGTAACAAAGCAGTCTTCCCTGGCACCAGCTCAGACAGGAGATATCGACTAGGTTGGATTCTGTCTTGCATATGCCCAGGTGATTCTTTCAGCATAAAGCTATTTGTGACATTGAATGCTGCAAAAGGGCGATGGTCATTCTGTATCTGACATCAATGGAGTCTTATGGAGAGCTTACATACCAACCACAAACCTTTACAGAAGATCACAGAAGTTGTGAGTGACAGATACTAGTCTTAGCTAATCATCCCTCTCACTCACCTGCTAGAGAAAAAATTTGATGCATGCAGGAGCACTTTGAAGCCACTAATGATGTTGCTGCAGCACATTTAATGGACAGCATGTTAGCTACGATGAAAGAGGAACTTCACATCAAGTACATTAAGGGATCAGAGGAATACATACTCATTACTCACTGCAATTTTACATCCCCAGTTTAAAGACACAATACTCACTTTTCTCTGATGAAGCAAAGGTATCCTAAACTATTATAGAAAGACTAATGTTTATTCCTATTTATTTAATATTTTCTACCTTTATAAAGGCAGCTCCAACTCCAAGTGGATGGAGTCCACCCGAGGGCTCTCATCTTTTCCTGAGGGACCCAGGTGTAGGGTCAGATAGGCTAGTGACCTGCCACCCAAACCCAACTGCTATAAAAGCCACAAATGTGTTTGCCTCAATTCAACCTGATTTGCAACCTGTAAACATTAATCTCGTAAAAAGGGGGTCTTTTACATATCGGGATATGGAATGTGTTAATCCTGAATAAAGAAGGCTCAAAAGAGCTGCTTCTCAGAGAAATGTCCAGGTAAAGATGTCAATCACTGGCCTCACTGAAACCAACCTTAAAGATGGCAGTGAGGCAAGACTAGACAACTACTATCTTATATGGGCAGGTGCTTCCAATACAAGAAAAGAAGTGGGACTTCTTCTTAAAATTATATTTTTAAATTGATCTTATCATTTACACCAATTTCCAGTCACCTACTTAACGATGAGCTTCAGCATAAGCACAGAATATGGAAAATTATTTTCTGTGCTCCAACTAACAAAGCTTCTGAAGAAACAAAGCAGAGTTCTATAATCAACTCTGCTCTCTTCTTTCAATTATCTCGAATCACGGTATTACCGAATAATCACCGAACCAACAAGAGGTGATGCCATTTTAGATTTAGTATTGGTATGTAGAGAGAACCTAATAGAAAAACTGATTGTAGAGAACAACCTTGGTTCCTGAGTTTATCCTTCCATTTAGATAATCTGAATTAACAAAAATAGATCTGCAAGGAGGGTCCTTGATTTCCAAAGGGCAAACTTTAAAAAATTAAGGGAATCAGTTAGGGAAGTGAACTGACCTGAAGAACTCAAGGATCTGAATGTGGAGGAGGCCTGGAATTACTTTAAGTCAAAATTGCAGAAACTATCTGAAACACCACAAACAAGGGGGGAAATAATTTGTAGGGAGGGACTGCAGACCAAACGGGATGAACAAGCACCTCAAACAGGTTAAGAGAAAGCAGAACCCTACAAGAAATGGAAGAAGGAATGAATCAGAAAGGAGAGTTATCTCTTGAAGGTCAGAAAGTGTAAGGAAACAGTGAGAACTGCCAAAAGCCATGCAGAATTGGACCTTGAAAGAAAATTTAAACTAAAAGTAAAGGTTCTTTAGCCATATAAATAAAAAGCAAACTAGGAACGAAGAAGTGGGACCACCAAGTACTGAGGAGGGATGGAGATTAAAGATATTCCAGGTATAGCCCAACACTTAAATACTTAGCCTCGGTTTTTAATAAGGGTAATGAGGAATTTGGAAGCATGACAAGGTGGCTAATGAGAGGAAGGATATGGAAGTAGAAATTACCACATCCAAGGTGGAAGCCAAACTCACACAGCTCAATGGGAGCAAACGGGGAGGAGAGGGGGCTGGATAATCTCCATCCAAGAATATTAAAGGAACTGGCACATGAAATTGCAAGCCCAATAGCAAGGACTTGTAATGAATCCATAAACTCAAAGGAGGAAAACTGCAAATACAGCCCTATAGTTAAGAAAGGAAAATAAAGTGATCTGGGAAATTACAGGCCTGTTAGTTTGACCTCTATTGTATGCAAGTTCTTAGAACAAATTTGAAAGAGAGAGTAGTTAAGAATATAGTGGAAAATGGTAACCGAAATAAAATATAACAATGGTTTTACAAAAGACAGATCATGCCAAACCAACCTGATCTCTTTCTTTGAGAAGAATGATTTTCTAGACAAAGAAAATACAGTAGATTTAATGTATCTGTATTCCAGTATAGCATTTGATACAGTTAATAGTAGTATCATATTAGTATATTAGTTAAATTGGAGAAGATGAGAATTAATACAAGAATCAAAAAGAGGGTGAGGAACTGGTTAGAGGGGAGACTACAACAGGCATGCTGAAAGGTGAACTGTGAGGCTGGAGGGAAGTTACTAATGGAGTTCCTCAAGGATCAATCTTGGAACTAATTTTATTAAACATTTTCATTAATGACCTTGGCACAAAAATTGGGAGTGTGCAAACAGAATTTGCAGATGACACAAAGTTGGGAGCTATTGCCAATATGAAGGAGGACCGGAATATCACACAACGAGATCTGGGTGACCTTGAAAACTAGAGTAATAGATATGGGATGAAATTTAATAGTGCAAAGTGCAAGGTCATGCACTTAGGGACTAACAACAATAATTTTTGCTATGGCATATGACTCATCTCCAACTACTATTAACAAATATCTCCAATGGCAGGAGATGGAACTCTAGAGGGGTAGGGCTCTGAGTTACTACAGAGAATTATTTCCAAGGTGTCTGGTGGGTGGATCTTGCCCACGTGCTCAGGCTCTAACTGATCGCCATATTTGGGAACAAGAAGGTATTTTCCCATATTGGCAGAGACCCTGCGGGTTTTTTGCCTTCCTCTGCAACATGGGGCACGTCACTTGTTGGTTTGAAATAAAGAAAATGGTGGAGTCTCTGTAATTTGAAGTCTTTAAATCACGTTTTTAGGACTATTACAGGAGTGGCTAAGTGAGGTTCTGTGGCCTGCGATGTGCAGGTCATTCTAGATGATCATGATGGTCCCTTCTGTCCATAAAGTCTGTTAGTCACTCTCCTTTGGAACTTTAATACTACTATTGGTAGCTCCAGTGGAGCACGGAAAAACGTTATTGGACCTATTGTCTTGGATACCTTAAACCACAATGGCAACTGCCTTAACACTTGTGTGTTTCTCATGAGCTTGTCGTTATAAACACCTGGTTTTACAGGAAACTAATTCACTGATTTACCTGGTCGAGTAACAATGGCCGAACAAAGAAGATGATTAATTAAATTCTTGTCATTGGAAATCTTCCATCAGCAACTGCAGTCTGCCAATCTCAGTAATACCAACCACAAATTATTTCCATCATAGACTTTAAGGTCAAAAGAGACCACTGGACCAGCTATTCTTTGGTGGCTGCAGATACTGTTATTATTTTATCACTCTGGAAATGTACAAGCAGCAAATGAGACTGTTTGACAAAGATGTGTTGCCATCCCAGAACTCTTCAATGCCATCATATACTATGTGCTTGACCAGATACCAAGGAAATGCATTTTAGGCATACACCTTGATAAGAACCTCACCGACGTCAGTTTTGTTAACAACATAGCACTAGTTGTTGAATCAATGAACAAGCTAGCTACAGAACTTAAAACCCTGGAAAGCTCTGTGTCAAAACTTGGTCTTAAAATTAGTTGAGGTTAAACCAAAATCCTTCCATTCAGAAATTTCAAAACATGCTGAGGTCTCTAGCCTCTTGATAGGCAACCACCCTGTTGAGATTGTCAATATTTTTACTAATCTTTGTTCTGTTGTCTATAACATGACAGCACTGAGAAAGAACATTAAAACCACACTGCAAAAGTGTAGTCAGAAATGGGGCACCTCATCAAAAACATCTTTTGTTAGCTGAACACCCTGATAAGTAGAGAGACAAAGCTGAGAATATCTAATGCTTTGGTGGTCTTTATTCCAACATATGGGACTAAAACATGGCTCCTCACTGTCAAGATTGAAAAGAAGTTGGACATCATTCAGATTAAACATCTCCAAATGATTGAAAACATCAAATGGTGTGAATTCAAGATGAATTAAGAGATCCGTTTTCAAATTAAACAGGTCCCACTTTCTCAAACAGTTTCCCAATGCTCTCTATGGTTATTTGGTCATCTACTCCAAACTGCCTACAACCTGCAAGAATCGTCTTTGAACTTAACCCAATGAAAGCAGGATGGAAAAGATGCCTCCCTCCCCCCAGAAGACTAGAACATGATGGCTGGATAGTGTCAGTCATCCTACCTTGTAACATGCCAGATTTGGCTAAGGATTGAACATCATGCAGGTGTATTAATATGTTCGGTAACCTCTCTGTTGTCCAAGCAATACCATGAGAACTAACCTATCTTTGTATATGGTTGCAGACTACCCTTGCTCTGCTTTTGTTTATAACTGTTTTCATCTCCTCTTTGTCCCTATTAAGCAGCCTCTCATCTCTGTATGTCACTTCTGCAATAAAATGAAGGGAGGGAGAGGACACGTGGATTCTGAAGTCAAGTTCCAAAATATACCAGCAAACTCATAACTTCTCTCACAAATTATTATTCCTCTTCCCCTTTCCTCTGCTTCTATATACACCTCTACCCCGATATAATGCGACCCGATATAACACAAATTCGGATATAACACGGTAAAGCAGTGCTCCGGGGGGGGGAGGGGGCGGGGCTGCGCACTCCGGCAGATCAAAGCAAGTTCAATATAATGTGGTTTCACCCTATAATGCAGTAAGATTTTTTGGCTCCTGAGGACAGTGTTATATCGGGGTAGAGGTGTTTGTCTCTGCAGTTCAGCAAAAAATGTAACACAAGCATGAGGTACTGTGAGTCTCATAGTGATAAAACTTCATTATTTTTCATATGCTACTGTGCAGTTGTTAATACATTCTGAATTAATACTAATAATTTATTTTAAGAATTGTAGTTCACTTAAAGTACATTTGGTGATGCAAAATATTGGCATTTATTATGTTTATTCACTAATTGCATCACACTTTGTCTCCTCTCTCCCAATCATTAGTGAGTTTTTTTCCTTCAAGTCAATGGGACTGAATCCACTTATATCAGATTCGAACTGGGCACACAGTGTTTAAAGACCCAACTCTGCAATTCTTAATCCTTTTAGGTAGTACTTACTCACATGAATAGGCCTGGTCCAATTGAACTATGAATGAAAAATACATTATGTGAAACTTTGACTAGCACTTAGTATAAAACTGATGCTGGTCACTAGCAGCATCAGGTGCCCAAAAAAGCCACAAAAGTAGCAGCTTCTCATTAAGTTACCCAACCAATAGGGCAAATTACAATTTTATACTAGCAGACTTGTTCCCATATCTGTTTCTTAACTCTGTTTTTTGAATGACTAGCTGAGGGTGCATTATCAACAATAAATCATGTACTAATTGTGATTATTCTGAAAGAAAAGTCATATTGCTGCATTTCAGTGTCCCAGGTACGTGTACATTTTTGTTGCTATACCTTTCCGCTCTCTCAGTGTCATTATTTTCAGTTCATTTGATTTTCCTCAAATTTCTAACTCCATCTATTTCTAGCAAAGTAAGGAAACCGTACAAAGGAACCAATAGAAACTACATATGCTAAACAGCCTTGATTTTGCTAAGGAATATCCTGCACTAAGCTGCATAAAATTAAACTGTTTTTCTACTAGGGAATCTAGGATCCCTTTCTCCCTTCTGTTCTTCTCAGCACAGGAGGTATGAAACTGGCTTTTCGCCTACCCTCCCATTCCCCCTAACATCCCATTTTACATCAAATATAAATGAACCAATCTCATTCCACTATGATCCTTAATATGTACAAGTTCACTATCTCCAACTATTACTAATTACAGTTATATGTGACATACAGAAAAAAAATAAACAAAACATTTCCCAACCTCAAAAATATCAATTTCAAATAATTAATGGAGGTTTTAGTGATTTCATATACATCAATTTGCTCATTTGTAGTACTGTAGTACCACATATATCTGTTCTTATAAAAATAGATTAATATAAATAGTGACAGTTATACTTGTAAATGTAATGTGGAATGATAAAACTGCCCTATTCCTCTATTTTGATATCACAGAATTAAGCCCAGGAATGTTATGCCAATATTGAATTGCCAATGTAGAATTGACCCTACAATGTATTTTCCTAATACTTTGGCCATTCCTGTTGTAAAGGTCTCAAGGCACTGTGTTTTCATGACTTCACTCAAGAAATTATATTATATAATCCAACAGATGTCACTGTGAAGTTTTTCCTAGTACTTATCAAAATTTCCTTTTCTAAATTTCAACCCATTTCCCCCCTGGTTATGCCATGGTTATGCCACTTTAAATAATTTCTCTCCTTCCTCAGTGTTTACTTTTAATACATTCCCCATTATTTATCCCTCTAAATATTCACTTTATCAAGATGCAGAGTTCATAGAATATTTAAACAGTCCTCAATAGTCAATTCCAACTGCTCCTCAAACATTGTTGCCTTTGTCTCTGAACTCTCTTCAATATTTCTGATGATTTCTGGTATTGAGGTGCACAGAAATGAATGTAGCATTCTAGGTGTAGTCATACCTGTATGGGGGGACTTTGGCAAACCAGTAAAGTGCTTGAAACCACTAGGGCTTATTGTTAAAAAGCAACCTAGTCAGCAAGCTGTAAATTGGCCAATCAGCAAACTCAACTTGACCAAGGCAGGAGGGGAGGGGGTTTTGGGGTGCCACAGAAAGAGCAGCTTGACCCTGCGTCCTTCCTGATAAGAACTGTGTTGAAGTTGCTGATACATGCATTTTAAAAGAGCAGGAATGTCTATTGGGGTCTCAGAGCTGCAGACTCTGGAAAAACCCTCACATGGTTAATCAATAATCAGAAGGAGCCTCTTGCTTGAAACTGCTTACTTGACAAGTTTTCTTTTAGGGACATGTCATTCTATTACTAATGTATAAATAAGGGGACTCCTTTGGGGGACTCGTCGGGACTGGTCTCTCCCTCTGGATGCATCTTGTGTTCCCCACCGGCAGACGGGCTGCCACTGTGCCACTCGAGAGCCACACTCAGCTTCGGTAATTATCGAGGGTTGGGGGTGTGTTACTAACCTGTTGCGGACGTGTGTAAGTGCTTGAGACTAGTAAAGTTTAGCTTTAAGTGAAAGCCCTCTTGTCTTGTCCTGTTTGTGCCAGCCATCTCGGTCGGATGGCCGTGTCGCCCCTGATTTATTTCCTGACACCTCCTCGCACAGAGTAAAAGTTACCAAGAGCTTTGGGTTGAAAGAACCCTAGGTAACAGTACCAGTCAAACAAAGAGGGACTGGCACCTCTGCTACATACTGGGGAAAAAATTGTGTGAAGCATGTATTGTTCATGTCTGCAGCACTACACAATAATTTGGAGAAGCGAGGTGAGAGCCCAAGACACTGAAATGGAACAAAGTCCCTGGATTTAGGATGGCAGATGAGTTGGATGTTATCCATTACAGATACAACAGCCAGCCAACTCCAGCAAGTAGTACTATTAAACACTGTCATTTTTAAAACTGCTTTTGGTCAGAAAGTATAGATTTTAAATGAAAGTGTAAAAGATTATAATAGTATAATATTAATAATAATGGCCAGCCATTGTTAGTAATACAGGAAGAAACATAAAAAATGGCTTGCAGCACTGTTTGTCATACACAATGTAACATCATCATACTGTACAGGAAAATAAATTATTTTGGAAATAATAAGATTTCCAAGATGGACATTTTTTATAGACCTGACATTACTATTAAAAAACAGAGTGTAAAACTCTATAGACTACAATATTGTGAAGTGTAACCATACATTATAACAATATTTTGTTACCACTATGGGATTTATTTTTAGATTAAGAATATTGATTTGCCCCACTGATGTGTGGAAAAGATCAGCAAAGACATACAGGGGACAGCTGAAGAATGAAAACAAACTTAGAAGTGGTAATCAGAATTTTTATTGGTTAATACTTTTTCCTCCACAACTTATTTTTCCCTCCCTCTTCCATCATAGCTAATGCAAGTTTATTTTTTTCATAATTTAACAAAAAAATCATACATTAAAATGAACATCAATATTTACAGATTACTATCATAATGTAATGGTGACAAATGTTATAAAGTCATTACCAATATTTAATTGCTATATAATTATCTAACACAAGGCTGTTGAAATTTTGTCTTTTAAAGTACAAGTGTAAGAGTTTGATTGATGTCCCAGAAAAACAAACACTCAAAATAGGATTTTTTCTCATCATCAATATCCAGACATGAAAAATTCTTAAAGGGCTATTTTTGTTGCCAGTGAGTATCCTTAGATGTCCTTCCAGTTTCCCCTGGCAAGCAATGTTGGATTTTAGGGTGTAGCACGCACGTTGCAACCCAAGATATTTGTGTTTTCACCAAACAGGTAGACATGGATGAAAGAGTTTTTATTAAAAGGAAAAAACAAAAACAAAAAGCCAGACCCAGTGTCAGATTTTTTTCTATGAAACAGAAGCGTTAAATTTGGATCAGATTACACAAAACAGACACACATGCTCCCATTTTGCTTGGTTCTCTTCTTCCCCATAATATATTCTCTTCCTTATACACATAAACACACATACCTCTGAGGAGCCCATCAAAAACATTCATAAACCTCTCTGCTCAGCACTGAATGCTGCTGCTTTCAAAACCCAGGCTTCCTGGGGTCCAGTTCTCCTACCAGGTGATATAAAGAAAAGAGTTCAGAGCATTGAGCAAATATCAGTTTGAATCAAGTAGGTGTTTGATCATTTGCCTATGATGATTGAGGTTGTGAGCAGGGGTAGGCCTCCATTTTATTCTTCCATCAGAAGCATAGAGAGAGACATGAAAAATCCTCTGGAGCACCTCTGACTTTTAACAGAGAATACTCACTGTGCAACAATCAATTTGAATACAATCATGGTGGGGACCACCAGAGAAGATGCAAAACTAATGGACCTCATGATGATTTTCGCAAGTGTATCTTTGAGTGTGTCACAGAGAAGGGCCTCATGGAATTATTTGTAGGAGGAAATCAGCTAGAGCAGATTAAGAGGCTAAAGGTGGGAAGTCAGATGGCTTTTCTGAATGCATGGGGATATGGAGGAGGGGTCTGGTGATTTGCTAGAAGTTGTAAAGGAGAGGGAGGGAGACTACAGCCTATTAAAGGTTTTAGTACAAGTTATAAGTAAGGCTGAAAATCTTTCATGGAAGTCACGGATTCTGTGCCTTTCTGGGACCACCATGACTTCCACAGCTGCAGCGGCTGGTGTGGCTGACCCCAGGGTAGCTGGGACAGCCCTGGGGCCAGCCACACTGGCCACTGCTCCGGCAGCCCGAGGCAACTAGTTCCGGGCACTGCCCCGGAGCAGTGGTCCGGGAGCAGCAGCGGCACCACAGGCCGCCCCCACCCAGGGGAGCAGCAGCGGTGGTGTGGCCCTGGGCCGCCCCCCGGCCCAGAGTGGTGGCGCCAGGGCCACAGGCCACCCCCCAGCTCAGAGCAGCAGTGGTGGGGCCCTAGGATGCCCCTCCCCCCCGAGGCCACCCCCCATCCCTAGGAGCAGCAGCGTCCGCGGGAGCATCGCCCTCCCTCCTCAGTAGGTAAGATTTAATTAGGGGCTGTGACTTTTTGGTTATCGCCCGTGACCTGTCCGTGACTTTTACTAAAAATACTCGTGACTAAATTGTAGCCTTAGTTATAAGGAACTGGGGAAAGCTCTTGGGGGTGGCTGGGAGCCTGTTAGTGGGATTATAGACGTTAAAGCCTTGTTTGGAAGATAGCCAGAGAAAAAGCAGTAGTGTCAATGATATATGTATAAACTTAATACACAAATTTAGATACTCATCCAAACCTTTTAAATTCACTACAAAAAAGTGATGTGCGTTAAAATGCAAAGCACCTAGATATTATTTTCACTGATACATATTTCAGATGGAAGAGGGAAGTACGCGGAAGGTGGAAAATTATAAATGGAACAGAGTCTCCAATACCTCTCTCAGAGAAAGAAAGCAGCAGCTGACAGAGAACCTAGAGCAGGTTTATTTGGAGACTTCCACCTGAGACAGTTATTGAAATCTATAATTGCCTCAACAAAAACTCTAGTGAAAGGCATCAAGGAAGGAACATAAAATACATATACAAAACTCCCTCCCCACAAACAATCCACAATGTCACCACATAGAAATGGAGGGACGGCAAGATCCATAGGTAAATTTTGATCCTAATATAACGAATACAACAATAATTCTCACACAGAGCCTAAATCCTTAAACTAATGAGCTGCTATCCACATACTTTTGTTTATCTGATGGGAGTGATCCAGGATGCTATGGTCTGTCACAATACAACAAAAACAGGAAGACAAGTTTTCCACTGCATACTTATTACAAGCTGTGTGTCTACTTCAGAAGTCTTATAATTCTGATAATGACTTCTGAAGTTATAATTAGCTGATCCCAGATGGACAAATAGAATTGTAATAACAGCAACTAGTCATGAGTAACCGTTTCAAAATCATTCCATGGAATGTTAAGGGGGGATAGATCATCCTAATAAAAAGAAAAGAAAATACTGGCACATTTTAAGAAAACTAGAGCAGATACCAAGTATCAGAGGGGTAGCCATGTTAGTCTGTATCCATAAAAACAATGAGGAGTCCGGTGGCACCTTAAAGACTAACAGATTTATATGAGGATTAAGCTTTCGTGGGTAAAAAACCCACTTCCACAAAAGCTTATGCCCAAATAAATCTGTTAGTCTTTAAGGTGCCACCGGACTCCTTGTTTTAGAGCAGATATAGCATTTTTACAAGAGAGCTATCTGTCTGATTCTGAGATATCAAAGAGTTGGGGTGGGCATTGCCATATGAAAAGTCCTTTCTTCCAAATCAAGGGTGCACCCATATTGTTCCACAAACACCTTATAATTTAAATTTAAACTTTAAAATTTAAGTATTAGAGTTAGTCCCTCTTCATCTTTACCTTAATCTTAAATTAACCTTAATGACATAGTAGCAATAGTGAAGGGAAAAAGACATATTCTTAACAGAGATGTCCATGATTTTTTTCAAAACTAACTGCCCAGGTGTTTGTTTTTAATACAACACATTATACCTCACAGGGAACCTTAACCTCATTGTAACAGACCCACCACTTGACAGACTTAGTAAGACCCATGCTACACACTGCCTACTTAGACTGACTCTGGAAGCCCTTTTATACGAGTACGGCCATAACAAATATGGAGAATAGTGAACACAGCAGCTAGAGATTTCTCATTCTTATCTCCACTTGACTTCATTTATTCTAGCAGGGCTTTGGAGCTGTGCTCTGGCTCTGCTCCAGCTCCAGGCAAAAACCTGCAGCTCCACTGCTCCGGAGCTGCTCTGCACTCCAGCTCCGGGCTCCGCTCCAAAGCCCTGTATTCTAGACTAGATTTCTTTTAAAAATTACCCATTTTTGTATAGATGTGACAAGAGCAGTCAATATTGGAACAACAGAAATCTCCAAGCATGCTCCAGTCACTTGGAATATATCACATCCAGATATTGTACATACAGCCATAAACAGTTGTTTAATTCATCCTTACATTAGAACCCACACTATACAACTTTCTTACAAAAAGTTATCAACCTTTATTTAGAAAATTTCACAGATTCCTTTATGACAAGCCATGAAGTCTTATAACAGAGGAAGAATATTATCATATTGGTCTAGGAGGAAAAAAAGAATATCAGGCCAAGCTAACAAAATTAACTGGCAAAGACAAAACAGGTTGATCAATACTTTGGCAGTGCTTCATGTCAGAAAAACTGAAGTGCCAGAAGAAAATGCGCATGATGTAGGCTGGACACAGACTGGTTAATCACTGCCAATCCACTGAGAGTCAAGAGGGGGAGGGATAGCTCAGTGGTTTGAGCATTGGCCTACTAAACCCACGGTTGTGAGTTCAATCCTTGAGAGGGCCACTGAGGGATCTGGGGCAAAATAAGTACTTGGTCCTGCTAGTGAAGGCAGGGGGCTGGACCTGATGACCTTTCAAGGTCCCTTCCATTTCTAGGAAATAGGATATCTCCATTTATTTAAGAGAGAGGTAGGAAAACTACTGGCTGATAAATACAAGTAGAAATCTAAAATAGGCCTTGAAAGACTCCAATCCAATCAATACATAAAGATTCAATACTACAGAGAAATTCAGGCCTCTTAATCAAAGACACACTGATGATGTTGAAACAATGGACAGAAAAGTATAATCTGTCCCATAACATCTAACCCTTAATGATCATTTTAAGATATGTGCAGAATTGCAGCAAAACTTTGGCCTTCAAAAAAGCCAATTTGGGCATTTTTTACAAATTAGACATCTGCTAATCAATTTTGCCCCAGGGAAACAGCTTCTCCAGGGTCTCCAGGCTTGATAAAAAGTATGTCATATTTAAAAAAAAAAAGGACAGAGCTCTTTAACAAAAATCCCCTTGATCACACAACAGGGGAACAAACTGAGTATAACAAAAAAGGACCTCAATAGATCTCTGTATCTAATTCACTAAAAAAAATTTTTCACAACCATCGAACTCCAAAGTAAATATGACAGATACAGATAAGTGTTGGATATGTGGAGGATATTCTGTTTTCGTCCTACATATGTTACCAGGTGTTCAAAAATCAGAACTTCAAGAAATAGATAGAAGAGTCAAGTTAATATTAGGAAATTCTTTTGTTCCAGCCAGATAGTTTATATTTGAAACTTACAAACTCAAAGATCTCACTGGTTTACAAGAATTCTTGTACAAGCTTCACTGGTAGCAAAACATCTGATAATACAATCACTTGGAATAATGTCTCCTCCCAGGATAGAAGTCTGGAAAGGTTACTTTTTCTTCTAGACGTGTTAATCGCATGGATTCCACTCTTGGTGCTCAGGTGCTTCATGTGCGGAAAATTGGAGTCTTTTGGCCAGCAATGGCTACGTAGATCTAATGCGGCTTTCTTGTAACATGTTCTTATACAGTTGAAGACACATTTTGATAACTTCTGTGAGGAGATGGCTTGGCCCTTAAACATACCAACAAAGGCCACAAAATAGTGTAAATGGGCTCCTGAATGATTTTGTCCTGTTAAGGTAATATGACAATGGCATTACAACATCAAGTGTATGAAATGTAGGTTCCCCCAGGGTCCAGTAAAGATTGAGGAAGAAAACTGGGAGATGAATAAATTGGTTCATATGGACCTCTGTAACAACTCTGGACAGGAACTTGGGATGTGGCCTGAAAATAACCCTATCCTTATGAAACTGAAAGTACCATGAGCATTTAAGACTCCCCTACTCTTCAAATTGATGTAGCGGTTACTATAAAGGCAGTCTTCTTTGATAGGTTGGATAGTGAACAGGCTGCTAAGTGCTCAAAGAGTGGACCCTTTAACCTTGTATGAACAGACTCCCTCTGGCTCAGTTTTTTATACTGCTGGCTTTCTTCCCTGGATTCTCAAGCTGTTGAGCTAATTACCTCATCGGGCTCCCTACCAGTGTAAGTGATCCCTTCTAGCCTCCAAAACCCAATCAAGTTACCTAACTCCCTCCTATTCTAACCACAGCTGGTTCTGAAGGTGATCTAAGTGATCAAGTGCTAATCTCCAAAGGTCACTATTTGTAACTGCTAATAGCACCCTCTCGCACTTTGTTAAATCTATAATGAGGTCCCGAGAGGGGGAGGCCTCCAGAACTGGGGAAAAGTGAATACTGTAGGTGAGAAAATACATCTTGGCCCTGAATAGGAGCATAATGTACAGAAATTGTTGCTTGATGGAACTAGTAGAAAGTCCAGATTATTTCAGGGATAGTAAGTAGTCCAATATTGCTAAAATGGGTGTTGTCAAAGGAGACAACTGATGCTGAGATGCCCAAATCGAAAACCTCTTAAAATTAGCTTTACAAGTCAGTCTGTAAGGGACCAGGATATGGGTGGTCTGATCTGGTGATCAGGGCCGAAGGCCATCCCAATGGTTACAGCCACAACCCAGCCAAGTGGCTGGAGCCAAAAACAGGAACTGCAAGTTAGAGCCAAGGATCAGAGTCGGAGTCAGGAAACAGACAAGGGCCCAGGGCTACTGGAACTGGACAGAAACAGGTCTGGAGCAAGGCTGGGAACCAGGCAGGGACAACACTGGGAACAAGACAGGCGCAGAGGTGATCGCAGCTGTTGGCATAAGTATTGAGCAACCAGTATCCTGTCGCTGCTTCTGAGCTTAAATTCAGACCTGTAGGCTCCTTGCAGACAATTACTAAGGCTGGACGGCGAATCAGGTGATTCTACTGCAGCCGAGCTGGGCTCATTAACCTGCCTAAGGGCTATCCCAGCTAGCCCCAGGCTCAGCTGAGGGAACTCTGGCCCACAGCTCCTGACACAGTCTAGGTGAAGATTTCCTGCTTTGGAACAGAATGCCAGCTGAACAGCTTCTTTCAGTGGGCGTCAGATGTAAAAATGCTGGATCCAGGTGTAGATTCTGACCATTGATCTGTGAGACTATGTCGAGCAGAGCAGGCAGAGTGATTGGAGGGGATGCATTGAGAGGTTCACCAGATCCAATACAAGAAATGTCTGGCCCAAGTAGGACTATCCAATCATCAATCCAGCATCTTTCCTCAGGACCCTCAGTATCATGGGCACTGGGGTAGAATGAATACATTTGTCGCAGTTTCCAGGGGAAAAAGTCATCTGACAGGGAGCCTACACTGGAGCACGACATATGACATTTCTTGTGCTGGTCTTTGGCAAATAGGTCTATTAGTGGGTATCCCAACTTCCCAAAGATGCTCTGCAGCACTGGATAATGGGTCACTGGTTGACCAATTGTGGTTGTCTGAGAACTCCCTGCTGAGATGATCTGATAGTGAGTTCTGAATGCCTGGACGATGTGGGGCCTGCTATGTGATCCAATTATGAATACATCAAGGCCAAAAAAAAATGACCTCCTGTCAGAGCAGATATGATCAAGCTCCTCCTTGGTTGTTGACATAATGCACAGCTCTGGGTAGATACAGTGATTTCAACCAACCTTACATGAAGCATATGTGAAATCTGGCAAACAGCATTACATAGGTGCATGAGGCCATATGTCCCAGAATTCTGAGGCACGCTCTTAAGTGATGTCTTTGGAATCTGTCTTGTGGAAGACAAACTCTTGCTGACCTGGAATCTAATATGGATCCTATGAACTCTACGCTTTGAATAAACATGGATTTTTCTCCGTTGCCACACTAGGCGTCAAAGTCAAAGAGCTTTAATGGTTACTTGGATCAAGTTGGTCACTTCTTACAGTGATCTTCCTCCGATCAAGCCATTGACAGGATATGGGCAGATCTGGATCCCAGGGCTCTTTAAGTGAGAGCTGCTATGACTGCCAAATACTTGGTGAACACCCTAGGTGTACTGGAAAGTTCAAAGAGCAAGACCTTGTACTGGTAGTGAGATGTTCCTACTAGGAATCTGTGATATTTCCTGTGAGTAGATAAATGCTGTTGAGACTTGGAAGGGCCAAAATGGGCTACCTTCCCTTTCTTCTTTGGAATGAGAAAACAATGGGAATAATAAAGTTTTAAAAAATTTTTAAAACTGTGACTGTTCTCTTTCACTGCTCAAGATGCAAAAGAGAGTTCACCTTTTGCTTCAACAGTATCTCATGAAAGAGTCCCTGAACAGGAATGTAGAAGATGGGTCGAAGTAGGAAGGGACTGGAATTGTGTGCAATAACTCTTGCTGACGATCTCTTGGACTCACTGGTCAGTAGTGATCCCACTCCAGATTTCCCCAAAAAAGAGACTTCTGCCAAAAGAGGTTGGGGGAAAGGTTCTGCTAGGCTCTCAAGAGTGGTGGCTCGCCTCCACTGGAATCTTAGCTTTGTTGTGGGTGAATCCAATGCCCTCTCTGGGTTCTAACAATATGGAGCAGAGGGACCCTGACTGAAGGAGGTTTGAGGTCTGGGTTGCTTTCTCCTTTGAGCTGAATTATACAAGCCCACTGAGAACATCAAGTAGCTCTAGAGTCCTTTAATGAATGGAGGGTCTCATCAGCCTTTGAGTTGAAGAGGTCACAGCCTTTGAATGGGAGATCCTCTGTCATGGTTTGGACCTTCCTGGGTATGCCCAGTGACTGCCTCCAGAAGGATCTTTGCATCACCACTGATGTGGCCATTCATGGTGCCTACAGATTTATCAGATGCATCTAAACCAGCCTACAGGGAAGTTCTACTTATCAGCTGCCCCTCTAGTTATGATGGATATTAATTCTTCCTTGTGCTCCTGAGGGAGTCTTTGATAAACTGAGACAATTTTCTCCTGTGTAGATAGTCATATTTTCGCAGAAAAGCCTGGCAGTTTGCAATATGCATCTGGAGTCTGGCAGTGGCGTAGACTTTTCTATCAAACAGATCTAGCCTCTTGGGGTCCTTTTCCCTTGGTATTATTTTAGGAGGCTCTGGCTGCTTGGATCTTTCCTGAATAGCCACCATGACAAGTGACATTGGCACTGGATGCAAATAAATGTATCTGAAATCCATAGGAGGAACTTGGTGACATCTAACCCCCCTCTTAGAAGTGGCAGATATTGATGCTGAAGTCTGCCACAAGTCCTTTGTAGGCTTTAACGGTCCCTCATTAATAGACAGGACAAATCTACCAGACATGGAAGGGTGCAGAATGTCTAACAATTTGTGTGACTTCTAGTCCACTACTTCCAGTGGGATGTTAAGGGTCTCAGCCATGCAATTCATCAGGTTTTGGGAAAGATTTTAAATCATCTGTCGGACATGGGGGCATAGAGGGATTCACTGTCTCACTGGGGAAAAAGATTATATTGCTGCCAGGATTAACTCTGTTGATCATCCTCACTCTTATGGGAAAGGACTCAAACCCTAGAAAGAGGGCAGAAGATGGTGGCTTGTGGGATATGACTACATGTCACAAGGTGCCCAGTAAGGCCATGACTGATAAGCATACGGATACTGGACTAGTGGACACAGAGGAAGACACTAGGTGGCTTATTCCATATGACGCATGCCTTCTCTTGCTTAAAGTGTGATTTCCTCTGTGACTGGGTAGGGGAAGTAGCTAGTAAGGAAACTAGAGGGTACTGATGTCTCAGCTGTCATATGCTATGATTCTGGAGACCAAAGAGCTAGCTAGTACTGCTGACATTGTACAGACTAGCAAGGGAGACTCTGGTGTGACACCCACAGACAGGTCACTGGGTGCAGAATAAGTCATGAACACCAAAAGGGATGGAACAAAGGTGCTAGGTGCAACAAACACTAAGAGTGCCAAAGAGTCAATGCCAGAGGAAAGCTGGTCAGCAGATTTAGTCTTTACCACAGACATTCTTCTCAGAGCCAGTAATGAGACACCAGATGGACCCATCTTAGGCCACTGGCCACTCTTCAGTTGTGGGGCTTGAAACAAGTCTAACATGTATCAACTCTTATGTCTCTGAGGGCCCCAGGGCTATCCTACTCTTAGTTTGGCTCTAGAGTGATACTCATTCCCATGCTTTCTGAAAGACGTGGACATGTGAACCAAAGTCAACAACTAGAGTCTCTTAGAGATCTCAGCCCAGCCGGTTGGAATAGAATAACAGCTTGCTGTGCCACTAGCCCAGGGGAACTGCACAGAAGACTGAGTCTTAGCTATGACCCTCTGCGTGTCCGAGGAGGCTTTCATGGGGAGCTCCAGAAGAAATAACTTTAGGCAGGCATCTCTAGCATTCTGATACCGCTTGGAAAGAGTGGCAGATGGAACAATGGTCACCTAAACGAAAAAGGCACTTACACTAACCATCATTAAGTGGCTTAGAAGCATCACAGAAGGGGCATGTCTTAAACCCCAGAGAGTTACTGTCTGCCATAATAACACAAGTCCCAGTCCTGGCTGAGACAGGGATGCCTCCAAGCCCATCTATCTACAAAAAATAAGTTTAAAATAGTAACAATTTTCTTCCTCCGTTTTTTTAAAGTAAACTTGCAAGCTAAAAAATAACTAACTACTTAACAACAATACCACCTAAGAACTATACTAATATATCACTCACACTAACAACAAAGTCATAAAAAAGGTGGACACTGCAAGGGTTCCATCTTGCTGTCATAGATGGTATGAAGAAAGGTTTGGCCCACACATGGCTGGTTCTAGAGGCAAGAGAGCAGGATAGTTACTACTACTTCTTCAACGCTTAGCTGAACGGTCGGCCATGGCGATCGTTCACCATTTGGTCCATTCCTCTGTGGTCACAAGGGCTTGAAGGGCCAAGAGTCAAACACTGAAACAGACTTGATGCACCCATATAATAGTGTGTCTGCCTCTGGGCTGCCTCCACCTCTTGGTTCGTGAAATTTTATCCTGGATGTTACAAGCCACCTGAAGAACAGCATTCTTCTGTGGCATTCTTGCAACATGTCTAAAAAGCTAAGATGCCGTCTGCAGACAATGGCCCCTGTAGTCTGTAGACCAGAGCAACTGTAAACATCTACATTACACATGAAGTCATTCCACTTTATGCCCAATATACAAACATTGGCATTTTGTGTGGAAAGCCTCCAGTTTTGCCCAGTCTGAGCAGCATAGTGTCCATGTTTCACAACCGTACAGCAGTACGGAGAGGATACAGCTCAAATAGATCCTGAACTTGGTTGTCATGCCAAGATTATGTTGATTCCATATTCGTTTTAAACGACCCATGGCAGATGCTGTGATGCCAAACCAATGGAGAACCACCATGTGAGAGTTGGAAGGACCGGTGAGTATAGAACCCAAATAGCAAAAGTGGGAAACTTCTTTGACAGTTTCGTTATTCAGAGATTGGGGTCATGGGCAGACCTGGTCCTAGATTTTACAACTTTGTCTTTGACGATTAAACATGGAGGCCAACCTTAGCCAATTCCTCCTTCATTTGTTGGAGTGCTTTGCAAAACCTGTTGGGGGTGTGTACTAGAACAACGTAATCTGCATAGTCAAGGCCTAAGAGCGAGAGGTCATAGATCTTAATGATTATGGATCTGATGGAATGCTGCATTATAAAATCCACTGCCCGCCAAAAGAGTGCAGGTGCCACGACATTGCCCTAACTGACACCAGATACTGATTTAAAAGGTGCCAACATCCGATTCCCAAAACGTACACGGGCAGTGGTTCCATTATGCAGCTTGCTAATCAAGGCAAGCAGAATGGTTGGGACACCTATGCCGTTTAAGGCCTTCCCTAGCATGACTCAGTCAACTGAATCAAACGCAGCCTTAAGATCAACATACGCCATGCACAGGGGCTTCTTGAACTTGTGGTATGTCTCCAACAACAAATAGAGGGCCAAAATGGCATCTAATGTGGACCTGTTCCTCATAAAGCCAGGGTGCAAATTTACCCCAGGGGCACATTTACAAGGGAGCACCACATAGCTGCTCTGCTCGCTGCCCCCTCCCACACCCTCAGGTTTTTTTGTTTAGTTGCTTGATTGGGTTTTTTTGCTTGGCTTCTCCAAGGGTGGGGCACTGAACATGTTTTCCACTCTGGTGAAAAATCTAGGGCATGGGAGTATATAACAGCGTATGTTCCGAGCCACTTGAAGGCATCATCATCAGCCAGGAGGAGCGCCAGTAACCCACTATCAAAATAAGTCAGTGGCCACTCATCAAGGATATGTGACATAATCTGAAGCTGACCACAGCTGCATCACAAGTCATTAGAAAAAACCCATTTAAAGAGACTGGTTTGCACAGCTGCCCTGTCCTGTTCAAAACCAGTTCAGTGATCACCACGGGTGCCTTGGTAGATCAAAACTTGGTGGACAGATGGTTGGGTCATTGACGAGAGAGTGATTAACGACTGTCAGAGCTGACCACTCATTGCGGTAAGCAGATTCCACCATCATGTCCTGTGGTGGCATAAATGACCATAAAGGGCGTCTAGAAGACAGGAGACCTGGCAGGTGGTTGAAAAGGTCTGCGTACAAAGGCAGATCGCTATTCTCATGGATCTTGGCCAGCAGCATGACAGAGGCCGTCTCACAGCAAATATGGGGTGGTGCTATGTTACTATGTATCAGTAGCCATGGCAATGGAGTTGCCCATAAAGTCACAATAAAAATATTCATAGCTTTGTTAAGCTCTACATCAACCAGCTTTGTGTGAGATGAGTGACACCAGACAGGAGCACAGTACTCTGCTGTTGAATAGCTGAGGGCAAGGGCTGATGTTCTAAGCATCCAGGTGCTTGCACCCCAGGTTGAACCGGCCAATTTTCTGAGCAGGTTGTTCCCAGTGCTGACTTCGGCTGCCATTTTCCTCAAGTAGTTGCAGTACATTAATGACCTATCCAATGTCACACCCAGGTAAATCGGGTTTGGATCATGCTGCAAGCGTTGGCCATTGAGGAAAAAAATTTTAACTCATGGCTTGCATTATGCAGATGAAATACACTAGAAACCGTCTTGGAAAAACTCAGCTGCAGGTGCCATTGACTGTGATAGTCTGCCATGAGTTTCATATCATCATTCAAGACCTTGTTAATTTCTGAGAAGGACTGAGCTTGGTATCTGCAGCAGATGTCATCGGCATAGATAAACTTGTGCGAGAGTGTAGTTGGCAGGGTGCTGATGTACACACTGAACAGTATTCATGAAAGAACTGAATCTTGTAGAAGGCCATTGATCTGACACTTCCAAGAGCTACAGCAGTTACCCATGAGTACTCTAAACCGCCTGTTTTGGAGACAAAGCTCTACTACTTCAACCGCCCAATATGGGGCAAATCGAGAGAGTTTAAACAAAGGGCCTCTGTGCCAACCTGTGTCATAGGTGGTGGTCAAATCCAAGAAGACGACTCCCATCATCAGATTTGTTGAAAACTGTTTTCAATAAAGGTGGTCAAGGCCAGGACTTGATCACAGAAGCTCGTCCTTTCCTGAACCCTGCCTGCTGTACCTGCAAGATATCAAGACATCCAGAGCGATTCGTTGGAGGATCAAACACCTTGAAACACACTGACAGCAAGGATATTGAGTGCTAGTTCAACACAGGAGTGGCATCAATGGACACTTCCGTCCAAAAAAAATCCAGTCTCAATCATATGGGGAAGATGTGTACCAAGAGTGGACTCTATATAGCCAATCACTTGAAGAAGAACAATGGATTAAGTGACAGGGTAGCACTTAAAAAAGGAAGCTGTCTATATATTTGATGACATTTGCTCTTTGTTTTTATTATTCTAGTGACATTATCTATGGAATGGTGAGCTCCACTGACGGGTATACTGAAACTGCTTGAGACCGTGATAGGCTGCTATTACTACTGCATGACGACAATTTTCTGGTGATATGTGGTGTTTCTTCTCTCTGTCACAAAATGACCTCTCACTCATTTCCCTTGTTTCTTTCTTCTTTGCACTGGCTCTTTAGCTGAATTTTCTTATAATAAAGCAGTGAACAAGTATAAAATGTTCATCATGTCATAATATTACATGGCTTTATAGTGTACTGACTTTTCATTGTAACTGTTAGTGTTTTCCCCTTCACACAATAAAATGTAATTAAATTCTATGCACATACACACACAGACACACACACACATTATACAGAGGACCAAAATTGATCGTAAGAATTGATATAAAAGAGTCACACATTTCTGAGACTCTTAAATCCTCCCTGACAAATTGTGAACCATTTTTAAAGCTTTGGAAATACAGAAAAGGACTTAGGGGTTACAGTGGACGAGAAGCTGGATATGAGTCAACAGTGTGCCCTTGTTGCCAAGAAGGCTAACAGCATTTTGGGCTGTATAAGTAGGTGCATTGCCAGCAGATCAAGGGACGTGATCATTCCCCTCTATTCGACATTGGTGAGGCCTCATCTAGAGTACTGTGTCCAGTTTTGGGCCCCACACTACAAGAAGGATGTGGAAAAATTGGAAAGAGTCCAGCGGAGGGCAACAAAAATGATTAGGGGGCTGGAGCACATGACTTATGAGGAGAGGCTGAGGGAACTGGGATTGTTTAGTCTGCAGAAGAGAAGAATGAGGGGGGATTTGATAGCTGCTTTCAACTACCTGAAAGGGGGTTCCAAAGAGGATGGATCTAGACTGTTCTCAGTGGTACCAGATGATAGAACAAGGAGTAATGGTCTCAAGTTGCAGTGGGGGAGATTTAGGTTGGATATTAGGAAAAACCTTTTCACTTGGAGGGTGTTGAAGCACTGGAATGAGTTACCTCGGGAGGTGGTGGAATCTCCTTCATTAGAGGTTTATACGGTCAGGCTTGACAAAGCCCTGGCTGGGATGATTTAGTTGGGGATTAGGTCCTGCTTTGAGCAGGGGGTTGGACTAGATGACTTCCTGAGATCCCTTTCAACCCTCTGATTCTATGAAATAAAATATACAGAGTACAACACATAGCGCTGACCCCTTTAATTCAGTTTAGTGCCTCCAGGGTGAAAAAGGGCACGTTCAGTAAGACATGAAAGCGGTGCCAAGTTAATACTAAAGGGAGTTGGGTGGTGAAAGCCTCGTGATTCCCTCAGTCATAGAATTGCAAGCTTCAGACAGGAAGCTTAATGGCTTAGTGTTCTAAGCAACAGATTTGAAATACCTAGACTCTCTGGAACCACAGGTTAAAATCCTTACAGGATTGACTCAGCCTTCATCCTGTTCACACAGCTAAACTGAGTTCCATGTAGTTTACCACAGTGTTTTAGATGAAATTTCAAATAATTGCATGGCACTTTTCATATAATAGGAGTTTTCCTAAATTTGCTCAATAGCAGTTTTGCCAAAATTTCCCAGTCCTGCTGTTTGCTGACTGGCTCCCGCAATCCATCCCTGAAAGTGCCTGTCTTTCGATGACTGGTGATGTGCCCACTGCATGAATTTAGGTCAAAGTTTTTAATACTGCCAAACTTAAGAGATCAAAAATCATGAGTCAGACTACCAAAAAATCAGACTAGCGCCCAAAATCATGAGATTTAAAAAACATCAAATTATGTTTGGTGTTTTCTAATTCCCCTCTACTCCTCTGCCAATGTGTGCATGTGTGATTATTTCAGGTGGAAAAGTCAACTTCCAATGCACACAAAAATGCCTCTCCCTTGCTGCTCAGATGGAGACTCCACTTACCCTCTCTTCACCCCTAAGACAGGAGAACCATCATCCATTTCCTATTCCTGTCTTAACTTTTTTCCCTCCTTAGTTTATTTTCTTTGATAAAAGGAGGGCTAGATGGTAAATAGTTTGATAACTATTGACTTAATTAAAGCATCATGATTTACACTTGCACATAGAACTTACATTACTTTTTAGGGTTGATGAGTTATAGGTATACATATTAAAGAACTTTAAACTTATATCAATTATATAAGCAATACTGTCACAATAGTCATTGGTTCCATGCATGGCCCTCATGATGCAGACATCCTACCGATCTCGAGCTCTAACAATAACATAATCAAGAAGGTGCCAATGCCTAGAGCGAGGGTGTCTCCAGGAGGTCTTTTACTTCTCACTTTGTCTAAAGAGGGTGGTTTTGTGATGATCAGGCCATGTTCTATGCATTTGCTCAGGAGGAGGATGCCGCTGGAGTTAGCCTTTTCTATTCCTTCTTTTCTGATAGTGCCATTCCAGAGATCTTACTCCCACCCGACTCTAGTGTTAAAATCTCAGAGGAGAATGATCTTGTCCTCCTTGGGAATGTTGGTCAAGACTCTGTCAAGATCTGTATAGAATTGTTCCTTGATATCCTCAATATCCGCATACACACTAATGACAGCAGCTGACTGGTTGTTGCTGAGCTCAAGATGAAGAGTCATAAGACGTTCATTGATTCCTACAGGAAATTCTGTAAGATGACTGACAAACTTATTCCTAATTGCAAAACCGACACCATGAATGTGCCTGTCCTCTGCAGATTTTCCTTTCCAGAAAAAAGTGTAGCCTCCACCTTGTTCTCTCAGTTGACCTTTATCTGGGCACCTTGTTTCACTCAGGACACCGATGTCGATGTTATAGCTAGCAAGTTCCCTGGCAATGATAGCAGTTCTTCTTTCCGGATGTACATTATCTTTGTTATCCATTAGGGTTGGACAGACCATCGCCTTGTTAGATCAATCATGAATTTCCAGATTGCCTCAAGGCATCACAAGCAGGCAAAATCAGTACGAAAGAAATTCAACGTCAAGTCCCTTGAAGATTATAGTGACTCGAGAGAAACTTCAGCAGTGTCTCCAAGACAAGTTTGCCACTATGCCTACAGCTGATGATGATAATGAAAATTTCTGGAAGGGATTAAAGACTGCCATTCTCTCGGCATGTGCTGAGTCCATTGGCTATGTCACCCGCCATCACCAAGATTAGTTTGATGAGAACGATGCTGAGATTCAGGGCCTGCTTGACCAGAAAAGAAAAGATCATTGCAAGTGGCAAAACAACATATCACCCCAGCAGGAGAGTCATACAAGCAACTCACGGTTGAAGCCCAAAGGAAAATCTGTGACATCAAAAGTAAGTGGTGATGAGAAAAGGCCAAGGAGATTGAGCTTTATGCTGATAAACATGACATGAGGAGTTTCTTTCAGGCAATAAGGACCATTTATGGCTCATGCTCCCATAGACCCACAGCACTCTGAGCCCAAGACGGGTCAATGTATTTTAAGGACAGCAAAGCCATCAAAGCCAAATGGAAGGAGCATTTTGAGTTACTCCTGAGCCATGAGTCAACTGTCTGTGATGCCATTATCGAATCTATACCTCATCAACATGAAAGAGAATCTCTTGTTGACCCCACCCTCGAAGAAGTAACACGAGCCATTATGCAAACTAAAAACAACAAGGCAGTAGGGCCAGATGGCATACCAGCTGAAGTCTACAAGTTTGGAGGTGAAGAACTGGTAGGGAAGCTCCACAAACTTTTTTGTCATATCTGGTATAGTGAGAAGATTCCAGAAGACTTGAGAAATGCTAAAATTGCTACAATCTTTAAGAAAGGAGATAAGTCGGAGTGTGGAAACTATCGAGGCATTGCCTTGCTATCTACAGCAGGGAAAATTCTTGCCCGTATCCTCTTAAAACGATTACTTCCCCTTGCTGAGGAAATACTGCTGGAATCTCAGTGTGGTTTTAGACCATCCTGTGTGACAACTGACATGATCTTTGTTGCCCGCCAAATCCAGGAAAAGTCTTGGGAGCAAAATCAGGACCTGTACATGGCTTTCATTGATTTCACAAAGGCCTTTGACTCTGTCAATTGCAAAGCCCTGTGGAAGGTGCTGGCCAGATATGGCTGCCCTTCAAAATGTATTAAGGTCTTAAGGCTTCTCTATGACCAGATGACTGCCACGGTTCTCTGTAATGGCCTTGAGACAGAACCTTTCGTCATCAAAACTGGGGTCAAGCAAGGATGCGTTATTGCCCCAACACTGTTTTCCATCTATTTAGCAGTCATTTTGGTCCTCATTAAAGATCACCTCCCCCGTGGAGTTGACATTCAATATAGAATGGATGGGCGGCTCTTTAATCTTCGACGTCTCCGCTCGAAGTCTAAAGTCTTCAGGGCGTCCATTACTGATCTTCAGTATGCTGATAATTGTGTCATCCTCAAGCAGACTGAGAATGACTTTCAGTCCATAATGAATTTTCTTGCACAAGCTTATCAAAGTCTAGGACTCTCACTCAATACTGAGAAGACTAAAGTGCTCTATCAATCTGCTTCAGGCCTTGCACATGACACACCACAAATCACGATCGAGGGTCAGACTTTGGAGACAGTTGAGCACTTTTGCTACCTCGGTAGCCAACTTTCTCAAAAATGCAAAACTCAACAGTGAGATTCAGCACAGGATCCAATGCGCAAGTGCTTCCTTTGGGAAATTACTCCAACGCGTTTTCACAGACCGTGACCTAGGGCAGGACCCAAAGATTCAGGTCTATAAGACAATTGTTGTTCCTACACTCCTCTATGGATGTAAAACCTGGGTGACCTATCGACAGCACCTCAAGAGTTTGGAGAGGTATCACCAACGATGCCTCCAGAAGATCCTTCATGTCAAGTGGCAAGATTGCAGCACTAAAGCCAGCATCCTCGCTGAAGTCAATGTCACCAGCATTGAAGCAGTGATCCTCATGCACCAACTTCGCTGGGCTGGCACTGTGTGCGGATGCCAGACTCTCGCCTCCCAAAACAAGTCCTCTACTCTCAGCTCAACCATGGTCAGAGATCCCGTGGTGTTCAGAGGAAACTCTACAAAGACACACTGAAAGTGTATCTTAAGAAAACTGATGTGGACATCACAAACTGGGAAGAGCAAGCCACCAAAAGACCCCAACGGCACCATATCCTCCATCAGGCAGTGGCCCACTTCAAGGAGAAGCACCTTCCCCTCGAAGCTGAAAAGATAGAGAGGAGGAAGGAAAAAGAAAGAAATTTCTCCCAGCAGGCTGCTGGCCTGCCACAAAATGTCTGTACCTACTGCGGGCAGATTTGCGGATCCAGGATCAGACTCCTGAGTCATCTCAGGACCCATATGTAAATCCGTGGTAGAGATCATCCTCGAATATAGGGATCACCAATCACTGTCACAATAAAAACAATATGGAATCGGTTTAGCTTTTTGAAAGAAGCAACACTTCCCTGCTCTCCCCACCAGTTTCTCTGCCAGAAATTGGGCAGCACTCCCTCAGCCCCACTCCTGCTCTGCCTCCTCCTGCTCCAGACCCCCCTCAATTCCCTTCCCCTCCCTTCTCCCCCCCCCATTTCTCTGCACCCCATTCCATCTGCCTCCTTATCCCCCCAGTGCCCTGGTCCCCCTCAGTTTCCCCATCCACTTATCACAGTGTTTCTGCTGCTCCTCACAGTCCCTATGTTCTGCCTAGCTCCCTGAACCATACAGTAACAGCCATTTTACTTGTGGGCAGTCTCACAGAAAACAGTAAGACATGGCAGTCAAATTTATTAAGGTCAGCCTCATTTCCACAGTAGGGAAATGGCAGCCATCTTGCTGGCTTCAGCCACATGGATAGTCATAAGAGATAGTGGCCATTTTGAATATGATTAAATTAACGAGTTGGTGCCTTTCATCATGTTTTCATGAGACAGGTAAAAACACTCCAAAATCGCTAGGAGTTGGCAATACTGGGTTTTCATAAGTGAATAGTGATTTGGGACATTCAGCTTGAGACACCTTAAAGGGGCCTTATTCTCAGAAAGTGCTGGGCACTTACCTTGTGAATGTGAGGGCTTTTTAGGTGGCCTCAGTTTGGACACCTAAAGCTACTGAGTGTTTACTAAAACATAACTTAGGAATATTAGTTTCCGGCCAAGAAGTCACACAAAGAGACTACCTCTGCTCTGTCCAAGATAGCAATGTCAAAGCTCACAGAACTTTTCCAGACTATAAGTCACTTTGAAAACCAGGCTGACTTTACTGCACACTGGAACATAGGGTCCCCTGTTGCAAGGAAATAATCTCTTATTTCACAGAGAACATTGCCCATCCCCATGATTGCTTCACTGCCAACCAGAGACAGGAAGCAGAGAACAGGACCAGAAACATAATGTATTTCTTCCAAGAATCAGGCCCATTCCCACAATCAGTAGTCAGAGAGGAAATGACAGTAGTCAGGGCCATTCCTTGATGGTAAAAGCGAGTTGGGAGCACCTCGGAAATCTTCTAACAGATAATGTAAACATCTTCTTTGAGGAGAGGAATTTACTGCCCACCCAAAAATATACAATAGTCCAACAAGTGCTGAATCATAGAACTGGAAGGTACCTTGAGAGATCATCAAGTCCAGTCCCTTGCACTCAAGTCAGGAATAAGTATTATCTAGACCATCTCTGACAGGTGTTTGTCTAACCTGCTCTTAAAAATCTCCAGTGATGGAGATTCCACAAACTCCCTATGCAATTTATTCAAGTGCTTAATCACCCTTACAGGAAGTTTTTCCTAATGTCAAACCTAAACCGCACTTGCTGCAATTTAAGCCCATTGCTTCTTGTCCTAGCCTCAGAGGTTAAGGAGAACAATTTTTCTCCCTCCCCCTTGTAACAAATTTTTATATAAACTGTTTTCTGACAGTTTATGAAAACTGTTATCATGTCCTCTCCCAGTCTTCTTAAGAAACCATTGCTTGAAGTTGAGGACTCTGCTAACTACCACACCATGTCTAAATTCCCTTTTCTCACCAAATAGAGTAGTTACAAACAAAGCAGTCTATAGTGTCATTCGTTAGCCTCCAGAAATCCTAGATTTCATCCAGTCAGGCTTCCAATCAGAACTAGCCAGTATTCATTGCTCTGTTGGATTATCTCCATTTCTTCATGCACAAGTATAATACATCCAAACTCATTCTGTTGAAGCTCTCTGTAGCATCTGATATTGTTGACCAAATATTTCAGCTACAGTTGCAAAAAACATTCCCCACTATCTACAGATGGCCAGAAGATTAAGACCCATCCTATTAAACATAGACTTGATTATGGTGATCATGCATCCATGGCCTCCAGGCTTCATTCCAATAATTCATTATATATAGGCACAAAGCCATGCACACTATTAAGCTCCAGCTTGCACAAAATGTAGCAGACTGCCTGCTTAGAAACACATCTTGAAAGAAAGTTATCTTGAACACATTCCCACAAAAAGCTCCATCCTCTGTGCTGCCGCCTAATAATGCAAAGTCCAGTTGTAGGGCTCTGTTCTAATATTCAAAGCCCTCCATGGAACTGGATTTTATTACCTAAAAGACCCTGACTTGCCATGAATTCTATGATCCACAAGAGCAATGAAATTATCATGTGATAGGCAAAGGCACATGAGCATAGGAGAGAGAACCTCCTCAGGACCTGGAACTAGATGCTGGAACTCACTCCCACAAGAGATTATATTTTGTGATAATTTCTAAACACTCTTCTGACTAAATGCACAAATTGTTGCTTCAGCATAGCTTTCCATCAGTATATTACACACACACACACACACACACACACTATTATATATACATACAAAAATATGCATACACACACTATAAATGTTTGTCGTCAATAACGGTTCTCAAGTCTAAACATAAATGAATATATTCCCATATTTCTATTGCACATGTCCAGCGACCAGAAAAATCTCTTCTTTTGTTGGTCATACTTTATTGTGCTACAAGTGACCTTATCCAATTTGATTGGTCACAACATGAAATACCAGCTAGAAATGTCAGTTTAATGACCACGAAAGCCTACTCAGTCGCTAGCAAAATTTTGGGCTGTGTTTTAAATAATTGATTTTGGGGAAAGGGGTAGGAAAAATATATTTAACAAATCACACTGCCCATGGACATGTGTTGGTCATTACCTAAATCACTAATATTCAGTTTGTCACATCTTCACCCAAAGTTTTGCAGTTTGCAATTCAAGACTGAAACTCAAGATACACAAAGCAGAAATTCATCTAAATTTGAATCTGTGCTTTGAGCCAAGCCTGTATCCTTCAAAGCACCATTTCAAAGTACAGATCTCTCTTTTAGCAATTTAACATGCTATTAGAGTGTTAACCAGTGCGACTAGGATTTCACTTTTCAAATCACTTTTCTTCCTAGTTGTTGTGATCACATGTTACTTTGCAGTTTTGATGGTTCAATCATTTATACATACTTCATCACATGACAATATTTAACTTTTTTATTCAGTTAGAATTTCTATTTAATTCTAGATCTTACAATATACAGTTGATTCAATCTGTAATAAAGGTATGACACACAAAGTTGATGATAACAGATTAGTAGACGGATCTTTATTTTCTGTCCCCAGTCACATAAAATGAATTGGGATTATCAAAGGTTATACCCAGTCACATGGCAGGGGACAAGTATTCAATGACTTCAGTGGCAACTCTTGCAAAATTATTTACTCTTGGTTACTTTTAGTGTGTCCTATAGTATGGGTTTGGGAGTCAGGACTCCTAGTTTCAGTCTAGATCAGCCAATGATTTCCTGAATGAATCTCTCTATGCCACAATTTACCTAAATGTAAAATGAGAATACTCCTTGTAGCAACCTACATTGAACTTGGAGGGAGGAGCATAGGATGCTACAAGAAGTATGGAAATCATAAGCAAGACACCAGTTCTAAAGTACTACAACACTGTGGGGTAGCTACATCTACCGTGTGACACCTCAGAACACTCATGTGAAGCCAGCAGCACATAGCATTTGCTAGAAGAGCCCTGATAGACACAGAAAGGGGATATGCTAAGATAGGAAAGAACCCATTGACTGTGCTCTTTGGAATGGAACAACTCCATCAGCTCACCTTTGGGCACAAGCAGGGTGGATAAAAATCAATGATTTTTTTTTTTAATTTATTTAAATCAGATTTATTTTATTTACATCGGAATTTTTTGATAAAATTCTTTTTGAGGAAAAAACCTATCTAAAGATAGTTTTAATTAAGATACATTATAGCTCAAAGATATCTCAACATGGAATAGGGATTATAAATTCTAATTCTATAGTATGAGACAATATAGTCATGTAATGTTTAAGAAAAGTTTTGTAATTGAGTTCCAATAGTTCATGGATTAGGGACCTAATTTTATGGAGTTCCCGGGGCTTCTGTATAGATTATTTAGGTTAATCTTTCTATCTACCCAATGAGACTCAGTGCTCAGTCTAGAAGATACCATCAGAGATTATTAGTTTTGCAGTTCTCAAACTGTGTATTTGTGTCTCCAGAGATAGCATGCTTGTTAACAGCAAAAATGTTTTTAAATAAATAAATAAATAAAATATATAGGTGAGAAATAACAGACCTCAATCCTATTGTCCCTCTGCAAAGTTGTGTACACAGAGTCAATCCCTTACCTCTCTCTAAAAGTGCCAAGTTTCAAAATATTTAATGAACAGAAGATTGTTGGGGGCGGAATAGATCTGGACAAGGAGAAGAAGTCTGGAGATAAATGTGAGAAGGGAGGCACAGGCAGTAGAAACAAACGTGAAACTCTTTGAGCGGCATATTCCAGAAGTCTTGAGGTCTTTCTGAGTGTAGCCTTCATTGATTTGAGATCTACCATACCATTCTCTCACTAGAAGGGAAAACCTATAATGGCAGCAGGCTGTAAAAGAGACCCAGTTTGGGAATAAGAACCATTCAAGAAATATATGTTTGCTGATGATGTTTTAAAGAAAGTCACACTAGTGAACTGGTGGAAGTCACTTAAGCACTTGGATTCAGAGACTGTTGAAGTGATAATCTGACTTTTAACAGCAGTAGCTTCTTCTGACGGTGTAGAAAGAATATTTACTTCCTTTGGACTAATTCATTCCAAATTGAGAAATTGTTTGGGACCTGAAAAAGCAAGAAATCTTGTTTTTCTTTTCCAGATTATGAACAACCAGGAAAATGAAGGTGAAGACAACTGAGTTACCTGCAGAAGCCAATATTTTAAGTTTCTCATGTTGACCTGGCTGACAGTCGATTTAATTTTTGTTTGTTTGTTCGTTTTTTAAATATTTCGTTTAACTATTTTAGTTAAAAAACGAACCTGATTTTAAAAAACTTGAATGTTTAACTAAATTCAAAAATTAATATGCTTGTTTTGTTAAAATATTATATGTTTGCTGTTGAAGAAAAAAATCCAGAATACATAACATTGTTGTTTTAGTTAAATAAAACAATTTAAATGTCTGGTGGTGTTCTCCTCTGAATACAGCATGGCAAGAAAATCCTCCAAATATTAATGATTAACCTGTTGAATTGGAGATAGTTCACCTCCCAATGACTTCATAAATATCTGCTTCAATTACCTTACGTGAATGAAATAACCAAACAATCATTCATTTTCTGATATAGCTGTAAAATTAATCTGAAAAGTTTTCAAAATAAATCACTTTAAAAATGTATAGTGTGTACCTTCTATAAACCTACATCTATCTCTGAGTTGTGAAGAATATGTATTAAGGTTATAACAACCAACAAGAATGCACTTTTATGTAGAAATCCATGATTAAATCGAGTCTTCCTGACTAGTGATTTAAATCATGATTTAAATCAATTTGATTTAAATCAAATCCACCCTGGGCACAAGGCAGACATGTAGTCTAATCTAAAGCCATTAGGAAGCATTCTGAAGAAGCCGCTGCTGAGTGCACCCAAGCAACTACAATATATGTTATGGAGATTTAAGCACTGTGAGTTGAGGATGAGGTATGTAGGCCTTACCTGAACAATGCAAGAAGAAGTAAGGAAGAGAAGTAAATTCACTACTGCCCATTACTGGTGGAAGAATCATTGAGCTGGCCATACCTTCCAGAGTACAATGCATATGGCTCTGAGGAACAGGAGATACCTATCAGCATGCATATCTTTGCTTCTCTGATGGGAGGCTCCAAGCAATCCTGTGAAGCAGTAACCAAGATGGGGTTACTACAGGCAATAGAGTTATTCATACTTCAAGGTTGGCCAGATTACAAGGAGCAAGTGCCACAGGAAACTACCCCCTACTGCCAGATGAGGGAAGAGCTGTGTGTGCAGGACGGGATATTGTTTACGGGGGTTGAGCAGTAATCCCAGCAAATTTAAGAGCTGACGTCAAGAGACAGATATACGCTTCTCATCTGTGGACAGAGGCATGCCTGAGATGAGCAAGAGTGTATATCTGCTGTCCAGGCATGAATGCTCAATTGAGAGCATTCATGGAACAGAGTGAGATGTGCAAAAAGTATAGTGATCAACAACAGAGGGAAACTGTACAGCCACATGAAATCCCAACCTCGCCCTGAGAAGAGGTTGGAAAATACCTGTTCACTTTTAATGACGGGAACTACCTGGTTACATTTCGGGAGGTGGTATATCCAGAGAACACCAGGCAAGAACTGTGATCAGGAAACCGAAGGTGCATTTTGAAAGGTATGGTATAACTGACATGCTATGTTCAGACAAGGGGCCACAGAACACTGCAGCAGAATTAAAATGCTTCAGCACCAGATGGGATTTTGGACACAAGACATCTTCCTCTGGGTACCCACAAAGCAATGGGAAAGCAGAGTGAGTAATAAAGACAGCCTAGAGATTGATGGCAAAGACAAGACAGGTCCCTCCTAGGGACTAAACAGTAGCCCATTTCAGAGACTGATGGGTCAGAGAAGCCAAGGCTCTGCTTCCCAGGAGGGGTAGTCTACCACACTCCAACGGAGGAATGATGGACGGGACACAGAAGCAGTTAGGAGAACACCAAGCTAGGCAGACAGCCTGCTACTCAAAAGATCCAAGGACCTGAGGCCATTATTCACAGGTGAGCAGGTCTGGGTTCACCTATCAAAGAGCCACAAAAAGCAATGGCAAAAGGCAACAGTCCAAGGTGCAGTAAGACACAGATCATATGAGGTAGCTACAGACTCAGGACAGTGGTGGAGATGAAACCAAAGACAACTGCAGAGTAGCAGTAGAGAGCACATCTGGATTGACAGGGCCAAGGCCAGGACCGCGGGAATTTAGATAGAGCCTCAACCTTTAGCTGGCTTGACACAGGAGAGTTAGGAGAACCAGCAGGAGGACACCATGCAACAGAATGAAGGAAGCAAGTCCCCCACCAATAGCAAGAACACAACAAAAAGTGGGAAACTGGTTTGAAGATCAGCATACTTTAAGAAATATATAAGGCCTAACGGGCTGCAATGGGCTAGCAGTAAAGGCCAGATCCCATAGGTGAGCTATATATTAGTAACCTCTGGCATGAGCAAACATTTGCACGAAAGACACAACAACAAAACTTATCAAAAGGAAAGATGTGGCAATCTGCATGGGAGTTGGAGGGAAGAGCACAGTTTGCAGAAGGAAAATGTGAAGGAGGCACCAGATAGACAGTGGGTGTGCCCATGGCAACACCTCTGTAAATAGTTCTCTTAATAATAAAGAGCTAGTTCAATTTTAAAACATGCAGTGCTCTAATGTTATTACCCAACACACTGTACATGAAATGCTCCTGCTTACAAACATCACATGTCTGTTGTGAGTCTTGATGAATTAGTGTTTGTAAAGCACTTTGATATTATTGGATGACAGGTGCTATAAAAGTGCAAAAAAGTATTATTTACTTTACACCTCTGGCTATGGGCTATAAAAAAAATAGCAATGGAGTTCACTTAAAGCTACAATGAATTAAGCCAAGAGCCTTAACATTGCCCAGCTGCATGCTCATACATCCAGCTCTGAGGAATGACAGGCATATCATAAATGTGTCTGAAAGGTAATTTCTGGCCTGGGGAAAATATACACCCTAGACTTATCCCATAAACATGTTTAAAATTATTAGGGATACGATCCAATGTCCACCAAAGTCAACAGGAATCTTTCCACTGACTTCAGGGGGCACTGGATCAGGCCCTAGATCCTCAGAGCTGCTTCTGTGCTTTCACCAGAGTAAGCATAAAAAGGCTCATACTGATTCCATGAGACAATATAATACAGAAGAACTGGGTATGTGATGCCATATGAAAAAGCAGTGTATGAGGTATTTTTCATAGGCACTTCAAAGAACTATCTTCTTCATGCAGAAGATATCAAGGAATGAAGTTTGCCATCAGGAGAGATATTCACCAATGACATGCTCTCAAGTTTTTGGCTGATTGTTCAGTGGATTCAGAGATCAACATATTGTCCTAAATTGTGTTCATTTGGGTCTATTCAAGCAGAAACTATAACTTTTTTATTATTATTTCTTCAGCAAAAAGAGTATCAATAATTTGGAAATCCAACTCTTTAGTATACATAGATTGGTTTGAGAAGCTGAAATAAGCCTGAGGAGTTTATCAACCCATCAAAGGTATATTTTATGTATTGAAGAACATACTCTCTGAAGGAGAAAGAGTTGGATATTGTGGTTCACTTATTTTCTCTTCACCCTTCAGATCTTCTTTTCTCAATTTCTATGGAAAATAAAGATTTTCCTGATGTTGTATTTTGCCTACACAATTCAAGGCACTGTCTGGCAAAGTTTCTGGCCTGATTTCTCATGTACACTAACACTCCTTTTGACCCACTCAGACGTTGTAAGCAGAAGTAAATTACAATTAATTAATGTAAATGAGGAATTGGATCATCGTTATCAAGAGTGGACACAGCTTTCAAAGCTGTTGTGGAAATTAAATGTATTTGGGCTCTCTTGAGAAGAAATGTAATGTCCCTAGCTCATGGAAGGCCAAAGGTGACATACAGAGTTGATAGTTATATGACAGAGGGCCAAGGTAACAAAAGTGCAACAGCACTCAAAATGGCAAACCCTTGAACCATACACATCATCATGGCATAATTTTATTACAGAATAGACATAGCCAAGTATGCATATGCAAGTCTTGCTCAATAGTCATGGAAGGACCAGAGTCCCAGCTTCAGACATCGGAGGTTTGTCACCCTTGACTCAGCTCAGTTTCACAATCAGGCCAACAGTGTTCATTAGTCCCTAAAACTGAAAAGTCCTAATCAACAGTAAACCTCTGACTTTAAAAGCTGTCAGAATTAGCATTCAGGCATTAGCCCTCTAGGTCATTCATGTTTGATAGGTAAGGCCTGCACCGTCAACTTATGGAAATTTTCTGCCTGTCACAGAATACTATATAATCAACCAAGTTACAATTAAGCAAAGAGCAGAAGCTTTAGCTGCTCTGGTTTTAAACCTTTTAGACTTCCGTCCTAAGGTTTCCTAAAAGAAAAAAAAATCGAAGTTTTAAACTGAAACTTAGAAAATAAAATCTCAAAATAACATATGATTAATGCAAACTGTAAAAGTGCCTACTAATTAAATAGTTAGATGGTCATGTAATGCTAGAAGCAAACCAAAGGCTTTTCAGGACTGATTGTCAAATTTGCTTCTATTTCTGCATGTGCAGTTAATCATGAGTATAATTTTATAATTTATTGCAAGTGCAAGTAATAGCATTTAGACCGGGGCCTGGCGTGGCTGCACCTGTTGGGGCCCACACCAGCACAAGAACTTCTTCCACTTGGCCAAGTAAGTCTCCCAAGAGGGCTTCCTACTACCAAGTAGAACTTGCTGCACAGGTAGGGAGCACTGGCTCTCCAAAGAGTTTAGCCACAGAGCTTCCATGCCGTCAGATGCAGCGATTGCAGGTCGGGGTGGAGAAGCCGCCCTCTGTCCTGCGTGATGAGGTCCCGGTGTAGGGGCAGGGTTACCGGGGCTTCCACCGACAGCTCCAGGAGTGTAGTGAACCAGTGCTGGCGGGGCCAGGCCGGGACGATGAGGATGACTGTCGCCATGTCCCTGCGCACCTTGAGCAGGACCTTGTGCACCAGCGGGATCGGGGGAAAGGCGTATTTCAAGTCCCCTCCCCACGGGATCACGAACGCGTCGGCCACTGAGCCCGGGCTGCGACCCTGGAACGAGCAGAACTGCGGGCACTGGGCGTTGCCCTTGGTGACGAACAGGTCTACCCAGGTAAACCCCCACTTGCGGAAGAGCAAACGCACGACATCCGCTCTCAGCGTCCACTCGTGCATGCACTCCGACCTGCTGAGGTAGTCCGCCAGTTCGTTCCGCTCCTCCGGGAGATACGACGCGTAGAGGTGAATGGCATGGGTTATGCAAAAGTCCCAGAGGAGGAGAGCCTCGTGGCAGAGCGGCGAGGAACGGGCTCCGCCCTGCTTGTTTATATAAAACATGGCGGTAGTGTTGTCTGTCAGAACTGCCACGCTATGGCCACTGAGAGTGGCGTTAAAGATCTGGCAGGCTAAACGAACCATCCTGAGCTCCTTTACATTGATATGGAGCGACCGCTCTACTCCTGACCACAAGCCCTGAGTCCTGAGGTCCCCCAGGTGAGCACCCCATCCAAGGTCTGACGCGTCCGTCACAAGCGTCATGTCCGGCTGTTGTGCGGCAAAGGGGATGCCTTCGCAAACCACGGACTGGGACCACCACCACAGCAAGGAGTCCAGCACATCCCCCGGGGCTGTCCTGAGTCTCAGTCTGGCATGCTTGATTACATGCGTGCATGCTGCCATGTGGCCTAGCAGCCGCAGGCAGCATCTGGCCGTTGTAGTGGGAAACTGGCACAGGGAGTTCACTACTTGCTGGATGGCCCGGAATCGGGATTCTGGCAGGCTCGCCCTTGCCCGCACCAAGTCTAGGACTGCCCCTATGAATTCCACTCTCTGCGTTGGAATCAGAGTGGACTTGGGGACGTTGACCAGGAGCCCCAGCTTGCGGAATAGTCTTAGGGCCACCTGCACGTGGGTCCGAACTTCCTCTTCGGACTGACCCACCAGGAGCCAGTCGTCGAGGTTCGGGTAAACCCGAATCCTCTGCCTCCGTAAGAAGGCAGCCACTAGTGCCATGCATTTTGTGAACACCCGTGGGGCCGTGGTTAGGCCAAACGGGAGAACCGTGAACTGGTAATGGTCTTGGCTCACGGTGAAACGCAGGAACCGGCAATGTGCTGGGTGGATGGCGATATGAAAGTACGCGTCCTTCATGTCGAGGGCAGCATACCAGTCCCCCGGATCCAGGGAAGGGATGATGGTGCCCAGAGAGACCATGCGGAACTGGGCCTTGACCAGGAACTTGTTGAGCCCGCGCAGGTCTAGAATGGGACAAAGGCCTCCTTTGGCCTTGCGAATGAGGAAGTAACAGGAGTAGAACCCTTTCCCCCTTAGGTCTTGCGGTACTATCTCTACCGCTCCTGCCTCTAGGAGCGAGTGAATCTTTTTCTAGGAGGTGCTCGTGAGAACGGTCCCTGAAGAGGGATGGGGAAGAGGGATGGAGGGTAGGGAGGGAGGAAAACTGCAGCATGTACCTGCTTCGCACCGTGCGCAACACCCAACAGGCCGACGTAATGCTGGACCACGCACTGGAGAAACGGGACAGGCGATTCAGGAAACAAGGGGACGGATCCGGTGATTGAACTGGTACGCTGTCCTCGAGCGCTCCTTCAAAAGCCTGGCTTAGGGCCTGGCTGTGATATGTGTTGGCCTTGGCTCTGGTCTGGCCTATTAGAGTTGTTGTTATTGCGCCACTTTCTGTTATCTCCACCTCGCCTGGGACGAGGCTGGTAGTGGCGCTGACGGGGAGGCTGTGGCTTGAAGGGCCTCCTCTGAGTCGCCGGGGTGTGCATACCCAGCGACTTGAGTGTAGCCCTCGAGTCTTTGAGGCTATGCAGCTTTGCGTCTGTCTGGTCCAAAAAGCGTCCGGACCCTTCAAAGGGGAGGTCCTGAAGCGAATTCTGGACCTCAGGCAGCAGGCCTGACTCCTGAAGCCACGCCGATCGCCGCATAACCACGCCAGACGCGATTGTCCTGGCCGCGGCGTCAACCGAATCCAAGGACGCCTGGAGAGAGGTCTTCACTATGGCTTTCCCTTCATCCACCAGGGCCATGAACTCCTGTTGGAAACTCTGCGGGAGGTTGTCCTTAAACTTCCTCACTGCCGCCCAGGAGTTGAAGTTATGCCCGTTGAGGATGGCCTGTTGGTTAGCAATCCTCAACTGGAGGCCCCCTGACGAATACACCTTCCTGCCGAACAGGTCCAGGCATTTCGCTTCCTTGGCCTTAGGGGCCGGGGCCTGCTGCCCATGGCGCTCTTTCTCGTTCACCGCCGAGACTACCAGGGAACATGGGTTTGGATGGCGGAACAAGAACTCATATCCCTTTGACGGGGCGAAGTACTTGCGCTCTACACCTTTGGCTGTTGGCGCGCTGGAGGCAGGGGTCTGCCATATAGTCTTATAGTTCGACTGGATGGTCTTAATGAGCGGGAGTGCTATTCTGGACGGACCTTCTGGGCTCAGAATGCCCACCCTGGGGTCCTCCTGCTCAACCATCTCCTCGGCCTGCAACCCCAAGTTATGGGCAACCTTACACAGCAGCTCTTGGTGGGCTCTGTGGTTTATTGGCAGAGGCCCTGATACCACTGTGCCCGCCACCACTTCATCCGGGGAAGACGAGGAGGTCAGCAGCTGCTCAGTTTCCTCCTGCTGGTCTCCCTGGTCCCCCTCCCCCAAGGTGCTTCCGGCTCGGGCCGGGGCAGATGACCTTGGGGCGGCACCAGACTGGGTGTCGGTCTCTCTGGTCTCTCGCCTGACAAAGATGTAGGTGGTCTGGACACCGTAGCTTCCCGCACGGATGCACGCCGGTGCGGGGACCGGGACCGCTGCACCGAGTAGCTGGCCCTGGAGGGAGCCCCTTGCCACTGGTGGTAGGCCCAAGGGGTCCAGAAGGGCCAGTGTCCTGGCGGCCCCCATTTGGGATGCCAACCAGCCTGGTGTTCTGTATTGTCCAGTGCCTGGTGCGGGTAACTGTACCGGCCTGAGTCGGCGCCAGACTCCGGCGATGCCGAACGCAAAGGCCACGGCGGTGCCGTTGATCTGTGCCGGCGGGAGGTTGGCGAGCGGCTTCTTGCCGATCGGGACCGGGACCGGGACCGGGACCGCTGCTCTCGGGACCGGGACCAGGATCAGTTCTGGTGCGACCGGGACCGGGACCGGTGTCTTCTGGGAGCCTTCGGCAACAACCGGCTTGTCTCCTCCTGGTGCCAGCCTCTGGGGGGCGCCAGAGAGCGGCGTGCCCCTTCCACCAATTCCGCGCATTGACTCGCCTCCGGTACTGGGACTTCCCTCTGAGTCAGGGGTAATTGGGATTCCACGGACTGGGAACACGACCAGGACCAATGCCGGGAGCGATGATGGGACGGTGTCCTCGAACGGCGCACCATTGCCGGCTTTCCCCTCTACAGCACCCTGGGCACGGGTGCCGGGGGCTTCTCCCTGGCCGGGAGGGGGCTCACCGCCGATAACCCAATGAGGTCCTTCACCGCCTCAAAGGTGTCAGGTGTGGAGGGCTGATCTATTACTCCCTCGAGCCCTGAGTTCACTTAGAGCTGGACTCGGTGGGACTTGTGGCGCCGGTGACAGCACTTGTACAGCGTCCATCACGCTCTTCCCGGTGTCCAGGGCCTTAGATGGCGCCGGTCTCCTTTGCGGGGAACGTCCGTGCCCTTCCTTCAGTTTGGCCTTGGGCCGCACCAGGGAGGATGAGCAGTGCTGGGGCCTACTTCGGCGCTCCGAGGCCGATGGCATGCGGTGCTTGGCCGGCACCGGGTCTCTTGATGACTCCGGGGCACTCAGCACCGAGGAAGCTGGAGCCGACGTCCGGCGTTCCGGGCCCGGTGGCTGCAGCGTGGCCTCCATCAACAACTGTTTCAAATGAAAGTCTCACTTTCTTTGTTCTTGGCTTGAACGCCTTGCAAATCTTACACCGCTCCGTTTGGTGTGCTTCCCACAGGCAACGTAGACAGGAGTCATGGGGGTCACTAACCGGCATAGGCTTGTGGCACGTGGCGCAAGCCTTAAACCTGTGGGCCTGCGGCATGCCCCGCAGCCTGGGGCGGGTGCTGGAAGCCTCCAAGCACCTAATCTATTAAGTGTCCACAACAAGGGAATGCTAATGAACTGATAACAGCTATGTAACTCTAATGCTAAGAGATTGCTTCTCAGACGAGAGCAAGAGGTTGTTCCAACGCCGCCATGGACGGTAAGAAGGCACTGGAGGGGGTCGGGCCAGCAGGGGTATATATGCATGGCGCAGTGGCGCCACTTAAGGGGGGGGGCCCCCGCCGGCCCAACGAGAGCCGCTAAGGGAAAAGTTTCCGATGCTCGTGCATGCGTCGTGCGCACAGCCGCACACCTAATGTGGAATAGACGTGAACAAGCACTCGAAGAATTTTCCAAAGAAAACTGATATATAAAGGATCACACAACCCTCTAAGAGGATGAACGTACAACAAACTTATGCATCTATTTAGGCTAGGCAATGAAACACATTGTATCCAATTGATACCTTAAGGAGAATTCAGGGAGGCAGAATTCATTGCTTTAGGTTGGAATGTGCCAGGACCCTGGAGTTAATACTCTCCTACACTTATGAAAAATGTATTGGTATATTTAATCAGGGCCAGCTCCAGGCACCAGCTTAACAAGCAGGTGCTTGGGGCGGCCAAGGGAGAGGGGCGGCACCTGCGGCAATTCGGGGGTGGCAGGTCCCTCACTCCCTCTAGGAGCGAAGGACCTGCCGCTAAACTGCCGCCGCCGATCGCGGCTTTTTTTTTTTTCCAATTGCCGCCGCCGATCGCGACTTTTTTTTTTTTTTTGCTTGGGGCGGCAGAAATGCTGGAGCCGGCCCTGTATTTAATGATCATCCTAATGGAACTTTACAATGAAAACTGATATATAAACGATTACACAACTCTTTAAGAGGATGAACATACCAATTACCTCAGTTTTTCCTCTTCTGTGAAAAACAGAAGACTCCCACCAGGTATACTGCGGGGACACTCTGTCAGAACTGAACCAGAGTCCCACCTCCTGAATCACAAATATCAATTCTAAATGGGAATAGCTAACTACCAATAGGCATTCCTTAGACATCTCTCATCCAATTTTTCACACAGCATAGCATTCCAGATCTTCACAAGATTCAATACAACATAAGGTGGTATGTTTGTAGTCTACATATCTCTAAGAATAGCACCCTGTGAGATGACTGTACTGCAACAGTCCAGCTACAGTTTATATGCATGGATTTGATATACATTTAGTGTTTGGGGAGGTTTGTTTGTTTTCTAAACAGAGTGTGTAAAATTTTCAAATGCACCTGACTGATTTAGAAGCAAATGTTCCATTGACTGTCAATGAGACTTGGTTCCTAAGAGCCAGATGAATCCCACGAGGTACCTATCTGTATCTTTAGATGCCTGAATACCTTAATAAATCTGGCGCCAAGCGACTATGTCATTTCTGAAAATTGGATTTAGGCTCTAGATTATATTGAAAATTTACTTAGCATCTTTTTTCTTTAGGTGACATCCTTTCAACAAGCAGAGATGCATGGCTTACTGCGTCTTCCCACATACTTTATGCCATTCCTACTGCAACTTTCACAAATAGTCTCCTCTGACATTCTGCTTCACATGGTCTGAAAGAGTCTATTCACCTATGTGTACGTTTTTGCTTACTGAGAAGGGATACAACTCTATAAACTATGTAACTTTCATTAAACTTAATAGCATATGCCTGGATGTCATTAAATGTAGCCCTCAGTTTTTTTAATATGATAGTATATTCTGGTGTTCATTTCCATGTTATTATTGAATCACTGGTCATGGCTCTATAGTTAAGACTGAGACAAAAGTTTTCACTTTAACATGAGTTTTAAATCTTTATTTTGTAAAAATATCACTAAAATGACAAAAAAATAAACACAAAGTAAATTTTGACTACTCTATGATTTTTTTATGGTACTTTGATGAAAGTTGGGTTGATACAGAGGGGATAGCAAGAGTTCCAAAATTACCCCTAATTTGAAGTTTGCCACTGGATTGTCTCAGCTTTTTTTCAGACATCCTTTGTAAGAAAACCACTTTTCACCACATTGTTCCTCATGTTCTGATAATATAGTATAGCATTTATACGTAGATGTTGTTCATCTGTGTCATGATTAGAGTTAGATGAATAATTGATTTTTCTGTTTGCTGGAAGTCCCCCCCCAAAAAAAAAATCTAAAATATAAAGATCAGTTTAACCCAAACCAAATCTGAAAATTCTGAAAATGTTCACAATTTGTTTTTGGGTCCTTTTTAAAATACAAGGAAAGAAAATTAAGGGCTAGATTCTTAAAATGGCCAGAGGAAGAGCTAGTGGCTGTGTTGTGATCCATAGCTGAGTGGCTAGAGCATTTACTAAGGATGTGGGAGTCCCAGGTTCATGTTCCCCCTCTGCTTGCTGTGGTAAGTGGATTTAAACCAGACTCTTTTTCCCCCTCCCATGAATGAATGACTGCTACTCAGCCACACTATCTTTCAGATAACATGTTTTGGTTATCCTAACGATAAAAACACACTCTTCTCCCCGAGCCAGGGCTTCCTGATCTCCAGTATGCTGCTGTTGTCTAGCAAACAACTGTGTAACCCACTGGGGGGGGGGGCAGATGCCAAGTCCTCCTTTAGTGGCTGATGTAAGAAGTTAGACAATTCTGTGGCTCAAGAAGCAGAAATTTCAACTGAAGGTCCAGAGTTCAAATCCTGCTGTTAACTCAAGCAAGATGATGTTGTGGCTATATAAAAGAGATTGTGTATCTTTCATGTTTTCTTTTTAAAAACAACAGGTTTATTTAATTCTTAGGATAAGAAAACATCCTGTAATACTTACTTATAACTTAAGAAGTATTATAATCTGTAAATTATAGCATGACAGGTATTCCACATTCTGGTTGTTTGTCATTTTCCCCTCTCCCCACCTTAACCCTAAAAACCTACCCAATGTGGCACACAAACCCTGTATTAAGAACCTACGAAATCAACACACACGATTTTTGTTTAATGACAGTTAAGGTTGCATCAGGTAAAATGCAATGCTTAGGATAAAGCATATATTTTAGGTCCTTGCTAGAAAGAAGGAACTCTAGGATCAGTTCTCATAGTAACATCACAAATTATCTACAAAATCTACAGATCACTAACCTGACCCTCTCTAAAGATTTTTATTAGAGCTGAAGTAATTGATCCTGACAGAACAAAAAAGAAAAATCTCACAACCATAAAAATCAGTTTGCTTCCACCAATATAACTGAATCTAACCTCTAATGGATTATGTGGCCAGGCCACCTCTGTAATAATGTCTAGCATCTTACTTTAGTTATCCACAGATACTAAAAAGCCAGAAGACTCCTTTTAATTCGAAAAATTGATTTATAATGCTTGGTGGTGATTTATGCTTTGAAGCAACAATCTTACTCACATTAAAAAAATCCCTAACTGCTAACCCCCTCTTTTTCCCAGCCTTCACTACCATACATATTTTTTCCAAACATTTCAGTTTTCATCAGGACACAACCATCTTTTCAATGTTCACTTAATATTTAACATACATTGTACTCAAAAGCAGGCAGTATTCAGCAATTGTTTATACACTTCACTTAAAAACAACTGCATTCAATGTTTACCTCATACTTCACAGAAAGTATTATAGGAGCTGATATTTAAGCTTTTAATATACAGCTTTACTTTATAACAAAAAAATTAAATGGAAATAAGGTATAGTTTTTAAGTATTATTTTAAATACTAGAACAAGATTTATTGTGTACAAACACATTTAAAATCAAATGAAGAATTTTAAAATATTTCATCTGGGAAAGATACAAACTTAAGGAATTTTTGTAAAATGTATTTAATAATCCAGAAGCGTTTTGTTTTGGTGGTATAACTTTCAGAACATTTCTTAAGTGGCACAGGAGATGGAATGTCCAATACATGACAGCAGCTCCTGAGAAGCATTTCAGGCCCCTGATATAAATACACGATTAAACCACATACTAGAGCATACGTAGTAAAAATATGCTTACATTCTATGTGAAAAGTGATTTTAAATGAGTGTATAGTAGCTGATTTCAAAACAGCAATATCCTTGCTATATCAATTTTTTTAAAAAAACTAAATGCAAAAATTAATGTATTATCTTAGTTATATAGCATCTTCCACTTCTGCCAAAATCCTTGAGGCAATATATAAGGAAATCATACACAATAATATAAATAAAATAAATATAAAACACAACAAAACAAATGGGGGGGATAAGATTTCAAAAAGAGAAAGATTTAAAGGGAAGGGAATACACACACGAGAAAAAAACAACTTTAATGTTCTTTTTGACACAGATAGGTGGATGAAATCAGAAAGAGAAGTTTCATGTCATATTGTAAGTGCAATCTCCCCAGCAGACTTCATATGCAGTGAGCAAAGGTGAGCAAATATCCATCAGATGCAAATATCCATCAGGACAAGATTCAAGAAGTACTCAGGCCAGCATTGTTAAGCTTTAAAATAAAACAATGGGACCAGTATAAAGTAAATCTGCCACTTTATAGGCAGCTATTATATAGAACACAGGATGGGTATAATATGACTACTGTACCTCAAAGCAGTGAGAAATCATGCTACTTCAGTCTACACAGACTACAACTGACAGAGGTACCCTACTGAGAGGTCTCACAAGAGAGATTTGCAATAATCAAGACTCTGAACATGAAGGCATACTATGCTGTTTCAGGAAGATCATCATGGAAGAAATAAAGTCAATGCAAACTGTGAAAGAGAAAAGAAAAGAAAAGAAAAGAAAAGAATCTTTATACCACAACCAACACATGGCTTTCCCATGGAGAGTGCTTGGTTATAACTAACACCAAGATTCTTCATCTGGCTTACTACTTCCAAATGAATCCTCTCAACAAGATAAGACACAAAGGAAGAGTAAGTTTCTTCACAGAGTGACCCCTGTGATGGGTTCGGTCACAGAGACCCCCTTGGGACTGTCACCTGACGTGCTGGAATTACCTCTGAGCCCGTTTTCCCTGCCAGCTTGGGACTCCAGAACGCTGCCTGGTTGAGCCAGACACACTAGCCTGCTGCAACACAGACCCCGTCCATGCCCCCAAAGCTGCAGACTTTAACTAAAAACTGCTCAGCAGGTTTCCTATCTCCAGCACCCAGACACCCAGTTCCCAACGGGACCCAAACACAAACAAATCTGTTTTACTTTGTATAAAGCTTATACGGATTAAACTCATAAATTGTCCACTCTCTATAACACTGATAGAGAGATATGCACAGCTGTTTGCTCCCAGGTATTAATCATTTACTCTGGGTTAATTAATAAACAAAAGTGATTGTATTAAGTATAAAAAGTAGAATGTAAGTGGTTTCAAGTAATAATAGACAGAACAAAGTGCGGCTACGTCCTCACTACGGGGGGGGGGGGGGTCAATTTAAGATATGCAAATTCAGCTACGCGAATAGCGTAGCTGAATTCGACGTATCGGAGCCGACTTACCCCACTGTGAGGACGGCGGCAAATCGACCTCCGCGGCTCCCCCGTCGACGGCGCTTACTCCTACCTCTGCTGGTGGAGTAGAAGCGTCAATTCGGGGATCGATTGTTGCGTCCCGACGAGACGCGATAATTCGATCCCCGAGAGATCGAGTTCTACCCGCCGATTCAGGCGGGTAGTGTAGACCTGCCCTAAGTCACCAAGCAAAATAAAGCAAAAACCCACAAGTCTAAGTCTCATACATTAAGAAATTGACTACAGGTAACATCTCACCCTCAGAGATGTTCCAATAAGCTTCTTTCACATACTAGACTCCTTCCTAGTCTGGGCCCAATCCTTTCCCCTGGTACATTCCTTGTTAGTTCCAGCAGACATCTTAGGTGGAAAACAGGTGTTCTCATAATTGGCAGCCCCCTTTGCTGTGTTCTACCCCCTTTTATAGCATTGGCATAAGGCAGGAATCTTTTGTCTCTCTGGGTCCCCACCCCTCCTTCTAAATGGAAAAGCACCAGGTTTAAGATGGATTCCAGTATCAGGTGACATATTCACATGTCCTGTGAGACCCCAGCCTCCATTCTTCCAGGGCTGGCCTGCACATACCCAGGAAAGTTTGCAGGTAAATAAACCATCTACAACCAATTGTCCTAGTCAATGGGAACCATCAAGAATCTAAACCACCATTAATGCCCCACACTTTGCATAATTACAATAGGATCTCAGTTATACTTCATATTTCTAGCTTCAGATACAAGAATGATACATGCATACAAATAGGATGAACACACTCAGTAGATTATAAGCTTTCTAATGATACCTTACAAGAGACCTTTTGCATAAAGCATATTCCAGTTACATCATATTCATACTCATAAGCATATTTCCATAAAACATATGGAGTGCAATGTCATAATCCCCATCCAACAAAACTGCTTTTTAAGGGCCAAAAATGAGATAGCTCCTTTGCATTCAGCTGAGAATATAATGCAAGCATTCCTCCAGAACAGAGACCAAACTCGCATAAAAAGAAATACACAGCTGTATGTGTCATCACTGTACTGACTATGCTTCATCCTGGGCACTTCTTCAGTCATTCCATCTATTTATGGTTCAACTCCTGAAGCTCAACAATAAACCAAGTTATCTTCCAAGCTTCAGAGCCAACTCAGGCACATGAGTCACCCCTTCAACAGGTGGTAATAGCAGTCAGTCAACTGACTGACACCCCATGTGGAAGGAGGGATCAGATATGCCTCAGACGCAATAAGGGAACTACAGAAATCAAAACTATAAGAATATTCTAGGTCTCCAAGGCTGTGATTAAATGAATGGGCTCATATTATGCAGACATGGAATAGTCCCTGCATGGAAATCACCAAGGGGATGACTGGGCCAAACAGAAAGTGGCCCAACTTTCTGACATAGCCAAACCATATTAGCCATCTGTGAGAGCTCTCCTCCACTTCTCGGGGTAAAACTATAGTATGAATTACAATAACTGCCAAATTTAAATGTTTTAAATCAAAGCTATTTTTGAGTTCTATAAAAACACAAAAAGCTCTATAACCATGACAGATTTTTTCTTATCAGGCACATAAATTAGATTCTTAACTGTAACTGAACAATGCTGTTATGGAAGCTACCAAATCATCATCTGTGCCAGATAAAACACAGTTATTATAAACTGAGACACAGCTGCTACTGTCCCAAAATACTGTTGTTTTGCCATCATACTACACAGCCTGAAGTTGCATATAGACTCTTTGCTCACTTGTCCATGGCAGTCCTTGTCTCATCTCCACTCACGTCATTCTCAGACCCCACACCTAGCCTCTGCTGTCCATTTTTTCTAATTCATCTACAGTTTGCAACAACAAAAAGAGCAAATGGAATCAAATGCTGCAAAATGAAAATTCTAATACAGCCCTAAATCAAATTAGGAGGGTTGGAAGGCTACATTTGGCCCATCAGAGAGATTATAGGCACCTAAGTAAAATCTCTCCCACTGTTCCTCACATCTTCCATCTCTCATTGATATACATAAGACAGATAAACTGAATGTCTAACAACTATGTATCTGATGTTTAGACTTTTAGAGATTTAAAATTCATAGACAGTTTCGTGTTTATGAAACAGGGTTTTTCCAATTTCTAATATACTCTCATGCATAGATTGCATCAAAGATCTATACTAATTTGTAGTTAAGACAAATGTATATAAAATTTTCTCTGAATCACGTTTACTTCCCTGCACTTCTACTTTGTGATCATAATTTAAACACTATAGTCCCAATTAATTTTTAGAATGTAAATGTCTCACTCCTACTTGCCATTTTAAAAATTGCCTTATTTCTTGGCCTAGTAATTATTGCTTGTCTGAATTCCATTAGCTTCTCCTTTCCCCCCAAGTAGACAAGTAATGCCTACCAATAATTTGTGCCATAGCATTAAAATACTGCACAAATTATGTTTAGAAATGGGAGAAAAGGTTATTTTTAAATGCAATTATTTCATGCCAGGAATTCATTGATACAATCTATTTTCCTGCCAGAGTTTTATTCATTTTAGGATTATGAAACCACATTGTGCTTTCACAAATAAATATGGGACAGCAAGATTTGGCCTGATAGCCCTAAAATGAGTTAGACTCTTGAAATAAAATAGGCTGTGGGGGAACAGTGATGGAAAGAAGTGAATGAATCTGTGGTCAACAGGAGATTTGCACATTTCTGCGATGGAAGAATTTGATCTATGGTGTTCTCTCCCAAGAGATCTGATTTTTTTAAAAAAATTACAGTATACTCTGTTACCAAATTGGAAAAACCCGTTACTTTGGGGTAGGTTCATTTATTAGGGTTGCTCTTCTGGAGGGGGGTGTTCTGTAATTCTTTCAATGTACTACTTGTGTCACTTGTGTTCTCATACGGAGCTCTACTTCTCCCTTCCGCAAGTTCCCTCCCAATGGAGCTACCCTGCAAGTCCTAGGTTCCCCAGGGCTGGGTTTTTCCAGCCCCAGAATCAGACGAACACACACACATACACACACACACTAACAGAGCGTGTCTGAGAGGACTAGGTTAATCAGCACTCCCAAGCTCACCCCTTATATGTCCCTGGACTCAGTAGGCTAGGTCAAGCAGCATTTCCAAGCTGTCACCCTCATATGCCATTGGCACCGCACCAGAATAGAGTACGCCTGAGCAGGCTGGATCGAGCAGCACTTTCAATCTGCCACCCTTATATGCCACTGGACTCAGCAGACTGGGTCGAGCAGCACTTCCAAGCTGCCACCCTCATATGTCCCAGGTTCAGCATCTCCCTATCCATACTTTCATGTTACAATTGTTCTAGTAGTAACCCACTTGATGAGCAAACCCCACAGGATTTTTGGGCGCTGCAGGGATCTTTAGCTTAGGTATGAGGAGTATTGCTGCAGAGCAAATTAGGAAGCCAAAAAACACCCACGGGGGGGGGGGGGGCGGGGGGCAGGGGGAGAGAGAAGAGAAAGAGAGAGAGAGAGAGAGAGAGAGAGAGAGAGAGAAAGAGAGTGAGAGAGAGAGAAGCAACCAGCTTAACCATGAAAGTTATTTATTGCTAGGTAATAACCATAGGGGAGCCAAACAAACAAAACAGTTATAATATTAAATCTAACTTAAATTTGATTATAAAAGTCAGGTTTAGAAAACTATAACTGATCACACAAGTCAGGGTCAGAAGGCTACACCGAGAGAGAGAGAGAGATGGGTTCTCACCACTCCATGAAGCTTGAATCGATCGGGGTTCCCACGTGATGGTGGTAGCTGAGGGTACAGAGTGCTGGAGACAGGCAGAGCCCCCAGCACGATCAGTCAGGCGAAGATGAAGTCCCAATGGAACTGATGCAGATGTTGGATACAGGCATCAGAACACTTACTTGAGCATGGGTAGGGTTTTTTGTAGGGAAAGAAGAATGGTTCAAGGGAGAACACTAGATTTGTTTGTAGGAAAACTGATGGCTCAAGGGAGTATACCAAAGTTGTTTTGTTCAGGCTAGACAATAGGAACTGATCATTCCTGGCTATGGGCGGTGTTTCTTGGAGGGAGCTCACAATGCAATTAGGCAGCTTCAGTATTTTGGATACCAATAAAGGATTTATTACTAGAATTGGTCTGATAACTACTGAGCTGGGTGTGTGCAGGCGTGGGTTCATTAACATCTGGAGCAGAGATCCCCCATCATGCACTGCTTCCCTGCTTTTCTGGTCCCAGAATTCCATGCGGTTCTTGCCTTGGAATCTCTGTTCTCTATTCTGTATGCCAATGGAGATGGATAATAGGGTTTCAGATAAATGGGAGTATACTTTATTTATTTTTGTTTAATTTTGGAATATAAACTCATTGTGATAGACAAGATTACAAATGTGAATTACTCTACATCAAAGTAACACTTTTTTTCATATAAAAAGGTTGATATGCATGGGAAGCAACATAGTAGTAGCTTTGAGACTATGGTGTTAAAATGCCACTTACATGCTTCAGAGATTAGGTGGGTGAGGCAATACCTTTCATTAGACTAATTTCTCTTGGTGAAAGTGAAAAGCTTTAGAGCTTCCAGACAGCTCTGTGTAAGTTCAAAAGCTTGTCTCTTTCACCAAGAGAAGCTGGTCCAATAAAAGATATTACCTAACCCCCATTGTTTCTCTCATGCCCTAGGACCAACACATCTACAAAAATACTGCAAACAACCTACATGCTGGTGATAAGAACATAAGAACGTAAGAACAACCATACTGGGTCAGACTAAAGGTCCATCTACCCAACATCCCGTCTTCCGACAGTGGCCAATGCCAGGTGCCTCAAAGGGAATGAACAGAACAGGTAATTGTCAAGTGATCCATTCCCTGTCACTCATTCCCAGCTTCTAGAAAGCAGAGACTAGGGACACCATCCCTGCCCATCCTGGCTAATAGCCATTGATGGACATATCCTCCATGAATGTATCTAGTTCTTTTTTGAACCCTGCTATAGGCCTTCAGAACCTCTGGAAAAGAGTTCCACAGGTTGACTGTGCATTGTGTGAAGAAATACTTCCTTTTGTTTGTTTTAAATCTACTGCCTATTACAGCGCCCAAAAATCCGGTGGGGTTTGCTCATAAAGTGAGTTACTACCAGAACAATTGTAACATGAAAGTTATAGGGATAGGGACGTGCTGAACCTGGGACATATGAGGGTGGCAGCTTGGAAGTGCTACATAACACTTCCTTATTTGCTTTCTCCACACCAGTCATGATTTTATAGATCTCTATCATATCCCCCCTTAGTCATCTCTTTTCCAAGTTGAAAAGTCCCAATTTTATTAATCTCTCCTCACATGGAAGCTGTTCCATACCCCTAATAATTTTTGTTGCCCTTTTCTGAACCTTTTCCAATTCCAATATATCTTTTTTGAGATGGGGATTTATACCATGAATTTATATAGAGGCAATAAGATATTTTCTGTCTTATTATCTATCCCTTTCTTAATGATTTCCAAAATTCTGTTCATTTTTTTGACTGCTGCTGCATATTGAGAGGATTTTCCAAAGAACTATCCACAATGACTCCAAGATCCCTTTCTTGAATGGTAACAGCTAATTTAGACCTCATCATTTTATATGTATAGTTGGGGTTATGTTTTCCAATGTGAATTACTTTGCATTTATCAACATTTAAGTGACTTTTGCTGCTGAACATTTAGAATATAGAATATACTATCTACAAGTTTTGGAATTGTAAGTAGTAAATACTTTTTTGTAATTTTCTGATTTTATTTACATATTAGAAAAAAACTGATAATTTACAAAAAAATCTGAAATCTTCCTATGCAGAGGAGCACTCTTGTCAAATTCTGTTCCCAGTTATAACAGGACCGAGGTGTATAATTCATTAGGCCCCTTATCTTGACAGTATCATTGAACAATCTACAGTGATAAGCCTCACTGGTTACCAAAATACATTGGTTACCACATATAATGAAATCAGTATTACGCCTAGCATACTGATATAATATCAGAACTGCTGATTTTGAAGGTGATAACACTGTATTTAGAAGTACCCTGGAAATGAAGGAAACCACTAGCGTAGAGCAATCCCTAACACTTTAGTTTTGCTTTGCTAAAGCAAATTATCATGAAGAAGTGAGCCCATTCTTGGAATCTTTACACAGCCAAAACTCTAACTGGTTTAAACAGCAGTCACTACAACAAGTTCAGACCTTTATTTACAATGGTCAAGAGATTCTAAGGCTATTAACTAATCAATGCCACAGTCCTTACCCACACAGAACTCTCATTGACTGCAAGGTTTCTATCATTTTGTGACATTTGTTTTATATCATTAAAACAAGCAATAGGTCATCATTTTTATTATTTTTATTTTTAGTACTGAATAAACTACTGGAGAAAATTGCTGCTATTTACTTCTTCTTTAAACAAAGTGGGCCATGTTCATATGGAAGCCTAAATCAGTATGCAGAGTTACCTAAACTCAAAGGGCATGCTGGGCATTTGCATGTGTAATTTGGTATTCAAATAATAACCATGCAAACAATTACATATGCAGGTACCCTCATTTCTGTGTACAGACCTCTGCACTTTTTTTTAAAAAATGAGGCAATAAGGGGTTCCTCGAAAATGAACTTTGATACTATCAATGCCAAATGTGTTTAGATATGTCTAATTTTTTTTTAAAGACAGGCCCAAATGTCAGCCATAAATCTCTATTTTCTTACTTGTATAGGTTTTTAATAAAGGCATAATGTATTTTTGTACTGGTGGGCATAGTTTTTGATGGTATAAGTAGTGTTAGACCAAAAGGAAAGTATACCTAGGTAGCGACAATCATTATGAGAGACACTTAGGAGCTAATTCTGCTTTGATATGATCTTAAATTCTCATCTGTGGCCAACATAGCACACTCATGGGGGGCTCAGCCAACAGTAGCACTGGTAGTAACAGTAGTGAAGTGTGGGAGCTATCCATGCAGGACTGCTACTTCTTTTTGTGGATTTGGGAATTCATTCCTTGTGAGAAGGACTTACTCCAAACGACCCACTCTGGGAATCTTGCAGGAAACTCTGCAAGGATTTTCTTAACCCTCTGGCCTTATACATAGAAGGGTGTGATTTCTCCCTAGTTCATCAAGAGCCTCTATTATGATTATTATTATAATCATCATCATCATGACAATGCCTTTTCAAAGAGGACTTTATCGAAGTGCATTAATAAACTGTTAATATGTGTCAGCAGGGTCCACACAGACAGTTCATCCACTGCAGCAAAATGTAGATTCACAAACCAGCTTGCCACAAACGAATTGTTTGTGTAGACAAGAATGACTTCGTTGTGCATGGCTCCGTGTATCAATGCAAGTGCAAACACTAAAACTTCAAATGTCTTACAAATTTGCATTTAATAAAAAATATTTCACATGTACAGTTAGCTGCTTTCCACATTAACACAGTTGTGTCTTTAGTAATAAGAAATCATAGCTACCATATTTTGGATACTGTAATTACAGCAGACAATCATGTATGTCTCTCTTTTCAAGAGCTTAAAACTTTCTAAAAATATGAACATTTTAGCCCAAATTTTGATGCTTGTTCTCAGCACAGAAATGGTTATTTATGGCAAATTTGTTAAAATTTCGTTTGGCCAGTTTTGAGTTGAGCATAAATTAAGTGCATTTCACACTGTAAACAAGTATTCAGATATTTTTAGTGCATGATGGGCCAAATTCTCTGTTGGTATAAACAGTCACAACTCCACTGAAGTATATGGAGCTGTGCCAATATATACTCACAGGGAATTTGGATCAGTACCTCAAAAACAACATAGAGCTTTAGTGAAGAATTGCGCTGATAAATTGATGACACAAGATCTACAGTATTAACACTTCAAACTTCCCACTAAACAAGCCCTCAATGAGTTCAATGCATCCAATGTTTCAAATTTGTTTTAAAATGAATGAAGTGTTAAAGCTGTGAACAAATTTATATTAATTTTTTTAACAACCTGCCAAGATGTGGAGCAGGTTCAGAGGAGGATGGGCAACATCTTCATCTATTGCATGAGGTTTGTCACCACATCATGACAGTACACTGAATTCAGTGGCCACACATTCAAATTTACACAGCACTTGTGTTTATTTCACTATATGATCAGCAAAGGTATTTTCTTTTTTCCTCTACTTCATCTATTTTGAAGGAATAGTGGGCAGTTTGCAAATCTAACCACAAAGATCCTTTTGTTTTCACTTTTACATTCATATTACAGAGCTAAATGTGTTGTGAAAATTATAACAAAAACAAAGTGAAAATAGTATTGATTTATTCAGTGTGTAGATCATCCACAGTGCTACTAGCTTGCTTTACTTTTCTACATTGCAATTAGAAGTAATAGAAGGCACAAGATTAAAGCCCAGAGTTGGGCTATCATTTTAGAACTATTTAAATATACAGATGCTAAATGATCATACCTCAGCTGTACACAACTATTGCAACTCGTGTTTCACTTACCAGATATTCTGGTTTAAAACAGAGCAGACTGCTGTTCTGATAACATCTGCTACAACAAATAACAAAAAAAAAAAGTGTGAAGTCTGATGAATGTTTAAACAGAACATTTTTTATGGATCAGCTAAATCTTTTCTGCTTTTTAATTAAAAGTAAAGAAAATGGAACTTAATTATCCTGTAAAGATTAGCTTGTGGGCATCTTCCTGTAAATTACTTCTAATTGAAAGCAAATTGTCAAGTGACATTCAAAGTACTGTCCTTTAAAACACAGCTGTTCTATTGCTGATTTCAGTGCATTACAGTGCTTTCTTGTTACGATATGCCATATCTGAATATTTTAACAATTTGACTAGTTTTGTATGGATTTCCATTTAGTATATCTTAATCACATTTCCTCCTCCAAAAAATAAAAAAGAAACATTAGCACCCATATTGCATTGCACTCTCTTGAAAGCACTCTCTAAAGCACTTCTCTCAGGTTTACACTTTCAGGTTTGTTTGGTTAACCACTATTATGCATAGAAATGTAGGTCCATGTGGTGGGTGGATATCACAGTTATCCTGTTATGTATCGCCAGTTAGTTATATTATTCTTATTACGGGTCACAGTTTGTTGACAAAAATACTGTAAATATTTTCAATAAGTTCAAATGGTGTCTGTGGTATAAAATATAAATGGCCTTTTGCCTGAATGATTGACTTTATTTACATTTGTAAAAATACCATTCTATTTTAATCATATTTAATAAATATTCTAACACAAAACTATTTAATATTAATATGAGCTTACTAAACATGCCATTAAATCAGTTTGATAAATCATTTATAAACATTCTGTTAAACCTATTTATCAGCTCAGTAGAAACCACAATCTCAGCCTAAAAACCTGTTATTCTCTTTTATTAGATTCTCCTTGAAACTATGGGATTTCATTTTGATGGATAAGATTTCAGTCCTCTCCTTGTAGGTGTGCTTTTCCACCCCTAAGGGAAAAAGTCATTTTATTCTATAACTATAAAGAACAGATATAGGTGCAATTCATACTTTTTAGAGTAATTTTTATGCAATATTTGGCATTTACACCATGCTCTTCTCATCTCTAATATATATATATATATATATATATCGTATCGTATATACTCGTTTATATATAAGCCGACCCCCCACAAGATGGATAAGTACAAATGGAAAATTTTTATGACCCATTCATAAGCCGACCCTATAATTCTGGGGTCAGCAAACTTTGGCTCCCGGGACATCAGGATAAGCTGCTGGTAGGCCGAGATGGTTTGTTTACCTCGAGCGTCCGCAGGCACGGAGGTAAACCTAAGTAAACAAAACATCCCAGCGCGCCAGCTGCTTATCCTGACGGGTTGGGACAGCAACTGGTGGGGAAATGTTTGGGGGGGGGAAAGCTGGGGGTCAGGGAAGTAACCCGTGACCACCCCCCACATGACCCCACCCCTAGCCCGGGACCCCCACACTCTCCCCATCCCATCCCTTCCCACCTTATCTGGGGCCGGGGAGGATGTCTCTGGCCTGGCTGGAGCTGCTCTGGCAGGCTGGGCAGCGCGGCCGCAGCCTGCTCCGGCGGGCCAGAACGAGCGGTGCGGCCGCATGTTCCAGCAGGCTGGGCTGGGTGGCGCGGCCACAGCCTGCTCTGGGGGGGTGGGAGGGGAGCGGCATGGCTGCAGCCTGCCAGCCCCGGAGCTGCAGCTGCTTCGGAGGCTGGGGGGAGAGCAGTGTGGCCAGAAGCGGAGAGACTCTGGCCCCGCCTCTTCCCTTCTGACTCTGCTGGCTGTGCTGCCTCTCCTTGCTCCCTCTGTTGGGGGGAGGAGCTGTGTCACACCTCTCCCTCTCTATTCCCATTCATAAGCCGACCCCCTTCTCTGGTGCTTCCCTTTTTTACTAAAAAAATTCAGCTTATGAACGAGTATATATGGTATATTCCCATCTAGACTGTGAGTTTACACCCTCTTCAATAACAAATGAAGTTAGTCTTTTATTGTTTTAAAATACTTTTTTTTTTACAAGATTAGGCTGAAATGACTGTTTGCATTCCTTTAAAAAGCAATTGTGTAGCTATCATTTGAGCATTAGACCCAAAATATTTTACATGTAAAAAAGTTTAGTTAAAAAAGAACAGTTCCACCACATAAAAATGGGTGTCTACTTTTTTTTTTAATGCACCTTATGATTTAGCTTTTAAATAGTTAATTTAAACAAGACATAGTTGGGACTAGCTCTAAATCAAATCCTCCAACGAAGAGTTCCCATGTGTGGATGTATGGGTCTTAAAAGGCAAACAATGTTGTTCTTATCTGTTTTCTTTAACCTTAATATGTAAACAAACACCTTTTTCTAATCTTCCTGTTTTTATACAAAACATATATTGACATGGCTGAACTTTTCTCCCCCTCACTTTGTGTACCTAATGTGAATTTATTGTAGGGCTGTCGATTACTCACGTGATGCAGTTAACTCACACAATTAACTCAAAAAAATTAATCGTGATTAAAAAAATTTATCACGATTAATCACAGTTTTAATCGCACTGTTAAACAACAGAATACCAACTGAAATTTATTAAATATTTTGGATGTTTTTCTACATTTTCAAATATATTGATTTCAGTTACAACACAGAATACAATGTGTACAGAACTCACTTTATATTATTTTCATTACAAACATTTGCACTGTAAAAATGGCAAACAAAAGAAATAGTATTTTTCAATTCACCTCATACAAGTACCGTAGAGCAAACTCTTGATCGTGAAAGCACAATTTACAAATGTAGAGGGTTTTTTGTTACATAACTGCTCTCAAAAACAAAACAATGTAAAACTTCAGAGCCTACAACGCCACTCAGTCCTACTTCTTGTGCAGCCAATTGCTAAGAAAAACAAGTTTGTTTACATTTACGGGAGATAATGCTGCCCACTTCTTATTTACAATGTCACCTGAAAGTGAGAACAGACGTTCGCATAGGACTTTTGTAGCCAGCATTGCAAGGTATTTACGTGCCAAACATGTTATGCTAAACATTTGTATGCCCCTTCATGCTTTGGCCACCATTCCAGAGGAAATGCTGCCATGCTGATGATGCTCATTAAAAAAATAATGTGCTAATTAAATTTGTGACTGAACTCCTTTGGGGAGAATTGTATGTCTCCTGCTCTGTGTTTTACATGTATTCTGCCACACATTTCATGTTATAGCAGTCTCGGATGATGACCCAGCATGCTGTTCATTTTAAGAACACTTTCACCGCAGATCTGACAAAACACAAAAAAGGTACCAATGTGAGATTTCTAAAGATAGCTACAGCACTTGACCCAAGATTTAAGAATCTGAAGTGCCTTCCAAAATCTAAGAGGGACGGGGTGTGGAGCATGCTTTCAGAAGTTTTAAAAGAGCAACACTCCAATGCGGAAACTACAGAACCTGAACCACCAAAAAAGAAAATCAAGCTTCTGCTGGTGGCATCTGACTCAGATGATGAAAATGAACATGCATTGGTCTGCACTGCTTTGGATCGTTATCAAGCAGAACCCATCATCAACATTGACATATGTCCCTGAAATGGTGGCCAAAGCAGGAAGGGACATATAAATCTTTAGCGCATCTGGAACATAACGATCTTGCAATGTCGGCTTCAACAGTGCCTGTTCTCACTTTCAGGTGACGTAAACAAGAAGCAGGCAGCATTAGCTCCTGCAAATGTAAATGTAAACAAACTTGTTTGTCTGAGCAATTGGCTGAACAAGAAGTAGGACTGAGTGGACTTGTAGGCTCTAAAGTTTGACATTGTTTTATTTTTAAATGCTGTTATTTTTTGTACGTAATTCTACATTTGTAAGTTCAACTTTCGCGACAAAGAGATTGCACTACAGTCCTTGTATTAAGTGAATTGAAAAATACTATTTCTTTTATTTTTACAGTGCAAATATTTATAATAAAAAATAAATATAAAGTGAGCACTGTACACTTTGTATTCTGTGTTGTAATTTAAATCAATATATTTGAAAATGTGGAAAACATCAAAAAATATTTATATAAATAGTATTCTATTATTATTTAACAGCGCGATTAATCGTGATTAATTTTTTTAATCACTTGACAGCTAATCAATGTTGATCTTTGGCTCTCTCTCCTACTCCCTCACATGGAAGGGAAGGGTGTATAATAATTTATATTATTAATAAATGTTATTTTAGTAGGAAGGTTATAGGGAAGAGATGAATCTTGCATTTTGTCCTGAAAGCAGTGAGATGTGTGGTCATCCTTATCTCTTGTGAAAAGAGATTATAAAGATTATGTTATATCCCATTAAAAGATTACATTTCCCTTCGTATGAAATACACAGCACCCACTTTATCCACTTGACTATACTTCCCAGTTAATATTCATGGAAATATACAGGTGCTGTAACAGACACAGCAGGGCTCCTTTGTTGTAACGTTCTGTAGAAAACGAACTATAGGGAAAGCAATGCCCTGGAGGAGTGCATCTTTTCCCTGATGTGTCCAAGGAAGCTTGTCAGTTCAGCCTCCGGTGCCTGGAAAGTGCAGCAGCTCATGGAGTGGCTTAGTAATTTCATCAGTACCCTAAATGGTCCACTCCTGCAGACCTCTCTGCATTTGATGGGTGTTTGGGGGATGTATGAGCTACCAAAACTGAGCCAACTCTTTGGAAAACTTTGTGAAGTTTATTAGTCTCCCAATAAGCTTCATAGGGTCTCCGAAGTAGGTCACCACACAGTCCCATTTCAGCATTTAATATTTTTTTAAAAATTTGATTGTCAAGATTAGAAACGTGACCCTGTACAATAAAAGTTCAGAACAAGAATAGCAAAGCAGTCACTGCTTTGGAGGATAGAATTAAAATTCAAAATGATCTGGACAAACTGGAGAAATGGTCTGAAGTAAACAGGATGAAATTCAATAAGGACACATGCAAAGTACTCCATTTAGGAAGGAACAATCAGTTGCACACATACAAAATGGGAAATGTCTGTCTAGGAAGGAGTACTGCGGAAAGGGATGTGGGGGTCATAGTGCATCACAAGCTAAATGAGTTAATAGTGTAACACCGTTACAAAAAAAGTGAACATCATTCTGGGATGTATTAGCAGGAGTGTTGTAAGCAAGAAACAAGAAGTAATTCTTCCACACTACTCCACGCTAATTAGGCCTAAACTTAAGTATTGTGTCCTGTTCTGGGTGCCACATTTCAGGAAAGCTGTGGACAAATTCGAGAAAGTCCAGAGAAGAGCAACAAAAATGATTAGAGGTCTCGAAAACGACCTATGAGGGAAGATTGAAAAAACTGGGTTTGTTTAGTCTTGAAAAGAGAAGACTGAGAGGGGACATGATAACAGTTTTCAAGTACATAAAAGGTTGTTACAAGGAGGAGGGAGAAAAAATGTTCTTCTTAACCTCTGAGGATAGGACAAGAAGCAATGGGCTTAAATTGCAGCAAGGGCAGTTTAGATTGGACATTAGGAAAAACTTCCTAACTGTCAGGTTGGTTAAGCACTGGAATAAATTGCCTAAGGAGGTTGTGGAATCTCCATCATTGGAGATTTTTAAGAGCAGGTTAGACAACCTCCTGTCAGGAATGGTCTAGATAATACTTAGTCCTGCCATGAGTGCAGGGGACTGGACTAGATAACCTCTCGAGGTCCCTTCCAGGCCTATGATTCCGCCTCAAAAAAATCATGCAACCATGGCAGATAGAAAGGTTTCTATAATACTGTTGTGAATACTGTTATTGCAGAGGTCTATACTGACACCTATTGGTGCCTCGGGTATGCACCCCTAAGGAGCGAAGGGTAGGAAGACAGTCTTTGAATGAACGTGCAGTTTCATCAGTTTTGTTGGAAAACAAAAAACTATTGGGAAAGCCTGTACAACTCCTTTCCACACCCTCACCCCACCCACATGCCCTGTCCCTTTTCAGGGACCCATCTCACAAATCTATATTTTGATGGATGACAAAGGTTAAACCCTGAGTTTTGTAACCAGGGGGCTCTCCTTGTTGTTATTACAGAGGCCATCACCCTAGAAGAACTGTCCGCTGCATCAAGTGAAGACTGGAACGATATCTTGGCCACCAAGGGAAGCCTAAACTCCTCCCTTCCATTTTCAGGGACTTTCTTAGTAAATCTGGACATTGCATCCCACTTTACAAAGTCCTATTTAGCTAACAGCACCTGCTAGTTCGCTATGTGCATCTGGAGAGAAGACATGGAATTTTTTCCCCCAACAAATCAAGTCTCTTGAGCTCTTTTTCTTTGGGAATTGATTTAAATCTCCCCCTGCTGTGATCTAACATTGGCAGCTGTTACTACTAATGGGTTCAGGGTAGGATGAGAAGACTTGAAGTCTTACATAAGGACATTATAATGCTTGTCAGTGCTCTTAGCTGTAGGGGCTAATAATGAGGTTGGTGTATGAACATAAGAATGGCCATACTGGGTCAGACCAAAAGTCCATCTAGCCCAGTATCCTGTCTTCTGACGGTGGCCAATGCCAGGTGCCCCAGAGGGAATGAACAGAACAGGTAATCATCAAGTGATCATCCTCTGTTGCCCATTACTAGCTTCTGACAAACATCCCTGCCCATCCTGGCTAGTAGCCACTGATGGACCTATCCTCCATGAACTTATCTAGTTCTTTTTTGAACCCTGTTATAGTCTTGGCCTTCACAACATCCTCTGGCAAAGAGTTCCACAGGCTGACTGTGCATTGTGTGAAGAAATACTTCCTTTTGTTTCTTTCAGACCTGCTGCCTATTAATTTCATTTGGTAACCCCTAGTTCTTGTGTTATGAGAAGCAGTAAATAACACTTCCTTATTTACTTTCTCCACACCAGTCATGATTTTATAGACCTCCATCATATCCCCCCTTAGTCATCTCTTTTCCAAGCTGAAAAGTCCAAATCTTATTAATCTCTCCTCATACGGAAGCTGTTCCATACCCCTAATCATTTTTGTTGCCCTTTTCTGAAACTTTTTGAATTCCAATATATCTTTTTTTACATGGGGCGACTACATCTGCATGCAGTACTCAAAATGTGGGCTACCATGGATTTATATAGAGGCAATATATTTTCTGTCTTATTATCTATCCAATTCTTAATAATACCATGGCACATTGAGTGGATGTTTTCAGAGTGATGTTTTCAGAGAATTATCCACAATGACTCCAAGATCTCTTTCTTGAGTGGAAACAGCTAATTTAGACCCCATCATTTTATATGTATACTTGGGATTATGTTTTCCAATGTGCATTACTTTGCATTTATCAATACTGAATTTCATCTGCCATTTTGTTGCCCAGTTACCCAGTTTTGTGAGATCCTTTTGTAGCTCTTCGCAATTTGCTTGGGACTTAACTATCTTGAGTAGTTTTGTATCATCTGCAAATTTTGCCCCCTCACTGTTTGCCCCTTTTCCCCTTGTTGGTTCTAGAGGAGCCACAATAATAGGGAAGGCTACCTTCCTGGGGCAGCAGCCTGGAGAATGCCTAAAAGCTTGTGTGTGTTCTCTTGCACAAACGCAGCTTGTATATCCAAAGCCAAAGCCATCCTTCCCAGAAGTTCCTGATGAAAATTAAAATAATCTGGAACCTGAGGAGAAGACTCCAGGTGGATCATGGGGTCATCAGGCAAGAAGGAAGGAAGGTTAACAGGAGCAGATGGATCCTCCCATGGTAAAATTGGTTCCTCAAGCAACAGTTCCCCCTGCAGCACTGGCTCCTCTGGAGGAACAGTGTATTTGAGGACCTTGAAAGATCTACCTCCATTTTCAGTGGAGAAACCAAAGTTCTGATCCTGCTATTAGTTCCTTGTAGGTAGACAGATGTACCCACAGAGCCCCATTGACTTTAATGGGACTCTGCAGGGGCTCAGTTACTAATTGTGATGGGAAAACAACTAATTACCTTCTAGACATCTAGCTTCTGAGTTTGAAACATCTGGGGTAAAGCTGCTGAAAAATAGAGATAAACATGCATTCATATCTTAATCTAAACGCTTTTAAGGGTCATGAACACTTTTATTAGAATATAGAATTCTGACCTTTGAACAGTAAAACAGAATTGCCCCCAGATCCACAGAGACATATTATCTAAAAGTGTGGACCTCCATGGACCTAATTCTAACCTCATTGTACTTTGTAACTCCACAGAAATCAACAGAATTATACGTGTTTAAGATCTGTGAAAGCAGAATGAGCCTTATGTGTTTGAGGGGCAAATTGCAGCGTACACACTTGACATGAAATCTACTATCTTCTAGAGCAGGGGTAGCCAACCTGTGGCTCCGGAGCCACATGCAGCTCTTCAGAAGTTAATATGTGGCTCCTTGTATAGGCACCGACTCTGGGGCTGGAGTTACAGGCGCCAACTTTCTCACTGCCATAGGGCCTGCCCCCACTCCACCTCTTCCCGCCCCCTCCCCTGAGCCTGCTATGCCCTTGCTCCTCCCATTTCCCCCTCCGAGCCTCCTGCATGCCATGAAACAGCTGATCGGGAGGTGCGGGGAGGGAGGGGGAGGCGCTGATCAGCGGGACTGCCGGTGGATGGGAGGCGCTGGGAGGAGCTGATGGGGGGATGCCGACATATTACTGTGGCTCTTTGGCAATGTACATTGGTAAATTCTGGCTCCTTCTCAGGCTCAGATTGGCCACCCCGTTCTAGAGTTTCTTAAGAAATCTCTGTTTGACCTCTGCATTTGTGCTCAAAGATCAAAAGAGGGTAGAGTCAAACTTTCCCCTCAGTTTTCAGTATCCTGCCACCTCCAACAGGCAAACCAAAAACAAAAATACAAGTTGTGGAACAAACAATGTTCATGAATCTATTAAAATGTGAAACAAATAATTCTCCATAAAAAAATTATATAAATTCTATTAAAAAAATATAAAACAAGATCAACTTACTGATATGTTTTAAATAGCCTTCATTTTATTTGTTTATTTCACCATCTAAGAGAAGACACAACACAATAAAAATTGCATATATAAGTTATGAGATTGCACTGAATGCTTCATGGCTTGCTCTGTTCCCAAACAGAGAAAAAGTCATGTCACATGCCACCTTTTCAGTTCTGATGTGTTACTGCAGGCTGAAGCTTTATATTCATGTCACTGTTAGGAATACTATATGCCACAAAATGATGCAAACTTTACTGCTTTCCTCAGAAAATTAACCTCTTGGTAACAAAAGAATAAAAAACCCTGAGTTAAAGTCTTGGAAAAAATAATGATGCTCATTTTTAAAATACATTTGTGTGCAATTTTTAGTTCTATATGTTCATTCTGTAAATGATTTGGGATCTCTGGATTTAAGTTGTTTAAAGAGTGTTTTCAACTATTTTATTTTTTAAACAAAGCTTTTAAAAAAATCACTTCTTAAATTCAAAACTGTAGGCACATAGACTGAAGTTCAGTTCATCCTGTTCAAAGTCGTCCACGCCAACAAACTCCTCTGGTACCCCTTGGCACGTGGGGGAGGGAGCAGTGGTGGATTCATAGTATAGAACAACAGCACAAAATGACAGCACCACACTTTAAGCAGGGAGGGAATTGTCTGCCTTGCCAGGAGAAAGGCTATACTGCTGTGGGGGGGGGGGGGGGGGGGAGGAGCGCTGCAGAAGCAGAGTGGGTCAGTATGGTGACACTGACTCATCCCCCAGGGACCAGAAGGGCAGGGTGTTGATAAAGGGCAAGCTCGGTGGGAGAAGCCCCTTTTCCCTGGACTATGTGGAGCCTCACAGTTAACATGCTTATGGATCTGATGAGGATCCTGGAGAATGTATGTCGTGGCGGACTGGATGTAGCCTTGTTCAGGGCAGCATTTTTGGTAGTATTTTTTGGAGCTTTCAGGCTGAGAAAGCTAGTACCTGCGGGCTAGACTCTTGGCAGGGGCATGCAGTTATATTAAACTTCCTAAAGTCAAAGACAGGTCAAGGAAGCTGCAGCAAATTCATTATCTTAACAGAGGGTGGCGAGACCGGGGTCTATCCTGCGGAGGCTTTGAGGGTATACATGGTGATAAGCCTGGGGAGGGATGGGCCACTCTTTATGCATGATGACAGGAGTCCCCTCAGATCATATCAGTTTGTTACAATGGTGAGACAGGGACTGATGAGGTTGGGGCTTCCAGCCCAGAAATTTGGTTCCCACTCATTCATGAGTGGGCCAGCAACAGCAGCAGCACTGCTGGGTATGGGGGCTGGGGCAGTTCAGGCAATTGTGCATTGGCATTTGGAAGTATGCAGAATGTACATGAGACCCCAGATGGGAGTCAGCATTAATTTTTGTTGTGTTTTCATTCCAGATGGGGAAGACAGGCCATGCAAACAGTGGTATGAATCTGAGGGCAGAGTATTGTTTATTGGGCACACAGGCAGGTGTCCAGGTTGCCTGAGGGTTTGCAGCTGGGGCTCAGTGATGAAGCAATCCTGAGCTGGCAAGGAAGGAGGGGCATGTTATGGGACCAGTGGATGCCGTTTTTGTACAATGGGGGGCTCCTCAGCAAGCACCAGATATACCTGTGGTGCACCTTGAGGAAAATGATTTGTGAATGAGTAAAGGGGTAGCCTTAATTTTTAGAGCTAAGAGGGACTTGAGGCAGATCCTGGAACTTTTTCCAGGAGTAAAAATTGTGTAGTCAGACATGCTTAAACGCAAAGTGTGGTGGGGAGCTGTGAAGCTCCCACCCCTCATCCCCCCACCACAAATCAACAATGCTAGGAGTTATGTGAGATGGGAGGTGGCCAAATTCATGGCAGTCAGAGAGGAGGGTGGTAATTTTGCATCCTGACATAGCATATGGGGAACCAGAATTATTCAGGGAGGATAGGGTTCAAATTTTTGGCTGACACTAAAGAGGGCATTAGGAGATGTCTGGGAATCCAGCTGGATATCGGAGGGAGGTAGCCAAGCTAATTGCTGGCACCTCCTCGTGGCGGAGTGGATACAGTGATTAGATAAATGATTTGATAAAGGTTTTAAAGGAGATGTTTGTTAAAGAAGCAGAATAGAGGGGTTGGGGTGTCTATGTCTGGCACAGCAGGGAGCCAACCACCACCCCTCCTTTATAACCCACCTTAACCTTCATTCGAGGGGAGCAGAGGATGGTCAGGTCCCAGCAGCGGGTTGGCTGGAGACCAGGATGGAAAGGGAGGGCTGACGGAAGCCCCTGCATATATATTGAAGTGATCATGAATTTACCTGCACTGTACACTTTTATCTTCTGGGTAATTTCAGGCAACTAATGAAGCCTAATTAAACAATATCTAGTGTCTCCTGTCCTTCTTCCAGTATAGCCAGACAAAAGGTCTCTACATCTCCTTCTGCACTGTAAAGGTAAGCTCCAGACCAGCTCTGAACATACTGGCACAGTGGATAGTACTGGAGCAGGCTGCAGGAGGGGACACTAGATCCAGGCTTACATAGGTTCAGTAGCTGAGAAATCTTAGATAGGGAATGTTAAGGGGTTATGGTCATTATCTCAGCTCAGGTGTTTGCAGGATGGATCAAGAATTCCACTCCAATTTTCACATAGCTCTCAGCATGCAGAAAAAAAACAATTTTTTTTTCAGTGTCCATGTTTTGGTATATTCCATTAGATATACAATAAAAAGTATTAAATCAAATAATAGAAACCAAGATGAAAATTTTTGTTTTTTAGTAAAGAAAGCTTTCAACGAACTGCTACAGAGTTCGTTTTCCAGTATATAATGGAAAACTACTATAAAATTACTGTACATCTAATGGCATAAAAAAATTCTTAGAATCCGATTCTGCAGCTGTTCTGTCTGTCAGTTGTTAATGAATGCAAAACAGTTTGTGTTTTCCTACACCTTCACTATATTACAAGCATATAACTCATTAATGGAAAGCTCTTTTGTATCTATCAAGTTTGAAATTCTTTTCTCTGCAAGTATTCATTGCATACATGAGATGGTCTTTTTTACATATTATGGTCTTTGTGAATGAAATAATAAGTTACACCAGAAGTTCTCAAACTGTGGTCCGTGGACCACCAGTGGTCTGCAAGCTACATTCAGGTGGTACGCAGATAGTTCCCTCTAAGGTGCGTGCCTGGGCTGCCACACACACGAGAATGAAGGGCCACCCACCTAATTAGTGGAGCCACACAAGCGTGGCTCCACTAATTAGGTGCCTGGACCCTGGAGAAGATGCACATGTAAGGTTAGGTGGTGGCCTTAGGGGGGAATAGGTGGGAATAGGGTAGGTGGGAGGGGACAGTGGGGTGACAAGAGGGGGTGGGGGGAATTTGGGACGTTTAGGCTGCGGTGGCCAGAGAAAAAGGCGACTTTCCCCAGCTCCAGGGCTGCAGCTGCCAGGCAGAGACGGCTCTCCTCCCCAGCCTCAGCTCTGTGGCTGCTGTGGAAGGGGAAAGACCCCCCTCCTTCCCGCCCAGCTCGGTGGCTGCTGCTGCGGGGGAGACCCCCCCCCTCCTTCCCAGCCCCAGCTTGGGGGCTGCCACAGCGAGGAAGAGCGGGCACATCCATCGCATTAGAAAGGTAAGACTACTGATATTAAAATATGAGTTTTGTGCTTTTATTTGTAGAACAAAAAGCATTAATTATTATAGGGTTTTTTTATATAGTGTTTTTATCCAAAGCACTTTACATAGTTAGCTAATGGTACAAACAACATTTGGAACGATCATTAAGTAATCCGCCAAGACCCTCAGCAATTTTCAGTGGTCCGCGGAAAAAAAAGTTTGAGAATCACTGAGTTACACAGATGTTCTACAAATTTAACTTTCACCATCAGGCTGCCTTAGTGTACTCCTTTCACAAACACAAATTTTCACAGGCTTCAAGATCACACTGCAGTTTGAGTGCTGGGTTTACATTAATGAACAGATGCACACAGCAATCAAGAATAGCCATGGGGAAAATCCCTTTTGCCCTCTGGAAAGACTGCTTACATTCACAGATGGAAATCAAATATGGCCTTTTTTTAAGAAAGCAAAGATAGTCACCATTTTGTTATCGGTTCTAAAGCACAAAAACAGCACAAGATAAAATGTACAGAAAACATTCCATGGGTATACACTCAGTGTATTTATACAATGCATAATGATTCTTCTCTCCTCAGCAATCCAATTATCAAATTACCTGAATTTTCTGGAGAATTTCTGTTACTGTTTCCGATCTCCTTTTCACTAATACATGCTCTCTCCCAAAAATATTTTTCTTTTAATAATTTTGAGCTACAAGCATAAATAATAACTGGTTAAAACAAACCTTTCAAAGAAAAGACACATGAAAAACATGGAGAAAACTGTACGTATTTAATATGCTTTCATTAACAAGTACAAAAAACAGTTTTTGTAGATTTTAAGAAGATGTACTTTCTCCCCCCCAGGAGAATAATACACAGGGTCCATCTAGGTTCTTATATGGCACCGTCATATCAATATCTAAGCACCTTGATAGTAGCTAAGCACATGACAAAGTACTGTAATTACACACCCTGTTGAATATGGTCCAAGTAATTGTGTAAAATACCATGTAATTGATGATCCCAAAAGTCAGAGTTCAACTGAGGTTTTCCTCTCTTCATAAGCATACTGTTTGATAGTTTTATTAGGCTATTTTCATATAACAGGACATTCTTGAAAGAGAAAACACAGCTGAATAACTATTGCATAAACTATTTAACAATTCAATCATATTCAACAACTCGGAATCTGTACACTATTGCTAGCCTTCCTTCTTTATAGATGACACTATCCATGATGAAAAAGTTCAAAATTGAGATCTGTACCTTTAAAGCAAAGTAAGTGCCTCTGGTAGGGAATCACCATCAAAAATAGATGGCTTGCATTCAACACCCCAGCAGGTTTGTTCAGGACTCCAGATAAACACACACATACACACACTTCAAAGTTCAACACTGATCTGACTACTAGTGTGATTTTTGGGCGCCTGTTTGCAGATGCAGTAGAGTTATCAATCCGAACAGACACACAATCCGGGTCCAATGTCACTTCTCCTCATTATGTTAATAGTTAATACATGCAAATGAAAACACTCTAGCAATTTGATTTCTTTGAAGATAGTTTGCATATTGTCTTAGCCATAATGATTGTACACTTCCCTCAGCCTCGATTTATGCAAGGGTAGTTTAGTTCATTTTTATCAGCTCAAGTTCATTTTAGCTGCTACTGGAATGTATGTGCGTGTTTCTTTTTTACCTTTCACCTAATTACCATTCAGGTACCATAAGCAGATTTTTCATGCTATTGGTGTTTTTCTTAATTAAGAAACAAATGAATTCTCCCTAGCAAAAAAGATGGAACAACAGAATGAGATGCCAGAGGCTGATGTTCTGCTTCTTAATTGAAGCTGTTTCATTGTTAGGTATCTGTTGTGAGAGGGCAGAAATGTCATGAGTTTACTGTGAATAGTATAAAAATAACAGCATAAATGGTACTTTTAAAATTAAGAATGAATATGGGAATATTAGCTTTACAGGCATAGCTTCAACCAAAATGTTCTCCCTTTCTCTGCCGGAATAAATTCTTTAAATATAAATTATTCCTCACATCCGGAAAGCCCCAGGTTCTAATCCCAGCACAGAGTGAATCCTTTCTTTCTCTTTTGTCTATTATCTTCACTCTGCTTTTGTGTTCATGTTGTTCAATTAAACAGGTACCCACATTTACCAGTGAGAGGAATTTTGTCTCTTTTACTGTATTCTTTCAGCAAAATATTTCTTCTCCTTTTTTAAAAATCCTCACTTTTCCTTCCTACATGTACCAGGGTGTTCTTGTACAATCAATGCTGTTAGCACTTAGTACAAATTAATAGCAGTGTGTCATCCAGGACAATATTACTGTACTTTACCATGTAATCTAGGACTTTGGAGGATCAAGGCCTCTTAGGAATGTTGCATTATCCTCCTAACACACTACTCCTATATTTAGGATAGTCCTTAAATTGTATGACAAATCTTGATGATGCCAAAGGGAGTTTCATTCAGAGACCCAGGACAATATTTGGCCCTTAGAGTTTTAATTGTAATATAGGTCCAAATTCTGCTTTTAATTAAAATGGCTATGGTATAAATTCAGAATAACACCACTAACATCAGATGTATAATAAATTATGAATAATTATGTATTAATATAAGTAGGATAGAATATAATGCTGATGCAACATTATTATTAAAGAATCTGTCTTAAAGCCTTCTGAGAATTTGAGACCCAATCCTGCAGTTCTTTGTGAATGCATAATCCATATGTATTTCTATGAAAGTTAGGCCAGCATAACAGCTAAAGGATCGAGCCTGCCGAAATTAGCTTGCTTTTCTCTTCGGACACATTGTTATTATGTGAAAGGGTGAGGGGGTTATCAGTAAGAGAAAATTTTAAAAACTTTTTTTTTCAGTATAGTATTATCTAGTTTGAGATAATCCATATCTTACTGAAGAGAGAAACTAAATATTGTCCTGAAGAAACAGATCTTTTATAGAAAATGAAAGCTTTTGTTTGTCTGCTTGTGTTTTTATAGTATTTTGGACATGTGAATGTCGGATTATTTTCCTGTTTATCAGTGCTAGCATGCAATAGGTTTCACTATTACCAATGCTAGAACCACATACTGTAGATGTAGATTATGTGTCATAAGAGCTGATACATGTATTTTGAAATGGAAACTATGGAAATAGTGTGAGAAGGTCTTTTTTTCCCTCCCACTTCCTTCCTTTGAACATTGCTGGATGTTGGATTGGTTTTTTTTTCCTTTCTCCATTTAGCCATACACAGCCAAATCCAACACATACAACACTTCACTAGTATGCTGCTCCCATCCATTAATCTTTATTTTTTCCATGAAAAGAAACTATAATTTCAAAATGTCTTCATCTTCAAATAAGTAAAAATGCCAAAAGAGATGAAAAATTACAAGCCTGAATCTCTTCTCATTTATACTCATAAAACCAGTATAAGTTCATTGATTTCACTGTTGTTATTCTTACTCTATACCTTTGTGAGAGGAGAATCAGGCCCTATGTGTCAGTTGTTTAGTAACTAATTACACAGAGTTGTAATCACTGCTTACCAAAGAAAAACTATACTGGTAGTCTCCATAAAATAAAATAGCAGACCTCTGTTAGTTTTTTACCTACTGGGCTCTCTCTGCTGCAGTCTTAGCTTCATTTTTTCCCCTCAATCAGTCTCTGACCTCCTCACTTGGTGTCCCTGCCAAATTCTTGGCAATGGAAGTGAGGGGGAAGAGGCCATACCATAAGCGTGTTGATAATGAGGAGATAGAAATAGCAAACCAGCTGGGTTGTCCTAATAAAGTATGTCTGGGATCCAGAGACACAACAACTCTCTGTTCAGGTCATTGTTCAGCATTTTAACCTCTTGCATTCTGCTTTGACCTTTTCAAAGTCTCCATTTAAGCCTATTAAAGTGTATTTGGAGAATTCACTCTGGCTTCTAAATGTACTAAAGGTGACCTCAATGGACTTTTTAAAAATTGGGTTGTGTCTTTTTTGCTTCTTTATGTTGTACAAAGAGGGCTTGGATATTTTTTTACCTGCTTGTTTGTTACCTGAGAATATCAGGAATGTCAAACTGGTCTCTCTTAGTTTTGCGGAAAGATTTCTTGAGAGTCTCAGATGCAGTTTAAGAGCTATCTCAACCCTTACTTTAATGGGTAGAGATGTTGAATCATTAACAAAGTTAAATAGGTATTAAACAAATCCTTCAGAAAAACCTCAGCAGGTATAAATCAGTATAAATCCATACCAATTCACACCAGTCCTATACAGAAGTCTAAAGAACCCTTTCCCCTCTCAATTGCTCTCCTTATGCTATCAAACTCTTGTGACATCACAATTCTCCATTTGTCCACAGAGTTCTAGGGTAGTTCAGACCTGAATTTCTGCTGTAAAGTAAAATCAAGCAGGAAGAAAAAATAAACTATACAAGAGCAAAACTACCACCACCTTTCGGACCTTTTTCATAAATCACTAACAAGCTAAAAAAGGATACAACCCAAATTTTTCCTTTGCAAGTCACCTTTCAAGACAAAATGAATACAGCTCAAGTATCACTTGTTATTCGTTATCAAAGGAGACTCCCTTCACCAACAGCTGGCCCTACAAAATCCAGGTGAATTACCACTGGTAATAAAATACTGAGGGTGAAATCCTGGCCTTTACAAGTGCAAGTTTTGCTACTGAAAATATTTTTGTAAGAAAAAGATGTGATAAATTATTTAGAAAAATTAAACCCAATGTACATCTTACATTGTACAACTAAACAGAAATTATAAAATAGGGTCCCAATCCTTGAAGGGAAACAGAGCTTCGGTTTCTGTATCCACTGTAGCAGGCCATTTTCACACCACATGTGGTGCACAAGCAGGCTAACCATGAAGCAGTGGCTATTCCAATGTTTACACCTTACCCAGTCCCCTATTCACTCACTGCTTGCTACTGCCTGTGCAGCAAAACAAATGAGGATGTTGGTAATTCAGAGAGGGTATACCCAGCACTTATCCCACTTATTCCATGCTGAATAAGGAAAATGTCAGTATGGCACTGATTTCGTGTACCTAGAGTTAATGCATCCAAAGATCAGGAGTATATTGCCTTTTGGTGTTACACTTTGACTCTGCATCCCTGTGTGTATAGTACAGGTAACGTTAATGCTGCAGTCCTGATAACCTGTCCTAACTGGTCTTGCAGCACAGTGTTTTGTCCAAAAGTTAAAGGTTTATATTTTCCTGGTTTTGGCTGTCCTCTATTACGATTATATGGTCCAAAGGATAGAGATCTTGCTTTCCTACTTCTTAATGAAGCACCATTTTCACCAGCAAGAAAATATCAGTAATATACCAAAAATAGCTGGTAAGGTCAGTAAATATACAGTACTATGGGTTGCCTCTACAGTAGTTGGGAATGGGATCCAAAAGACCTGGTTCCTATTCCCAGCTCTGCCACTGGGCTCCTGGGTGACCTTGAGCAAGTCACTTACCCTCTCGGTGCCTCTGTTTCCCCATCTGCAACATGATAGATAGCGAGCTCCTTTGTAAAGGGGCTTTTTGATCCACTTCAGGAAATGTGCTGTATGAAAGCTAGGTATCATTATTATTATTAACCAAATACTAAGAGGGAAATACACAAACACACACCCATGCCCACACACATTTCACACCAAAAGCTAACCAAAACAAAGAAATACAATACAAAAACCAAACTCCATGTGTACATACTGGGATGGTGATTGCTCCATAGGTAGAGGATATATAACCCTTCCACTGATGTTTAAAAGAAAAAAGAAAAAGAAATAAACAGAAGTGGCCTTGAAAGAGTAAAGGATCACACCATTACTGTATGTAATATAACTTGTAAAATTTTCACAGACTTTGGGACATGTTCTCCTCTCACTGTGTGGGGACATACACATATAACTCCTGGTATTTTTAAAGCATGTCCTTTCATTTAGTGTGCAGAGTTCCACCACCCCATACAACAGGGAGCTACGAAGAAACATATGCTCAGATAAAGGTATGTATCCAAACAATAATTACCAACAATATAATGCACTACATTACAAATGTATGATTTTTTATCATGTACAATACTTTACCATTGAGTATGCTTAAAATTACTATAGTGAATAGTTGGTAGTAGTGTGACAAACTGGAGATCAATTAATCAATCCACATATCTGGTAAATATATAATGTACCGTTTTACATGGATTGGAGAACACTTAAAACAGAAGCTCCTCAAACCCTCTGGCCAGAGCCCTGGAACTAAGATAATTAATCAAATGAGAGACAGCGACACTGTAGATGACTGCAACCTTTGCTAATACCACTTTGAACACAACTGCAGTGACTTTCTGTACAAGTGTAAAAAAAAAACTTGAATGTAAAATCTGCTAAGCCATCAATAAATATGATTAATATCTTTTTCTCCCTGTGCAATTTTAGATTTGGGGTCCAAACATAGTATCGTTTCTTGTTAAAGAGAGAAAACGAAAAATATTAAGATATCCTAGAATTTCCTATGTCCATTGATCTCCTATTCTTTCTCTCTCTCCTCTCTTTCCTCTCTATTACTTTCTCTCTCTGTGAGGGGATCAAATGGCCAATGATTTGTTCAGGCATTCATACTGTTTAATAGTGTTTAAATCATCCAGTCCTGAAACCTAAAATTACCTCGTAACTTAAGTGACCAAATATACTTTATAGCTCACAAATTGTGAATAGCTCAAAATACTCAATCCATGGGCTAAAATTTGTTTGCACAAATGACAAGCAAAGTCATAACCCTCAGGACCTATCTGTGTCTAATTCACAGACAAAAAATAGATTAAATTTCTTGAGAAATTTATTCAGTGAATAATTCGACCAGCTTTCATGAAAGCCTTCTGCTGTGTAAGAACTCAGCTCCTATAAACACATTTTATTTTCATTAAACTCTAAACTGCATTTTTCAAGAGGTTCAGAGCAAATGTCATCATTTATTTCTTTGTACAACTTTCCCCTCATGCCAATTCTATTTCATCTCTGTGTTCATTCCTTTTAAAGTTAATTCAAAGAAAATCAAAATGCTTCAGTTGTAGTCATGCTATGTATCATTTCTATGAGTAAAAAGGTGTATAGTGATATTTATAAATTAAGGCCTTCGTTTTTCTATTACATGTATGTTTTCTCTGTGGGTTTACATTTTTACTCCCACCCCTGCTTTCAACTCTAATATACAATTTAAGCCAGTTACAGAGAAGAAATTATTGGATCTATTTCAAGGATATAGCATCCTCAATAGTGTAAAAAATAGCAACATATTTGGCACAGGGCCAAATGTTTTAACAAAAAGAAAATCTGACTGGATATAATAATCTGGATAAAAATATGACAGGCATCTTAAAATCACTCAGTATGTAAAATATCTGATTTGTATGAAAGATGAACTGTTTCTGGCACACCAGTTCAAAATTTCAAAATTTAGGATAAAAACCTAAAAGAGATAAACTTATCTTTGTATGACAGAACCTAAAATAGCACAACACTGAAATTTAAGACACAGACTATTTCCAAGACCAAACTCCACATCATTTAGTAGAAGGTTAATAAAACAGACATTGCAAATGTTGAAAATACAGACCTACCATTGTAGAAGGCAACATCCCTCTACTTGTGATCTTACTTTAAAATAAGAGCCTGAGCTATAGTGAAGTACATCGATAAGTGTTTTAGTAGTGAAAGAGAGAAACATACTAACTACTGATGGGCTATTTTGACCAGACAGTAAAATCCAAGAGATATAATTCCTTTACAAGAAATATTTGAGAGTTTTTGTGAAAGAGAGAAGGATAAACCATAAGAACTGGCATCAAAACATCTGATTTCTATTGCTAGCTGCGCCATAGATTAGCTGCGTTGCCTTGATTATGACATTTATAAGCAGAGTTTCAATTGACTTCAATGGGAGCTAAAACATCTTAAAATTAGGCCCTAAGAATCTAATTATGGGCATCCAGAAACCAAAGCACTCAAAATTATGGATCACTTTAAAAAACCTAGACCTAAAGTTTCCCCATTTATATCTATATCCTCTATAACTATATTGATAGTTTATCAATCTGTTTATTCTGAACCCCAAAATTATCTCTAACATTATCTATTATAAGGATGCACCAGAAACTGGTGGTAATTCAAGAACGTTTATGAAAAGTTCTTAAGTCTATTTAGGAACCTTGATTTGTTTGCCTTTCAATATGAGAATGATAATAAAAGTGAAGACTAAAGAAAGATGCCAAATAGTGCCATCTGCACAGTAGTATTTTTGCAATGTGAACATCTGTCCATTGGGAACAGGACAGAGGCCACCAAATTGACTGTAAAACATTTTTCAGTGTTACTGTTTTAATAAATAAATATTTTAATAATAAATATGTGCTTAGTTAGCAGCAGTTATCTTGAAAAACTGAGTTAACACCCCTAAATACTAACACAATTCAATGCATACATAATTCAGCACCATAAAGGACAGAAAATACTTTGGAAAAGTCTAGGACCACTTGTGCGAATATAAAATAGTTTTTATTTTTAACTGAGCACTAAGCCAAAACTGAATTTAAGCCATGTATTTGAAATACTCTAATTGTTCCAAAAATTACTATGCATTCTTGCAAGAAATTTTTGAAAGTGTACAAATGGGCTTTAATGTCCCAAAAATGGTGAATCAGGGCACAAGGGTCTGATTCCTTTATTACACCAGTTTTACAGTGATATAATGCCACTGTCTTCAGTAGAGTTAATCTTAATTTACACCAGTGTAAATGAGAAAAGAATAAAACCCCAAATATTCAGTGTTTTTTTCTCCTTTGTTCTACACTGCAGGAGTTATTGTACCTCCCAAGAGAATTTTATGATTGATAATCACTCTTAGGGGGGGGAAATCTCCCAAAAGCTTTGTCACAAATATTCTTTACCTGAACTCCAATGTTCTTCTTTCTTGACAGTGAAAACTTCCAATCTAACAGTCAAAGAACGTCAAAGTGAATGTCAGGCTAATCAGTCCAGTTATAACATCCCCAACACACACTCCCACTTAAATGAGATTTCCTAAGCTGTAAGACTAATCATAAAATTACACAGTCTAGTTGGTCTAAGTAGCTGATTGTTACTTTCCATTTATAAGAATGCTGATCTTGATTATTTTGGCTGCATGAGATTTTTTTTTTAAACTCGTCAACCCTGATTTTCCTCTGTGTATAATTAGATGGCTCTCAATTACACACCCTAGAGGTGTACAACTCTAAAACAGGCAAAGTAAGGCAGGGCATTCTCCCTGGTCAGATATGAAAAACATGCTTTCAAGAAAGAAAAAAAAAGTCCCTCGATAAGATTTATGAAGTATATAATTATTTTTGAAATAATTAAAAAAAAGATATATTTACAACAGCAACTGATTTACTGTATGACAGTCTAATTACTTTATTGTACAACATATTTTTTCAAATAAACATACTTATGAATCTGTAACATACTTGCAAGTGTGTATGGTCTGTAAAAATTTGCTTCTGACCACCATTCGTAATGCTGCTGTAGGAGCACACCAGAACAGTGTACAAAAATCCACAGAAACCAAGATGCTAATGTGATCTGTCATGCTCTTGACAAAAATGGAGGATGCTCTTACACACTACTATAGTCTTGCCTAAAACCTCTGCTCACACATTTCTGTACGTCCTGAACTTCAGTTTTTGAATCATGCACCCAACATATACTTCAACTCCTGTGCAAAAGATCCATGATAACATTGTGAAATTCCTGCACAAGCCTTTTTTTTTTTAAATGAATTGGGTCCCTACAGATTAAACAGTAAGAAAACAACCTTTCTTGAAGTATAACTAATCACAGTTCAAATGACCACCAGTTCACTTACAATGATCACTTATTATGGTAGCACTCCACGTTATACTACGGGTTCTTTCATATTGCATTCCAGTTATACTATCAACAGTACAGCACCTTGCAGAATTCATCTTACTGATATTAAGCCAGCAGCATTAGCTGAGACCCAACTGTCCTTTGGAGATCTGACCCTTAAAACTCAAAGAAAAGCAATACATCATAAAGGATTTCAAGAGAGTATCAAACTGTCCAAAATCTAAATTCAAATCCAAGCTGTGTCGATTCCAATTGTGAGAGAGTGGTGTACATTTTCTTGGTTTACACTGAGAAAACCTTTAAATTTTGATAGTTATTAAGATTTTCATTTTCCCATTTTTTCTGTTGTGCCTATTACACCTTGATTGTTAATTGTAATGTGTTCTGTGTAGAAATTATATATTTAGCCTATGAAATTCAGTTCTTAGTGCTGTAGTAAAGTATCAATGATAATATTCCCTTGTTAATTCACAGAAATTACATTTTACAGAATTTTACTTTTTTTATTAAAATTTAAAAAGTGTACTATAGTAATTAACTTTTTTATCTTGTCAAAGATATATAGTACATAATAGCCCATTGAACACGGGTAAGTGTATCAAAAGCTAAGACCCAGGTTTTTTCTATATTACATTATATTCCTTTACTGTACTTATATAAGAGAATTTCCTTTATTGCAGCCCCAGTGCTAGATATAAAGTAAGGAGTATTCTCTACCAGAAAGCTTATAAGCTATATAAATAACTTGAGTTGTAAGTAAATATTACAATTAAAAATTGATTTTTTTTTTTACTGTAAATTCACTTTTTTAGTAAGTTTAGGGGGGTTTGTTCCCTGTCTTCCCCCATCCTTTTTTCCTGTACTGGCATTGTCCAGATTATTTCATCTTTCAATGGACCATGAAAAGTTAAGTCATAGAACTAAAGAACATAATCCAATGCCCCACCCTTTGGAAGCCCAGCCTTGCCTGACACTACACAGAAACCGACCTTTTTGTCCTTCAGACTTGCCTAGTAGGCCCCATCTTCTATCGCAAAAGCCAAATCATCTGATCCCAAACTAACTGTCAACTGCTTGTGATGGTGGGGAAGCCAGACATCAATCAATCAGTTTTTATCAGAGGCGCTCTTCGTTTTTCTGTTGTGTTCATCTTATCATCTGACCCAGTTGTAGCCCTGACTTCAGAAGCTTAAGCAACTTGATGACAAAATATGCGCCTGTTTGTCCAAGATGCACATTATTAAGGAGTGGACTTATATTTTTAGCAACCAACTAATATATTTTCAAAATAACTCTCAGATATATGAGGTTTCTTTCAATACTCAAACTGGTCAGTGCTCATTGAAATTTCATACCTATTTTGGAATAACTATCAAAGAGAGCTTTCTAAATAAAAAAATAAAACCTTGATAAAAAATTAAGTCTTGTTTGTAAATTAAAGTTATTTTCAAACCAAGAGCCTGATCCTTACTCTCTTGACTAATCTATCCTTATTCATATAAACAATCCCATTCAAATAGAACTGCTATGTGAATACAGGTTATTCACATGAGTAAGGGCTCACAAAACACCACCACAAATTGCTATAAGAAGCATTCAGAGTGTCCATCTCAACTAGAATAAAGTGGATGAAGGGGCCAAAGTACAGTTAACTGAAAAAATGTTCATAATGTCAACCCAATTTAGAGTTTTCAAAATAAATGTATTCCAGTTGCCAAGAAAAATTGGAAGTTTATTTCTCTACATTTGTTAGCTGAATATTTTGATGGAGGAGAGGAGGAGTAGAAGAGGGGAAATTGCTTTTCAAAATCTTTTGTAGTTTTGGATTTGTCCTGTGCCATAGGGAATTTTGCAGCTGACCTCAATGGGTATAGGATCAGGACCTTGTTTGATAGTATATCAATTTTAGGTGCCTCAACTACCTTTGTGAAATCCTGTAGAAAGTACCTTTGTACACATATGACCTAGTTTATGTCCCCAAAAATGTTTCAGAGTAGCAATTTGCATAGCTGCTTAATATAAAGCCTGAATCTAAAGTTTGGACATAAAAATTAAATACTAAGACTCAATAAATCTGAAAGAATATTCACATTTTTCACATGAAGCTAAAGACCTGCAAAGCGAGTACACTTTTTTGATGCTATTAATGTAAACATTAATCTTTAAACTTTGCTTTTCCCTCCCCTCCAGTGGAACAGTAGTCAAATATAAAGTTGTAGGGTCCTCATTCTGAACTCATTTACAAAGGTGTAAATCAGGAGTAACTCCATTGAAGCCAGTAGAGTTACACCAGCATAAGTGAGATTAAAATCACTCCCTAGAAAATTTCCTCTCTGCCTAAACATCTCCATGTATTTTACAGAAAGTATTTACAAGTTTATTGAATTTCAAAAGATATTCTTTACAATAAATATTTGTCAAGATTTCTTCAGTTATACTTTGGCCTATAAGGCATATAGTGCTGTACTCTATAATTCATTCTACTCTCATTAAAATTCACATTTCTATAATAAATGCAAATATGCTCTTAAAAGGCAATATAAAATTTCTCCATATAATTTTGTCACATAAAAAGCATACCTCAACTATGAAAAATAAAGGCTGTAAAACATGACACTTGTGACAGAAAGAGCAAATCTGTGCCATGAAAATCGTGTGTGTACAATGGAAAGCACTTTATTCAAGCAAGGTCCTCATTGTGTTCAATGAATTTTGTAAGCACCAAACTCTGAACTTCTTAGCATATATCACTGCATGTGTTATTTAGGCCCCAATCCTGTAAACACTTATGTACTACAATGTGCATTGTAGTCAATAGGACTATTCATGTTCATGAAGTTAAGAACATACATAAGAGCCTGCAAGACCTATTCTTTAAGGTTTATAATTAGAATATGTCTAACCTTTTCTGAAACTGACAGTATTAGAGGAAACCAAAATAAATAACTTTGAAAATGATGCAGTATTTTATTACATTGCATTGGTTTTTTGTGTTTTGTTTTCTTTTCTTTTTAGGTAAAAAGACTGAGTACACTAAAATCAGCCTTTGACACATAATTATATCAGCTAATCACAGGCTGAAAGCTGCAAGTCTAGTTGTCTGGTAGTACAAAGTAACATCACTCTAACTCATCTCTGTGAGTGCAGCAAATAATGTATGAGAAGAATTTATGAAGAAAAAGTTCAAATAACTCACCACTAATCCAGTGTTAGTCTAGATATTCCATTACTAGTTGTATTCACATTGGAGATCTATTAATTTAATGTTCCCTTATTTTAAAAGAGGAAGTTCTATAAAACTATCAACTGGTAATTCAATAATATTAAAGTTTGGGGCCACACTCTACCTTTATTTACACACTTGCAATGATGGGATTACTTGGGTGTAATTAAAGAGAGAATATGTCCACAAATATTTTTGTTCTTGACTAATTGCATAAACATGAAAGACATAGCAACTTTCAAATGCAAACCTGTGTACAGGATTACTAATAAAGATACACTCTCCCTACTTCCGCATATTTAGAAATGCTATATGACTCTTCAGAATAAAAGATGCCAATGGTAAGAAAGGACGGCAACCTGTGTAAACTTTACTCTCAACATGGAAAGTCTGGACCAACTGCAAAATAAGGAGAAGATGGATCCATAACCACAACAGAGTTCATTCAACACATCTAACAGGAAGATAGGAGGCGCATTTTTTGCTGATTTTTAAAATTGTTAACTTATTTAAAAAATCATCTTTTTTGTAAATATCCCTACACCAAATAGAGTAGTTCAAAGCACTGTACATATAACTCAAGATTACATATTGTATGTTTACTTTACAATAGACTAAATCCCTTACAAGGAAACATCTACTGTGACAACCATCTGGAATTGTTACCAATGCATGATGGCATTACCCTTTCAAAGCATTAGATAAAACTAAATAATCAATGAGAGCTGTCAATACCAAGAAGTGATTCCTTTTATAGTGTAAGCATTATGCTAGTGTTTTTTTCACAAGAACTCCTCTTTGCTACTGCATGTATATTAAAGTAGCCTGAATATATTTTGGGGTTCCCAAATGAGTATATTATAGATTGGCAGCTTCACTCTTTGATATGACATGGAAACTTTGTTATTTCTCACCTGCAGGAAAATAAAATTAGAAAAATACTATCTGCTGAATGACTTGGTAATTATAGCACTGACACCTTGAATCTATGCTTAAAATACACGTATTAAGACATTATAGACAGTGTACACCTGAATACACATACACATTTAAGAATAATTAGTATAGAAAGTGTGTTTATACTTCAGACAAGACTACATATATTAGGATTTTCGTGTCTTTAAAACTGCCCAGCATATAATAGATATTCAAAATTCTCAAATCTGATTCCTTAGACAAAGACATGGACATTTGAAAGTGATCTATTAACACTGTATGGTGTATAAGAAAATAATAGTAGTAATATTTTGTCATTACAGCCTCATGAAATACTTTTATCAGTTCATCAGTCTTCAAGGGTAACTATAACTGATTAGGCTGTAGTATTCAGATTGCCCCTGATTTTTGTTTGCTTGTCATTATTTCAGGAGTATACAGCAATGAAATCAACCCTCCTAGTCTTCTCAGCCATTTTTTTGTTTGTTTTAATCTCTTACCAGGGAATAAATAATAAGATATTTCCCCATCCCACACATTCCTGAGCTAACTCTATACTGATCTCTGCATACGTGGAGGAATCCCCGACTGTGGGATCACATGCAAGAAGTAATATTGCCATGTAAATGCAATACAATTATCATACTTTCATTTAAAATAAGTTCGTCAAATGCACAAATTATTGAGCTTTAAATAATCCTGACTAGAGAATTCTCCTTCTCTACCTCTGTGTCATCTCAAAAAGACAATCTGGCAGTAATGGTATGACACCCTCTCAGACAAGCCTGTGGGCATTAATATTTAAATCTTACCTATCCCTTGTGATTGGAATTCAGCCTCTATTCACAAACAAAAACTAAATCAATGTTCTTAGAGTTCAAACTAGATCCCTAAACAGTTTGCCACTCTCCATGCACAGATAAGATAAACTTTCTTTGACCCAAGAGATGAAGTTGCCATGACGATCAGAGAGTCCACTTTCTATATTGATATTTTGCTGATGTAACAACAAATAGAACCAGATCTTAGGGCTGATAATGGTGATTAATTAATACTAATATTGATCCCTACAAGCAAGAGACAAGGCTATTAACTTGAAGCCTGAAAAGTCAATTGTTACCTGTGGCAGAGATACTAGTGGCTGATTTTGAAACATAATAAACAAATACGCTGTCTTTATGCTAATACCTTTAAAGAGCTATGTCCCTTTCTTGAGCACAGTAATTCCACATTCAAACCCACCAATTTAATTGTATATTTTCACCCATATCCAAAACAAATAGTAAACTTCAACAATTACAATATAAATTATTCAAAATGCTATATACTGATACCTTTAATATGACCTATAAAAAACTTTCCTTCAAGAGTACAGTGTAAGACTTTTCTTGCTAAAGCAGTTCCAAACAGAAAATCCAAACAGACTATATTCTTCAAAAGTTAGCATATAAAGGTTATAAGATTTTAAGTTACAAGTTTCTACGTACATTTTTCAAGAGGGGGACCTGTCTGTTTTCTCAGTTGAATAGGGAAAAATAATAAAAATATACAGGTGAAAGCCACCAGTGTGGAACAGAAGTCCTTCCAGGAAGACCTATCCAAACCAAAGAGCAATACTGGCATCGCCCATTTTTTAAAAAATAGGCTCTAATTATAGTAACTGCAACTATGTATTTGTTTTACAGTAATTCCACTTAACCTTAATTTGAGGTGTAAACACAATTTGAGCTCCCCATCAGAAAACTTCCATATCTATGTTTTTCCTTTTCAAAACAAGAAACACAAAATTCTTCATTTAAAAGAATCAAGCCTTTTTCTTTTAAAACACAATACACCAAGTTTCTTCATTAGCAAGCTATCTTTGTACTATTGATAAAGTACACTTTATGTTTAATGGAAAATAATTGGTACTACTGATGGATGGCGTTCTTTCCTCCTCACTTCATTACACAGAATTCTGCATGAATCTTAGCATTAGCTATTACACATCTAACAAAAGTATGAATTAGTAGAGACGAAAAATTAGGAGCAAATTATCTAATTGCATTACTTTCTCTCACAGCTGAATTATATAACATTTATATGTCTTTCATACATGACTGCAAACATATATTCTGTTTTAACATATGCTATACATATCTTGCAACATAAAGATGAATAGTTTGCAAGGAACTGGTACTCAGTCTTACAAAAACTAAAAATCACCATGATAGTTTCATACTCAAAGGATATAGGCAGATGCTTACCTAGAGCTCTGCTATAATTGAATTGAAACATCTGAAGCACCTTTATGATGCTACAGAGTAATTTAAAGACGAGTACAAAGTTAAATTCTGTCATTAAATTTAAAAAAGTCTATTTTTTAAAGTGGTGAGGATTGTAATACATTTTTACCATCCTACTTTTAGACAGTGAGCCCCTTTAAAATATCGACAGATTATATTTTATTTTACTTTGCAATTTTATTCAGAAAGAGAATTTCACTTCTGAATTCCACTTCTAAACTCAGATGCTTACAAACAAGCCTACTGCATCTGAATGCTGGTGTATTTGTGTCTGTATTACTGCCTCTATTTAAACTTAGAAAACTCTACTGAATGATTTATGAACCTCTAACCAGTAGCTTTTTCTACACATTTCCAAATAGCTAAGCAAAATAAAACATTTTAGTCTTCACATATGTAGTCGGCTTCTGAACTAAAACTGTAGAATTATCCATTTTCATAAATAAATACTATTGCACGCATTGTTGTTTTGATTTATAAAAGCTTCCAGGCATAACTATGTAAACGGTGTATTTTATTTTGCACTACAATATTGCAGATTTAATTCTGTAAATGTTTAACTGCAGAACTACGCTAGTCATTACTTTCTCCTAAAGGCAAATAAAAAGATATGTCACAAATACAAAACTTTGATAATATATCTGCTATGGGAAACATAATTTTATAGCAACATTTTTAAATAGAGGGCAGTCCTTCTACTTGCTGCTTTAAAACAACAATTTCCCTCAGATCAAAGGACAGTTTTAGAGAGAGAAACTTGTTTGAGCATATGGCAGGTGAAATATGCAAGAGATATTTAACTTAGCATGGTGAAAAAGCCATCAATATACTAAAACACAGATTCTTTCTCATTCTTCCTTTGCTAATGGTCTTAGTAACTAATAATATAATGGACATTTTCACTGGATACCTGAAATATGTAGTACCGTATTTAAAAAAAACAAAACAGAAATTGAAACAAGACAGTATAGAAAAGAACCATGTCTCTTGTTAACGCTATACAATCCACATTAGGTTAAAATTAAAGATAATGATATTTTAAACAATACTATCATCCACATTATAAAAAATGGTTAATTTTAAACCAACATTTTTAAAAAGATCATAGTATCTATGGTGGGAAACAGTGCAATAAAGCGGGGGGGGGACTTAAAACAATCAAATGTCAGAGTTTTCTCCTTATAATTTTCATACATTGCATAAAGTATATGAAATAGCTTGGAATAAGACCTCAAATGCTGTACAGACAATTTCTTCATTGTAAATCAATTCAAACTTCTTCAGGAAAGCCTGATATGGTGAATTGCTAACCAGACTTCTCCTGACAAGAAGCATTTTACTTTCAAAACATGTATGTGACATATTTAATTTTCAACTTGACTGTTCATGAGAATTCTTTTTCTTCCTAACCCAGGTTTCATAAACACTTTGCCATATTTCTCCACAATCTGATTGTACCTAACAATCTTTATGCTATACCAAATTACAAACCAAACCAAAAGTTGTATGAGAAACTATTCCATTAATATCTCAGAGAAGACTGTCTTTGTAAAAGTCCTTTAAGAATTTTATTCAAGTATTTAGGTAACAGAGCTTCATTTGAAAAAAAAAATGTTTCAGCCAACACCCCTCCCCCAATCCATAAACCACTGTACTTAAGTGTGACTGAAGTTGGGGACATACAGGTCAGTAAACACATTACTAGACCACAGTCAACTGCATGAAGAACAAGAAAATAACAATAAAACTGCACACACAACACATTTGCTAATCATAAAGAAATGCATTAGTAAAAAAATCATCATTTCTGTCATAAATTTTGCAGCGCAGCCACAGAATGGAGAACAATCTGGGCAATTTATTGGCATATTGGCAGGAGGTGATAAGGCTAAAAACAACAACAGCTAGCAGCTGGTGCAGTGAGATGGGCTGATAACATTGATATGGGGCTCCCATACAAAACACCTCCTATCCTATCAGTGCTTTTTATCAAACTAGTATTACAATAATAGCTTCTGAGAGAGGGTTTTTTTAGGGGAGGGGTGAAAAATATAGGCCTGGAAAGGAAAAAAATCTAAATTTTTGGGACAAAACATGGGGGCAAAATACATAATTTATCACAGTATTATCAGGAAACCCAGGCAGTCTAATCAAGGAGCACTGAGTGACTATTTTTTGCCTTATCATCCAAAGTGGTGGAAACGGAGAAGGAATTATCAGGCTTCTGCAGATTGCTGGGCTGGAATTTTAATGGTAATAATCGGGTTTCTGATGGTATATCTTCTCCGCTTATCTTTCCCATTATCTCCCCTTATCTGGCCAGTCATCAGAGCAAATTAATGGTGCTCTTTCAGCGTCGCCTTTTTATCGCTGCCCAGAGAGCACCCAAGGGGAAAGAATAAGCAAAATATTAAAATACTGCATAAATCACAATTTTAGATAGCAGGGAACTGTGTGCAGTAAAAGAAAAAAACTGTGCCCAACAACCTTTTTGTCCTCTGTCTTCAGAGTTTCTAGTGTAAGCTGACTTTTTGCTTGTCATAGAGATTCTAAATTGTGCATGCTTTATCAGCAAAATGTAGAGTTTTATTGCAAATTGAAGAGTTTTCAAACTTAAAAGTGGTGGTCTAGACTTGTCATTAGTAATTCCATTATTTTTACTGACAATTCTTATGGTCAGCATTTTCAACTCCATTTTTTGTGTTCCAATATCAGCAGAAGAAAAGTTAACTTCAAAATATTATGTCTAAAATATTATATTGCTTGGTTTAAATAATAAAATCTCAAAAACACATTTTAATAAAGGATGCTTCTTATCAGAATAAACTTCTCAAAGTCTGAGAAAACACCACTTATGGTTGGTCAAATACTAATAGAAATCTCTGTACAGGACACTGCCTGATTGGCCTGAACAAAAATTACTTTAAAACTAGCTAAGGAACACACAACCCCAAAAGCCATCAGCTGGAAGTGCTATGAACATAATATGTCCTCCAACTCTGATGATCTTGTTTCACTTCTGACAATATAAATTTACAGTCTAATTTGCATGATAACTTTAATGGAAAAATAAAGTTATTAAAAATCAGACTACACACACAAATGTACAATGTAATCTACCCATTTCCACATATATGTTAAGTGTGCTTATATTTATTCTTATATATTTATATACATTCATGTACACACAAACCATTATATGTCACTTATGAAAAAACCAAAAGCATTTGGGTTAACATTTAATACCATATAGGGAAGCCATAAAAATGCTTTGGGACCTATATCAGAAGTACATAATCCTCAATTTGTATCCAAGCATTTATCTGCCATTACGAAGTGGACATTACCAAAAGTAACATAGCTAACTGGGAATATAAACTATGCAAAAAATAGAATCAGACAGTCTTTGTGCCATACAATCAGTAATGTTGATCATTTATTAACAATCAGGACACCAGTCATGCACTAGAAAGCCTTTCCAACTAATAACTTTCATAATCATATCCCATATCATATACTGTTTTATAATATTAACTACACTAATAGATTAATGCATATTAGATAAAAAAAATGTATAGGTTTAAAAGCAAACAACATGTTTACTTAAGAATAAAAAGTAATTAAAAAGTTTCTTCAAAAATGAAGGATTTAAAATGCTTTACACAAAACGTAAAAGTTGCAATCATTTATTATTATATACTAACTTTAGTAAACATAAAACTTAATCAGGAACATGCTGCTATTTTATTTTCCAAATTAAAAGACAGTTTACTAAGCAGGGATGTTCTACCAACACAATCCAAAGGTTTTACAGTGACCAATCTTTTTTCAACCTGCAGCTCATTTTCTTGTTTGCTAAACCAGTTCATCAATTCAAAAAATGCACCAGAACTGAGCTAGTCATATGCATTTGGAGTCAGAAATCAATGAGAAAAATGGTCTTAAAAGAGCCTCTCCAAGTCACATGATGGTTAGTTTTAAAGTAGGTCTAGGATACAGACATCAATGAAGTTGTATCAGCTCAGTGGTGCTGATTTTAAAACAAAATGGTTTAATGTATCTGTTTTGAAACGCCCTTGCACTTCTTCGAGTACCGACCGTTAGGACTGTTCGGTTGAATAATCTGAAGCACAGAAAAGTTTACGAAGTTGAGATCACAGCTCCTGTGTGTCCCGGGCAGGAAAAGTGAACTATGAATACTATTAGGAAGAAGATTTTTGACTACGACCCACCAATACACCTGGTTTCTAACCAAAACAAAAACATTTCCCCTTCAAAAGTGTTGCACTTCCGAAAACAACAAAAGCGATTATCTGCAAATGTTTTTTACGCAAACCAAATCCTACAGGGAGGTGCAAAGCTTTGCATAATGCAAACCTAAGCGAGGGGAGGAAGAGAACCGAAAGATGACTAAATCAGCACTGCCCAGAGACGGTTAGTATTGAGTTGTGCAGCTCGGAGGACCCTTTCCCTACTGCTCCCTTTGCTGGAACTTTTCTTGCACGCACTTTCTGTTTCTTTGCGATGCTCTGGTGTTTCGGCAGCCTAAGCCTGGCATGGATCCCGCACCCACCCCCCAGCTGTACTTGATCCCTCGCATACTTATTTGTAAACTAGTTCGCACTGGTCTCCCAAATTAGTTCAACTTTAAAATACAAAAGTGATTTGGTTTCCAGACTGAGTGGGGGAGTTTTAAGGGAAAGGGTGAGGCAGTCACAGCTCCCAAGGAGTAGGTGCTCGGTAGTGAGGAAGCTGCTCGGACTACATCAAAGGAGCTTTTCTTCATCCCTGCCCTTTTCTCTCTACCCTCAAGCCTCTTTGGCAAAGTTTAACCCTTCCGCCCATACCCGGGACTCTCCCCTCTCCCAAGAAGGACATAAATAAAAGTCTGCCAGAGGGAGCCTCCCTCAGGAAACTTACGTTTGATCTGCCTGGGTTTGCTCTGTTTCCTTCGGGACATGCTGCCGCTGCTCCTGCCTGGCTCCAGGTGCGGGAGGAGAGGGCTGCGGGCTGGGGGTGACAGATCAGTCGGCGGGGCTCATGGAGGAGCCGCTGGACGCCTCGCGAGGCACAGTCAAATGAGAGGGCGAGCGAGTGACAGGGAACGAGGGGCAGAGGGAGCTCGGGCGAGTGAGAGGCAGCGAGGCTGAGGGGAGCGAGGAGGAGGAGGAGGGAGGCAGGGGGTGGGGGGAGCAGGGAGGGGGGGGAGCGCTCGCGCTCGCTCTCCCCGGCGTTGCTGTGCGGATGCCGCCGCCGTTGTCGCTCTCGGAGCCGCGCTCGGCTCAGACTGACTGGCTGCGGGAGGTGGCAGGGGAGGAGGGGGCGAGGGAGGGGCTTTCCAAGGCTGGCGGCGGGGTGGGGGGGGGGAGTTTGTCCGTCGGGGTTGACGGACACTGGCGGCTTTCACAGACAGGTCCGCCTGCAAACAGCAGCCTCCGGGGCGCGGGAGGCTTCAATTGTGGGAGCTGCTCTCTGCCCTCCGTAGGGGAAGGAGTCGGCTGCCTTCGTACCCCTCCCCCACCCCAACTTCCCTCAGATAGGGAAAACACGAGCCAGGCACCGAGCTCCTGCACGCTGAGGTGAGACTTGTCACGCGCTGTTCCCGCGGATCACAAGCGCCCGCTGTGCTTTGGGGACCGGTTAAGTGCCCCCCGCAGAACACTTCACCTCTGCTAAAGCCTCGTTGGCCAGGGCGTCCAGGGGCTGGGTTGAAGCGGATGCTCCACGGGCTGGGCACTGGGGGCTGGCGTTTCCTGGATAGTGCGTGCGCCTCACCTGGGGTTTTCCACGGGGAAGCTGGAGCCAGGCATTCCCCTGCACATATCTCCAGGGGCATGGGGTAGGTGCGTGCATGTGTAGGCATTGATAAAAGAAGAAAAAGCACTTGGTGGCTGGCTGGTCCACCAGCCGGTAATCAATTACCGATGGGCCCTGAACAGACTGCATCAGATCCTGCCCACAGGTACACGGGTGTTAGTGCAAAGTAGAGCTGCTCAAACTCTTTGTTGGGAGTAGTCTAGCAAATAAGTTTAGGCTTTTTCGCTGTTCTTGAATTACCCACAACCAGGACGTGTTTTTCAACAAATTTGTTTCATTATTCACAATTGTTCAACTGATCGTTTCCGCAAGCAAATTGTAGCCTGTGATTCATTCTGAAGGTTGTATATTTGCTCCGTGGTAATAATTATTTGCATGTCTGATTGATCACTTAGGTGATATTGTTTCTGTTCTGTAATTGGACGATCGTTGGTTATAAAAGAAAAGTCCCCATTCACCACTTATCTGTGAACATTCATGATTGATCAACATATGTATTGTGCAAATAATAAAAAGTTTTTCAAAGTGGTTCAATTTCTGTTACAAATACACTAGTGAATATTTGTTCGTTTTAGTGTTGATGTTGCTGTCTGTAAATAGTCTTGCAAATAAAAACTTGCATAGGTAAATGTTTATGAAGAAGTGAAGAGAAAGAGTTATGCGTATCAATTAAGTGAATCAGGGAGTTTTAATTACAAACTCCACATACTCTTACTTGCCCAGTTCTATTCTGGAATTCTTCCACTAATGTCAATCATGTTATTTTGGATTTACATCAGTTCATAAAAGGCAAAATTTGCTTTAACATTTCTTTTGAATGATGTAGATTAATGTATACAATGAAGGGGTTCATTACAGGTATTCCTCAATTATGTGAACAATTTGATTAGGGTAAATGATTTCCCTCCCTATTTGCATCTCTTTTCTCTTGACCATTCTGCTGAAATGTGTTAAGGTGTTACTAATAAGTGTTTTTCCTCTGCTTAAAGTGAGCATGGCATCCCACATCCATAGTTCCATTTGCTGGTCGCCTTGAGATGTAGAGTCTTTGTGTAATAACACCCCTGGTATTATGAGTAGTCATACCATTTAACCTTTAATTCAAACTGTACTACAAATTAAGTCTTACCTATGATAGTTCCCTATTGTTTAGTATAGTAAGATTTTCACCACAATCTGATCCAGACATAGGATGTTGAACAAGAAGCAGTTATTGAGTAGGAATGGGCAAATTCCTCATGGACTTAGTGAACACTCTACTACTCTTATACTGCATACTTATTTTTTAATTAGACAACTGTTAGCTCAATTAACATGGTAAAGTTGCTTGTCTACTAACAAATGTGCTGTAATGAGTGTTCATTTCTCAGCTTAGACTGACATTTTTAAAGGGACCTAAATTAGTTAGGTGCCTGCCTTATAAATGAGAATTGGGCCATCACTTAGGCACTTTTGAACATTTCAGCCCTATTCCCCAGTCAACACTGGTAGTGTCTTTAGTCCAAGAGAGCAATGAATGGTTTTTGTGTTATTCGCTGCTGTACTCTACCATCTGTTTATTCAGATCAGAGGAGAGACAAGGTTGGGAAGTAAATATCTTTTATTGGACCAACTTCTGTTGGTGAAAGAGACAAACTTTTGAGCTACACAGAACACTTCTTCAGGTCCAGGAAAGGTAGACATATATATATATAAAATCTGTCTACCTTTCCTACACACACGTCTTGAAATACAAGAAACTGAGATTAAGTACAGTGTTTTCAGCAGCTGGACATTATATAGATTGGATTTTGTAATGAGTAATTCTGTCACCATCATTTTTAAATTGCATGGTGTAAGACAGTTATTTCATAGATGATACACGTGTGAAAACAGACAAAACTGAGCAGTGCTGGAAATCTACATCACAAATAAGTATTTATTCCAGGGAAGATGTGATTCCATCACTCTGCTGCATTGGGGGTCTCAGCCCAGATCCCAGTGCATTGAGAGCCATATTTAAAATAACCACCGTTGTTATTAGGGTGACCAGATGTCCTGATTTTATAGGAACAGTCCCAATATTCAGGGCTTTCTCTTATATGGGGCTAGGTCTACACTACGGGGGGGCGGGGTGTCTCGACCTAAGATACGCAACTTACCTGGCTGGGAGGACGGCGGCAAGTCGACCGTTGCCGCTCCCCCGCCGACTCCGCTTCCGCCTCTCGCTGCGGTGGAGTTCCAGAGTCGACAGCAGAGCAATCGGGGATCGATTTTATCGCGTCTACACTAGACGCGATAAATCGATCCCCGAAAGATCGATCGCTACCCGCCGATCCGGCGGGTAGTGAAGACGTGCCCTAGGAGCCTATTACCATCCACCCCCATCCTGATTTTTCACACTTGCTATCTGGTCACCCTATCTATATATACACTATATGGAGTACCTTGCTTTCGCAAATGTTTAAGAAGAAATGTGATTTCAGTTTCATATATTTTCTCTATTTCTAACCCGTTAAGGTCATACTGGTCTGCCCAAAACCGAACATATAAAGATGTATTATTATAGTGGCTATTTAGAGACTAGCATTTGAATCAGTATTATGATTAATCAGAGCATTACATTTTAAAAATATATTTACAGTGAAGAATAAAGGGTTTTGGTAAAAGTTAAAAATTAGTTTGCAAAATTACAAGAAAAAAGTGCATTTGTTATTTAGAAATGTAATTAACAAAATTATGTCCCTAATATTCTCCAAAATCTACACTCATTCAGCACATAAGAAGATTTCCTGGTTTCTCTGCCACAGGGAATGATGTAGCAGCCATTGAGAGACAAGGTAAGGTGAGTGGCATGGAGCTGCTCTACTCACCGCTGGGTGGGCACCTCCTTCTGGCTGCATCTGGGGATTAGTTCTGCCAGGCCAATGCTCCTTCCTGTGGTTGCACTCTGGGTCTTGCTATCTCTGGGCTCGACTGCTCGACCACTTCATAGCATGGCCCTCTGGTCAGGTCACTGTAGTCCTCCCATTCCGGGTAAGGTGACCATATGTCCCAAAGGGAAAATGGGACACCGCGTGCCGCTAGCCCAAGCGCACCCCCCCACGCGGGGCTGGTTGGAGCCGCTTGTCCAAGCTCCCTCTCCCTCCCTGCGCGGGACTGGCATTGCTGCTCATCTGAGCCCTGCTCGCCTCCAGTGCAAGGCTGGGGCTGACATCGCTGCTCAACTGATCCCTACCTACCGCCCAGGGCAGAGCTGGCATCGCTGCTCCTCTCCCTCCCCCGGGCTTCCACACCCCACTTTTTTGACAGAAGTGGGCATTTCTCCTATTTGCTCTTGCCACACCAGGAGAAGTTGCAAGCACTTTGGAGGAGAGAATTAGAATTCAAAATGGTCTTGACAAACTGGAGAAGTGGTCTGAAATAAATAGGATGAAATTCAACAAGGAGTAATGCAAAGTACCATACTTAAGAATAATCAGTTGCAGAAATTCAAAATGGGAAATGACTGCCTAGGAAGGAGTACCATAGAAAAGGATCTGGGGGTTATAGTGGATCACAAACTAAATATGAGTCATAATACTGTTGCAAAAAACAAACAGACATAATTCTGGGAAGTATTAGCAGGAGTGTTGTAAGCAAGATTACAAGAAGTAATTATTTCACTCCACTCAGCAATGATAAGACGTCAACTGGTGTATACTATCCAGTTCTGGGCACCACACTTTGGGAAAGATGTGGACAAATTGGAGAAAGTCCAGAGGAGAGCAACAAAAATTGTTAAAGGTCTAGACAACATTACCTATGAGGAAAGACTGAAAAGAAACCTGCAACAAACTAGGATGGTTTAGGCTGGAGAAAAGATGGCTGAAGGGGACATGATTACAGTTTTCAAGTAAATAAAAGGTAGTCATAAAGAAGGGTGATAAATTGTTCTCCTTAACAACTGAGGACAGGACAAGATGTAATGGGCTTAAATTGCAGCAAGGGAGATTTAGGTTACACATTAGGAAAAACTTCCTAGCTATAAGAGTGGTTAAATACTGTAACAGATTACCTACGGAAGGTGTGGAATCTCCATTATTGGAAGTTTATAAGAACAGGTTAGACAAACCCCTGACAGGAATGGTCTAGATAATACTTAATCCTGCCTCAGTGCAGGGGACTGAATTAGATGACCTATTGAGGTCCCTTCCAGTCCTATATTTCTATAATTCAAATGAGATGTCACACACAGTAGATGATACAAATCTTTATAATATCATCCACTTCCTTTCATACATAACTATGATGGTAGTTAACAATGTAGACAATTAAATTATTAAGATTGAGTGAACATTCCTTAAGACAAATAGGAGTAGTTCACACCTCTCCCAGGTGTTGTTTCAGACTATCTGAAATCAGTTTAGGCTTGTTTCACAGTTGTTTGCTTGTAATCCTTTCTATCTTTATTCTTTATATTTCGTATCACTTAATTCTATGTCCTTTTGTTAAATAAATTTGTTTTACGATTATTGTAAGCCAATTCAGTGCTATGATTGAAATAAGTGTTTGTCAGACCCTAGCTAATGAGCTGCAGCGTATTGTCTCTTTAAAGGGCAGCATACTTAACTTCTGTGACTGTAGAGAGTCTGGACACTGCAGGGAGATGATCCTCGGGAACTCAGGAGTTGGGGTTCACTGTTTGTTACCGCAAAGGCAACATTTGGTTTGGCAGCATCCTGAAGAGTTTGCTGGCAAGGCAGACAAGCTGGTATATCATGGAATTGTCACACAGCCAAGCAATAGCAAAACTTTCATTTGCTGAGGCAGGTAACACAGTAACTCACAATTCTGGGAATCTAAGTAGATTGTCCCATAGGCAGATCATTTGGGGGAATTCAGGATTGGGAGGGTTTTGGGGTCACTGCAAAAAAGTAACTGGGCAGTGGAAACCAGGATGTGACTTGCATGCTTATAGGCTGGCTGTTGATGTCAGGGCTGTGAACCACAGCAGCATAACATTTAAGGCACCCAGAGTTGCAGGGCTGATGGTGACAACCCCTTATTGTCTGGGTTGAACCCAAAGTGTCACAGTAAGTCACTGCATTTCTCTTCATTCTGCAACCCCATCCTCCACAGGAATGGATGTAGAATCCTTATCATTACTCTACAATCGATGCTGCTAGGAAAGCACCTTTTTTATAGGATCATGATGTAAAGAAACAACAAAAGAGTAGAGAGCAGCAAATACAGAGTGCTGGCAGGTGAGGGGAACAGTTTATGTCCACACTTTGACAGTACATTCATTCCCTATGATGTAATCAAGCATAAAGGCGACTAAAATATTGTCTCCTCTACACTTCCTCCACCTATTCCAGTTTAACTGGCATATAGCACCCCCTTCTGGGTAATATGCAGTTTCTGTACCATCTCAAACAGCCAGATTAGGTGTCTACATTCACTCACATCCGTTTGCTGTTTATGTCCAGATTTGGCACAGCAGGTTACATTGTAATACTGATCTCTCAACAGCCTATACAGAAACATGATAGAGAATAAAAAAATTAAAGAGACCTGGCAACATGTATGATTTTCCCACAGTAGACACAGCTATAACTCCAGTGGGGCTGTCAGCAGTCTACTGTGGCTTTATAAGTGCATCCTTTGGCTTTATAAACTCTTTTTTTTCTGCTTCAGAGTGGTATCCGTGTTAGTGTGATGTTCTTCTTTCATGGCTGCATAACAATCGCTGGTTCACATTAGTAAATGATCTCTACCCACCCATAATGCATGCACCAGTACTGTCCACATCTTATTTATTCAGAAATGGCTTTTAGTTTTACCAAATATATAAATCACAAACAAGCAACAAACAAAACCTTGACAAAATCCTGGATGGCTACACCACTACACCCTCATAACGCCTCCTTAGTTAATTCAAGAACCTCTCACTTGCACATCTGTGTTTTCCTTTAGATAAGGGATACCTTCTTCTCATTTCACATGCAATTCTTCAGTTATGTCATTTTTATAAATGAGATAGATGCACATATGAAGCAATTCCTAACATGTCAACACACCTGTCTTTCAGAAGTGGGATTCAAGAGGTTTTCTACCTTCAAAGAAGCAGTCTCTTTGCATAAACTAAGGTAACTGCAATCCAGTTTTTAAAGACTTTGTACTCCAATATATTGAAGAAAAATGAAGTAGCAAATGTAGCTCAGATTCAACTGGTAATTTATAATTCCACATAATGTATGTAAATTTAACATTTGACCACATATTTCTAATGTTACGATATTATCAAATAATGTGTCAAATTATAATCCTGATTCCTACACCAAAAATACATGTCAGTCCAACAAACCACATTTGAAAATGTGCAGGAGTCCAATATGTTTTGTATGACTTAAATTGTTGAAATTTCAGTATAGTCTAGTATGAGGCCACCATGTCTTATTCACAGTATAATTTGCCTCAAATGTCCATCTCTGTGAAATGCTCAAGTAGCATAGGAAAATCCAAGTAACAACTCAAAGTTTCAATAAAGAGAAAATTTTCAAAAATGCCTCAGTGACTTTAGATTCTAAATCCCATTTTCAAAAGTGACAGGCACTTAGGCAGCTATCTAGGTCACTTTTGACAATGGGAGCTAGGTTCTAAAGTCAGAGGCATTTTTGAAATGTTTTCTCTAGATGAAAACAGGATGCACGTTTTAATACTGAAATAGCTATAACGACATGGCTTGAGTGGTCTAGGCAAGTAAGAATTAAAATATGAAATGGAAAGAAATCTCAGTTGCTGATTGCTTTCCAGATTAACCCACTTTATATTTGGAAGCTTTGCCTTTGCACCCCTTCAAATTCCCAAACACTATTTGGCAATTCCCATAAAGGGACCCAAAGAGCAAAATTCTCCATTGCCCTGAACTCTGTGTAGTCATTTTCACTATTGCAAAGTGAGTGTAAAGTGGTTTTAAAGTCTTATCAAACCACAGTAGTACACATTTACACCCACTTTGCCATCACTTCATGTTGGTGTAAATAACTACATAAGGTGCAGGGTAATGAAAATTTTGGTCCTCAGTTTTAGTTCCAGATGGAAGAAAGGTAGGCTCATTCTGATAAAACATTGATTAGTTTACATGCTTTTACTCAAACAACTTTATTGTACATTAATATTGTCATTGACACTCTGGAATACCAGACACACTTTGCCTATTTTACATATGAATGTAGGAAGATGGGTCTGATCCAGTCTGGCAATTCCCAAGATCCATCTAGCCCAGCATCCTGTCTATGACAGTGGCCAATACTACATGCTTCAGAGGAAAGTGTAAAAGTCCCATAGTAAATTGATGCTGGATAAGCTGCCCTTCACATTAGGTATCATCCTAATTTCTAATAATTGGAGATAGTTTTAAACCCTGAAGTATGAGGTTTAATATCCCTTCCAAAAGGTCTACGATCATTAATTTCACACCAGAAACTGAATCTGACCCAGTATCTGTGCTGCTTGTTAAACACAGAGGACCACATTACTCATTTGCTTAACTTCACTGACTTTAATCAGGGTTCCACAGGTGTAACAACAAAATTTGGTCCATTGACTTTGCTCTTTCAAGTTTTTGGTATATCGGATAGTTTTCATGGTCATCTCAGTGGGATGCTCTGGGATTTTAGTGATCTTCAAGCAAAGTATACAGGGCCGTCCTTAGGATTTATGGGTCCCTACGCAGTATTATTAAACTGGTGCCCCTATGCTCCACTGAAGGCGGTTCCCAGCCTGCACCGCTGACCCCAGTGTGTCGAGGGGGCACAACCACCAGCCCCGCCTGTGGACCCCCAGAAACCCTCCCCCATTGCTGACACTCACAGAGCTTCGTACGCAGCAGATGCTGCGGCAGTGGCTCAAGGCAGGCTTCGTGCTGTCACATGGAGGCTGCATCTTGCCAGAGCCCACGGCCCTCCTACAGCCCCTCACCACTCCTGGCTCACCACAAGCATTTAGACAGGAAGTACCAAGCAGTAATAACAACAACACAAGTGTTTGTGCGTGTGTGTGTGTGTGACAGAGTGTGTGTGTGTGTGTGTGTGTGTGTGTGTGTGTGTGTGTGAGAGAGAGAGACTGTGTTGGGGGACTGTGTGACAGAATGTGTGTTGGGGAGTGTGAAACTGTGTGTACATGTGTGTGAGTGACAATCTGTATTGCGGTACTGTGACTCGTGAGAGGCAGAGTGTATGTGGGTGTGACAGCCAGTCTGTGTGTGAGAGAGAGAGTGTGTTAGGGAAGTGTGAGAGACAGTGAGCGCACTGTCACTTTAAGTCCTCCCCTCCCTTCACTCCTTGCCCCCCCCCCCCACTCATGTGGAAGTTTCACTTCTCCTGGCCCCGTCCCAGCCCAGAGAGGGACTCCACTATGGGCGGTGGTGAGCCGGGCCACCGCGCCGTCAGTGACTGGTCATGCCGCTCTGTGCTCCCCGGGGCTGGGGCGGCAGAGCCAGAGGCTGGAGCCCTGAGCTGGCTGGCTGAGGAGCAAGTGAGGGAAGGGGTGGGGTTGGGTTGGGGAGAAGCCTGCTGGCTCAGCATGGTGGGAGAGGCCGGAGAAAAGAGAATTCCAGACACGGCCAGTGAGAGGAATGGTGCCACAAATTTTCCGGTGCCCTACGCAGCTGCGTATGCAGCATATGCCTAGGGATAGCCCTGAAAATATATATACATATTTGTTTATCCATTAGTACTTATGTCCCGATCCATGATGCCTTTACCACAGATCATAAATGAAAGACATTCTGATGTACTGAAGTTGCATTTTCCTTCAATCTCCATTTGGTCAAGATGACTTGAGTTACAGGGAACCTTACTTTCTGAAGTGTTTGGGACATGCTATTTACTTCAATATATCAACTGATTTCTGTATGAGTGTTAACTGTATGCTAGCTGTAGTTTTAATGGGAAAGACTAGACTTGCAGTTACATGATTAAAGTGATGAGGAATATATAACATTAATAAACATGATGAAACTGAAATACAAGTATAAAAACATAAACATGATCTCTAAGATACTGACAAGTTTAGATATTACATTAGATATGTAAAGTCCATTCATGCATGCCCAGCTTTCCCTTTTACAGGTCCCTGTGGGAAGAACTTATACAGATGAGGTGAAAAAGGTTTGTTCACTGAGAGAATCAGGTCACAAAAATGAGGGCCCAATGGCCTGTTGCTCTTGCCTGGGGCCAATCCCTCAGCTAATGTACTTACAACTCCGAACATGTTTTTAATAGGACATTTTGTCCATTTGTGTAGATGTTCAATGTATTATTTTTGTTCAAATTACCAACTATATGTTGTAATAATTCTACAGCTGCAGCCACTACAATATATCATGTGGTTTCCATGACTCCAACTCCATTTTGATATATTCCTCTTCTTTGGCCACTAACCAATGAATCACCTCGGAAACCCTGGACCTGGTTGCCATGGACACGCTCTGACTGTGTAATGTTACATTTCAGTACTCAGGTGTCTACAGACTGGCAAGGTTATTCACTGGACCTTTGGGGCCTGATTTCTGATCACCTTCCTATTTGTACCCTCATTTTATAGGTGAAAATAACCACAGACACAATTTTGCATGTGAAAATTGTGCCATGTAGTACCTAACTACCTGAGTTATGTGCTCAAACAGGTACTCTCTAAATAACATCAGTTTCCACCACAATAATTTAAGGCCATTTACAACCAAAAATCAGACACTTATAATATATTGTATAATATATTCCTAGCAAGGTCCTGCTCATATTCTCCCAACTATTCCACACTTGTTGAAAGTTTCTCCATTTTAATCTGCAGACCTAAAAACTCCCTTACTTGATAAGTATCTCTAAATTATTTTCCAGGGATTAGTGTCACATTCTAATGTCAATTGGCACATTATCACAACTAAACTCTTAGTAGTATCCCTCCACTTTTACTGCTTTGCCTCTTTGCCATTGGGAACCCTAATCCATTGCAGGTCTCTTCTTAGATGAGAACTATATGAAATGCTACAGTATCTCTGGGGAGCTCTTTTGATGATGGCAGAATATGTGGTTTAGGTCCTTGATGCTTTTCAAGCAGTTTCTCTCATATCTACCCTCTCATCTTCTATACTTTGATATTGCTCTGATGTATTTTGGGGCCTTCAGACTGCACATGCCTGGGGCTTGGATCACTTGTCTTTCCTACATACTCACACCTCTCCACTCTTAGAAAGACCTCTGGCTCTAAGGATCACCTCAGAATTTGTCCCCTCTGCATTTGACTCTAACAATATCTACCTTTCTTCTTCTGTTTCATCTTATAATGGTTATGCCTACCATAACATCCCACCATGCCCTGTGTTGTTGACAATGTTCCACAAAGTAGCAAATATTGGTGATATTCTGACTACTGAAATATTTCTCAATAAAGGTAATCATTCTAAATATATTCCACTTTTGCCCAAGTGATGTTAAAATTCTTATTAAATTATTAATAGATACGGTTATATCTACCCCAGATTGCTAATCTAAGTATAACACATGAGATCATTACATTTTGAGATAAACACTAAAAACAGGAAGTGGTTAAGACTCAGAAGGAATGTGAATGTTTAACAGCATCATAGATCCCTCAAAAAGATTGGAGGTGGAATATGAAATTCAACAGACTGACTTAGTTTTCTGACTAACTCACATTCAACTTTGGCCTACAACACTGCTTCTATCACAGAAGAATTTAGCCCATTATATTCCATATTTCAGAAGGAGACATTAAGACTATGGGACTGCTCGTGGCATTAGGCATTATGGGTCTGATTCAGTGCCCACTGAAGTCAATGGAAAAACTCCTAGACTTGAATTGAGATTGGCTCTATGCTTGGTAAGTGTTTGAAGGAGTGGGCCCTTATTTTGTACAAACTGTTCTACTGAATCAAATTTGGATTTACATCTGTTAAAGATACAAAAGGTTTTAAAATATATATAGTACAAAGATGGCAGAGTAGCTATCTAACTGTTCCAAACATGGGAAGTGCTCAGTGTAGGTTTAACTCTACTCCCATTGAAGTCAATGGTTGTTTTATAATTTACTTCAGTGGGAGCACTGATAGGCCAACACTGAGCACTTTTGATTGTTTCACCCATCCCAGCCTCTTTCCCATCACAATTACTGCATAAAAAGGATGTACGCCAATATTTAGATGAAACTGCTACTAGTCCAGAATAGATAACTGACTGACAACATGTGGCATCCTTTGTGGGGGGTTCCTCAGTATACAGAAATATCTATTGTCACAGAATCCCTCCATATAAACAAAGCTTTTGATTATTTGGAATGCTAGAAAAATGTGGATGCTAATGGATATTCCTCCTCTTACTTGCTACTGAATATTTCAAGCCTACAGAGTCATTTACTGTAAATGGTTCTCTCTCTCTTACCTTTCAAATTCACATTATACTTATTAAGCCGTAGGGTTACCATACGTCCTCTTTTTCCCGGACATGTCCGGCTTTTCGGCACTCAAACCCCCGTCCGGGGGGAATTGCCAAAAAGCCGAACATGTCCGGGAAAATGGCGGCTCTGCTCCTCCCCTGACTCTTCGGCTCTGTTTAAGAGCCGAGCTGCCCGAGCGCTATGGGCTTCAGGCAGCCCCCTTGCCTCCGGACCCCAGCCGCCGGCCGGGCACTTCCCCTCCCGGGCTCCGGCGGCGCAGGGTCCGGAGGCACGGGGGCTGCCCGAAGCCGGTAGCGCTGGGGCAGCTCGGCTCTTAAACAGAGCCGAAGAGTCAGGGGAGGAGCAGAGCCTCCAGCCGCGGCTGCTCTGCTCCTCCCCGACTCTTCGGCTCTGTTTAAGAGCCGAGCTGCCCGAGCGCTATGGGCTTCAGGCAGCCCCCTTGCCTCCGGACCCCAGCCGCCGGGCGGGCACTTCCCCGCCCGGGCTCCAGCGGCGCAGGGTCCGGAGGCACGGGGGCTGCCCGAAGCCGGTAGCGCTCGGGCAGCCCGGCTCTTAAACAGAGCCGAAGAGTCAGCGGAGGAGCAGAGCCTCCGCAGCTCTGCTCCTCCCCTGACTCTTCGGCTCTGTTTAAGAGCCGGGCATGGGGGCTGCCCGAAGCCGGTAGCGCTCGGGCAGCCCGGCTCTTAAAGTTTAAGAGCCGGGCTGCCCGAGCGCTACCGGCTTCGGGCAGCCCCCATGCCTCCGGACCCTGCGCCGCCGGAGCCCGGGAGGGGAAGTGCCCGGCTGGGGGCGCAGGGTCCGGAGGCAAGGGGGCTGCCCGAAGCCCAAGCACTACCGGCTTCGCGGTTTGCCGGGCAGCCTCCAGACCCTGCGCCCCCGGCTGGGCGCTTCCCCTCCCGGGCTCCAGCTGCGCTGGGCAAGCGCCAGCCGGGGGCGCAGGGTCTGGGGGCTGCCCGGCAAACCGTGAAGCCGGTAGCGCTCGGGCAGCCCTTTCCCCGTGGCTGGGAGTGGGAGGGAGGAGGGGGCGGAGTTAGGGCAGGGAAGGGGCGGAGTTGGGGCGGGGCTGGGGTGGGGAAATGGGCGGGGCCAGGGCCCGTGGAGGGTCCTCTTTTTTTATTTAATAGATATGGTAACCCTAATTAAGGATACCTTGTTTCCTCTTTCTTGTGCCCTTTCTATTTAATTCCTATTGAAGTCCTTAGCCCTACATTATCAGAAATATCCAGACAAACTGGAGAGAGATCAGTAAACAAAACAAAAATGGTCAGGTAGCTTGAGAAAATGACTTATGAGTAAAGATTATAAGTGCTAAATATGTATCCTCTTACTAAGAGATGACTAGAAGGGAACATGGTAAGAGTCTACAGATATGTGATAGATGTCCATGCCAAGAATTGGGAACAAGCATTTAATGTAGTACACTTATTTATAACCACGTGTAATGAGATGAAAGAAAAAGAAAATTCAAGGTGGTCATCAGGAAAATCTTCCTGATAGTATTTTATGTATTAGGTTGTAGAACAGTCTCCTAATGAAAGTAAAAGAAGCCCCTTCACTTGGGGCTTTTGAAACTAGACTGGACAAAACACCAGAGAATATATTTTAGGGAATGTTCCTGCATTTGTATAATGATGGAGTAGATGATCTAATAGCTTGTTCTATCTCTGACTTCTATGGCATAATACATCAGGGTATTGAGCTGTAATCTATTTGTATTACTTTTAGTATTTAATATCTGGCAATATATCCTTTGTTAATTAAGAGCTAATGTCTATTTAGAGAATGCAATATCTTGAATTTGTATGTCTGAAAACAAGTTGAGATTAAGAGCAATCAGTTGCAGTTACAAAGTCTCAGATCAAGTTATTTATAATCAATTGACCTTTGAATTTAAAATGTCTGGTACAGGTACCTGTAAAATAAACTCCCCTAGTTAGAAAATAAAAAGAGTTGTCTATCCTTGTGACACATCTGCAGTTCCAAGTCCAGTGCCTGAATTTTAGGAAAGGATAAATTATTAGTCACCCATTGCCAAAACAGGATACAAAGCAATATATTTTCCCGTCCCCACCTTTTTGCCAGATCCTTTAGACTTCTTGTAGTCTCAGTCTATCTGTGTCTAGAATCTTCCAGTTCCTCCTCAGCTCCAAACCCTGAATACTTTATACCATCTGAATGCTAAGAAGGGGACCTCAGCTGCAATCTGAGTAATTGTTCTGAAGTTCTCTTCCTAGTTTTCTGATTTCTTTCATTTTCAAATTGCACAGAAAATGCTGTTTCCAATCCTGCTTCCATTGAAGTCAATGGCAAAACTCCCATTGACTTCAATGGGTGAAGAAGTAGGTGTGGGATATAACTGGTTTATACTGAAGTTATACAAACTTGCTAAACAATCTGTTCCACCTTGTATTTAGCTGTGACACTCTGAGCTTCTTTCCCAGGCCTGAAGAAAAACTCTGTGCACCTGGAATGCTTGTCTCTTTCACCAACAGTAGGTCCAATAAAAGATATTACCTCACCCACCTTGTTTCTCTAAACTTTTAAACAGTCAGATACAGAACTCAATTCCAAGACACTGAGATTAGCTATACAATCTGTCCCAGATATAACATGAAATTTACCAGAGATTACACTCACTAAATCAAAACGTAACTGCAAATATATTTAGAATAAAAAACCCTTAGGTGAAGATAACATTGCTCCATAATATTAAATAATGGAGGCATTATTTAAAGAATTAACATCACTAACCTAGTATTTTGAGGGAATGAATTTATGGTCCAAACTCATTCTTTTGAAAAAAATTGAAACTTCATTTATTCCAACAAATGTTTAAACTATGTTTAATTTTAACTCATTAGCTGCACTGAGCTAATGAGGAGAAACAAGGGTGCCTTTAAATCTGCAATCTTGCCCCAGCAAGAAAGGTAGGGGCCCAAAACAACCTTCAGCACAAGCTAGAGAAGCCATGGGGCTGCTCTAATTTACTACAGTAAGAACAGTAAATATCCTTGGGACTCTTCTGCCACCCAGAGGTTGGAAGAGCAAATTGTTATAATATATGGAGATATACCTATCTCAGAACTGGAAGGGACCTTGAAAGGTCATTGAGTCCAGTCCCCTGCCTTCACTAGCAGGACCAAGTTTGTTTGTTTGTTTTGCTCCAAATGGTCCTCTCAAGGATTGAACTCACAACCCTGGGTTTAAGAGGCCAATGCTCAAACCACTGAGCTCTCTCTCCTCCTCCCCAATTATTCTCCAATCTTCCCCCTCCAGTCTGTCACACTGTCTCCCTACCATAGAGTGCCACCTTCTTGTGCCCCGTCAGCCTCACCACACCATTAAATATATCTTTCCCACAAGGTGGCCCCATCTTGGAGGAATCCTCTGCTGTCCCCATAGGACAACTTTAAGGTACGTTTGCTCCACTCCAAGAGTGCAATGTGACCTTAGTGGGACCTCACATCTGGTCTATTTTACTCCCTCTACCCCACCTTTCCTTCCGAAAATCTCATATGCAGTAATTCTCCCATTTTTAGTACTACATCATCATGCCCTTCTCACACTGATACCATGTTTGATTTTACAAACACTGGACTTGATCCTGCACAGTTCGGGTGCAGTCTGTTGCATCCATCTGTCATCCATCTACCTACCTATTTCCTATGCTGTTATTCAATACTTATAATCATCTTATTTGAGTGCCTTAGATATTCTAAAAGTAATCATAATTAAAGTTGCATGTAAGTGGAAGGTGAAAAGGTGCAAGTTGATGAACAGGAGATCACCTCAGGATAAACAATCATAGTGAATGTAAAGGAGAGACCATCATGCACAGCTACCATGTGTACAATGTGCTAGAGCCCAGGGTGGGTAGGCACTTCAGAGAACACAGAGAGAGACAGGGTCCCTGACCTAAAGAGCCTACAATCTAGAAAAATTGCTAGGCCAGTTCATTCTCATCTAGCAGCAGGAGTAAGATCCAAGAGGGGACTGATTCGTTAAGCTCCTCATTAGCCTGATGAGCATCACATTTAAACCTGTATATCTTCAGACAATTTTATTCTCTCCACTTGTTTTTTATGCTGTACTCTTGAGTAAGGGAGCAGACAAATATGCAGCTTTAGACTTATTGATGCTCAATGTGCAGGACAATGCCAGTGCTTAAGCCTATTTGCATAGCCATGACTCAAACTTGTTTAAACAGATAAACAAAAACTCGGGCTCCATCATGCACAACTCAAAGACTTCTAGAATCAAGGCCATTCTTTTACAGTCATTGGAGTAAGGTTTTTCAGATAGGTTCTCAAGTAACGCTTGAAAGTGGGCCCCCAATGCCACAACAAATCCACAAGCTCCTCATCAAAAGAAATCTACAACTTTCCACCAACAAAACCAATTGTTTACATATTTCAAAAACACACTCATCTTCAAAAAACAAATCCATCAATTTCCCCAAACACACATTCCCCAAACCAATCCCGTACTGGGAAAAATAGAAGGGAGCATAAACTCTGACAAGTCAAATGTAAAAGTATAATTAGGCAGACCAAAAAAGAATTTGAAGAGCAACTAGCCAAAGACCCAAAAATTAATAGCAAAAAAAATTAAGTACATTAGAAGGTGCTTAAAAGGAGCACTCAAGGAAGATAAGGCCATTGCTAAATAAATTCTTTGCATAAGTCTTCACTGCAGAGGAGGTGAGAGATTCCCACACATGAGCCATTCTTTTTAGGTGACAAATCTGAGGAATGTCCCAGACTGATGTGTCAATACAGGAGGTTTTGGAACAAATTGATAAACAGTAATAAGTCTCCAGGACCAGATGGGTATTCACCCAAGAGTTCTGAAAGAACTCAAATATGAAATTGAAGAACTACTGATTGTGGTATGTAACCTATCATTTAAATAAGCTTCTATACCAGAAGGCTGGAGGATAGCTAATGTGACACCAATTTAAAAAAAAAAAAAAAAAGGCTCCAGAGGTGATCCTGACAATTACAGGCAAGTAAGCCTAACTTCAGTAACAGGCAACATTTCTTTACTATAGTTTCAACCACAGAATTATCAGACACATAAATGAACATGATTTGTTGGGGAAGAGTCAACACAGCTTTTGGAAAGGGAAATCATACCTATCCAATCAATTAGAATTCTTTGAGTGGGTCAACAAACATGTAGACAAGGGTGATCCAGTGGACATCGTGTATGTAGACTTGATAGTCTTGGTACAGAGGGAGGTGGGGGGGGATCTTGCTCCTCCTTGCTGATTGATATAAAACATACATGACATGTTGTCCATCATGACTTTTATATGTTTGCCCCTGATTATTGGTAAAAACTGGGGACAGGCGTATCTGACTGGCCTGAGTTGTAGGAGATTGATGCATAGTGTGGTCTCTTGTGATGTCCACTTACCCTGGGCTGCATGAGCATCTAGATGTGCTCCCTATCCTACCAGAGAGGAGTCCGTTATGACGATTGTTGGGAAAGGATGTGCACATGGTGGAAAGACCATCATAACATTTGGGGGGTTGTTTTTTGCAGGTGGGTATGGAAAGAAGCATATTTAAACTCTGTCTGGTGAATTTAAAGTTCTCTTGCCAATATCAGGTACAGCAGAGCTCTATTGACCTTAGGCAAGTTGATTTAACCTCTTTGTGCCTCGGTTTCTCCACCTGTAAAATGGGGATAAGAAAACGTACCTACCTATGAAAAGTGCTTTTTGGTCATCCAATAAAAGACACTATACAAATGCAAAGTATTAGTACAAATTATGTATTAATATGATTCTATTCTCAGAGAATCAGAGGCTTTTAACTGATGTTCTGCTGTTCCTACGTGTACAGAAGTCCCCAGATATCATGGGAAATCCATACATGTAGGAGACAGCAATATGAGCTGGCCAGAAGACAGCACAATTTAAATGAGTGGTTAGCAGATGTACAAATATTGAGCCAATATGAAGTAGTATTTGCACATTATACAAACGGGTTTAAACCAGTTGCATATAATAATATTAATAGGCTAGATGCTTCAGTCCTTACTACACAGACAAAATTAACAAAAACTAGAAAAAAAATAGCAAAATATTTGAAAAAAAATCTGTTTTCTGACCAACTCTACGGCTAGCATGATAGTTATTGTTTCAATGAAACTCAAGGAAAATGGTAAAGAAATTTCATAAATATTTTGCAATAAATTGGTTGTGTCTTTTGGCCAGTTCTAGTTGTGAGTAAGAACTGTAGTTTTGAACCCAATAAAAACTGTTACCCATTTTTAGCCTGAATAGCCAATATTCAGGGCCTTGCAGGTTGTTTTCATTAGGAGAAATTGATGATAGAATCAAGTACATCTTTGATGCAATCCTGTTTATGTACAAAGAATGAACACAAAATCCTGTTTCCCAGAACACAGTAGGAATCAATTTGCTCACAATTTAAGCCTCTTTCCAGCCAGTACTCTGCCCCAAAAGCTCTCTTCGCTTTCTCTTGGGGCCACACTACAAGTTGATTCACATGCTTTTTCCTGTCTTGCTACTTGCTTTTCTGGCTGCTTCTGTTATACACACACACACACACACACACACACACACACACACCTCTGCCAAACGATACCAAGCCCCTACTTTTCCATTCAGTCCACACTGAAAACAACATGTCTCTGTTCCTACGCCAGCCTTGCCATGCTGGTCTGTGATTTGGGCAGTGACTTTTACTGTTTCAGCTATCACTAAACAAAGGGGCACTCAAAACTGTTCTCCCATTTAGCTTGAATGGCTATCACCTCCACCAGCTTCAGAGAGATTTGTGAGTGCACATAGATCAAAGATGCTCCTTGGGAGCCACCCAACCTTCAGCATAAAAATACTTGTTAATTAAATAGTGTTTTATATCTTCAAAGTGCTCTACAAAAAGAATTAATTAATTCTCACAACACCCTGTGAGGTAAATAATTATTCCCATTTTCACAGAAGACACAAACATTTAATAATTTGTCCAAGGTCAAGCCAAGTGACAGAGCTAGGATTGGTTTCAGCGTGGTAGTCGTGTTAGTCTGTATCAGCAAAAAACGATGAGTACTTGTGGCACCTTAGAGACTAGCAAATTTACTTGGGCATAAGCTTTCGTGGGCTAAAACCCACTTCATCAGATACCTGGAGTGGAAAAAACCAGTAGGCAGGTAAATATATACAGTACATGAAAAGATGGGAGTTGCCTTACCAAGGTGGGGGGGTCAGTGCTAATGAGACAATTCAATTAAAGTGGAAGTGGGCTGTTTTCACTAGCCCAATTCTACTGTTGAGAGCTAGGATTGGCAATCAGGACTTTCTTGCTTCCTAGTGCATGCTTACTTCAGTGTTTGATTTTGACTGTATAAGGTAAATTTAGAGATTCAGATATTTTTCATTTCCTCCCACGGGTATGGCAAGAAAGTAATCAGATAACAGCTTAGAAATAATGATAGCTCATATAGAGGGGATGAACAGCACCAGTTCTGTAGTGTATATTGTAGAACTAGGGATGATAGTTAATTTATCTAAAAAAAAGACCAACAGCATTGGTATCTTCACTGTTGTCAAAATCATCATTATTTACAGGTAATCAGTCACTTTGAGTAAGCTCCTGGCAAATCACCTTGTAGGAAAGGTGTAGTAATTACTAAAAAAACTTCACATTCAGAACAACCACTCGATGGGAGCTTACAATAAAGTAGGCATAGCAGAAAGAAGGTTATTATAGGTTTCCTTCAAGTAGGTGTCTGGGATTATTAGTTGCAAATTCTGACCTGTATGTACAGTACGTATCAATAGACATGGGTATGCTAAATTATATCTGGATATACTAAATAAAAAGCCTTGCAGCCACTTTTTCTTCCAAAACATCCTATGTGGAAATTCCGTTATTGTTCAGTCTAGCAGTAATGCAATACATGATTTTATTAAAGAATAGAATGTGACTGTCAACGGGCAGAGCTATAGGTATTGGATATCCTGGGCTAGAAAAGTAGAAATAATGCTATATGGAAAACATCAATATGGATTAATCTGTGGGCCATGGTGCTGACCATTTATTAATTTGGTTTTAACGTATATTAAAGTGAGATACAGTCACAATTCACATTTCATTGATTTAGCTAATTCCATTGAGAATTTTTGTTGTTGTTATGTATTTTTGTATCCCTGTGTTTCTTACTGGAAGCTAAATCAGCGTAAGCTTACATAGTCAATATAACCTGGTATGAAAGCTTGGATCTTAAATGCTGTACCAAAAGTCATGCTACTGATGTAGAAAATTTCCTGCTGGCCAGGAAAAAAGGCCTGAAGATTATGAGGAAAATTTTCAAAAGGTCATGCAGCCAGGTACATAGAAGATTACATACACACATATAAATGGTGTACGTGGTACAAGTTGTGCACTATAAATATCCTAATCCTCTGTGCATCTTTTTAACAGTCAGACACCTGTATTAAACCCAATGGTCCCAGGCATTACACCTGCCTAATGCAAGCACATGTAGGTACACACATAGATCAGTGATAGACTGGCTCGCGAACCGCTTCTCAACAACATATATTTAAGCAACTCTAAAGACATGGATATTGCATAATATAGATAAGACTAAGGCAAAATTGTATAAAGTCTTAATAATAGATAAAGCTGTTGGCCCTACAAAGTGAGATCCTACACTCAACTTGATGGCATTTCTCTGTTTGTCTGTATGTAATGCAATGACTTTTGAACACTGCATCTGATCTATTCCAAAATTTCAGGTCTAGGAATCGAGGGATAGAGTCTTGTTGATTTTCATGAAAACTGGAAGAGGGCAATGAGGGGGAGGGGGAAGACATAGAGCCGTTTGTGTCTGGTTAACAGACCCAGGAACTTCAGATACCTCTGTAATTGTCAACAGAGCAAAGAACCAGTTGATGGCAGCCATTAACTGCATCCAGCATAACAATAATCCTCTCTCATCTCTGCCTAACTTCCCAAATACAGTTTGAAGTGTTGACACCCTGAATGACTTAAGAATGGTATGGGGAATTGGTGGGGGATTAGGGGAAAGGAGGAGTGGGGGTGCACACAGACCCTGGCATGCAGGAGAAAATGGGGGGCCCTGGTATAGGGATGGGTGTCAATAGGAGGGCACATACAGACCATATCCTAGGGGAGGAGAATGGTGGACTGTGACCCCATTATGGTCTAGAAAGGGGTTAATAGCCAATTAGTTATATCAACTTCACCTGTGCCATCATTTATTAGTTGCTTCTCAGACAGAGAGAAAAGGAGAAAGTCATCAGATGATAACATAATGGATGTTGCCTGGACCTCATAAAAGGGGACAGAGTTCAGTCTGAAAGGAGGAATCACAGAGAGACTCCTGTGAAGGGACCTGAACCTGAGTCTGTGGGGGAACAGACACCTCAGGAAGGCTGTCTGAGGGGCTAGTGCTCAGTAGCAGAGCTAGGGGAGAAGATTGTGGAGTAGCTGAGAAAAGGGATTGAAGACAGAGCCCAGGGAAGACCTGATTTGTTGAAAAACTTTGGACATTAGTTTGAGCTTTTGTTATCTGAAAGGGTAGATGGTTCTAAGGGTAGCATCTGAGGGTAGACTTAGATGCTTCATAGCCCAGGGCTGAATCGTGCAGAGGCAGATGGCTTAATGGAGATGAAGACCCCCTGCAACATCATGCCTTGATGCAAAGGGGTGCTCTGGTGGTGAGTGCACACCATAACAAAGACCAAAAAAGCCCCTGCCACAGGAAGGAAATGGGACATGGGGGGAAGGTTTGCAGGGAGTCCATGAAATACAGGGGGGATGGGAAGGTTGCACAAATAACTTGGGGCAGGTAATAGAGGAATGCAAGGTGCTCCTGGTGTGTGCATTGCACTTGGCCTACAGAAGCAATAGAGTGTCTGACCCTGTCACAGGGCACACCACTCACCATTGGTCCAACACCTCCTCCTAGTTATTCTGGAGATCAGTTCAAGGCTGACACCTTCCCATCCATGGTTTGCATGCTCTCACTCAGTCCAAGTTGTCTGCCTGAACCACCTCTCACAGTTTCAAGAACCACAGCATCCTCTTTGTGGCTCGGCCCTCCTGCCATGTCACCATCCACGTTTCCACCTTCCAGTCCAAATCCTGCCACTTCCCCCATGGGGTAGGGGGGACCCAAGACAGGATCCCAGGGATCCATGATAGTAGCCTCTTGCAGTGACTCTAACTTCTTCCAATGCTGCTATGTCTCCCTGGGCCATTGCCCCAGGACCTTTTTCTTCCTAGCCTCAGGGCATACAACTACCAGCCAGGAGCTCTCTCTTGCTCCACTGGTGCATGCCAACAGTTGCTCTGTGCAAGGTGCTGCAGGTCTCTCAGCCTGCTAGATACACAGTCCTCACTCCTTGATCTCCCAACAGCAACTGACCCTGCCCTGTACCTCCTCTTATCTGAGCCTGCTGGGCCCGGATTGGTTGCTCTCTGCAACTCTTCCCTGATTGGCTGCACCTCATCAAGCCTCTCTGGGCTGCTGAGAGGACACATATCCAGTGCTCCCTGCTGACGTTAACACTTTCTACTCCTGTGTGGAGCAGATACCCCATCATAGACCCTCTAGTTAATAAATAATAACAATAATATTAATTATAATGGGCTATGTGCTCTGGTTTTCAGAACACCATACAGTACAGCCTCTGATTAACTAATAGTAAAATTAAATTAATGTGAAATAATGTTACTCTTACAAAACTTTCTTAGAAAGGCCTTTGATTTCATGAGTCAAGTAAACATAGCATATTTTAAAGTGAAGTTCTAAAACTGCATCAAATGGATTTCATTGGAAAATCCACCTGAGCATGCACATTCTGTTTTGCTTCAGAAGCGCTCCAAGATCACACTGTCTTGGCCAAATATAATTAAAGGCAGTACAGAAATCTCCAGGACAAAGAAAATAAGCACATAAGGGCTAGTCTTCACAAATACTACTCTCTGCTCCATTAGCTATGGAGAGGGTTGGCTGGACTAGCAGAGGAGGACCCCTTAGGTCCTCCCTAGGATGGGAAGGACTGGCAGCACCCTCTCCTGCCTCCTTGGCAGCCATGGGCAGGGTTTGAGGAAAGCAGGGTGGTGGAACTGCCTTTATTCCCCCTCCTATGGCCTGAATGGACTATTCCTGGGCTGTGTGGCCACCTCATTGGCTTGTTGGCACCCTTGCAGGTGAGGGACAGTTTATATCGCTTCCCCCAAGGCACTGGCCTCCATTCATACATGTTTTTCCGCACCCACCATTTCTTTGTTTCTTCCTTATTTTCTTGTTTCTTTAGTTAGATTTCCAGCTTTACTCTGGGTTTCAGCCAGTGCCCTTTTAAGGGTCTAGGAAGGACTTTTCCCACATCACAGACTGGCAGCTAATGGGGTGGATTTCAGCTTCCTCAGAGCACACAGGTTTTGCTGTGAGGAGCATTATGTTATAGTTATTTGCCTCAGCTGTGTAGCAGGTGTCCAGTCGGGTTAACTGAGGTAGTACTGGGGCCAGAGTGACTGTTGCAGTTCCAGTCAATGGCACTGGCTGGGTAGCATCTGGCTGGACCTTTGCTGTTCATGGCATAGTGAGGGGAAGGCTTCACTATCTGGTGCAGAAAGAAACACCTCTCAGCTTGTCCCTTGCATGAGGAAAGGGAAAGTGGGGATCTGGCACCTTCTTTGTCTTGATCCCTGGGTCAATTTCACAGGAAGGTGCCTGTGGTACCTTCCTCTTAAGGACTGCTCTGCCTTTACAGCCACTTCTTTGGAAACTACACTGGACTTATCCTGTCTGATAATTTGCGAGGGGAAGAGGCACCTGACAGATCTTCCTCTAGTTCTTTTATGTCTTAGCTAGTAAAACTTGCGCTTTTGCTTTAGCTGAACCTCTGTGTATTGTCTTACTCACGGTGGTTCCTGGACAATGGATCTGTATGAGCATATCCCTGACATTGACTTCAATGGCTCTCCATGCAGGCACAGCAGTGTGACCATCAATTGCAGCATAGAGGCCCAAACATTTTATATTATGTTCTGGGTTCTCGAACTCTCTCTCTCTCCCTGACAGGTCTCACTCTCAATGCATAAATATTGGCAGCTTTCAGACTGTTTCATCCCATGCCTAATAGTCATGGCAGAAGTTAGGAAGGTTTCCCAAGCCAGCCTAGAGGGTCTTGTCCCCCAGAGATTGAATCTCTGGCAAACAGCTGGTTGAAACTCTATTTAAAATACATGTTAAACAAACCCTGACTTATTTAGAAATATGCGTCTCCCATTTTTTAACACCCGGTGTCTTTATACCTCCAATTATTAGGTAAATGTCCATGAACCAAAAATATCAGATCACAGTGTGTGGGTTCATTTGTTTCTACATGTCCAACAAATTCTCATAATCTATCCTAGGAGATGCAAATACAAACCCTCACAATGCCTAATTTTTATCAACTGCTTATGCTACTGGCATTTTAGGACATGTAGTTCAACTTGCTGATATACAATATAGTACAAATTATCTGTACAGTACCATTCAATTGAAATATGTCTAGGTAAAATTTATGCTTATTATTTAATAGTGACATAAATGTACATGGCACCTCAAGACAAATAAAAAAAAGAGTCCTTGCCCCCAAAGAGCTTGACATTTAAATAATTTTCAATGTAATTTTAAAATATGAATTTGGCAGAATGATAGAACAAGAATCATTTGTCCAATTCATAATGAAGTAAATAATATGAAAGAGGTATAATAACATTATACTATTTTCCAGTCACACAATACCTTTTATCCAAGGATCTCAAAGCACTTTAAAATTTTAAGGACATAATTCTCAAAAATGGGTGCCTAATGTTAGGCTCCTAAACCCCTTTTAGGCACTTAAACAAGTCATTTTATTTTCAGAAGTCCTGAGCACCAGTAGCATTTCTTGAATTTGATGGCACAGCAATTTTGAAAATTAGGACACTTATTTTAGAATTAGAGATTAAAACAAAACCTAAAATACAAATTCTATTTGCACGCATGGCTTCCTCTAACTTCAGTGAGCGCTCTTTGAGTGCACCCAAGAGCAGAGATTAGTCCTGATTCCCCAGACAGAAGCCAGAGAATAGCTCATTTAAACAAAATAGAGGCCTAGTCACTTGAATGGTACATACACTGTAAATTATACAGTGGAATATCCTGGAGATTGGCATCAGTAATGGAGCAGTGGATGAGTAAACTGAAAGAACTACAAGACAGCCTTTTAGAGAAGTACCCTACACCTTCTAAGTGAGGTGAAGTGAGTACACTCTAGTCTACCTGTATGCTGAGGAGCTCTCCGACAAGCCTTGCGCCCCCTGGATGTCCAATGCCTCCCTAGTGAGATTGTGTCCCTGAACTGACACCAGCACAAAGCACCAATTAACTGTTATAGTTTGGCCCTAAAGGTGAAAGTCATCCCTGCGTACCCAAAGCCACAGAGAACTTTCAATCAATTGTGTTAGAAAGGAGCCACTATCACCCAAACATGTAGGACTGCATTGTAGCCCTGCTAAGGGTGCTATCTGGTGTTGGTCAGGGTTATGTGGAACAGACAGAGAGGCTGAGCCAGCATTCAGTCACCAGTGTAAAAACACATAAATAATATTTACCTTGAAGAAAAAGGTTTCTCCAGGATGGAGTAGGCTGATGACTGATTTGTATTAGATCCCCCCTTATTTAATTGCCAGAATTTTAACAGGAGTCTATAATCATGTATGGTTGGTTCTGTTCTACTCAGGTTCTAACGGATGTGATGCTAGCCCATTGGGAGGGGTCTAAGCAGGAGTATTTTGGGGGGGTCCCCCCCACAACAAAAAGCAAATAGGGAGCCCCCTGGAACTGCCCCAGTCTCTAAGCAATTGCTTAGTCTGCTTATGCCTAATGCTGGCTTCTAATACCCTACCAATCACTCTGACGTACTAGCACTTACACATTCTACTTTTCATTACTGTATTGGGATTGGAACCCATAGCCTTCAGTTCTGTTAATGAGGTCCAGAGCAGTGCCTGTTCTTCTAAGTTACCTAAGCAGAGGATATATTATAGTTATTAAGATTAAGGGAGTTCCCTATGCCTTGTACCTACTCATTGGGATGGCAATTGCCTGTGCTTGCTGTTAGGGTGTGGGAGAGCTGTCACAATAACTGTTACTCGCAGTTACTCTCTTCCCTTTCAATGTATGATAGTAAAACATATATTTATTAGATTGAGAGGTGGCTGTATTACCCTGATGGACACTTACTGGTAGGTGATGATGATATTTGTTATGTGTCCTTTCTTTGGCAAGAAGAAATTTAGGACCTGATCCAAAGCCCACTGAAATCACTAAAACGAGACCCATTGACTTCAATGTGCTTTGGGTCAGGCCCATCCAATGGAATGGATAAGACGGAGTCTGTCTGGGCAATGATTACACTGGGTAAAAGAACTACTAGAGCCTCCCCTGAGATACTGCTTGGGGTGTGCTATAGACCGCCGGGATCTAGCCTGGATGCGGACAGGGAACTATTTAATGTTTTTAAGGAAGTAAAAACTAATAAGAGCTGTGTAATCATGGGGGACTTTAACTTCCCAGACATAGATTGGGGAACAAATGCTAGTAACAATAATAGGGCTCAGATGTTCCTAGACGTGCTAGCAGATGAATTCCTTCATCAAGTAGTAGCTGAACCGACGAGGGGGGATGCCATTTTAGATTTGGTGCTGGTGAGTAGTGAGGACCTAGTTGAGGAAATGGTAGTAGGGGACAACCTTGGCTCGAGTGACCATGAGCTAATTCGGTTTAAACTAAATGGAAGGATTAACAGAAATAAAACTGTGACTAAGGTTTACGATTTCAAAAAGGCCAACTTTAATAAATTAAGGCAACTACTTAGGGAAGTGGATTGGGCTAACATACTTAGAGAGCTAAAGGCAGATGAGGCCTGGGATTATTTCAAGCTGAAGTTGCACGAGCTGTCCGAGGCCTGTATCCCGAGAAAGGGGAAACGGTTAGTAGGCAGGAGAATTAGACCTAGCTGGATGAGCGGGCGTCTCAAAGGGGCGATTAAGAAAAAACAGAAAGCGTACAAAGAATGGAAGAGGGGACAGATCGGCAAGGAAACCTACCTTATTGAGGTCAGAGCATGTAGGGATGCGGTGAGAAAGGCCAAAAGCCGTGTAGAGTTGGACCTCGCGAGGGGAATTAAATCCAATAGTAAGAGGTTTTATAGCCATATAAATAGGAAGAAAACAAAGAAAGAGGAAGTAGGACCGCTGAAGCATGTAAATGGAGTGGAGATTAAGGATAATCTAGGCATGGCACAATATCTAAATGAATATTTTGCGTCGGTGTTTAATAAGGCTAATGAAGGGCTTAGGAATAGAGGGAGCGGGACAAAGGGGAATAAAGGAGGGGCGATTGCAATTACAGTATCAGAGGTGGAAGCCAAACTTGACCAGCTAAATGGGACTAAATCGGGCGGACCGGATGATCTCCATCCTAGAATATTGAAGGAGCTGGCGCAAGAAATTGCAAGCCCCTTGGCGATAATTTTTAATAAATCTGTAAACTCGGGGGTGGTACCAATGGACTGGAAAATAGCTAATGTGGTTCCTATTTTTAAGAAGGGGGAAAAAAGTGACCCAGGTAACTACAGGCCTGTTAGTTTAACTTCTGTAGTATGCAAGGTCTTGGAAAAAATTTTGAAGGAAAAAGTAGTTAAGGACCTTGAGGTGAATGGCAATTGGGACAAATTACAACATGGGTTTACGAAAGGCAGATCGTGCCAAACCAACTTGATCTCCTTCTTTGAGAAAGTAACAGATTTTTTAGATAAAGGAAATGCGGTGGATCTAATTTACCTCGATTTTAGTAAAGCGTTTGATACTGTGCCGCACGAGGAATTATTGGTTAAATTGGAAAAGATGGGGATCGATATGAAATTCCAGAGGTGGATTAAGAACTGGTTAAAGGGGAGACTGCAGCGGGTAGTACTGAAAGGTGAACTGTCGGGTTGGACGGAGGTCACCAGTGGGGTTCCTCAAGGTTCGGTTTTGGGTCCGATTTTATTCAATCTATTCGTTACTGACCTCAGAACCGAATGTAGGAGTGGGCTGATAAAATTTGCGGATGACACAAAGTTGGGAGGTATTGCCAATTCGGAGAAGGATCGGGATATTCTGCAGGGAGACTTGGATGACCTTGTAAATTGGAGTAACAATAATAGGATGAGATTTAATAGTGAGAAGTGTAAGGTGATGCATTTAGGGATGACTAATAAGAATTTTAGTTATAAGTTAGGGACGCATAGGTTGGAAGTGACGGAGGAGGAGAAGGACCTCGGAGTCCTGGTTGATCGCAGGATGACTATGAGTCGGCAATGTGACGTGGCTGTGAAAAAAGCTAATGCGATTTTGGGATGCGTTAGGCGAGGTATTTCTAGTAGGGACAGGGAGGTGCTGCTTCCGTTATACAAGGCGCTGGTGAGACCTCATTTGGAGTACTGTGTGCAGTTCTGGTCTCCTATGTTTAAAAAGGATGAACTCAAACTGGAACGGGTACAGAGAAGGGCCACTAGGATGATCCGAGGAATGGAAAACCTTTCCTATGAAAGGAGACTCGAGGAGCTCGGTTTGTTTAGCCTAACCAAAAGAAGGCTGAGGGGGGATATGATTGCTCTCTTTAAATATATCAAAGGGATTAATACCAAGGAGGGAGAGGAATTATTTCAGCTCAGTAGTAATGTGGACACGAGAACGAATGGATATAAACTGGCCGTGGGGAAGTTTAGGCTTGAAATTAGAAGAAGGTTTCTAACCGTCAGAGGGGTGAAATTTTGGAACAGCCTTCCGAGGGAAACGGTGGGGGCGAAAGACCTTTCTGGCTTCAAGATTAGGCTTGATAAGTTTATGGAGGGAATGGTTTGAAGGGATAACGTGATTTTAGTCAATTAGGCATTAACGTGCCATCGCGGGTAAAATGAGGGTCCGGCTGTAGAATCTTGCCTGTATGCTCGGGGTTCTGCTGATCGCCATATTTGGGGTCAGGAAGGAATTTTCCTCCAGGGTAGATTGGCAGAGGCCCTGGAGGTTTTTCGCCTTCCTCCGCAGCATAGGGCAGGGGTCGCAGGCTGGAAGATTCTGTTGTGGGTGGGTCAGCTTATGTGGCCTGCATCATGCGGGAGGTCAGACTAGATGACCATATTGGTCCCTTCTGACCTTAAAGTCTATGAGTCTATGAGTTATGTTCCTTTATGATGAGGTCCATTGATTTTTATCTTTGTGCTTTTAGTCTGAGAGCAACTGGGCTGGGAGGTTTCTTTTGTTGGGTCCAATAGTAGGTCTGCTTCAGCTATATTGACAACCTGGGCAGCTTCTGGGACATAGAGGAATATCCCAAAGGCAGCCATGTTTCAGGATTTTATTTTGTTCATGTTCTTTTTGACAGCCTGGTAAATAATTTTGCTTTGTTTCTCCTTGCTATACTTGAAAAAGAAGACTGTAGACTGTTATCTTTAGTGGCAAGGGGTACAACAGCTTCTGAGTTGTCGGGTAAGGGGGGTTGAGCTTTTATGGTAGGATATCCTGTGTATCCTTTGCATTTTTTTGCATATTTTTTAAGTTTAGCGTTGGGGTTTCTGGTGGGAGGGAATTATACTGGTAGAACAGTGGATCAATAAAATATATCAATCCTGATCCTGGAGAGTGAGGGGATAGCTCAGGCTCCTGCCCTGTTTAGTCCTTGACCTCTATACTGTCTGCTCACAATGTCAATTACAGTGGTTGTTTTTGTCATGTGGGCAATTGTCCCCTGGCAACTGGACTAATCATAAAGCACAGTTTAAAAACCACACCCTTCTCAGACTCAAGTATTTTCTTTACCTTTTGCGTATTTCATTCTACTATTTAAAACAGTAGCAAGTCATAATGTTGGTACCACAGCGCAAAGTGGTACTTTCTTCACAATGCTGATCTCAGCCTCCATTTTCATATTTTGTTCCTGTGCTCGAGAGAGAGCTCTATCCTGCCCAACTGGTGAATTTGTAGCCAATTCTGCAGCCACTGAATAAGAGAAAATGTAAAATGGGTTTCCTGTTTTAGCAGTAAACAGTGTTAACCTTTGCTTGGTAGCTAAATGCAGTACATGTCCCATCCCTAATGTTTGTGTTATCTAAGGGGAAAATGGAAAGGAGTTATTTAGAAAACCTCATTAGAGGTGATTTATTTACTAACCTCTGAGTATACAAATGCCTTACCTCTAAATCTTAGCTCTACAAAGACTATTAGCTAAAACTGTGTTTTGATGTAACATAACTAAAAACATTTTTTTTTTAAATCTTCATTCTTAAATAACACCATTTACATAAATAGGGTCCAGCAACTCCACCTCATGACTCTTCTGTTTTTTGCCCAGACAATGAGTCAGCCTCATCCTGTTTGGGCAAAGTATGTTTTCTTCATTAAACACACTATTGCCATTTGAAGAAAATAAGGATAAAAGGGCGGCCTATTCTTTGGGAATCTATTTCATATACCTGGAGGGGAACCCTATTAAAAGTGTAAATGTTCTACCACCAGTCTTTCAACAATTACTAAAACATACAGACCCCTGCAAAACTGGAATGAATGAGATACAAAGCTATTTACAAAAGCGGTGCTCACAAAAATAGACAAGTGACTGTGGGATAGTCAATTTCGCCTGCATGGATTCAAACCTAGCATACGTTACCTATTGTGCTGCTGAAGAACCAAGCTGGAATAGGGTCATTCCTTCTGGATCAAAATGTAAAGTAGGTGTGTTCTTTGGATAATACGTGCCCTGTGGAGTCCTTGGCCCAATTCTAGGGTATACTCTGGCTGTTTTATCAGCATAAAGCAGCACTAAACCCAAAAGATCCAGCCCTCAGAGGATCCCCTCTAGGTAGGAGCATCTTTAAGTGGTGCAGAGCCACTGTTTTGGCACTTATGCTAGCCTGTCTTTGCTGCCACCTTAGGGGAGATGGCTGGATTCCCGGACACCCCTCCAATCCCCAAAAGTCATTGTGGCCCCATAGGGCACTCAAACCTATGCTAGGGGATCAGCTTGGTTTAAAGTGCTTCAAAGACCAGGAATGTTCAAAACACACCTTTTATGGACCCTCCTCCCTCACTTCTATATCTAGTGCAGTGTTTCTCAAATGTGGCCACCGTGGCTGCATGCGGCCACCAGGGGTTTTTCTTGCGGCCACAGTCTTCTGAGTGGTGACTGGGGGAGAGGAAAAGCAGCAGCCCCTCCCTCAGGGCCACCAGCAAGTGCTGGTCCATGCCTCCTGGAGCCACAAACACGGTAAGAGCAGGCAACCAGTGTGAGTTCCCTACCTTCCCAGGGGCGGTGCTGCTCAGGCGTCAGCCCTGGGGTGATGGGTGGCAGGCTCTGGCTGTGCGGCGGCGGGCTCTGGCCCACAGCCACAGGGCTTTGAGCTCTGGCCCCAGAGATCCAGTCCCAGGCTTACCCCCCCACACGTCACCCCAGCCCCTATGCCTCCTCCAGTCCCCTATGCCTCCTCCAGTCCCCTGCTGTGCAGCGGGACTACAGGCTTACCCCCACCCCCATTGCCCCAACCCCCACTGCTGCCTTCAGCCCCCCCATTGCCCCTGGTACTCCCGCCTCCCTACCCACCTCCCCATCCAGGGCTTAATTTGTCGCCCAGCTTGCTGGGGCTGAGTACGTCTGCTGTGAAAATTGATATTAACAAATATACAAATATCATTTTTCACAGTAGCAAACTTACTAACTAGCAAGTCAAAAAAAAATCAGCCAAAAAGCAAAACAAAGCACCTTATTTGTGTTTCTATTCTGTTTATGTCCAGTAAAGAATAGAGACAATTGCACATTATTTTTATTACTGAGTCTGCAAAATAACCCGACATAAATAAATTACAATGATTTAGACACATATATGTGCATATTTATTTGTCTTTCCTAAAGTTAATTAAGTATTTTAGGAAAAATTGTCAGAGTGGACACCAGCAAGAGTTGGTGGCCGCACTCTGAGGCCACCAAAAAATTTGCTGTGAGAACCCCTGATCTAGTGCTCCTCAGCCACAACTGAAGATCATCACCTGGCCCCTAAAGTTCATCCTCTCCTGCCACCCTCTTCCTGCAAGCACAAAGGTTATCAGCTGCAGGCCCTTGTTGCTGGTGAACTCAAAGAAGTAATTTTGGTTCATCTAGCAGACAATATTTGTGTGTTTTATTTTTTATTTACAATAATATGTAATTTCTAATGCAAATTAGGCACAGCCCTCCTGTTCCTAGCAGGTTGCCAACGTACCAGTTGGTCTTTAAAGGCTTAGTCATCCTCTTTTGAAATATTAATTCAAAATGTCTATATTTTTAAAGTTGCTCATTTTCAAAAAGTTCCAGACAGCTGAGTGCAGGAGTCATTTGTACTATAGGCTGATAAGCTAGATCATATGTGGCATTTGTGCCTCTTTAGTTTGGTGTTTAATATGTAGCTACTTCCCATTTTATTCTTGATTTCTAAGCAAAAGTATGGGACTTCTGAAATACAATTGACTGTACTTTTTGTAATGGGTCAGCTTTAGGACTTTTTCACAATGTTTCTATATAACATTCATGTTTGTAAATTACTATTTGTAAAATAACTATTCCTATAGCATATTAAAGAAAACAATGCAACATGATGGCACCTAACATTAAAAAGGTCGTAGAGCAGTTTTTAAACTAAGGGCTGGGGGAAAGCCGATAGGTGCGGAGGAGCACATGGTTCGGACATCCCTTAGGGGAGGATCTATTAATAGAGAATCTCTATGTCCTCGTGAGGACAAGAGAATGGAAAATGATAAAATACAGGCAGGGTCTGATCAGAAAGAGTCAAATAAAAAAGAGTCCCATTTAATTACATTGTGTAATGGCAGACAGCTAAAAGGAGACGAGTTTTTAAAGTGCTTATATACCAATGCTAGAAGTCTAAATAATAAAATGGGTGAACTAGAGTGCCTCGTATTAAATGAGGATATTGTATAATAGGCATCACAGAAACTTGGTGGAATGAGGATAATCAATGGGATACAGTAATACCAGGGTACCAAATATATCAGAAAGACAGAACAGGTCGTGCTGGTGGGGGAGTGGCATTATGTGTGAAAGAAAGCGTAGAATCAAATGAAGCAAAAGTCATAAATGAATCAAACTGTACCACAGAATCTCTATTGATAGAAATTCCATGCTCTAATAATAAGAATATAGTGGTAGAGATATATTACCGATCACCTGACCAGGATGGTGACAGTGACTGTGAAATGCTCAGGGAGATTAGAGAGGCTATTAAAATAAAAAACCCAATAATAATAATGGGGGATTTCAATTATCCCCATATTGACTGGGTACATGTTACCTCAGGACGGGATGCAGAGATAAAATTTCTTGACACCTTAAATGACTGCTTCTTGGAGCAGCTGGTCCTGGAACCTACCAGAGGAGAGGCAATTCTTGATTTAGTCCTAAGTGGAGCACAGGATCTGTTCCAAGAGGTGAAGATAGCTGGACCACTTGATAATAGTGACCATAATATAATCAAATTTAATATCCCTGTGGCAGGAAAAACACCACAGCGGCCCAACACTGTAGCATTTAATTTCAGAACGGGGAACTACACAAAAATGAGGAGGTTAGTTAAACAGAAATTAAAGGGTACAGTGCCAAAAGTGAAATCTCTGCAAGCTGCATGGAAACTTTTTAAAGACAACATAATAGAGGCTCAACTTAAATATATACCTCAAATTAAAAAACATAGTAAGAGAACTGGCAAATGAAGTGCAAAAATACAATTATGAAGGTAAAAAAGAATGTGAGGAACAGTTAGCCAAAGAGACCAAAAAAAATGGCAATTTTTTTTAAGTACATCAGAAGCAGGAAGCCTTCTAAACAACCCGTGGGGCCAGTGGACGATCGAGGTGCTAAAGGAGCACTCAAGGATGATAAGGCCATTGCGGAGAAACTAAATGAATTCTTTGCATCAGTCTTCATGGCTGAGGATGTGAGGGAGATTCCCAAACCTAAGCCATTCCTTTTAGGTGACAGATCTGAGGAACTGTCCCAGTTTGAGGTATCATTAGAGGAGGTTTTGGAACAAATTGATGAATTAAACAGCAATAAGTCACCAGGACTAGATGGTATTCACCCAAGAGTTCTGAAGGAACTCAAATTTGAAATTGCAGAACTACTAACTGTAGTCTGTAACCTATCATTTAAATCAGTTTCTGTACTAGATGACTAGAGGATAGCTAATGTGGTGCCAATTTTTAAAAAGGGCTCCAGAGGTGGTCCCGGCAATTACAGGCCCGTAAGCCTGACTTCAGTACCAGGCAAACTGGTTGAAACTATAATAAAGAACAATATTGTCAGACATATAGATGAACATAATTTGTTGAGAAAGAGTCAACATGGTTTTAGTAAAGGGAAATCATGCCTCACCCATCTACTAGAATTCTTTGAGGGGGTCAACAAGCATGTGGACCAAGGGGATCCAGTGGATATAGTGTACTTAGATCTTCAGAAAGCCTTTGACAAGGTCCCTCACCAAAGGCTCTTACACAAAGTAAGCTGCCACGGGATAAGAGGGAAGGAGCTCTCATGGATTGGTAACTGGTTAAAAGATAGGAAACAAAGGGTAGGTAGAAATGGTCAGTTTTCAGAATGGAAAGAAGTAAATAGTGGTGTCCCCCAGGGGTCTGTTCTGGGACCAGTCCTATTCAACATATTCATAAATGAGCTGGAAAAAGGGGTAAACAGTGAGGTGGCAAAATTTGCAGATGATACAAAATTACTAAAGATAGTTAAGACCCAGGCAGACTGCAAAGAGCTACAAAAGGATCTCTCAAAACTGGGTGACTGGGCAACAAAATGGCATATGAAATTTAACGTTGATAAATGCAAAATAATGCACATTGGAAAGCATAATCCCAACTATACATATAAAATGATGGTTCTAAATTAGCTGTAACCACTCAAGAAAGAGATCTTGGAATCACTGTGGATAGTTCTCTGAAAACATCCACTCAATGTGCAGCAGCCGTCAAAAAAGCAAACAGAATGCTGGGAATAATTAAGAAAGGGATATATAATAGGACAGAAAATGTATGCCCACATCTTGAATACTGTGTGCAGATGTGGTCTCCCCATCTTAAAAATGATATATTCAAATTGGAAAAGGTTCAGAAAAGGGCAACAAAAATGATTAGGGGTATGGAACAGCTTCTGTATGAGGAGAGATTAATAAGACTGGGAATTTTCAGCTTGGAAAACAGACGGCTAAGGGGAGATATGATTGAGGTTTATAAAATCATGACTGGTGTAGAGAAAGTAGATAAGGAAGTGTTCTTTACTACTTCTCATAACACAAGAACTAGGGGTCACCAAATGAAATTAATAGGCATCAAGTTTAAAACAAATAAAAGGAAGTATTTCTTCCCACAACACACAGTCAACCTGTGGAACTCCTTCCCAGAGGATGTTGTGAAGGCCAAGACCATAACACGGTTCAAAAAAGAACTAGATAAATTCATGGAGGATAGGTCCATCAATGGCTATTAGCCAGGATGGGCAGGAATGGTGTCCCTAGCCTCTGTTTGCCAGAAGCTGGGAATGAGTGACAGGGGAAGGATCACTTGATGATTACCTGCTCTGTTCATTCCCTCTGGGGTACTTGGCACTGGCCACTGTCGTAAGACAGGATACTGGGCTAGATGGACCTTTGGTCTGACCCAGTATGGCCATTCTTATGTTCTTCTGATAGCACTGTAAGGCCAAATCCTGCTCATGAGATTTCTATGGGATCACGAACATGAGCAAAGTACGCAGAATCTGACCCTTATTTTGAATTGTACCTTTCATAAAACTTTCTCATAATAAATTAGAGTTAAATATTACCAGTGGGAAAGACTTATAGGCCAGGGAGAATATATATGTTTTCAGGGAAGATTTGAAAAGTGATGTAAGAGTTGATGAGGTGAAGAGATATAGAAAGTCTACTCCAAATGTCTAAAACTGCTCTCACTCCAACTGGGAGGGTTGGTATGTGGGTGGGTAGTGAGAGGATGAGGTAAGAAGGTCTGCCTTAAGCTTTTGGTTTTACCTAGCCAAGATAGGCAGAGGGTATGTGGAAAGGGAGGAGTCATTAAACTGTTGAAAGAGATTTACAATTAAGCATCATCCTCATAAAAGGGGTCATTATAGTTACACTGTTAAGAGTTAGGAACAGTTAGACAGAAAAGACCAGTGGGTCCTTAGAGGGCAGAGATAGGTAGAAAAGGAAATTGAGATTGGTGGATCTCCATAAAAGACAAGTCTTGTCACAGAGCAGGAACCACTGTTGAGAAAGTGAAAGTGTGGTTAAGTGAGGTAGGTAAAAGTAAAACTGAGACAAGAGGGAATTGATATATAGAAGCTATAGAAGAGGTCCAAATGAGTGGAGTGGTCCACAGCCATCAAAGGGAACACTTAGGTCTCTGAGAAAAAACGATGAGCTATGGGCAGCAGAAGGAGGAAGTCACTAACTATAAAAAGAAAGTGACTTCCATATTATGGCCGGAGTGAAACCCAGTCTGAAATTGGTCAAGGATAATATTGTAAGACAGGTGCTTGGAAAGATTAGAGGAGGAGATTTTCTTGAGCACTTTGTTATGAGGTAAAAGTCTGTGCATAGTGGTGTTTGGAGGAGGTTCTTTTCTAATGCATAATTTTAGGAAGGTCCAGGGAGGCAAGGAAAGGAAAAAGAAAGTAGACACAGGGGCAAGGAAGGAGAAGTTATCAGTCTTGAGTCGTTATCACAAATTAGAGAGACCTTAGATTGAAAGAGAGAAATGAAATTCTTTTCAACTTTACAAGAAAATACTGGGAAGCGAGAGTAAGCAGGCTGGATGGAGAGGAGAATTACTGATATGGAAATGGAGCAATGGTTACCAGCACACTTGGAAGTGAGGAAGGAAAATAAATTAGACTGAATTTGCAATGGTAGAGCATCCCTGTGGAGTTGTTGATGAGATTTACAGCTCTCCTAGCAGACAGAGATGGGACTGGAAAGGAGATGAATACCTGATCTGGATTCAATTTCTTCACAAATCTACTGATAATGAAGGGATTCCGAATCATTTGAATAATAATTTGGGAATGTCACAATGAAATGCCACTATCTGTCAAGTCCTGTTACTGGTCTCTTAGAGTTTAAAATTAGCCAATTAGGCAAGTTCTGGTACAAACCCCTCCCTTTTCACTTTATTCTGGATGCTGTGGGGGAAAAGTGCAATACGGTCTTCTGAGAGTTATCCTTAGTTTGTGACTCTACCTCAAGAAAAACCAACTCCAAAGGCAAAGGGCACAAAGCCATAATCTCTTGAGGCAAGGTAGTGTCAGGCTACTCCATGTCTGATATGAGGAAGCATGTAGAAATCAACCACCTGGGGGAATGGCAAGATACCATGTAGAAGGGCAGGGAGCATCACGTCTTTAGAATTGCCATCCAGCCTCAGGCAAGAACAGGTCAGAGAACTATAGAATAATATGCAGCTCATAGATGGTCTTGGGAAAACTGATTTCCCAGAGGCAAAGAGAATTCACATTGCCCTACAGTAAGTGAGCTGATGGCTGTAAATAACCAGTTAATTTTTCTGTGGATGCTCTGGGCAGTTTCTGAAGCTCTGGACTCTCATTTCTGGTTCTTCTCTTGCAAATTCTTTGCTAACCTTGTTATCGCTGATACATAGGAAAAAGTGCATCATGTAATTTCTGGTAAAGGCCACTACAAATTATTAAGACTACTGAGGGCATAGGGATACAAAAAGAAAAACACCATCATGAAACATAGATTGTTTGCCAAGGTTCTGACATATACAGTGGAAGGTCATGTATGCCAATGAAAGCTTGAGGTATGGGAAATAGTCCAGTTTTATGGGGATAGGTTGAAAGCAGCAGATAGGACACAGTATATGATATGTATGAAAATAAACGGACAAGAGGAGACAAGGTCATTCTGAGGAGCAGTAGAGAAGTCTTCAAACATAATCAGGAAGTGCTTGGTGATGATATGAACAACACAGAAAATTTTGTTGATAGATTTAATGAAAGAATAGGTAGAATACACTGAATAAAGAATGGTGTCAAGTATATTGTGACTTTATCCTCACCACACAACTATTTCAAATTTGATGACAATATATACCTCCAGACCAGTGGCACTGCTATGGGCACCCGCATGGCCCCATAATATGCCAACTTTTTTATGGCTGACCTGGAACAACGCTTCCTCAGCTCTCGTCCACTCATGCCCTTTCTCTACCTACGCTACATTGATGACATCTTCATCATCTGGACCCATGGGAGGGAGACTCTGGAAAAATTTCACCACAATTTCAACAGCTTCTACCCCACCATCAACCTCAGCCTGGACCAATCTACACGGGAGGTCCACTTCCTAGACACCACGGTGCAAATAAGTGACGGTCATGTTAACACCATCCTATACCGAAAACCCACCGACCGCTATGCCTACCTTCATGCCTCCAGCTTCCATCCCGGACACACCACACGATCCATTGTCTACAGCCAAGCACTGAGATACAACCGTATCTGCTCCAACCCCTCAGACAGAGATCAACACCTACAAAATCTTCACCAAGCATTCTCAAAACTACGATACCCGCATGAGGAAATAAGGAAACAGATCAACAGAGCCAGACGTGTACCCAGAAGCCTCCTACTGCAAGACAAGCCCAAGAAAGAAACCAACAGAACTCTACTGGCCATCACATAGAGTCCCCAGCTAAAACCTCTCCAATGTATTATCAGTGATCTATAACCCATCCTGGACAATGATCCCTCACTTTCACAGGCCTTGGGTAGCAGGCCAGTCCTCGCCCACAGACAACCTGCCAACCTGAAGCATATTCTCACCAGTAACCACACACCGCACCATAGTAACTCTAACTCAGGAACCAATCCAGGCAACAAACCTCAATGCCAACTCTGCCCACATATCTACACCAGCGACACCATTACAGGACCTAACCAGATCAGCCACACCATCACCAGTTCATTCACCTGCACGTCCACCAATGTAATATACGCCATCATGTGCTAGCAATGTCCCTCTGTTATGTACATTGGCCAAACTGGACAGTCCCTACGTAAAAGGATAAATGGACACAAATCAGATATTAGGAATGGCAATATACAAAAACCTGTAGGAGAACACTTCAACCTCCCTGGACACACAATAGCAGATTTAAAGGTAACCATCCTGGAGCAAAAAAACTTCAGGACCAGACTTCAAAGAGAAACTGCTGAGCTTCAGTTCATCTGCAAATTTGACACCATCAGCTCAGGATTAAACAAAGACTGTGAATGGCTAGCCAACTACAAAAGCAGTTTCTCCTCCCTTGGTGTTCACACCTCAACTGCTAGAAGAGGGCCTCATCCTCCCTGATTGAACCTCGTTATCTCTAGCCTTACTCACTCTTGCTTGCATATTTATACCTGCCCCTGGAAATTTCCACTACATGCATCTGAAGAAGTGGGTATTCACCCACGAAAGCTCATGCTCCTATACGTCTGTTAGTCTATAAGGTGACACAGGACTCTTTGCTGCTTGAATAAAGAATGTTGTAGTTGATGAGATCACTAGAATGTTGATGGGTATGGGTGAGAGACTTTGCAACTGAAAGAAGAATAGAGGTCCTGGTTAATTTTTTTCAAATGATATGTTCAAGTGGCGAAGGAGAGGTTACTCATCTTGTGCAGTAATTGGAGTTCTTTGAGATGTGTGTCCCAATGAGTGCTCCACTTCAGGTGCACACATGCCCCTGCACCTTGGATCAGAGATTTTTGTAAGCAGTGCCCCTCCCTTTTGCCTGCGCATGCACTCAGTACATTCTCGTGCCCCGTTGCAAGGATTTAGAGCTGCACAAGTGAACTGCTCTCAGATCCTTCTCTACCTCAGTGTCCTGCAGAGGAAGCTCCAAAGCAGAGGGGAAGGAGGGCGGTAGTGGAGCACCCACAGGGGAATGTAGCTTGACCTCCAGTTACTACACAAGGTGAGTAGCCTCTCCTTCTTCGAATAGTGTTCCTATTGGTGCTGCACTTCAGGTGACTTCCGAGCAGTATCTCCACAGGTAGGAGGGATCTTGGAACAGAGTCTAATACTGAAGACAGAACTGCATTGCTAACTGCAGCATCTGATTTAAAGGCATGAATCAACATATTGTGGTTGGAGAGAATATGTACTGAAGTTCAAATTGCAGTTCTGCAAATTTCAGCTACTGTTAACATCCTTGAGTAATGCCATAGAAGTAGACTACGATCTAGAATGGGCTAATGCTCCCGAAGGAGGTTGAATATTGGCAGAATCATAACATGAAATAATACACCCAGAAATCCATCTTGAAAGTCTCTGGGTGGAAATTGTTGATTCCTTAGATCTGTGCGCAATTGAAACAGACTGGGAAACTTTCTGAATGGTTTGGTTCTGTCAAAATAGAAAGCTAATCCCCTTTTGACATCCAAAGTATGGAAGGCAGATTCCTGCCTAGTCTCATTTGGTTCCGGGGAAAAAAACGAGACATGAATGGTCTGGTTAATATGAAATTCAGAAGACACCTTAGGTAGAAATTTGGTATGTGGTTGCAATAATACCTTTTCCTTGAAAAACACTGTAAAAGGAAGTTCTGCCATTAAATCCCCCCTGTTCTCTGATCCTCCAGGCAGAAGTGGTGGCCACCAAGAAAGCTGTTTTCATGGATAGATGAAGCAGCAAACGTGTTGCTAAAGACTCAAAGGAGCATTTCATAAGACAGTTATGGACAAAATTCAAGTCCCATAGTGGGTCCTGTTCTCTAATCTGTGGGAAAAGATCCATTAGTCCCCTGAGGAATCTTGATGTTGTAGGGTGAGCAAAAATCCAAAACCTTCCATGGATGAGTTTAAGACTCTTATAGCTACCAAGTGAACCTTTACAGAACTCATAGCGATACCTGATATTTTAAATTCCAACAGGTAGTCCAAGACAGTTGAAAGAGGAGAGTGAACAGGAGAGACTTATTTTTCTGTTATTTAACAATATTTGTTGTACCTCTGTTGGACAGGAAGTCTCTATCCCCGAGAACCATCCAGGAATGATGCCCGGAGTTGCAGAATTTCAAAGTTTGGGTGAAGAATCTGATTGTGATTCAGAGACAATAGACAGCAAATGACTGGAAGTCTTAGTGGTGGATGAGAAGCAAGTTGAACAAGGTAAGGCTACCAAACTTGTCATGGCCAAATCAGTGCAATTAAAATGACCTTGGCCCTGTGTTGTTCAGTACCTTGAAAAGTAATGGTGTTGGTGGGTATGTGAAAAGAAGATTCTTATCCATGAAATAAAGGAGGCATCCCCTATTGATTGAGGGTCAAGTTCCCCTCTCAAGCAAAATTTCTTGCACTTTGTGTTGGTGGCACTTGGAAAGATGTCCACTTTTCGAACCCTCCAGGTTACAAATATGCAGTTGAGGACTCGTGAATCCACCTGCCATTTGTAATTCTGGGAGAAGTGCCTGCTGAGGTTGTCAGCTGTAGTGTTCTGTATATCAGGAAGGTAAGAAGTTGAGATGACAATCTGGTTTGCAAAGCACTAATTCCAGAGCTATTGCTTCATCACAAAGTGAGGAGAACCGTGCCCTACCCTCATGATTGATGTAGAACATGCAGGCCATGCTGTCCATCATAATCTTGAGAGATTTTGCTCTGATCAAAGGAAGGAAGTGAATTCAAGCATTTATGACTGCTCCCAGTTCTAAAAGGTTCATGTGAAGAAGATGTTCTTGGGATGACCATTTGCCCTGGATTGTATGCAACCCTAGATGTGCCCCCCATCCCAAGATGGATGCATCTGATGTTATAATGATGGTAGGAGGAGCTTGGAGAAAAGGGACTCGCGCACAGACCTTGGAAGGGTTCTTCCACCAGTTGAGTGACTCTAGAATCCAATGGAGAACAGACACCTGCTTATCCAGACTGTGCTTGTCCAGTACATAAACAGTCCTGAGCTATCTCTGGAAACATCAAAGATGTAATCTGTTGTGTTGGATTACGAAGACGCAAGCTGCCATATGACCTATTAGTTGGAGACAATTTCTTGCCAAGGTCTGGGACTTATCTGAATCCTCGAGAAGAGATATTTTAGGGTGACAAACCTGTCCATAGATAGGTAAGCCTTGGGTGTCACTATATCCAGAGAAACTCCTATGAAATCTATCCACTACGCTGGTGTCAAAGCAGACTTTTCGAGATTGAGTTGGAGGCCTAAACTGTGAAACAGAGACCATATTATTTGTACTGCCAACAGGAGCTCTTAGTAATATCAACCCCCGAATAAGATCAAGATGAGGGAAGATGATTATTCCTAGTTGATATAAGTGGGAGGCTACGACCGCTATGATCTTTGAGAATACTCTTAGGGCAGAGGAGAGGCTGAAAGGGAGCACACTGTCCTTGAAGTGGTCATGGTTGACTATGAAACGAAGAAACTTCTTGTGAGAGGGGTGAATTGTGACATGAAAATACACATCCTGAAGGTTGAGTCACACACCAATCACCTGAATCTAGGAAGGGAATTATAGCTGTGAGAGTCACCATCCTGAATTTCTGCTGTTTTGTGTAATTGTTTAGATGTTTGAGATCTAATATTGGTCTCCATTCCCCCTTCATTTTGGGAACCAAAAGTACTTGGAATCGAACCTCTTTCCCCTGTGCTGAACTGGAACTAGTTCTATGGCTCCAAAGCATAGAAGAGGAGCAGCAGCGCAGGTGCCAGCAAACAGAGCTGAATACAGGTGAGTTTGAGTGGGAGTTCAGTGGATGAGAAGGGAGAAGGCAAGCCCCTGTTCCTTAAGGGAAGTGAGTTTTTGTGTGGTTTGTTTTTTGTGTTTGTGTTTTTGTGGTGGGGGGTTGGTTCAGTTTGCAGGGACTAGTAGGAGGAAGTGTATTGTGAGAGAAGCAGAGCCCTGATTAGGGGGCAGGGCTTCCCTGATTAGGGAGTGGGGCTTCCCTGATTAGGGGCTTATAAAGGCAGCAAAGCAGCCAGGAGGCAGTACGGGAGCAGTGTTACAGAAGCCACCTGAAAACAGGGGAAACAGACAGGCTTGTCACCAGACCTGATCTGGAGAACAGAAGGGTGTGCTGTCTGCCGGGAGATAAGATATGGGATGTGGACCTGAGGCTGAAGGGGATCTTATGGGAGCAGGAAAGAATCCACTGATTGTCCTTCACGTGGGAACAAATGATACAGCTAGATTGTCATTGGAATGTATCCAGGGAGACTATGCCAGGCTGGGGAAAATGCTTAAAGAAATGGAGGCTCAGGTGATCTTCAGTGGGATTCTACCTGTCCCTACAGGAGGAGAATGAAAGCAAGACATGACTGTGATGATCAACAGATGGCTCAGGCAGCGGTGCCATAAGGAGAGCTTTAGGATGTTCGGCCACTGGGAGGCCTTCATGGACAGAGGACTGTTCTCATGGGATGGACTCCATCTGAGTAGGGAGAGAAATAGATTGGGATGGAGGTTAACATAACTAATTAAAAGGACTTTAAGCAAGGAACTTGGGAGAGACGGTTGGGAGATGCTCATGTAATCTCCATGCCTGATTATAATATTGAGTGGGAAGAAAATCAAAAAAGAGAGAATATAGCAATGGAGAAAGGAACAATAGTGGGAAGGAGAATGGACCTTAAGAAGAAAGATAGTGCTGATACTAGAGAAGCTAACAGTCTGGTTAGTAGAATGGCTATAACCTATTGGGTGAGGAATCTGGGCAGAGCCAACCAGAAACAACTAAGATGTTTGTACACCAGTGCAAGGAGCCTGGGGAACAAAATGGAGGAAGTAGAACTACTGGTGCAGAAAGTAAAACCAAATGTTATAGGGATAACAGAAATATGGTGGAATAACAGTCATGACTGGAGTATAGGTATTGAAGGGTATGTGCTGTTCAGGAAAGCCAGAAATAAAGGTAAATTTGGTGGAGTAGCATTGTATATTAATGATCAGGTAGACTGTAAAGAAATTAGAAGTGATGGAATGGATAAGATAGAGTCTGTTTGGGTCAAAAAGCACCTTGGGGAAGAAAGCTACCAGGGGTACCCCTGGCATAATGCTTGGGGTATGCTGTGGACCCCAGAATCTGATTTTGATATGAATAGAGTCCTCTTTAAAGTTTTTAATGAAATAAATACTACTGGGAATTGTGTGATTATTGGAGACTTTAACTTCCTAGATATAGATTGGAGGACAAGTACTACTAATAATAGCAGGGCCAAGATTTTCCTGGATGTGATAGCTGACAGATTTCTTAACCAAATAGTCGCTGAACCAACATGAGATGATGCCATTTTAGATTTGGTATTGGTGAGTAGAGAGGCTTTCATAGAAGAACTGGTTGTAGGGGACAACCTTGGTTCGAGTGATCATGAGATAGTTCAGTTTAAACTAAATGGAAGGATAAACAAAAATAGATCTGCAACTAGAGTCCTTGATTTCAAAAGAGCAAACTTTAAAAAATTAAGGGAATTAGGGAAGAGGACTGGACTGAAGAACTCAAAGATCTGAATGCAGAGGAGGCTTGGAATTGTTTAAGTCAAAGTTGCAGAAACTATCTGTAGCTTGCATGCCAAGCAACGGGAAAAATTTGTAGGGAAGGGTTGCAGACCAAGCTGGATGAGCAAGCATCTCAAACAGGTTATTAAGAGAAAGCAAAAAGCCAACAAGAAATGGAAGAGGAGATGGATCAGCAAGGAAAGCTACCTCTTGGAGGTCAGAAAGTGAAGGGATGAAGTGAGAACTGCCAAAAGCCAAGCAGATTTGGACCTTGCAATGGAAATTAAAACCAACAGTAAAAGATTCTATAGCCATAAAAAATAAAAAGAAAATAAGGAAAGAAAACAAATACTTTGCCTAGTTTTTAAAAAGGATAATGAGAGCTTAGGAGTAGTGGCAGGGTGGCCAATGGGGATGAAAATATGGACGCAGAAATGACCACATCCGAGGTGGAAGTCAAACTCAAACAGTTTAATGAGACTAAATCGGGGCCCAGATAATCTCCATCCAAGGAACTGGCACATGAAATTGCAATCCCAATAGCAAGAATTTTTAATGAATCTGTAAACTTGGGGTTCAGACCCTCTGACTGGATAATTGCTAATATAGTATTTTTTAAGAAAGGGGGAAAAATGATCCAGAAAACTACAGCCCTGTTAGTTTGACCTCGATTGTATGCAAGGTCTTGGAATAAATTTTGAAAGAGGTAAAAGATAATTGTGATCAAATACAACATGGTTTTCAAAAGGTAGATTGTGCAAGACCAGCCTGACCTCCTTCTTTGAGTAGATAACTGATTTTTTTAGACAAAGGAAATGCAGTAGATTTAATCTACCTGAATTTAAGTAAGGCATTATATACAGTTCCACATGGGAAATTATTAGTTAAATTGGAGAAAATGGGGATTAATATCAGAATTGAAAGGTGAATAGGGAACTGGTTAAAAGGGATACTACAACAGGTCATATGGAAAGGTGAACTATCAGGCTGGAGGCAGGTTACTGGTGGAGTTCCTCAGGGATTGGTGTTGGGACCAATCTTATTTGACATTTTAATTTTTTGTAAATTTCCATTGTTGGTGTGTGAGAGTCTTGTGCACAGTTGTCAGAGAATATTTTCCCTCCGAAGAACCTGTTGGGGTGGTCTGAGAGCCTTCTCTTGTCAAGAGTCGCTGCATGCTGGTGTAAGAGCCCAGAGCCGCCCCCCGACCCTGCTCAGTTCCTTCATACTGGATAGAGTCTGATGGAGACGGGAAGGCGGGTGGGTTATGGAATGAACATGTTCAACACATCTCAAAGAACAACAGTTACAGAAAGGTAGGTAACCATTTTTTCTTCTTCAAGTGCTTGCATGTTCCCATTCCGTTGTAGGTGACTCACAAGCAGACAAACGTGGAGGTGGTCTTGGAATCTACCTGAACAGTAACTGTAAGACAACCCATCTGAAACTGGAATCATCCCTGGACTGATGGGAAATGGCTTAATGAAAAGCAAAAGTGTGGACAGATGACCAAGTTGCTGCTTTACAAATGTCTATGACAGATACTTGTGCCAAGAAAGCCACTGATGTTGCTGCACTTTAGTAGAATGTGCCAGTACTCCAGCTGGTGGAACTATATTAGTCGACTGGTAGCAAAAACGAAAGAATGAGGAGATCCAGGATGAAACCCTTTGAGTAGACACTCGACTGCTCTTAGCTCTGTCTGAAATCGCAATGAACAACTGAGTAGAAGACCTAAAGGACATAGTACGCTCCAGGTAGAAAGCTAGAGCCCTTCTCACATCCAGTGGATACAGTTTCTCTCTTCATCTGTATTAGCATGAAGTTTCAGAAAGAAAGTCAGCAAATAGATTGCCTGGTTAACGTGAAAATTAGAGACTACCTTAGTGAGAAATTTGGGGTGAGACTGAAGATAAACTTTATGCCTGTGGAAAACTGCATACTAGGGCTTTTAACTCTTCTACCCTGCCTGTTTATGTATAACACAGCTGCAGAGTTGTCTGTTAGAAAATAAATTCTTTCCTCTATGTGGGGGAGGAAGGCTGAGCAGACTAGACATATCACTCTTCGCTCCTGGACATTTATATGAGTCTTTAGATCTTGAGATTACTAGAGACCTTGAGTGTGCAGGACCCCATATGAGTTCCCCAACCCAGGGATGATGCATCTGTGACTAGAAAGAGGGTTGGTAGAGGGGGAACAAACAGGACCCCCATGCAAACTTTCAGAGAATCCATCCACCAATCCAAAGATGATAAAACTTACTTTGGCATTCAAACCACTTTGTCCAAACGATAATGACTTGGGGCATACACTGAAGCTAGCCAGGTCTGCAGCTTTCTGAGATGCAGCCTGGTGTGCTGAACTAATACAAGCTGCCATGTGGACCAGGAGATTGAGACAGCTGTGTGCTGTGGTGAGAGGGTATGCTTTCAGCTGCAGCACTAGGTCTCATAACATTTTGAACCTGCATTGCATACCAAGGCCTTGGCCTTTGTGGAGTCTAAGACTGCCCCAATGAACTTTTTCTCTGTACTGGTTTTAGGATTGATTTGACTCGATTTACCCAGTGTGTTGAACATGGTGAGGACGGTGGATATGCTGGATAACACTTGAGCCTCAGACCAACCTCTGATCAACCGGTCATCCAGGTACAGGAATACATGGATTTCTAATTTTCATAGATGTGCTGCCACATAGAAGTGCTCGGTCATGAACTTCATGAACACTCAAAGAGCAGCTGAAAGACCGAATGAAAGAACTGTGCACTGCCAATGGTATCCATTCACCAAGAATCTGAGAAACGTCCAATGGTTGTGGTGTATTACGACACGGAAGTACATTTCATTTAAGATGAGGACAACATACCAGTCCCCCTGTTCCAGGAAGGGAATAACTGAAGCTAGGGTAACCATGAGGAATTTTATTTTCTTCAGGAATTTGTTCAACTCTCTTAGATCTAAAATAGGCCTGAGATCCCCTTTTGCCTTGGGAATGAGGAAGTAATTAGAATAGAAGTCTTTCCTCCTGAGGCACAATGGGACTTCCTCTATGGCCCCTGCCTGAAGAAGAGACTGGACCTCCTGTTGAAGGACAATCTTGTGAAAAGGGACAGGAAAGGGGGGAATGGGAAAGAGGGATTGAAATGAACTGGAGGGTATATCCCAGTTCCACAATGCTTAAGAGCCACCGATCCGATGTTACTGGACCCAAGCACTTAGGAAGTGGGATAAGTGATTGGTAAACAAAAGGTGGGGAAATGATGGAATTATAACTGTTACACTGCCCTGGACCAACCCATCAAAATGGCTGTTTGGATGAGGTGGCTGGATGGGATGAGCTCACTGATGCTAAAGAGGAGGATGGTGGAGCACACCTCCTATAACTCCCCGCCCTTTCCCCTGGGAGGATCTTGGGATCAAGGAGCAAAAACTTGGTGCCTGTATGGCTGCTGTGGACAAAACTGTTTCCTTCACTGGATTATAGATTCTAAGAGATTTTAGTGTTGCCCAGAAAGCTTTTATCTGTTTTTTCTGAAAACAAGGGATCTTCAAAATGGTCTGCTGGACCTCTGATGTAACCCAGATGACTCGAACCTCAAACACCTTCTCATAGTAATAGCTGATGCCATGGTTCAAGCATCTGAATCTGCACTAACTGTCCTGGAGAGCAGTGCTGATGACCAGCTTACCTCCTCTTTCACCATTACTATAAACTCCTGCCTACAGTCCTCTGGTAACTTCTCTCTAAATTTTATAATGTTTTCCCAGAGAGTGAAGTCATAGCAACTCAGGACTGCCTGATGGTTTGCAATCCTGAGTCACATTCTTCCTGAGGAATAAAGTTTGCAACCAAACAGATCCAGCCTCTTTGAATTTTTGTCTTTTGGCATTGAGGCTTTTCTCTCCCACTCATTGGCAACTGCCACTACAAGGGAATCCAGAGGAGATTGAGAGTAACAATGGTCATATATCTTAGAGGGGACATAGTACACCTCCTCTCAGCTTATTTTGCTGGGGAAGGCAAGGAGGGAAGTGTCTGCCAAAGTGCTTTGACTGGCTCCATAGTGGCTTCTTTAATTGGCAGAGCCACGCTGGCAGAGGCCACTGATACCACAATGTCCACCAACTTGTGAGACCTTTCACACACCTCCTCTCCCTTAATGTCGAGCACAGAGGCCACCCTTCTCAAAAGCTCTCAGTGAGCTCTGTGATCCTCCGGTAGTGGTGAATCACTTTCCATCTCAGCAGCTTTATCTGGTGATGAGGAAGAGGATGTCACAGGCTTTTGAGGTGGTGACTGATCTATGTCTTGCAGTGAAGAAGCTGCCTGAGTGACTTCTGGCTGGTCACTACCAACATTGGTATCGGGAACTGGAGAATAATGCCCTTAGGGCCAATGCCCCCACAGTGCTCTTGAAGACAGTGGAGGCTAAGTCCTAGCTGGACGGGGGATGCTGCACTGTTACCAGAACAGCCAACTGATATGGGCCTGGACACATCCTTGCCCTAACTCTTGATCCTTAGAAGGAGGCCAATGCCGAGGTTGCTGCATGGCCAATGGTCCACAAGACACTGATGCGGGTGGGGGGGGCGGGGGAGAGGGAGAGGTATGTTCCCTGTTCTAGATGGGATACAGATGACCTCAACTCTAAGTCTGAAGAAGAAGTGTCTGATACTTCTGACAATGGAGGGCAGAACCAGTTGGGAATGGAGAGAGGTAGCCCGAGCCCGGGGATGGTTGTATCAGGGATACCATTGTTGAGTTGCCTCTCAATTGCACTAGCTTTTGCGGATGCTTGGAAGGTAACAGTACCGCAGGCTCTTGATGTGGTGAGGTAGGATCTGCAGGCATTGGTAACCTTCTTGTACTGCCAGTGATACCAGTACTGAGAGGCTAAGAAGATCTCTGGCAGCTGTGTATGCCTCCGGGGTGATTGTAAGCGGCACTATCTGATGGCGCCACAAAGATCTTTCAGGGGACAGCCTCAATGGACCTGGCACAGGTTTCAGAGGCAGCGATACCCTCCTCTTAGGTGACGTGCTCCAGGGAGAACCTCTCCCCCAAATGGTTTGCAGAGTCTCTGCCTGCATTTGGCTTCGGTACTGACACACTTGATCAAGGTACCAAACCTGAGCAAGACCTAAATCTTTTCTTCAGAACTGGTGAATGGGACCAAGAAGCCACAGATATCTCTGGAAGGGTACTCTGCACTTAAACTGATGTACTTGCGGCGCTTTCTCCATATGATGACTCCTTGGATGGCAAAGTGCTGCCTCCATAAGTAAGCACTTGAGCCTCACTGCTTTGTCTTTCTTTGAGTGGGGCTTGCATCCTTTAGAAATATGACAGTTGTTACTAATGTGGGGTTCTCCCAAACATTTTAAGCAGCCCAGGTGTGTGTTGCTAACAGGCAGAGGGTTAGCGCAAGTCTGGCATAACTGAAACCCCAGGAAGTGAGGCACTGTTCCAGTACTAATCCTGGTACCAAAAAAATTTTTTTTTAAAGACATTAAACAAAATCCTAGCATTAAAAACGAGCTAAAACTAACTAATTTCTAACATCAAAAACAGGATATATACAGAAAAGAGTGAGGGAAGCACTTGCTGCAAGAAGTCTGGAATTGTTTCAACAACTGTTGCTGGTGGTAAGAAGGAACTGCGGGGAATCAGGAGCAGCTCTGACCTCTTATACCAGCATGCAGTGGCGTGTGGTGATAGAGGGTGCTTGGACCACCTTGACAGGTACAGCTGAGGGGAAAAAATTCTCCAACAACTGTGCACAAGATGTGCACACACCTACAATGGAATGGACATGTGCAAACACTCGAAGAAGAATATTTTATAATCACACATGATCTCTCAAATGCTTTCACATTTCTGTTGTGAGGATCCAATGACTACAGTACTTTTAACTTCAAAAAGATAGAAACCCTGAACAAAGCTATAACAAACTAACATGACTGATTGGCAGGTGGCACAGTAAATGTGTGTGTGTGTGTGTATACACATCTATGCATACACACATAATTGATGAATGAGCTAGATCCATGTAGGACCTATTAGTATATTTCCTTATATATCATTGTAATTCATTTATTCATAGTTTTAACCTTTGTAAGAACATCAGTTATTTAAATGAGTAGACAGGTAAACGACATCAACAAAACTGCAGTGTTTAATGTTGAAGATAACTGACATGCATGAAGTCATTGTATTAAAATATTGTTTTCCCTATTGTTTAGCACAGATGGTGCTGGTAATTAATATTGTGCTATTTTTTCATCAGGGGATTCCCTGATTACAAAATTCACACAGTATGTAATAAACTGCTACATTACACTGTATGAATAAATGATTTATGATTTATATATTTATTAATGATAAATCCAAGATGCAAATTATGTAATGCTTCAAAATTTTAGAAGTTGTATTATTCAAAATACCATTTATGTTAACAAATTCCATAGTTTATGAAATATTGTGTACTATAAAATATACTCTGTTGTTTACTTCTGTCTTTTCCAAGGGTTCTATTTAAGTGTTCTCTCATGGAAGAAGGACAACTTATCAAACAGAGAAAACTTCTATTTTAACAAGAGCTTTATCAAGCAGAAATGCTGCATAATCTTATTTGCCATGTAAGGTATTAGAAATGGCTTCCGTTTAGTATTAGGCCAAGCTATTCAGTAGGAAACTCATGCAGGCCATGAAAATATCTTTTTTTTCTGCAAAAACAATGAGGAGTACTTGTGGCACCTTAGAGACTAAAAAATTTATTTGGGCATAAGCTTTCGTGGGCTAAAACCCACTTCATCAGATGCATGGAGTGGAAAATACAGTAGGCAGGTACATATACACAGTACATGAAAAGATGGGGGGTCAGTGCTAACGAGACAATTCAATTAAACTGGAAGTGGGCTATTCTCAACAGTAGAATACCAAGGGAGGAAAAATCACTTTTGTAGTGGTAATGAGGCCAATGTAAATAGGGTGGCCCATTTCAAACAATTGACAAGAAGGTGTGAGTAACAGTAGGGGGAAATTAGTATGGGGAAATTAGTTTTTGTAATGACCCATACACTCCCAGTCTTTATTCAGGCCTAATTTGATGGTGTCCAGTTTGCAAATTAATTCCAGTTCTCCAGTTTCTCTTTGGAGTCTGTTTTTGAAGTTTTTGTTGTTGAAGAATTGCAACTTTTAAGTCTGTTATTGAGTGTCCAGGGAGATTGAAGTGTTCTCCGACGGGTTTTTGAATGTTATACTTCTTGATGTCTGATTTGTGTCCATTTATTCTTTTGCATAGAGACTGTCTGGTTTGGCCAATGTACATGGCAGAGGGGCATTGCTGCAGGGCCGGCTCTAGCATTTTTGCCACCCCAAGCACCAAAAAAAGAAAAAAGCCGCGATCGCGATCGGTGGCAATTCGGCGGCAAGTCCTTCGCTCCGAGAGGGAGTGACGGCCCCGCCGCCGAATTGCCGCCGAACGTCCGGATGTGCCGCCCCCCTCTTCATTGGCCGCCCCAGGCACCTGCTTGCTACGCTGGTGCCTGGAGCCAGCCATGATTGCTGGCACATGATACTGATACTTCCTACCGAAGGCATCATGGGTAGAGAATTAAGGCTAAATTTATCTGCCTTAACACTCCATGAGCCTAATACAGGAGGATCAAAAAATGAACCATGTGCCATTAAAATATATTTTTATTCCATGTTTCTGTTTAAGTATCATTTTACTTTAAAAATATTTCTTAAAATTAAGGTCCAAGTTCTATTACTTAACTTCCAGATCAGTGTTTCTAATTGCATGCCTCCAGGAAATCACCAAATGGTGCACTAACTACCTTTTTTTCTACATGGTGTACATTTTTAATATTATAATTCTTCTTACTGCTTTAATAATGTCCACAGCTAATTTGGGCAGTTAGTTCAAGAGAATCCAGCTCTCCTTCAATGGACTTCAGTGGATACTTAGATCCTGATCTAGCATAGCATTTAGGACTCAATCTTGCAAGATGCTGATAATTTGGACCTTAGTTATCTAGCAAAGCATGTGCATAACTTCCAGCATGTGACCAATACCAGTGAAGTCAATAAGACTGTTTATGTGCTTAAAGTTATACACATAAGGCCTGATCCAAAATCCCCACAAGTCAAAGGGCATGTTTTCATTGGCTTCAATGAGTTTTCAATGGATTTTTTTAAGAACAGCTGGCTGGAGCTGAATTCGAGTGAGACACAGGTGATGGTGGTGGGCACAGGAAAGCATTTTGAAGGGTTTCCAACCACGGTGCAATCTCCTTTATCTTAAGGTCCACACCCACAATTGGTCAATTCAGTCCATGGTTTAGGAGTACTCTTGGATTCCTCACAGATGCTAAGCTCTCACATAGCAGCATTCATGAGTAATGCTTTCTATCATCTCCGGTTGGCTAGGAGACTCTGTCCCATCCTGGCAGATGATGACCTGGCCTCAGTTATTCATGCCCTGTCTCCTCTTGGTTCAACTACAGCAATGCAGTATACCTGGACATGAAACTTTCAGTGTTTAAGAAACCTCAACTAGTATAGAAGTTGCAGGGTGCCTCCTCACAACTCAGGCTACTGTGATCAAATGTGTCCTCCCCTCTACGCTGGCTTCCCATAGGATTTCTAATCAGCTTTAAGGCCTCAGTCTTTAACTTCAAGGCACTCCATGGCTTGGACCCAGGATATCTAAAAGACCACGTAAAACTCCAGGATGAAGATCATGGTTGACATGTACACTTTTCTGGCACAACAGAACTCCCTACAATAAGGGAGACAGTGCTTTCTTGAGAGCCAGCCTGAACATAAGAACATAAGAATGGCCATACTGGGTCAGACCAAAGGTCCAGTATCCTGTCTTCCGATAGTGGCCAATGGCAGGTGCCCCAGAGGGAATGAACGGAACAGGTAATCATCAAGTGATCCATTCCTTGTCACCCATTCCCAGCTTCTGGCAAACAGAGGCTAGGGACACTATCCCTGCCCATCCTGGCTAATAGCCATTGATGGACCTATCCTCCATGAATTTATCTAGTTCTTTTTTGAATCCTGTTATAGTCTTGGCCTTCACAACATCCTCTGGTAAGGAGTTCCACAGATTGACTGTGTGTTGTGTGAAAAAATACTTCCTTTTGTTTGTTTTAAACCTGAGACTGTGGAATGAATTCCCACAGGAAATAAGGACCATCACAGATATCACTGCTACAAGTGCAAGGCACATTTCTTTGACCGTCTCTACTATAAATACATAGTAACTACTGCATGTGCTTCTCCCTGTGGAGAGAGGTTGAGAGAACAAATAACACATGACGAATGTGCAGTCAAGTTGCTTAATACAATACTGGAAGGTGTTCAGATACTATGATGATGAGCGTGATATAAGAACCAATATAGAATAGAATATGAATCAGGCCCTTGCTAAAGTGCTTTTGATGAATCAGGGTTTTAGTGAAGTCCATTTGATGTCATCAACTGATGGCCATTTTCATCATCACATATGCAAGATAGAGGTGACAGCTAGATGCAAAAGATCTAGACAATCTGCATAAGTAGATGCAGAAAACTGAAAATATAATTTTCTGTTCAAGGTAAAGACATTTTTGTCTCCTCAGGATTTGCTTCATTCCTAAGAGGCAACAACTTCCTAGTACTAGCAAACAACAGCTGCAAAAATCTTATTTCTTATTGAATGTAGTCCATTCTAACTGAATAATATCCTAATTACATTTGCTGCAGAAATAACTTAATTCTCATATTCACTGAATTATACAAATATTAAGTGTAAAATATATTTTCAAAAACATGCCGAGTATAATTTCTGTGCCAGGTTTTTAGTCTGAGATGTTAATATACTTTTTTTGAAGATACATGTAGATAGATGTGAAACAGATGAATAACCTAATTAATATTCACAATTAGTTGTTAATAATAAATAGGTCATCTGAATATAAATCCACACAATACTACTACATCTTTTAATTTTTATATACAAATATATAGTTTTGAAAATTAATACATGCTAACTATATTTGCTTTCAGTACGAATTTCATCTAGAATTAGAAAATCTGTATAATATTTAAATTTTGATCACTCATTTCAGGGATTTCTATCAAAGTTTCTATATTGGTACCCATCAAAATAGCATCTGAGTGACAAAATAATGTGTTATTACTATAATGTGATTTGTATATATATATTTTTACAATCTACAAGTTTATTATAAAAGTGTTGGGCTCCCAGAATCAGTCTGTTTTATTTTTCATACATACTGCAAATGCATTTGTGTTGGTACCTTAAAGTTCCTTGATTTGCGAAGCTATTATGGTATAAAATAGAGCATTAGAATGCAGCATGTGTATGTACTCTATATTTTTGGGGAGAAAATAGATATTTCAAAACAGACTAATACTGATATATAAGATATTTATGTTATGTTGCATGGAAAATAACAAGTTTTTAAAAGGACCATCTATCATGAAGCAATTAATCCAGCTTGTTAAGTTTTTAATGGAAAGATGTTACAAGAAGTGTAATACTAGTTCCACTTGTAAACTATCTTGCAATTCTCAGCTTTCTATTAAATATTGTAATATAAAATATCATATGTTTAAAATTTGCAACAGAACAATTTAAGAAAGATCTAATAATTCCTGGAAATAAAGCAATAATAAAGCTCACAGTGATCACTGAAACTCTGCTGCTAAAATGGAAAATGAATTGCTTAGGATTTGTGCTTTAAACAGAATTTTTCATTACTATTTTCTGTATGAAAATATATACTTTAATGAACACAGGAGGCAAACATGTAAATATCTATTTTTAAAGCTAATATATTAATCTTTCTTTCAGAATCATATTTTTCAAATACAATGTTGACTAGTTGCATAAAGATTATTAGCGCAAATCATAAAGCATTTGTTTATAAATCAAAGTACTTGAATCACATACAATCTAGTGCTTAATGTATTTGTATATCAAGCACTTTTTATTTTCCAATAAAACTAGAGGAATTTAAAATGTGTACAACAGCAAGCTTGCCAGTATACTATTTTCTGCCTCATGAGTTTCTGCTTTGCCCAACTGCATTATTCTTTGCTGTTTATTGTTCTGTTATTCAAATATGGGTACACTACCTGTGTGTTGTTTGCATAAATAAGGATTTAAGGAAATATAAGGCATAAAGAAAAGCAATCAATGAAAGTTGCTCAGGATTTTTGAGTCCCAACCCTGCAGTCCTTTCTCGGGTAAAACTCCTAATTTATATCCAATGTTGGACACATTTTCAAACAAGTTAGGTGCACAACTGAGTATGCAAAATACGTGCATAATTTAGAACACAATCCTGCAAAGAGCTCTGCATAGGCAAACCCTTGTACCTGAATGGAGCTGTTTGCAGGAATAAAGTCATTAGCTAAATTAGCACATGAACTTAATTATGGCCAAAGCTAAATTGCTGATCTAAGATGTAATCATTTGTAGCTGCAAGTTAGGCACACAAATATGCTCATGCAATCAGAGAAAATACCTACCCAAATTAGGTATCTAACTTTTCTAAAAATATGGCCTAGTATTACTGCAACATGTTTACAATTCAATAGTTTCAATATATGATTGGTAATGTAAAGATCACACAAATGTGAAAAATCACATACCTAAAATCTAAGATTGAATTTGTTATGTTTTTGTTAGGTTAGCTAACAGTCGCAAAGGTGAGTTGCTTAAACATTAAATATGTTTGCAAATATGCTCACATAAGCATATACTGAATTTTTAAGGGTGAGCATGATAAATTGCCACTCATACCTGTCATTTCATTGTACCCTATCGAACCACAACAACCCTTTCATCAAAGATGTTGCCTTGAGCATCATGGCAAGTTGCCTTTCTGTTTTTTTTTTTAAATTTTAGGTTACAAGAATATAGTGTAAAATAAATGGGATTTAGTTAAACAAGTGTATACTTTTTAATCTAGATGATCTGTGTTTGAAAAATATAAGTAAAGAATACCATTATAATAAATTATAACTGAATGCTTATGTAGGACCAAGCTGAAAGCTAGAGCTAAAGGTAAATGACTTCTTGCTCTTGAGGGAATAATATTTTTAGCAATATTATTATCCTTGGAATTATGCAGTTAAAATTTACTACAATGTATTTAATTCATCTTTATGTTTTATTCTACTAAGTATCACACCTCGGGATCAATCAGAAGGAGAGCATAGCCTTCATTTATTTAATTAAACCATTAAATATTCAATATACTGCAGCTGAAAATACTGTATTTTGATGAGGTAACAAGCTAGATCTCCATAAGTAAGCACCCTGTTAAAGAAACAGTAATGGACTTGTTGGTCAATCCTATACAAAACAAAGTGAAGAGAATGAAACATGATCACAATTCAGAGTGAATATTTAACTTGTTTTCTACAGCAGTCACTGTTTACTATGTGATGCTGATAGATTTCAGCTATTAATCATGATCATTAGAGTATCAACATATCAATGGCTAATATTTTTGTATGCTAATTTTTTTACTCAGTGCTTCTGTGTTTGACAGGAGCTGGAGCTACACATGGGGATCTAGGAGAGCATATGGCCTGAGGTTCAGGTGGATGTCTGAGTATGTTATTCCAGACATAGGTTTGGATTCCTCAGTAATTAACTAACTCATTTTTTTCTTTGCAATTCATGTCCTGCTTTTCAAAATTCAAAAAGCACAAATTGTACAGTTGCCAGCAAAAAAAAATAATAGTAATGAGCTAATTTCCATAGAACTGGACCCATTTTCATGCTGACTGATAATGGCTTCCAAAATTGGAATTTTTACTGGCAACCAAGGTCCTGCATACACTCTCCTTCCAAATGCCTGCAGGAAATAATCCCATGTTTCAAATGGAAAAATAAAAAATATGTTCAGTTCTGAGTAGGCTTTAGCTTTACTTTTGTTTTGAGCTACAATGACCCAGAGGAAATGCTCTGAGTAGCTTTGGAGAATTTGATTTTCCTGTGTTAATATTTTGAAATCACTTTGTTTCTGCTCATTAGATGCCTCAGATTCAGACAGTTTGGGCTCCTCTTGCACTCTCAGCTATGCAGAGAGACCATTTGTGATTTGTCAAATTTTGACAATTCCATAGTGGTCTGTGGCTTTGCCTTCTCTCTCTCTACTCTTCATTCTGCCTCTCAGCAAATCTTGAATGGAAAGTTTTCCTTTACTGGTTTTCGCTTCATTTTTTAAACATGTCTGTAAACAAACAAGAAAGTGACACAAATGTGGAATCTACAAGGAACCCCTCCATAGCCAGTTCATTGGTTTCACCTACACAAAAGAGTCAGTGACCCTGTCAGAGCCCATCTCCCTTCCTCAGGGTAGTAGAAACCTGACATAATCATTCTTGATATCTGTGTCATCATCTTGGTGTCTTCTTCCATGCTGCCCCTTAAGGTTGGAAAGGTCTCCCTCTTCTTGTGTGCCAAGCAACCTCCCATTCCATCTTCAAGCACCTCCTTGAAATAATCCTCTGGAAAGCGCCTCAACCAGCACTGCACGATTTATGCACTTCAATTTTCTATCATCAGCTAATGTATTTTACATTTTTTAATTGTTCTTTCATGGCCAAGTTATATCGTTCCTTCGGTCAAGGATTGTGGCGTCTTATTTTTTTGTATTCGGCTCTCAACAAATACTAGAATTTTGAGGAGAATACATAAAGCAGACAGCTTTTCTGGTTCTAATAAATCATGCATTTCCACTCTGCACAAAAAAATTTGCAAAAGATTGTTTGAGTGTGTGTTTTTTTCTTGCAAAAAAAACCACATTTGTGGATGTATTTAAACGGGGAAAATTTATAAGTATTTTCCTGCAGCAGTTCAGCTCCACTAGTGTGTAGGATTAGCTGACACAGTGGTAAAAATGCCTACATCCTGTCCACACTATAACTTCTACCACAGAGAGGTCTAGTTTATTTCCAGTCTGGGCAAGGCCTTTGTAGTTTTGTCCCAGTTTTTGTTCTGAAAACCAGTTGTACCTTCCAAATCAATTCAACATTTTACTGCTCATCTCCTCCATCTCCTTAAGAGATATTCTGGCATTCATTGAATGTCTTTTATAGACTATATATGCTATCTTTGGTAGAACTAAGGGGTTTAGAATTAGATACACTTTATTCCTTCTCACTGCAGATTGAAAAAAGGGAAGAAAGCTTCTGGGCTCTATAATTGTGAGATACAATGTTAACTATTAAAAAAAGTCACATTGAACACACTCTAGTATCTGCAATTTATTTTTCCTTCTGCATTTAGGGAAAATTTGTGTTACTTCACATACAGATGTGTGGTAACTGTTGGCAAAAATATTGTTTTATGATGTTCAGAGTAGCTCACCATAAGTAGAGGGGGCACTCATCATAAGTAGCTTAAAGGGGTACATTTTGAGAGACTCCTTTTTGCATAAGTAATAAAATAGGGGTCCAAATCAGACTGAAACTAAAATAGATGATAATATTCCATCTCGCCAGGCCTCTCCCCTATTTCAAGGCAGCAAGGCCATCTTGCTCTTGTTGTCACTGGCCAGAGAGAATTCTTGGTGCCCACACATCCATCAACTAATCCTAGCCCAATTTTGTGTTGGTTGCCCTCTGGGCCCTAAGATTGGCTGGTGGAGCTGGGAGGCTCTCCCCTCTTAAGAGAGGCTACAGAAGAAGCCCGTTTGGCTCTCCTTTAGTTCTATAGCACTCACCTACCCTCCTACCTGCTGGAGCAGAATGATCATTTATTGAATTTCTTGTGTTACTTGATGTATGTTTGTTTTTACTAATGTAATGTGTTTTCCTTTCTATATCATTATTTAAGTTGATATTGCAGTTACTTATGATATTTTATTTATTGGACATTTTCAAGATACTTTTTGCAGGGAATATCTGCAACCAATTGGCAATTAAATTTCTTCCAGTTAGGTATTTTGGGATTGTGTTCACTCAAGACTGTGAAATCTAGACTGGTAGACTTCAACCATTTAGTTTGTGTCTGCTTTAGGCTTCTGTCCTGGGGAGGAGCATTTGGTGGCTTATGGTCGAAGACCACCGGCCATCTCTTGGGAAACTGCACGGTCAGATCAATATAAATACAGGCCAGAAGGAAATCTAGAAGTCTTCAGTTTATCATTTAGAACAAGGGGCAGCCTATGGTTGGGAGATCAGCTGCAGCCACTGCTTGCTCCAAGAAACAGTCTTCATTTTCACTCCTTACACATTTTCACTCCGTCAACTGGTGTATACCAACCATAAACAGCAGTATTATTGGAAGAATTTTTCTTTCTGCAGCAATGGAAGAATTTCTTAGTTTTTCTGTGTGACAAGTCCTATTTGCATGATACTAAAATGCAGCCTTCTTTACTAGTACCCTCATATGTAAAATTTGATTGAATATTTACTGGTTTACAACTATTTTAATAATTCCTATTATAGCATGTTATTACATTTTAAAGTCTTAACAACAGAATGAAAATACACAAAAGAAGTATTTTACACTAAAACCAGCATGGTAATAAGTAAATTGTAATTAAAGATTATCTGTGCTTTATTTTTATTGTTTAATAAATATAACATGTTTTGAGTGTCTAATGCTTTTATATATGTATATAATAATGTAAATGCTTTAAGTTTACAATTCAGCTTTTTATGAAAATAATCCTACTTCCAGCGAAGTAAATGAGAGTTCAGACAATTACTTTAGTGCAAACTGGATTACGTCCTATATCTATTTTATAGGTAAATCCTGGCACTATCGGAGTCAATTCAGTTTTGCTATTGACTTCAGTGGAGCCAGGATTTCACCCTAGATGAGGGAGTTCTGTAGTTATATGCACTTCAGATACACTCTGTGTTATATTTAGAATTTCAACATTTGGTAGAAAATAAAGCAAAATTCTGTTCTCAGAAAGTGTTACACAACTGGAAATTAATTCTCATGCACTTTGAAACTATAGCTTTTCATTTACATATTTAGATGATAGATGTATGTGGAAAAAGTAATTGAAATTGTTTTATTCATAGTTTACAGGCATTTGCTAAATCTATATTTTCAAGTTTTTAATTCATTTCTTTTTAATTTGGTTTTAAGTATTCAGCTAAGCAGCTATTATAACTGTATGTGAACATAAGAATATTCACTCCAAAATAAATCGTTAAAACAACACCATTTGGTAAAAATTGCACTGTCTATATTGTAATGTAAGCACTAATATCTGCAAGTTTAACAATGCCTTATAATGCTCAGTCATTTGAAAGCGACCGTAAATTCTTTGTTCTCTTTTGCTGTTTTTCTTAAATTACTAACATAGTGACTGAGCCATTTCTCTGTGGTTCAGTTTATTGCCTGAAAACAACATAGAATACTGACATTTTAGTTACTTATTAGCTACACTGATTTTCTCACAAATGCTGGTATTTTATGCTGAGGTGGCCCATCAGTTATTAAAATCATTGTTTTGTAACTGAAGCAGATGTCTCCAAAAATATCATTGTTTTGCTGTTTCATTTTTTTGCTGTGGTATGTGCCTGCCTGTGTCTCATTTTTTTGCAGTTCATTCTTATAGTATGTTTAAAATGGAACAGATCTGTTTAATAATGACAAAGATTTCAAAACAGCTAAATTTCCATTTGTAGTCAATGTCAATTGTAGCAACTTCTCCTCCCCTCTGTTAACTATGAATGTCAACATTACCTTCTACAACAGCATAAATTGCTGATTTCTAGCATATGGACATGGAATGCTAGATATGTTGTAGCTTAGCTGAGGCATTAAAAAAAACATCTCTCAGTCTTGCTGAATGCTGCTGCTTCCTGGGGTCAAGGAAATGAGGAATGTGACTTTTGTATTAAAGAAGCAAAAAGAGTGGAATATTTAGGTTCTGGTAATATTTTGGGAGAAGGGGGTGGGTAGCATCCTTTCCGTTAGCTCTTGATATTCAAAGTGTAATGCCAGCCTTCTATGTAATACAGCTGAGTTTTCTCATAATGTAAGTAGGATCCACACAAACTGTATCAAAATAACAAAAACTATATGTTACAAATTAGATGGACACAACATTTCTAAATGTAAAGTGAATCCTATGAAGTCAGGGCTAACTGTGTGAAGAGTGTAAAAAGATAAACTTTTATATTTTTAAGATGCATTGGCACTTAAAAAAAATTCCATTGTAGACAAAGTCTAAATATACCCTACTAACTTTGGCTTGCATGAGTATACTAAATAAGAGCCTATGACACCGAGTACATTGTTTAAAGACTACTTCAGGATGGTTAAGAGGAGGATGATATAATCTAAATATGTGATAAAAAGAGATTACTAGTACATATAATATTCCTCACTGGCAGGCATTCCTATCATGTCATATCAAAGTCTAGCAAAATGTTGAAAGTTAGAAATGTTATCAAGCATTAGCAGGCATTTAAAGAACGTCTCTTGAATATTTCTAGCATAAAAAAGTATTTCATGTGATGTAAATGAATGGTAATTTTCTGACTTTAAAAGAGAGCTGTGCCAGTACATTTCAGCATTCTGGACCCAATTCTGCAAACATGGAGATGCTTTCAATTTGCTCTGCCTGCCTTCCCGCCTTAGATGGCTGCGATTGCAGTGAAATTAATCCATTTAAAAATCTGCGGCTTAAACTTAAGGATTTTCAGTTTTTTCCCCTTCTCTCTTTTTTTTTCTTAGAATATCAATAAGTTCCAATTGAAGAGCGGATTCTTTTGCAATTCAGGCATGTGCCGGCGATAACGGGCGAGTTGGCATGAAGAGAGGCAGAGATGGATTAATTATGCAGAGAACATGGAAATTCTGCTTATCATCGGCTAGCAAAGGAGCCCAGCTCACATAATCAGCAAACGAAGGGAGAGAAAAAAAATAACAATGCAATGGCACCTTCCAGCCCATCATCAGGATTTTTTCTACCCCCTTGTAATTAAAAAATAACATACACTTATAGCCCTATCTCCTGTGCAGGCAAGGAGTGGATGTCCACAAAATAATTGCACTGGGATATTAGAGCTGGGAACAAGAGCTGTCCATTCCTACTATCCCTTACTCCCCCTTCCCCTGCCTCTCTCTCCTGGCCTCTACAAGGCATTTCCTTTCTGTCTGCAATCAGAATCAGATGGATGTCTCAGGTGACATCCTATCTCAGTGTCCATAAGTCCCAAACCTCACCCTTATCATGATTCAGGCAAACATGTATATGATAAATATTTGAAGTGCTGAAGCTGTGGGGTTTTATCCTGATCACCTGTGAGATATCTGCAGAAAATCACTTTGATTAAATCTTTCCAAATGGTCTTTCCAGTTCCAAACAGGCTGCTTAGGAAGGTTTTGTTGGTAGTGATGTTTTCACTTTTGCCCACAAAGATCATGTTCCCTATATTTTTTTTCTTTTTCCATTTTCATGCATTTTTAAACCCAAAGTAAAAAAAATATGATGGTTTCATTGTTTAGATTAAAGTTTGATTGCTTAATATGATTCAGTAGCAACATTTCTGCAAAAAGCATGCAAAGACACTATAATAAAAAGTAGAAACCTAATTTATTGACAAAAATAGATTGATCCTCCATTTGTATTATCCAATTTGCTGATGGTATTAATATTATCTTTGCCTGTTAGGATGCAAACACCTATATTATACAGTGATGCTCCATAAGCAGAATGCATTACAAATATATCTTTCTGTTTTTACTTCTAACTATTTTGTACCTACTGCTGATCATGAGGTATAGCTTGGGGTTTCTGAGGCCCTGGCCTTCCCTCCCCCCACCCCCCAGATTCATTGGTCTGCAAGAGAAATAAAATGAAGAAAATGAAGCCCGAAAATGATGCAACTAGGAAGGAAGAGCTGTTTTTCCAAGAGCAGTAGGCCAGGATTACAAAGCTGGCAGTTTCTAGAAATTTAATTTATTCATAGAGTTCCTCCAAAGCAGGGGACCAGTGCGGGGCGCAGTTTGCACACTAGTAAGAGAGCTCCTGCTGACTTTGATGATAAAAACTGATTCTCTACTAAGTTTTTAATTTTTTTCCAATCTTTTAAAATCCCCGTTTGGAAATAGTGATGAAACTGGAAAGAGAAATCTGATTCCACTGCACAGTTATACATGACAAATCAGTATTAAGTTTTCATCAGTTTCTTTAAGAAAAAGAAGGCACAGACAAAACAGATATTTTTGAGACAAGAAACTGTCCAAAATTCTGATCTCAGATACATTCGTGCAAATCGAGAATAACTCCGTTGAGCTCTTAACTAATGCTATTATATTAATATATCAATCGAGTTATAATACGTATGTGTGTATATATATATGTTCTGTTTCAAGATATGACTTGGCATGATGAAAAATCCTGCTTTTTGTTTTAGCAAAAGCGGAGTCCCTTGCTAAAACTCTTTATAATAAATTGCTTTAGCAGCTTGTTTGTTGTTTGTTTTTATTAAAATTGGAATGAATTTCATGAAAGATGATGGATTGACACCAATTTTTGGATGTACTTTATCCACTGAACAGGGACAGTAGCAGTGCATGCTACTCCACCTCTGCCCTGGAAGGACCACCTCCAGGGTGAGAAGGCTGATCAGTTCCCATGCCCATTCAGTCTGTGACCTTCCTTTTGACACTGCCAGGAAAGATGCCAGTTAGGACCATTTGTGGTGTGTGTGTTTTTTGTTTTGTTTCAAATCGACTAGGAAGTGGATTGAGACCTTCAACTCATTCAGTCAGGCCACTACATTGCAATGATTGTTGGACACTATTAAACCTGGGCCAGATCCAGATCAGGTTCCATATCCCATTACCAATCTATTATTACTATTATTTATAGTTCAGTAGTGCCTAAAGGCCCAACCAAGATAGGGGCCCCATTATGCCAGGAATTATAAACAAATAATATGACTAATTGTTTGCTTACAGTCTTAACAATCAAAGGGTAGGTAGCAAAAATAACAGGAGTACTTGTGGCACCTTAGAGACTAACAAATTTATTAGAGCATAAGCTTTCGTGGGCTACAACCCACTTCTTCGGATGCTACTCTGAAAAGGGTAGGTAGGGAAGCAGAGGCACAGAGAGGTGAACTCATAGACTTTAAGGTCAGAAGGGACGATCATGATCATCTACTCTGACCTCTTGCACATTGCAGGCCACAGAACCTCACCCACCCACTCCTGAAATAGACCCATAACCTGTGGCTGAGTTACTGAAGTCCTCAAATGATGATTTAAAGACTTCAAGTTACAGCAACTCCCCATTTACTGTAATTAAAACGAGCAAGTGCCCCATGCTGCAGAGGAAGGTGAAAACTCCTCAGGGTCTCTGCCAATCTGATCTGGGGAGAAAATTCCTTCCTAGTCCCAAATATGGTGATCAGTTAGAGGCTGAGCATGTTGGGGAGACACACCAGCAAGACACCTGGGAAAGAATTATCTGTAATAACTCAGAGCCCTCCCCATCTAGTGTCCTGTCTCTGGCTGTTGGAGATATTTGCTATTAGTAGTCACAGATGGGCTAAATGCCATTGTAGGCAATCTCATCATACCATCCCCTCCATAAACTTATCCAGCTCAGTCTTGAAGCCAGTTATGTTTTTTGTCCCCACTGCTCCTCTTGGAAGGCTGTTCCAGAACTTCACTCCTCTGATAGTTAGAAACCTTTGTCTAATTTCAAGCCTAAACTTATTGATGGCCATTTGTTCTTGTGCCAGCACTGGCCCTTAACTTAATTAACTCCTCTCCCTCCCTGGGATTTATCCCTCTGATATATTTACCAAGAGCAATCATATTCCCCTCAGCCTTCATTTGGTTAGGTTAAACAAGCCAAACCTCTTAAGTCTGCTCTCATAAGGTAGGTTCTTCATTCCTCTGATCATCCTAGCCCTTCTCTGCATCTGTTCCAGTTTGGATTCAACTTTCTTAAACATAGGAGACCAGAATGGCATAGAGTATTCCAGATGAGGTCTCACCAGTGCCAGTATAACACTAGTAACACTTCTCTAGCTCTACTGGAAATACCTCACCTGATGCATCCTAGGATTGCAGTAGCCTTTTTCCACAGCCACAACATAGTGGCAGTTCATAGTCATCACGTGATGTGTCTGAAGTCACTGGTAGAGCCAGGAATAGAACTCAGCTCTACTGAGTATCAGCCTTGTTTCCTAGCCACTACACTACACTACCACACCCCCTTTCAAATAACTATTAACACTTCTACTGAGATGGCACCCAGAGTCTCATAGTCTGACAGTGCAAGGTACAGTACAACCACATAAGAAGCCATGGTCCATGTCCCAAATAACTTACAATTTTAGGCGTTGATCCTGTAACTGGATGTGCACAAGAAGATACTTATTCATGCAGAGCCAAAAATAATATTATAAGTCTCATATTTCACAGTTCCAGTTGTTAGACAGGTTCTTGGTCACTATGTTGTGCTAGAAACTTTACATGGACAGTATACTTCTATAATCTTTTACATTTCCTGAAAACAAGTTTTAACATCTTTCACAATAGGAGTTAGATAATAGAATTCTCAGTAAACGTAACAGTAAATGGATTTGTAATCTATCCATGATTAAAATTATTTTCATCATGAAGTAGAATTCTCATTATTGTTGCGATTTAATATTATCAACTATAAAGTGTCTTAGTGATTGATATTATAGACAGCGAAACCCTATATTATGGTAATTAAATTTAAAATGAATCAGCCATCCTTATATGTCTCAGTATAGCACCTGATTATTTAAAAACAATTATCTCCTGGTTTCACCTAATGGCACACACTACTTTGAACTGCCTAAAGGAATTGTTCAGGGTCAAAAAGTTGAGCCACAGGCAAAATTCACATTCAGTGTCATTTGTGAGATACTAGGGAAAATGTTCTCAATATTTTTTAAAACAAAGAAGGTATGAAATCCTTAAAGAATTTCAGTGCAATTCAGTCCTGAATTCTGGGACCTGTAAATAGAACTTATAGAGAGACATGCCCATAGAAACCCAATACTCAGGGGTATGTGCTTCCCTTGTATTTTGTGAAAAACACCAGGAAATCTGAGCAGGAAACAAAACTGCTCTCTTTTAGGTAGGTAAATTTTTTTTTCCAGTCAAGTTTGAAAGGTACAGTATAATACTCTCTTAAATTAGAGCTAGCCTGTGGATTAATAGCTCTTCAAAGTAGACGTCCATGTCTGGAAATGTTAAACTCTGCAAATATATTTTACAAAAATATTTGCTCACATTTTTCATATAAGAAGATTTTATAGGGACAGGAGCTTCCCAACCAGAAGAACGTTTATACCTTTTATCCCCTTAATCTTTAGCTTTTTTCAGTACATTTTACCACTGTCTGCTATTACAAGATACTTTTTTTTCATTTTGGAGAAATTTTAGTACAAAAAAATTCTTTAGTACCTCAGTTCATTTGCAGATTTCACCAGGCTTGCAAAAGCACACCTGTTGTGCTGTCTGGATTTCCTTTTCTGATCATAGGCTTCTGACAAAGAGGGGGGAAAAGAAAGATTTTTATCAAACACTCTTCACCGGACAATGAATTTTCTTCACCATTTGAATGTATCTGTGGAATGCCTGAGTGATTCATTACAGCAGATTCTGAAGTATGACAATGGGCCGCAGAAATGACTGATGGTATCTTTTTCCTGATTTCATTTCCCTGATCCTCTTCATCCCTTGGCCTGTGTACCTCGATTAATTAGAAACCAGGGATTTTCACTCATCAGCTGATGGGTTTCATGCTCCACTCTGTCACAAATCTGCTGCTTGCACTATCTCTCTTACAGCTGGTGGCTGCTTTAAAAACTTTCTTTTTTCTTTTTTCTTTTTTTCCCCTTTTTTGAAGCAGTGCTTTGTGACTACAGGTTTAGGCCTTTTTAAGATTCAGACATATTTTTAAAAAGAGATTAAAAATTAAAGTAAAGAAGATTCAAAATCTCTGATTAAGTTAATCCCTATCCAAATGATACTTGTCCAAAAATGAACTTTTTGAAGAGATAATAATGTAAATGTTTCATAGCTCTCAGCTTTCCAAGTTAGTTTTTCAAGATATAATAATTGAAGTATTATGCAAAGGATGAAAGTATATAAATATAGTTTTTGTGCAAAAGGCACATATGCTCAGTTCACATGCATTTTAGTGCTGCCTATACTATACTGTTAAGCCAATTGCATTTCAGCTTTCACTTGTATGAGGCACCTTATAATAAGATCCTGCAATAAATCATTGAACCGTTATTGTTTCTGGAGGAAATATTTCATAATTGAAAATATGCTGCCCTTTAGGGTATATACCAAATTAAAATCTCATGGTGATATAATCCCTAAGGAAACAAACCATAATTAAATGGTATTTAAAAATGCAGAATATTTTGTAATAAAATTCACCCACAGAACCTTAAAATAATGTGTGAATCACAGAAAACAAACATATCAATTATATCTACCATAGAAAATGTAACCACTGCTAGTTTACTTTTTTTAAAATCATTATCTATTCACCCCTTCCATCAACCACCCATTGCTTGGTTTAATTTCTGCATGTAATACATTGTCTGTATTAAGATAGAACCCCTCCGTTTTTTTGAGCCAGGTTCAGAAGTAGAACAGCCTTGCAAGAATGTCAGACTTTGTAGAGGCTCTGTGTTGCTGAGAAAAAGGTAATGAGGTACCATGATTATTCAGGTCTTTTGCTTCTAAGGAATAAAGTCTATTAATTCTGCAGTTTGGTACACTACATGTTGACTTTTTGATACTGTTTATTTCTGGTTAATGGCTTACCAGTAGAATAGATACATACGTATACCACACACATCTATATGACTCTACACCCATACACACACACATGACACAGTCCCATATATGCCACAGTCCCCCAAGATATTCTCATAAGCAAATGAGGGAAATGTGGTCTAGATGAAACTACAACTGGTCGAAAGATCATATTCAAAGAGTGGTTATCAGTGCTTTGCTGTCAAACTGAGAGGGCTTATCTAGTCGGATCCTGCAGGGGTCAGTCCTGGATCCAGTATTATTCAATGTTTTCATTAATGATTTGGATAATGGAGTGGAGAATATGCTTATAACATCTGTGGATGACACCAAGCTGGTAGGGATTGCAAACATTTTTCAGGATAGGATTAGAGTTCAAAATGACCTTGACAAATAAGAGAACTGGTCTGAAATCAACAAGATGAAATTAAATAAAGACAAGTGCAAAGTACTTCACTTAGGAAGGGGAAAAATGCCCAAATGCACAATTTCAAAATGGAGAACAACTGCCTAGGTGGTAGTACTGCTGAAAAAGGCTCTGGGTGTTATAGTGGATCACAAATTGAATATGCGTCAACATTATGATGCAGTTGTGAAAAAGGCTAATATTATTCTAAGGTGTATTAACAGGAGTGTCGTATATAAGACAATAGGTAATTGCCCTGCTCTACTCAGCACTGATGATGCCTCAGGTGTAGTACAGTGTCCAGTTCTCGGTGCCACACTTTAAGAAAAATGTGGACAAATTGGAGAGAGTCCAGAGGAGAACAACAAAAAAAGATAAAAGGTTTAGAAAACCTAATCTATAAAGAAAGGTTAAAAAACCTGGACATGTTTAGTCTTGAGAAAAGAAGACTGAGGGGGAACCTTAAAATATGGTAAGGGCTGTTATGAAAAGGATGGTGATCAATTGTTCTCCATGTCCATGGAAAGTAGGACAAGAGATAACAGATTTAATCTACAGCAAGGGAGATTTAGGTTAGATATTAGGGGAAACTTTCTAACTATAAGAATAGTTAAGCACTGGAATAAGCGTCTAGAGGTTGTGGAATCCTCATCATTGGAGGTTTTTAAGAAGAGGTTAGACAAATACCTGTCAGCGACGGTCTAGGTCTATTTGGTCCTGCCTCAGCACAGGGGAGACTGGGACTACCTGACCTCTTGAGGTCCCTTTCAGCTCTATGTTTCTATGAGTCTATGAATACACACACAAGCACAATCCTCCTACATACTTGCCCATGATATATTCTTCTGTCAGGCAGCACTTTGCTCAATTCATTATTTTTTTTCAGTTAATCCTTTTTCTTCTTATTTTCCTTGCATAAAAAGAAAAAGTGTATCCAACACTTAAAGATGGAAGAGTAAATTGGAAAAACAAGCATTTCCATCGTTGGTCAAATAAAAACTAGTAACAAAACATTAAAAGGAACTGCTGTAATCCACTAATTTGTGCGTTTCCTTTGTACATCTAATTACTCTAGTATAGGCTAAGCAATCAGAGTACACTTACCTGGCAACTCCAGAGGAACTTATTGACCCTGCAGCAACCTAAGTCATAAGGCATGTGTGCCATTCCCCAGGGTACAATGTGGACTGTTGAACAGCTGTGTTCCCTCAATTCTCCAATCTGGAGTGCCTTTTACACTGCTTTGCTGTCAGAACATCCACTCCTGGCCTGTTCACACACAGTCTCTAGCAGGCAAAAATCACTCCCAGCTATATTATATGAATGCTCTGCCAGCATTACATGAATTACATACAGGGCAACACCAGCAAACTCCCAGTCCGAGTCTTGTCCTGCAGAAATGTGCATCTTGTACTGCTCAATACCCTTCTGAATAGTACAATCTCATAGAAAGTTCGTCATTTCATCAAAAGAAAATGATATGAATCATCCCTATTATCCCAGATAGAGTTTCCCACACACTTTAACCACACTGGTTAAGATAAACAATAAGATAAGGTTATTAACTACAGAAAGATAGATTTTAAGTGATTACAGAAAATGATGCATAAAAGTCAAGACTGGTTACAAAAGAAATGAAAGGGTAAAACACAAGCTAATACCTAACTTAGCAAGATAAGTGAATTTAAAAACCAAAAGGTTTCTCTCACCTATAAGATTTTCTCATAATCTTACGGTAGTCTGTACTGGCTGAAAAGCCTTCCAGCCAAGACCACCCTTCCCTCAGTTCAATGATGCTTTCTTTGTCTTTCAAGTGTGGTAGATGCCATGAATAGAAATGGGGACAAAGAGTGGTAATTTGGAGGCCACGGTCTCTCATTCTTATACCACCCCAGCTGTGGTGCAGGTGACAAATAGTCTCTTGTGGGATGTGAGGTCTGAATCATCCCTGTGATGGTTCACACCTTCCCCCTGCTGGAGAATGGTCACTTAACTAAGTCATGGCCCACATGATTTTGTTGGTACCTGTCTGGGGGTGCCAGTGTGCCTTTGTCTCTGAGGAACTGGTTTGGATCTGCTTTTCTTAACCTCAGAGCATGTTATAACAATGTTATACAGTAGAATCTTGTAATGTTACATAGAATGTTGTCACACATTTTACCAGGACAATAATATTCAGCAGATTATGACTTTTCCAAGGCATACTTTGTACAAAATGTATCATAGTCTTGTAAAAGTGGTGAACATAATAGTATAGACTGTCACATCATGTACAATGGAAGATCCCTCATAAAGCCCTACAGGTGTACAATTTTTGTCACAACATTTCACTGCCAGTTCCAATCATACCTTTATGAGGGTATGCTTGCTGAAGATTATTATACTTCTTAGCTTTGGAGAGACATCATTTATATGAACAAATGTTTATAAAGCTATCAGAAAGTTTATCTTTGGGAATTTTTTTCTTCACTCCCATTCTGACACAAATTAGAAAGGAGAGGCAATATTAAGACTCAAAGTACTGTAAATTCCATAGGCCAGATTCTCATTTACACTAAGGCCCTTTTACACCACCCTGGCTGCATAAAGAGGCCTTACAGTTGGGGTCAACATTGTTAGAGTGGTGTAAAGTGCTGTAAATGAGAATCAGCCCTGTGTGTTCACAGTGTTCTGCCAATTGGAAAAACAGGGTTATTTTTATTTTCAATAGCCTTAAATGGTTTCTGCATTGAAATGAGTAATCACATAAACCAGGCCCATTGAAAATATTCATCTAGACAAGTCTTCAGTAATTTCTGTTTCTCATCACTCCATCCAGTCTATTCAAAATTCAACTGTGAAACTATTTTTCTTACTCATAACTCCTGCTCCCCCTTTGATTCCCTCTGTTGGCTTGCCTTGTTTCACCACGCTTTTGTCCTCACCTCCAAGACACTTCTCAACTCTGCCTCTCTTACTATCTACCAATTCCACAGGGCTTGTTCCTGCACAGTGCTGAGAACACTTCCCTCCCACTTATATCAACTGGAATAGAGGGCACTCAGCGCTCCTTCCAGCATCAAGCCCTTATCACATCATGCTGGCTTCTTCTGCTGTTCAGTGATGCCAACCTAGTCTATCCATCTGGCAGCATTTCTCATTAATGACCCTCCACCTAATTCCACACTATCCCTTATCCCACACATGAAATATCTGTCTGAACTGATTCATGAAGACACTATTACCATTTCCTCCTACGGCTACATTTAATTTGGGTATGTCTACGCAGCCGACATTAAAGTGGCTATGTAGTTGCAGCTCCAGTTCTGGGAGAGAGCTCTCCCAGCGCTGTAAAAAAACCATTCCATGAGGGGAATAGCTACCAGCTCTGGGAGCACGGCTCCCAGCGCTGTAGCACGATCTACACTGCCACTTTACAGTGCTGAAACTTGCATCGCTCAGGGCGGTGTTTTTTCACACCCCTGAGCAAGGAAAGTTCCAGCGCTGTAAGTGGCAGTGTAGACAAGCCCTTAAATGCAGCCATAGGAGGAAATGGTAATAGAGTCTTCATGAATTGCTGGATTTTAACATAATCTGCTCTCACTTCCTCCATTCAGATACTCTTAAGGCTACAGTACATTTCATGGTATCCCTATCTCACAGCCTTTATTTTATGAGGCTCAAATATCGTTGGGGCAGGAACAGTGTCTTCATGTGTGTGCTTAGTACAATGGGGTCCTGATCCTGACTGGGGCCTTTCTGTAATGATAATATGAAATAATAACAACAATAATAATAGTATTAATAACAATAATAATTTCAACTACCATCTGAGTCATGAATCAGTTTTGTGCATTACAGAAAAAGGCATTTATGAAACAATCTGTGAAACTGAACATTTATTTTGTGGAACTGAACTCTGATGAACTGAAATCCCATTATCATTTCATTTGTTCCCTGAGATTCATTTCTCTGCAGATTTCCAAAGAACAGCATTTGATCAGTACATCTCTCGGCCCAAGCTTACCAGTCATCATCAACACTATCTTTGTGTTTGAAAATTAAAAAGTTAATTAAAAAAGGAACAGATGAGAATTTGCATTTCTGATCAACAAAGTTTTTAAAGTTTCTTTTGCTGTGTAGCTTATTAAGAATGAAATCCTTAGTCCAAACATTTTTACCTGTTGATTAAGAAGCAGAGGAATCTGTTCAGGGTAGACAATGCCTAACCTCAGTTGTATCAGATACATTATCATCTTTACCTCCTGCTCTAAACTGATTCAGAGTGCCAATATCAAATAGCCACTTTTAGATGTTACCAACTTCTAGTGTTAACAAGTCAATACATATATCAACAGACTTCCCTTTGGGATATAAAAGAGATAACACTTTGTACTTCTTAGCGTCATTAATTCAAGGACCTCAAAACACTTTACAAAGATGGGGAAATATCTCCATTTAAAAGAAGGGGAAATTGAGACATAGGGAGATTAAGTGACTTGCCCAAGGTTACCCAGTAACTAGTTGCAATAGGGAATGGAATACTGGCTTCCTGACTAACTCTCTGTCTCCTAATTTGATCACTAGATAATGATGCCTCCCTTAAAAGACAGGTACTATTAAAGAAGTTAGGCCCTAAATTTGATATATTTTGAAACTAATATCTTGTGTATGACCTCCAAATGCTAAATATCTGCTGAAAACAATATCCCTCACTGTGCACCAAGAAATTAAAAAAACCCCACAAATTAGTCACAGTTTATGCATAATTCTATTTTGCTCTGCTACTGCAGAGATTGAAAGAGAGATGGAAGCAGGACTTGCCTTCCAATTTGCAGGGTCTCATGCTGCTAGAGGAGGAGATTGGGCTATGCTGTCTCTGGCTCTGGTCCCACTACTATGAGAAAAGATCAAGCCACGAGTTGCCTCTTTAGGTCCACTGCTAATGGGAAGATCAGGTTTAAACTGCCTCTGACACCAGTTCTCCTGCTCCTCAAGTGGCCTATGTGATACTGAGTCTATGCAGGGCTCTGAAAATAAGTTGTTTCCATTGTTTTTGCTTAAGAGTGGCACTGGCTAGAATGAGGAGCACAATGGATTTGATGGTAACTGAAGACTGGTACTGTATATGAGCTAATTTCATCAGCATTGTATAATGCTGACAACATGAGAGAGCTGTAGGATGCTGGTGAAAACGTTTGTGAAATTATACACAACAATTTTCACCATTTCATTCTGAGGAGTTTTGTACCCATCACATTTTCACTGTTTTGACAAATTTGATGAAATAATCATTTTTCACCAAAAATATGTAAAACAATGAATTTCAAACATGCAAAAGCTTTAAATGTCAAAACCAGTTTCAACTTGGAAGGTACCCCTTTTTGCTTAGAAATAGGTTTATTTTCACTTGAAAAGGGGCAATTTTTGAAAGAAAGTTTTAACAAAATATGATATTTTTTTGGTAAAGAGTTAGACCATCATTGGCAATATGCTTCAGTTTAGGGGCATAAGGGAGCATGAGGTTACACCATGCACCCTCTACCTAGAGCACATCTAGCATTAAGGGCCGGGAGGGAGAGTAAGGCTGTGACTCACCTTCCTGCACAGGTGAGCATGGAGTGGTCAGAGCAGAGCCCTGAGCAAGGGAGAAGCTTCACAATCCTGGGAGTAGAACCAAGGGGCATATGCCTTAGAGACACCTTTCTAGGCACAATCCCATGCTGCTTCCTCCTTGCTTGAAGGACATAGAAATTTGCTGCTGACCTATACTAACATCAAATAAATACATCCCCTATACTGGCTTAGCTGTGATGGTCAGTGATTTGCAGGACCACCCATTCCCTGCCCACTTGCTCCAGGGTTTGAGTGAGTAAGCAGGCAAGGTGCCAACCCAGGGATATGAGGAGGAGGTTCCAACTTCTGTGCACAGACACGTAGTCCAAGTCACAATCTAGTGGGTTTCTTTGACAGTGCCACTCTTAAAAAAGCTAGAATTAACTGTTTCATAGGGCTCGAGCCTGCAAACACTACTGGGTATACTGATTATTCTGGTGAAAGGCCCAGGACTGGGTGCATTTTCAGCACAGGTAGTCAGATCGTAGGATGACAATGTTTGCCAGTTAGGAAAATATCATGCTAAACGTTAGAGAAAAGGTAGGTGAGGTAATATCTTCCATTGGACCAACTTCTGTTGGTGAGAGAGAAAAGCTTTCGAGCCATACAGAGCTCTTCTTCAAATCTATCTAATACCCTGGGACTGACACAGGTAGAACTACACTGCATGCTAAACGTTGGCATTTACAGGATTTCTAGGGCCTATTCTACACCTAAAACTTAGGTCTACCCGGCTACATTGCTCAGGGCTGTGAAAAATTTCACACCCTGTGCAACATAGTTAGGTCAACCTATCCCCCACTGTAGATACAGTTAGGTCGACTGTAGCTTTGCCACTGTAGTGTAGACATACCCTGAGTTAGAGACAAGGGAACATGGTACTAAAAACAATGGTCTCCAGTGGGAAAACCTGGATTCCCACTCCTTTAATTTTCAGAATCTTTGCATCTCTTTGTCTATGAAATAATAACAGTTTCAGTCTGGTGGGTTTTGTTGTTGTTTTTTTACCCCCTTACACTCATTGCCAAACTCAGAACATCAACAGGAATGTGGTATTTGGCCCTTGACTTATGTTAATTTTCTTGTACAGAATCTGTCTTTTACTGCTGCCCTGGAGCCCCTGTCTGCTAGCAGTTCAGACAGTGCTCATATATGGCCAGTAAAAGTTCAAATCCAATCAGTAAAAAGCAAGACTTGGAAACCCTTTCATAGTAATTGAATTTAAAGGAGACTTAATGTTTCTTACAGAATCAAGGCTATTGAAAAGGCATGTCCTTTGCAATAACTTAAAATAGTCCCATTTCAGTAATAAAAGCTAACATAAATTTTGTACCTTGTTATTAGTGATATCATTTTACTTCATTCTGTATGAAAACAAATACTGTGAGTAACTTGGGAAAAATCATAACATTTCCCAACACATTTTTATTATTTTGGTATATAATACCATGTCATAATGAGACATGACATGTCACAGTACAACATACTGCTGTAAAAGAGAGGTAATAACTGATGACATCACAAAGGCTGAGGTGTTTAGTGCCTATTTTGCTTCGGTCTTCACTAAAAAGGTTAACAACGACCAGATACTCAACACAATTAATATTAACAACAAGGTGAAAGGAGGATTTCCCTAGACTCCGCCCCCCAACTCCTCCTCCCCCCTCCCAGTGGTTAACTAGTTACAATTTCCATGTTGCCAATTTAGTTGTTTTACAATACCCCTGTAAATTCAAACACCTCCTCTAATTTCAATTCCTGAGAAAACACTGGGAAGGGAATGCAAGCCAAAATAGGTAAAGAACAAGTTAAAGAATATTTAGATAAGTTAGATGTATTCAACTTGGCAAGGCCTGATGAAATTCATGCAAGGGTACTTAAGGAATTAGCTGAAATAATCACAGAACCGTTAGCAATTAGCTTCGGGAACTCCTGGAGGATGGGTGAGGTCCCAGAGAACTGGAGAAGGGAAAACATAGTACCTATCTTTAAAAAAGTGAACAAAGAGGACCCAGGGAATTATAGACCAGTCAGCCTAACTTTGTTCCAGTATCTTTCCAAGTATCAAAGGATTAAACAATCAATTTGTAAGCACCTAGCAGATATTAGAGTTATAAGAAATAGCCAGCATGGATTTATAAAGAACAAATCATGCCATACCAACCTAATTTCCTTCTTTGACAGAGTACTGGCCTAGTGTTTAGGGGAAGAAGTAGATGTGGCATATCTTGATTTTAGTAAGGCTTTTTACACAGTCCCATATGATAATTGCAAAGGCAAACTGGGGAAATGTGGTCTAGATTAAATTACTATAAGGTGGGTATACAACTATTTGAAAGACCATACTCAAAGGGTAGTTCTCAATGGTTTGCTGTCAAGCTGGGAAGGCATATATAGTGGGGTCCCACAGGGGTCAGTCCTGGGCCTGGTAGTATTTATATTTTCATTAATGACTTGGATAATGGAGTAGAGAGAATGATTATAAAAACTGTGGATGACTCCATCCTGGGAGGGTTGCAGCTCTTTGGAGGACAGGATTAGAATTCAGAATGATCTTGACAAATTGAAGAATTGGTCTGAAATTAACAAGATGAAATTCAATAAAGACAAGAGCAAAATACTTCACTGAGGAGGGAAAAAATCAAATGCACAACTACAAAATGGGGAACAACTGAAGAGGTGGTAGAACTGCTGTAAAAGGATCTGCAGATTATAGAGGATCATGAATTGAATATGAGTTGACAAAGTGTGCAGTTGTGAAATGGCTAATAACATTCTGGGATACATTAACAGAAATATTGTATGTTAGACACGCAAGGTAAATGTCCTGCTCTGGATGGCACTGATGAGGCCTCACTTGGGGTATTGCATCCAATTCTGGGCATCATACTTTAAGAAAGATGTGGACAAATTGGAGAGATTCCAGAGGACAGCAACAAAGTAGATAAAAGGTTTAGAAAACTTGACCTATGAGGAAAGGTTAAAAAAACTGTGCATACTTAATCTGGGAAAAAGAAGACTGAGAGGGGAACCAGATTAAAGTCTTCAAATATGTTAAGGGATGTTATAAAGAGAACATTGATCAATTGCTTTCCATGTCCACTGAAGGTAGGACAAGAATTAATGGGCTTAACCTATTAGGTTAGATATTAGAAAAATCGTTCTAACTATAAGAGTAGTTGAGCTCTGGAATAGGCTTCCAAGGGGGGAGGTTGTGGAATTTCTGTTATTAGTGGTTTCTAAGAACAGGTTGGACAAACACCTGTCAGGGATCATCTAGGTTTATTTGGTCCTACCTCAGTGCAGGGGGTTAGAGTAGATCAGTGGTTCTCAACCAGGGGTATGAGTACCCCTAGGGGTATGAGTACCCCTGGGGGTATGCAGAGGTCTTCCAGGGGGTACATCAACTTTTTTAGATATTTGCCTAGTTTTACAACAGGCTACATAAAAGGCACTAGCAAAGTCAGTACAAACTAAAATTTCATACAGACAATGACTTGTTTATACTGCTCTATATACTATACACTAAAATGTAAGTACACTGTTTATATTCCAGTTGATTTATTTTATAATTATATGGTAAAATGAGAAAGAAAGCAAATTTTTTGTATTAATGTGCTGTGACACTTTTGTATTTTTATGTCTGATTGTGTAAGCAAGTAGTATTTAAGGGAGGTGTAACTTGGGGGTACGCAAAACAAATCAGACTCCTGAAAGGGGTACAGTAGTCTGGAAAGGTTGAGAGCCACTGGACTAGATGACCTCTCAAGGTCCCTTCCAGCCCTACATTTCTATGATCCTATAAAATATAAGTACGAGATAATATTTAGAGCAGCAGAAGTGGGCCCTTACTTACACTGAGTAGTACTCAACTTAGGAAGTAGTCCCACTGAAATTATCTATTCATAGAGTAGTGGTACTACTGGTTACTACTATTAATAGCAGTACTACTATGCCTCATGGTACTACTCAACATGAGTAAATGTGGCAGACGATGGCCTTTGATCTGTGAGGCAGATTTTTCCTTGCCCTTACATGGTTGTTCAGTGAGTGTGGGGGCAATGGCAGCCTTTTCCCCCTTTGCATGAAGGCATGTTCCCTCTCTACTCTCCAAGGGTACCCAATAGTGCAAAGGGATGGCAAAGTGACAGGTCTGTCACAGCAAATAAGAATAAGCTACACTCCACAAAGAGTGTAGTAGCAGATCCACTCCCCTTGCACCCATAGAGTTCACCCCCAGGATGATGAGTGATTCCAATGTGGTTCATATGGAGTGTCACAGCTCTAGGGGGAACATCCTGAATTCCCCAACATGTAAAGGCAGTGCCTCTATGACTACATTCAACAGGCCTCATTGTCTCCCCATATCAGTTTTACACCAGCGTAAATCTATTGACTTGAATGAGGTTACTCCTGATTTACACCAGTATGAGGTTTTACACTAATAGCAGAATATGTCCAAACATACCTCCAATTTACAGGAATTAAATTTAATGAAGTAGAGGCTCTTCTTCATAGAGCTTAAGATGCCAGCATTATAAATTAAGCATCAGTTTATTTCCATGAAATAGCTTATGTTTTTATTCCTTACCAGTTTTCAAATCTTTTCTTAATATTTGGGCCTTCTTATGTCAGCTTCACCAGTCTAGCAGCCTCTGTTTAAAAAAAAAAGAAAAGAAATTTCACTGAGATTCACTGGTAGATGACAGATGGATTCTGTCTTACTGCCTGAGGCATGAAATTGCAGGTGACACCTGATATATGATAATAAAAGAGCACCATCAAGCAATCAGGCACTGTCCTTTATTTCTGTGATGTCATCAGAATGCAGGTGGCTTACCTCTGAATCCCTAAGATTCTGAATAAAATGGTGTGCATTGTCTGGAGCTTATACAGAGAACTCTTATCTCCCCATCTGTGTGGTCTCTGTTGTGATAATTTTGGAGTGAAGCCACCTTCACTATTCTGCCTGCCTAGCATGGAAGTTATCAAAGATTGCCTGCAGACTATTCTGTTCATTTGCTAAAGATCATATGGGGTTTGTACTTGTTTCCTGGTCCATGATTAAGAGGATATAAGAGGTGTAAGACAGCTCTACAATCCGCTGACCAATCCTCACAAACAGGGGCCAAGCCAATTTTCAAACTGGCATTTCCCCACCAAATAAATATGATATGTATTGGGGTTTGCTTAGAGGCCCAGGGGAGATCCTTCTCCTCCCCCACTTTCCCAATGGCTTGGGATTTGGTAGTGGGAGACAATGTCAACATCTAATTTTAAGCATACTGGTGGACTGTTTGTTTTAGAGGTGTCCGCTGACCATGCAGTATAAGAGGACCAGGGTCCCTTTAAGGTCCTTCATGGATGCCTGTCCATCAAACATGGAGGTCTACTCTCTCCCAACCCTATGGAACTGGGAAGGTATTATACATGAACAGTATCTCCCCCATGACATCACCAAGGGCAGAATTCTGTGTTTTCAGCCATCCTTTCAAACACCATCAGGAAACCCTGATCAATGGGTAGTGATCAATGGCTCTATGTCTAGTTGGCAGCCAGTATCAAGCGGAGTGCCCCAGGGGTCGGCCCTTGGGCCAGTTTTATTCAACATCTTCATTAATGGTGTGGATAATGGGATGGATTGCACCCTCAGCAAGTTTGTGGATGACACTAAGCTGGGGGCAGAGGTAGATATGCTGGAGGGTAGGGATAGGGTCCAGAGTGACCTAGACAAATTGGAGGATTGGGTCAAAAGAAATCTGATGAGGTTCAACAAGGACAAGTGCAGAGTCTTACACTTAGGACAGAAAACTCCCATGCACTGCTGCAGGCTGGGGACCGACTGATTAAGTAGTAGTTCTGCAGAAAAGGACCTGGGGATTACAGTGGACAAGAAGTTGGATATGAGTCAACAGTGTGCCCTTGTTGCCAAGAAGGCTAACAGCATATTGGGCTGCATTAGTAGGAGCATTGCCAGCAGATCGAGGGAAGTGATTATTCCCCTCTGTTCAGCACTGGTGAGGTCACATCTGGAGTACCATGTCCAGTTTTGCGCCCCCCACTACAGAAAGGATGTGAACAAATTGGAGAGAGTCCAGCAGAGGGCGACAAAATTATTAGGGAGCTGGGGCACATGATTTATGAGGAGATGCTGCGGGAACTGGGCTTATTTAGTCTGCAGAAGAGAAGAGTGAGGGGGGATTTTATAGCAGCCTTCAACTACCTGAAGTGGGGTTCCAAAGAGGATGGAGCTAGGCTGTTCTCAGTGGTGGCAGATGACAGAACATGGAGCAATGGTCTCAAGTTGCAGTGAGGGTGGTCTAGGTTGGATATTAGGAAAAACTATTTCAGTAGGAGGGTGGTGAAGCACTGGAATGAGTTACCTAGGGAGGTGGTGGAATCTCCATCCTTAGAGGTCCAGCTTGACAAAGCCCTGGCTGGGATGATTTAGTGGGGGTCGGTCCTGCTTTGAGCAGGGGGTTGGACTTGATGACCTCCTGAGGTCTCTTCCAACACTAATCTCATATGATTCTATGAACCCCATGAGAGAGCCCAGTTTCTAAAGGAGGTATTTTTGGATAAGCATCTGCGGTCAAATTCAAGAAGTGCTGAGCACTTGCATCTCCCAGAAAAGTTTATTTGGTTCTGAAAATGACCAGGCTCTTTAAGGTTCAACTGTCCTTAAATCAACCATCACATGGCAGTGCAGTGCCATGACATTAATTGGGCTCCTAAATTTCCAAGGCTGATCTCCACAAACTGTCCTCTTGCTTTTGTTAATAAAGCCCTAGTTGTAAAAGCACGCCAGTTGTCATGAATGCTCATCTCTGTGAAAGGATTAGTATATATGCATCCGAAGAAGTGGGTTGTAGCCCACGAAAGCTTATGCTCTAATAAATTTGTTAGTCTCTAAGGTGCCACAAGTACTCCTGTTATTTTTGCGGATACAGACTAACACGGCTGCTACTCTGAAACCTATAACTATTCTAATCACTCAACCTGAGGAAAAGGCGGGACCATGCTCAAGCTTCTTCTCCTAGTCCACCCTTCACAAAACTTTTAAAGAAACCATCTCTTTTACTTAATGCAAGCTACTCAATGCCATTGGGATGGTCAACAGATACTGTGTCAAACGAGCTTTTGAAGCTTGTGGAAGTTAAGAATCCACTTTGAAATGAAGTATGGGAGTTAAGATATTCAAATAAAAATTTGCCTTTTGAAACACAATGAAACATAAAGAGTTTTCAAAAGCAACATTAAACATCTGTGCAGCAATGGTAAAATATGAAAAAGTGGTCTTAAAGATAACACCAACAATGTGTCTTTGTGGCAGCCCCAAGAAGAATGCAATATCCAGCCAACTGGGGCTCACAAAGCAGGTTGAGACACAACTGTTAGCAATAAGGAGGCTTTTATTTCATAATCCAGGGAGTAGTTATTCCACACAAAATACCCAAGAGAACACTGCATCAACAGCCTCATGAATCCAATAAAAGGAAATATCAGGTCTCCATTCCTTTATGAGGGACAGTCCTGTGGCAGACAGGATTTCTCAGCTCAGAGTCTGTTCCTTCCATGGCCCAGAGGCCTCTCCCACAAGCCAATACTTCCTTTTATACCTTATTTCACTAATACAGCCTATCTTCTCCATAATCTCTTGCACCTGAACAACTTCTCTTGTAGATTGGCAGGACTTTGTCTTACTATTTTTAAAAAATCTGTACATGTATGTTATTTAGCTAATCATTAATATCTTTGTTTTTTTTTCCCTACCAGAAAATTATAATGCCTTTCTGACAAGTGAACTCATGATATTTCCATCAATAATGTTCTTATTTTCCAGCTTTCCTACTGATGTATATACCTTGACATAGTTGACTATGTCACAATGTTCCTTTAGACTGAATCCATCTTTCCATATTATTGGAATACTAATTTCTTAACAAAATGAAATCTATTGGGGGATTTTATTTATTTAATTAATTTCTCCATTTCCCTAGAGAGTAAGCACCAAAATATTGTTAACATCAGAGCTGGCCAAGTACAGTAAAAATATTTCCACAAATATTTATTACAAAATTGGTTTAAAAATTGGTTTAGGGTTGTATTCAGGCTCACTGGAGTTTTCTTTCTGCAAACATTCCTGAGACTGAGTTTTACTACCACAAATGTTTCAGAAAGCACATTTTAAACTCACATTCTCAAAAAGTTGCAGACGGCACATTTTAAATTCACTTTCCAAGAACATTCACATCAGAAGTCTTGTAACTAGAGTCACATGCATCCAACTAGAGAATAAGAAACAATGCATGTCCCTCATGTGACCTATCACAGCTAAGCAAAACAGTTCACATAGCAAGCCACAGAGGAAACAAAATTTGCAGAAACTTCAATAAATAATTTTGAACAACAAATGGATTTCAGAAAAATCAACATTTATTCACAAGTCTCCCTTGAACAAATAGGGAGGCAGAGTGTGTCTCCAAAATTATTTGTTATTAATTACTTGTTCAGAGCTAGTTAACATTATTGAAAGAGGTATATTAGGTTTCGTTTTCTAAACTATCTCCAGAATGCTGACACTGATTTGATGCCAAAATGATGGACAACTGAGTGTATCATATTTCTGAGAGAATCTTTTCTGATCTTCCTTACGATCTTCCTTATTTATTGATAAATAAAGATGTCAACACATTTGGGGTGAAATCCCAGCCCTATTGAAGTCAATGGGAGCTTTGCCACTGACTTTAATGGGACCAGGATTTCACTCATGTTGTGCAGCATGTGAAGTTATGGACTTAGTGCTCCTCATTCTCCCAGTTGTTTCAGTCTCAAAGAGTCATTTTGTTCATTTAGGGCCAAAATCATAAAGGTAAAGGCTTGAGATCTTATCTGCAAAACTGTGTGTGCGTTTGTGTGTGCAATTACTGCAATTATGAACACAAATTGTATGTTTGAAATAGTTTTGAGTTTTTTTGTTGTTGTTTTGTGCGTTTCATTTTCACGCCTTTACACTTTCTGGTTTTAGCCATAAATGGCAACGCCAAAATACCACGTGAAATCTATCTATCCCTCCAGGTTCATCTGTGGCACCCATAGCTATCTGAGTACCTCAGAAACATTAATGTATTCATCCTCTCAACACTCTGTGAGATGGGAACGTATTATTATCCCCATTTTGGGGGGTGGGCGAGCAAGAGGGAACTGAGGCATGGAGAGACTAAATGCAGTCACCCAATAAGTCTGTGTGGAAGAGCTGAGACCTAAACCCAGGACTTCTGAATCTTAGTCCAGTACCTTAATCAGAAAAAATACTAAAAGTACTAAACTACTAAATCACATGGAAGTACTAAAAATGTCATAACAAAGCTTGATCTATCATTTCCAGCCAAACTTTTCTGACTAATTTCACATGGATACATTTTGCATTTGAACTTTTGGCTCGACCATGTGACCTGTGTTCACTGCAGAGTCCACTAATTTAAATGAGCATCCATGACTGTGCAAGGATTCGCGCATTTGTATGACCCCCATTATTAAGGTTGCCCAACATTTCCATAATGAGGCCCTGTTTTAAGTTGCTTCTCGCTTTGCCAAACTTTAACTATTTATGAGCTGAAATTTTCAATGCTGGCTGTATGCCTCACGCTGATTTTTTTTCTGGAAAATTTCACCAAAATGGTTCAGTCATTTCTGAGAATGGGAAAAATAAGTTGCTTCTAATGTTAAAAAATTCTGGTGGCTTTTTCTGTGAAAAGGTCTAGCACCTCCATACTTTGGAGCAGGGACTTAAAATTTGGGAGGGGTTGGCATTTGTGTCAGGGATGTGCCCTTTGCCATTTTCGTGAAACTCCACCAAAATCTGGCCAAAATAATAATCCTTTGAATAATTCCAGTTGGCACATCCTCAATAGAGACTTCTTAGAGTTCAACTCAGCATGCCCCAGTCCAGGGCTGAGCTGGACTTTCCCTGCAATTCCTTCTCTGGGCTGCTGTGTACAGCTAGCTGAAGGGGGGAAGAAGAAAACTGTGAGTTTGTGTGTGGGGAGACTAGGGCTGGCTGGGCAAGCAATATGGGTCTAGAAACCAGTTAGGAAAGGGGATGGAGATAGATGGGAGACAAGATAGATCTGATGAGAAGCTGGGTGCAGAAGGAGCACTTGGACTGGGTGGGCAAAGAGACTGGGACAAGGAACTGCGTGTGGGGGCTATGGATTGGACAAGCAGACTGGGGATGGAGACTGGGACTGGGCACCAGTGGAATTAGGGAATTTGAACAGAAAGCAACCCATCTGGAGTCCAGGAAGGGGAAGGAGAACGAAAGATTAGATGAGGAGCCATGAGGGATGGAACTGGGACTGGCTGAGCAAGAGTGGAAGGGAACTGGGAGTTGGAAGGAGACTGGGACTAGAACGATGAATATGGAAGGCTAGGACTGGCTGGACAAAGAGATTAGAACTTGGATGAGAAGCCAGCAGCGCATAGACTGGGACTGGATAGGTGAGGAGCATGGAACTGGGCCAGGGTGCCAGGGGTGGGAAAGAGACAGGTTTGAAAGGTCAGGACAGAAGGGATCAAGCTTGGGGGGGGGATCAGGCAGAAGTGTCTCTAACCAGTACAGAACACTCCCCTACAAAGCCTGGAATGTAACTCGAGATTCCCAGGTATGTGATCATGTAATTAAAGGCTATTATAATGCATATTTAGAAGCAGGCTGAATTAAAGTTGTGAGAGCAACCTTACTTCTGGCATTTCCTAACTTCTGACTGCTTGACTTTGCAACCTTAATACTGTTTTTTTTTTCAAAATGTGTCTAAGTGTGTGTGTCTAAGTTACACATACAGTAAACTGTTCCCTTGCTATAGCTGTGTGCACTGCACACAACTTTACAATGGATTTGCTTGGTTCTAGGCAATGTCTTTACCTCTGAAACAAACATCTGTTTAATACTGAACTACTGCTCTCCTTTTCAGCTATAGAAAATGTAATTCAGTGAGTCCAAGGCTAGTTCCACAAGTCCAATACTATGTGTTTATGACAAATTCCAATAATAGTCTAAATCAAAAATAATAAAATGTTAATTTGATTCAATGCCATAGTCCCTCCATGATCAGCTAAGCTGACTCAAAGGTATATCATCCATCAAGCAAGCTCTCGCTCTACATTTTTAACGTGCAGACCAACGTCTCTTTTTCTGCTGAATTCTTGCCTTTTCAAATTACTGGTTAATACTGTAGTAGCAAAGATAAACTTCATAAAATAGATTAAATACTAAAATGTAATTATGTTTTAAATTAAATGTAAATGTTTAAATACATAAAAACTTTGTAAATGTGTTTTTGCATTTTGTTCTGAAACCTCCTATATATATATGTACGGAGCAACTGACCACACATAAAACTGTCTTGCGAATTTCAAAGTAATAGTTTGTGTAATTATATTGAATCAGAAGGGTCCTGATACTTTGTTCGTCGCTGGGAAAAAAGCATATGTAATACTGAAATGAAATGCTATTACAGTCTCACTTACTCATTCTTGGAATTGACTTAGTGATTACTTCAACATCGACATCAGTGAAAAACATTTGACATCTGGCCTAGAAAATCAGACAGCAGACCACAGAGACTTTGATTAAAAAACTTCATGTAATTTTCTCCAATCAGTAAGTTGGCCTATTCTTTATCAGAATGAAGGTTTCTCTCATCACCTGCAAATTTCTAGGAAGGCCTTTAAAAAAAAAAAAAAGCTCTGCAGCTTTCAGATATGTATCTCCCTTCCCCTCCTATAAGAAATTCAACCAAATAACCGATTAGTTTTACTGATTATTTGATTTCTTTTGTTAGTAAAGAGCCTGCAGTTTTCTTTTCTCACTTATTTTAATTTAATCTTTTACCTGAGTTGGCTATTTTATCCTTCTCTATGTAATGATTTTGCAATGCTCCTGTACAAGACACACACTCACTTGCCGTGAACAGTGAGACTGCAAAATGTACACGTTTTTTCACACCCACTGCATGTCACTGATCTCAAGTTAAAAATAATGTAGGCCCCTTAAGTTCTGTATTTGTATATCCTCCTCTAGAGCTCAGCCACTCTACAATGGAAAAGAATAAACCTTCAACACAATATTACAACAAAGATTCTGAAATGAACTGCACTGTAGTACCATCATGAATTAAAATCTCAGGTTCAGAATACAGCTCATGGTACAATAGAGCAGGGCATCAATGAACTCATGCAAGAAACACTGCAGTAATGAGCCATCACACTGCCTTTCCTCTTTGAAGCAAATTCATATGATGAAACTTGATAATTAACTTATGTCCAACAAACTAATTTCAATATATCTGTTTTCAGGTCAGAGAAAGTTGCTGAAGCCATTGCAAATACTTCTTTCCCATCTTCGTCTTCTGTGACAAGGACAAAGTCCCTGCTAATATAATGTCACAGTAAATTTGCTTATCTCTTACAAACAATGAGGTATGCTGTAAAATATGTTAGTACTATTAAAACATTCATAATCAAATCCTAATAAAATTACAAAGTTGGAATGAAAGGAAACTACAGTGTAACCTTAAATCATGTCACAATGTTGCCCTCAGAAGGGCTAATGCATAAAAAAAGATATGCTTTATGTATACATTCTTTTTTGCTGGCTTACGTTTAGAAAGGAGAGGGAAGAATCTGGTACACCAGAAATAGAAAGGAAGTCTACATTTTCCATATAAACTGACAAACAGTGAGGGTTAGTCTCAAGTGTAAGGATATGGTACACTTCAAAGGTGCTTGGGTCACGGTCAGTCCAGAATGTTTCACTGGGGAAGGGGATGACTTGTCTTGCTTCTCTTGATACTGCTGCATTTTGATAGCGGCACCCATGATGGTTTCTTCTTTATGATGCAGCATTTGTGTTACACAACAAGCAAAGTAACATTGTTACTACTACACGAAGCACTTATAATATAAATAATAATGATAATAAAACATTGCCTTTCAAGTTACAGTTCTACTGTGTCACAACAAATTGACCACATAATCATGGTATACTTCTTGGGGCAGAGATTATGTCTTTCTGTAGACAGCACCTATCACATTGTGGGTACTGCCAGAATACAAACAGTACATACTAATTGCTTTATTCTTTATATCTCACCTTTGAAGATAACTCTAATAATTCTAAAATAAATAATCAATTGCAAAAAGGGCATTGCCACTTAACTATGAATTATCATAGTATAACTATAAGAAACATATTGTTATGATGAAGGTTGGGTAAAATTTTGTTGAAGCTGGTGGGCGTGACATATGCTCTTCATTCAGGATAAATGTAAAAAGCAGTTAAGCTCTTTTTTGGAGTCAGACAACTGAAACAATAGCAGCCACCACCCAAAATACAGGCCATATACAAGGATGGTCAGAAGCTGAGCTACGTAGGCAAACGCAGAGGGCTGTGTATTGTTTGGTGAAGCTGTATGAGTGTGTGTATGTCTTCTACCAGAAGCACCCAGAAGTAGTCAGAGACCAGGTAGGGAAAGGAGCAAAAAAGACAAGTAGACAAGAGAAGCACTTGCAGCATGACCCTGAGAGAAAGCCAAGAGAATGGGCAGAATGCTGGTCGGAAAGAGGCTTCGACCTGTGCATAAAGAAACTGTCTCCTGTTGTTTGATTACTACTGTGTTCAGGGAAATAGGACTTTGTGTACATTCTTTGTAAATAAATAGGACCTGATATCATCAATTTCTCCTACTGGAAAACAACCTGCAAGACCCCAAATATTGGCTAAATGTTTGGATCAAAAGGGGTAACAATATATCTTATATATAATATAGTCTTACATACATAACATTCTGGTTATCCTTTCCCCCCCCCCCCTTGATTATATTTTTAAGCAATATGAGCAATTCATTCTACTACCCCAATTTGACTTTGGCACTTAAACTCTATATACCTGCTCAAACTCCAAAAGCTCCCCAAAAGCTTTGAATTTTCTACTAGTATGTTGTGAACCACTACCTGAAAACACTTGATTCAAATATGTTTTGTGGAGATAGTGATTCTTTATAGTAACTATTTCATGTAATGTATCTTGTAGAAGCCTCAGCTCAAAATATCTTGAATAAAAGTCAATTAATACTAAATATTCTTTGTCTTCAAGAGACAAGGTGGGTGAGGTAATATCTTTTATTGGACCAACTTCTCTTGGTGAAAGAGACAAGCTTTCAAGCTACACAGAGCTGTTCTTCAGGTCTGTCTTCAAAGTAAGATGCATCTATTTGCCAAGTTCTACCTGGTAATGGCCCTTAATGCAATATTGATAAATATATTTGGCATGCTAAAATTTTTCTAACCATATCAACAAGTTGTGTATTAAAACGGGCCAGTAAGGAGCTCTTCCTATACATAATTCTACATGCAAATGCATGATATAAATAAATGACATAGCATTTCTTTCCTCATTATTTTTTTCTCCTTAAATAATTACATCATTAATACTAACTCATCACAAACAGACCAGCGATGTGACTTCACTATTTATCTCATTGACTTGAGCATCTGTTGTTCTGCATGGTCTTGAAAGAAAAAGCACCATACTGTAAAATTTTATGTAAAGCATAAACAGTTAACTGGCTTGTTTTAAACAAAATAGAAGCTTTGGTTAAATATTTCTTTAGCTTCTCCATCAAAACAAGATTAACTCCTCTCATGAAAAAGTCATCCTCCCACTTTCCCTTCTTTGTGTCTTCTATGCTTACTTTTTAAGATGGTTTGTTTTTGGATCGAGGTCTTTTTTATGACTTTAAAACATCCAGTCTTAAATTTGGTAAAGTCAGTGTCCTAATACAGTGACAGTACCCATGGCATTTCCCCATCTTCTCTTCATTTCTTTCCATAACACTTAGGAAGTCTGCAGTCTATGGCTGCAGCTCTATTTACTATGAAAATTCTGTACTTACAGTTTGAAAATGTGAATGTGCACAAAAGAACGTGGGTTTTACACTTATCTCCAATACTTCATCACCGTATTAATCTTTGCTACTTACATGTAACTGGCATAAAGGCATAAACTGGTATAAACTGAGCCTAGATGGATTGCATATATAGATACAATGGCTCATTATTTGCTGACCATAAGAGCAACATAAACATGGAGTTTGAGAGAAGAGTTCAGTCGAATCAGGAATTTACAAAATATATCTTTGTCTGTGGACTCTGTACAGTCACCAAGAAGCCTGGATTCAGGATTATAGCTGTACAGTTATTCTAGTTTTTGTGTTCACTAAAGATATTCAACTTCTTCCTGTTGATGGAAAAGTTTAACTCAGATCTTCTGGTTTTTTTCAGGGCATCATTACAGGAGCAGAGTGAAGGTTGTTCGGGTGCCTCAACTGTGCCTTGCCATACTTTCAAATGTTTGGGATTTTTTTAAATGCAGCCTTAACTCTAGTTTCTAATGACTGTTTTGCTTACAACTACAATGTTCTTGTAATTTTTTCCCTTTAATTTACTTCTATGTATTCTAAACCTTAACTCATGTACAACAAAAAATTGTAAATTTGGAAGTAGATTCCCTTTTTTGCATTTTTGAAATGTTTTGATGTGCACTGGGGGGGGGGCAGGGAGAGGGACTTCTAGAGGACATTAGGAATACTAAGAAACAGGAACAGCAACTCAGAAGCTTCTTATGGGTCTTGGTTCCCAGCTCCCAAGCCAGTGTAAATGCATGTAACTTATACTTTCTTCCTTCCCCATCAGTTACATCAATTACTCCAACTTCTCGGCAGGAAGAAAGGCCTTATCTATCACAAGCCAATAACTTTGGGCTCATAACTCATAATTTTCTCTCTCCATCACTTGGGCAAAATACATCTGTGTCATCTTTGAAGCTGAGGTTCAAGACAATTATGTATTTTTTTCAATTGTTGTTGGTGTTGCAAGCACTATTATAGTGGTGTTGCAAGCTGCATTATACTGGCTCCCATGCTGCAATGTGTTTGACATGATGCCTCATTTTGTAAAACTATGTTTTAGTTTTCATTTATTAAAACATGCAGAGCTTTTGGGAAGGCTATACATTAAAAGTTATTATTAGTAGTGCAACACTCCCTTTCCTCCCTGCGTTACTCGGGAGCAGGCAACACTCACCTGTGTGCCTGGGTGTGTGATGTTGTTGACATTCAAGGAGATCCTGAGTACCCCAGTGGTGATGTTGGATAAGTGGGAATCCTCTATCCACCCCTCTGCTGCAATCCCTTTACTCCTAAAGGAATTTAAAGTTGGCGGTGCCTCCACCTGGCTGGCCCCTGTACACACTCAATGGTGCCCTTGGGAACCTCTAGGAATAAACACCTTCAAATAGTACTAATACTAATAATAACCTGTGGCATGGGTCTAACTCAAATACCAATTATAAATAATATACATCCAATATACTTAAATTAGAGCGAACACTCCTTTACTTAACAACTTAAAGAAACAGGATATAGCAGACTAAGATTAAATGTCACTACTAATTTAAATCCACAGGGGCAGTCAAATAAAATCAATTAACAAATATAATATACAGTAATAAATGAAACATATGTAACTAGCATTTACATTGCCACCATTTACCCAACCCCAAAATGTACACTCCTCTGGATTTCAGAGTCCTAGACACTTGCTTGTGTGGGCGCGCTTGAAGATCTGCAGCTGGAGACAGCACGCTGTTGGTTCTGTGTATCAGTCCAGCCAAGGCAACAAGCTGCACAACCGCTCTGACAATTGGAGCTGGCCCCACCAAATGCCAGCAGCTCTGGGTCCTGGTTTGGTGGGAAGATCACTGTGCCTCTCCTCAGACTCAGTCTCTCTGCTGTGCCCCTTCCCTTGCAAGTACTTTCCGAAACAAGAGTGAGGGTTACTCACAGTTCCTTCACTGCAGGCCCACCTCAGTCAGCTCTAGGCACAGCAATAGTCTCTGCCCCGGCTCCAGTGAAGCCACCAACAGCCTCTGAGGCCCCCTGCTTGATCAAAGCCCTTGCAAGCTCTCAGCAGCAATCTCACTCCTTTTCCCAAAATGGAGTTCACCACTGCCTTCCCTGCACTGCCTGGCAGAGAAAGTCTCTCACTCTTTCCCCAAGGCATTTTGGGAGTTGTAGTCTCTAAGGCTAGATTGCAGCACACAAAATCCTCCCCTCGAACACTCCCAATGGAGTTCAGAGGCCCCTCTAATAAAGGGTGCGTACACTAGTATTACTATTTTTTTCTTTATCAAGATGATACCTGAGCAAACTTTCTCTGTAAAAACAATATTATATGATACTGTGACGGGTTGGATCACAGAAACCCCCTTGGGAACTGCCAACTGATGTGCCAAGACTACTTCTGCTCCTGCTTTCCTGCCCTCGCAGCTTACCACTCCAGCACCCTGTCCTGTTGAGCCAGACATGCCAGTCTGCTCCAACACAGACCCAGGGTCTGAACCACATGCCCCAAAGCTGCAGACTTAACTGAAAGCAACTTACAGACGTGTTCCTGTCTTTAACACTCAGATGCCCAACTCCCAATGGGGTCCAAACCCCAAATAAATCTGTTTTACCCTGTATAAAGCTTATACAGGGTAAACTCATAAATTGTTTGCCCTCTATACACTGATAGAGAGATATGCACAGATGTTTGCCCCCCCCCAGGTATTAATACATACTCTGGGTTAATTAATAAGTAAAAAGTGATTTTATTAAATACAGAAAGTAGGATTTAAGTGGTTCCAAGTAGTAACAGACAGAACAAAGTGAATTACCAAGTAAAATAAAATAAAACACGCAAGTCTATGTCTAAGAAAACTAAATACAGATAAAACCTCACCCTTAGAAGAATTCCAGTAAGCTTCCTTTTACAGACTAGTCTCCTTCTAGTCTGGGTCCAGCAATCACTCACACCCCCTGTAGTTACTGTCCTTTGTTCCAGTTTCTTGCAGGTATCCTTGGGGGTGGAGAGGCTATCTCTTTAGCCAGCTGAAGACAAAATGGAGGGGTCTTCCACAGGCTTAAATAGACTCTCTCTTGTGGGGGGAGACCCCCTCCTCTCTCCTATGCAAAGTCCAGCTCCAAGATGGAGTTTTGGAGTCACATGGGCAAGTCACATGTCCATGCATGACTGAGTTTCTTACCAGCCAAGCCACATTCCTGGGAAAGCTCCGATGTGGATTGGCGTCTTCGAGTTCATTGTTGGTTTAAGTGGTTCTTGATTGGGCATTTAATTCGCACATTCCTTTCTCAATAGAAATCAAGCAAGTATACAGCCAATATTCCTAACTTCAAGTACAAAAATGATACATGCATACAAATAGGAGGAATGTATTCAGTAGATCATAACCTTTACATAGATATGTTACAGGGCATATGTAGCATAAAATATATTCTAGTTACCGTATATCATATATATATTCATAAGCATATTCCCATGAAGACTTATGGGGTACAGCGTCACAACTTCACTGGAATATCTCACCCTTGATTTGTTTGCTTTGACCTACAGGTAGGGTGACCAGATCACAACACTAAAATATCGGGACACATTGGGGTGCCATCAGCCCCGCCCACAGTCCACTCCCACTTCTCCCAGGCTCTGCCCCCACTCTGCCCCAGGTCCCGCCCCCCCACGCCCTTCCTCATCCCCCCACCCACCCGTCGCTCGCTCGCCTCTTCACCCTCCCCGCCTGCCACTCGCCTCTTCACCCCCCCCGCCCGCCACTCACCCCTACGGCGCTGACTTCCCCTCTGCTGGGTGGGTGCTCACCCACTCCCTGCCTCCTCCCGCCCAAGCATCCACCCTTACTCCGCCCCCATTCCACGCCCTTCCCCCAAGTCCCCGCCACTGCCCTGCCTCTTCTCCACCTCCTTCCCTGAGCGCGCCGTGTCGCCGCTCCTCCCGCCTCCCTCCTGGAAAGCACTAAGTGCCACCAAACAGCTGTTACGTGGCAGGAAGTGCTGGGAGGGGGGAGGAGTGGGGACGCAGCATGCTGAGAAGGAGGTGAGGAGGGGGGGGCTTGGCAGCAATTTTTCCCCGTGGATGCTTCAATCCTGGAGCACCCACGGAGTCGGTGGCTCCCTCCTGCTCGTCTCCTTACCTGAATATCGGGACAAATGGCATCCCGATTGTACATTGATTGGGACATGGGACAAAGGGTTAAATATCGGGACAGTACATCTGGTCACCCTACCTACAGGTCACAGTTTGCAGAACTCCTCTTTTTGAACTCTTTTCATTATGAAGAAATACAATAGATTTCAATGAGGAATGAAGATTCTAGGGGTGAAATTTTGCTCTCAGTTACACCAGTATCGATCTGGAGTAACATTGTTGACTTCAGTGCAGATATTCTCAGTTTAAACTGGTGTGGCTAAAATTAGATGAACTGGTGCAAAGCAGTGTAAGTCCCCTGACGTTGATTTAAATCTCTTTTTAAGTTTATTTTTCTACTTAGTGCATCCAGATTCCATTTTCTTCATAAGTAATGGCATCTTTTAACTCACGCTATTCCATGTTCTCTGAAATGCCCTCACACTCATAGGATATACATCACTAATATGTAAAAAAAATAATTAAAATTAATATAAGCAACTGAGGTTTCTCGTTTGACTCCTGCTGTTCCAACATTTGCTTCAGTTGAACTGGTTGCAATGATAGCATCTTCTTTGTCTAGAATTGCTGCTCATTGCTTCTTACCTGATATCTGTTTATGCTCAAGATTTGTCAACTTTTTCTTAGCCAGATCGAATTTGTCTCGCTCTCTCATTCTCACATTGTTAATAATAATATGCAAAATATAACTTCCTCAGAATCTGTTTTAACACCACAAACATTGACCCAATACCTAACATTCTCTATCTCTAGATCAAATGATTTTCCCTTAGAAAGTCAGAAAGGCATCAACTACATAGTTTCTGGTAATACATTTTTTCTTGTTCACATAAAGAAGTAATTTTTGCACTGGATTACTCAACTTCCAACGAATATTCATTATAATAAATTTCCCTTGCATTAAACATCATAGTCCTGAGATCTTTTGCACTACAGACCCAGGCTTCTATTACTATATTGAGGTACTGATGGAAGCTGCAGCGACTCAGAGGAAAGAATGCCACCTACTGAATTACCAGTAGCATTTTAGGCAGTACCTTGTGTTTTTCTTGTAGGTCCGTAACCCAAATACTAACCAGGCCCAACTCTGTTTAGTATGATTACAGGCATCACATGAAGGGTAGTTAAAATAGGGAACAAATTGCCAAACTGACTTATAAAAACAAGCACAAGTACATTTTGGAGCAGAGCCATTTCTGGGGAAAGGATTTAGAAACTAGGATTATGTGTGGGATTTATGAGGTTAAAATGATGAGTGTTACAATAAAGCCAGTACAGATTTCTCAGGGTTAGAAAGGATAGTAGTCAGAACAGTGCCAGTAAAAAGGCCCTTTTTAGAGCTTGTATCTGTTCCCCTTGTCTCATAGACTTGAAGGCCAGAAGGGACTATCATGATCATCTAATCCAGGGGTTCGCAAACTTCATTGCACTGCAACCCCCTTCTGACAACAAAATTACTACATGACCCCAGGAGGGGGGGGGGACCCAAGCCTGAGCCCGCCCGAGCCCCATCGCCCTGGGGTGGGGTGGGCCAAAGCCTGAGCCCCACAGTCCTGGGCATGGGGAAGGGACCCAAAGCCCAAGGGGTTCAGCCCCGGGCAGGGGGCCTGTAACCTGAGCCCTGATGCCCCGGGCTGAAGCCCTTGGGCTTCAGCTTCATCCCTGGGCAGTGAGGCTCGGGCTTTGGCTCAGTCTAAGCCAGTCCTGATGACCCCATTAAAATGGGGTTGTGACTCACTTTGGGGTCCCAACCCACAGTTTGAGAACTTCTGGTCTAGTCTGACCTCCTGCACATTGCAGGTCACAGAACCTCACCTACCCACTCTGCAGAGGGAGGTGAAAACCCCCAGGATCTCTGCCATCTGACCTGGGGGAAAATTCCTTCCCGTCCCCAAATATGATGATCCGTTAGACCCAGGGCATGTGGGCAAGACCCACCAGTCAGACACCTGGAAAAGAATTCTATGTAGTAACTCAGAGCCCTCCCCCTTTAGTGTGCCATCTCCGGCCTTTGGATATATTTGTTAATAGCGGATGCTGATGAGCCATATGTCATCTTTCAGGTGACAAATGTTTAGTGACAACATTACTTTAAAGAGAGTCAGAATTGCAGTCAGTGTAGCTGTGGGAAGAGCTGTGTTCTACCCCATCTCATGCATCATCAACAAAATTGCCAGCTAAGTTCTGATTCCAGAATCTTTATTATTGTTGGTGATGTATGAACCAGAAAGAATACATCTCAGTTTATAAGTATCATTCTGAGCTTGCAGTGCTGACAGGCATAATTTATTTTAACGTTAACTTGCTCAGTTTACAGGTTTTTTATTGAAATAATTAACAGAGAATAAATATTAAACTATAAGGGCCAAATTCTGTCCTGATTTACGCCCCAATGCAATGCAACTTACATGAAAAGGATTTAAGTCTGGGCAAAATTTGGCCCTCAAGGGTATTTTCACAATGCTATTTTTCTGATAATAACCACACTTTTGTTGTTGTTATTCTGCACATTTCTTAACTGCATACTGGTGCTACAGCCAGCCACGTTCATATGGGCTTAAGGACAAGATTATTATTTCTAAGGTCAGGCCAGCATTTTGGCTGTAACTTGGAATGACCTATGCTACACTTCACAACATTTTTTATACAGCAATGACACTCAAAGGAAGAAACAGAGTGGAAATCACTGCAGCTTTCAAATTAAGTAGATAATGGCATTAACATCTGCTGCGTAAAACAAAAGGAGAGCACAACTCCCAGTTTCATTTTTTTAAAAATTAGGTCACAACAGCTCTAAATGGATACATCTGAGTAGAACAGTCCTTTTCCTTACACTACAGTCATTCAAGATAATTTAGAATGAGTAGAACTTTATTTGTCATTTCAATATGCACAACATTAGTGCAGTATGCCACAAAGAAAGCTGTATCCACATTCCACTCAAGAGCAGAAATATTGTCCTATAATTCATATGGAAATTTATAACTGAAAAACAACTGCAAATCAGACAGTCCAAAACCCTTTTTGTCCAGGCTTGTATTATATATGAAAATAAACTTTCCATTAGTTCATTTTTACTTTCCATAAACAACCCAGTAGCAGCTATCATTTAAAATGAATGTATAAAATGTTTAGATACTGTAAATAATATGAAATATGGTCAAGAATAGCAATGAGAGAGTGCCTTCATTTTGAACAACTATTAGGCATTTCCAGGCTACTTAGAGTAATCAGTCATCAGAATGAAAAAGTGTGTGTGTTAGGGTGTTAGTTTAGAGCAGGGATCGGCAACCTTTGGCACACGGCCCATCAGGGAAAGCCGCTGGGAGGCAGGGACGGTTTGGCAGGTCCGGCCGATCGCAGCTCGCCGCTCCAGGCCAATGGGGGCTGCGGGAAGCGGCAGCCAGCAGATCCCTCGGCCCATGCTGCTTCTTGCAGCCCCCACTGGCATGGAAAAGCAACTCATGGGAGCTGAGTGGGCCAATGGGAACTGAGATCGTCCAAACCTGCAGACGCTGCAGGTAAACAAACCGTCCCAGCTCGCCAGCAGCTTTCTCTGACGGGCCGCGTGCCAAAGGTTGCCGATCCCTGGTTTAGAGTGTCACAGAAGAAGGCACCAAGCTGTAAAGCCACATGTGGCGGTGTGTAAAATATAGTACAATCAGATGGTGACAGCTCATAGGTTGATAGCCAGTGAACATTTTTAATCAGCTGAGAATCATCTGCCTGAAATGAGTCCAGTGGCCTCAGTCCAGTTGCCAGTGAAAAAGTGTCCATGTAACCCACACACCTCCTGGATGTGGTGTTCTGTCCCATCTAGTGGCACTGAGACCACTTAAATAGAGAGAAAGACAGAGAAAAATTGAGTCTGCTCTACAGCCTTAGCTAACAGCCAGTTGGCTTTGAGCTCATGCAGTAGAGGCTCATGCACTAAGCTTCAAAGATCCACAGTTTGATCCCTCCTGCCGATGACCAGGGTCTCTGTCGGTGTTACAAGTGGGGACTCGTTCAGGATTTCAACTAGGAAGTCACTGAAGCTTGGGACGCGCTTCCTCAGCTAGGGGAAGTATGTAACCCACACACCTCCTGTGTGTGGTGTTCTGTCCCATCTAGTGGCACCAAGACCACTTAGAGAGAGAGATTAATGAGTCTGCTCTACAGCCTCAGCTAACAGCCAGTTGGCTTTTACCTCATGTGGTAGAGGCTCATGCTTTAAGCTCCAGAGACCCCAGGTTCAATCCTGCCCACTGCCGATGCGTTACATCCACAGCACCAAAAAAAAAAAATGTAGTCGGCTCAGCAGAGAAGCTAAATTTGAAGTGGACATGAAACCTGAACTAACTGGTCACCCCTAAAGTGAGGTCAGCATTGAGACACTTTGGTGGGACAGCATGGTGATGCTTACACTGCTGCTGATTTGTGGATAATAGGAACAGGCTCTATCTGTTCTATGGAGGGTCTAGGGTTGTCAATCCAGCACCCTTCATAAGCACATAATTCTCACCTGTATACACACAAAAATGGGAGGGCAAGAATAATATAATGTTTCAGTGACTTATTTTTAATTTTTAGAGGCTGCATGGCCTGAAAGAATGAGCATGCAGAAGGTTAAGAAGTAGTTGCCATTCAACATTTGTATTTTTTACCTGCAGTAGTTAAATGTATCATAGAATTTGCAGTATCTCCTATTAGGGAATTCTACAGACACTGCAATAAAGTCACAGTGCAATAATTGTTGTTTTTTTCTTTTAACCCACTATGAATTCAAATCAAGTTCTGCCATTGATACAAGAACTTAAGCTCTCCGTGCCTCAGTTCTCCATCTGTAAAATGGGGATAACAATATTTATACACCTAACGGAGTTGTTGTGACTATAGCTGGTTGAATTATTTGTTGTGTCTACATCATTTGACAAATGAAGCGCTTTTTTATCAATTGACAAATAATTTGCACAGAGACTGAATTTTACCAATTTATTCCTTGCTCATAATTGTTTAATGAACAATGTACACACACATTATCAGCCACTGGGTTGTTTGCAAATGATTTACTTTGATTATTCCTTGTTTGGAGTGAGTGATTGGTCACCTAAGTCATATAGCATTGTTTCTGCTCACTTAATCAAAGAATAAAAAGTTTTAAACAGATAAATAATAGATAATAAATAATGAAAGCTAATTGCAGATATGCTTTTTTTTTTTTTTTTTGCATTAAACCCCTTGTTCACATTCATATGGGTGTTCATGTAGTGTGAAATTCATCGATGCACAAAAGGCCAGCACAAGCCCTACACCATACCTTAATCCCACTCAAAATAGAGTTAAAATGGGATTTTGAAGTGAGGCATAGGCCTTGAGTTGTCCCCCCCTCCCCCAAACAGCAGTGAATTTCACCCCAAATAAACAAAAACCTGTTCTCATCAATTGAAGCAAAAAAAGGAGCATGCATCGAGTAAAAACAAACAGCCACTCGCAATTTTAGGTAACGTTTATGAACATTGTTTTTGCAATATTTGATCAACACTAGCTGTGTCTGTGAGGACTAATGAACATTTACAGAGTATGTTGAAGATGCACATTACTATAGATGTGCTAAATATTTTTTTTAAAATTGATATTTTATTCTGGAACATATTTCCCATAACTTAACAAAATAGAATAAAATACCTATTATGAACAAGACTAATGTGATCTTCCTGAGCAATAAAGTGTGAAACAATGAGCACCGTTGTTCGATAACAGGATACAGTAACTCTAAGTGTTATGGCCCTGTGTCTTCTACTATCAATATATGTAATTATGAGGTATTACAAAGCAAGAGAATGATTTTCCCCAGTCATAGCCTAGAAAAATCTAATGTTACCCGTTCAGAAAAGACACTGAAATCTTTATTGATAATTTATTTGCCAAACACAGTACTTTCCTGTGTAGGCCTTGCCCTAGCATGGCGTTACTCTTCACCCAAAAGGGACATGAATGGGAAAATATGAGACTGCAGCAGCACAGAACTTTCAATCTTCCATCAAGCAAAACACAACAACAAAAAAACCCTCATTCTTTTCTCGTTATGGTTTGTTGAATCTTCCTTTGTTTTGTTGTATAATAGGAATAATGTTCATGGCACTGGAGTATACACACAATAAATGGCTTCTGTGGTTATCAAACACCTCAGCTTCACTTCAGCATTTAATCACCCACAAAAGCTATTTCTTTGCCTTCTATACTTCTCTGCCACAAACATTATCCCTAAGCTAACATACACCCTGGAGTGCCAGAACTTCATTTTACACTATGAAAGCAAAACTTGAAGAATGAAAAACCCCACTCTGAATTCTTTTAAATAAAAAAGTTAAACATGGGCCTGACTTTCCACATAGTCCCTGTGTTTACAGACAACACTGTAATGTCATGAAAAGGATCTGGTGTAACCACATTTTAAAGATCCCAGAATCTTAAATGGTTTCTCAAAAAGTACCTGCTGGACTTGCTCCAGAAAAACAACAACCATGCAGCCATGATAGACACGCACAGCAAATTATAATAATAACTTTATTCTGGGAAAGGGTTATGGAGAGAATTAATTTTGCTCTCAGTTCCTATATAACCTCTGAATTTCAAACTGTGCTCTGGATAAGACAACTTTTAGAACTTTCTAACAATAAGTATAGAGGGTTCAGTCAAGCTGCTTTGACAGCCAAAACAATATTTACAGCATGAAAGGACAAAAAGAAGCGTACTATAGTACTGATACTATTCCCCTGCTCCTTCTCCCCCCTCCACCCACTCCTCCGATAGCCAGATTAGCCAGTAGGCAGCATTCAGGAGCAGTGTCTGCACTGTGTCTCCTTCCAGCAATCCATACCCACAGCTAGCAGGAATCTCTCTCTCTCTCTCTCTCCTTAATCCATACCCACAGCTAGCAGGAATCTCTCTCTCTCTCCTTCCTGTTCTATTTGGGTCAGTGACTGGCCAATGACCTCTAAATCCAAAAGGCAGGATCAGAGGGAGCTGACCCTGTGGAAGCCCTAGAGGGAGAAAATGAAACCTGGTTCTGGGACAATTAGAAGCTGGGGGAAGAGAGAACAAGGGTGAAAGATGTAGCGGGGAAAGAGAGAATACAGGGTGGAGAGGGGAGTGTGCTGGGCAAGGACAGAGGAGAGTACATACAGGAGAGGCAGAAATTAGAGGTGAACAAGAACAACTGGCCTCAGAGGGAGGAGAGAGAGAACTGGGGACTGAAGGAAGGCAAAGAGTTGAGGTGGGTCCAGTGAGATTGAGGAAATAATTTGGGGCAGATTGAGAAATAGGGATGGGAAAATAGGACTGGGAACCTGTAGGGGGACAGGAAAGACAGTTCAGACAGGGATCTGGGCGGGGGGGAGGCACTGGGAGTAGGGAGGAGGAGATACTGGACTGGGAGTAAGGTCGAGATTGCCTGTGCAACCTTAATTTGGCCCCCTTGTGCGCATGCATTACGATGCAGTCTTTAATTACATGATCGCGTACTATTTTTAATTTAGAACCTCTGACTCATTCAGTGCACAGGGTGGGCAGTTCTCACTTAATTTTACTTTTATTTCTTACTTGTTAAGTTCATTAATTAACATTTCTTATTTAAAATAAAAACACATTATCCTGATAACTCTGGTTACGTTATTTAAGCAACAAAACTTCCTCACAAATTGAGTCTTGTCATTCAGGGAGATGTATCCAGGATTATGGCACTCATGATACTAGAATTTATGGCATTGAGTAGTCCCTCATTGGCCCTCCTTGCGGGAGTACCAGAACACCAAAGATCACCTTGAAGCCCCAACCATAACAGCATCAAGCAAATATGAAAGTAGGGACAAAATTCATCACTGGTCACCTCCATCAAATCAGTGGTATTATATCAGGCTTAGCTTTGACCCCCAATCTCTAAATCTATGTAAAATTTATAACATTCATAGGGGTGCTCAGATACAGTGCTGGGCATCAGAACCTCACTAATATAATTAAGTATCATTGATCAAATCATCACCTAGTACTGTAATCTATTGTAACGCAAAGGACTTCAGGCTGTTGCAATGGATTCGTAGTAATCAGCCTAGCATAAGATTAGAAAACTAAACATTGTACAGTACAAGAACTGAAATTTTAGTGAAATTATAGTTCTTAATTCATATTTAGGACTAAACCCTGCTCAGGTTACTCACATGTTAGAGCAATCTTCTACTTGCATAAGGCCAGCAGGATTTGGCCCTTAATGTTTACTGGGACTGTGCTGATTAATGTGTCGGGTTTTTGGAAAAACCATGTAAGATATCACATTTAAACAGGAAACAGATGGCCTTTAACTGGGTATGCAGGTGAGGAAACAGTGTTTCCTACTTTCACTATGAGACAGCAAAACAAGAAGAAATGTAACGCCTTGTTTGTTCTTTTCAGCCTCAGTCCATTTGGTATTATTGGTAAATTTGTGCTAATTTAGTTTTATAGAATCAAATTTATAACAAGACTATAATATGACAAAGTACTGAGGGAGTTGTGGTTTATTATTTTTGATGACAATTATTGCTAGAGACTCAAACCATTCCCACTGAAATGCATACACAAAAGGTATTCGGGCAAACAATAGAAATCCTTGCAAACTTAACTATTTGCAAGTCATGGTAGGTGTTGAGAGAAACCGCAATAATTTATAGAATGTATTAAAGCAGGATTGCAAGGCAATTTATGAGAGGCAGTCACACAATATTAAAAGAAAACAAAGATTAATTAACATAAAAATTCTAGCTGTCATATATCTCTAAGTAGAAATAATTGCAAAGCAATTTTATTTCACTGACTGAGCCTCCAAACAGGTCCAGAGTAAAGTCAAGATGAAAATGAAAGTCACCTTTAGGCCAGTAAAAGAATAGGACACAAAGTATCTGGCTGAACTGGCAGAATAATATAATTATTTTGCAGAATGCAACAAAAATTATTGCCTTGCAGCAGGGAAAGGCTGGAAGAAAATGTGAAGATCAGGGTATTAGAAACTGTAAGGGACTTTTTTAAAAAGTCTTTCCTAACTCTAATGGAAAATTGTGATAAATGTAACATGCACCCGAAATGCAAATTTGAAATAAAGTAAAATGATGGAAAAAAATAAATGGCCTCTTAACAAACCAAGGAGAGAGAAAAATGGGAACAGAATATTTTCCAGTGATAACCAAAGAATATTTCTTGCTAACTTGTACAATTAAGGTTATAGCTCTGCTCAAGAAATTGTAATATGTATGTGAACACTATGGGCCAGGTCATCAATTAGTGCAATTCATATAATTCTTTTGATGTCAGAGCTATACCAATTTTCACCTGCTGAAGATCTGTCCCTATAAGTTTGATTCTCCTCTCACATGCACGGTTGTAAATCCGGATCTGCTCTGCTTAAGTCAATTTAGTTGCATCTCTGTAAGAATGGGTTAAGCAAGAGATGAATAAATCCCTGCACCTTGTTTAGAAAATAAAAGCTGGAGAACGAAATGCCTTTCAGTCTCCACACACCTGCAAACCATATGCTTAGTGTTACATGTGATACTGAGATTATATCAGTTATTGCTTATTCCACTGAAGAGGCACTGGAGTGTCCTGTCAAATTTCATAGAGAAACCTTGTGACTAGACATGTGCTAAGTTATCCCTGAATACTTTAGCAGGCTGCCACAGACTGTGGTTTTCATTGGTTTGCAAACACTGTGGGCGCTGACCAGTTTGCTCTGCTTTCATCCACTCTAATTAAAAGGAATCAGATACACTTTTCATCAAAATTGATAGCTGGTGGCAGATCCAAATGAATTTTCATATATTACTGATAAGTTATGATATAATTCCGTTGTTTGTGCAACATCATGCTATAATCCATCTTGATGCACAATACCATGTGAGGCACTGGCAAAGTTACAAAGGAGAACAGGAGCAATTTCAATAGCATTTATTTCAGATTGGATAATAGGTATCTGATCTAAATGTTCCTTGATTTCAATTGAAGTACATATCAGTGAAAGCTGATGATTTAAATATCTCAAAATATTTTTAATCTGCAGATATTTTAGATATTTTAGTATTACCAAATTTCTAGCTAATATAATGAATTTCAAAGTTGAGAACTGCTGATTTTTTTTAAATATACATGGATCAGTAAGTGTCCTTAAAGCCTTTTTTTTCCAGTTTAACCAATAGAATTGAGGATTTATTTATTTAGAGACTCATTCAAAGATATAGTTGTTTCTCCTGCATTGTATTAGAACCAATATTAGTTAGGAAATCCAAATGAATTTAGGTTTCAGAGTAGCAGCCATGTTAGTCTGTATCCGCAAAAAGAACAGGAGTACTTGTGGCACCTTAGAGACTAACAAATTTATTAGAGCATAAGCTTTCGTGGGCTACAACCCATCCTGATTCAATTCATTGTATTAACTTTACCATCAACTCTAAGTTATATCATTTAATGATAAGTATTGTGATTGGATTCCAGTTTCTCTCATTTACACATAAATCTTTGCTTTCTTAAAGAGTCTCCTTTCCCCTGAATATGTTTAAAATGGCAATACTGCAAATGCATGTTGACAGGGAGTGAGGGCCAGGAGACATGCGGCCAAACTGATATGTGAAGTTAAAGTAAGCATAGAGAGGGTCTATGTTGTTGTAATTTACAGCTTTCCCCATGTCTGTACTGTATTAACTTAGGGTTTCTCTAATCTAATCAACATTATCAAGGTATGTCCTTCTGAGCAAGGAATCTAAGGGTTAGACTGTATGGCCGCTATGGGGAGAAAGGGCCTTTCACCCCCTGTATTGCTGTGTAAATCCTACCTGCATCTTAGGTCTGGGTCTGGTGTGGGCCACATTCCCTGTACTCTGGATAATGCATGGGGAAGGGCTGGAGAGTGGGGAGAGCTAGGATTCTAGCCCCCAGTGCATAGGCCAGCAGTACAGATTCAGTACTGGGTGCAGGGAGAGAAAGTATTGTGCATCCTATAAATGAATGAGTTAAGCAGAGAAGGAATTGTGACTCCATCTAGCCCAGGGGTAGGCAACCTATGGCATGCGTGCCAAAGGTGGCACGCGAGCTGATTTTCAGTGGCACTCACACTGCCTGGGTCCTGGCCACTGGTCCGGGGGGCTCTGCATTTTAATTTAATTTTAAATGAAGCGTCTTAAAAATTTTATAAACCTTATTTACTTTACATACAACAAAAGTTTAGTTATATATTATAGACTTATAGAAAGAGACCTTCTAAAAATGTTAAAATGTATTACCGGCACGCGAAACCTTAAATTAGAGTGAATAAATGAAGATTCGGCACACCACTTCTGAAAGGTTGCCAACCCCTGATCTAGCCCTAAACTGATATGACATATATATCAAGAGACCAGGAAAGGGGAGTTAGGCAAGGAAAGCAACTAAAAGGCAGATGTGACAATATAAGTGTTAAAATTGCCATTCCTTACTTTAACATAAATCTCTTTACACCCTCTTCTTGCTCTTTACTCTGTAAGTAACACCACCTTAGACTCCCTTAAAGTCACTTAAATATTGGTAGGTATATGGGAGTCTAAGTTACACCAGCTTATGACTCGCTTGCATTTTACCCTGGAAATCAAAGTTCTAGGGTTCTAGTTTCAGCTCTATCACTGCCCTGCTGTATATGCCCATCTTTGACATGGGTATAATACCAGCTGCCTATTTGTGGTGTTGAGGCTTAATTAATTAATTCAAGTTTGTAAAGCACCTAGAGAGTCTCACATGAAAGATGCTATTGCAAGTCCCAAGTTTTAATTATTAATAATAATTGTTTGAGTTATCCATCTGTAGTGGACGTTACTGGTGCTAGATGGTAAAATGATAAATCTGGAGATAAGAAAAAAAGATTAAAGTTGTCATTGTTAGACATTCTAGTTTACCCACACAAGGAGCACACAGAGTGTAAGGAAAACCAGCCCCTGAAGGGATGTCCGTAGGGAGGGCACCCCACATAACCCTCTCATCAGGAAGACTCCCCTGGGGAAAGGAGCCACTGGCTACACATTACACAGCTGTAAAAATAACTGGGGTGGTACCCCATCTCACCAGTGCTACTCAGCCTGTAACTGAGCTATATGGACCAAATTTTTCAGAGGTCAACTCTCAACAGCTCCTATTACACCACCTACGTAAATGGCCAGATTTTCCCCAGGTGTGGGAGGTGGGCTCTTTTCAAAATCTGACCTGAGAGTGCATGTCATTCAAATATACAGAATGTGGCATACTGACAAAATTTCAAATAATTAAAAAAATACTTAACAGGCCTGATTCTCTGTTATCCTGCTCCATGTATAGTCATTTCCACCAGTGAGTGCAAAATAAGTGTGAATGCCACCAGATCAGAATTATAGATTTTACACCCGCTTTGCACTGATGTAAATAATTACAGAAGATACAGGGAAACAGAGAATCAGATGCAATACAATATATTTACTCATATAGGAGGAAATCCTGCCCATGCTTCTATGAGTACAAATGCTCCCTTAGCAGTGGAACCAGAATATATCTATTGTGCAAGAGGCTTCACAAGGGCTATGCAACTCCTGTGCATCAGAGCTCAATGCTGCAGAGGCCCCTTGAAATGGAGCAACACCAGGGTGTCCTGAAACGGAGAGGGTGTGACTAGTCAAAAGACAAACAGCAGCATTCCATTAAATGGTTACTAGGAAGTGCAAAGGGTTAAGTAGCACAGCCTTTTAAGCTAGTAAATCAAGGAGACGGGGGAGAGTCCTTTGTGAGTCCTAGAAATGCGATGCCATCAATACCTTCAACAATTAACAAAATATTCTCCTACATCTGCAATGCCTAAAGTCATTGTGAATATGCATAAATTATTTTTGGTCACTGGTTGTAAGGCCCCGAGTGCTTGGTTGCAATAACAATGTATAGAGTGCTGGATGCAGCTGAAGCTTTGCTTCTCCATCTTTGCTCAGCAATCTTTTTAGACCTTGTAGAAAGTGGAATTTCTGGAAATGGTGTTCCTTATCCTACTAACAGTATATTAATATGCACAACAAACTGATATGAAATACATTATTTTTATGAAGCTAGATATAGCACTAAATACTTGTACGCCTCAAAGCAGTAATACTCCTTGATCATATCTGCTACATGGTTTGCCTTGTTTGATTTTTATATTTGTGACTTTGTGAAATAAATAAATTAAGACAACAACTTAGCAGATGTGCCGAAGAAGATGCAGATAAGGCCAAATTCAAATGCAATGATTAATACTTACATGTGATTTAAAAATGACAAAACTATGCTTTTGATATTTGTTAAAGAATCAGTGAATTAACTCCAATCTTTAGCATCGTGATTTTGGAAATAAATAAGTAAATATCATGAATATAGCAAAATAAAAATATCTAAGTATATTACTTAGGAAAATTTTCCTAACAAAGAAGCAAATGAAACTTTAGTAATAAATTATAAATTGCAATGAGTAATTCAGGAAAATTATGGATTATTAAAATAGGTACAGCAGCAGCACATGCTGTATTTGACCATGCTATCTTTTATGACTATGTCATCAAAGTCCAATACAAACACAATATGCTCTACCTAGAGAATCACTTGGTGAAAAACACTACATATTTTACAACCTAGATGTTCAGTTATGATGAATGTCAGCAAAAGCAGACACAAGAATGACCCTCATGACTACACTTCAAAATCTTGCCAAGAAATGTATTCCCCATACTGTCATAAACAATCTATTTGGCTTCATTGTCTACTGATAAACATTTCCTATCCATTCTTTTGAAGCACATATTATTGACATACTTTGAGATAACAATAGGTAGTCTAAAATAAAACCCATTTGGGTTAACCCTTGTGTTCAAGGTCTTCCTTCTTAATAAATAAAGCAATTTTTAACTGTCATGTGTAATCATAAAATCTTGTGAAAATCATTAGGCCGCATGACTTTTGATGCATCACTCTGTTAAAGTAGCACTATCCTTTCCAAATTTGGACATAGTTTTCTGATGTAGAACTGGCGCTTGTAAATTGGCAGTGCAGTCTAAAAACCCAAGAAACACTGTTTCATCAAACCTGTCATAGGATTATTTTTTAATTTACCTGTTAGCAATCAAGTCAGAGCCGTCTGCCAGTTATCAGGAAGCTACTGATCTCTAGGCTCCCAGAGCCCTGTATCGCTAAACATATTTGTCAATCAGTTTGCCTACTTTGTATTAATAGCAGCTACACTGGGCAATGTTTACAATGTCAAAAATATTGACTGAATTAAGCAAAGTTGTCAAGCTGATAATACTATTGTACCATTGGTATTAATATTGACTTATCATAGTTTCAAAACATGCTTTTAATAAATTACATCTCACCTTAGGAAAACAGAACAAACTGCAAAGTTGCTTCAAATACAGAATAATCCTGTTGTGCTACATCATACAGAAGCTTATGTATAGTAGCTGCTTTGGAAAAAAGGGGAGACTTACACCACACACACTGGACTTTTACTTCAGTACAAAATTGAACTGTGGGATGCTGACTACTGGCATGACCTCACATGACTGCAGTATTCAGCTAGAGTAGAAGGCACAACACTGGCCACAGAAAAGTTTTACATTCCTATGCCACATGCTGTGCCTAGTCTGTGATTTTTTTCTTTTCTTTAAATAGCTACATTGGATGGCTTAGGGCTGCACAACAATCAAGCAACCTATTACAATGTGGTCCATTTTCTTAGGGACAGAGGGGAAATGGATGGAAGCTTCTCTCTTGTCTAGACATAAGTATACATGGCCTCATTTGCAGAGATACTGAGTAACTGCACTCCCAACGACTTCAGCTGGGATTTGTGGGGTTCAGCACTACTAGAAATCAGGCTAATAATTGGTTTAATGCTTTTTGAGCTTTCCAAACATTAATCAAGTCTCACCCAACATCTATGAGGTAGCTATTGTTATACCCATTTTATAGCTAGAAACTGAGTCACAGAAAGAGGTCAAATTGGCACAAGGCCACACAGCAAATCACAGTTGTAAAGTGGGGAATATAACCAAGGAGTCTCGGCTCCCAGTCCACATCCACAGGTGCTCTAACTGCTAGACCACGCTCACAAAAATCTCTGAATAATCTTATTGAAATAAAGATTTATATATACAACCAGTTGCAATGAGAAAGGAATGATGGAGAGGTTGATAATGTGTTTTCAGCCTCACAGGGAAAGGGGGGGGGGGGGAAGTGAGGAAAGAAAGAAAAAGAAGAAACAAAGAAACAATGATCAATATTTCCAAAAACATCCATTTTGTCTGATACTATGTATGATATTCATTCTAAAACAAAGTCTAAGACATACATCTGAATCATTGATAACTAAATTATACACTATATTTCCAAATAAATACTCAAAGCTCTAGCACCTGCTGCTCAAAGTCTGTAAGGAAATAAATTTTCTGGGTAAGAAAGGTAAAAATCTCTTTGAAAAACTGGCAGTATCTCCCAAGAATCTGCAAGATGTCGGGAAGAGTATGTCATTTTCTCACCAATAATCTGTACTTTTATCTTACATGAAACAATTTTTCACAAAAAGTCTGTGCTCCCTTGTATTTGATAAAGAAAAAGAATTAGAAATAGGTCCAATTTCCTTCTGAAAAGCAGGCTTCTTCAGCATTTGGTTGGCCTTTCTCATGACCCTCCATACAAGAAGACAGATAATAAATATAATGATTTGTGCTGAAAAGAGAACTGTAGGGATAATGGCCCAAACAGTGTAGTCTTTTATAATGTTACCATAGTAAATAATAGCAGCACCCTTCACATGCTTATAGTTAAGGTTGTATCAGTGTTTCCATTATAAATCCTGTTTTTTATAAGTTTATAATTTCATTTTAATAAATTTTCTCCTGGCTGGAACTCGACAGGCAAGGTTTCAGCAATGAAGAGTTTTCCTTTAATTTTTTAAAATAATTGTTTTGGCTATTGTTCAATGACTCAGTAATTAATGAAAAATAGTGATTTACCTGTTTATGAGAATGTTTTGGACCATGTAGCAGAAAAACAACTTTAATGAAACTGGGCAACTGATTGGCCTATAACAAAGTGTAATCTATCTTAAAGTTTGGGTTATTTAAAAAAAAAAAGAGTAAAAAAGTTATTTTGCCCATCTATTAACTTTCTGACTACACATATCATATAATAATATCTGCTCTGAGTCCCAGTTCTGAAGTTAAACACGTTCATAAGTGCTCTCCTGAACAGGGATGCTCTCCAGAACTGGGTCCCTAAAAGTTTATAATACTTAATTACATGGTAGCAGCCTGAAGATAAGTCAGTGCTATCCAAGCAATGTGTGATTTTACATACATATTGCATGTGCTACAATAGCTAGAGTAGGTACAGGTTTGTGTATTAACGGTCATATATTGCTCTCAGTCCATCCACACATTTCCGTTATCTCAATGTGCATTTTCTGGGAATCAAAGGGAAAAGATGGCTTTAAAAATCTAGCTTGATTCTGCAGTGCTTCTGCACACAAAACTCATTGACTTCAATGAGAGTTACAGACATACGTAACACCAAGTTGCACTGAAGGATCAAGACAGTATGGTTTTCATAGTGCATTTCCTTGCTTGGTCTGTGTCATGTTTTGGTATTACTGAAATGCTCAGACATGTATTAATGGGGAATATTACTCTCATTAAAGGAGAAGGCAGCAAGTACATTTTACTACATAGCAGCTAGATTACTGACATATTAGTGACATACTTTACAAACCTATATTTCTTAAACACTTGATGCTGCAATTACTAAATATCAGAGTTGGATGCAAGCTGTAAAAGGTACATCTAGATGCCAACACCCCAGACTGAAGGGATGTTCAGATCCAGGGTTTTTGTTTGGGCACATTTCTACTGCATAAAATCTGTGCCAACCCTAAAGGGAGTGCAGTATGTTCTCTCTGCACCCGGCCAGCTGCATGGACTGGTGCAAAGGGGAGGGAGGACTATCCTCCACCTTTCAGTGTGGCTAGCAGTATTAACAGCAGTACCTGGGACCTATCTATGCACTCAGGACCCCAACTCTGATCATTCCCACCATCACGGTACCAGCAATATTCTAGATCTAAATTAAGATTGAATTTTTAGTACATATACGGTGCATCACAATTTAAAGGAAAATGTTATTAAAACACAGCATCCCAAATACTGTCACTTGCTTAAAGGAAAAACAGTATGCATGATAAGCAGCTCTACAAATAATTTTTTTCTTGTTCATTTCTCCTCTGTTACTAGTAGTGCAAACAGTGCATATTGCTTGAATATTGCTGCTCATGGCTTGAACATTTAGAGGGAATGCATTAAGTTTTTATATTTATTTACTAGGGACACAAATTTTAACAATATGAAATATTTTGCTTGTACGGTATGAGCACCAATAGTTTAACATAAACCATGGAAGGAATCCAGGCTGTGTTGACATATTTTATGAATGTTATGGGATGCCAGATTGGAGGTGTACATCTGTGTGGGTTGGCCAGTCATCCCACTGCCGTCTGTGTATCTGTATGCTTAAATGAATTAGCTATTATAAAAACACTGCATAAAAAAGTTTAATGTTGTACACATTCCTTTCCCTGGTATTAAAGTATCTGAATTGGTGTAAAGCAAGCAACGAATAAGAATGATGCTCAGTTGCTCTTTGTTTCATAACTAGTGATGTAAAAAGGTTGAAAAGATGTATAATTAGAAACATTTTATATTCATAGCTAAGCACCATTTTCTCTCTCTTTTTTTGATTCAGTTCATTGGCAACAATCTTCTTGCAACCCCTAATGGCAGGAAGCACCACTTTACGTTCCTATAGTCCAAGCCGTTTTCCAGTGATATGGAGTAACAATTTCATAATGCAAGGTCATTCAAGGTCACCCAAATGCCATTTTTTGGAAAAATGACTATCTACTTCTTCCCAACCTAAGCCTGGTGCACTGATTGCTGGAAAACAGCCTCTACATTTCTCAACTCAACCATCAGTGCCAGGATTGCACTACAGAAGTCATAAGCTGAAGATATCACAGTGGTTCCTCTTAGCATATGGTACTACCATACTGGCTACCAGGGCAGACGAGAGAGAGATAAACAGACCCTTTCATTTGTGTGTATATGAAAATGCTCCATAATCAGAGATGTTCAATAAACCCTCATAGCTTGCTGCTGCTTTTTTTTTAATAGATACAAAGACATGACAACAAAAGCTTAAGGTTAAAATATTTCTATATGTTTCTAGCATTTGATTTGTTAAAGGTGCTGAGAGTCGCTAATTGTCACTCAAGTCAGTAGGAGTGTAGCTCTCAGCACTGTAGGGGGGAAAAAATCAGGCATTTTTATTTCAGTGCCTAAAAACAGATTTAGGATCCTAACTTTAGGCTACCAGGGTTGAAATTTTTGACCACCAGTAACAAAAAATTGATTAGGAGAAAAGTGTCTGGGTTAATTCACATATTTTGACTATTTGGTTAGATTACAAACAATACAACAATTTGAATTTTTTTTTTAAGCTAACAGTTTGTGGGCTAATTTAGACTTTGAATTCAGGCCAAGCATGATAGCTTAAATTTGCCCCAGATGGATTTTCAGTTCTGTTCAAATTGCAGCACCATAACAGCCATTTGTAACTCAGTCTGCAGAAATGGGCTGGCACTTGCAGTCTACTAGCATGCTGATCTTTTTGTATGGGAACAGCACCCATAAATCACAGTGCATTAAAAAGGCACACACATCGCATCCAAATATCATGGAGAATCCACTGTCCTGTAGATAAGTGTACAAATAAGTGCAAAGCATTATTTAAGTTTTATATAAGGCACATATTTTTTGGAAGGCAACCAATGCAGTTTCACATGCTGTACTTTTTCTAATCTGACTGACTCACAGTCTTGTGATAGTGCGATAAGCTAGGTAGGCAAATTTTTACAGAGTTGCAATTACTGAAATTGTCATTACGCTGCTCACTGTAAAATAAATATAGATAGAAGTGAAATTATGCACAGGCTAGAAGTAGAAAGTGTTTTGCTTCTGTTTGCTAAATTAATCTCTTCCTAAATGGCTGCAGGCCAGGTAGGTTAGCATTTGTGGTTTCAAAGGTTTTCAGCGCTTGCAATGAGCCATGAAATTACTGCATGCTGCTGAAAATGGCAGCTGATGAAAGGAAAAGAGCGAATCCCAAAGGCAGAAAGACAGGAGGAAGCAAAATTACAGGCAGAAAGTCTGATTTTTGATGTTGCTCATTGTGAAATGTACACCCAAACTTTTAATAAAACATAAAACATTAATAAACCTGCTAACAATTCCTTACAATTTCTTTTGAAGTCTCAGTATAATTTCTGAATACTTATTAAAACAGGCAATGATTCAGTGGTTGCTGAGCATTTCTGTCTGTCGGATATGGTATATTGGTATACTCATGACTTTTGAAATTAGATGTTTATTGATGTTTTTTAATTGAATTATACAAAGGATTGATGTTTTCTGTTAATAAAGTGACCCTAAACTCTTGAATTGTTGTTCACGTTTACCTAATATTAATTTGGATATTGAACAGTAAAATACACTGTGTGATCAATGCTGCTTTGCCATTCCAGATCATTTAAACTTTGGTTGGAAAAGAAACCTGGCTTCAGATCAATAGCTGATAGCTATTTGGCAATGTGTATGCCACAGCAATTTTGACATTACTCCTGGGGAGGGATGAAACAACGCTTTTACCCCCTATAGAAATGGATTATAGTAACAGAACAGAAGAACCAGACACAGCACCAGCAGGGATACACTAAGTTGGTACCATTTACCATTTTAGGACACATCTACCCATACCATTCCCTTGGGCTCATATTATGCCATCAATATTTAGGCCCAAATTTCCCCTGGATTTCAAAGATCAATTTGTTGTACAAAAATGCTGACAAAAATAGTGTTATGTGCTTGAAGATTATTATATAACCATGTAAACATATACTACTTAGATTCATGGTTCACAGGTCTTCTGATCTAGTTCCAGCTTAGAAGACATCTTACTAATCAAGTATTTCACCTTAGAAATCAGGATGGGTCAACTTTTTTGGGGATCTAGGGAGAATGACTCAGATATCTGCGAATAAAGTAATGCAACATGGCAGTAGTTGAATTTGATACCCCCAGAAGGAAAGCAAACATTGGAAAGCACAGTTACACATTTGAGGTCATTATGGCAGAGGTGAAATGGCTTTAAAAAGGCAGTAATGATAACACTTTAAATTTATATGGTACTTTTCATCCTGAAGCTTCATAAACTGTATATCCACACATACAGCAACACTGGAATGCTCTGGAGTTAAGGATGGCAGTCAGGTAGCAGGCCAGTACAGAGCACATAGTGGGGGAAGAAACCATTTCATCTGAGGAACCTAGGCAAAACAACTTGCATTACAAAAAAGGATCATAGGATCTTAATGTCTATGCAGAATACTATTTACCTGGGTAAAGATGAGGGTGATTGTTCTGTGATTTGAATTTGGACACGTAGAAGGGTGTGAACTCCCTAAACAGCCTACCAAATTCTGATTTCATCCTAAGCAGCAGAAGTGCTGTGGAGGAAGGAAGGGAGGAGTTGCTGCAAAGTGAAGAATACAATATCCAAGTGAAACTACAGACATACCCCACATGTAGGATAAAAGTAAATGCTCAATTGGAATCATGGTCATGTACATACCTGGATATTTGTGTGTATAAGTTACATGGTGCTAATGCACGTGCAAAATTGCATATCCCTATCCTTCATACCAAACTAATCACTGCCTGAGCACCTAATTTTGAAGACTTTGCCACTATAAATATTTCATTATCCATACAAAAATCAGAGGTGGTAACTGAGCTCAAACTGTGCCCTGAGGAAAATAAAGCAAATTGTGCAACTTAATAAAAGACAGCTATAGAAAACCATTGCCTGGACATAATTCATATTCATACTGAGAAGTCACATATTATAGCTAGTGCAATCGCATTATTCATGATACAGTGTATTGTAAAGAAATAGGCAATATGTACTATATACAGTGTGGGCTAAGAGGCAAGTTTTTTAATTACATTTTATTGAAACTTTTTAAAATAAGGAGCATACATAAAATATTCATATATCTGTGTTTGACAGGAAGAATTTACTTCTGCTTTATGGTCAAAGATAACACAGCACATGTCCTATCTTTATAAACAAAAAACATGTATTCTATTCCCAATCTGTAGTCTTACTCATTGGACTGAAAGGAACATATAAGGATGTGATACAAGACAAACAATGCAAACATATACTACCTCATATATGCATAAAAATTAGCATAAGGCTTAATGCAAAAATACAATGAACTGATAGCTGTATTCAAGTACTGGAAAGATAGTTCATTTTGAAGTTGACTTCAGAAACCACAGATACACTTTCTATATTTGTAATCATTATAGCCAAGCATTTAAAATGTGTGAAAAAAAATCATAGGAATAAAGGATGATTTAAGAGTTGCGTGAACAAAACATGTAGTGGGGAACAGCAGAAATACCTCCTGATGTAAAAACACTTAAATTATTGGTCTGTGTAGCGGGGTGGTCACCTGCTCCAGCCCTGGGAGAGGGCTGAGGCTGTGAAACAAAGCCTGGGCTGATTGGGGAAGGCAGTAACAGCTGGGTCCACGCCCCAATCAGGCCCAGCTGGTCCCTATAAGAGGCTGCGAGCCAGAAGCCTAAACAGTCTCTCTCTGCTTGTAGAGCGAGAAGGGACTGGCTGCTAGGGAGCTGAGCAGTGTACTGGGAGTGGAGCAGGGCTGGGGGAAGGCTAGAGGAGCTGGGGAGCTCCAGCCTGGAAAACCCCCAGGCTGTGGGCCTAGCTGAGGGCCTAAGACAAGTACTGGGGTTGCAAAGGGGCAGCCCAGCAATAGGTAGAGGCAGCAGGTCCAGACCCAACCTTGCCTATGATGAATGGCTTACACTGTAGTCTGCCCCAGGGCGCGGGGTGAGTTGGTGACTGGCAGTAGCCTACGACTGAGACGAGGTGGGGGTAGTGGATGGGGGTTCCCCTGAGTGGGGAGACCCGGAGAAACAGTGGGGGTACTGCCAGGGGGCAGCACCCACTGAAAGGGTCACCAGGGGTCCGGAAGGGACACGGGGGGCTAGCGGCAAAGCAAGACACCGGCCGACAGAGGGCACTCCGGAAGCTGGAAGCTAATTCCCCGAGACAACCAGCAGGAGTCGCCGCCAGGTGAGTCTGCGCCCGTTTACAGTCTGAATTCTGAAATCTCCATTTAAAATAATAAGACGAATGACAGAAAGAATGAACACCTATGAATAAAACAAACCACATACCAGCAACACAGTCCATTTCCTTCCATCCATGTAATAAAGGTGGGAAGAAGAACATTTTGTGTAATCTTACTGAGGAAACAGTTCTGTAAAAGGTAAACATTACTGTCTGTAATACAGTACGCAGCAGTAAAACACCTGTGCATTTACTGTGCAACAAATGGATTTCTGTATGTAATATGTTCAGTTTATTGTACAATGTCAATGTCTCACTATGAAGTGTCCTTTCGGTTTCGGCATATAATTTTGTGAACAAATTCACCTAGACATTATACAACATATGGACCCACTCAACTCAACAGAAGATGTACATGTGAATTTGAGGGTAGAATTTGTCTCTATATGTCTGCTATTAAGGGTTTAATACTTATTTCATACCTACACAACATGAAAATGTAGAACAATATACTGTGGGTCAAATTTTGGACTGTTTACACCTTGTGCAAGTCCAGTAGCATTAATGGACTTGCACAGGGTGTAAATCAGTACAGAATTTGACCCTGAATACCTATTCTCCACTCACAATTGCAACAGCTCTACTATACATCTGTCTTCCACTGTACTAGGGCAGACACACTGCAAAACATGCTTCTTCTTAAAGATCCCCAGAATGAAGTGGCTTGAACAAGAGTGAAAGGTTTTAACATTACACACTAGTCATTTGGAGGCACGTGTTCCGATCTTTGTAACATAGTGCAAGACACGGCAGGTTCAGTTCACATAGTTTCACAGAAAAGTTTGTTTTGGTTCATGTGATGGGGCATCCCCCCACACTGGTATGCAAGGGAAATGCTAAGGGAAATTAGAGAGGCTATCAAAATTAAGAACTCAGTAATAGTGGGGGATTTCAATTATCCCCATATTGACTGGGAACATTTCACTTCAGGACGAAATGCAGAGATAAAATTTCTCGATACTTTAAATGACTGCTTCATGGAGCAGCTGGTACGGGAACCCACAAGGGAAGAGGCAACTCTAGATTTAGTCCTGAGTGGAGCGCAGGAGCTGGTCCAAGAGGTAACTATAGCAGGACCGCTTGGAAATAGTGACCATAATATAATAGCATTCAACATCCCTGTGGTGGGAAGAACATCTCAACAGCCCAACACTGTGGCATTTAATTTTAAAAGGGGGAACTATGCAAAAATGAGGGGTTAGTTAAACAGAAGTTAAAAGGTACAGTGACTAAAGTGAAATCGCTGCAAGCTGCATGGGCGCTTTTTAAAGACACCATAATAGAGGCCCAACTTCAATGTATACCCCAAATTAAGAAACACAGTAAAAGAACTAAAAAAGAGCCACCGTGGCTTAACAACCATGTAAAAGAAGCAGTGAGAGATAAAAAGACTTCCTTTAAAAAGTGGAAGTCAAATCCTAGTGAGGCAAATAGAAAGGAGCATAAACACTGCCAAATTAAGGGCAAGAATGTAATAAGAAAAGCCAAAGAGGAGTCTGAAGAACGGCTAGCCAAAAACTCCAAAGGTAATAACAAAATGTTTTTTAAGTACATCAGAAGCAGGAAGCCTGCTAAACAACCAGTGGGGCCCCTTGATGATCGAGATACAAAAGGAGCGCTTAAAGACGATAAAGTCATTGCGGAGAAACTAAATGGATGCTTTGCTTCAGTCTTCACGGCTGAGGATGTTAGGGAGATTCCCAAACCTGAGCTGGCTTTTGTAAGTGACAAATCTGAGGAACTGTCACGGATTGAAGTGTCATGAGAGGAGGTTTTGGAATTAATTGATAAACTTAACATTAACAAGTCACCGGGACCAGATGGCATTCACCCAAGAGTTCTGAAAGAACTCAAATGTGAAGTTGCGGAACTGTTAACTAAGGTTTGTAACCTGTCCTTTAAATCAGCTTCTGTACCCAATGACTGGAAGTTAGCTAATGTAACGCCAATATTTAAAAAGGGCTCTAGAGGTGATCCCGGCAATTACAGACCGGTAAGTCTAACGTCTGTACCAGGCAAATTAGTCGAAACAATAGTTAAGAATAAAATTGTCCGACACATAGAAAAACATAAACTGTTGAGCAATAGTCAACATGGTTTCTGTAAAGGGAAATCGTGTCTTACTAATCTATTAGAATTCTTTGAAGGGGTCAACAAACATGTGGACAAGGGGGATCCAGTGGACATAGTGTACTTAGATTTCCAGAAAGCCTTTGACAAGGTCCCTCACCAAAGGCTCTTATGTAAATTAAGCTGCCATGGGATAAAAGGGAAGGTCCTTTCATGGATTGAGAACTGGTTAAAAGACAGGGAACAAAGGGTAGGAATTAATGGTAAATTCTCAGAATGGAGAGGGGTAACTAGTGGTGTTCCCCAAGGGTCAGTCCTTGGACTGATCCTATTCAACTTATTCATAAATGATCTGGAGAAAGGGGTAAACAGTGAGGTGGCAAAGTTTGCAGATGATACTAAACTGCTCAAGATAGTTAAGACCAAAGCAGACTGTGAAGAACTTCAAAAAGGTCTCACAAAACTAAGTGATTGGGCAACAAAATGGCAAATGAAATTTAATGTGGATAAATGTAAAGTAATGCACATTGGAAAAAATAACCCCAACTATACATACAATATGATGGGGGCTAATTTAGCTACAACAAGTCAGGAAAAAGATCTTGGAGTCATCGTGGATAGTTCTCTGAAAATGTCCACGCAGTGTGCAGAGGCGGTCAAAAAAGCAAACAGGATGTTAGGAATCATTAAAAAGGGGATAGAGAATAAGACTGAGAGTATATTATTGCCCTTATATAATCGATGGTACGCCCTCATCTCGAATACTGCGTACAGATGTGGTCTCCTCATCTCAAAAAAGATATACTGGCACTAGAAAAGGTTCAGAAAAGGGCAACTAAAATGATTAAGGGTTTGGAACGGGTCCCATATGAGGAGAGATTAAAGAGGCTAGGCCTCTTCAGCTTGGAAAAGAGGAGACTAAGGGGGGATATGATAGAGGTATAAAAAATTATGAGTGATGTGGAGAAAGTGGATAAGGAAAAGTTATTTACTTATTCCCATAATACAAGAACTAGGGGTCATCAAATGAAATTAATAGGCAGCAGGTTTAAAACAAATAAAAGGAAGTTCTTCTTCACACAGCGCACAGTCAACTTGTGGAACTCCTTACCTGAGGAGGTTGTGAAGGCTAGGACTATAACAGAGTTTAAAAGAGAACTGGATAAAATCATGGTGGTTAAGTCCATTAATGGCTATTAGCCAGGACGGGTAAGGAATGGTGTCCCTAGCCTTTGTCTGTCAGAGGGTGGAGATGGATGGCAGGAGAGAGATCACTTGATCACTGCCTGTTAGGTTCACTCCCTCTGGGGCACCTGACATTGGCCACTGTCGGTAGACAGGATACTGGACTAGATGGACCTTTGGTCTGACCCGGTACGGCCTTTCTTATGTTCTTATGTTCTTATAAGGGGTTAACAGAGCCATAGGGAGGCTGTGTGGGAAGCGGCCAGTAGGAGATAGGCTGTGAGGAGCAGCCCATCCAGGCCCAGCATATAAGAAGAGCTGCAGGGTGGAGCAGGGTCAGTGGCTACCAGGAGCTTGAGGAGAAAATGGTGTGTCCCTAGTATGCTGCAACCCTGTAGCACCTTGGACAGAGCAGTACAGGCAGGTACCTGGAAAATAGAGAAGGAGCTCCAGATGGGCTGCTGGGACTGAGTAGGGTGCTATGGCCCTGGGAAAGTGACCCAGGGAAATGCAGCGGTAGTTGAAGTATAGGAACGCAGTAAGTAACTGTGGTTCAGAGGGTCCCTGGGTTGGGATCTGGAGTAGTGGGCGGGCCCAGGTTCCCCCATGCACCCCTGGGGAAGTAACTGGACAGTTGGATGGCTGTACTAAACCCCCGGAAGGGGGGAGCACACATGGTGACACGACCGTAGGGCCATATCATGAAGAGGATGTCATGGTCCCTGGAGTGATGCAGGTCAGAGAGCAGATGTAATGGCAGGCGAGATGCCATCGGGAGAGGCAGTACTGACTGGTGGAGCTAATCCCCAACACGGCCAGCAGGAGGCACCAGCGTGATGAGTGGAGTCCCATCATAGTTCATTTGAATTTTCACCTCTTTATACCTTGAATTATGGGTCAGAATTCAACGCAAAATAAATCTCTAAAAAAATACCAAGTTTTGTATAATTTTCACCTGCAGTATAACCCAGGACTCTCCTTTGCTGAATCCCCTCCCATCACTAGGTGCCCTGCCTTGCTTCCAGCTATTACCCCTGCAAAATGTTGCCTTTTTCTGAGGAATACATTCTAGTTATTTCCATTATGGGCCACCTTTGCTTCAGGCACTGTTAGTGCCCCTCATCCTTTTTTGGGAAGGTATTCTGCAACAGAAATTAGAAACAAAGTGAAGAGAAATATTTTGAGATGAGCTGATCTGATGTGACTTTTGTCAACCAAAGTCTCAAAAGATTTTGAACCCTGAATACCAATCTGAAAGTGAACATTACCCCTCATTTTGCCTCAAAAATATCAAACCCTTGCCTAAAGTTAAAATGGATATCATTCAAAACACCACCTCTTCACCAGTCTTTACACATGAATATCAAGAGAGGTAGGGAAGTACCACTGCACACAGCAGTATGGAGACTAATGTGTATTCTAGTGTCCATGCTTCAATGATAAATTGAGAAACCTTCAGGAATAAGCTACAAGAATGATTCAATGTCTGGAAACCTGCCTTATAGTGAGACACTTAAAAAGCTCAGTTTATTTGGTTTATCCAAAAAAGAGCTAAGCAGTAATTCAGTCATGTTGTCTTTTCAAAATCTGCCAAATTACTTAAACTAAGAAAGCAGTCTATCATACATAGCCCTAGTCTACACTGCCCGGGAGGGGAGAATCGATCTAAGTTACGCAACTTCAGCTACATGAATAATGAAGCTGAAGTCGACATACTTAGATCGACTTACCGTGGTGTCTTCACTGCAGTGAGTTGACTGCTGCCGCTCCCCCGTCGACTCTGCTTGCGCCTCTCGCGGCACTGGAGTACAGGAGTCGACGGATGAGGGCTCGGGGGTCGATTTATCGCGTCTAGACTAGATGTGTCCCTAGTATGCTGCAACCCTGTAGCACCTTGGACAGAGCAGTACAGGCAGGTACCTGGGAAGTAGAGAAGGAGCTCCAGATGGGCTGCTGGGACTGAGTAGGGTGCTATGGCCCTACTCAGTCCCTAGACTAGACGCGATAAATCGATCCCCACTGGATCGATCGCTGCCCGCCGATCCGGCGGGTAGTGTAGACATACCCTCGGATAGCTTGAATTTTTCCATCCTTACGTATTGGCCTTTTGGCTTATACATTGACCTCAGTAAAGAAAAAACAATCCTGAGAATTTCTTAGACTGTAAACTCTTCAGGGCAGTTTGTACACTACCTAGCACAATGAAGTCCTGGTCTACAATTAGGGCTCATAGGATAATAATGATACTAATAATTAATAATACTGCTTGATACTAAATTGACAAAGTCACATCACTTGGAAATTTTAGACTCAACAGGAAAATTATTGTCTTAAATCACTTTGAGTCTATGTATCATCTTCTACATAAATGCAAACACGAGGACACTCTTACAACACATGAAGCAAAAGATGATATTCAGAATTCAATGGACTCCATCAAGCATGCCAAAAAAGGAATAGTGGCAATAGTATATAAAATGACACATATCTATGTACTTCTATACACACACACACACACACACACACACACACACACACACACACACACACTTGATAATACTGCTTATTTGTGACAAGGTGCAGAATCACAACATAGTCCCTGGCACACATTTTACTGTTGCACAACTGTTCAAGGGAAGGGCTATGAAGAGGACTTTTGGAAAGACAGAACAAAGGAGAATGCTTGGGGCTTTGCTGATCCCCGGCCTAGGGAAGATTTTGTTACTTTGCTTGATTTGTGTTTGTAAAAATTCCCTCCTGCTAAATAAACCTTACTGCCTATTGCTGTGTTTATTTCTCCTCAGTCACCTTACCAGCTTACATTACTATACTAGTCTATGGTATGTCCAGCAAATAAATGAATAGACAGTGCCTTCTAGAAAAGACAACCAGAGTGAGGCACATACTAAATAAAAAAAAACATATAAGTAGAAAGTCAGACAGGTATATTCATAAGTTTAACATTTACTACTACATTTGTATATGTACAGTTATGAAAACTCCATCCACAGCTCAGCTCTGTCAAAATGAACAGTGCCGTAAACAGTGTAAATTGTAGTCTACTTTTATGGCCTGATACTGATCTCACACTAGTTTAAAGAACAATTAACTCCATTGGCGGTACACTGCTTTGAGATGACTCAGGCTTTCACAGACATACCTAAGTATCTAGGTAAATAAATGATTTTTTGGTTTATTGGCAATTCTGAAAAAAGATCAGAAAAAAAATCTGAGTAGCTTAAACTGAATTCAAAAATGTCAAAACATTTCAGCAAATCAAAAAAGTCCATTTTTGGTCAAACAAAATGTGTTGTTTGACCTAAAACTTTTTGTTTCCAGGCATCGTTAAAGGGCTAGATTCACAAAACAGACAACAGAAGAAGGTGTCCACCTTGTAGCTTTTAGCCATATAGTTAGTAGACTCACCTAGGATGTGAGAGACCCATGTTCAAATCATGTACCACCCCCACTCCTCCATTTTGTGAATCTAGCCCTATAATTTTTTTCCTGGCGGTAACTATTAGGTGAATTTGTGTCAAATTCATGACTAGTTTTGGTCAACTGAAATTGCATTTTTCGGGGAATAAACTCTACTAGTCCAAAAAAATTCACCCAGCTCTGCACCTCTGCACCTAAGTCTTCCAACTATTCATCTCTTTACATGCAGAGATGAGGCCTGAGCTCAAGTGGGTTGATCTTATGTCCACTAAAACTAATGGCAAACCTCCCATTAATTGTAGTGGTCCAGGATCAGGTTCATAGTACACAAGATGTCACTGTATGTGATGTGTGTCTCTCAACAGATTAAATTAATACCACTAAGTGGCAGAGTTTCATTTAACACTTCCTCTGATGTTTTCAGTTTTCAGATTTAAAAAATGTAAACAAGTTATTCAGAAACAGAAGCTCACAACTCAAAACTGCAGAACACAGAAAACTCTTCTTATCAACAGGCTCAACAGAGATCAATTTGCTAAAACCTGGAAACACATTCAAGGTATTTTGAAAGACTATAAAGATATTTTATGAAGATGGGGGAGAGAACCTCTCATGAGCAGACAGGGAGTTCAATTTAGAATTTCAAATTAACTTATTGTATGATGCATTATTTAATAAATGTTAGCATTAATTTTTAAAGAGTTCAATTTGCATACTATTACTGAGCCAAATGGTTGATGAGGATCACAATTAAAAAAAGATGCACCATTCATTTTGCTGAAAAAGAAAAATCAAACAAAGTCAAATCTTCATCATTACACAGAATAAAGGTGGCCTATAACTGCCAGAAATATAGATCTCCCTGACAGATGCATTGAAACTTCTGTTATTATTTAAATCAAACCCCTTTTAGTCTGACCCTAAGTAAAAGTTCAAGATCCTCTGCTAGACTCAGTTAAAGTATTTTTAAAAAAACCAAAGCTCATGGCCTGGAAAAAAAACCTTTTTAAATAAAGGAAAGGCAATTTAGAGAGTTTTTCTAAGTGTAAAGCTGAATTAAGATTTCATCATTTTACCTATGATCTATTTTCTGATTTTCAAAAGATATAATAGAAATTATACATCAGACAAAAGACGTTAATGTTACATTAAAATAGCTACTGTGTATGATATACCAAGAAAGGTGACAGTTACAAAAAACCCCAAAGCATTTAAAAGTATATAAATGAACAGGAAATGGATGGTAGATTTTATATATTCATACATTATAAGGCCAGAAGGAACCATTGTGATCCTCTAGTCTGAACTCCTGCATAACACAGGCCAGAGGATTTTCTTGAAAAAGTAGAGCATATCGAATACAATCAAAGTTCACATGGTACAATCTCTTACCCTACCCACCCCTCTCTCACCCCAGGAGCCCGACTCATTGTATCTGAGTCTGTCCTGCAGACCTCATAACAAAAATGCCTTATTTTTGAAGAAAAACATTGCTATTGTTTTTTCACACCAAAAAAAAATCATGCCAAAAATTATGCTTTTCAATTAATTTTCAAAAAAATGTTTTTGATAAAAAATAAATTGTTACTGGGGCTTTTAGTGCACGGATGAGGTACACCACATGCTGTGATAGGCCTGTGTAGGACCCACAGATCTTGAAAGATTATCAGTACCGCCCCCACACACAAACATTACACCTTCCAAGATCCCTGGGTCCAATACAGGCCTATCACAATATGTGGCATTCCTCATCCAGTGCATCAAATGCCCTAATGATATTCAAACAAGATAATCACTACATTCTCGAATGAACTCACACAGAAACATTATAAAAGACAAAAATACTGTATCATCCAGGGGTTGAACACTTTTTACAGAATGATCACTCCATATCTGACCTCTCAGTCCTCATTCTCCAAGGTAACTTGCACAAAACCGTCAAAAGACGAGCCTGGGAGCATAAATTCATAACTCTGCTAGACACCAAAAATCATGGACTAAATAGAGACACTGGTTTTATGTCTCATTACAACAATCTGTAACTGCTAACTCTCCTTTGTCATATGCCTGTAGAAGTGTTAATTGCCTGCTTAATTTTGAATGGTTTCTTGCAATGTGTTAACTCCTTATGCTTAACAATTTGTTCCACCTTGTATTTAGCCTTGACACTGAGTACCTTTCCCAAACCTGAAGAAGAGTTCTCTGTAAGCTCAAAAGCTTGTCTTTTTCACCAACAGAAATTGGTTAAATAAAAGATGTTATGTTGCCCACCTTATCTTTGGCTTTGGCTTCCTAGACCACGGGATGCTATTCGAGGAAGGACTGCTAGGCAGAGATGGGGTTCACCTTTCGAGGAGGGGAAAGACCCTATTTGGACACAGACTGGCTAACCTAGTGAGGAGGGCTTTAAACTAGGTTCGACGGGGACAGGTGAGCAAAGCCCACAGGTAAGTGGGGAACATGGAGACCTGGGAGATGGGTCGGAAATGAGAGGGAGTGTGGGCTATATTGGCAGAGAGAAAGGAGGGTCAGGACAAAACTGGGAGGAAAGATCAAACCAGTATCTTAGATGCCTATATACAAATGCGAGAAGTATGGGTAATAAGCAGGAAGAACTGGAAGTGCTAATAAATAAATACAACTATGACATTGTTGGCATCACTGAAACTTGGTGGGATAATACACATGATTGGAATGTTGGTGTGGATGGGTACAGCTTGCTCAGGAAGGATAGACAGGGGGAAAAGGGAGGAGGTGTTGCCTTATATATTAAAAATGTACACACTTGGACTGAGGTAGAGATGGACATAGGAGACGGAAGTGTTGAGAGTCTCTGGGTTAGGCTAAAAGGGGTGAAAAACAAGGGTGATGTCATGCTAGGAGTCTACTACAGGCCACCTAACCAGGTGGAAGAGGTGGATGAGGCTTTTTTTAAACAACTAACAAAATCATCCAAAGCCCAAGATTTGGTGGTGATGGGGGACTTCAACTATCCGGATATATGTTGGGAAAATAACACAGCGGGGCACAGACTATCCAACAAATTCTTGGACTGCATTGCAGACAACTTTTTATTTCAGAAGGTTGAAAAAGCTACCACGGGGGAAGCTGTTCTAGACTTGATTTTAACAAATAGGGAGGAACTCGTTGAGAATTTGAAAGTACAAGGCAGCTTGGGTGAAAGTGATCATGAAATCATAGAGTTTGCAATTCTAAGGAAGGGTAGAAGGGAGAACAGCAAAACAGAGACAATGGATTTCAGGAAGGCAGATTTTGGTAAGCTCAGAGAGCTGATAGGTAAGGTCCCATGGGAATCAAGACTGAGGGGAAAAACAACTGAGGAGAGTTGGCAGTTTTTCAAAGGGACACTATTAAGGGCCCAAAAGCAAGCTATTCCGCTGGTTAGGAAAGATAGAAAATGTGGCAAAAGACCACCTTGGCTTAACCACGAGATCTTGCATGATCTAAAAAATAAAAAGGAGTCATATAAAAAATGGAAACTAGGACAGATTACAAAGGATGAATATAGGCAAACAACACAGGAATGCAGGGGCAAGATTAGAAAGGCAAACGCACAAAATGAGCTCAAACTAGCTACAGGAATAAAGGGAAACAAGAAGACTTTTTATCAATACATTAGAAGCAAGAGGAAGACCAAAGACAGGGTAGGCCCACTGCTTAGTGAAGAGGGAGAAACTGTAACAGGAAACTTGGAAATGGCAGAGATGCTTAATGACTTCTTTGTTTCGGTCTTCACCGAGAAGTCTGAAGGAATGCCTAACATAGTGAATGCTAATGGGAAGGGGGTAGGTTTAGCAGATAAAATAAAAAAAGAACAAGTTAAAAATCACTTAGAAAAGTTAGATGCCTGCAAGTCACCAGGGCCTGATGAAATGCATCCTAGAATACTCAAGGAGCTAATATTGGAGGTATCTGAGCCTCTAGCTATTATCTTTGGAAAATCATGGGAGACGGGAGAGATTCCAGAAGACTGGAAAAGGGCAAATATAGTGCCCATCTATAAAAAGGGAAATAAAAACAACCCAGGAAACTACAGACCAGTTAGTTTAACTTCTGTGCCAGGGAAGATAATGGAGCAAGTAATTAAGGAAATCATCTGCAAACACTTGGAAGGTGGTAAGGTGATAGGGAACAGCCAGCATGGATTTGTAAAGAACAAATCGTGTCAAACCAATCTGATAGCTTTCTTTGATAGGATAATGAGTCTTGTGGATAAGGGAGAAGCTGTGGATGTGGTATACCTAGACTTTAGTAAGGCATTTGATCCGGTCTCACATGATATTCTTATCGAAAATCTAGGCAAATACAATTTAGATGGGGCTACTATAAGGTGGGTGCATAACTGGCTGGATAACCGTACTCAGAGAGCTGTTATTAATGGTTCCCAATCCTGCTGGAAAGGCATAACGAGTGGGGTTCCGCAGGGGTCTGTTTTGGGACCAGCTCTGTTCAATATCTTCATTAACGACTTAGATATTGGCATAGAAAGTACGCTTATTAAGTTTGCGGATGATACCAAACTGGGAGGGATTGCAACTGCTTTGGAGGACAGGGTCATAATTCAAAATGATCTGGACAAATTGGAGAAATGGTCTGAGTTAAACAGGATGAAGTTTAAAAAGACAAATGCAAAGTGCTCCACTTAGGAAGAAAAAATCAGTTTCACACATACAGAATGGGAAGAGACTGTCTAGGAAGGAGTACGGCAGAAAGGGATCTAGGGGTTATAGTGGACCACAAGCTAAATATGAGTCAACAGTGTGATGCTGTTGCAAAGAAAGCAAACATGATTCTGGGATGTATTAACAGGTGTGTTGTGAGCAAGACACGAGAAGTCATTCTTCCGCTCTACTCTGCTCTGGTTAGGCCTCAGCTGGAGTATTGTGTCCAGTTCTGGGCACCGCATTTCAAGAAAGATGTGGAGAAATTGGAAAGGGTCCAGAGAAGAGCAACAAGAATGATTAAAGGTCTTGAGAACATGACCTATGAAGGAAGGCTGAAAGAATTGGGTTTGTTTAGTTTGGAAAAGAGAAGACTGAGAGGGGACATGATAGCAGTTTTCAGGTATCTAAAAGGGTGTCATAAGGAGGAGGGAGAAAACTTGTTCACCTTAGCCTCTGAGGATAGAACAAGAAGCAATGGGCTTAAACTGCAGCAAGGGAGGTCTAGGTTGGACATTAGGAAAAAGTTCCTAACTGTCAGGGTGGTTAAACACTGGAATAAATTGCCTAGGGAGGTTGTGGAATCTCCATCTCTGGAGATATTTAAGAGTAGGTTAGATAAATGTCTATCAGGGATGGTCTAGACAGTATTTGGTCCTGCCATGCGGGCAGGGGACTGGACTCGATGACCTCTCGAGGTCCCTTCCAGTCCTAGAATCTATGAATCTCTCTAATATGCTATAGAGTAAGTCCTCTAGGAAGTGTAGAGATGCCACACTCCCTGTGCTCTTATATAGTATTTGAGTTTCCTGTGACACACTTGCTGCTGGAGCCAGAAACAAAGAAGCCCAGGACAGGGCAGTCGCAGGCTGAAGCTATACAGAGTAGTACAAAGTTTGTTACCTTATTCTGTCCATAGTTTTGTCCATAAAAAAAGGGTTATCTTTATACCAGTCTGCTCTTCCTAAAGATAATACCTAGTACCAGAGCTGGAAGACCCAGTAAGAGTGGCAACACTGAAATGGCTGCTATAGAGCCCGTGTAACTGCTAGTAACTCCCACATCAGCCCTGAGAATCAGGGGAATTGTTGATTCTGAAAAAAGTTTAAACTGAAATCTGTACTATATATGAAAGCCACAGGGGCAAATAAACTGGATAAGGAGCAATGATTGCTCTGCTCCTCATAGTGGCAGGCACAGAATCCCTAGATATTTACAGTGTATTACATAAAGAGGAAAACTGCAGAAATAATGAAAATGTTTGATCATCATTGTGTTCCTAGGAGAAAATGTTACTTTTGAAAGACAGATGTTCAGGATGAGAACACAGAATGAAGGGGAAAATAGTAGAGGAGTTTGTCACAAAGTGAATACTAAAAAAAGTCAATCCTGTGAATATGGAATATTAAAAGACTGTCTCATTAAACACCAGATTGTCCTGGGATGTAACTATAAAAAAGTCCATGACTGGTTACTAAGGGTGATGGATCTGCCAATAGAAAGTGCAATATGTATATGTCAAGCAGCAGGACAAACAGAAACACAAATTAAAAAGCCTAGAGAAAAGCACAAAGCATATGACTGAGTACTGTAGCTAAACCAGCAAGGGAAAAAGTTCACAGACATTAAATTGGTCAGGGACAGAAAAATGGAAAGCAGGAAACAATGCCAGTGATGTGGCAACCAGCCTGAGTATAGGACATACCCAGCATTCAGGAAAATATGTAAAAATGGTAATATACCCAACCATTATGCTAAAATGTGCAAAAAAGCAGGAGAGTGCATATATTAAGAATGGATTCCTCAAGTAAAGAGGAAGTGCTGTTTTAAGCACAATAATGGTGGAGGCTGAAAACTGAAAAGGTCTGGCTAATTTGAATGTGCACAATGGCACTTATGTGACATACAAGCTCGACACTAGGGCACAAGTAAATGTAATAACAGACACTGAAATAGAGAGATGTAAGGAAGGAGCACATAAAAGTAAAAGTCAAAAATGTTAGTGAAACTTTAAAATAGAGGCTCAGTTCCAGTGCTGGGAGAATGCACAATGGAAATACAAAAGGGAAATGATAAAACAGCAGTTTGTGCTACTATAGAGAGGCAAGCAACCAGTCTTGGACCTACGCACGTGTGAGGTGGTAGGTATTGTTAAGAGGATGTATGCCATAGAGAGACAGAAAGACAACATAAAACCAGATATGAAAGTATTAATAGCATAAAATGAAGATGTAAGCACAGGAAATGGGCTTTTCCCAGTAACATACAAGACATGGTTAAGAAAAGATGCAGAAACTGTGGTACATGCCACATAAAAAGTTCCACAACCATTTAAGAAAAAGGCTAGAAGAAGAGCTGCAAAACATGACAGCAAATGGTATCATTTGGAGAACAGAACAACCAACAGATTGAGTTCACTCCTTAGTAATTGCAGAGACAAAAAAAGGGAATTACAGTTGTGTAAGGACCCTTAGGAACTCAATAAATATATAAAAAGAGAACACTTCTACTTCTCCACTGTTGGGGACAAGACGTAGGGGGATGGATCTAGTGGTTGGAGCTGGAGTCAGCATCAGGAGTTGAGCCAAGCGTCAGAAACAGGGTCTGAGCCAGAAATCGGGGCAAGAACCAGGAACAGGTCAGGAAAGAAGGAACCAGGAACAGGTCAGGAAAGAAGGAACCAGGAACAGCATAAAGGCTAGCTTTAATTGTTCAAAAGCAGTTTGGGCCTCAGCAGGCCAATGGAAATTTGGGATGAACGGATAATAAAAGTTGGAAAAGCTAAGAAAGCATTTCAGGTCACAGGTATTTTGGGACGTGGCCCAATTGTGAACAGCCTGGACCTTGTACAGATCCATCTTAATTCCCTCGGGAGACAGGATAAAACCCAGGAACTCCATAGTGGTTTAATCAAAGGCACATTTTTTCTAATTTAGCATAAAGGCCATGTTATCATAGTTTCTCTAGGTCTGTCCTGACGTGGCAACTGTTTGCTCTTCCGGGTTGTTGGAAAAAATGAGTTTATCATCAAGACAGACTACAACATATTGGTCTAATATATCCCGAACATACCATTGAGGAAATGTTGGAAAGTGGCTGGGGCATTCGTTAGGCTCAACGGCATGACTAAATTCTCTATATGGCCGTAACAGGTGTTAAACACTGTTTTCCATTCATCATCCACTCTAATATGCATGAGATTGTAAACTCTCTGAAGGTCTACCTTTAGTAAATATTCAGGTAGTCCCCACATGATCCAACATCTGAAGAGTTAGGGGTGTAGATTATTGATTCCTGATTGTGATTTGATTCAAGCCTTGGTAATTTACACAGAATTGGAAGCTGCCATCTTTCTTCTTATAGAAGAGGACCAGTTCTCCAGCTGATGATGTTGATTTACAAAGTAACTCTTTAGCTAGATTTTCTTGGGAGATAATCTCATAATGCTGACAATTTGGGCTTTGACATAGTGTCGATCCACTCAAATGGAACCTTCGGTCCTGGTTGCAAATGTATTGGGCAATGATATACTCCCTGTGGGGGGGAGAGGATATTTGCATTTTTATTTTCAAACACATCAGCGAACTCTTGGTATTTACAGGGAAATTCTGCCATGTACTCTGAGAGTGTACCCATCTGGGTGGACACTCTTACCTGAGATTTTCGTGGGTTGGAGGTTGGATCAATGTTGGCTTGTCCCTAGCAATGCTGCAAAATTCTGAAAGGAAACACATTTCCTGTCATTGCCAGTGAATGAGGGGACCATGGAGGGCCAGCTAGATCTCAGCAGGAAGTGTAACACCCCAAATTGCAATATTTCCCTGTGTTCCCAGACAAAGTCTTCCACAGGGACTGTCTCCTTAATTATGGGTCCTGAGGATAGGGGTGAGCCATCAATAGCCTCAATCAGATCAGGGTGACCTTAGGTTGTAATAGGATTTACAGGGTGCAGGCTGCCACAATATCTATACATTTGTCAATCAAGGCCTGCTGTTGGGATCCATCATGCCTCTCTAGGGATACACAGCTGGTTTGATACTTGCAGGTGAAAGGTCTTCCTAGGAAGTTGGATGCATGTGTCAGTCAGAGTTGAGGTTCAAAGCTCAGGTGCTTCTTTTGACTTGCTGCCCAGGTTGGTCCCCCTTACTGCACCTGGGCCAGCTTGTTTCCTGAGTTCTTCTGGGTTTGTATGGTACAAGTGGTGTGACAAAGGCAGACCTTACAGCTATGAGAGAGTGGTGGAAGGCAGGTATGTCAGCCTATGACTGGATTTGTCCTAATAAAAACATAAGTGTCATTTTATACACCATTCCTTCTCTTTGGGGGCAAGCTGTCTAAAGGCTAGGTCTACTTGCATTGGTTCAGTAAGCAGGGCGTGCTTTGATGGACTGCATGGGAAAAGATGGCTGGAAGGATCCCCTTTTTGCCTCTTCACTCTCACAATTGGTCATTAATTCAGATATCAAAGTTGATGAGAGCGTCCAGGACTTGCAGTATTCTCTACCCAGGCCAGCTCATTCTTAATTTCCTCCTGCAGGCTACATCAGAATTGGTATAATTGTGCTGCCTCATTCCATTCAGCATCTGTGATAAGCCAGTGGAAGTGTGCTGCATAAAAGGTGATGGTGCCCTGCCTCTGCTGAAGCTTCCTTAAAGTGACTTCTGCTAAGTGGGCACAATGAGAGTCATAATATAAATTAACAATATTGACTGAAGAAAAGTGTTACAGTTTGACAATACCAGGCTATTGCCTTCCAGCAAAGTGAGAGCCCAATCCAAAGCTTCCCCAGACAATAGACCAATTACCAGGCCTACATTGGCCTGGTCAGAAGCATAGGCCTGGGGACAGAGTAAGAACTGGAGGCGGCACTGATTCATAAACCCCTAGAACTGCTGACAATTGTTCCGACAGGGGTATTGAGGGACCCTGCTCCAGGGCAGACACCATGAGTCGTGCCTGAAGTGTTATGTTCTCGGTGCACATCTGGCTCACTTGCTCCCATTACAGCTAGTTCTCAGCAGCCAATTGCGCAATTTGTGCTTGTTGTCTGCCTGGAGGCAGGTGGCATAGGCGCCAACTTTTCCCAGAGCCGGTGGGTGCTCGAGCCCCCCCCCCCCCGCCCCCGGCCTTGCCCCGAGTCCACCCCTGCCCCACCCCCATTTCAACCCCTTCCCCAAAGTCCCTGCCCCAACTCCACCCCCCCCTTTCCCCTATTGGACCCCTTCCCCAAATCTCTGCCCCAGCCCCACCTCTTCCCCAGCTCCTCCCTTGAGCGCGCCGCGTTCCCGCTCCTCCCCCCTTCCTCCCAGCGCTTGCCATGAAACAACTTAAAGTAGCTATATTTGAAAATGTGCCCCATCATATTAGCTTTACCTGTAGCTTCCCTTTCTTGTAACACTCTGAGGGGCATGTCTTCAACTGGTGTAAACTGTCATAACTCCCCCAAATTCAATGGAACTACGACAATTTATGCTAGCTGAGGATCTTCCCCAGTCACAATCAGAAACAAAACAAAGACGGGTATTGTAGGAGTTAATTTCTATTTACCATTCTTTATCACCTTTCTACCATTTAATTTTAATAGTAGTTTTAAAAGCCTCAGAGACACATATAACCGTTGACATAATGGCTCATCTACATTACAAAACTGTATTGTGTTAAACGCTATTCTGAGAAGTAGAGTCAGCTAATATGATGCTGACCACAACTGCCTGGTCAGCACAGACCAAGGCAAATCACGTTCAGTATCATGTTAGCTAGTCATGCTTAAATCCTTGTTTGAATACAGTAATATTTTGTACTGTAGATGTGCTCAGTCAGGGCAAGACTTCACAAAGTGGAATGTGAACAAGGAGCCTGCAGCAACAACCACCCTCAAACTAGCTGGACATACAGGGAGAGCAAGTTGTACTGTCCTAAAAGATGAAGCAGAAATGTGTGCGCTCACATTGTGCCTCCAGCATGAACCTGTGCCTTCAAGACACAATCTGCCCTAAACCTTAATAATTCTTTCTGAGCAATTAGATGTAATAAACAAAATTCATCCCTGGTGTAACTCCACTGACTTCAATGGAGTGATTTTTCAAAGGCCTTGTTAGACTGGGGATATGCCCCAATTACAGCCATCAGTATAGATGCACTGTTGCAAATCTTAGCGTAGACAGGCAAAGCCACTATTTGCACTGATGGAGCTTAGCAACAGTATTGTGCTCCATCATTGCAAATACCAGATTTGTTTATCTAGACTGGGGGTGGGGGTTATGCCAATGCAGCTGTATCAGTAGCTGACCACTAATGGCAAATCCCCAGTATAGACTAGACTTAACTTTGTATTGGAGAGTTTTAATATCTGGATGAGAGATGTCAGAGCTCTGACAATCAACTGTGAAAATAATGAACATATTTGGGGAGGTATAAGCACATTTGAGCAATCTGTCTTTAAAAGCACATTGTTTATTAACAACAACAGTTTTATACCAGATTATGGTAAGAAAGAATCCACTTGAAAAGTATTTACTATACCTGTGTTAAGTACCCTTTTTTCAAATTTAAATATCTTGGCTATTGAAAATATTTTTATATATATATAAAAAAATGCCAAAAGTAGTTAAACTGTATTAAGAACTAATTGCTTGCCAAATTTCCTTGCTCACTCTGAAGCAGTTTTTAAGTTGTGCAAGTACAAAAAATATCTTCAACTAAAAAATAGCAACTGAACCACTATCTTTGAAAATTTGTTTAAAAAAACCCCCCAACATCACTCCCAAGCTAAACCCTTGAAGCTCTGAATGCCAAGTTTCAAACTATAACACATTTTACAGCTGAGCTTTAAAACTCAGAAATAAAGGTTCATAATGGAAGTGATTATACAACCTAATTATTGTGGTGCCACTGGGTGCCGCTATAATTTACAATGAATTTTCAGCCTGTAGATACAAAAAGAACTGTAAGAGACATAAAGGCAAATACTGAACAGTATCATAGCAGCAGCACATCCTTACTCACTGTATACATTTACATGGAGTATTCCGGTGCAATAATAGATCCTGATTCTCATTTCAGAGATGTATCGAGCCATTACTTTGTGTATCCTTCATAGATCAGTTCTTTCAATAACCAGTTATTTATTGTACATTAATTCATTTAGTCATACTTTATTCATTTGGAGAAATCCTTAAGACATAACACTTCAGTATGACATGGTCTAAAGCAATCTAGTTAAAAAAGATACTTTGTTAAGGCTAACTTAAGAAGCCTTTTTTCTCCATTAAAGTTCTCTGTCAGTAATGGAATAGAGTATGTCCACGGGGCAATCTGAATGCTGTTGCTAAACTGTTAAATAGATTACTCTTCATACCTTCTCTACAGAAGATCAGTGTTTGTTTGGGATTTTTTAAATGAAAATATGCTTTCGTTTCTATTTCAATACAGCAATGTTGAGTGGTGGCCAACTTAATAAAAGATGCAAAAGATGTATTCGACGAAGTGGGTATTCACCCACAAAAGCTCATGCTCCAATACGTCTGTTAGTCTATAAGGTGCCACAGGACTCTTTGCTAAATTTTCTGTAAATATTCCAGATGTGCTGCTGTCCGCTGAAAAATGTTTCCTCTCTGCAGAATGGACTGTGTGATCCTGTGGTGCCTCAGAAGATTATTTGTGGGGTTCTGCAGACTTTTACACAAAGGGGAACTGAATGCCTCAGAGAACTGATATTAGGGTATAGAGCCTTCTCATTTGTAAGTCAAACATTCAAGTCTTATAAAGTGGCTTTGTCCAGAATCTTTGTTTACTCAGGTGTGTTCAGAAGCCTATGTGATCTATACATAGCATTGATAATCTAAATTTTGTCAGGTGCTCATCTCATAAAATCCAGCATCTTCATTTGACTAATTTGGGATAATTATTTAGGCTGTAAGGCCAGATTTTTAAAGGTACTTAAGCGCTTGAAGATGAAGATAGTGGGATTTTCAAAAGCAGCTAAGTAGGTTCGTCAATTTTGAAAATCCCAGGAGGCACCTACCTTCATCTTTAGGTGCTATGACATACTGGGGTGCAATCCAGACCATTGAGGGACAGTGTCACCCCTGCTCTTCAACCTGATAATGCCTTACTGTTGTAGATACTAGCCTGGACCATTTACAAAGAGCTTGCTAGCATGCAGCTCACTCCCAGATGTGTGTGTAACTGCAGACTGCCAGTCACACCCTGGCTCTCACCAGCCTTGGTTATTTTGCAGGGTCACACCAACACACTCCCAATCCCGAATTTCCCCCCAGAAATATATGTCATGTACTGCCCAGCCCTCTCCTGGACAGTACACATAGATTAAGTCTCTTATTCCTTTAAAGGAATAATACACCAATGTATTACCTTACATTGAGTTACCCAGACACTAATTTAAACACACTGGATTAGATAAAACAATAAAAACTTAATTACAAAGAGAGAAATTTTAAGTGAGAATAAGCATAGGTCAGAAATGGTTACAAGAAAAATAAAGATAAGTTTAGCATTAGAAAATATTTTAACAAACTATATTAGATTCAAGCAACGTTTCTCACCACATGCTTCCAACAGCATTATTGACCAAAATCTTCGGGTCAGGACTCCTCTCCCAGAGTCCAACAGCTGTTTCTTTTGTTCACTCAGGTGCAAAGAGTGAGATGGACAGGGAGAGAGAGGACAGTGGCATTGGCCACTGTTGGAAGACTGGATACTGGGCTAGATGGACCTTTGGTCTAATCCAGTATGGACATTCTTATGTTGCGTGTCTTGGGGTGTTTGCCCCTCCTTTTTATAGTTTCAGTCCTTCTTTTAAAAGCATTTCCAGCTGAGAACCAAGAGTCAGGGTGTCTGGTGGATGAAGGAGACTTCATGCTGTTTCTTTTTTAAGATGCAGATCTCTTTGTCCCTGCCCCCCTTTCTTGCCAAAGGATGGCAACTTGATAGGTGATGGCCCATCAGCTTTGTTGACACCTGGCTGGGGCATCAGTTTCCCCTTTGTCTTTAAGAAACTGTTTTAGCCACTCCCCCAGCCACACCTCAGTCATGATTTCACCTTATGTTCATAACTTTACACATAATGTTGCTACATGCATTTTATCATGATATTACTGATCAGCAAGTTATGAATTTTCAAATGATACCTCACAAGGCATACCTTGGACAAAGATTATTACAATAGTGTGTAGGGTGTGAATACAGGGGTGCATTCCATAACAGATGCCTAAATGCATTTGAAAATTTATCCCTATGCTCCTTGGGCAAGGACCAGGGGTGAAATCCAAGCTCCACTGAAGCCAGTTGCTTAATACTTTTCAGCTACATGTATTAAAGCTTAATAATATCTCCCAAGATCCTATAGAAATTAAAAGCAAGGGTTATAAGTGTAGTATCAATTAACATAAGAATCAATTTAATGGTAATTTAAATAGCTAACTTATAATTTTTGCATAATGAAGTGGCCTGTGGGCTTGAAGTCCTAATCATGTCTAATTAATTTAAAGGATGTTACTTTTTATTATCATTTAAATGTCTGACAGGTGATAAAACATTTAGGGTTGCAGTCACAAACTTTTTACATTAGCTATAATGTAAGTCGACAGGTTATATAAACCCTTTCTTTGCAAAATGAATATTTAAGGAGAATAGTGATAAGCTCTTTGGGCCAAATTCAGCCATGGAATAAATGGATGAGATTCCCATTGGGGGATTATGCCTATTACGTTGGGATTGAATTTTATCCTATGCTTCCCAAGGTTTTTAAAGTAAGCGCCGCCCGGAGCCTGCACTCCTGACCCCTTCCTGTGCCCCAACCCCCTGCCCCAGCCCTGATCCCCCTCCCACCCTCCGAACCCCTCTGTCCCAGCCCGGAGCACTCTCCTACACTCCAAACCCCTCATCCCCAGCCCCACACCACAGCCTGTACTCCCAGATGGAGCCCTCACCCCCACTGCACTCCAACCCCCTGCTCCAGCCCAGAGCCCCCTCCCTTTATTAAGAGAACTATTTACAGAGATGCAGCAACTGCCGCTAGTATTCTAGGCAGCTGAACACACACTGACTTCCTGGGGTCTCCAGCAAACTCTTCCCTCCTGCAACCTGTGCTACTTCCTCCAAGTTCAATGCAGGCTGCTACAAGGAAGAAGCCTGTTGGGCTTTTTTTCCCCTGCCAGAGCTGAGGAGGCTCCCGTCAAGCATTTCAGGAGAAAAAAAGTCATGATTAAGTGGGCTCTCTCACCTTTTGCGCTCCCTTTGAAATGGAATGACAAATTGAGCACCTACCAGAAATCTGACCTTTCTCAAGGCAAAAAAAGCACCTAGAATGCCCATCATTCCATGGAATAGCTGCATCACAAAAGGGGGAAGGTTTGAAGTCTGGGGACTTTGCTTCACCCACAGAAGATAAAGCCTGGCTATGTCTGTTCAACCATAGAGGTGAAATCGTGGTAACAAGGTTTTATTTGTTTGTTTGATTTTAAACAGACAATGGGAATAAAAAAATCAGAAAAAATCCAGTAATTAACAACTGTATTATCTACATGAATATATTAATTAAGTATATATACAAAAGAGATTTAAGTTGCACAGTAAATCTGTGTAGAGTAATTGGACATTGCAAGGGCTTCATCTCGCAGCCTTGGGCAGTAAGAAGGAAGTGAGGGATGGCTGAGTCCGCTCTTTTATGCACCAGGGCATCTAGGATGCAGCCCCAGTGGTCACTGCTGGACAAAATAATCTGATCTTGCACATGAGGCACATGCTCACCAGAAGTGTAATCCACATGGAGAATCACTCAAAGAGGACTATAGAATTCTTAACTTTTGTAGGTGGATTTACAAAATAAATTCTGCTACAAATTAGATTTTACATTGGAGGAACTCACTTCCAAAAAAAACAAAACCCACAAACCTCAAGATAAAATATTAAACTCACTTCTTCACCTTTGCTTTTCACAAAATACAAACAGCCGTTCCCTCCTCAACATAACCTTTAGGAGCAGGGGGAACAAACCGACACGGTTAAGACTATGTGTTAGACTTCTGTATTTTTATGGCCCTCATCCTTCAATAAGCTCTGTGTAGGCTGACCACTCTTTTATAGAGCCCCATAGACTCCAGTGAGCTCTCCACTGGTGTAAGGGTCTGCCTTTACAGGCCTCATTTCAGAATCAGGACTATGTGAGCAGCTCAGATATCACAGCAATGAGCATGGCATAAGCACCTAGACAGACCTAGTAGGTCAGCACTTTCAGACCTGCCAGTGAGCATCCTACATGAAATCCAAAGACTTTGCCATCTGCAGCATTCAAATGCTATCTAATAAACAACCATTTGCACTTCTATAACCCTCCCATTTGAAGATTTCAAAGCATTTGACAAATGTTTACCTCAGAATGCTGTGCAGCATAAGACGTGAAATATTATCCCCATTCCACAGGTGGAGAAGCTGAAGCACAGAGGTGAAATGATTTTCCCAAGGTTACATGATAGATCTCTAACAGAGCCAAGAGCCTGCGCCTTAACCCCAGAACTATCCTTCCCCTTTCCGATGCAACTTTTAGCAAATTAAAGGTCTGATTCTGCAAATCCTTACTCACACAAATAGCCCAATGAAAGTGATAATGTATGAATAAAATAGGGTCACCAGGTCCCTAAATTGAAATAAATGGGACTGTTATATCAGAACTACCCAAATGAATAAAGATTTGCAGGACTGTGCTTTTGATCTGGAGGATGTTTAGAACATTGGGCATATTAAGGAGGAGGTTGTTCAGGGTAAGCATGAGAAGAGATGGTAAGTTCTGAGATAAAAAAAAACGTGAGAGAAGCTTGTAAAGGCCATGGCAGGGGAGAAAATAAAAACAATGGTATAGCATGAAGGATCAAGACTGAAGTGTACTATGAAGTTATGAGGAGATGCCAAAACTGTAGGCCGAAATGGGGAAACTAGTGCAGAGATTTGACAAGTGGGGAAAGTCATTATTTAAGTAGTGGCAAAGAAAGATGAGCTTTGGCAGCAGCATTCTGAGCAGATCATACAGGAAAGAAGAAAAACTGAGGTTATAGTAGTTAAGGGAGAGTGTGTGAGGGAAGTGATTTGTGTGTGTGTATGTGTAAATCATGATATCATACAAAAAGTCACCTTGCCAATAACCAATTTTAAAATAAAAAAATCCATACAATAAAATGCCACAGATTCTTCTAGACTAGAAAAAAGGAAGCACACCAGAATGCTATGCATTGGACCAAATGCAGCTAAGACAAGGGGAGAATGCAAATGAAAAGCACATTTTGTTTATAGAAAGATATGCTGCTAATCGTGTTATTATCACAGAAATTACATGTTTTCTGGTTTGGTTACATTCTGCCACAGTTAATAATTAAAACACAAACACATGAAACACTAATTTAATGGCAGACTTTGTAATTACAGAAGTACTGTGTTTGTTTTGTAAACATATGTGAAATTCTTTTGTACATACTGTAATTAGGATGATCATAAAAATCAGAGAATATCTCAAAAGAAGAAACTAAACCACATTTTTCCTGAAGCAAGAGTAAACATACAAAATGTTCATCAAAACAGGTTTTCACAAAGGCTTAGCGCACCTTAAAACATTAATCACTCAATGTTTAAGTGCCAGTTCTATTTTTATTTTCTACAAAAATTGTAAGTGCATGTGTTTTCCTATTATTACAATGAAATTAGTTTCACTGCTATTACAGGGTGGGGCTCGGTCCTTCTATTAGTTCACTCTGTGAGCAGGTGTTGAAACCCTATAAGGAATTAATAGATTTCTGCTGACTCATTACCACAGTTGAGGCTAATTAACTTCACCTTGGGTATAGAGGGTGGCTCTGGGAGCTGCAGGATTTAGGCTGAACAGTATGTAGAAAGGAAGTTTGGTACAGCCAAGCCTGGGACTGGATTTATGTTATATTTATGTTATACTGGGGGTTACCTTCCACCAACACCCTTTTTTGTTGGTATTTAAAAAAAAAATCTTTCTGAAATCTGCTATCTGGTTCCTCTTCTTTCTCAGTCCAACTCCAAGTAATTGTTGACCGAAGTAAGTCAAGGCCAGGCCAAAGACAATATGGAAAAAACACTAAATTTTAGCTAACTGTTGTTGGGACAGTTATCGGATAAAGTATGGACTTTATCAAGGTTTGTGAAGCTGATGCTTATAAACAGAATATAACGGAAAAGCAGCTCTCACAAACAGAATTACTAACCAGGAAGATAAATTTTTTAATTGATAACTACCAGAAAATAGATTGCATTCAGCTCACAAGCAAAATGTATTAATCAAATCATGGGATTTGTATGTTGTAGCTATAAGTGTGATTAAAAACAAGATGTTATGCAACCAGAATAAAAAAGTAGTTAATAGGAAATAAGTATAGCACATTATATTTAGAATGCTTTAAATTCATGCTGATTTGTATATCTCTAAAACTGTACTATAGATAGGTACTAGAACCTTTGCATGACTCTTTATCTGTCTATCACAGGACAATATAACAAGGCTTGAGAAATACAATTGTAGTTTAGGGTTGGCAACTTTCTAATCTCACAAAACCGAACACCCCTGTCGCGCCCCTCCCTGAGGCCCTGCCCAGGCCCCACCCCTTCTCTAAGGCCCCATCCCTGCTCGCTCCATCCCCCCTCCCTCACTCTCCCCCACCCTCACTTTCACCAGGCTGGGGCAGGGGGTTGGGGTGCTGGAGGGATATGGGCTCTGGGTTGGGGGTGCAGGCTCTGGGGTGGGGCTGGGATGAAGGGTTTGGGGTGCAGGAGGAGGCTCCAGGCTGGAGCCGAGGGGTTCGGAGTGTGGAAGGGAATGTGGGCTCTGGCTGCGGATGTGGGCTCTGGGGTGGGGCTGGTGATGAGGGATTTGGCATGAAGGAGGGGTCTACGGGCTGGGACAGGGTGTTGGGGGAGGTGCAGGCTCCAAGAGGGGACTCCAGGCTGGGGCTGGGGGCTCGGGGTGCAGGGTTCCAGTGGTGCTTACCATGGCTCCCAGGAAGCAGCCACCACATCCCTGCAGACCCTAGATGCATGGGCAGCCAGGGAGGCTCCACACACTGCCCTCATGCCCACAGGCGCCACCCCCACAGCTCCCATTGGTTGCAGTTCCTGGCCAATGGGAGCTGCGGAGCCGGCCCTGGGTGCAGGGGCAGTGTGAGGCGCCTCCTTGGCCGCCATGCATCTAGGGGCTGCAGGGACCTGGCGGCTGCTTCTGGGAGCCGCGTGGAGCTAGGGCAGGCAGGGAGCCTGCCTTAGCCCTGGCCCCTGGTGCGCCACCAACCAGACTTGTAACCGCCCGATCGGAAGAAAAAATTAGTGGGTGCTCTGCACCCACTGGCAGCCAAGCTTCCCCCACCCCATCCCTCCTCCCCCCTCTGAGCATGCCGCGTCCCCACTCCTCCGCCTACCTCCCAGCGCTTTCTGCCCAGCCGCTGCCAAACAGCTGTTTGGCGGTGTGCTGGGAAGGAGGGGGAGGAACGGGAACGTGGTGTGCTCAGGGGAGAAGGCAGGGAGGAGGTGGGCTGGGGTGGGGATTTGGGGAAGGAGTTAGAATAGGGGCAGGGAGGGGGCGGGGCCTTGGGACAGGGGTGGAGTGGGGGCAGGGCTGGGGGGAGAGGGGGTTGAGCACCCACCGGCAGGAGCAGAAGTCGGTGCCTATGCTCTTGGGTGCTTTTAACCCCTTCCTAACCAGAGAGGGGTGACTGCCCCACTACAGTGGGAGAGGCATCGAGCAATGCCTCAGCGGTTGCTGCACCATTCACTCTGTGTTACTGCCTGTTGCCACCACCATCCTGTCATCCACTCTGCCACTGCACCATCAGCTGCTGTGTCGTTCTACTACAACCATGGTGATGTCTTGAAGTCCCACCACTCAACACAGCTCTCAGTGAATTCAGTAGTTAGTGGGAGAGCCTCACTACCAGGGCAAGCTAGTCAGTCTCTTTCACTGGGGACATTACACCCACAGGAGGCCTAATGTTTAGTACTTAGACCTGGTTATCAGTAATTTCAGCTTTTGTGATCAGTAACAAAATGAAGACTCCCCATTAAGTCTAATCAGCTCTGCCATTAGGGATGGGAAGGGTCAAAGGGTGTCTAGTACTCTTTGGACAGAGACCACATCCTCTCTCATCTCCACTAGCCTTTGGCACCCCTACCCCATGCTTAGCGAGTGCAGTTCAGTTGACGATGAGTGCAATCAATCAAGGCATGCCAAACACAGTTCTGCTGCCCTTTACTCATACGACAAGGGTAACAACACTATTACCCATGGACCCAATACCAAGCTGATTTGCAATCCAACACCAGCCAAAAGTGATCATTTGGGCAAGGCAGCACCATCACACTGTGCACCTAGGCAGAGTAGGCAAGTCTATGCAAACAAGGTCAGTTCCTGAAGTCTTCTTCCCTGGCTGATCACTAGATGTCACGGAAGAGCTCATTCAGACCCTGCTTAGACAATCAGTACACCAGGTTTTAGGTATTCTGCTATGCTTGGCTACTGCAGATCTTCTGTCTTCCAAATATGTATAGAGCCAGATAAGACACTCTGTAAGGTTTATAGTGTTAGCCAATATCATATATGATTTTATACAATTATGAATTTTATTCATGTTAACCTCTTCTAAATTGTTTTTTACTTATGTTAAACTGTTTAACCAAGGGCAGATGTGAAATATTGTATTCTCAGTGTTAGGTGTAGAGACATTCTAGAGAAAAAGGATAAGACACACTAGTTTGTTGATGAGACAAGGTGGGTGAGGTAATATCTTTTATTAGACCAACTTCTGCTGGTGTGAGAGAGACAAGCTTTTGAGCTTACACAGAGCTCTTCTTCAGGTCTGGGAAATGTACTCAGGGTGTCACAGCTAAATACAAAGTGGAACAGATCATTTTGCATAAGTAGTTAACACAGGCCTGGTCTACACTACGACTTTAATTCGGATTCAGCTGCCTTAATTCGAATTAACGCTTGACCCGTCCACACAACGAAGCCATTTAATTCGAATTAAAGAGCCCTTTAATTCAATTTCTGTACTCCTCCTCGACGAGAGGAGTAGCGTCAAAATCGGTATTGTTAATCCGAATTAAGGTTAGTGTGGCCGCAATTCGATGTTATTGGCCTCCAGGAGCTATCCCACAGTGCACCATTGTGACCGCTCTGGACAGCAATCTGAACTCGCATGCACTGGCCAGGTGGACAGGAAAAGCCCCGGGAACATTTGAATTTCATTTCCTGTTTGCACAGCGTGGAGAGCACAGGTGACCACAGAGAGCTCATCAGCACAGGTAACCATGCAGGCTGATAATCGAAAAAGAGCACCAGCATGGACCGTACAGGAGGTACTGGATTTGATCTCTATATGGGGAGAGGATTCAGTGCTAGCAGAACTGCGTTCGAAAAGACGAAATGCCAAAACTTTTGAAAAAATTTCCAAGGGCATGATGGAGAGAGGCCACAATAGGGACTCAGATCAGTGCCGCGTGAAAGTCAAGGAGCTCAGACAAGCCTATCAAAAAGCAAAGGAGGCAAACGGTCGCTCCGGGTCAGAGCCGCGGACATGCCGCTTCTACGCCGAGCTAAATGCATTTCTAGGGGGGGCCGCCACCACTACCCCACCTCTGACTGTGGATTCCGAGATGGGGATAATCTCATCAGGTACACCTGACGATTCCGTGGAAGGGGAAGAGGAGAAGGAGGAGGACGAGCTGGCAGAGAGCACCCAGCTCTCCGTTCTCCCCAACAGCCAGGATCTGTTTCTCACCCTGACTGAAGTACCCTCCCAAGCCTCCGAAGCCAGTACCCAAGACCATGACCCCATGGAAGGGACCTCAGGTGAGTTTACCTTTTAAAATATAAAACATGGTTTAAAAGCAAGCATTTTTAATGATTAATTTGCCCTGAGCACTTGGGATGCATTCGCAGCCAGTACAGCTACTGGAAAAGTCTGTTAACATGTCTGGGGATGGAGCGGAAATCCTCCAGGGACATCTCCATGAAGCTCTCCTGGAGGTACTCCAAAAGCCTTGCCACAAGGTTTCTGGGCAGTGCAGCCTTATTCCGTCCTCCATGGTAGGACACTTGACCACGCCATGCTAGTAGCAAGTAATCTGGTATCATTGCCTGACAGAGCCTGGAAGCGTATGGTCCCGGTGTTTGCTGGCATTCAAGCAACATCCGTTCTTTATCTTGCTGTGTAATCCTCAGGAGAGTGATATCGCTTAGGGTAACCTGGTTGAAATAAGGGAATTTAATTAAGGGGACAGAGGTGGCCGTTCCTACTGGGCTGTTTGCCTGTGGCTGAAAAGAAATCCTTCCCTGCATTTAGCCAAGTGCAAAGGGGGGGGGGGAGGATTGGCCCAGAGCTTTTCGCGTTTTGCTAGCAGGGATCTTCCATGATACCAGCCACTTGGTGGGGGGAGGGAGAAAGCACTCATCCCAGAGAATTCATGGCGGGTTGGGGGGGGGGTGTTAGTTTGGTTCCTGCAGGGATCTTCCCTGATACCAGCCACACGGTGGGGGGAGGGAGAAAGCACTCATCCCAGAGAATTCATGGCGGGGGGGGGGGTTAGTTTGGTTCCTGCAGGGATCTTCCCTGATACCAGCCACGCGGTGGGGGGAGGGAGAAAGCACTCATCCCAGAGAATTCATGGCGGGGGGGGGGGTGTTAGTTTGGTTCCTTCAGGGATCTTCCCTGATACCAGCCACGCGGTGGGGGGAGGGAGAAAGCACTCATCCCAGACAATTGGATGGTGGGGGGGGGTGTTAACCTTCAGCAGCAGAAAACAAGCTAACAGGAAAACTGCAGCACAACGGGCTTTACTTGGTATGTGGGAAAGCAGGGCGCAGAAGCCTAAAGACAGTGGCTTACCATGGCAGCATGCAAGCTGAATTCTGTTGCCCGGACCTGCGTCTGTGATCTCTAGCAGCAAAGCCACAGGCACTCAATATTAAGAGGCAAAATGCGACCTTGCACAGAAATCACATGTGCTATGTAATGTGAATAGTATTTGTCACCGTGTAAGAGTATAAGCATTGTTCTGAAAAATGTATCTTTTAAAAAAATTCTCTCCTTTTTTCACTCCCTCCAGCAGCTGCAAATGTTTCAAGCCTCCCTCCTCCTTCCCGAAGGCTATCCCAGATAAGGCGTCGTAAAAAAAAGACGAGAGAAGAGATGTTTGCCGAAATCATGCAATCCACCAGGAGTGAAAGAGCTCATCTGAATGAGTGGAAGGAGACGGTTTGCAAGTATAGGAAAGAAGCCAGTGACCGTGAGGACAGGAGGGACCAACGTGAGGACATGAGGGACCAACGTGAGGACAGAAGGGACCAACGTGAGGAGAGGAGAGACGCTCGAGATGAGAGGTGGTGGCAGGAAGATCAGAGGAGTCGGGATGCAACGCTGGGGCTGCTGCGTGAGCAAACAGACATGCTCCGGCGTCTGGTGGAGCTTCAGGAACGGCTGCTGGAGAACAGAGTGCCGCTACAGCCCCTGTATAACCCCCCTACCTCCTCACCATGTTCCATAGCCTCCTCACCCAGACGTGTAAGAACACGGGGGGGGGGAGGCTCCGTACACCCTCCCATTCCACCCCAGTGGACAGCCCAAGCAAAAGGCTGCCATTTTTTTAACCTTTTTTTAGTGGGCTTTTCCTTCCCGCTGATCCTCCTCCCAAACACCACTCAGGTTCTCTCCCTCCTTTTATAATCAATTAATAAAGAATAAATGATTTTTAAACAATGGTGACTTTATTTCCTTTGAAAGCAAGCTGGGGGAAGGGGAGGGTGGGTTCCTTACAGAGAATGAGTCAATAAAGGGGGCGGGTTTTCAGGAAGGATAAACAAACAGAAATTTCACACTGTAGCCTGGCCAGTCATGAAACTGGTTTTCAAAGCTTCCCTAATGCGCAGCGCTTCCTGGTGTGCTCTTCTAATCGCCCTGGTGTCTGGCTGCGAGTAATCAGCAGCCAGGCGATTTGCCTCAGCCTCCCACCCTGCCATAAAGGTCTCCCCCTTGCTCTCACAGAGACTGTGAAGCACACAGCAAGCAGTAATAACAATGGGGATATTGGTTTGGCTGAGGTCTGAGCGAGTCAGTAAGGATCGCCAGCGACCTTTTAAACGGCCAAATGCACATTCTACCACCATTCTGCACTTGCTCAGCCTGTAGTTGAACAACTCCTGACTCCTGTCCAGGCTGCCTGTGTATGGCTTCATGAGCCATGGCATTAAGGGGTAGGCTGGGTCCCCAAGAATAACAATTGGCATTTCAACATCCCCAACGGTTATTTTCTGGTCCGGAAAGTAAGTCCCTTGCTGCAGCCGTTTAAACAGATTGGTGTTCCTGAAGACACGAGCGTCATGAACCCTTCCCGGCCAGCCCATATGGATTTTGGTGAAACGTCCCTTGTGATCCACAAGTGCTTGCAGCACCATTGAAAAGTACCCCTTGCGGTTTATGTACTGGGTACCCTAGTGCTCCGGTGCCAAGATAGGAATATGGGTTCCATCTATCGCCCCACCACAGTTAGGGAATCCCATTGCAGCAAAGCCATCCACTATGACCTGCACATTTCCCAGAGTCACTACCTTTCGTAGCAGCACCTCCGTGATTGCTTTGGCTACTTGCATCACAGCAGCCCCCACAGTAGATTTGCCCACTCCAAATTGATTACCGACTGACCGGTAGCTGTCTGGCGTTGCAAGCTTCCACAGGGCTATCGCCACTCGCTTCTCAACTGTGAGGGCTGCTCTCATCTTGGTATTCTGGCGCTTCAGGGCAGGGGAAAGCAAGTCACAAAGTTCCATGAAAGTGCCCTTACGCATGCGAAAGTTTCTCAGCCACTGGGAATCGTCCCACACCTGCAGCACTATGCGGTCCCACCAGTCTGTGCTTGTTTCCCGGGCCCAGAATCGGCGTTCCAAGCCTATAACCTGGCCCATTAACATCATAATCTCCAAAGCACCGGGGCCCACGGTCTGAGAGAATTCTGTGTCCGTGTCCATGTCCTCATCACGCTTGTCGCTGCGCTGCAGTCGCCGCCTCCTCCTCCTCGCCTCTTTTTTCTGGTCCTGGGTAAGCATAAACTCCACGAGAACGCGCGAGGTGTTTACAATGTTCATGACTGCGTTCTGGAGCACAACGGGATCCATGCTTGCTGCGGAATGTAGTCTGCAGAGTTCACTCAGGAAAAAAGGCGCGAAATGGTTGTCTGCCGTTGCTTTCAGGGAGGGAGGGGGAGGCTGTACCCAGAACCACCTGCGACAATGTTTTTTGCCCCATCATGCACTGGGGTCTCAACCCAGAATTCCAAGGGGGGTGGAGACTGCGGGAACTATGGGATAGCTATGGGAAAGCTACCCACAATGCAACGCTCTGGAAATCGATGCTACTACGGTAGCTTGGACGCACACCACCGAATTAATGGTGCCTAGTGTGGCCGAATACATTCGAATTTATAAAATCGGTTTCCTAAATTCGAATTATATAAATTCGGATTAATCCCGTAGTGTAGACATACCCACATACTTCAAGGGACTATTCAAGGTGAAGTGGCCCATTAATACCTCTTCAGTCATGGAGGGGGAGGAATCTTGCCCGGGGTGGGAGGGTAGTGAGTTATAGATTGTTGTAGTAATCCATAAATCCAGTGTGTCTATTCAGTCCATGACTTTTAGTATCTAGAAAAATTATGAATTTAAGCTCCCATGCTTGTCTTTTGAAGGTGTTGTGCTGGTTTCCTTTGCGGATGAGGACTGAGAGGTCAGATATAGTGTGATCACTTTATAAAAAGTGTACACCCACAGGTCATGTGATGTTTTTGTCTTTTATCATTTTTCCGTGTGTTGAAGTATGTTTTATTTTGTATTGAAGCAGGTTTCCTTGGGATATTTGGGATATTTGGGTGGCCCATTCCATGATGTGATCTACTTCTCTGGTGGAGTGTCCTTGTTTGGTGAAGGTGGTTTTAAGAGTGGGGTGTACATCCCAGACTTTCTCTTTGGAGCATATTCTGTGGTCTCTGAGTGCCTGGCTGTAGATAATAGATTTCTTGGGGTGTTTGGGGTGGTTATAGGATCTATGTAGTTAGGTGTGGTGATCTGTGGTATATAGTTTTCTTGTTGAGGATGATCGTAATGTCCAGGAAGTGGATGCTAGTGTGGGAGTGTAGCGGGGGCGACGACTCACCCGACGGCGCCTCCTGATCGTCATCCTGGGAATTAGCTCTGTCCACTCAGGAGCGCCCTCTTCAGGCCGGTGTCTCGCCTTGCCGCTGGCCCCGGTGTCCCTCCCGGACCCCGGTGCCCCTTCTGCTGGGGTTCTGCCTCTGCAGTACCCCGCAATCTCGCTGGGTCTCCCCTCCCCAGGGAACCCCCAACCCCCTATCCCCACCTCGCCTCAGTCTTTGGCTACTGCTTGTCACCATCTAGCCCCCGCTCACTGGGGCGGACTGCAATATAATTGCCACTCATCATTGGCAAGGAGGGTTTGGACCTGCTGCCTCTGCCTACCCTTGGGCTGCCCTCTGCAACCTCAGTACCTTCTCCGGCCTTTAGCAAGGCCCGCAGCCTGGGGGTTTTCCAGGCCGAAGCTTGCCCAGCTCCTCTGGCCTTCCCCAGCCCTGCTCCAGTCTAGGTACCCTGCTCAGCTCCCAGCAGCCAGGCCCATCCCTCTCAACATCTAGAGAGAGACTCTCTTAGCTCCAGCCTAGCAGCCCCTTTATAGGGCCAGCTGCGGCCTGATTGGGGCATGGCCCCAGCTGAGGCTGCTTCCCCAATCAGCCTTTCCCCAGACACAGCCCTTCCAGGGCTCTTTTTAACCCTCCCGGCAGGAGCGGGGTGACCACCCCGCTACAGGGAGTTTCCTAGGGAGAGGTACGGATGGGTGATGGTTGTTGAAGTTGTGGTGGAAATCTTTGAGGGAGGTTAGGTCAACTGTCCAGAGGATAAAAATATCATATATGTATCTCAGGTATTTCATTCATTTCATGGTGCACTTGTCCAGAAATTGAAGATGAAGATGGTGGCATATTGGGGAGCCATCGTGGTGTGCATGGCTGTTCCCAGGGTTTGGACAAAGTTTTTGTTGTTGAATGTAAAATTGTTATGGGTGAGGATGAAATAGATGAGTTTGGCGATGGGTTGGAGTGGATAGCTGAGGATTGTCCTTTATGTTGTAAATATTTGAGGCAAGCGGCGATGCCATCATTGTGAGGCATATTTTTTTGATGCTTAGCTAACATGCTCTCTCTACCAAGCTATAGCTGATGCAGGATGTCTTTGAAGTTTTGCTGACTTTTGGAATGCTATGGTCAAAACAAGATAATAAACTAATTACAATCTCTGTCCTGTTTACTGCACCGTCTGTGCCAATCTAGCAAAAAGTTTTCTAAAACATGTGAAAGAAGATACATATAAATGATATGTTAGGTTTAAAGTAATGAAAACAAATGGTGAAATCCTCTTCTATTGTAAATAACTCTAGTATAGATAGAGGTAAAGTGAAGCTCAGATTTTGAGACAGCTCAACAGGTGCACTGCTGCCTCCCAGAATGACTGGTAATGTATTGGCCTTCCTTTTTGTATTATGCTGTATTAATCTTTGACAAATAACCTTAGGCTTAATCAACTTTATTAATCAATCGGTTTGACATCTCTTTTTGTTGAATTAAATTGATCCCCTAACATAATGGTGGATAGAACCTTGGGCTAAAAAAAAGCAGGACTGGGGAAGGATCCAGAAGGGATTAAACTGCCTGGGGAAGAAGAAACATTCTGCTGGAGTCAGGGATAAGTCAGCTGCAGTGGAGAGCAGGTTACAGGGCTACGTGGAGAAATCTCAAATAGCAGGAGGGGAGTGGACTCCATGGGAGGACAAGATGGATTGGACAAAGACAAGAGGAAAGGATTTAGGGTGGGCTAAGGTGGGGGTGGAGAAAGTAGGAAGGAAAAACAGACCAAGGGAGATAGATGGAGACAAGGGCCAACAGAAGGAAGAAAGGAGCGGGGGGGAGGGAGGGTGTGGCGACATAAAGAAGGCAAGAAATAACGAGGCACAAGGGTTGCTAATCCTTTCTCCGACCCTACTTTGCTTGGACACTGTAATCCTCCTCCTCTTTTTCATTCTGAAAAATTGGAAAAGGTTCCAAGGAAAAACAAACCCTCCCTTTCCTTATAGGGAATTGCTTTCACTTTCCCCAAGTTAGTTTGGCTTTGTTTGTTTCTAAAAAGAAACTTTTGTAGTTTTCCAGCTTGAATTTTTATTATAAAAAAGAGGGATATTGTTTGGCAACAACATTTTTTAAAAGAAAATTGAAAATGGGTTTGTGTCTGTAAGCAGCTGGAGTTTCATCCCACTGAACTAAGTATAAATGCTGGTTATTGTCCAGACCTCTCTCATTTCTTCTCATTCTCAGTGTTTTCCTTTCATCTGAAAACAAAATCACAACAAACAAACCACAGCCTGAGCTAGCATTCCTCTCTCAGCTATTCGAGTTAGCAGTAGGATCCTTCAGGGAGAACCCTACTGCTAACTCTACTGTCTGGACAAATTCTTCGTCCTTTTTATGCTCTAAGAATGGTCCCTCTGGCTGAGAAGATGAATGAACGAATAGCTTTCCATATCCACACAGGATCCTAGAGTCCAGCCATCTCTGTAGTTATTTTAAAAAAGGAGACCTGTTTTCCAGCAGTTTTCGTTCTAGAAGGGACATTGTTTGGAAACATTTTTAATAGAAAATTAGATAAGTTTAATAGCTTTTAAAATTATATTTCTTCAGTTCACATTGCCTGCAGCAAAACCATCGCCTCCCTAACAAATGATTATGGAGTTCAGTATTGCTTGTCTTAAACAGATTGTCTGACAAGCCTGCCCTGTCAACAAACACTACAGAATCAGCATCCAAAGGACCAGGCAAGCTGTCCTTATTGACTTCTGCTCCTGCTTCAGCACGTGAATTATCTTCTTGTGTTATGTCCCATTTTCATTTACTCCTGCACTGATGCTGCCTCATCATTTATCTACAATACTCCATTGTTTACTCCATCTGCAGAAACTGAAATCTTAGCTTCTTCAATCCCATCCATGCCTGGTCTGCGTAGTCTGATGAGCCTGCCCATCAACACGTATCTCACACTATTTTCAAGGGACATTGGATTGTTTTCCAACATCAGCACAGCTGACCAAGAATCATGAGATGTTTAGCTGCATACATGGATAGCTGTGTTCTGGATCACACCTATATTATCCCTATCTCCTCAAAGATGTTAGAGATTACACAGAAATTATAATCTTCATAATAAACTGTCACAAACTCCAGTTGGGTGCCACTTGTAGGCTGCCCAGCAGACTGCTGTAAAGAGAATCCAAGCCTCTGGGTCCCTGAGTGTTTTAAGCCTCTGGGGCCTAGAGTGTCCAGCCACTGTCCCAATCTTGGGATCCCTATGCACAATCTCAGGGCACAGACCTGCTGTCTAGCCCCTTATTCTTAGAGCTGGAACCCGCTCTCTAGCTACCTTGCCCGTCTGGGCTACGTGCTGACCTTTCAGACTTCCCTGTTGCTTAAGCACACCCTCTCCCAGAACTTCAGCCCAAGCAGTGAGCCTCCTGGCTTACAGTTCAACTCTCTCAGGAAGCATATCGCAGCTGTGAAGCATTTAACACATGGAGATTCTTTGTTCAGAGTCTAACACAAATTTATTTTATACTTAATCATATAATGCACAAGAGAGCACAGATCATTTAGGACATAACAATTACAATACCCCTTACTATTTCACCCCTCCCTTGGGAGTCCTTGGGGGCCCGTCTAGGCTCAGGAAGGCAGGTAGGGTCCCTTGCCTCATGCAGGCCCCTACATATTGAGTTTGCTAGTCCCTCATGGAGTCGCCTTTCCCAGCTTGCCTTCTCTCCTGTCCAACCCCTCCTGTCCCTGTGTGTTTTCTTATTTAACCCCTGGTTGGTCACCTGGCTTTCTTTGTTCAGTCTTTTGGTAACTTTCCACTCTTCAACTTCGCCCTCCCTCCAGAGCAGAGGAGGAAGTATCTTTTCCCAGCTTGAGCAAACTCCTTCAGCATCTCAATTGTCTATTCAAAGCATTGTTTTTAATGTTAAGTATTCCTCATTGTCTTTGGTCTGTTGGACCAACTGCTTTCCAGCTGGTAGGATATGTCAGATACATGTACAGAGAGGCACTCATGATTCAGCAGTTCTCATAATAATTTTGTAACATCAACCAGAATTGAAAAGATTGTACAGACAGATTCCCCACTCATCATGAAAGCACCTTTAGAGATATGACTGGACTGCTCACTCTGAGGTACAGAAGGGAATCTCCTACAAATGCTTTCTGGGCAACAGGAAGGTGGTTGTTGTTCACACAGGTGGAGTTAGTCAAAAAGTCTTTACTAAAATAATCTCAATGCTGGATAAACTTTCAGATCCCATTAAAATAGCACAAAGAAACACAAATCTGGCAAACCACATATTGATTATTAATGGAGGATCTAATGTTTGCAGTCAGCTCAGCCAAATCATTTCAACAGTAATTAGATTGAAACAAACAGAAAGATTCTGACTAAAATCATGTAGGTGATACTTGCTCATGGAGTCTGCAGAGCAGCATTTTGGGGGCAAAGAGGTAACAGTCTTGCATGAAATGTTTCATGGATTTGTGGACACTGGTAACAAGGGGAATTAGAGTATCATCAAAATATGGCCAAAATGAACAGTACACAAGAAAAATTATTCAAAATTAGTTGTCTGAGGCTATGTCTACACTGCACAGCCTGGAGCCCTGAACCTGCATTATTAAAAACTGGAGGATCAGATAATTAAAAAAAGCTTATGCTGGAAGTTCCTTTCTCTCTTCACTTCCTATCTCTCTCCTCAACAAACAGGCCATCTCTTCAGGAATCAGAGATGGAAATAATAGAAATTAACAATACATACCAGTAGGAAGAGAATGAGGTACAGCAAGCAATAGCCATTTTGAAAATGGCTGTAGAGCTCTGACAGCTTCTCTTTGCCAAATTTAGAGGAACTTTCCTTACAAGGCATATTGGATAAAAGTTCTGGCAAGAATTCAATTAGAGACAGTAGGGACTCAAGCAGTCCCAAATTAAGTGCACCTATATAAGGGGCTGCTTCTGCCATTTCTTTATCACCACTTTATCACACTCTCTTCTGACTTTCTTCAGTCATCTTCCTGGCTTTTCTAGATTTTCTCTTACCTTCTTCTCTACAGTTTTCACCTGCCTTCTCTTTCTTTTACCACTCATTTATTGTCTTTTCTCTGTCTCCTCTTTCTTTCACCTTGTCTCCAGTAGCCATCACATTCCCAGATTTGAGGAGCAAGACATGAGGTTCTCTCCCACTAATTCATTCAGTGGCCCCCAAACTGTGGGGCACACCCCCCTACTGGGGCATGGAGGAACATTCGGCGGAGAGCAGCAGCACCCACATGGGGGTGGAGAGAAAGTGCCCCATTCTGCTCCCAGCTCTGCTCTGGCCCTGCCTCTGGCTCCCAGCCCGCAGCAGCAGCCACACCCCCAGCTGCAGCCCCCCCGGCCTGGCTGTGGCCCCTGGCTCCTGGGCCCAGCCACTGTTCTGGCTCTGGCCTGGGCTCCTGACCGCAGCCTGGCTCCTGGCCCCACCACCGACTCTGCTCCTGGCTCCAGCTCCGGCCCTGACTGCAGACCCGCTCCTGGCCCCAGCTCCCAAATGCGGCTCCCAGGGGGACTAGGGCAGGTGTCCAGTTTTCGACTGGAACATCCAGTCCCTGCCTGATCTAGCTCTTTGCAGGTCCTGGAAGCGGTCACCGGGTCCCTGTGGCCCCTAGGTGCATAGGCGGCCAGGCAGGCTCTGCGCTCTGCCTGTGCCCAAGTGCTGGCTCCGCAGCTCCCATTGGCCGGGAACCACAACCAATGGGAGCTGTGGCGGTGGTGCCTGCAGGTGCAAGGGTGCGTGCGGAGCCTCCCTGGCTGCCCATGCGCCTAGGGGCTGCAGGGACCTGGCGGCTGCTTCCTGAGAGCTGCGGTAAGCACCACTGGGACCCTGCACCCCGAACCCCCGGCCCGGAGTCCTCTCCCACACCCAAACTCCTTCCCCAAGCCTGCACCACTCCACACCCCAACCCCCTGCCCCAGCCCTTTGCCCCCTCCCACACCCAAATTCCCTCCCCGAGCCCGCACCCCGCACTCCCCTCCCACACTCCAATCCCCTGCCCAGCCCGGTGAAAGTGAGTGAGGGTGGGGGAGAGCGAGCAATGGAGGGAGGGGGGATGGAGTGAGTGGGAGCAGGGCCTCAGAAAAGGGATGGGGCAGGACAGAGGTGTTCGGTTTTGTGCGATTAGAAAGTTGAGAACCCTAAGGGGGAGCATAGGCAAATTACATTAGGGGTAAGTGGGGGTGCAAGTTAAAAAGTTTGAGGACCACTGTACTAATTATTGCTACATGACCTTGTGGTCCTTGTGGATTAACACAGGCCTGCAGAGTCCCTGGTATGATGACACAGGCACGAGGTGCACAACAACAGAACATATGTTTATTATTGGAAGAGGATACAGAGGCAGCTCCTCTCCTCCTGCTGGTACTGCTGACTCTGCACCTTTTCCTAGGTGAAGGAAACACCCCTTCACTCAACATTCTTCTTGGGTTACTTCCTGTGTCAGTGGTCTTTCCTGTCTGGGGTTGTATGTGGATGTGCCAGTGCCACACTCAGACTCAGTCAGGACAGTAACTCTGTTACACTGTTTTTGCCTCATAAGGTATTGGCATCTCATGTCTTAACTCCATCTTTATTCAAAATGAAGATGGTCTCAATATTCTATTACAAAAAGCAATAGACCCATGCAATTAAAATATTTATTCTACTGACATCTGATTTTACTGTCAATTTGTGATTTAATCATTAGAAACAATTACCCACACTTGAAAGTTTTGAGAATATAAACAAACTTATAATATAAGCCTGGAAAAATACATTTTATTTTAGAACACCAGACACATCTTTGGGGGATTTCTGCAGGAATCAGAGCATCCTTATAGCTCTTCATGTCAGATGATAATCAGGTAAAGTGTATCTACATTAAACATCCGTTCAGTTTTTCTCTCATCAAGAACATATACAGTAATTGATAGCTCAGGCAGCTTGTGAACCTAACTGAGCCTCAAAAGTGAATTTAGGCTTGTATTCATTTTGTGGTCATCTGTTGTTATTTCTAATATAAGTTTTATTAACTTTCACATTTTAATCTTTAATTTTTTTTAAAGGTTACAGTCAAAATATTAACTATTTAAGATAGAAGTGTTATTTTTTCCATTTTCTACCAATAACTCTTCTTCTCCTGCTTCTGAAAGTGTCACAGACTTGATAAAGAGAATGCTGAGGCCTATGTGACCTATTCAATCAACAATCTGGGCAGGGATGTAAAGCACAGTTGCATATCATTTGCATTGGCCTGCTAAACCCAGGGTTGTGAGTTCAGTCCTTGAGGGGGCTACTTAGGGATCTGGGGCAAAATCAGTACTTGGTCCTGCTAGTGAAGGCAGGGGGCTGGACTCGATGACCTTTCAGGGTCCCTTCCAGTTTTAAAAGATAGGCATATCTCCATATTTTATTATTCTGAGAATAAAAATCATGCACGTTTTAGTCCTCATTAACATGTGTTCTTTTATTTGTGGGGCAAATATACCAAAGGACTCTTTCTAATCTCCTTATGAATTAGATTTTAGAATCGTGGTGCAGGAAGTGCAAAGATGGATGTATTCACAAATGAATACTGTATAAGCTGGAGTACTAGAGAAAGAATTATTCCTGATGGCTTGGATGAAATTAGAAATGAAGTAAAGAGTCTGCCTGGAACACTTCATGTAACTAAAATGTTTAGAAGGAACAAAAGCCAAATAATTCATCAGAGCTTACATCTTCAAACGTGACTAGCAATTTTGAGTCCCTCCGTTTTTGGGTACCCAGTATGAGACAACATAAAGGAATCTAAGTTTCAGAGGGCAGGTGCTCCGCACATTCCAAAAATCAGGGCTATTTAAGATGTCTCAAGTTTGTTATCCAAAACTGAGGCGCTCAAAATCACTAGTCACTTTTGCAAATATTGTCTTCAGGACTTCATTAGAGCCTTGAGAACACATCGTAAAAACACTGAACAGCATCAGACCACTCCAAAGTCATAGGAAGACAAGAGTAGGAGGTCAGAATTTGCAGCAATGACATCACCAACGAAGAAGCAGCTATATGAGTGGGTTTACATCATTAGTACATCCTACATACTCTGAGGCAATAGCAGTAATGTTAAAACCCATAAGCAATGTCACTGAGGCAACCAGAGGTGTGAGGAGGCACATACGTGAGTTAATAATACCTTTGCTGTGGAACACATATGTAATAGAGCACTAGTGTTTCTGTACATTATGGGTGGGATTTTCAAAAGCGTTCAGCATTGGCCTAACTCTGCTCCTATTGAAGACAGCAGAGTTAGCCCAATACTGAATGCTTTTAAATCCCCCATTTTATATGCCCATCTCATTTTATGGAGGAATCTCCTCCTCACCTCCTTTGAATCATTATCAACAAAATCGGTACTGACTAATGCTATACAAAAACAAATGAAGGGCATACGCCATCATAGTATCGTGTGGCAGATATAGCTTGGTATGAAACAAGTGCAAGAAAATGCTATCCAGTAGTTTTAGAAATTCATCATTATGTTATTTTATAGATATTACATTAAACAACAAAAAACTATGTTTAAAGAATGCTGTGCACCCATGATGCACCATAGCAACTCAATAACAGTCTGGATGGGGAGTAGGGCCCATAGAAGAGCCTGAGGGACAAGTACAACTCCCATGAAGTACTACGGTGGCTCAGGCAGACCCAGAGATTAATGCTGGCCCAAAACAAAATGTTTTGTTTTGATTTGCCCTATGGAAAGTCCAGGGCCGCCCAGAGGGGGGGGCAAGTGGGGCAATTTGCCCCAGGTCCTGGGCCCCGCAGGGGCCCCCATGAGAGTTTTTCGGGGCCCCTGGAGCGGGGTCCTTCATTCGCTCTGGGGGCCTCAGAAAACTCTCGGGGGGCCTGGGCCCCCGGAGCTTCTTCCACTCCGGGTCTTCGGCTGCAATTCGGCGGCAGGGGGTCCTTCTGCCCCGGGACCCGCCGCCGAAGTGCCGGGTCTTCGGCGGCAATTCGGCGGTGGGGGCCCCCCGCCACCGAAGACCCCAGGCCCCCTGAATCCTCTGGGCGGCCCTGGGAAAGTCCCCCAAAATCAATCTTTTCCCCTGGAAAATTTCTATTTCGATTATAGCCAATTTTCAGACAGGAAAGTGTTTTGTTAGAAATTTTTTGACCAGCCCTACTTATGGGTAAGTAACCCATTGTTTTCTTTATTTTTGTTTCTTACGCTATTGAGTTTTACTTTCAAGGTTTTACTCCTCAGGAGAGGAGCTGAGCTAATTTCAATGGACTGGGAAACAAAGCCCTTGGAAAAAGAATGTGTTGCACCCTGCTGTTGAAAATCATGGCTCTTGTTTTGTTTGGCACAAACACTCTAACTACACCTACTTCCTGAGCTGAAGGAGAATCTCTCATTAGTTGTTAGCAGCAAAAGTTGCTCCGTTCTGATTCTGTGGACCATCAGCAACCAGCATAAAAGAGAGCAGCCTTCAGGCTACATATTTTATGCCAGGAACCAGGATGACACCCAACAACTGGTGGCCCCAGGAATGGAAAAATATAAAGATGGCTTAAAATCATCTTTGCCTATCCTTCTGGTCTCACACCTAGTCAATCTAAAATTTAAAATGTCATTACAAAGCCATTCAAAAATTAGAAGAATCTAGTCAAACTAAGACAGGAACACTATTTTTGTTTTTTAAAAGTGTCAATTTAACCCCTTTAAGCCCTAAACTCTGTTTTTTTATTTAGAAAATGAAAACCTTACTCTAAGAGTAAATTAAATAAAATGCTTTATGATCAGTATTTGTTTTCATACCTAATAAAAGAGATTTGAACCCTGCTTTAAGTGATATACTACATGCAAACTTAACACCAAGCATTGCCTCCATCATGCAAATATATACGTACAATAGATGTAAAGTATCACAGAGATTTCCCTTTAATTCATCATTGTGATGCCTGTCTCTACAACGCATGCATGCATACCCATGGCATCTCCTCCTCTGCTAGACATGCTGCATTCATTCTCCTGTATCAAGGATTTGAATGCTGCAGCCCGCAGTAATTGGGATTTCCTTAAAAATATTGAACATTTTTTAGTATTAACCACTATCTTCAAAATCCTAGGGCAACGTTCCAAGAGCTTTGATTTGCCCCCAAATGATTTGGTTCCCAGAATGTTTCAATTTCTGGATTTAGCAAATCTGAGCTGTGGTGCAGAAAAAATATATTTTAAAAAATCTTTGAAGTTAGGTGCAGCGAAGAGCCAAGCAGACCGCTAGAAATTGCAGCATGCTCTATTTTATTTTTTCCAGCATCAGGATTCCAGCCCAGCAGGCACACAAACATAGAGTGTGTGCCAGAAAACACAATGAACAAACTAGATATCAGGATTTAACTTTTTCTAATAATAAAAAGGCAGAGGAAATGTGGTTGCTGATGTTAGTTTGGTAATTATCAGCTTCCATATTATCTGTCTTTTTTCACCATTTCTGATGGACACAGCCTGCTGAACTCTACTTTCAAGTTTATAGTCCTAGGTAGGGGCAAAACTGTGCTTGTATTATAAACCCTTAGAATAAGGGTAATTCTCTTTCTATCCTTTCTCCATGTCTTCGCATTTTTAACAAGAGGAATAAAGCCAGCAATCTAGCAGCAGCACTATGCCAGAATGTGAGTTATAAGTCCTCAGTTTGCTTTTTCACTCTGCACTCTGGTAAGAGCTGGAAACTCAAGGTGGTGGGAGAGATTATATTTAGTCCTTGAAGAATTTGCATCACTATCCAGCAGCTCCCACTGCCTAATTAAAGAGAGGGCATCGATATTTTCCAGAAAAAAGTTGTCCATATAAGAGGGAACTTGGCCACCTTGTAGAAATTGGAGAAGGTATGTGGTGGATATTCGAAGAAGGTATTTTAGGTCCAGTCTTATTAAGCATCTTTATTAAAGAGATAGAAGTGAAAGTAACCAGACTATAATTATATCTGCAGATACTAAATTGAAAAGAGTTGCAAACTTCAGTGGGAACAGAGAAATAATGCCAAGAGAGATTAGATACATAGGCAGAAAAATCACGAAATGAGGGGAAAGAATGGGGATGAAGAAAAGAGACAAGGCAAAAGAGCACCATTTTAGGGCAAGTAATTTTTTAATTGATTTGTGTTCCTATCTATTATTAGCTTTGTATTAGCTTCAAACAAATACCGATTTCAGATACTTAGTGGTCAGCCAAATACTATAATTGGATATTAAGTAGATTTCTAATAAGAATAGGATGAAGCTCTGGGGTGGGAAGCAGGTGTTTGTTGTGATGAGAACAAGCATCATAAGATTCACTTATCAGAGGGGTAGCCGTGTTAGTCTGGAGCTGTAAAAAGTGACAAAGAGTCCTGTGGCACCTTATAGACTAACAGATGTATTGGAGCATAAGCTTTCGTGGGTGAATACCCACTTCGTCAGATGAATGTAGTGGAAATTCCCAGAGGCAGGTATAAATATGCAGGCAAGAATCAGTCTAGAGATAAGAAGGTTAGTTCAATCAGGGAGGATGAGGCCTTCTTCTAGCAGTTGAGGTGTGAACACCAAGGGAGGAGAAACTGCTTTTGTAGTTGGCTAGCCATTCACAGTCTTTGTTTAATCCTGAGCTGATGGTATCAAATTTGCAAATGAACTGAAGCTCAACAGTTTCTCTTTGAAGTCTGGTCCTGAAGTTTTTTTGCTGCAGGATGGCTACCTTTAAATCTGCTATTGTGTGTCCAGGGAGGTTGAAGTGTTCTCCTACAGGATTTTGTATATTGCCATTCCGAATGTCTGACTTGTGTCCATTTATCGTTTTATGTAGGGACTGACCAGTTTGGCCGATGTACATAGCAGAGGGGCATTGCTGGCACATGATGGCGTATATTACATTGGTGGATGTGCAGTCGAATGAACCAGTGATGTTGTGGCTGATCTGGTTAGGTCCTGCGATGGTGTTGCTGGTGTAGATATGTGGGCAGAGTTGGCATCGAGGTTTGTTGCATGGATTGGTTCCTGAGTTAGAGTTACTATGGTGCAGTGTGTGGGTGCTGGTGAGAATATGTTTAAGGTTGGTGGTGTCTATAAAACTTATGTGTATGTGTTTGTGTGTAACAGAAAGAAAGGAGATAGTGCCATCTGTGTGATTTCATAAAGTCTTGTCCATGATTTAGTTGGGAGTGGTCCTGCTTTGAGCAGTGGGTTGGACTAGATGACCTCATGAGGTCCCTTCCAACCCTGATATTCTATGATTCTATGATCAGTTTCCAAGTGCAGGGACAGGCAGGTCAGAGACATATAGTTTTCTTACCCTGATGAACACAGGAACAGAGGAATGGCTAAATATGTTCTTAAAGGTAGTTGAACCTGGTTTGCTGACCAGGTTCACCCAGAATGCTGAGCAGAATTTTTGATGTTCTTTTATTCTTGATGTACAATGGCAGAAACTCAAAATTCTTTTTATCAATCAGGCTGCAAAGATGGCAACTTAAAGTACAGAAAAATACATGCAACAAATCTATGTGTGTGCATGAAAAAAATAAACTGGTTAACAAGAATGCAAAACAAAAGAGCAGATTGAAGGTTTGGTTTGGTTTCTGAAGGAGTCTTACAGACAGCATGTGCGCTATGTACTCCCTGGATGATGGAATATTTACATTGTGCTCCCAGTAAAGGCAGAGGATGTCAGAAGGCAGAACAAGAACAGTATGCTAAAATATTAATGTTAGTAAACATTGATTTGTTTAGATTTAATATGGAGGATTAAGGAAAGGGGAATGAAGAAATGGGAAGCAGGTAGTGCCCCAAGGTAAAATGCAGTTTCATAGTTATGAAAATTTAATTTGACTGCTTTAGGAATAATTGCTCATATTTGTAGCAGACTTACACCAGCAAGATAACAGTCTGCCAACGGGACATCACCCTGTAAATGCTCTTAAACAGCTGCATAATATATTTTGACTGGAGAATGGTGTTGTATCCAACCATTATAGAAGAACCACCAAGCTGCAAGAGAGATCAAGTAAGCCTAAGTAATACTGTAGTGCAACATCTTTATGTAATGCAACTCCCTCTTTGCTCTCAAATAAAATTCCTTTTAGAAGCCACAACCTTTTCTCTCTGAACATTGAAAATCTGTCAGACTACAAAAAATACCTTTTAGATCTGATTCCATTTACCTACAGCCTCTTTACACCACTCTGGCAGTGTAGAAGATCATTGAAGTGGGCTTAAATTATATTGAAACATTAAGATAATAAATTATATTGACATCCACTTTAAGGCACTTTATACTGCTAGAGCAGTGTAGTAGAGCCTTAGTGAAAATGAAAATCAAGCCTTTAGTGCTTAACTTGTGAGGTTCTTGTTTTGTGTTTTAAAATTCTGCTTTCAGTCAATAAAAATGAGCATGTTCTATCAAATGGGAGTGGCCTAATATTTCTTTCAGATCATTCTGTCATATAGGTGAATGAGGTACATGTTTTCTAGTGAAGAGCTGCAGTAGCAAATGCACTCCGTAACTGTGTGTCTCCAACAATACCTTTCTCTCTTTCTTTCTTTTTCTCTTGTCCCATTACCCTCCACTCTTCTTGACCACTGAGAAGACATCATTAATAACTGATACAAAGAATCATGCACATGTATGTAGATAAACTGAGGATGACAAAATATCAAGTTGCAGCTGTTCAATTGAAAGCCCTATCTATAGAACTGGTAATTACTTTTAATTTAATTAGGACTCTTGGTATTGTTTCTATCTCATAGATTACATTATAGCATGTAATGTGTTAAAGCAGCAAGACAAAGTGAGGAAAGAAACCACAGAAAATATTGCTTTTTTGTCTAGAAATAATACCATACTTAAACTCTTCCAGAAGCACGTACTACTAAAGGCCAATAAGCAATTTTTATATTCTGTTCTTTTTATGGGTTTTGAACATTATGTAGAGTCAAAATAAGCTGACTTGGGACGGTATATTTCTGGACTTTGTATAAATAACATCTGTTTACAAAAACTGACCTACATATACTAAGCAAAATTCTGCACTGACTTTCTGCCCCAGGCAATCCCGCTGATCTTTCCATCAATGCAAAATTATAATTCTAACTTCAGTTAATCAACAACACAATATAAGCATCAAGATAAAAGAAGAAAAGTTTAGCGTTTATTAAAAGAATTTTCAACAATATAATAATTTCATACAAAATACTGTGGAGGAAATTTTCTGCTGATATAAATGGTCACAATTCCATCAACCTCACTGGAGTTTCACTCATTTACATCAGCAAAAAATATGTCTCTTTGTGAAAAGAGGATAAAGATTAAAATGCTGAAAAATCCTGGCCTCACTGAAGTTACTTGGAATTTTGCTATTCATTCCTTGGGGTGATGATTTCACCCTAGAAATCTAGACAGGCTTCATTCTGATCCTTTGTACTTATGCAGTATGATAATTGTATGATCACATACTATTTTCCCCATAGGACATGATTTAGTGCAGAAGATGAAGGGTGCTTAGTTCAACAAGGCACTGTTCACTATTTTTATCTTTGTTATCCATTATATGGCCCCACGCCTTACATTTGTCAGTAAAACCAGGTAAAAGAATTGAAACAGCAAAACAATTATTATATGAGATGAGGAGCAATAGAAAAAATGTATCATCCTCCAAGCTAGAAGCTCACAGATCCATTCTCTCTTTTATGCCTCCCTCACACATTTCTGTCCCCCATCAGTTATAGTCACCTCTGATTATGGAGCATGAGGCCCAGTGTGCACATGGTAAATTAGTATCTTATTTCCAGTACTTCACACACGTGTGTCAAATCAATTATCACAATGTAATAAAGTCCATGACTCAGACACACTTTATGACACTACTTATTAGAAGTGTTTTGGAATATTCTTTTTCTAAACTTTTGGATCAACTATGGCATCTCTCTTTTGAGGTCCCTACATTTTTGCTTCAAATAATGTATCTTACGGGCCATGGAGAAATGCCTGTATATATTTTTGAGGATTTTTCTACATATCAAGCTCAGGGTGTTCCATACCCTGTAACTCAGAAAAGGGTAGCTAGATAGTAAAGTTTGAATTACAGAATAGTCTATAGTAAAAAGATTTCTCTGATAATCTGGCCAAATCCCCTGCATTGACAAGGACCATCCTGTGAACTAGTCCTACTGAAAAGGTTTGTTTACTAGTTGTTCTGTCACTAAATCTTTGCATGGAGTTGGGCAAGTTACTTTCGAATGCAGATATCAATAGTTAGACCCCAAAACCATGTGTAAGAACTGAAATAAATAGCTTGATTCTCAGCGGTGCCAAATATGTCTTTCCCATTCAAGCAAGTACATCTGGATCCACATCACAACTTCTCCTAGGTCCAGGGCCAAGAAGAACCAGGATTTGTTTCAGAACCATCCATCGGTAGTTGAAACCATGAATCCCTCCCCCCCCCAAAAAAACCCTCATACCCACAACCCCTCCTCACTGTTTCACATGGTTTCCACCTAAAATGACCAGTCAGCCCAGATTTAATGGACCTTTGCCAAGTTTGCTCAAAACGTAGTTCAAGTTTGCTGAAAATTTCAGGAACCACGACAAACCTGTCCTGAATTTAGGATTTCATTACTAAAGTTTCACATGTCTTAACTCAAAACATTCCTGGAAATTAAGTTATGTTTTATTATACAATTGCAAAATTGTGTCTGATACAGTCTTTTCATTCAGATAACTTAAAAACAATCAAATAGCTAGAGACTTAGGGATGCCATGATAATCTGATAAAGAATGCTACTGTTTCCAAGGACGAGTGTGTTGACAGGTTGATAAAGCATTACAACAAAAGTTGTCTATAATTACTGACACATTGGATTCTGCTCCCCACTTCACTGCCCTCCCCAGTAAGCATGGCTCTTCAAAGACTGAAGACTGATGAAACACATCAGTAGCAGTGGCAGAAGTCAGACCATAGTTCCAGTGGCAGAAATCTCCCTCGGAATTCTTTATGCCACAGCCAATTGATTACATATATTCCTATAGCACTGTTTTGAAGGAGGCTAAGAGAACCTCCTTCTCCTACACTGTAACGCCTTCTTAAATACTGACCAGTGAGGTGTTCCAGATAATATCAGTGGGATGCCTAATTAATCTGTCTTTGTCCAGTCACAGACTAATTTACTATCTGCAGTGAGAAAATTAACTAAATTTTAGATGTCTTTCTTGCAAATTAGAGTTGAAATCAGTGATCACACCATCTTTTTGTAATCTTTAATGAGCAGTCAGATTTGTCAGTAGATAAGGCCATTTGTTTAGTCACCACACAAGCACTGAGCTCAATCTGACTCTATTCATACTCTGAAAAAAATATCTACTTTCCATTGGGCATAACCAGAGGTTTAACACATAGGCTTTAGCATTGTTGCTCCCATAGTAGCCTAACATCATCTTATGTACATAACAACTCCCATTTTAATAACTTGAGAGTAACCACACACTCCCCTAATTCAGAGTTGCCAATAGCTCAAGCAGAGGTTCTGAGAACACCAAGGAAAGTTCATCTAATCATTTATGCCCTTTATGATTAATGACATGTCATGACTAAGTGTTCTAGTGAGGAACACTTCAGTCCACTTTGTCTGTCAACATCAGTGAGGACATTGTACCAGCTACTGTGAACTATGTAAAAGACCAACAAATGGTAAAGAAGGTGTCACTTGGTGCTAATAATCTAAAATTACCACCATGTCTCTTACTTCTCCTTTCAAGATCATCCTGCAGGTGATGGTGATCCCAAACCTGGAGCATTTGATCTCTCTCTACCCATATTGCAGACCTTTTCCAGTCAGACTTTAGAACTGGATGAGGAAAGGAGACAGTTTTGGTTGCACTTATAGTTAACCATATGGCCATGATCAGAGGTATCACATCCATTACTGACCACAGATGTTAATATTGCTTCCCTTATCAATGGCCTTTGATATCACTGATCATGAAGTGCTGTTGGTCTATCTCTGGGACCATACGGGATGAATAAAAAAGCATTACATTGGCTTCACTCAATCCTCTCTGACAGACCCCAGAAGATCAAGATGGTCAGTTGTTTTTCATCTCTGAGGCCTCAATCCCCTCATCTTTCTTATTCAACATGTAAGATCACTAAGGGAGACCGACACTTCCTCAGCATACTGATTATACCCAAATTTACATCTTTATTTTATCCAGAGCAGATAATACTGCTCTGCTGTCCAAGAATCTGAAGGAAACTGGAACCTGGATGAAATAAAATTGACCCAAGATACATCTAGGTAACATGGAGGTGATATTTGTAAGAAAAGAGGAAACACTGAAGAACTGACAACTGCTCTCCAGTGACGAAAGTGTCAAAGAACAACAAAGCCCCAAAAGCTCACTTTTTATCTTTAACTAGTCAGGAGTCTGTGACCTTTTTTCGCTGATATTTGCTACCATCCCCCTCACAAGCCGTGATCCCCTTCTCCCCTCCCATTTAAATTCCCATTACTCCTGGTCCAACCATCATCACTGCCTCTACTGGATTAAGATTAAGATTAATTTATAAGGGAATTGTAAAGTCCTTGAAGTTTTGTTGTTATTCTTACAACTTGGTAATAAATTAGTACTATGACTCGCCATTTTATCTTCTAGTCAGGAATATCAGGGGTGTTAATTTATATTACAATTCCATGTATTAATTACACACAAAAATTGTTGCAAATGTTGGACCAAGAATGGCTTATCTGCATTCAATTCTACTACCATAGCATGAAGTAACCAAAACCCCATAAACTACCATAGATAAGAATAAAAGAAAAAAGTATATGATCAGAAGAGCAAAACAAAAGGTTCCTCTATTATGATGTCTGCTTTCCAGTAAGACATTAGATCATGTTATGCTGAATAACACTGAGAACTGAAAGAATTAACCACAATTAGTTCAGACAAATGGCCAGACTATGACCTCATTTACACTGGTGTAAATCCAGATTTCACTGATTTTGGTGGAATTATTTTTGATTTACACCAGTGTAAATGAAAGCAGAATCTGTCCCAAAGAGTATTCTACTGACACTAATAATGATCTATCTCCAGCAATACACATTATCATTATTAGATTCCCCATTCTCTTGCCAAGCTGGAGAAGAGATTGTATCAAATAGTTGTAGATAAAATAGCAGGTCATGATTCTCAGTGTCTTCCACATGTTGTTTAGTTATAGACTATGGAGTCCATTCTCCCATTAATGCACATGCTTCTTGGATTAATGCAGGAGGAGGCATGATATAGTTCAACCATGTCACTAGAGTGATGACCAGTAACATAGTATAGTACTGTACAAGTAACATATTTGCAGATGGTACCTGACTGTGAAGTATCAGCATCGATTCCAAACTTACTGAATCATAATTTTATGAATAATGAAACATATTACACAGAAAAACACTGTCAACTTATATTTCACAGATCTTTGACCTATAACTAGCACACAAAACCTTCTACAGTCTCTCCCAACTTCTTAATAAAGATTTACTAGTCAAGTGCTGTTGTGAAATCTCCTTTGTTATTTTTACACAACACATCCTATGAGATTTTATCATAACTAATTAAAAATAAACTAGAAAAAATGCATTTTGAAACACAGCATCATAGCTTTTTAAATTGTACTTGTTTGCTTTTTTGCTAATTTAAAAAATGCAGTGATTAACAATGGGTATCCAGGTCATCAGTGCAAGCTAGCATATCTTCTATCTCCGTCTAACATATTATACACACAATAAATAATACTTTGAATAATACTGTAGATCTCTAAGTTATTTACATCAACATGTATCCTCAAAGATTTAATATTTTCCTTTTCAGAAAATTCTATCAGTATCTTCTTGTTCTTCTTCCACTATATCATTAAACTCAATATCTAGACTGACAACATCTCACCTGCTTCTAGAACTGCTGCTATTACCACCATATGATAGTGGATATGGATACATAGGATACAATGATGACATGAAGTGAAGCATCCCAAGTGCTTTACAAACTACAGACATAGAATCACTTCATTCACTCCTAAAATACAGACATTCTTGAAATTATTTGCAGGACACAGCAATATTACATGGTAATTTAGGTCAGGAAACATCACACCAGTTGTGAGTTCACTCTTTTTCCCTCATCCATAAAAATTTCTTAGTTAACTTTATTAATTTTATTTGTAATACAATAGTGGCCATAGACTCCAATCAGGGTCGGGTCCACATTGTGCTGGGCACCGCACAACTAATATACAAGACATTGCCACTTTGGTACTCTCTCATAGTGCTAATCTATCTCAGAACTTTGGAAAGCAGCACAATAATGGATTCAATGCTGTTATTATACATAAATATGACATGGGTTCCAAGCTTCATAGAATCAAAGAAAACTAGGGCTGAAAGGGACCTCAAAAGGTCACCAAGTCTAGCCCCTGGACTGAAGCAGGGCCAAGTAAACCTAGACTATCCCTGATAGGTGTTTATCAAACCTGTTCTTAAAAACCTCCAACGATGGGGATTCCACAATCTCCCTTGGAAGCCTATTCCAATGCTTAACTCCCCTTATAGTTAGAAAGTTTTTCCTACTACCTAACCTAAATCTCCCTTGCTGCAGATTAAGCTCATTACTTCTTGTCCTACTTTCAGTGGACATGGAGAACAATTAATCATTGTCCTTAACATCACATCATAACAGCCCTTAACATATCTGAAGACATTTATCTTTTCTCAATGACTAAAGATTGCCATTTTAAAAAATATTTCCTCATAGGTCAGGTTCTCTAAGCCTTTCATCATTTTTTGTTGCTCTCCTCTGGACTGTCTCCAGTTTATTCACATCTTGCCTAAAGTGTGATGCTCAGAATTGTACACACTACTCCAGCTGAGGCCTCACCAGTGCCAAGTCGAGCGAGACAATTACGTCCAATCTCTTACATATGACACGTCTGTTGATACATCACAGAATGTTATTAGCCTTTTCTTAGCTACATCACATTGTTGATTCATATTCAATTTGTGATCCACTATAATCCCCAGATCCTTTTCAGCACTACTATCACCTAGCCAGTTATTCCCTATTTTGTATCTGTGCAACTGATTTTCCCTTCCTAAGTGAAGTACTTTGCACTTATCTTTATTGAATTTCATCTTGTTGATTTCAGACTAATTCTCTAATTTGTCACAGTCATTTTGAATTCTAGTCCTGTCCTCCAAAGTGCTTACAGCCCCTCCCATTGTGGTCTCATCTACAAATGTTATTAGCATACTCTCCACTCTATTATTGAAGTCATTATGGAAAATATGGAATAGTACCAGACCCAAGACTGTGTGCCCACTAGATATGGTCTCCTAGTTGGACAGCTTATCATTGATAACTACTCTTTGAGTATGGTTTTTCAACCAATTGTGCACCCAATTTATAGTAATTTCATCCAGACATTTCCCTAATTTGCTCATGAGAATGTGATGTGGGATTATGTCAGATGCCTTACTACAATCAAGATATATCACGTCTACTGCTTCCCCCCATCTACTAGGCCGGTAACCCTTTCAAAGAAGGAAATTAGGTTGGTTTGGCATGATTTGATCTTGACAAATCCATGCTGGCTACTCCTTATAATCCTATTATCCTGTAGGTGCTTATAAATTGTTGAAAAATTTGTTCCAGTATCTTTCCAGGTATTGAAGTTAGGCTTACAGGTCTATAAATGGCCAGGTCCTCTTTGTTCCCCTTTTTAAAGATAGATACTATGTTTGTCCTCCAGTCTTCTGGGACCCCACCTGTCCACCATGAATTGTGAAAGATAATTACTAACAGTTCTGAGATTGCTTCTGCTAGTTGCTTAAGTACCCTAGGATGAATTTCATCAGGCCCTGCTGACTTGAATACATCTTACTTATCAAACCTGTTCTTTCCCTATTTTGGCTTGTGTTCCTTCTTCCTTCTTGTTAATATTAATTGTTTTGAGTATTTGGTCACCATTAACTATTTAGTGAAGACTTAAGCAAAATAGGCATTGAACACCTCAGCCTTTTTGATGTCATCAGTTATTAGCTCTTCTTGTCTACTAAGTAGAAGGCCTATACTTTTATTCATTTTTCTCTTGCTCCTACTGTATTTAAAGAACTTCTTCTTATTACCTTTTATGTCCTTTGTGTAACTATTTTTTGTTTTTGTCTCTACACTGGAGTGAGCAAACTACAGCCTGCGGGCCGGATCCAGACCATCAGGACTTTGGATCCAGCCCGTGGGATGCCCACCCCTGTGGCGCCGTGGGCCCTGCACTGCTAATGGAAGCGGCTGGCACCACGTCCCTATGGCCCCTGGGGGAGGGGGCGCAGAAGGCTCCCCGTGCTGCCTTGCCTGTGGTACCTCCCTCCGCAGCTCCCATTGGCCAGGAACGAGGAGCTGTGGCCAATGGGAGCTTTGGAGGAGGTACCCACAGGTGAGGGCAGTGCGCGGAGCCCTCTGCCCCCCCCGCCTGAGAGCCTGCCTGAGCCCCGCTGCACACTGCTGCCACCCCGGAGCCGCTGCAGGTAAGCGGTGCTGGGTCGGAGCCCACACCCCAAATCCCTCCTGCACCCCGCACCCCAACTCCCTGTCCTGAGCCCCCGCCGCACCCTGCCTGCACCCCAACCCCCTACTGCCCCCGCCCCCCTCCTGCACCCCAACCCCCTGCCTTGAGCCCCCTCGTACACTCTACACCCCTCCTCTGCCCCAACCCCTTGCCCTGAGCCCCTTCCTGCACACCGCACCCCCTCCCACACCCCGTACCCCAACCCTCTGCCCCAGCCCTACATTCATGGACCTGCATACAGTTTCCCCACCCACATGTGGCCCTTGGGCCAAAAAGTTTGCCCACCCCTGCACTACACACTTATGTTATTCTTCTGTATTCCTCCTTAGCAGTTTTTCCATGTTACCGCTTTTTGTAGGATTCCCTTTCAATTTTCAGTTAATTAAAGAGCTCCTGATGGAGCCATATTGGCTTCTTACTATTCACTTGGCAGTTGTGTGTTTAAAATTGTTTCCTTGAGAAACTGCCAGCTCTCTTGAACAATTTCATCCCTTAGATTTTCTTCCCATGGGACTCCTTTTCCAGCTCTCTGAGTTTGTTAAAAGTCAGCTTTTCTGAAGTCCATTGTCCTTATTCTGCTGCTCTCACTCCTTCCTTTCCTTAGAATCATTTAAGTTATCATTTCATGATTCTAGCTTGCCTATGCAAATATTTTTATAAGTGATACAGAAATAGCAAAGGACCTTGCTTCCTTTTCTTGTTTTTGTTTGTTTGTTTGTTTGTTTGTTTCAGTGTGGAAAGCATTCCCTCATTCAGAGATCAACTTTTTACTGTCATTTCTCTGACTAGCTAGAAGCACATTGCCCAGTATAACTATCTTCCTTCAGAACTTCCAATATACTTTCCTGTATTTCAGTGTCAGATTTACATAGTTTTGATCCAAAGATCTGTTCTTCCACACTGAAGTGCCTCTTCCTCTACTACTAGCACACAAAAAATTTATTGCAAGATTTTTCTAAAAGTAGCTTCTGAATTGAGCTCTCATTACTGGTGCAGCCATAATAAAATGACTCAAGTCCACATTAACAAGTCATGATAGTAAATCCAGGGGTGAAAGTAACTTAAAGGACTTACCAGTACTCTGGAGTCCTTAGGAGGGGGCGGAGCCTCAACTGGAAGAGGTGTGGCCTCTACCGGAAGAGGCGGGACCTTTAAATCCCCGGGCACTTTAAATCAGGATTTAAAGGGCCCAGGGCTGGGGCTGTGGTAGCAGCAGCTGGGAGCCCCGGGCCTTTTAAATCACCCCTGGAGCTACCAGCTGCAGAGGTGGCTGGGAGCCCCGGGGGTGATTTAAAGGGCCCAGGGCTCCAGCTGCTGCTACCGCAGCGGAGCCCCAGGTCCTTTAAATCACCATCGGAGGGGGCCCCAGCCTCTGGCAGAGCTTTAAAGGGCCCAGGACTCCGCTGCAGTAGCAATAGCCGGGAGCCCCTGGCCCTTTAAATCACCGCCAGAGCCCCGCTGCCGCTACCCCAGAGGGTAGCGGCAGTGGGAGCCCTGAGCCCTTTAAATTGTCCCCGGAGCCCTGTTGCCAGAGCCCTGGGGTAGCGGCGGTGGTGCTCCGGCGGCAAGTTACAGGGCCCGGGGCGGTAGCGGCGGCCAAGCCCCTGGCCCTTTAAATTGCCACCTGAGCCCCGCCACCGCCTCCCCAGGGCTCCGGCAGCAGGGCTTTAGGGACGATTTAAAGGGCCCGGGGTGGTAGAGGCTACCTGACCCCCGGACCCTTTAAATCGTCCCTGGAGCCCTGCCACTGCTACCCAAGGGCTCCGGGGACGATTTAAAGGGACCGGGGCGGTAGCTGTGGTAGGCGTCCCAAGCCCTTTAAATCGCCGCCCGAGCCCCTCTGCCGCTTCCCCAGGGCTCCGGCCATAGACGCCGACTCCGTGGGTGCTCCGGGGCTGAAGCACCCACGGAAAAAAATTGGTGGGTGCTCAGCACCCACCGGCAGCTCCCCGTGGCCCCGCCCCCCTTCTCCAGCTCACCTCTGCCTCCGCCTCCTCCACGAGCCCGCCGCCGCTTCCTGCTTCTCCTCCCTCCCAGCGCTTGCACCACGATACAGCTGATTCGCGGGGCAGGGAGGGAGGGGGGAGGAGGGGGAACGCGGTGCGCTGGGGGACGAGGCGGGGCCGGGGCGGGGATTTGGGGAAGAGATCCAATAGGGGCAGGGAGGGGGCGGAGTTAGGCGAGGACTTTGGGGATGGGGTTGGAATGGGGGCAGGCCAGGGGCGGGGATGGGGTGGAGTCGGGGCAGGGCCAGGGGCAGGGAAAGGGGCGGGGGGGTGCAGGCACCCACCGGCGCCGAGAAAGTTGGTGCCTATGGCTCCGGCAGCAGGGCTGTGGCGGCAATTTAAAGGGCCCGGGGCTCCAGCCACTGCTGGGAGCCCCGGGCCCTTTAAATTGCCATCAGGGGAAGCCGATCCGCCCCGGTACGGCACACCGGCTGTTGCCGGTACGCCGTACCAGGGCATACCGGCTTACTTTCACCTCTGGCTAAGTCCCTGGTCCTTGTTTCCTCCTATTTTTGTTCTTTTTCTTTCTTTCTTCTGATGCAGTTTGACATCAGGGGACACACACACACACACACACACACACAAGCAATCTTGCCATGAATAATACTGTGTATCCTTCTTTGGGTTTGTTTGGTTTTTCCTGCTTGGTGGCTCAGCCTGTGTCACAGTTTCAGACTTGCTCATTGCAACCCTAATGGCCAATTTCAGGCTCATGATGAAGAGTATGACAAATAGGAAAATGGCGTAAGCATGCAAGCTTGCAGGGGCTTTGTTGCCAGCTCATTATAGCTCCACTAATGAGATTTTCATTCAGTTTGTGGGATAGCAGAACTCAACTCAAAAAGGGGACAGAGCCATCAGTATAGTGAGATTACTATGCCTTATCAAAAAAGTAACCTTTCTAAAAATCATGATGCATTGGTTAGGGCAGTATCCTTATACACCGGCACAATATGTAAACAATTACTAGATCATTTATATTGCTCCCATCACTTGGCATAATTGCTAAAGTAATCTAAAACGCATGCAGTATACTTATTCATTAATAAATATGTAGTTTATGTACGCTCTTCAAGTAGGGGGGAGGGATAGCCCAGTAGTTTGAGCATTGGCCTGCTAAATCCCAGGTTCTGAGTTCAATCCTTGAGGGAGCCATTTGGGGATTTAATTAGGGATGGGGCCTGGTTGGAGTAGATGACCTCTTGAGGTCCCTTTCAAGCCTGCTATTCTATGATTCTAAAACACAGTTCAGATTATTTTGCTGTCAAGCAGAAACTGGTGCTGTTTATATAATTGTTTTCAGAATGATTCTTGAGATGTATAAAGTAAATTGGAAAAGAAATGGAGACAGTGTGACTCCAAAGTTGTAGTCCCTTAGCAAAACACAAAACGTTTTCCCTAATATTGCAGTAATACATGCAAATTGATCGCCAGAAAAGTTTAGAGCAATTCCTAGTGGCTCAGGGAAGTTTCTTTTAAGTTCACCTGAGAGATCTGCTATCTTCAAAGCATGAACGCTGATGTCTAAGTCTCAGTTGCAACGGTATTTGTTGTTTATTTATGACTATTTCTTTTGATTTCTGTGGCACCTATCTCAGACCCTACACATCTCACATCATTTAAAACACACAGCTATTATGGACAAAACTTGACATCTCAAAGTACAAAGTCTCCGATATCCAATTATTCAAAGAAATAGTTATTAGGCTGCTCAACAAGAACATTAAAACTAACCCCATCAGGCCTTTTCAAGCCGAGACCTCACAAAAGTTTAGATAAAGATAGCTGGCACCTTGGCTCACCCTGTCCATATCACAGATAGACAGTGACAATCCCAGCCAAAAGTACTTGCCCACTGGCCTTCACCAGCCGTCCACTTCACTGGATATGTTTCAGAGTGCCTTAGTACCTCCAGAATGTCTGAAAATAATATTCAAAAATTCAAGCAGAGAATAACTAGCATTTGTCCTTTCAGGACGTTGCTCTGTCTTTATGAACACACACAGTTCCATCCAAATCCATGTGATTTTTAACTGCAAAGTACTATAACAGGATTTTTTTTCACACTGAGAAAGATTCTCGGCTCTGTGATTGAGTGGAGTCAGCCTGGAATAATCAGGTAATCAATCACGCTGTGGAGTTCTACTGTGTGAGTCTCAGCAGCAGCTATAATGAAGGCAAAGAATTTTTCCCCTTCTCCTGGATAGGCAGAACATACACGATCAAAAACACTGAATGCTGCAATGGATCACATTTGGCATGAGACTTCCACCAGAGGGACTCTAGCTATCTCCACTCTCACTCAATCAATCACAGGATATTTGTAAATCATGGTGACCTGGAAGGCAAACCTGCATTTAGGGATATTTAGGGGCCACTGGAAAAATGCTAGATGATAACGATTATCATAATATCCTACCAAACCATCAATCAATCAAACCTCAAAAAATAGTATTCATCATTACAGCAGTATTGAATCTCACAGGCTTCATTAGCCTCAGAAGCCACCAATTGATACTCATCCTTGCCGTGTAAACAAATGTCATAAAGAAGAGCAGAGCCAAGAACTGAACCCATATTTGCTGAGTCTTAGTTCAGTACATTAGCTACAAAATTGTCCTTCTTCCTTCTAATATGTCATATTTTGTTTTTACAGGTATATTTAGAGAGAGGTCCTTGATTAACATGCCAAACAAGGGTGCTCAGTAGCCCCAGGGAACACAGAAGCTTAAGGAGATGCATCTGTTTTAATAATTGCAGTGGATTTATCATCAACTAATTTTTTGGTTAGGGGGTCAATCATTAAAAAAAAATCTTGAAAGGGAACGTTTATGTATTGCTTCTAATTTGATGCTGAGGTTTATATTTATGTAGCAAGAAAGCATAATTTTAACAAGGATTCCCTGACAGCAACTTGTGATTGTGAGAAGCCTTCACTGCCGAACAGCCTCTCTCTTGCCATATGGCTTCTCCAACACCTATGGAGAATTGTTAAATAAAATGAAATTAAGATCTGAAGGACCAGCAGGAATTTCTCTGTTTTGTCCTTCATACTTTTTCACATAACTTTTCCTATAATGGAAAACAGGTAGAGGAACTGAAGGTATGGTCACAGGATAGAGAATAAATGCTTCCCCACAGGAGTATGGCACGGGAAACTTGAGTAAGGTTTTCAAAAGCACCAGATTGATTTAGGAGCAAGTCTTAGGCTCTTAAATCACCTAGGTGCTTTTCAAAATTCTATCCCATGTCAATATTTCTGGAGTTTTGTGATCCTGAGGATTGGCAAACACGCTGAGCTCTACTGTTCCCATCTGGTAACACAGATTTACCGTTTCCCACTGGTGACTAACATAAAATGTTTCCAACTGTTAACATAAATCTATCAGTTCAGGGAAGACTCTTCTCAGTAGCCTTTTCCTCGACAAGTCATTGCCGATCATATTCTTTGACCTGAAAATATGTTGGGAAGTCATGCTATATTTCATGCTCTAAAATCATAACTTCTAAATTTTTAAAGCCAAACTGACTATAATTTTTACTGTGACCTGGTTCTGGCCAGTTTGGCCAAGTCAGACATTACAATGCAGCTTCTTTAAAGTGCTCTAGCTCTAGCTTGTTTGTATGGAGTGGAACTGCTGATAAATCCAACAGACCACTTACATTTTGATGAGGAAAGGAGCCATCACAGCTTGGCTTTGAATCATATGTCTCCAGACTTTCTGCAGAAGAGAGATTGGTATGACAGGAGGAGATTTCTTAGCAAAGCTAAGCTGCCTGTGTCAAGCAAAAGCTTAATTCTGATGTGAAGTCTTTTCCTTGCTTTTAATTAGCACCTTTCTATGCCTTGGTAATACAAACTGCCCATAGAGAGAATAGGATGTAGTAGTACCAAATACCCCAGTATATTTTGCTAAGTACTTCTCTTTATTAGACAGAGAAGCACTTCCTTATACTTGTTTGTTAATTGATTTTCTATTAGCATGTTTATGGTTAGAACCTTGGAATATACACCATGAAGTCTAGAGTGAAAGAAAAGTTTAACAGATACTTCTTGTGTTTATTTGTAAATTCAGTGCCTGTAGCAGAGTCTAGTGATGAAAATTGCAGACCTGGAAACCCTCCTGACTCTGCTGAATTCATAATATTCTCTGAACAGGAATTTATATTCCTAGATATGTTAGGGAATCAATAGTTTTTAGACTCTCAAAACTATTCTGCAAACTTTGGGAGCAATGCACAGGCCAAACACCAGTTTCCAGTTATTCAACCCTACTTTCCAGAAAGACTTCAGATATCCCTTGAAATCTGTGTGCATGGAAATGCTAAGTGGGACTTGCTCTCTGTAACTCTTAGGCTCTCCATGAGAAATGGCTCGTCAATGAGAGATTTTAGGCACATCTCTATGTATTTCCCAGCAAACTTGAACAATATTTTGTAGCAAGGATACCAGGTTTTTGCAGCACTTCACTCTGAAAGTTTTGAAGTAATAACAGTTTAATTTAAAATATTGAGGGGAGTTTACTAAATGCAATAGTACAGCCAAAGGAAGGATGATCTTGTGGTTAAAGTATTGCAGGAGAACTCAGAAGATAAGGATTCAGTTTCTGATTCTGCCATAGACTTCCTATGTGACTTTAAGTTTCTTTCTCCTCTCTGCCTGTTGCCTCGGTCTCTTAAGACTTGTCTACCTGGAGAGTTATTCTGGAATAACTATTCCTGATTACCTCCATGTGTGAATGCTCTTATTCCAGAATAACGGCATGTCTACACTTACCTCCGGATCGATCGATCCAGCGGGGGTCGATTTATTGCGTCTAGGGAAGACGCGATAAATCGACTGCCGAGCGCTCGCCACTGGACCGCCGAGTGCTCTCCACCGGAGCGAGAAGCGTAGGCGGAGTCAACGGGGGAGCGTCAGCAGTTGACCTACTGCAGTGAAGACACCGCGGTAAGTAGCTCTAAGTACGTCGACTTCAGCTATGCTATTTTCGTAGCTGAAGTTGCGTAACTTAGGCGGACTTAGCTCGCCCCCCGAGTGTAGACCAGGCCTAAGACTGCCATATTCTAAATTAGTTTAATGCACTTTGGAAGTGGATTCAACTAATTCAGAATACGGCACTCTTATTCCAGAATAAGAGCATTCATACAGGCAGTTAATCAGGAATAGATAATCCACTTTCAATTAACTCCTTATTTTATTAAAGATTAACTTTCATATATAGACAATCTCTTACTATTTGCATGTACAGCATTTAGCACAGTTGAGTCCAATCTTGGTTGAGGTCTCTTGGTGCTGTTGTAATAATAATAATACATAATGATAAAACAATCCATCCAACAAATATGAGTGAATTATTTTTTTCTATTTTGACAAATTTTACAAAGTTAAGTGACACTCTCTGTCGCATACTGGACCAGATTATGTTACCTTGACACATAGTGAGTAGTACCTTACTCCTCAGTTAGTCCCATTAGTTTCAGTGGGACAACTTGCAGAGTAAAGTACTGCTCAGCATGAAAAAGATTATCACAATTTGGCCCATAACAAGGAATACAGCTAGAAACTCTCAAAAATGGAAATAAACTTTAAAGTTTCTTACTGTTTTATTTATTTTTACAACATTCACCTTTTGACTCTAACCATAAATTTTCAATATGCTACAGATATTTTTACTGAAATGCAGCATTGCATTATAGATGGTGCCAGGAGCAGAGACCAGAGCAAGGGTAAAGCTGGAGGTTTGGGCAGCTGTGTATGGAGCAAATGAGGATACCTGGAAAGCAGTGATAGATCATTTTGGGTTGTGGAGTAAGAAACAGCCTCCAAGGTGAGGAGCAGTTAAATAGTTAACAATAGTGGCCTATAGATTATCATTAGGTTTCACAACAGACAACCCAATGAGATGAATGGGGTAAGTCTGTTAGAGCTATGATTTCAGACTGTCCACAATTTCAGACAGACTATTCTTTATCAGCTCACTTTCAATTAATGTTTTGGAAGCTTATGATCACAACCAGACAGTGCTACAGAAGAACTTATATTTTAAATTAGTATTTAGATTCTGGAGCACAATTCAGCATCAAGTAGAGGACTCTGTAGCTGATGATACAGCTGAGGAATTAAGAAAAGCCTGGGTCCTTGGTTTTAGGTTTAAAAACAATGCAATAATCCCCTGTGAGTTTGATGACTGCAAAAAAATTATCCAGCCTCCCTGTATCCCAGTCAGCACCACTTCAGAGATCTCAGATTCTAGGCCTTCATGGATTTCTTCCTCAAAGTCTGGAAAAAACCTCTGCCTACATTTATCTGTGAATGATGACTCCTTGCAGGGAACTGAAATCAATAAACCTTTAGCCACTCTGCAACCTACTTCAAAACTGCCTGGGAGTTTATTAAAAATCTTTGCCATGTTTCAGTTCAGAACATTAGCTTACTTCTTTTAGCAGGTCCAGAAAGCTTTGCCGGACTGTAGAAGGTTTGTCTCAAGACAGCTGAGACTTTAACCTTTTAGCTAGTGAGACAGAAAGTAGAAACTGCTTACTCTGCCAGTATTTGGAAGTGGTAAGGGAGTCCTGACTCATGAGTGCAGGTTCATGATGATACTGAAGGGACTCATTTTCTTTCTTGACTGCTTTTGGGGATGACCATATCAGTTGTTTGCAGTCAGATCAGTCTGCATTGAAGCCTGCTACTGTAATGACAGTAGACAATACCACATGTGACTGGCTGATGCTGGCTTCTGAGTGGCATTCAAATAACTTAGCAAACCACAAGAAGTACCAACAGCTTCAGATGAATGAGTGTCTGGGACCCCCTCTGGAGGAAATGCTATCAAAAAGTGGAAGAGTTTAATCATGGATTTAACCAATGGCAGCCACAAACTTCAGGAAAGGCAATGGGAAACAACCCTTTCTCCCATGAGAACTATCAAAGCAGAACAAAGGCAAAGCACTGATCCTTGTGTGGTGCTGGCCATAGACCAGAAGGTGTGACAAATTATACTAGGGAGAATGTTCTTGCCATTAAGATTGTGGTTAGGATGATGAGGCACCAAATCCTTCAGGAAGTACAGTGCCTGATATTTGCACCAAGGAAAATAATGAACGGAACCTTTGTAAATGAATTATCAGAATAGAAATATGGAACATGAGAAGTATATATGAAGGGAAGCTTGCCATTGTGACCAAAGAATTGGAAAATATATATATGGAATCTCAGAGCTGTGATGGAATGGTAGGAGTCACTTCATGATGATGGATGGATATGCAACATACAACTGAAGATCTGAGAATATGAGAGAAAATAGGGTAACATTTATTTTACTCTAGGAGACATCAAAGTGTGTGCCTGCATATGACCCAACAGTGATATAATCACTACAAGTCACTTTTGAGTGAAGCCAGTCGATATTGGTCATACAAGATTACGCTCCTACAGCAGCAGCTGACTCTACCATGATTAATGAGTTCTATGACTGGCTTGAAGAGACACCCATTAAAATACCAAGCAAAGGTATCACCCTTGTAATTGGAGACCTGAATGAGGAAGTTGGAAGTTTAAGCTCTCATAAAGATATAATAGGAAACAATGGTCTGGGTTGACAAAATGACAGAGGGAAGTGTTTTCCTGAATTCTACTGCTCAAATCATCTGGTCATTATAAACACCATTTTCACCCAATGTGCTATTTGTTTATACCCATGGAGGTCACCTGATGGTGAAGAAGAACCATGTAATTATACAGCAACACTGGAGATTGAGTGTCCAATGAACAAAGATGTTCCTGAGTGCAGACTGTGGTCAGATCATTGACTGTTAGCATCAAACAGGAAATTAAAACTGAAAAAGTTAAGACATTCAGCATGTCCACTGTGTCTGGACTTGTCCAGAATCAGCAAAAACTACTTCAGTCCAAAATGGATCTGAGGCATTGTCACAGGTGAAAGTGGAGAACAACCCAAAAAAACTCTGGAATAAAATGAAAATTATTGTGCTCAAAGCCACCAAAACACACATTCTGAAAAGTCAGCTTCATGGTTAACTGAGAAGGTCTTTGAGGCGGTGAAAAAAATTACAAAGCGTGGAAGAGAATAGCTTGTAGACTGAAGAATGTTGGAGAAACTACCAGGAACTAAGCAGACAGATCCAGAGATAGGCTAGATGAGAAAAAAGTGAATATATTCGGTTAAAATGCATGGAATCTGAGAATCACAGAGATTCACAGTGGTCAAATTTCTTACCAAAGGTTTGCCCGTGATTGAACACTGTGCCACTCTGTATACCTCATCAGGGCCATTTACAATACAAGACAACAGAAAGGAGGGTATGAAGTTAGAGCCATCAATCCTGCGAGAGAAAGTGGTGCATATTATTTTGAAAATGAAGCCGGGAAAGCACCAGGAATACATAATGTACCAGCAGAATTGTTAAAAGCAAGTGGCGACTGTGGTATTGATTTTATGTGGAAAATTTGCAACTTTGTATGGATGACTAGAAATTGGCCAGATAGCTGTCTGAAGAGAATGTGTCTTTCCTTAAAAAAGAAAGGAGACATAATAGTGAATAACAATCATATTATCTCCCTGATATTGCACGCAAACAAAGCTTTGCTCTACATAATCCAGGATCACACGAAGAGAATGCTAGATGCAGAGCTATCACCAAAACAAGCTGGTTTTAGTGAGGGACAAGGCACAAGTGATCAAATCGTGAACTTCTGTCACATAACTGAAAAATGCAGAGTACAATCACCCATTGATCAAGTGTTTCATCAACTACTGGAAAACATTTGGTAGGTTTTTGACACAGTGGAAGGAGCAGGGATTTCCATTGGTGGACATCTCTTAACTGACCTCAGATATGCTCATGACACAACACTCTTTGCTGCAACCACTGATGTAATGCAACAACTGTTGGAGACTGTAAAAACAGTGAGTGAGGAATATGGACTCTCCTTAAATGAGGCACAAACTAAATGACTGCTTGCTGACACAACCAAAAAATACCCCAAACCCAAGATGCAAGTGGACATCACAATTAACAGACATGTTGTAGAGGTGGTAGATAAATTCATTTATCTGGCACCATAAATATCCAATCAAGGAGGCTGTTCCAAAGAAATTGGAGGAAGACTAGGAATGGCTTACTTAGCTATGGCCTTTCTTATGAAAGTCTGGAGAAAAAACTATGGCATCTTGAAACGTGCTAAAGTTTCATTGGTGAAAAGCTCAATTTTTTCCACAGCGATTTACAGATGTGAATCTTAGGAAATTAAGGTTGTCTACACATGAAAGTTAATCTGTAATAAAAAAGGGAGTTAATTTAAAGTGGATTAGCTATTCCTGATTAACTGTGTGATTAGGCCGCCACCCCAGGTGTGTGGTCAGCGACAGGGGGACAGGGGAACCAGGGCCCACCCTACTCCACCAGCCCAGGGCCCTAAAAGTGGCGGGGGATCCCGCCATTAGGTCGGCAGGAATCCTGCCAAAACACGCTGACCCATACTGCGACAGCACAACCTAATGTCTGGTTCCCTTGGGCTACTTCCTACCACAGTCCATTAGTGTGGCTCCATAGTCTGCAGGTCCTCAGTCTCCTTGGGGTATGTGGTGAACGGCAGTTCCAGCAATACTTCCCCATTCTCAGTTTCCTCTGGGGGCGGAGCACCGCAAGGCTCAGTGTCTGGTCCAGAGTCCTGCAGCAGGCTGGAGATATCTGCCTCCTTCGCTGGCTCCAACCCAATTAAGCCTCTTATACTTCTTGTCCCTCCCCTTTGCTTCCGGCATGGGGGGCAGAGCTGGCTTACCTCCACCCACCAGGGAGAGTGTAGTAGTCCCTCCTCATCAAGCTCAGGGGGAGGCCACTCTGTCTCACTACACCTTGTCTGATTCCATGGCAGTGTGAAGACTGGAGGTAATTTACTAGAATTGTTTGTCAGCACTGCTTTCTGATTTGAAAAAAATGCCAGATACATGCCTCTTGCAGTGGACAATTCAAGCAATTTAAGTGACACTGCCCAGCTATTGCTGTTTGTTAGAGTTTATGATGGTGAAATTTTCAAGGAAGATATTTTTTGCTTAATACCATTAGAAACCTACACCACAGATATGATCATTTTTGAAATGGTAAAAGGCTTTTTTGAAAAAAAAAAAAGGTTTAGATCTGCGGAAAGTAAAATTGCTTGTTACAGATGGAGGTTCCTCCATGACAGGGAAAGAAAAGGGCTTTGCTTCATATTTGGCAGTGATACACCCTTAATTAAATACACTTCACTGCATCATTCACCAGACTGTCCTGTGTGGTAAGGATTTGAAAAAAATCCTGGGGATTTGAAAAAAACAATGAGTATTGTGATGAGGTTAGTGAACTACATACGTTCAAAATCTAGCTTGCAGCAGCATCTTTTTAAAGCTCTTTTACAAAACGTTTCAGCCAAATACAGTGACCTGTTGCAGCAGAACAACGTTCACTGGCTACGTAGGGGCGTGTGTTAGAGAGGTTTTGTGTGCTTCAAAAAGAAATAATAGAATTTCTTTCAAACCACCAGACCAACATGAATGATGTCCCCTCTATGTCACAGGTAGCTTTTCTATGTGATATTACTGGTCACGTGAATTTCCCCAACTTGCATCTCCATAGCCATGCAAGCAGTGTTGGGGATCTGTTTGAAAAAGGGTGTGATTTCAGAAGAATCTTGAAATCTTTCAGAAGACTTAACAGAAAAGATGTTTCACTTTCCCACATTGCGTGTTGTTGCTACAGATGAAACTTTGATTAAATGAATGCAAGAATTTCTAAATAATCTGATCAAAAATTTTAAAATGCAATTTGAGAATTTTAAAATTCCAAAGGATTTGCTTTTATTTGTTTGTGCTCCATTTGTTGTCTCTGCCAATGGACCTTGTCCTTCTGAAGCAAACAATATCCTTGATTCAATTGATGAAGGTGCCTTTCAGTTAGAAATTGTAAGGCTCCAGAGCCCAGATGTCTTGGAGGCAAAACTCGGAGAAGTGGGACTTCGTGATTTCTGGGCTCAATATGCTGACCAGTTTCAGAATAGCCAGTATCTAGCCATCTATCTTTTAATAATGTTCAGATCAATATACCACTGCGAATCTGGGTTTTCTACCATAAACATTATAAAAAACCAACACCACAATCACCTGACAGGTGAGCATCTTCACCAGTGCCTTGCCCTGACCTGCTACAAACTACTTTTCACAAAGTTTCCCAATGTCACCTCTCCCATTAGAGATTGCCACAAACACAGGTAATAATGTTGATTTATAAACTTTGTTAAAAGATAGAAACACTAATACTTGTGTTCCAGTCAAGGTCTTTATTTATTGGCAGCTGAAATTTTTTTATTTATTTATTTTGTCAGCCTTCTGCGCAAATGGCCTGCCTCGTGTCATAAAATTCTCAAATTGGCCTGCGCGTAGATCTAATTGGGTACCACTAGTGGGTCCCAATACACACTCCCCAACTCCCTCCAGCACCAGGCTCCTCCCAGGGCCCCAGCCTCTGCGATTGCTCCTCCCAACTGCCACGGAATCCTCCCCTGCTGGCAACCTATCGCCCTCCTGAGCAGGAGGAAAAGAGCAGCTGCAGCATCACCACAAGCAGATTCACCACACTGCCCTCTGCTGACCCATCACTGCTCAGGGGATTCATCACACAGGCTGAGGCAAGACTGGATGTGCCAGGAAGCAGGGCCTGCAGCACAGCCAGTGACCAGGCAACCTAATGAGCACAGCTGGCCTGACTCCCTAACTGACTACATCACCTGATTGGTTGGACAAGTCAGCAGACTGTCTCTTAAGCTCAGCAGCAGCAGCCGTTCAGTGGCTACTCAAAGCAGGGCCGGCTCCAGGGTTTTTGCCGTCCCAAGCAGCAAAAAAAAAAAAAAAAAAAGCCGTGATCGCGATCTGCGGCGGCACCTCTACCGCCGCTTCAGTCTTCGGCGGCTGGTCCTTTGCTCCGAGAGGGAGTGAGGGACCCGCCACCGAAGAGCCGAACGTGCCGCCCCTCTCCATTGGCCGCCCCAAGCACCTGCTTGCTGGGCTGGTGCCTGGAGTCAGCCCTGACTCAAAGCATTTGCCCACGGCTGCAATAGCTCCTCTGCTTTCTTGTTTCTGCCTTGTTCCAGCTTTAGCCCCAGCCCTAGTCCTGGCTTACCTCACTCCAAATAACTCAGCTCTGACTATCAGCTCTGATTCCTGACCCCTGACTTCAACTCTGACCCTTGGCTCTGGCCTCTGACTCTGGTTCTGACCATGGGCTCTGAATCCTGGTTCCTGACTCTGGCTGTGACCTTGACCCTGGCCCCCACCTCTGACTCCAGCTCTGACCCTAGACTCTGATTCCTGGCTACTGACACCTGATCTAACCACTAGGCATGACTACTCACATCCGAAGCACTGACAAGCTGACCCACCTGAATGGCTCCAGTCCAGCCTGCCACAAGGTGGTGGGAAAACTGGCAGAGCCCTTGTGACCAAAGGCTGCCATACAAAATAAGGAAGTCTTCTCAAGATAGGAGGGGAAGTCAAGGACACCTTAACCCCTGCACCATCTGTTGTGTGTCTCCTATGGTATTATAGAGCATGGAGCAGGAAAACTGTGGCTGGATTTGGCAAGCATTTGTTGGATGGGACAGAAGACAAAAAGTGGTAATAAATGAACAATTTCAACATAGCAGTAGATTAGCAATGGGGTGCCTCATGGATGTATACTAGGACAGTTGCTTTATATAAAGATCAATGATGTGAAGAAGGGTGAACATCAAGATGGCAAAATTTTCAGCTGACATAAAATTATCTAGGACAGCCAACCCTTGATGAAATGATAGGAATTTCAGAGGGACCTTACAAATCTACGTTAATGGGCAATATGATGGCAGGTGAAATTCAGTGTTACAAATGTAAGGTAATGCACACTGAGAGAAATAATTTGAAATACTTTAACAAGTCAGGAACAAACCTGGGCATCATTGTGGAAAGTGCAATAAAAATCTCCGCTCAGTGTACAGCAATGGTCAAAAACAGAAATGAAATTTTAGACTGTATAAAGAATTGGAGAGAAAATTATACTGACAATGTTATATATAAGTCATTATATAAATCAATGGTGCACCGCCAACTGGAACACTGTGTTCAATCCTGGTTACCCTATTTCAAAAAGAATATAGTAGAAAGAAGGGGTTCAGTAATGGGTGATTACAATTATTAGAGGCATGGAAATCCTTCTATAGGAGAAGAGATTGAAAAAAATATGCCTGGTTACTTTAGAGAGAAGACAAAAATGAGGGGACAAGATAGAGGTATTATCAATAATGGAGATGGCAATACTTCCTTTTTCTGCCCTTTGTCTGTCTTGTCTATTTAAGCTCTTCAAAGCAGGAACTGTTTCTTACTATGTATTTCTACCATGCCTACCATGACAGGGCACCAATCTCAGTAGTGCCTCCAGATGACATTAAAATACAAATAATAATAAGAAACTATGAATGATATAAACAAGATAAATTAGCCATTCCTATTTAACCTCTCTCATAATATAAGAAAAAGGGGACATTCAATGATAATGAAAGGTGGTAAAGTTAATTAAAAGAAATACTTTTTACATAGCAAAATAATTACCTTGTGGCAATGAGTTCCACAGGGTATTATTGAGGCAAGAGCTTATCAGTGTTCAAATGAGCACTAGATGTTTATATGGATAATGAAAATATCTACAGTTACACTAAATAGGATTTTTAAAATATTAATGATATAAACTTTCATGATTCATGGAGAAAGTCAATCCCAAACTGACTGTTTAGGAGAATAGGTTTTTCCATAACTGTATACTACATAGTTTCTTGTGTCTTTCTCTGAAACACCTGACACTGGCCACTGTCAGAAGACAGAATACTGGGCTAGATGGACCTTTGGTCTGACCCAGTTCCTCTCTTCTTATCAGCAGTCTTGGCATTTAGCATATCTGCAAACTCCTCCCAGACCAAACTATTGTTGGTCATACAGTCCAGTACTGAGTCCAGGTTGAATTTGAAGCAGCCACCATCACAGAAACCTCTAAGCATCATTGTTGTCTGTTTGTCTCCCATCCCCTTCTATTTCTGCTCCAGCATTTTTTGAGTCACCCTGGGGAGTAAGGGCCAGATCTTTAAAGGTATGCAGGCACCTAAAGATGCAGGTAGGCACATCGTTAAGTGCCTAAATACCTTTAAAAATCTAAACCTAAGTGTCTGATTCTACTCCCTTTGAAGTCAATGACAAAACAATTGTTGCCATCAATATTGTATACCCAGACCTCAAAAGAAATTAGCATGGTTTAGAAAATATAGTAGGGCCCCTGTATAAGATCATAAGAATGGCCATACTGGGTCAGACCAAAGGTCCATCTAGCCCAGTATCCTGTCTTCTGACAGTGGCCAATGGCAGGTGTTTCAGAGGGAATGAACAGAACAGGTAATCATCAAATGATTCCCATTCCCACTTTCTGGCAAACAGAGGCTAGGGACACCATCCCTGTCCATACTGGCTAATAGTAATTGATGGACCTATCCTCCAGGAATTTATCTAGTTCTTTTTTTGAACTCTATTATAGTCTTGGCCTTCACAACATCCTCTGGCAAAGAGTTCCGCAGGTTGACTGTATGTTGTGTGAAGAAATACTTACTTTTGTTTGTTTTAAACCCGCTGCCTATTAATTTCACTTGGTGACCCCTAGTTCTTGTGTTATGAGAAGGACTAAATAACACTTGCTTATATACTTTCTTCACACCAGCCATGATTTTATAGACCTCTATCATATCCCTCCTTATAGACCTCTATCATATCCCTCCTTCGTCATCTCTTTTCCAAGCTGAAAAGTCCCAATCTTTTATAATTTCTCCTCGTATGGAAGCTGTTCCATACCCCTAATAATTTTTCTTGCCCTTTTCTGTACCTTTTTCCAATTCCAATATATCTTTTTTGAGAGGGGGCAACCAGATCTGCACACAGTATTCAAGATGTGGGCGTACCATGGGTTTATATAGAGGCAATATAATATTTTCTGTCTTATTAACAATCCCTTAATTAGAAAACAATATGACCAACTGAGGGAAGTTGCAGAGCTACAACAAATTTTAAAAAATAACGTTATGGGATTTTATTTTAACACACTGGGAAATTCCTAAAAGAACTCCCATGTACACATAGTATAGTTAAAACCCAGAGAGTAGAAAACACCAAGCTTTGATACAATCCCTCCTTGAAAAAATGTCAAGGACACAGGAAAGAGAACATTCATCAGCTACCTCTGCATATTTCAACTACAACCAACTTTTAAAAACAATTTAAATGCCTAAATTCAGTGCTATTCATATCAAGATCCATACCTCTAATTGATCATCAGTGGCATATATTTCAGATAGTTGCGTACACCTCTGTCAAAGAGGTATAAATAAAGGGCCACAATTTGATACCCTTATTCATACTGAATAGCACCTTAAAACACAAGTCCCATTGTCTTCATTTAGTCCTGTAGTTGGGTGTTCGCTGGTGCTGTTGCCTAGTAATTAGGGGATTAGGCCTTTGTTCGCCATGACTCTAATCTTTCCCCAGACCACCCTCATACACTGGGGTGTTTTGCCTTTTGATGGGAGTTGACCCAACCCTCCAGTCAGGTCACTAATCAGTCTCTTCCCTTCCCAGTGTGACAGGGTTCCAAGGAAGATATGGGGGTCTGTCTATTGACCCCTACGGTCATCCAATCCCAATAGGGGGTTTCCAAAGGTCTTTACCCTTTCCTTCCTTCCTCCAGAGAGAATCTAGAAGTGAGGGTTTTCTTGCCCTCCTTAATGAGAGGGGTTGGTAGGGAAGTCCAGGCGCTCCCACTACATGGGGCTCTGGCCCAGGATCCTGTAAGAGGTACCAATGTCCAGCTCCCAGGAATACCTTAAGTCTGCCTCATTGGGCCACCTCCTATCACCCAGTCTCTTGCCAAAGTCTTACAGTTTGCCTCACAGTAGTAAAAGGAAAATAATAAGTGAACAATCAGCCCCTCTGTGCTCAGCAGGAAGCTCTGGAGAAGGAGCAGTGCCCTTCCCCAGGAGCTCTCAGGCCCCTTATGAGCTGTCTGGCTCCCTTTTAAGCTCTGCCTCCAGTTGGAGCATGCTCTGCAGGTGTGGGTGGGCAGGGTCACCTGGGCCCAGAGTTGATCCTTAACCCATTCAGTTCCAGTGTGGGGTTTACACACCCTGTCACACACCCTCCCCATCACATTCAGTGCCAGGGTACCCTCCTGTGGCTCTTGTTCTCCCCACTCCCATAAAAAAAAACCTGTTTTCTTATGGTGTCCCCTTGCTTGGTGAAGTACTGGAAAACTATATGGCTTCAAGGAAAGGTACCATTGCATGATCATAGGGTTGGTATCTTTCATCGAGTTCAGCCAGTGGAGGGGTGCATGATCTGTTACTAACAGGAAAGGGTTCCCCAACAAATAATATCTCAAGGTTTCCATGGTCCACTTCATGACCAAGGCCTCCTTCTCAATGACACAGTAGGATACTTCTCAAGGAAACAGTTTCCTGCAAAGGTAAAGTATGGGTGTTCTTCCCCTTCAAAGTCCTGTGAAAGTACTGCCCCCAGGCCTCAGACTGCAATATGAATCATCTTGAAAAGCCAGGGTGTGAGAGAACTGGTTCCTGAATTAGCTTTCCTTTCAGCATCTTTAATGCCTTGTTGCAGGCTTTGGACCACTGAATTTTCTTAGGGTTGCATCCTTTATCAGATCTGTCAGGGGGTGCTGCAATGGTGGCAAAACTCGGTACAAAGCATCTATATTAGTTGGCAAGGCCCAGAAAGCAACACGCTTGCTTTTTTGTGGTTGGTATGGGGCACTTCTTCAACACTTGTAGTTTTCCAATCAGCAGTTTCAGACGTCTGCCCCCTACTGTATAGCCCAGGTACCTTCCCAGCTGGCCAGCCTACATTTGGCAGTGTTGGCCATTAGTCCTACCTCCTTGAGGGCTTGCAGTACTGCGACAATGTGTCTTAGGTAATTGTTCAACTCATAATTATAAATGACAATATTGTCAATGTATGCAGTGGCATAATGTCCATTGGGTCGAAGTACATAGTTCACCAGGTGCTGGAAGGTGGCTGTGGCCCCATGGCCAAATGGCATGGTCTTAAACTGGCAGATACCCAACGGGGAGGAGAAAGTGGTCTTCTCTCATGATTTGGTTGTCAAAGGAATCAGCCAATAACCTTTGTTAGGTCAAGAGTGGATATATACTTGGCAACCCCTAGCCTGTCCAGCAACTTATCTACTCTAGGCATATGGTACAAATCAAAGTTTGATATTGCATTCACTTTTCAGAAATCAGTGCAGAACTAGGTTGACCCTTTGGCTTTTTGCACAAGTATTATGGGGCTCCTCCACTCACTGAAGGACTCCTCAATCATCCCTAAGTCTAACATGGCCTGCAGTTCTTGGTGGACCATCTCCCACATTTTCCGTAGAAGGGGCTATAATCCTTCTTGGACATTTATCCTCAGTCTGGTGTCTATGTGATAGAAGGCCAAGTGGGTGCATCCTTGCAGTGCTGAGAATACTGAAGGGAAGGCCTCAATCAGCCATTGTAAATGTTGTTTTTGTTCAGGCTGGTGTTCTTCCCCCAGGGTATTGGTCCTGTATTGTGCCATAAGGGTGCTCTTGGGACGAGCTCATGTTCGGAGGAGAAGGCGCAATGAGGAAGCCAACTTAGTCCCACCAAGCCTCTTGCAGGTTCACATGATAAATCTGCATTGCTTTTCTCTTCCGTGGCTGGTGGATTTCCTAATTGATCACTACCATCCTCCTTACCACCTCGAATGGACCCTGCCACCTGGCTAGTAACTTTGACTCCAAGGTTGGTAGTAACAATAATACCCTATCCCGGGGCCCAAATTCTCAAGTCCTGGCTCCTCTGTTGTAGGTCCATTCCTGGTTCTGTTTGGGACTTCAGCAGGTTTTCTTTAGCAAAATTCCTCAATGTCTCCAAATTATCCCTCAGGTGGATCATTACTCTACCATGTTTTTTTTTGGGGGGGGGGGGGGACTTTGTTCCTCTCACGGAAGAGGCCTAGGATCCCATGTGGTTGTCTCCCATATAGCAGTTTGAATGGTGAGAACCCTGTTGATGCCTGTGGCACTTCACAGATGGCAAATAGGAGGGGCAAGAGTAACCAATCCCAGTGATGGGGGTCTGAGGTCACAAATTTCCTAAGCATCTCTTTCAATGTCTTATTGAAGTGCTCCACCAGCCCATCTGTCTGTGGCTGATAGACTGATGTCTTTAAGGCCTTGATTTTCAAGAGATCACACAATTCCCCCTATTACCTTTGATGTAAAGTTGGTCCTGTGGTCAGTCAGTATCTCTTTTAGTATCCCTACTCATGCAAAAACTTTCATCAGTTCAGTAGCAATAATTGCTGCAGTGGTCAAATGAAAGGGAATGGCCTCTGGGTAACCATTATAACCAGAATATAGTGGTACTTGCACTCTTTTCCAGTGGCCCTACAAGGTCCATGCTGATGTTCTCCAAGGGAACTCCAACCACTGGGAGGGGGACTAGTGGAGCTTTTGCTGTCTTTTTGAGTCCTGTCTACTGGCACTCCAGACACAATGTCCTTGACTTTGCTATGCCCCCCAGGCCAGTACAATCTAAGGCCTATCCTTTCAATGGCTTTCTCTCACCTTCAGTGTCGTCCCCCCCCGCCCGCCTGCCCCGGGTACCAGATGTGTCAGCTGTAGTATTTTCCGGAGGAATTTATTTGGGACCAGAAGTTGTACCCTTACCTCTCTAGTTTGGTAATCTTTGCCACTCGGTATAATCTCTTCTCTCTGAGTTCAAACTAGGGCCACTGCTTCATCTGTCGTGGGTCTATCACCTCACCATTTATAATGGCAAATTGGTCATATGCCCTGCTCAGAGTTAAGGTCATCTTTCTGTTCACCTACAAAATCTATGCTGGCTGTCAGTAAGTCAAAGTCTTGGGAGGGTGAAGTCTTCTGTTTCCCTTGATTGTGGAAAGCTTATTATTCCTGTCAGGAGGTCCCTTTACCAGGATCTTTCATCTTTCTAACTCCTGCTAGCTTTCCATGGTTTTGAGACATGAGGGCCTCTACCTCCTGAAGAATTCCCAATCCCAGCCCAAAATCACTGGGTAAACCAGCATATGGGCCACATCTGCTCATACTTTGCCCATGCGGTTCCCCATGGTGAGCTGTACCTCCTTTGTGAAACATGGCCATATATTCCCATGCATGCACTGGAGGTAGGTGGTGTACCCAAAGTTATCTCTGGCTCGTTAGCTGTTCCATGATCAATGTTTAGCTGTACGCTGAGTCTATTAATGCTGGTACTTCTACCCCATTGATCCCCACAGGGACTAACATCTTGGCCAGGCCTCTTTTTCTAGCCGTGGTGTCCACCATCCATGCCTGCCCATAGGCATGATCCATGAAAGGTTAATAGTCATGTTGGAAATGACCACACTGTGTGCACAAAAAGCAACTTCTTTTTGAGAGACTTGCTCTGTCCCTTGATTGCTCTTGGGGGAGTTGGGTGTCCATGGAGGAAGAGAAGGAAGGACATTGGCATGGGTAAGTCCTCATCTGGAGTACTGTGTCCAGTTTTGGGCCCCACACTACAAGAAGGATGTGGAAAAATTGGAAAGAGTCCAGTGGAGGACAACAAAAATGATTAGGGGGCTGGAGCATATGACTTATGAGGAGAGGCTGAGGGAATTGGGATTATTTAGTCTGCAGAAGAGAAGAATGAGGGGGGATTTGATAGCTGCTTTCAACTACCTGAAAGGGGGTTCCAAAGAGGATGGATCTAGACAGTTCTCAGTGGTGGCAGATGATAGAACAAGGAGTAATGGTCTCAAGTTGCAGTGGGGGAGGTTTAGGTTGGATATTAGGAAAAGCTTTTTCACTATGAGGGTGGTGAATTACTGGAATGGGTTACCTAGGGAGGTGGTGGAATCTCCTTCCTTAGAGGTTTTTAAGGTCAGACTTGACAAAGCCGTGGCTGGGATGATTTAGTTGGGGATTGGTCCTGCTTTGAGCAGGGGGTTGGACTAAATGACCTCCTGAGGTCCCTTCCAACCCTGATATTCTATGATTCTATGACCTGCCCGTGAACCTGTTTCTCCACTGCCTTGGATCTTGCATTGGCATTTATACGTGCGCAAAGTGGTATAGAATGCTTCCATATCAGAACAGGAACATTCTATATTCCCTTTGCACAAGTGTAAATGACTACACAAAGATGTAAGTCAGTGGAGCAGCAGGCCCTATATGTTGTTTAATCGGATGACTGGTTTTCTCAGATTGACAGTTTTGTCACTTTGCTTCTTCAGAGAGTATTCTACTGATGCACAATATTCCAGATAAAATGGAATAAAGGAACAAGACAAGCAACAGAGGTAGTAACCCTCTGTAACTCAAATTTAGTTGATGAACTTGAATAACCTGAAGGATTTGTAGAAGTGGAATTTAGAGCAATCACTGTATTCACAGGTCATTAACTTTATCATAATTTCCCCATTAGTACATCATTGTGTATACTTGACTAATTGTAGTGATGCTACTTATATTTCTCTATATCCAAACTGTTCTGTTTTTAGTATATTTTTGTATGTTGAAGGCAGCTAGCTAATTGCACTTAAACTATTATCAAATCTATAGAATTACTCTGAGCAAAACTACATGATGCTAATTGTAATGGGTTTGGGATGTCTTTTCACTTATCAATTGGATCATTTTAGTATGATTCTATACCTATGAATAGGACACCAATTATTCTTCTGTGGACCTATTAATTAAAGAACAAAACAACATTTTCAAAACTTATCAATAACATATAATCCATGTACTCTGTATGGCAGTAAACTAAATAAAGTTTTCTGTTTTATTTTGTTTTTAAATCTCAAATGTGTTTATTCAGTGATGGATATGGTCATATACACACAAAATTTAGATTGGCTTAATTTTGACTATTGAACAAAGAGTTGTGTCATTTCTTCTCATATCTAAATCCCAGTTTTACCATTCTCAATTTTCAAACATGTTGGTGTGTTACAAGAGCGTTTACCAGTAAGAAGTCAACAGTTACCATTAAAAAGTCAACAAGTTACCATGCAGTCCTTGGAATGTGAAAAACCATAGATACGTCTTGTATGCAAAACTACAAATAACTGCAGTATCTCATATCCCATTGTTGGCAAATGATTGCTTTGAATTCACATGGTACTTTTTACAATTTTTTAAAATAAAATATAAAGAATTAAAAGGAATGTTGAAAATAATACACAGTACAAAGACTGACTGCTTTCAAAAAACCATTTTATAAGAGTTTGTAATATAATACTTGGGCTAAATTCATCCCTGGCTTAACTCTTAGTGGATATAGCTACTATGGCCTTTTGTTTTGGAGAAATATATTGCACTAATTATTCATTCTTTTATTCAGTTTGGCTGCTTCTGAGGTTTAGAAAGACGTATGAATATTGTTGAGTATCACTTTAAATCCCATCCCATTCAAAAATGCTTTGAGTAAAGTAAAGGCAACTAAATTTAAAGTTTAAAATAAAACAATCCTTGCAGTAAAAAATCAGTCACTTATCAGTAGACTTCCATGCAGCTCATTCGAAATTCACAATTTGGAACACAAATTTAGAATATTGAACATGGCATTATTCATTACCTGGCACACAGTCACTCAAGGCAGTTAGCCAAACAAGCTATCTCTCTACTTACAGGTGAAACAACGTTTCTGAGAATCTTAAAAATTTGAAAACATTCATAAATCAAAATAGGAGGTTTTCTAAGAGGGAAGTTAACATGCCAATTTTAAATATACCGGATAGGAAAACAAGTCAGCTTTTAAAAAGGCTTTTTTGACAGACACTTCCACTTATTCAGACAATATCAATTAGTGTCTATAGAGCAGACTTACTAAAAATGATATTTCAATCAGTATATTTTCCAGAGTGTAGGAAAGAGGATAACTATGGAACATGGACTGGGTTACAGTATGACTGCTTACAAAAACAATTATAACAGTCAGTTCTGACCACTGAACTGCAAACTTTTCCACCATGACCATTACCATCTAGTAGTGCTTAACCTGTCTAGGTAAATTAGTTTTTCTTTTTAGCATCATCCTAAATCTATAACTCAAGATGTAACTGGCAAATATCCCCCATCTCACAGGGGGGATGTTGGTCAGACTGGCAGGGGGCAGGACAGCCCAGAAGGGAAGGGAAGGGAAGGAAGAGGGGAAAGTGCATGCCTGAGAATGCTGGGCCTCAGCCCCTATTCCTTCCATTGACCAGCCAATGGGGAATGAACAAGCTGATTGGCCTGCACACTCCCATCCCAACTAATTAATGTCCTTCCCAGATTTTTGGGGCCTCTTGTCCCCTTCAGCTGCCCAGGCCTTCTTCCCTGTAGTTGCAGTATATGAGCTGAGTTTTCATGATGCTGTTGCTGTGACTGATCACCTGGTTTGGGGTCAGGAAGGAATTTTTCCCATTGGGCCAAACTGGCAAAGTTCTGTAATTTTTTTCACCTTCCTCACAGCATCATGGAGGTGCATTTAGGTTTAAAGAATAATAATAATACCTACCTCTTCTATAGCAAGGACTTGGAAATTTAATATTTAATTTAATATATCTAATTTAATATTAGATATAGGAAAGTTTAGTTTGTCACAACTTACAGCTGGTATCCAGTACAGATAAAGGCCAAAATGGTCAGTTCCAGAGGCAAATGAGACCCAAGATTTCAATGGCAGACCTTGTGCCTGTTGGAGAAGGAGAAACCTGGAGTCTTCACAGACCAAGGTCTCCCTTTGGGTACCCTCCTGAGGGGATGGGCGAGAGGATTCAGGGGTAGGCTGAAGAGGATCTACCCTGAGTTATTGGCTATATGGTGGGAGCCCTGTAACCCCACACTGTACCAACTTACATGTTTGGTATGTGAGAGACAGAGGGCAATGTTAAGTTAATAAAGTTGCAGCCTGCAATTTAAATTCATCCCCGTGTCTGTCTTCATTCATCTGTATGTCATGATCAACCACTTAATGCTATTAGAGATTGAAGAGTTAGTGGCATTCTGTACAGATTACAGTTGGGTGAATTACTGTGGTTGATTGAATCGATACAAAAAGTGCCTTCTGAATATTTTCACAAATAAACATGTTGATTTTCTTTAACTCTTATTTCTTAAGTATCAGGGAGTGGACTACATCCACCCTGATTGAATTTTCCCTGTCAACACTGGTTCTCCACTTGTAAGGTAACTCCCTTCTCTTCATGTGTCAGTATAATAATGCCTGCAGCTGTGATTTTCACTCCATGCATCTGAAGAAGTGGGGTTTTTTACCCACGAAAGCTTATGCCCAAATAAATCTGTTAGTCTTTAAGGTGCCACCGGACTCCTTGTTGTTCTTATTTCTTATTTATTTACTTGTTTCCAAGTATATAGAAAACTGCCACTTTATTCATGAAAAAATGTTCAGGATTCCCCAAAGTTTCAGCAATTTTAGCATAATCAGTCACACATGATGAATAACAAATATCAGACAGTGAATGCTCCAAGTGAACAGTACACAAAAAACACATAGTCTAAAAAACTTATTTCAGTCAATTTGGAAAATACTTACGAATAAGGAACACCTTAATAAAATTAGGATCAATTTGCAAAAAATTCAGAAACAGAGAAAAGGATTAAATTTATTGGATAAATTACAGAAGCTGCCTTTCAGTGGTAAGTGAAGAGTTTCATATACAGACACAGAGTTGGACAGACAGATAGCTCGATAAATAGACAAATGGAGAGGCAGATATGTACATGGTATATTCATAAATATAAAGACACTGTATGTACTCTTGTATATTTACAAATTAGGTCAGATCCTTAGCAGTTATAAATTGGCACAGCTCCATTGACCTCAATGAAACTATGCCAAATTATATCAGCAGATCATATAGGCCACAATATTCATGTAGGTCCGTTAGCTCCAAGAAATCCTAAAGTGTTTTGTGCTTTAAAAATAAGCTATTATCTATTTCAGATGGGTGACTAGTAGTAATTGAATATACTATCTGACCAAATTTATTATTTTTATTGAATAATTTATTTAATAAATACTTTCATAATGTGTTTGAGGAGTCCCATATGTGGTTGAACACTGTCTTGAATAAAGTATTCAATAAATAATGGTGATATTTATCAAATAATGTATTGAATTATTTTCTTTTTAAAAAATATTTTGGTATTCATCCAGCTCTAATCTATATCTCTACCTAAGGTATTTGTAGGTCCCTATTACTGAAGTATCTAAGTGCCACAGAATCTTTAATATATTTATCCTTACAGCACTCCTGTGAGGTTGGGACGTACTATTATCTCCACTTTATAGATGGAGAACTGAGGCAGAAAGAGAGTAAGTGAGTTTCCCAAGGTAATACAAGAAGTCTGCAATGGAGTGGGGAATTGAACCCAGGTTGCTGGGAACTGAATCCTAATCACTGGTCCATCCTTCCTCCCTGCATATTGATGTAGTGATCTATGTCTATAGAACAACCCATAGAGCACTGTCTAAGCTCAAAAGCTTGTCTATCTCACCCACAGAAGTTGGTTCACTAAAAGATATTACCTCACCCACCTTGTCTCGGTAATGCACAAAAGGATTGGTCATGCATTGTGATTTGCCGGGGTATAAAAATCATTACTTCATGAAGGATTCAGGCCATACTTTGCAAAGCTCTTTGGAATACTGAAGGATGAAAGTTGTCAAATTATTAATTATTATTACTACTGCTTCTACTAAAGCCTATGTAGTTTCTAACCTTGGACAACTATCTATAGTAAAGTAGACAAAGACAAATTTGCTATCTATAAAATTGTGATCTATCATGATCTTAACTGATTTTATCTTATTGGGAGTGATGTGCATATATTTAAATAATGATCACATCTTCCTTCATCTTTATCTTTAATGCTTTTCATAGTACTCATGTAGACAAAATAATATGAAGATATTAAAAGCAGTAGTTAGGGTTTTTAAAAATTTAAATTAAAAAAAATTCTGTGGTTTAATTCCATATAAATTAATCTCACTCTGGAAAGTATTTTTCACTTCGAGAATCTATTAAATGCTCTTTTTTATACTCAACCTGCTGACAAAAATTAGAAAGCAAACAAATGAGATGAGTTGCAGTGAGGAAACTAGATGCCAAAAGAGCACAGTATATAATTGGAAGAGCACAGGAGAATGTTTAAAATAAGTTCAAGAACAGTGATAAGGCTGAAGATGATGTTATCTGTTGGACAGAAGAAGCCATTAACATACACCAGAGTGTTTTCAATCACTTAATCAGAAAACCCTTTTCCTGAGCACTGTTTCTTGTCCATGTGCCATGAACAAACATAAATATTTTGGATTTCCTGCATCCTTTACTCTGATAATGGGCTCTTAACTGTAAGCCCTTCCCACCTCAAAGCAAAAGCTAAAAACAAATGATAAAACATGAAAGATAGATATGATTTCTATGCCAGATGAGTTACTGAATTCCATAAAGCACTCATTGTGGGGGTTTTTTAACCACATTATTACTTTTTACTTTAATATGAATGCACTTTAAAATGAGAGAGAGGGGGAAATGCTTTAGAGGTCCATTATTGTCCCCACTGAGCTCCAATGGCTAAACTCTTAACTGACTGCAATACTATAAGTCAAGATCAGCCCCATATTAAAAAGGTTTAACTGCTCTCATTTTACATTTGTGCATTACAGCAAACTCCAGATTCCACTTTTAGTATCTCTGAGCTCACTGGGCTGGTGTAAATTGGAGCAGCTCCATTGACTTCACTGGAATTGTGCCAGTTTACACCAGCAGATAATTTACCCTACTGTTTAATTAGGGACTTTTCCATCCTAAAACTTCTATGTAGTTTGCATAATAAATGGGAAGTTGTAAACAAAGTGTGACAAATCAACACCTGTAAAATTGTATTAAATAAATGTATATAATATATCCCTGAAATCTCTGTTCATGTTGTGTATCCCTACACACATGCACAAGCACACAAACACCTTAAAGATAATGATGAATTATGGTAGATTTGTATATGATTTGGAGGAATAGCAAGGGGGAAATTCCAAAGTGAAGTTCACTGAAAAAAACAACTGAAGAATGGTCACTGTATTTAATACAAATTCACATTTTATTGCATATAATAAAAATATAATATATAATCTAAACCACACAAGAAACAATCCTTTATCCTGTGTCAAACTTCAATACATGAGTTATGTGCTGGAAAGCGCCTTAGGAGCTGAACTCCTCCCACTCACACATACACACTGTAGACTGACTCTATAAGCAGCTTCAAGGCTGAAGCAGCCTCAGTAGATGGGGTCTAATCCTGTGAGGTGTCGAGCTCCTGTTGATTCCAGGAATGACCCTAGGGTGCACTGATGCCTTCTGCAGAAGTACTGGTTGGTGGATCCATATAGTTGTAGATTTACCATCCCTGCTTCTCCTGATGCCCACTCCTACTTATTACAGCTCCATGGGACTCAGAAACTAGATACTCTATATATAGGCTCCTGGTATCCTGACCAACCCTTTTATATACTGGAAATGTATGACACTGCATCCGTGGAAGACAGGGCAGGATATACCCTATATATATCAGAAACAACCTAAGAGCCTCAGGAGTTGTTTTTAGATAATTCTGACACAACTGATGCAATGTTTTCCTGTGTCCAAATAAGCTGTATCAGTCATTTGAATAGTAATGAACTAGAAACCGCACATTGTGTTAAAACAAATAAATCAAGTGGGATACTTGGCATCAGGAAAAACTAACTTTAAGTGATCATTAAAGGGAAAAGGAGACCCATATTTAAATATATTTTTTCTGCTCTAAATGGCTAGCAGGCAAATTTGTTTGTTCTGTTGTGTCCTGATTGTTATGGTGTTACCTGAAAATGAAATCATAGACTACATAGTAGACTGATCACCTGTCAAATTTTTACTTCCCATTTGGATCCCAGCATCTGTACAAAAATATTTAGTGCCAGATCATCTGCTGCTTTGAGCAACACCGATTTACACCAGATGAGAATCTGGCACAATATATAGTCCAGAAACTTATAAATAATAATTATGGGTGTAATCTCTCCTGCACAGAACAAAATTTAAAATTTCCAACATGATTCAGGCTCACATGAGAATGTAAAAAGTAGCTAGGTAAAGAACCAAAGAGCCACACCACAGAAAATAATTCAGCTCAATTCAAATATTTGATAAATATGATCTGATTCTAATCAATATGCAAAATATGTCTTTTGTCAGATGACATATACTGTTTTCCCATTTTACATTTATGAGCCTTAAGTCATGAGTGTTTTGTGCCATATCAAAATGGATTTAAAAGCCCAGACCTATATTCCAATGCACACAGATTCCAAGTGAAGTCAAATGGAATCTTGGATGCATGAGGAATTCAGAATCAAGTCCTTAAAGAGTCATGGTTTATTCCGTGTGTGTGTGTGTGTGTGTGTGTGTGTGTGTTTAAGCATGGCAAAAAGAAAATGCATGTGACTTCAATGTTTATGACATTTCCCACTTGTTTTTCTAACAGGTGAGATGCACTGTTAATAACAAGAAGATGAAAAATTAATTTATCTGGGTAAACTGCTAGTGAAATCTGATGGTCTCATTACGGAGGCTGTTGCCTTGCAATAAACATTGCCTCCCATTACTAAGGAAACTGCCACTAATCAAATGTGTTTCTGAAGTACTACAAAAGGATTTGGCAGTAAATTTCAAGATAATGACTGTTAAGTGAGGCTTGATTTATTCCTAGTCTTTCTTTATTTTTAATCTATTATTATTTTATTCTTTTCTTAGGGTATGTCTACACTACGAGAGTAGTTCGATTTTACTTAAATCGAATATGTGGAATCGATATTGCAAAGTCGAACGTGTGTGTCCACACTAAGGACAGTAATTCGACTTTGTGAGTCCACACTAACGGGGCAAGCGTCGACATTGGAAGCGGTGCACTGAGGGCAGCTATCCCACTGTTCCCGCAGTCCCCGCTGCCCATTGGAATTCTGGGTCGAGCCCCCAATGCCTTCTGGGGAAAAAAATGTGTCGAGGGTGGTTTTGGGTAACTGTCGTCATCCAACCGTCACTCCCGCCCTCCCTCCCTGAAAGCGCCGGCGGGAAATCAGTTCGCGCACTTTTCTGGTCAGTGACAGCGCGGACACCACAGCACCACGAGCATGGAGCCCGCTGCGACCATCGCTGCAGTTGTGGCCGTTGTCAACGCCTTGCAGCTTATCATCCACCTTTCCCAGAGGCAGATGCAGATAAATCAGGCGAGGAGGCTACGGCACCGCGGTGAGGGCCTGAAGTCTGAGAGTAGCACAGACCTGTCAGAAAGCACGGGACCCAGCGCCGAGGACATCACGGTGGCAATGGGTCATGTGGATGTTGTGGAACGGCGATTCTGGGCCCGGGAAACAAGCACGGACTGGTGGGACCGCATAGTGCTGCAGGTCTGGGATGAATCCCTGTGGCTGCGAAACTTTCGCATGCGGAAGGGGACTTTCATGGAACTTTGTGAGTTGCTGTCCCCTGCCCTGAAGCGCAATGACACCCGGATGCGAGCAGCCCTGACTGTCCAGAAGCGAGTGGCCATAGCCCTCTGGAAGCTTGCAACGCCAGACAGCTACCGGTCAGTCGCGAACCACTTTGGCGTGGGCAAATCTACCGTGGGGGTTGTTGTGATGCAAGTGGCCAACGCAATCGTTGAGGTACTGCTCTCAAAGGTAGTGACCCTGGGAAACGCACAGGCCATCATAGATGGCTTCGCCGCGATGGGATTCCCAAACTGCGGTGGGACTATAGATGGAACTCACATCCCTATCCTGGGACCGGACCACCAGGCCAGCCAGTACATCAACCGAAAGGGCTACTTTTCAATGGTGCTGCAAGCACTGGTGGACCATAGGGGACGTTTTACAAACATCAACGTCGGATGGCCGGGCAAGGTTCATGACGCTCGTGTTTTCAGGAACTCAGGTCTGTTTAGACGGCTGCAGGAAGGTATTTACTTCCCGGACCACAAAATAACTCTTGGGGATGTGGAGATGCCTACAGTCATCCTCGGGGACCCAGCCTACCCGCTAATGCCCTGGCTCATGAAGCCCTATACTGGCGCCCTGGACACTGAAAAAGAACTCTTCAACTACCGGCTGAGCAAGTGCAGAATGGTGGTGGAGTGTGCTTTTGGCCGTCTCAAGGGGAGATGGAGAAGCTTACTGACTCGCTGTGATCTCAGCGAAACCAATATCCCCATTGTTATTGCAGCTTGCTGTGTGCTCCACAATCTCTGTGAGAGCAAGGGGGAGACCTTTATGGCGGGGTGGGAGGTTGAGGCAAATAGCCTGGCTTCTGATTACGCCCAGCCAGACAGCCAGGCGATTAGAAGAGCCCAGCGGGACGTGCTGTGCATCCGGGAGGCTTTGAAAGCTAGGTTCCTGAGTGAGCAGGGTAACCAGTGACTTTTCAGTTTGTGTACAGAGAAGCTGTTTGTGTAGTGTAGTGATGCAAATGACGCTTCTAAACTCCAGGAATGACAGACTCCGCAGTGGTGGACTGGTGGTTTCAATGGAGCCTGCCACCCCTCCAGTTCGGGACTCTGTGTGGGGGGGGGCTATGTGACTTTGTGGCAGGGGGAGGACGGTTACAGATCCCCTGCTGCGTGGCTCTGTGATCCAGGATAAGGACCACCGCATAAGATCTGTAACTGCCCTCCCCCGCCACAAAGTCACAGAGCACCCCCCACCCCCCACAGAACACTAAAACCACCTCCCAGACTGACCAGGGTAACTAGTGACTGCAATGTGTGTGTGCCCTGCTGCTGAACCTGCCCCCGCCTCTGTACCGTGCTAAAGGTGACTGTCCTGTTCAATTACCAACCCCCTTCCCCCCCTTCAGACAGACTCTCCTCTAAAGAACATGATGGAAACAGTAATTAACAGAAACGTATTTTTTATTATCAACTACACATGAAACTGGGGGGTGAAACTGGGACGGGGGCTTGGGTGAGGCGGGAAGGAAAGGACTTGTCAAATTTTGGGGAATGAGAGCCTTCTAGTAGTAGAGCAGTCTGCAGGGATGGAGTGAGAGTTTTCACGGACTCTGCCGCCCCTCCTTCTTTGGACTTTGGGTGAGGGGGGTATGGGACTTGGTGGCGGGGGAGGGCGGTTAGAGATAGACTGCAGCGGGGCTCTGTCCTCCTGCCTCCGGTCCTGCAGAACATCCACAAGGCGCCGGAGCGTGTCCGTTTGCTCCCTCATTAGTCCAAGCAGCGTTTGAGTCGCCTGCTGGTATTCCTGCCGCCACCTCTCCTCCCGTTCCATGTGTGAACGGTGCATTTGGGACAAGTTCTCCCTCCACTGGGTCTACTGTGCTGCCTGGGCTCGGGAGCAGCCCATAAGTTCCGAGAACATGTCCTCCCGTGTCCTCTTCTTCCTACGCCTAATCTGCGCTAGCCTCTGGGAGTGTGATGCCAGGCTGGGTTGGGAGACAGTCGCAGCTGTGGGAATGGGAAAAAGGGAGTGAATTCCTCAGAAAGATAAATTTAGTTGTGAACAAAGAACATAGTCTTTCTCTGTAAAGAAGACCATGCACAGCACCTATCACATGCGCACTCAGGACAAGGTCGAATTTTCGGCCTTCGCATTCAGTGCCTGGGGTCTTGCAGTGCAGATCAGAGAAGCGGGGCAGGACACCGGAATTTGTGTAGCAGGCCGACATGGTAAGCCGTAGACTTGTGGCTGCTTAAAACTTTAATAGTTGCACTGGCCTCCTTTCACATTGAAAGCAATGCCAGTCCCTGCTGCCAGCAATCCGGCAAGCATGAGCTCTGCCCCTGTCCCACCCCCTCGCGGCTGTCCCAGGGAAAGATCCCTGTATGCTGCCCCTCTCCCGCCTCCACCGCGTGGCTGTAAACCGCCGGTTACAGTTCTGTAAAGGAACGGGCAAGCAGTCCCAATACTAACATTCCCCTACCTAATTCAAAGCAGGTCACCATGAGCGACATCACCCTGATGAGGATCTCAGACACGGAAAAACAAAGAATGCTTCGTGAAAGCATGCAAAGACCAGGGCCGTATGCCGCCATGCTCTGCAGGGCAATGATCCCGGAGTACTTGCTTGTCTCCTGGCGCGGAAATGTCTGCTATTACGGAGGACCCAATAAGGCCGCTCTCCCCAGGAACCTGATGCAAAGGCTTTCCAATTACCTCCAGGAGAGCTTCGTGGAGATGTCCATTGAGGATTTCAGCTCTATCCCCGGACATATAGACCGCATTTTACTGTAGCTGCACTGGCAGGGACTAAACAGTAGAGCGGCTTGGGCAGAACAATCATGCAAAACCGGACATGGTTAGATTTTTTTTCAATAGTTGCACTGCCCAGGACTGAAACGTTAAGCGCCTAGGGCACACTAATCATGAGAAACCCATTGTTGTTATTGCTAATATTCCTGTTCTGTTAAAAATAAATGTTTAGATGTTTAAAACACTTACTGGATGATCCTTCCTCTGATTCTGTGTCCGGGTTAACGGCTGGGGACGGTTGGTAGGGGATCTCTGTAAGGGTGATGAAGAGATCCTGGCTGTCGGGGAAATCAGCGTTGTAAGCGCTGTCGACTGCCTCGTCCTCCTCATCTCCTTCCTCATCTTCCCCATCCGCTAACATGTCCGAGGAACCAGCCGTTGACAATATCCCATCCTCAGAGTCCATGGTCAGTGGTGGGGTAGTGGTGGCGGCCGCACCTAGGATGGAATGCAGTGCCTCGTAGAAACGGGATGTCTGGGGCTGGGATCCGGAGCGTCCGTTTGCCACTTTGGTCTTCTGGTAGCCTTGTCTCAGCTCCTTGATTTTCACGCGGCACTGCGTTGCATCCCGGCTGTATCCTCTCTCTGCCATGGCTTTAGAGATCTTCTCGTAGATCTTTGCATTCCGTCTTTTGGAGCGCATCTCGGAAAGCACGGACTCATCGCCCCACACAGCGATCAGATCCAAGACTTCCCGATCAGTCCATGCTGGGGCCCTCTTTCTATTCTGGGATTGCACGGCCATCTCTGCTGGAGAGCTCTGCATCGTTGCCAGTGCTGCTGAGCTCGCCACGATGTCCAAACAGGAAATGAGATTCAAACTGCCCAGACAGGAAAAGGAATTCAAATTTTCCCGGGGCTTTTCCTGTGTGGCTGGTCAGAGCATCCGAGCTCGGACTGCTGTCCAGAGCGTCAACAGAGTGGTGCACTGTGGGATAGCTCCCGGAGCTATTAGCGTCGATTTCCATCCACACCTAGCCTAATTCGACATGGCCATGTCGAATTTAGCGCTACTCCCCTCGTTGGGGAGGAGTACAGAAGTCGAATTTAAGAGACCTCTATGTCGAACTAAATAGCTTCGTGGTGTGGACGGGTGCAGGGTTAATTCGATGTAACGGCGCTAAATTCGACATAAACGCCTAGTGTACACCAGGCCTTACACACTGGAAAATGTGCAGTATTACTCGTTGTGGAATTTGGGGTATAAATCTGAATAAAAGTTGTTTACGTAAAATATTATTTCATTTTCTTGGGGGGGAAAATGCTATCTGACTTCATACAAAATGTTACAGAAATGAACAGAATCCAGTTTTTTTTTAAATAGTTGAATCACATCACAATCTCAAGACAATTCCAAGATGAACCGACTCTGAGAGTAAATGACCTCTTCATCTCAGTGATAAAGTTCCAGCCAAAATATTCTCTCGGCCTGAGACGTGATTCATTAGAAATATGTGCATGGTGTGGAGCTCTACTCTCTATCTGGCAGAGTCCGGCCTGCAGACTGATAAGAAGCAAATGCAAATGTCCTGATAAGAACTGAATGCAAATATTTATGATATGATATTCCCTGGGAATTATGTGCAGATAAAACAAAGTGTATTATTTTCCTGCTTCTCTTTCAGGTTTGCCAAAATGCCCTTTTTCGCTTTCGGAATTTGCATTTCTTCAAAATTGATTCGGCTTGCGTATTATGTTAAGCTATTTGTTTGCTAAGGATGGTAATTAGTTACTGTAATTACAGCAATGACAGTTGCTAAATTGTTTTTAAAGCATTACAGTGAGCCTGTGCCAGAAGATTGCAGTATTTTTTTGGATTTAAGCAGAGGCTGGAAAAACTCCCACTCTAAGGCCAGCATGGGATTTTCGACTACAAAGCTGCTTTTCCTGATTGAAATATTTTTTTAAAAAAGAAATCATTAATTTGCATTGATTGCAAGTTACTAACTTTAAATTTTGGTTTATTCATAGATCACAGAAATATTAGTGATAGTGGGAAAGGAGATGCAACGGGGACTCCCATCTTAAATAAAAGTGAAAGCTGATAGCAGAGGGAAAATGGTATAACTATTACTCTGAGCTTGTTAATGAAACTCTTTACCCTGTTTTTTTAGACAAATTAAAAACAATTTTAAAATGCCGGATTGAAAGTCATTTCCGAACTTTTCTGACGTGCCCACAGCTAAAATGAGAAACTCAGAAAATACTATATTTTCCAAATCTGTACTGTATAGAACTTTGTGACTTGGAAAAAAGTAGATGAAGAAAACAAACAGCTCCTCCAAATACATTCACGAAGTTACTTGGAAAGAAATGTTTGTGTTTTTTTTACTTTAACCTAAAACATACAGCATATTTTTGCCATTCTTACTTATAGATTAACAGTGGATAGATTGCAGTGACTGTGACTGGGGTGAATGTCTGGCACTAAACCCAGAAAGCTTCAGGTTTCATCCTTTACCCCTTTTCCTCTAGCATTTCCTCCAATGGAGGTACTGACACAGCGGGAAGAGCATGCAGCTCAGCAGTGGAAGAGCCCCGGGCATCTTAGCATGAGCTCTTCCTCTTCCAAGACATGTGGTCTCAGGAGATTAGCTGGTGTGTGTGTGTGGGAACCCTAAGGGTTCACCCATCACTTCATTCTGTTCCTCCTTCCACCCCACCCCCGTATAATCTCATTCCTCACAGTTTATAGGAACAATCACTCCACTTTTCTTCCTTCAGAAAACAGGCAGCCTCCTTTAAGTCAATAGATTTGCTCTGTAATTGGTAAGTAGAGCACCTACAACCAGGCCTCCACCAACTTCATCATTCTCCTTGATTCAAATTTCATATATTGCCTTACTGTCTGTAACCTGGGAATTTATCTCAAGATAGCCCCCACCTCCTAGAATATCTCCCATTACCTGCTTTTAACTGACTATACAACTTGCTGCAAATACTGTTTCCAGAACCATTTCATTTCCTGAACCCCTCACTAATAAATAAATAAATAAATAAAATAAATAAATAATAACAATACTACTACTAATAATAATAATAAAATCAAATGCTATGCCAAGAGCCTCCAAGTTTCCCCATATTCTATCCTTCTCTATAAAACTTTGTTGCCTTTTTCATCCCTTCCTCACTGCTGTTGATGTTAGTTGCACAATATATTGTAACCTGCACACATTATTGTATTTGTATGGATGTGGAATGCATTTGTCTATTAAGCATTCTGCAATTCTTTTTAAGGGGAAAAACTATATGAAAGCAAAATATGCTTTATGATTTGCATATGCACATTAGTGTTTTGATAGGCAGATAACACTGGTCTACAATTTTTGAGAAGTCGTCTGCTTCAGAGATAAAATTTGCTATTTATTATGTATTTTGATGTGCTGAATTCAAATATGACAATTAAAACAACTGATTGGCTACTGTTTCTAAGATATTTAAGTTTTTACATTTTATGTCTATGTATATTGTGTAGATAGTAGAGTTTAATCATAAATTGTAAACCTAGGTCTTTTCATGTGTTTATGGTTGCTTTACATGATAATATTTCACCTGTCCTGTTTATGTAACACTTTAAAAATCAGCAAAAGGGTTATATAAATAAAATTTATTATAAAACAAAAGGCAAAAAACTATTCTGTACATAGTTTAGTCCTATTCAGTGTCTACTCGGTGCTTCTTGGCTTGTCTCTTGTATTCATTAAATGGAGCATCTCTTGTCACTGTCCAGCAATAGTCTGCAAGCATTGATGGGTTCCATTTGCCCTGATAGCGTTTCTCCATTGTTGCAATGTCCTGGTGAAATCGCTCGCCGTGCTCGTCGCTCACTGCTCCGCAGTTCGGTGGAAAAAAATCTAGATGAGAGTGCAAAAAATGTATCTTTAGTGACATGTTGCAACCAAGGCTTTTGTATGCCTTGAGGAGGTTTTCCACCAACAACCTGTAGTTGTCTGCCTTGTTGTTTCCGAGAAAATTTATTGCCACTAACTGGAAGGCTTTCCATGCCGTCTTTTCCTTGCCACGCAGTGCATGGTCAAATGCATCATCTCGAAGAAGTTCACGAATCTGAGGACCAACAAAGACACCTTCCTTTATCTTAGCTTCACTTAACCTTGGAAATTTTCCATGGAGGTACTTGAAAGCTGCTTGTGTTTTGTCAATGGCCTTGACAAAGTTCTTCATCAGACCCAGCTTGATGTGTAAGGGTGGTAACAAAATCTTCCTTGATTCAACAAGTGGTGGATGCTGAACACTTTTCCTCCCAGGCTCCAATGACTGTCGGAGTGGCCAATCTTTCTTGATGTAGTGGGAATCTCTTGCACGACTATCCCATTCGCAGAGAAAACAGCAGTACTTTGTGTATCCAGTCTGCAGACCAAGCAAGAGAGCAACAACCTTCAAATCGCCACAAAGCTGCCACTGATGTTGGTCATAGTTTATGCACCTCAAAAGTTGTTTCATGTTGTCATAGGTTTCCTTCATATGGACTGCATGACCAACTGGAATTGATGGCAAAACATTGCCATTATGCAGTAAAACAGCTTTAAGACTCGTCTTCGATGAATCAATGAACAGTCTCCACTCATCTGGATCGTGAACGATGTTGAGGGCTGCCATCACACCATGGATGTTATTGCAGGCTACAAGATCACCTTCCATGAAGAAGAATGGGACAAGATCCTTTTGACGGTCACGGAACATGGAAATCCTAACATCACCTGCCAGGAGATTCCACTGCTGTAGTCTGGAGCCCAACAGCTCTGCCTTACTCTTGGGTAGTTCCAAATCCCTGACAAGTTCATTCAGTTCACCTGGTGTTATGAGGTGTGGTTCAGAGGAGGAGGATGGGAGAAAATGTGGGTCCTGTGACATTGATGGTTCAGGACCAGAAGTTTCATCCTCTTCCTCGTCTGACTCAAGTGAGAATGATTCTGGTGCATCAGGAACCGGCAGTCCTACTCCGTGGGGTACTGGGCGTATAGCTGATGGAATGTTTGGATAATGCACAGTCCACTTTTTCTTCTTTGACACACCTTTCCCAACTGGAGGCACCATGCAGAAGTAACAATTGCTGGTATGATCTGTTGGCTCTCTCCAAATCATTGGCACTGCAAAAGGCATAGATTTCCTTTTCCTGTTCAACCACTGGCGAAGATTTGTTGCACAAGTGTTGCAGCATATGTGTGGGACCCACCTCTTGTCCTGATCTCCAATTTTGCAGCCAAAATAAAGGTGATTGGTTAAGAAAGCCTTAGTGGTTATACTGCGCTTTTGTGATGCAAAAGTGACTTCACCACAAACATAGCAGAAGTTATCTGCACTGTTCACACAAGTACGAGGCATCTCTGCTCACTTTGGCTAAACAGAAATGTGTCCCTTTGCAAAATCAAACACTGACAAATAAGGGAGCACGACACTGTATGATTTCTAGAGTTGATACAGGGCAATTTGTTCAGCAGAGTGAATTAAGCTTCGTTATGATTGCATCATCCATGACTTCTAGGAATAACATGATGCAATTCATATCCTGTATGACGCAATACCAGCTTCAGATTGCATCATTCATTGTTTTGCCTAAAAAGCAAGTACTGTCCAAACCCAGTCATAGATGTATTCATAGATCCAGTCAAAGATGTATTTTAGTCATTTCTGGTTTAAATTGAGATCCCTTCCCTTTATAACTCACTTATCCCCCGCCATTCCCAAGTCAAGGGTCGTATATACTGACCCAATAGCATATCTTGAAAACTAGAGCCAATCAACAATTTTAAGCATCATTTTCGTTCTCAGTGACCCAGAATTAGTAAAGTTTGACTACATTTATTTCAGAAGCATTTTGGCTGTAGAGCAGTGTAATCACTCTTTCAAAGATACATAGACAATATACTTCTCTTAATCCCATTTATGTATTCTCCAGTTAATAGATGTTCCCAGTTGGTTAACCAGAAGTCAGATCTTCATCTCCCAACATCAACATACCCCATAGTTTGCTTTGAAAGGGCCAGTTTCACAAAGCTGAAACAATTATGAGCCAAATCTGCCAGGAGGAAGAATTTAATCAGAAAAATGTGAATGATAATTGGAAATAGTTTAAGAATACTTTACTAGCTGCCCAAAAGGCCACAATCCCACAATTGAGGAAGAAGGCTGTATTGATTAAAAAACTGACCTGATTTAGAGGGGAAGTGAAGGGAGCTGTAAAAATAGTATATAATAAATGAAAGAAAGGGGAAGTTGATAGCAATAAATATAAATCAGAAGCTAAGAAATGTAGAAAATTGATCAAGAAAGTAAAGGGACACAAGGAGAAATCTATGGCCAGCAGAGTTAAGGATAATAAGGTGTTTTTAAAGTATATTAGGAAGAAAAAGAATCCTACCAATGGTATTGGTTCATTACTACATGGAAATGGTAGAATTATTAATAATCATGCAGAAAAGGCACAAGAGTTCAATAAAATATTTCTGTTCTGTATTTGGGGGAAAAAACAGATGATGTAGTCATATCATATGATATCACTCTTTCCATTCCACTAGTTTCTCATGAGGATGTTAAACAAAGGCAACTAAAGTTAGATCTTTAGAAATCAGCAGGTCCAAATAACTTGCATCCAAGAGTTTTAAAAGAGCTGACTGAGGAGCTCACTGGACCACTAATGTTGATTTTCAGTAAATCATGGAACGCCAGGAAGTTCCAGAAGACTGGAAGAAAACTAATATTGTGTGACTACTAATAGTTTAAAAGGGATGACCCAGATAATTATAGGTCTGTCAGTCTGACATAAATCCTGAGCAAAATAATGGAGTGGCTAATATGGGACTCAATTAATAAAGAAGAGGTTACTCATCCTGTGCAGTGCCTGTGGTTCTTTGAGATGTGTGTCCCTATGAGCGTTCCACTCTATTGTGCTTGTGCTCCATGCACCTAAGAGCAGAGATTTTAGGTAGCAGTGTCTGCTGGGCCCACGCATGTGTCCCCCACAGCCTTTTTTCCTGCACCAGGGCTATATAGCACTTCATGGGTGAACTGCCTTCAGTTCCTTCTCTACCATGGAGCCCACTGAAAAGCAGAGGGGAGGAGAACGGGTAGTGGAGCACCCATAGGGACACATATCTCAAAGAACCACAGTTACTACACAGGGTGAGTCATCTTCTCTTCTTCTTTGTGTCCCTATGGGTGCTCCATTCTAGGTGACAATCAAGCTGTGCCCTCTACAGAGGGGAGGATCTTCAGAGTCATATCTAAGATTGAAGCTAGAATAGTAGAGCCACATATGACATCAGAAGCTGAGTGATGAGTAAATGCATAGTGTTCAGCAACCATATGAATGAATGTCCAAGTCGTGATTCTATGTATTTCTGTGATGGGAACGTTCTTAAGAAAGGCTATCGAAGTACAAAGGGATCATGTGTAGTGAGTTAATACTCTAGAGGGAGGTTGAAGCTCGTAAGACTTGATAGCATGAGGTAATGCATCCAGATATCCATCTGGAAAGACTTTGCTTGGAAATTGGAGATCTCTTAGTTCTGTCCACTCATGGTTCTGATCCACCCCAGACAGCATGACAATGCTCATCTAGTCTGACCTCCTGCACATTGCAGACCACAGAACCTCACCCAGCCACTCCTCTAGCAGTCCCACAACCTCTGGCAGAGTTAATGAAGCCCTCAAATCTTGATTTAAAGACTTCAAGTTACAGAGCATTTACTCTAGTTCAAACCAGCAAGTGACCTATGCCCCATGCTGCAAAGGAAGGCAGAAAAACCCCAGGGTCTCTCTGAATCTGACCTGAAAGAAAATTCCTTTCTGACCCCAAATATGGTGATCAGTTAGACTCTGAGCATGTGGGCAAGACCCACCAGACAGACACCTGGGAAAGAATTCTCTGTAGTCCCCCTCTAGAGTCTCATCTCCAGCCACTGGGGATATCTGCTAATAGCAGTCATAGAATTATAGAATCATAGAATATCAGGGTTGGAAGGGACCTCAGGAGGTCATCTTGTCCAAACCCCTGCTCAAAGCAGGACCAATCCCCAACTAAATCATCCCAGCCAGGGCTTTGTCAAGCCTGACCTTAAAAACCTCTAAGGAAGGAGATTCCATCACCTCCCTAGGTAACCCAGTAATGGATGGGCCATATGCCACTGTAGGCAATCCTATCATACCACCCCTCCATAAGCTTAAGCTCAGTCTTAAAACAAGTTAGATTTTTTTGCGCACACTACTACCCTTGGAAGGCTGTTCCAGAGCTTCACTCCTTTGATTATTAGGAACCTTCTTCTAATTTCACACCTAAACTTATTGATGGCCAGTTTACAACCTTTTGTTCTTGTGCCAGCATTGGCCCATAATTTAAATAACTCCTCTACCTTCCTGGGATTGATCCCTCTGATGTATTTATATAGAGAATAAGCATACCTCCCCTGAGCCTTCATTTTGTTAGGCTAAACAACCCAAGCTCCTTAAGTATCTTCTCATAAGGAGATTCTCCATTCCTCGGATCATACTATTAGCTCTTCTCTGCACCTGTTCCAGTTTGAATTCATCTTTCTTAAACATGGGAGACTCTAGAGGTATGAGGTCTCACAGGTTCTTGTATAATGGTGATAACACTTCCCTATCTCCACTGGAAATATCTTGCCTGATGCATTCTAGGAATGCTTTATCCTTTTTCATGGCCTCATCACACTGGCGGCTCATAGTCATCCTCTGATCAACCAATACACACAGGTCTTTCAATTGATACGTCCCCAGCTCAAAGCAAAAATTCTTGTTGTTAGTCCTTAAGTGCATGAACTTGCACTATAAAATTTCATCCCTTCTATTTTCAAGTTCATCAAAATCTTCTTGTATGATACTCCGGTTCTCCTCCATATTCGCAATGCCTCCTGACTTTATGTCGTCTGCAAATTTTATTAGCACGTTCCCATTTTTGTGCCAAAATCATTAATGAAAATGTTAAATAAGGTTGGCTCCAAGACTGGTCCTTGAGGAACTCCACTAGTAACTTCTTTCCAGCCTGACAGTTAACTTTTCAGTATGACCTCTTGTAGTCTCTCCTTTAATCAGTTCCTTATCCACCTTTTGATTCTTGTATCAATCCCATCTTCTCCAATTTATGTAACAATTTCTCATGTGGCACTGTATCATATGCTTTCATGAAATCCAGGTAGATTAAATCTACTGCATTTCCTTTGTCTTAAAAATCAGCTATCTTCTCAACGAAAGAGATCAGTTTGGTTTGGCACAACCTACCTTTTGTAATACCATGTTCTATTTTATCCCAGTTACCATTTCCTTTACATCTTTAATTTCTCTGACTTTCAAAATTTGTTCTAAGACCTTGCATACAACTGAAGTCAAACTAACAGGCCTGTAGTTTCCTGGATCACTCCCCTCACCCCTGCTCCTTTCTTAAATATAGGTACTATGTTTGCAATTCTCCAGTCATGGGGTATGACCCCCAACTTTATAGATTCATTAAAAATCCTTGCTATTCGGCTTGCAATTTCATGTTTCAGTCTCTTTAATATTCTTGGATGGAGATTATTCAGGTCCTCTGATTTGGTCCCATTAAGCTGTTTGAAATTGGCTTCCACCTTGGATGTGGTAATTTCTACTTCCATATCCTTGTTCCCATAAGCCACCCTTCCACAGCCTACAAGCTCCTCATTTCCCTTATTAAAAACTGAAACAAAATATTCATTTAGATACTTAGATAATCTTTAATCTCCACCCCATTGTCAGTGTTTAGCAGTCCCACTTCTTCGGTCCTTGTTTTTGTTTCATTTTTATTTATATGGCTAAATAACTTTTTACTGTTGGTTTTAATTTCCTTTGCAAGGTCCAAATCTACTTGGCTTTTGGGAATTCTCACTTTCCACTAGACTTTCTGTCCTCCAAGAGATAGCTTCCTTGCTGATCCATTCCTTCTAGACTTTCTGATTTCTCTTAATAACTTGTTTGATATGCTTGTTCATTTAGTTTGGTCTGCACACCTTTCCTACAATTTTGGGATTCAGGCTTCAGATAGTTTCTTAAATTTATATGACTGGATCACTCAGAATAGGGGAATCTTGCGCTTGTTGTTAATGGTGAGGAAAAAGCAAACTCACGGTTCATAAGAAACACATAGTGTGAGATCCTGGGGTCACTTTTCTCTACTGTATTTAATTTTACAATAGTAGATTTTGACTGAACAGTATTGGATCAAAGAACAACTTCAAAAAGCATAAATTACAATCAAAATATCAGCTATGTGATGCTTAGTTACAGAAAGAAAAACATCTCTCCTGGAGCCCAAGAGATTTTTCTGGTTTCAGAGGCTTGTTATTCACTACAAGGTTTATTGGACTTATATTGGGATTCTGGCTCCTCAGTTTGAAGTTCCTCCCAGGGATTTACCTCTAGACCCCACAACAGTTGCACACTGAGTATATCAGGACTACAGCGAGTCAGGAAATGGTTTTCCCATCCTGTGAATATTTTTGAAAGTTCAACATTTTTCCCCATCTGAAATCAGGATGAAAAATCAAAATTTTGAAAATATTTGTGAAGCAATTTTTTTTTCCTTTTTGGGTCAATTGAAAAGTTTTGTTTTGCTAATTTCAAAATGTTTTGTTTCAGTTTTGACCTGTTTCTCTTTATTTAAACCTTTTTCAGTCTAATTGGCTTACATTTCAAAATGAAGTCATTTCAAACCGAGAAACTAGAAAATTCAGTTTGGAACATGTCAAAATGAAATGTTTCAACAATTTTGAAATTTTCTTTACATTTTTGAGTTGGGAAATTTATTGAACCCAACCCTGTTTCAAGAACAGTTTCAGTTGTCACAAATCAGCATTTTTCTAAGTTTGTCAAAAAAATCTAACCAGCTCTAATCAGGACATGAATGAAAGGCCTATTTATCAACATGTAGATTTCTGTCTACTTTGTGCATGAATTTGGTAGATAGGGTTTCTAGGAAAGGATCGGGGCATATTTTTGGGGCCATGCTTTATATGAAGATTCCATTTATAAACGGTTAATAAAAGATTAATGAATATTATAAGCATGTTTCACAAATTAGTAGTATGTGTCATAGATTGGTATCAGCCCATCGGCAGAAGGTGTTAATATATTTATAGGCCATGGATATTAACAATCTAATTATCCATTAGATTCTACAACAATCCATAACAATTGATTAACCATTTATTAAAACATCTGTCCTCTATTAACCCTTTATAATCTATTTATAAATAAAGACATAATATAAAAAAGTGTCCAATTTCAGGGTGAGTCTTTTTGGAGTTCTCATTTTTATTGTCTGCTGATAAAGGTACATTGCTATATGTTTTTGATTATAGATGGATGCTAACTGGTGAAGTTAGGTAATTTGTCTTTAATTTGCAGTGTGGTTATTGTACATTTATTATTGTGAGAGTGCACAGATCTTTGTATGGACATTTTTTTACATGTCAAATCTAAATAAATCAAACTATGGTAAATTATATGATGTGTGCATGCAAATTCTTGACATAACACATAGCTAGATAGGCACCTATCTGGCCACATGCATGTGCAAATTTGGGATTTGCACTCTCATATGCAATATTGTACAACAAAAGAGGTATACAGAATGCACATTTATCTCATTACTGAAAATCCAGGTCTGAAACTATAAAAAGACATGCCATATCCAGTCACTTCAGAAGCTACTACTAGAAGTCATAAGGGAAGTGCTAATTCAGATGATTGGTGTTCTGCTAGCCCTATTCTAGTAAAATAAAACTGGGGTCCAAAGTGGTGTGGGTGATGAAGTGGGTGGCATGCTTTCTTCATATTCAGTCATTAACCAGGTTCTCCAACACTCATGATTTTAGCATGAGTCTCATTATGTTTGGTGTTTTTCTTAAATCTCCCACTACTAGAATCAAGAGATTCCACGACAATTTCAATTTTCATTAAAAGAATATGTTTCTAGCCCACATGGATGTTGAGAAAAGCTTGAGCACCCTGAATGGGTTACCTAGGGAGGTGGTGGAATCTCCATCCTTAGAGGTTTAAGGCCCGGCTTGACAAAGCCCTGGCTGGGATGATTTAGTTGGTGTTGGTCCTGCTTTGAGCAGGGGATTGGACTAGATGACCTCCTGAGGTCTCTTCCAACCCTAATCTTCTATGATTCTATGAAGGCTCAGAAACCAAAAGGCAAAGAAAAAGAATCCAAAATTTGTTTTTTTTTAATTCATGATTTTAAAGCCAATCTTACGCTTTTTTGTGGCATGCCTCGTGCCTTTTGAATTCTTAGTGTTGGCAATACTGTAAATCAATGTGTTCGTGTGCTTTTAGGGGACACTGTGCAAGGCACTGGATACTGGACATAATTCTGTAAGAAGAAATTTTGCCCTGGTTGATGATAAATGAGATGATTAAATAGATCCTATATATCTCTGATTGCTCTGATACTATATGCTGCTTTAGGTTCTGTCTTTTGTATGCAACACTGACAAATGGTTAGTTACCTAATTAATCCTGGTATCCTGTCTGTAATAAAAGTTTGACACATAGGAGTGATGGTTAGAAACTGGTGTTTATATCCTGGCCCAGTCACACGAAAATGGATCAGGGTAACAGAGTTGTATCTGTGTCACATGAAGACGGCCCATATCCAGTGATTTTAGTGGCTATTGCTACATCTTCCTTTTTATTTTAAATCAAATGCAAAGAAAATATAATATTAACCGAGACTTGATGTTTCATATGATATGCTAGTCTGAGGAGTGTTCTGATGTTCTAACAATGCTAGGTACGGATCCCTTAACTCTTCCTGGACTATTTTGATTAAGTTTTTTGCTATTTGCATGGACTTTTCTGTTTTCATCTATGATGCTTCATAGGAAAGGCTGTGGACTCTGTGCCTGCACTGAAACATCAAAGAGAAGTGACAATGTGAGCTACTCATGAATTGTGGGCAGGAGTGAAAGTAACTTAAAGGACTTACCAGTATGCAGGTGGCTGCATTCCTGGGCAAGGGGGGGGGCAGCTCTGGGTCCCTGGAAGTGGCGGGGCCTCGGGCGGAAGGGGCGGGGCTGGGGACAGACTCCCCAAGCCATCCCTTCAGCACTGCCCAGTCCCCGCCGCTTGCGGCTCCGGCAGCAATTTAAATGGCCCGGGGCTCCAGTGACGATTGAAAGGGCCCAGGGTTCCCAGTCACTGCCAGGAGCCCTGGGCCCTTTTAAATTGTCGGGCACTGGGGCAGCTGCCCCTTTTGCCCTCCCCTCCCATCAGCGGCCCTACCAGTACGGTGCTTAAAGTGCTGCTGTGGCAGCGCTTTAATGTCGGCTGTGTACCGGCCCGTACCGGCGGCCACTTTCTTACTGGTATGCCGTACTGGCCCATACCAGCTTACTTTCACCTCTGATTGTGGGCCATTGTCTGTGAATAACTCATCTGTAAATCACATGGTGAGCAAACTGCAATTTTACACTGTTGTCATATTGTTACTTGATGTGTAATTGATCAATTATAAAAATTAGTAGTCCACTCAGAGCAGTTAATATTTCCTCTTTAATTCAAACAGATCTGCACCAGCCTTGGATCATAATCATACTATAAATCACCTTGAACGATCGGTCCATCAGCCCTCCCAGAGAGCACCGAGCACAACATATCACCCTATCAGCATAGCGCACCACAGCCCAGAAGCCCTGAGCGATCCGCCAGCCTCAGCCTCCCAAGTAGCTAGGATTACAGGCATGCACCATCACACCTGCATACTATAAACATGTTAGGAATTTCTTTCAGTAACATGACAACAGTTTTCTCCATATACAATGTAAGTTAAAAGATATCGCCCACCCTGCTTACTTGGAAAAGCTTGATTTTAACATAGGAAGACCATATGTGGGAGATACATAAGTGCAGGAATGAATTATCCAAAGAAAATTCACAATAGATTTCTAATGGTTCTATATGGTTATTGGGAATCCAATTTTATTTTAACTTAGATCTCTAATCTTAGTTTCACATTTTGTTATGGTGGCAAAACTCTAATCCTAACCCAATGCAACACAATGTGATAAAAATAAATAAATAACAAATAAATAATTAAATATTGTACTTTTAGCTCAGATGACTAAGAAAATGAAGCCAGTAGTTTATAACATTGAATGAATTCTTAAATATCTATGGTATATTTAAACAAACAAATGTTTGCTGTCACACATGTAAAGATGATTCCCTCGTATCCCACCAGGAAGAGGATGAATGACTCTTAATCACATCCTGAGATAGTCACAAATTCCATCAAAGGAAATTCATTCAGACCAGGTGCACCTCTGTCCCCATAAACCTATGATGGTAGATGATAGATGCTAAATATGAATTAGCTGTACTGGATCAAAGACCAGCTGCAATGATGGGGAGAGAAAGGCCACATTTATCCATTTTAAAGCAGATGGCATCACAAAATGGTGCTAGATCACTAAGTAGAAGGGAGACTATGTGTAATTACGAAGACCACACAGGTGTCCAAATTGTACAAAATGATTAAGGCTATGTGAAAAAAACCTTATTTTATAATGGAAGTTTGCAAGCCATTGCGCAGCTCTATTATTTAAATCTTTAAAAAAATCATGAAAAGGTTTTTGAATCACATTTTCATAATGTCTCGTTATAATACATTTTGACGAAAATCAATGTTTGCAACATCAAAACATAAATCAGCAACTTTAAGGATTTCGCTAACAAACTCACCTTTTAGTGGAAACTAGTCAGTTGTCGCACAAAATGGTTCTGTTTTCCATTTTTGCAGGGTTATTTTTTTCTACCTTGTGAAACTGGAGACTAGTTTCTAAAATTTCAAAAGAAAAGCAAAAGCATGTTGAAGTTTTCTAATTTCATTATGAATATTTTACACAGCTAAATGATCCCATTCTTGCAAAGTTCAAGGGCAGCAGATGATAATATATCACAGTTTACAATGGGTACTCTCTAAAAGAGAAAACCAAAGTTCTCCTGAACTTTATTCTTTTGCATATCATTTATTTCCCCCAAGAATATCTGCTCATTTTGTGTAAAAACCAACACTCCTTCCTGAAATATTTAATGCTTCAAATTAATTATTTAAAACTATAAGCATCAAGAGCCAGCCTTTGAGCTTTCTGAAACCTGTGGACACAGGTCTCAGTATTTGAGGGAACAGAGAATGTAAAGGAGAATCTCAGTTGTTAGGGTTTAAGAGAACAAACAGCTTGGCCTCACTTCAGCCAACAAAGGCAGAGGAGGACCTAAAGATTCCCCAAATTCTCAGGCTGACTGTGCACAGAAGTGTAATCAAGGAGATAGGAGTTGGTAACGTATGTATAGACATGACAAAAACATTGTTTTGCAGGTCCTCCCAATAATTTTGCTTTGTTAATGAATAATAAAAATAGTAAATTCTTCAAATTTAGCATTATCTAACTGTACTACAAAAACATACACCCTGACTATCTTCCATAGCTGATCAATATAGAAAGTCAGTCTACCATTTCTCCTCAGTCTCTGATTCCCATTTGATTCAATACAGTTAGCCGATGTAGACTTTGGAAGATTAGTTTGTTGCATAGATTGTAAGCCCTTTGGGGACAGGAACCATCTTTTTGTTTGTGTTTGTACAGTACCAAGTACTATGGGGTCCATGACTGGGGCTCCTACGTACTACCACAATAATAAAATAATAATAATTCCAAAAAAGGATATCAGAATAATCTGCCAGCTACACGGTGGCAGGCATGATGGTGTTTCAATTGATACTGTACTCTTTGAACCATTTGAAATCTCCACTGGTATCATGCAGGATTTGTTTGGCCTTTTAGAGCTATACTGAACAAGGACACAATGGATCTAAAAAGAACAGATAATGCATTTCCACACTTATGCAAAACAGTTTAACCTCAATAGGCTGTAAAGTCATTGAAGGTTCTATTTGTGAATTTCTCTGTGATTATGGCTACATTGTGAAGAAACTCTGCTACTGGCCTGCAACTAATAACAGATTGTTTCTTCCCAGCTCCCAAGAATGATGATTCAACTATCAAACAATCAGACAGATTCTTCATATCCAACAGAACAGGAGTATTTTGCACTCCTTAAAAATGGTGACTGACAACACAAGACTAAATAAAGCAACCCATTTCATCTACCAAATTAGTATCCCCATCTTGACACAGAAAATAAAGCTTAGAAGACCAGCTCTGCTTCTGGGTTAGCTAATAAATAAATAAAACCATATCTTCTTACGGTGAGCTATGCAAGCAATATCTTGACCAAACATGGCGTTGTTTTGTGAACTAAGATCAGGGTTTATGCTCCAGTTCAGACTATATTCCTGATGTTTGTGTAAGAAATATACCATGCTAATGATTCTTAGAATCCTAGAGTTTAAGGCCAGAAGGGACCACCAGATAACATGAGATCTTAAATTTCTTATTATTCACTTGTTTGCTTCAAAAAAGATGGGAGATATCTTTCCTTTACCTCTTCAGTCATGTCTCAACAAATATTAAGGCACCAGCCATTAGCTTAAAAGGTGGACCTCCTGTCAAAATATACTTGCATAATCCTATTGCTATGAAATACATTCATGACCTAAAACTATTGGGAAAAAATTACCCTGCATTAACTTTCTTTCTTAACCTAGTTAGTGTGGTATAGTTGGATTGTTAGTTTTTTTCCCATCAACAATGGAAATAATCTATACTCAGCTCTACTGATATACTGATCTTTTTTAAAGCAACAGTGCCAGAGCTTAAATAAACATAATTACAAAGTCTGTTCTTGTCTCCAGCCCCAAATCATTTCCCCAGCTTGCTGGGACATTAGATTTATTTGTGAGCACATTGCTATTAAACATTGTCCATGTAATATGATGTGCACAGGTGTTTCCTAGATTCTTCCCATCTAAAGATGCAATTTTGCTCCAAGTGAAGTCAGCAGCAAAACTTCCATTGACTTCAGTGGGAGCAGGCTCAGGTACTAAGACAGAATGGATGTAACTTAGAGCAGCCTGGAGGCTGTTTTAAATTATGCTGATGGTCATCATCCCTTCTGGATAGCCCCGGTTTGAGGAATGGCAAAGGTTACTCCCCTTCTCCTCTGCTGAGCCATGACTGAGGAACTAGCCTTATATTTTTGATATGTTTGAAAAACTGAATAAAAATACATAGCTCATCCTAAATCAATTACTTCAAACTGTGGCCTGACATGTCTGCTATACAAGCCATCCTTATGGCCTACAAAATGCTAAATCATAGAATATCAGGGTTGGAAGGGACCTCAGGAGTCCAACCCCCTGCTCAAAGCAGGACCAATCCCCAACTAAATCATCCCAGCCATGACTTTGTCAAGCCTGACCTTAAAAACCTCTAAGGAAGGAGATTCCACCACCTCCCTAGGTAACCCATTCCATAGTGCTTCACCACCCTCCTAGTGAAAAAGTTTTTCCTACTATCCAACCTAACCCTCCCCCACTGCAACTTGAGACCATTACTCCTTGTTCTATCATCTGGTACCACTGAGAACAGTCTAGATCCATCCTCTTTGGAACCTCCTTTCAGGTAATTGAAAGCAGCTATCAAATCCCCCCTCATTCTTCTCTTCTCCAGACTAAACAATCCCAGTTCCCTCAGCCTCTCCTCATAAATCATATGCTCCAGCCCCCTAATCATTTTTGTTGCCCTCCGCTGGACTCTATCCAATTTTTCCACATCCTTCTTGTAATGTGAGGACCAAAACTGGACACAGTACTCCAGATGAGGCCTCACCAATGCTGAATAAAGGGGAATGATCACATCCCTCGATCTGCTGGCAATGCCCCTAGTTATACAGCCCAAAATGCCATTAACCTTCTTGGCAACAAGGGCACACTGTTGACTCATATCCAGCTTCTCGTCCACTGTAACCCCTAGGTCCTTTTCTGTAGAACTGCTGCCTACCCATTCGGTCCCTAGTCTGCAGCAGTGCATGGTATTCTTCCGTCCTAAGTGCAGGACTCTGCACTTGTCCTTGTTGAACCTCATCAGATTTCTTTTGGCCCAATCCTCTAATTTGTCTAGGTCCCTCTGTATCCTATCCCTACCCTCCAGCATATCTACCACTCCTCCCAGTTTAGTGTCATCTGAAAACTTGCTGAGGGTGCAGTCCATGCCATCCTCCAGATAATTAATGAAGATATTGAACAAAACCAGCCCCAGGACCGACCATTGGGACACTCCGCTTGATACCAGCTGCCAACTAGACATGGAGCAATTGATCACTACCCGTTGAGCCTGACGATCTAGCCAGCTTTCTATCCACCGTATAGTCCATTCATCCAGCCCATACTTCCTTAACTTGCTGGGAAGAATACTTACAATCAAATACATACAAATTATGACCCTAGTTAGGTAATTATTCTGTGAAGCACTACGGTATAATGCTTGCACTTCTAATTCTAAAATGGCCACTTTGACTACCAACAAATAAGAATTGCTAGAGTAATAATTCCTGATTCTAATTCCTGATCATTGCCTTTGGATATAAAAAGCAATTCAGCAAAATGATGTATGTAGTTTTTACTTTTTTACACTTTGCCAACACTTGTATAGCTCATCATGCCAAGAAAGTCTCATTCGAATGAATTGAGCTGCATAGTTAAGACAACACACCCCATTCTGCTGTCATTGAAAAAACTGTCATTTTGTAGGTTAACAGTAATAAAGAGTTATTCAAGTGTTTACTAGATGGCTAAGCAATGGGACTTACTAATAGCTCTTCTTTTAGAAAGGGTTATCAGTCAACTTTACTTTTATGTTTTGTGTCTTTTATCTAAGGAGCACTTTTTAGGCCTCGTATTTGTGAAAAACATAGTGAGGTCCCATGCAGATTTCAGATTGCTAATCAACTCACATAATTTATCAATGAATGACAACCTATCACATCTGCTTAATGTATGGCATTCTTAAAATAAGCAGGGCTGCAATATTAACACAAAAGGGCTATTTCATTGCCAACAAAAGACTGTTGTACATAAGTTTTTAACAATGTGTTACTGATTCCCAAATGGTGTGTTAGTGATCGTAAAACTAGTCTATATAGTCATTCCAGTGAATGCTTAAAGCACAGCACTCTAACTGGGGATGGAAATTGTTGAGTATTATTTAGCAGTTCATCTTTGAAATCACAGAAAATTAATCACTGATTCAAAATAAATATAAACTGAAACTCAGTGGGTCAGTCCCTTGCACACATATGAAGGACTGAATCAGGTACTAAAGACTTCCAGAAACTGAAAGAGAAAATTCTTAGATCTTGGTCATGATGAACTAAGATGCAGATATATGTCAAATAAAATAGGGACATATTTAGATCTCCTCCTTTTTACCCTAGAGCCATCATGTTTGTTGCTTTTTTAAATCAAGTTTTAGCAACGTTTATACACACCATGAAGTGTTGCTACCAAGTATAACATTTTTTTTAAAAGTCAGTATTATCTGTGTTTGAACTGTTCACCATACATTCATGTCACATGCGGAGTACAATTTTCAAACCAAAATAGGACACCCACATCCTGTATTAGAATGTTTTTCTTACTAAATAATACGATTCCATGATTCCCTAGATATATGTATTGCTATATATTGAGACATACAGGGAACACCATAAATGCCAAAATAATAACTAGTTGCAAAGGCATAAGTTGAATGTTTTAAGGGTTACTACTGTATAATATAGAGAGACTTCTTGCCACACATAGTTCCACCAGATTGGCAGGGTAAAGTTGGCCTAAAATTTTTGAGATTTAAATTAAGCTCATGCTCCACATGTATCCCACTGACAAGACTCGGCAGCTGCTATCTGTCAGATTCTTAAGCAGCTGAAATTTCCAGAACAACTTCTATGTAAATACTGTAGTCGTCTCTCTCGGCAATGAGGTGTTAAGAACAACACATTTTAAACACGTCCTCACAATATAATTTCAAATTTATAAGATATTTTAAGGAAAAAACAGTCCATTTAGCAAATTCTTAATCACATAAATAGCTCTGATTTCATTGAGACTGCAATGGGATTACTCACATGAGTAAGGATTGTTCATGTGAATAAGGCTTGCAGGACCAGGCCTTAGTGAAGTGTTTAAAACTCATTTTTGTATGAGGACACGATGAAAACGTGCTGTCTTGACCACCAGCAGATGGATAATGAAGATACCTATGGACCATATTCTACCCTCTTTGACAACAGTAGGGGCCACAAAAGGCTGTGTAAACAAGAAGCAAGTCGATAGTCTAATATTGAAAATGCAGTGCTATGAATCAGGGCATCTTGGTTTTATTCCCAGCTTTGCAGCTGATTTTGTTTGTGAGCTTGGGTGAATCACCGAATTTCTCTGTTCCTGAGTTTCTCCGCATGTAAAATGGGGATAATGATGACATCACCCTTTCAGTGGTGTTCTGAGGCTGTATTCATTAACATTTATAAAGCACTGTGAAATTCTTGGACAGAAGATGCTATGAATGAACAAGTGTATCCAAGGCCAGAAAACTTTTAATGAACCATTCAACACAAATGTAATATTCATACCATCTACCCAGGAACATATGTAAAGTATTGGTACTTAGCATAAGTATTACTACACCTCATGTTGAGCTGAAGATGGAATAGCTTGTCTGGTTAAGAAGATACTGTAAACTAACTAGCTCACTGCTAGCCCTCAGCACCTGCCCTTCATAACTTTAGCGCTTCTTCAATTTTAGGGTTGGCTAATAAAAAGTAGTACAAAAGATTGTAAAACTGTGGAAATTAATGGAAATACAAACAGAAAAATATTAATCCAATATTAGAATTATCTTCAAAGTTTGACTCTGATTATTATTGACCTTAAAACTTACATTTGCAAGTTATATAAAGAAAAAACACATGAATTTTCCCAACTCTAATTGTTGTAACTTATCCATGCATTCCAGCACAAATTTTCAGTGCGCTCCAGAAATGTTTGTTCACTTGCTACAAACCATGTCACAAATCTTCAGTGCAGCAGCTAATATTTTACAATTGATCAAATAAACTGGGATATGTACTTTAAATATGTGACTTAATGAAAACAACTTAAAGATTTATGCTCCATTTAATGTACTTAACTAAAGTCTCATGGGATTGCCAAAGGAGATAAAAACTGCAGCATGGGTTAATGCTTAGTTATCTTTTGGTTAACTTATATAGCTTAGTAATCAAAGAACATGAAAGAAAAACCTTTGATAAAAATTAGCGTATTTTTAAATTCCACAAAAGGCAGTTGCCTTTTATAAACACTACAATGTAAACTTTTATACTTACAAACAAGAGCTTGTGGCTAAATTTCATTTGCAATTTATAGACAAGAAAGAGTGTTCTTAGTTGTTTGGCGTCCTATAAAAAGTCCAAATCAGTTTTGTGAGCAAGACGAAGAATGTGAAATGATAACAAGCACTGATATGACTACATAGTTCTCTCTCCCTCTAGTTTTATAAGAAAACAGCAAAAACAAATGAGATTCTATAATATAGAAAATGACACAATAAATAAGAGAAAAATAAATGAAATATTGGGGACATATTTATATATCTGTCCACTAAACCCAAAATCTGGCAAGTTGCAGACAACACTGTAAAACATTTGTTTGGTCAGGCCTTTGAGTGACCCTTACTAGTGCAACGATGTTGTTTACTTTTATTATTATATTACTTTGTGGGTGGTTATTTTTATTGATACAAGTGCTGTGAGGATGCCATTACATATTTGTAAATAAAAATACATTGATTTCAGACACAATAATGATAATAGTATAGGTGTGTATCAACTAGATCTAGCCTAACATCCAAGACAGACAGTAATCTCAGAGTCCCACCACTATCTTTTTACATTCAGTCTTCATTGTCTGGTATGCTGGAAGAAAGACAGGAGACACAGGATGTGGTTTAATTAGTCCGCAACTTTATTCCAAAATGTCTGGGCATGCTTGCAGATAAAATTTGTACAGTGCAGGTAATTCCATAATCATTTACAGATACCCAGGGGGCTGCTGGCAGCCCTCCCTTTTCCCCATCCAAATGCTTAGCCAACCTGTTGCTCGGACCTCACCCCCACCCCCTCTTGAATGAGGGTTAATGGGGGCTATAAATTGGAGGTTTGACTCCCTGCTGTACCAATCATAGGAGCTCTGACACCCACTCCATTTCCACTCCTTTAAAGGATACCTCCTTTAAATCATTTTCCAATCCATTTTCTCTGATCACCATAAACATTCCCTATGAAGCACCTGCACTGGACATCTGCCCCAAACATACATAATGAGTTGCAACATCAAAGCCTAATCCCCCTTTCATTTCCCCCCCACACACACACTTAGCCCCCAACCCACTGTGGGGAGGCAAAAAAAAAACCCACCTCACCTTCGCCAATCTGGTGGTAAGGGAAAATGTCTTTCCAGGCTTCCTCCGAGATAGGAGCAACTAGCATAATGCCCAGGGCAGATCATGACAAAACCTGGTATTTAAGCTACTTCCATGACTGGGAGGGTGAGTGCTGCTCAGCTTGGTCCAGGTGAAAACGAGGGCTTTTACTGCACAGATGTGGGCATAAATAATTCCCTTCTCGTCTGGTCACCTGGTGGGGGGTGGGGGGGAGGGGGGAAAGATAGGTCAGCATCCCCAAACTGACCTGGTATGGAGCTGCCTCCATGTAGGAGGTAACTCTAGTTCTCTAGCCCTTAATGGGGCAACTCTTCTTCTCCAACAAGCCAGACAAAGGGCTCCACTGCTTAATATGGGATGAGGTAATTGTTTCAGATTCAGAGCTACCAAGTTCACATGTCATTGAGCAAAATGATTGAAAGAGTTCTTTAAGCTGATCTGGTGTGAATGTCTCTTGGTGGAGTACCAGAGAACAGAGCAAATAATAAAATAAATTTTACTTGTCTCAAAGACCATTGAATGAGATGTCACTATACAAGAAGTAAGTGGGTACAAATGAAGATAGAGGGACAGACGTTAATTCTATACAGGCCTTTAGACAGATTTTGGTTTCCTCTCTTTCTGAAGTGTTACTATGACGTACAGGAAGGGCAGACCCTGCTGACGGGGACCTGTATAGATGGACACTGGTAGTCTTGGAAGGATTAGATTTTTATCATTAAGTGTCAGTAAATGTCAATTTCACTGTGCACACACAAACTGACAAAAGATATTTCCATCGATACTAGAAATATACAAGTATACAAAGAAAGAAAACTGATGCTTGAGAACTTAAAGTTTGATCTAAGGATATTTACTCTGTATATTTTGACAGGTGATATTGGCAATTTTTGATTTAATGGTAACAAAACTTTAACTTTTTGAATTTCAACATCTACTCTCATTAAATTATTATTATCTGACATCCCCTCCACAACTTCCTGCAACTGTGAAAATTTATATAAATAACAAATATTGATATTATCTGTCAAAATTATAAAAAATAAAAATTGAATTTTGCCAAGCCTAGATACTGGTGATAGAAAGGGACTCAAGATCAGAAAAAGAAGGGAAGTCTTAGTACATTTATTTCCTATCACCTTGCCCGCCTACCCACCCCATCCCATCCCATCCCTTATCTTTTTCTGCACCTGGATTCCTAGCCAGTTAAGAGTATATTATTCCATAGGTACATGGTGTCTAACCTCTCTTGGTATAGCTAGTTTGAGAGATCCTACAGTAACAACCTTCTGAAGATTTGTATGATTGCAGACCATATCACCACAAAAATATTTTCAGTTCACATTTATTATGAAACAAGATTCTGATCTTTGTGGTTCTAACAGAGTGGACTTTTGTGAGGGTGAAAGAAGCACATCTTTGTGGCTGTCCAGAGAGACTGGGAGAGCATGCTGAGGGGCTGGTATCTGTAACATTAGTCCTCCCTCTTGATGGCTAAATGTCAACAGGGATCGGTGTTACTGAAATTAATCCAAACACAATGATGGCATAAAGACATGCATTTATACCTCTATTGACTTTTCACGTTCTCTGGGTAATTGTTGTAACATTTTCTTAAAGGCCAAAGACCTTTTGATGATAAATATATCTCATTACATGGAATTTTATATGTAATCACCACATGAACCTCAGTGTAATTCAATGGGTGTATTTACCATATGTTAATCCTAGCATAACAAGACTTTAACCTATTTCACTTAATTACAGGCATATCATCAGATACGCTGTAAAAAGGGGGGTTTTCTCTTATGTTTCTGAAAAGCCCTTTAATTTTCTTAACCCTTTTGTGACTTACCTATCAGAAATTCGAACTTTCCCTGCCTCTGTCCAAGGTGAGGGCCAAGCCCAGGGATGCATGCTACTGTTATTTGTGCTATTGGTGTGGAGATAGTCACTGAGGGACAAGCTTTTTCCCTTGTTTGTGCTAGTTTCATGGTGCTATTTCATTTGACCTGTTTTGTGGCACTCTCTCCACTTGTATTTGTATCATGCTCATGCTTTGGCAGCCAAGGCTCTTTTGAACCAAGACCTAAGTCAAATGGCACCTTTAAAAGTTAGGTAGGTTTAAGGTATTATTTGTAAGATGTATTTTAATATAACTGAGTAATAAAACCCCGTAAAAGCTGTGTCCCTGACACAAAACTGTCATATTCATATTGCAGAAATCAACAATACATTAAGATCTTAATTATAAATTGTGATCAGGATACATGTAAACTGTAGTTTACATTCCACATAGAATGATAACCACAAAAATGTAGAAACAGATCCTCAGTTCATATAAATCAGTATAACTCCATTTAATTCAATGGGTTTATGCTGATTTACGCCAACTGAAGATCCAGCCATCCTCTCTCACTTAGGACTTTAGCTGAGACAAGTTTTTGCATGCTTCATGTCTGTGCCAAACGCCAACTAGTTTTAAAGACAAAGTTGTTGATTTCTGTAGAACAATAACACATAATGTACAGTGCTTTCACGAGGCCAAAAAGGATATTCAAGGAACAACAGATACTGTATATCCCAAGAAACTAAAAGGCTTAATTATACACAATGTAGGCATGTTATCTATCTCTTTCAAATAACATACCTTACATTTTGAGTTTCCTGGATTTTCTAAACATAGAAAAATGACCATGAAGGAACACCTCTGATTTGCTATTCTTCTAAGTGTAATGCACAAATTAAGTTGGGAATTATAGCTTGTACCATGCTTTCTAAGAGAAAAATGGCTGTTTAAATCATTACCTAGTGAGTGGATAAAATGAACATAGGATGCTACTGACTAGAGTGGACACTGCCTTTATCTACCTCATTCCAGTGAATTAGATGACCATAAAATTCTACAATTTTACAGCTGATAAGAATCACCACATAAACGGTGACTGGTATCACAGCCTTTGATCAATGGCATGAATTCACTACACTATTTGAAATTTAGAGACTAACTTGACTATACTTTGGATGTACACAATAAAGTATAAAGAAAGCCAAAGTGACAATGTAGAATATGATCCAAGTGTTGCTTTGTTCTAGACACATATCATCACAAAAAACTTGTACATGGAAACCAGTAAGAGCCAATTGCTCCCATGAGGAGCTCAGGGAAGGGATTGTGACTCAGGAATAACCCGGCCCTTATGTGTGTGCAGGGATCTCGATGTTGTATTACCGACCACTAGCATTCAAAAATCATAAAATTTGCATAAAATGAGATTTTTAAAATAATAAATTTTGGGTTCTTTTTCTTTGCCTTCTGGTTTTTGAGCCTGCAGCATGCTTTCACTTCACACTTTCAGGCTTTTCTTCACAATTATTAGAGCTAGAAATGGTCTTTTCTCAAACAAAACAAAGCAAAAAATGCTGAGTTCCTCACCAAATGACATGCCTTTGAGAGCCGGGGTTTTAAGAAGAGCACCAAAACATTCGGATACAATAAAATTGTCAAAATTGGAACCACTGGGGGGGGGGGTCATAGAATCATAGGGTTTCGAAGGGACTACAACGGTCATCTAGTCTAAACCCCTACCAAGTTGCAGGATTTGTTGTGGCTAAACCATCCAAGACAGATGGCTATCCAGCCTCCTTTTAAAAACCTTCAGTGAAGAAGGTTCCACAATCTCCCTAGGCAGTCTGTTCCATTGTCCTACTGTTCTTACAGTTAGGAAGTTTTTATCTGAGATTTAATCAAAATCTGCTATGCTATAGTTTGAACCCACTGCCTCTTGTCCTGTCCTCTCTGGAAAAAAAGAACAACTTTTCTCCATCTTTTTTATGACAACCTTTCAAGTATCTGAAGACCACTATCATATCCCCCCTTAATCTCCTCTTTTCCAAACTAAACATATCCAGTTCCTTCAGCCTTTGCTCATATGGCTTCCATTCCATTCTTTTGATCATCTTTGTTGCTTGCCTCTGGATCCTTTCCAGTTTCTCTACAGCCTTTCTATACATTGGTGACCAAAACTGGACACAGTACTCCAGCTGAGGCCTAATCAGCTCAGAGTAGAGTGGTACTATCACCTCCCGTGACTTGCATGCTATTCCTCTGTTAATGCAACTTAAAATTGAATTAGCTTTTTTTGCAACAGCATCGCATTGCTGACTCATATTGAGGCTGTGATCCACAACAACTTCCAGATCCTTAGCATGCTGCTGCCAAGCCACTTTCCCCCCATTCTGTATTTGTGCATTTGGTTTTTCTTCCCTAAGTGTAGCACATTTGTCTTTGTTGAATTTCATTATGTTGTCTGTAGCCCAATTCTCCAATTTATCAAGATCCCTCTGAATTTTAGCTCTATCCTCCAAAGTATTGGCACCCTCCCCCACAGTTTTGTGTCATCTGCAAATTTGATCAGTATGCTCTCTATCCCTACATCCAGATCATTAATAAAGATGTTAAACAACACCAGACCCAGAACAGATCCCTGTGGAGTCCCTCTTGAGACCTCCCTCCAATCCGACATCATTCCAGTAATAGCTGATTCACTGTTTTCCGTAGGTGTGGTTGGACTGTTTCATGGTATACAGTAGGATGAGGCCTATTCTCTGCTCCCACCCTGCTTCTCCCTAGCGCCTTTTGGATGTATCCCAGAACCAGTCCCTGCACTCCTCAGATGTGCACTCACAGAAAGCCCTGTCCCTCTTCATTTCCCACAGATAAACTGGCAAGTCATTTTACTAGCAGAATTCTTCATGAGGACAATGAGTTTTAAATGCACATTGAAGAATACACACAGAAATGAATTTTGAATTCATAAGCATAATAACCACTGCAAACCTGTCTAAAGTCAAAAAAGAGAAAAACATACAAAGTGGCTTATGTCCAAACAAAACAAACCAATGCATCTTGAAATTTGAATACTCCTAGTAAACTGCACATAAATAAATTACAGACCAAGAGCAAAATCCTTGCACTATTAGAGTCAATAGCAACACTCCCACTGATTTGGATGGGGCCAGGATTTCACCCCAAGATTTTCAAAATTAGCTTTATTGAAGAGAGGGATTGCTGATCTCCTTTGTAAAGTGCCTTGAGACTGACAGATGAAAGCCACTATGTAAGAGCTAGGTATTATTAAGAAAAAATGTGATTAAGTCCATTCATAGGGAGGAAAGAATAATAATTCTGACATCACAATCCTTGCATTATATTTTGAGAGCAAACTGATAAGAAAGGGGAGGCTGGACTGTTAAAAGCTTAACCCAAAAATATTTAAAAGGAAAATAAGGTAAATAAGTTACTCCATTCATGGTTTATCAGTGTTTTGTGGTGTGTGTGTATATTTATATATATATAAATATAAAGGATCTTTCCTTATCTCCCCAGCCTCTTCCTCACTAACAGCATGGTTGCAGCCTTCCTTGGAACGACTTTTAACTTCCACTTTTTTGTTAGGACACTAAATTAGCAACATTAAACTAGCCTTTAATTTAGGATTCCATTTCAGACAAAGTGAAAGTTAAAAGCCAGCAGGTTACAACCGGAGCATTACAGAAAGTGGGCTCTACACTGATTCAGTGGGTGGAAGCTATTAACATGTCTGCAACACTTAGCTTTATACACAACCACCCTGCTTTTAACTTCAGCCTTGGTCACTAAGGTCAGGGAGCAGAGCTGACTAACAGTGTCACTTCTCTACCATCTTACATTGTCCATCCCTGCAGCGGCATGATGGACAGGAGCTGTAGCAGTAGTATAGCAACCAGCACTGGGTAGAGAAGAGCTAATTGAGACTTTATTAAATGTTGCATGATAGGGAAATGAGTGTCATACCTCCACAGCTATAAAGCTACTGAAAAGAAAGCCACTTAGCCGCTCATGAAACACGGTTAACACAATAATGAATGGGACAAGGTGCCTTATTGTCAAACAGGTGGTGGACTTTCATTTTGCATGAAGGAACCTGAGTGCCCAAATTGCTCTAACCAAGTGTAAAGAAACTCAGAAACATAGTTCCCAGCCCATTATTTCAAGTTTAAAATAAAAAGCAATATATCTGATGAGATGATTTTACAGAAACTGAATCTTCAGAAGTTTCAGCTCATAAATGCACGCTCAAGACTGCAATATGCAGTAAGGCATTAAAATAGAGGTATAAGCCAGTGAAGCCTGAAGCATTCATTCAATCATATCATTTTCTAATATAAAATAACAGAGCGGTTTTTTAGAAGTTATTTTATACCTTCCCTTCAATGTAATTAAATTTATACGTGTCATTCAAAGGAGAAAGGAATCACACCAGAGAGTATTTCTCAGGGCCAACCCACTGATCTACTAGCAGAGAAACATGAAGAGGATCCAGATTCAAGCCCGGAGCCTGCTCCTGGAATTGCAGTGTATCAGGCTGTTGTGGCAATGGTATGTTAGAGAGAGTCCTCTAGACAGTTAAAGGAACAGGATGAAATAAGCTAGAGAGAGATTCCAGCCTTCCTTGTTTAAGGGGACTGTTGTCCCCTTACTAAAACTCAATGGGTGTGTTTTGGTTGGCTAGCTCCCAGTACCAAAAGAAAGAGGAAGGGTTGATGGGAAATCAGGACCCCGAGACTGACAGTCCCCAGGAACAATGGGGAGAGGCCAATGCTCTAGGTCAGCCTGATTGACAGGGAGGGGCAGACTAATAAGGGAGTCAAGAGGCCGGGGGGTTCTGGTCCTCTGTGTGAGCTGGAATTGCCTGTGTCAGACAGAGTGGGGCCGAGCTAAGGAGAAAGCAGGGGCCCAAGCTGAGCTGGGGAGCAGAGCTGTGCCAGCCAAAGGGGCCAGAAAAGCAGCCCAGGAAGTAGGTCAGTGCTGGGAGCAGAGTCACAGAAGCAGCCCGGAGAGCAGACCTGTCCTGGGAGGAGAGTTGTAGCAGCCAGAGGGGCCAGAGAAGCAGCCCAGGGAGCTGTAGGCAGAACAGCAGCAGCAGCCGCCGTGCTGAGGCAGAGTGGAGCTGGAGCTGAGGCAGAGTGGTGGAGGTGGAGCTGGAGCTGGAGCATTCCAGAGCCGAGTGCGGTGAGCAGCTGGGGAGAATGAGGGGGACTCTGGGCAGGGAGTCCAGCGCAGGGAGACGCCCCCAGCCAAGACGCCTGGCAGGCCAGACTTGGAGGGGGATCATAACCCTGATGGAGTGGGGGCGACACTGGGAAGAAGGGTCCTGCCACCTAAAGCCTGAGGGCGTGTGGCCACCGCCAGAGCAAATGTCCGACCCGTTTAATAAATTGTTTTTGCTTTGAACTGTATGTAATGATCAGTGGGTCAGGGAAGTATCCAGTGCAGAGAGAGCACCCCAGAGTGGGGACACCCTAGCCCCTGCCCTAAGTGACCACAACAAGGTTGGGGGGTCAAGCCCCCCAGGAATCCTGGGCCCAGCCTTGTTGGGGTTACAAGGACTCTGCCACACAGGAGAGTGGAAGGGGAGCCCTTGAGGTCAGGCAGGCCTCTGGGTAAAGGAAGTGTGAGCGAGGACTCAGATCCTTTCACTAGCCCATTTCACCAGGGTAGTGTATAAACCAGGGAATTTCCCCACACTAGCAGGACCATTCCCCCGCTTACACTTGAATGAAGAGAGTCACTACAATGCAACAAAGCAGGATGGGAGAGAGAATAATTAATGACTCAGTTCTGCAAGATACTGAAAGCACTGTATGAGGTTCTCAGAACTCTCAATTCCCATTATCTTTCGAAGAGCCCAGCACCGTAAGGGACAATTCTCTGAATGGGGATCTTCTATGAGCCCATTTTGGAACATAGACACCACAGATTAAACGACTGATAGCTGGACAAATTCAGACTAGAAATAAGGCATACATTTTTAACAGTGAGAGTAATTAACCATTAGAACAACTTACCAAGAGTGGCGCTGGATTATCCATCACTGACAATTTTTAAATCAAAATTGGTTTTTTTTCTAAAAGATATGTGCTTGGAATTATTTTGGAGTAAATTCTATGGCTGTGTTATACAGGAGGTCAGATTAGATGATCACAATGGTCCCATCTGACCTTGGAATCTATGAAAAAAGAACAAAACAAAGATTGATACAAATGTTCAATATTATCTGTAACTTCTCAGAGACATTGTTTAATCTGATCGCTTTTACAGAGATTGCAAAATCATTCCACACGTGTAATTATTTCACCAAGCTCAGTAGTAAATTTTCCAGTTTAAGTATTTTGGGCCAGATTCTAGCCCCAGTCATGGCATATGCACTACTCAATAAGTTATTCTAAACAGGCAGCCAAAGATTCTCTAGGCACATGGGAAAACCTAGTGGTATCCACCATGACTTCCCAGCCTCTAAGTATAGGTGGTATATTGAGGCATACCAATAGCATGTCAGTGAGAGCGGGCATGACTGGCATGTGTTGTGCCTGAGTGATGTCCTGCCAGTGTAACAGCCCCTAAGGGACTGATACAAATAAGAACAGTTTATAGCAGCCCTTGAGACTACTTTAAATTTTGCTGGAGCCAAATCAGACCCCAGCATCCCCTGGGCTTGGAAGAGTGCAAAAGTGGCTTAACCTCCCACCTCCTCAGTTGCATTGAGCGCTGATGAAGCTGAGGAGCTAGTGCTTTCTATGTAAACCTGAGTGTAGTGGGATGGCTGCCCCACTCCAGGAGAGCAGGGGTTAAAAGCAGCCCTTGGAGAGGGCTGTGGCTGAGACCCAATTAGAAAAGGGATTAAAAGCAGCTGAGGGATGCTGGCTGGGTAGCTGGCCCCAGGTGTGGCTAACTCAATCAGCGCACAGCTGGCCCTGATAAAAGGGCTGTGAGCCAGGAGACATTGAATCTCTCTAGCTTTGGAGTGAGAAGGATCTAGCTATCTGGGAGCACAGGGTACCTCAAGCAGAGCTGTGGAAGGGCAGGTAGAGGTGGGAAACTCTGTCCTAGTGAGTCCCCAGGCTGAGGCCTTGCTGAAGGCCAAAGGAGGTATTGGGGCTGCAGGAAGACAGTTGGGCCAAGAAAGGCAGTAGGTCCAACCCCCTTGCCAGTGATGAGTGGCCATTATAGACTGCAGTTTGCCCCAGTGAGCGGGGCCTAGATGATGACTGGCATTAGCCACTGAGGCAAGGTGGGTATAGAGGGTTGGGGGTTCCCCTGGGAGGGGAGACCCAGAGTGTGGGGGTGCTGTTGTGGGCAGAACCCCAAGGTAAAGGGCACTGGGGTCTCGGAGGGATATGGGGGCCTGAGGCAGAAGAAACACTGGCCAGCAGGAAGCGCTCCAAGTGCTGGAATTGAGCTAATTCCCGGATGACTAGCAGGAGGCGCTGTGCTGGTGAGTCCATGCCATGCTACACTTAGAAAAACAAATAGTTGTGCATTAACATTTAGGTTTTACCATAGTAAATCATTTGAAAAAACAGTTTAACAGATTTATATCTAATTTTTGCATTAAAAATTCATCCACAGTATTAAAAATAAAGTTAGATAAGTAAATAAATCTAAATGATTCCATAATGTCCCATCTATATGGAGACACTTTCTATTGATTTGGAAAAAGTAATCTGTTTGAGTATTTATATGGTCCCAATTACCATAGTATCTAAGCACCTCACAATCTTTAACATTTATCCTAACAACACCATGTGAGTTAGGGGGGTACTATTATCCTTGTATGATAGTCTCTCTGGGCCTCAGTTCCCTGTCTAAGTGACTTGCCCAAGAGGACACTGAAAGGTTGTGGCAGAACAGATAAATGAACCTAGGTCACTAGCTGCCATATTTATTAGTGGACTACACTTCCTCTCTAACATGACAGTATGGTGTCCTGAACCTCCCCTTGTGGGAATACCTCTTTGCCCATGGTCCCCACCTTGCTCTTCCCAGCTGCTCACCACTCTTGGCTCCAGTATTACTTGTGGTGTGACGGGCCTTCCGTTATCCTAGTTCTGGTCCTGTGGCTTCCTGCTGTAGCTCAGCCCTGGCTCACTGTCTGAGCAACTGGTCGCTGCTGCTCTGGCTCTGTGCTGCTGCTCTGCCTCCAGCTCCGGGCTGCTTTTCTGTCGCTAGCTACACTCTGCCTCTGAGCTGCTTTTCTGGCCCCTCTGGTTCTGGCCTGTTGCTCTTTCCCTAGCTCAGCTGTGGCCTGCAGCGCTGTCCTTGACTCTGCTCTATTCTGCCCCTGGCAGCCCCAGCTCTCACAGAGGACAGGCCTGCTGGGCTCTTGACTCCCTCATTGGCCTATCTGCCCTGTCAATCTGCCTGACTTGGAGAGCTGGCTTCTTGCCATTGGCTATAGGGGACTGTCAGTCTCAGGATCTTCAGTCCTTCCTCTTTCTCCTGGTGGTGAGAGGGCCAACCAAAAATAAATAAATAACCCCTCTGAGTTTCAGTAAGGAGCCAACAGCCCCTTTCATTCAGAAACTCAGAACTGGGGGGCGGGGGGGGGGGGGTGATTAAGGCAAGTTGCTGAAGTTGTAAACCCCTTCAGAGAGGTAATACCCCTGGCGATAGCTTGCATATACTGGTTCAAGATGGGTTTTCCAGAGACTAGGAAACAAGGAAAGGGATTTTGGTATAAAAGCGTGAGCTTGAACTGACTTGTGATCTTCCTTTTTATTCAACCTTGGGGTCTAAGGGGACTCCAAGCTTTGCTGAGGGGTTTAAAGACTGACACCCACCAGAGCCCTATGCTGGAGTTGGGGGTGATGTCTGATAAGCTTTTTGTAAGCATGTAGGAAACTGTATTGTTTTTGTGTGTGTTCTCTGTGATGCTTTTGCCTTAAGAATAACCGGACTGCTGACAGAGCTGCATGGTCACTTGTAATGGCTGGGATACACTGTTCATAGACCTGGGAGAGAGAGCACCGCACAAGGGCTGGTCGTTACGCAGACTGGCTTGCTGGGAATATCACAGTGTAAGGCAGGGGGCTGTGCAGCCGTAAAACTCCCCAGTTAGAAGGGAGTGGGATAAGAGTCCATAGCAAGACACAAGCAATAACAGGAGTCCTGAGAGCTGACTGGGCACTCCTGGAGTGGACTACAGTGGGGGCGATACGGGTGCAGTTACCCTGAAACTGAGATACCAAGTTTAGTATCTTGGCCGTTTTATAGCATTTTCAGTCTGCAGTCAAATGCACACCTGCAACTCCTCTTATACAGATAAATAGACAGTATTAGGGTCTGAAAATTAGGGACCATAATTAGGGCTAAGATTTTGTCACACATTTTTAGTAAGTCACGGACAAGTCACAGGCAAGAAATAAAAATTCATGGAAGTCTGTGACCTGTCCGTGACTTTTACTAAAAATAGGCATGATAAAATGGGGAGCTGTGGGGTCCCCACACCAGAGGGCCCCATCTCAGAGCTGTAGGGTCCCCCCACCACCCATGGCTCTGAGCTCGGGGCACCCCAACTGCCTGTGGTGGCTTGTAGCTCCAGGGTCTCCCTGCCACCCACAGCAGCTGGGAGCTCCTGGGGGCCCCGTACCTGTGGTGGTGGAGAGCTCCAGGGCACTCCTGTCCCCTACAGCAGCTGGGAGCTGCAGGGCACCCCCGCTATGGCTGGGAGCTTGGGGGCCCCCGCAGTTCCCAGCCACCATGGGCTGTGGGTGGACCATCCCAGGCGCTGTGGGCTTAAGTCATGAAGGTTTCTGGAAGTCACGGATTCCGTGACTTCCATGACCTCTGAGACAAAATCATAGCCCTAATCATAATAGAAATGAAAACATAATATGAGCCATGGTGGTGCATCTGAGCCAGCATTATTAACTTACTGCCCCTGCAAAAATGGCCTATTGGACTAGTAGGAGTAGAACTTCAGAGTGAACACAATATAAAATGAGTCTCCTATCAATACCCATCAAACGGCTTCCATTTTATAGTAAGTGTTGATTTTCACTCTCTGTAAATGCTGTTTATAAGGATCGGAGAGCAAAAAGACCTTCAATGTCATATTTTTTTCCAAAATGATGACGCTATTTGGTGAAACATTTGAGCAGTGTTAATATTATTTTGAAAAGAATTATTTTGTGCCAACTGACTCAGAGTGTAAAAGAAGTATATTTTTCTAACTATAAGGATTTTGTAGTATGGAAAAGAAAATCAAGACCCACTGCCATACAGCTAGAGTATAAGTTAATCATCAATGAAATATAGGTTCTATCTATCTATCTATCTATCTATCTAGGGAAATATACTTACATTTTAATGGTTACCCAGCCATCCACCTAAGGTAGCAGTCTTCTAAGGTGCTCATGGGGTAGCTCTCCATAAAATAAATAATAGTATGGCATGGGCGGCAGCAGCAATTCAGATTTGTCTACCCCACCAATGTTCCTCTACAGCCTCTGAAATAGGGGGTGGGAGAGGGGAGGACTATGTCTGGTCCAGCAAGGAAAAGAAAATCTTGGCCCCTTTTAAGGAGTACATCCCCATCCCTTCCTTGTGGCCATTCATCCCCCTCATGGTCTTGAGGAGGAGTGCCTCCACTCTGATTGGTGGGAAACAAGTGGTAGCAAAGCCTATTGGCTCCTGCACACTTCATGGGTGGGTTTATAAGCCCTTTCCATGCTCTGGATGACATTTGGCATGGGAAGAAAAGCTCCCTCCTTCCCACACTGGGATTAGAATAGGGCTGGCTGTTTCAGGCCTTTTGGGACTAGGAAGGAATTATTTCTTATTATCTAATTCAGACAGCCTAGGCAGAGTAGTGTGTTTTGCCTGTCTCTCTCAGGGACCCAGTGGGTAGGTTAAGTTGTAACATTCATTTTTGCTGCAACTTGGCAGGAGCACAATGCAGATAATCTTTCAATAGGGGCTCTAGTTCCTGATATCCCAGAACTGGAAATGAATTAGTAGAGAAGCCATCTCCTAAAACAGGCAGAGCAATGGAGTTGGGGCTCCTAAAGTCTAGTACAGCAAGCAGACAATCCCTCTTCCCCAGCTCCCTTAACCCTCAGATGAGGGAGGATAATGGGGTTTGAGCAATGGTGCTAGGACCAGGCTAAAGGAGTGTGGAGCTGATGGCAGCCCTCTGCCAGGTGGAATGGATTACAAAGGAAGGATGACATGCCCTGGATGGGTTATTGTTGGATACTTCCCAGAAGTGTTACTTAACAGAGTTGCAGCCTAGTTAAGTCTGGCTCTTAGAAGCTAAAATGATTATTTCTGGGTGTTTTTGTGGTGGTGGTGGTTGTTTTCCTTATCCGGTAACTCAAATGGCTTGTTTGCAGTATGAATAGATAGCAGCACTCCATTGAAGGAACTAAGGCCAAAATGTCTGTATGTCTGTATTTAGGCCCAGAAATACATATTTATGTACCTAAAGAGAAGTGGCAATGGGGTTGTCTCAGCATCTCTGAAAAATCAGGCCACATCTATTTAGGTGCCTAGATTTGTATTGAGCAGCCTAATTGTAGGCCCCCAGGTTAAAAAATATTGGCCTTCTTTACAAGGAAAATATGTAAGAAAATAGAAAATGAGTCTGTAGAAGATTGTCACCTCTTGAGTGCCCCCTTGATGTCTGGGTGCAGTGCTGCCATTCTCTTTGGCTCTCATGAGCCGGGAGGAGGAGGTCATAGATGAAGAGGAGGAAGCTGTGGAGCCCGTTGCTGCATGCACTCAGGACCCCTTCTCCACTCCAGAGGTGTCTAGCCGGTGTGAGCGGCCACTGTCTGCTGAGGCAGAGGCAGAAGAGCAGAGCTCTGGTAAGTTGCTTTGCTTTGACAATGCATAAAGCAGGTTGAGGGCACAGAAAAGTACAAAGGTGGCTGATTTGTGTGCTGGGGGCCCTCTCTTCATGCTAGCCCTTTTCAGAATGGGTGTATGCAATAAACCCTATAACCCGGCATTCCCTCACCATTGCTGGGTTCTTGTGCACCATGGTGCATGACTTTTGTCACCAAGACAGTGATATCTTACCAGTGGTGTATTGCAACGTACACTGATTCCTGTATGTCTGTTTCACCGTAATGTGTTGCTTTTGTCTCCCCAGACATGACTGTGGAAGATCCACCCCCCAATGTAGCAGAGCGGCCATGATGCACTAAGGCAGACATGTTTCGTGAGGTGATTCTTCACTCCCAAGCAGAGAAAGATGATAAAAATAAATGGAGAGAAAAGTGGAAAAGGAGAGAACCGAGACCAAAAAGAGAACAGTGCTTTCCATCGGGAAGCCACAGAGATGCTAACCAACATTTTGGAGTGTCAGATAGATATGTTGCATTCTCGCTTTACACTGCAGAGTGACCTGATTCCGGCCCGCCCCCCCATTGCAGCAAGTGCAGAATTCTTTCCCATGCACTCCGCAAACTCCCACTGCACATTCTTATGGGCTCGCTGCACATTTTTCCATTCCCCCACACTGCACACACCCCGACAGCTTGTTAAACAACAGCTGGAGTTATACACAGCTGTTAGGTGTACAGGTCCCCTACCCCCTACCCTGTTCACCCCATCACTGAGGATGGCTATATGTGGTGTTTTCTCTTATTAAATAAAAGCACATTTTTTTCAAAAAGAAGCAAGCTTTATTTGTGTGTTCACATTTCTTTACATGTCATAGAATATCAGGGTTGGAAGGGACCTCAAGAGGTCATCTAGTCCAACCCCCTGCTCAAAGCAGGACCAATCCCCAACTAAATCATCCCAGCCAGGCTTTGTCAAGTCTGACCTTAAAAACCTCTAAGGAAGGAGATTCCAGCACCTCCCTAGGTAACCCATTCCAGTGCTTCACCACCCTCCTAGTGAAAATTTTTTTCCTAATATCCAACCTAAACCTCCCCCCTCCATCACAGCTACAAGTCAACTAGCACTTCATCTTAGCTGAAATTACAGACAGAACTGCCATGTAGCACAGCACATGCTGTTAGCCTTTCCTTTCCCAAGCACAGCAGCAAAGTGAAAATGAAAATCATTAAAAACTTTTCCCTCAATGCATCCTGGATTCTTACTGCCCCACATTGTGCCCCTCTAATAGCCCTGGTATCTGGCTGCTGGAACTCAGCAGCCAGGCAGTCGGCCTTCACGCTCCACATAGGAGTAAACCTTTCGCCCTTCCCCTCACAAATGTTATGTAAAGTACAGCACACCGCAATAACCATGGGAATATTTTCTCATTCATTTCCAGTCTACTGTACAAACATCTAAAGCATGCTTTCAAACTGCCAAATGCACATTCGACAGCCATTCTGCACCTACTCAGCCTGTTGTTGAAACGTTCTTTACTGACATCTAGGTTTCCAGTGTATGGCTTCATGAGCCATGGCATTAATGGGTAAGCTGGGTCTCCCAGGATCACAATGGGCATTTCCACTTCCCCGACAGTGATCCGCTGGTCTGGAAAGTCCCCGCTTGCAGCTTTCTGTATAGGCCAGTGTTTCTAAAGATACATGCGTCATGCACCCTTCCAGACCATCCAGCATTAATATCAGTGAAATGCCCACAGTGATCCACTAGCACCTGCAAAACCATGGAGAAATACCCCTTATGATTAATGTACTCTGTGCCAAGGTGGGCCGGGAAAACAATAGGGATGTGCGTTCCATCTATCACTCCACCACAGTTAGGGAAGCCCATTTCTGCAAAGCCATCCAAAATGTCACGCACATTACCAAGAGTCATGGTCTTGCACAGTAGGATGTGATTAATGACCTTGCACACTTGAGTTACAACAGCACCAACAGTCAATCTCCCCACTCCAAACTAGTTCGCAACCAACCGGTAGCTGTCTGGAGTTGTCCACTTCCACAAAGCGATTGCCACATGCTTCTCTAGAGTGAGTGCAGCTCTCCGTCTGATGTTCTTGCAACACAGGGCTGGGGAAAGCTCAGCGCACAGTTCCATGAAGGTGGCTTTCCACATGCGAAAGTTTTGAAGCCACTGCACATCCCAGACATGCATAACAATACGATCCCACCACTCTGAGCTACTTTTCCTAGCCCAAAAATGCCGTTCCACAGTGCTCAGCTTCTCAATTAATGCCAAAAGCATTGAAATATTACTGCTTTCCATTTCAGGTAGTTCATCAGGCATCTCTGACTGCCATTCTCTTTGCAAGTTTAAGAACACCTGCACTGCCACATGCGATGTGTTAGTGACAGCTATCAGAGCAGTGGACAGCAGTGCAGGATCCATTCCTGCTTGTAGGTATGGTGCGGGAAACAGCCAGACAGCAAGAGGTGTTAAGAAATGCCGCAAAAGAAACAAGGAAGTAAAGGGGCTTCCAGGACATGAAGCCATGCATCACAGGGCACTGATCAGGGACCCATAATGCCCTCCACTCACCCCCCTCACCCCCATTCCCACATGACCTGTCATCAAAATGGAGAGAACTGCACTGTGGAATAGCTGCCCTCTGTGTGCTGCTCTCATCAGCAATGGAAGTGCTGCAAATGTAAACACTATCTGACACCTGTGGAAGAAAGTGAGTACACAAACCAGTGCTTTTCTTTCACTGGTTCCCTATCACCGGTGAAACTGACAACGCAAAAACTCTGCAAGTGTAGACATAGCCTTAATTGGCATTATAGAGACAACTCCCATGATTGGAGTAACAGCATTGATGGATATAGCTTCTTCTGGATCTAGAGGTATGAGAAAAAAGGAGGCGGCATTGCACTCCGTCACGACTGTATACACTTGCTCCGAGGTTCAAGAGGAAGTGAGCAGCAGATCTACTGAGAGTCTCTGGGCGAGGATAAAACGGGGGGGGGGAAATAGTAGAGATGTTATGGTGGGGGTCTATTATAGACCACCAAATCAAGAAGAAGTGGATGAGGCATTCTACAAGCAGGTAACAAGATTAACTAACACACATGACCTAGTATTAACTTCTCTGATATATGTTGGAAGACTACTGCAGCAAAACATAATATGTCCTGCAAGTTCTTAGCATGTGTAGGGGATAACTTTCTGATTCAGAAAGTGGAGGAAACAACTAAGGGGTCATCCATTTTGGATCCGGTGTTGACCAACAGGGATGAATTAGTTGCAAATGCAAAGGTGGTCAGGAACTTGGGAGGAAGTGATCATAATCAAGAATTCAAGATCCTAAGGAAAGGAGGACATGAGAACAGGAAAACAAGGACAATGGACTTTAGAAAGGCAGATTTCAACCAACTCAGAGAAATAGTAGGCACGGTACCGTGGAAAGACCAATTAGGAAGAAAAGCAGTCAAATGGAGCTAGCAGTTCCTAAAAGATGTAATACTAGAGGCTCAGCATCAAGCTATTCTGATGCAGAGGAAAGATAAGAATAGCCACAGGAGGCCAATGTGGCTGCAGAAGGAGCTTTTTAACTATCTAAAACCCAAAAGGGATACATACAGGAAATTGAAAGAGGGGCATGTCACCCCACCAAGGAAGTATAAATGAGAATACCATGAGCATGTAGGGACAAAAATCAGAAAAGTCAAGGCAAAGAATGAGTTAAAGCTGGCAAGAAATGTTAGAGACAACAAGAAGGGGTTTTACAAATGTGTCAGACAAAAAAGAAAGATCAGGGATGGTGTGTGTCCGCTGCTCAATGGAGAAGGTGAGCTGGTAACGAAAGATGATAGGAAGACAGAGCTGTCCATGCCTACTTTGCTTCAGTCTTCTCTCAAAAAATAACATGTGACCAGAAACTAGGGAAGTTACCATAGACAATAAAGGGGAAGGGATACAGTTCAGGATAAGGAAAGAGCATGTCAGATCTTCTGACTATTTGAATGAATTCAAGTCAGCGGGGCCTGATACTACTCACCCCAGGGTGCTGAAGGAATTAGTGGAAGAAATCTCAGAGCCAGTGGCAATAATATTTTCAAACTCATGGATGACAGGAGAGGTCCTGGAAGACTGGAGAAGGGCTAATGTAATGCCCATCTTTAAAAAGGGGGAGAAAGGAGGCACTGGGGAACTACAGACCAGACATCAAAAAATGGGAAGCTACTAGAGCAATGTATAAAACATTCTATTTGAGAATACCTGCAGGATGAAGGGGTAATCACTAGCAGACAGCATGGATTTACTAAGAACAAATCACATCAAACTAGCTTGATTTCCTTCCTTGACAGGGTAACTGGTTTGGTGGATAGGGGGAATGCAGTGGATATAATATATCTGAACTTTAGCAAGGCTTTTAACACAGTCCCACATGACATTCTGATAAGTAAACTAGGGAAATGTGGGCTTAGCAGAACGACCATTAAGTGGTAATGGTAGTTGGTTAAACAGCCCCAAACAAAGGAATGGAATGATATCAAATTAGAAGGAGGTCTCAAGTGGGGTTCCACAGGGATCTGGTCTGGAGTTATTTAACATCTTTATTAATTACCTGGATGTAGGAATAGAGAGCATACTGATCGAATTTGCAGATGACACAAAGCTGCGGGGGGGGGGGGGGTTGCAAACACTTTGGAGGATAGAGCTAAAATTCAAAGGGATCCTGATAAATTGGAGAACTGGGCAATAGACAACAAAATGAAATTCAACAAAGACAGATGTAAGGTGCTACACTTAGGGAGGAAAAACCAAATGCACAAATACAGAATGGGGGATAAAGGGCTTGGCAGCAGCACTGCCAAAAACACCCAAGTTATGCTCTAAGTTCCTGATCCAAATCCATTGAAGTCCATAGAAAGATTCCAATTGGTTTCAATGGACGTTGGATCAGGCCCATAGAACCTTTATCTGGATCTCCCAGGTCACCTTATTTTCATCTGTCTATTTAGATTTTGAATTTTTGTGGCACAGAAGGTTTCCTTTTCTATATTTTGCACAGAGCCAAGCAATTGCTGGCACTTAATAAATAGTACCTTTAAGAGGCTAAGAGAGATTGGAGATGGAAAAGAGCCATTAGATCAAATATTGTCTTCTCTTACTAACACAGGATTGCTTCCTACAGCACATTTATATGTATTTTGTCTAATCTAGTTTTGAGTGGCCCAAATAGTAGAGTTGCTACCACTTTTCTTAGGAGACTCTTCCAAAAGCTCCTAGATCTGATTGTCAGGAAGATTTTTCCTGATATTCACTTTAAATTATTCTTTTCTCAATTTCCCCCTCCCCGTCAGGCCCCCTTACAGTATCCTCCCATGTTGGCATTCATACTGTACCTATCAAATTCAAGTAGTGGCAGATCAACTCATCCTTCATCATTGCTCAGCCTAGATATATAATGTTTTACATCATTCCTCATAAATTAATCCTCCCAGGCTCCTAAACATTTTTATTGATCTTCCTTTCCCCATCCCCACCCCCAGTTATAATTTCTCTGTATAGTCCAAATTCCATTGGCCCATTTGCATGCTATTTACATTTTAATTGTTGTCTAATTTGCTGTCCACTATCACTCCTATTACTTTCTCAGCATCACTACTTTCCAGTTTTCACTCTCCCATTAAGTCTGTGTTCTGATTCATATTCACACACATGTAATAACTAGAGTTTTTCCAAGATGCAATCTTTTTATCCGTTTCTGCTTCCTAACCTCATTAGAACCTTTTGTATCATGTCTCTTTTCTCATTGCAACTCCCATCCCATTTACCATCAGCAAATGGTTTTATTAGGCTGGTTGCTCCCTCTTCCAATCATGAATGAAATTATGGAAGACTGAAGCTAACATTAAAACATTATTACTGCCCTCTGCTGGAGAAAAAAGCAGACATCAAGTGCATGCAACAATATAAATTTTGGAAGTGCCACAGCTACCAGAGACTCTTCTGTAGCTTAGATTAGAAACCTACCATTTTGAAGCTCAAAGAGCTTGGCTTGTTTAGCCTAACCAAAAGAAGGCTGAAGGGACATATGATTGCTTTCCAGTGAAAAAGCTTCCACAACCTCCCTAGGCAGTTGGTTCCATTGTCCTACTGTTCTTACAGTTAGGAAGTTTTTCCTGAGATTTAATCTAAATCTTCTATGCTGTAGTTTGAACCCATTGCCTTTTGTCCTGCCATTAAGTTGGCCATTAAGCGCCAATGTGGACACAAGAACAAATGGCTATAAAGTGGGCAACAGGAAGTTTAGGCTTGAAATTAGGTAAAGGTTTCTAACCATCAGAGCAGTGAAGTTCTGCAACAACCTTCCAAGGGGATGGGGCAAAAAACCTAACTGGCTTCAAGACTGTTTGTTGAGTTTATGGAGGGGATGGTATGATGGGATTGCCTGCAATGGCATGTGGCCCATCAGTGACTGCCAGTAGCAAAATTACTCAACTGCTGGAGACGGGACATTAGATGGGGGGGACGACTCTTAGTTATTACAGAGGATTATTTCCCATTTATCTGCCTGGCATATCTTGTTCACATGCTCAGGGTCTAATTAATTGCCATATTTGGGTTTGGGAAGGAATTTTTCCTCGGGTCAGCTTGGCAGAAACCCTGGGTTTTTTCACTTTCCTCTGCAGCATGGGGCACCGGATACTTGCAGGTTTAAACTGGTGTAAATGGTGAATTCTCTGAAACTTGAAGTCTTTAAAACATTATTAGAGGACTTCAGTAACTCAGCCAGAGGTTATGGGTCTAATTCAGAAGTTGGTCAGGTTCCGTGGCCTGCAACGTGCAGGAGGTCGGACTAAATGATAACGATTGTTCCTTCTGACCTTAAAGTCTATGGGTTTATGAAGCTGAAGCTTCTATCCATGTTCATTTTGTTGGCCATTGTGACAGGGCAACGTCCCACTCCTGTCTTCTACTCTGTCTATACAGACTTGGAGAGCTTCAATTATTTAACACTCTAACGTAGTTTATTTACATTTGTTCTTCCCACAGTCTTACTGATCCACATAACATTATTTACAGTATCAATTTCTCCTCAGTTCTCTGCTGAAGGGAGCAATCCTTCTACCGAGAGATTCTTTCTGGCTCTGCTAGCCAGCATCTCTCTTCCCTGCCTTTCCTGCCTGTGCTTTCTTATACCTCCTGTGTTAATGGGCCAATTTTCTCATTAGTCTTCTCCCAGCCCATTCTAATCCACTAATTATGCCCCATCAGGTCCACCCTGGGGGCAATTAATTGATGTTTATGTGACCAGAATGCTGGCTCAGCTGTTGGTTCTCAGCATTCTGTGTCAGCCATGGCTTCATTACATTCTCCTTTCCCTATAATCTAAGCAAGGATTTTGTTTTGCTGCAGACCAGAAACTATGTATGTCTACAATTGCCAAACAATTGACACTTTGTGTTTTTGCTTCTGTGGCTGACATTTGTCCTACAATATTACTACTTTATTTGCAGGTAGAAGAGAGAACACCTCATTCTTCCCCCTCCTTCGTGTGGTAAGGCACCTAGTGTGAGTTCTTTTCCTTGGATCCCATTCTGACCATGGTGATCCATGTCCTACAAGGATCAGGTGAGGAAACTTTCCTTTTGGAGTAGATATCCCTGGTTCAGTCTAATCACGGTCTTCCTGGGAAGCTTTCACTTACAGACTTGCATGCAAAAAAAGTCCTGTGGCCAATCAGAAACAGTGGAGACTGGAAACTGGTTAAGTACACTAATGCATGGCATCATCTTATAAACTCACTACAGTAGATGTCCTAGCCTGGAGGTTCCATCCTTTCCAGGTATTAGAATTTTCCACAAAGATTCAACATGCTGTGAAACTTTCACTCAGGTAGGATCAGTACCAGGTATTGAACCAATCAAACAAAAAGACTATAGAAAGCTCTAAATTTTCTCTACTTAGTTCAATGATTCATATCCTTAGTTTACAATCATGGCCTTGGTTCACCACTACATTACTCCAATGGAATTATAGCAGTGTAAAAATGGAGTGCAACAGAGAATTTGGGTTAATGTGTTCAAAAGCAGAACATACTTTTCAAACATCTCATTCTGTGTATCAATCAATTTTCCGTTTGCCAAAAACTACGGATTAACTACAGGACAAAGGAGCAATTAGCAGTATAGCGCATGAGCATGGGTCACACCACTAGCATTACCATTGAAAGGAGTTATGCAGCTCACATATAAAGTCAGCCCTTCTTTATCTTTGCCAAGAAGAACTTTAAGATAAGATGAAAAACCCAGAAAAAAATGAGCCTGATTCACTACTGTTACTCCTAACATGACTCCATTGACATCCAGGTTTGTTTCCCTTCAAATAAAAAAAAAATGAACTAGTTTTGTTTTAATTTTCTTTAGGATACAAACATGAAGTTTTTGCACAGAAGTTATACATCCCTCACAAGAGTGATTTAAAATAGAAATATTTACACAGAGAGAAGCTATACATAATTAGGGCTTTTAAAAGTCCGATAATTCAGTTTTATTTGTTTCTCCTTCTTTGATGAACTGATAAATGTCACTTAAATATTTGCATGAGCATTCAGTAGGAAAGCTGGTTTTCTTCGAGAGAAAACAGCATATACACTTATTCCTCCTCGACTATATATAAATTCTAAACAGTTCCTTGACAGAATTATGAAATAGAAATGAATGCTTTTAAAAGCATTTGTGGAGTCTGGGGAATAAATGATAGAATTTTCTTATATTTCTTGTATATGCAGATAACAGATACATTTAATGCAAGAAGGAAATAGAATTTTAATAGAATTTTTAACTAAAGATCTTGAAACAAAACTAGACATACATTTTAATTGAATTTCTGGCTCAAATTACAGCAAACCATTATAAATCATTAGGAATCAGTTTTAAAACTGCTTTCACTTTTACCCGTATTACAAACACAGAGGTAAGCTTTTACAGCTACAGATAAGTGTTAATAAATTACCCGAATTTCAAAATTAATGGCTGCCCGGCTGCTTTGGGGAGATATCATTGTGTTTCATGAATATTTTGATTTCGTGATTAGATCAAAATGCGCTGAATTCCTAAACAGTCATAACTAAGGTCTGCTGATCATAAACTGTTCTTTTTTTAATAAATTATATTCCTCGCAAATCTGCTGATATGGAATAATTAGAAATTGGTTGCCTGCATTTACTGTAATATTTGCATGACTTTAGATCTCCACCTACTGATCTAGTGGCTGGCAGGAAATGTACATTTTGTACATTTCTAAATATACCTTGCCTGCAGAGATAATGGTTTATATTGTGATGTTAAGAAGGTTTTTATTTGCAAAAAACAAAGAGGTGTCACTTGCCAGTTCTGGAAGACATTGATTAGGCTGTTTATGTCATTCCTATTCAGAACTTATTATTTACAGCTTTCCTGTTTCCTTTCCTTTGTAGGAGATAATGATCTGTCTCTTTTAAACTGCTTAAAGTTTAAAGTGCCTATTTTCTCTTTTTTAGGGAGTCTTGAAATACATTTTATAGAATGCAAGCATATTGAAATAGAATGTAAATTGTGTAAAATACAGCATATTAATCGAATATCATATCTGTCAATATAATCTTTAAATTAAGTGGTATACAAATATTTATAGTTAGGGAAAATGAAAATTGCAAATCCATTCTTTAGTGTGGAATGTATGTGTATCTGAATTTGATCCCATAAAACATATATACTCTATTATTAAATGTACTTACATTTTAGGTACTGTTCATTTTCAATGTACTGTACATATGCATATTTATTTTTCCTATGGATCTTCTGAAAGGAAGGGACAGTGTACTGAGTATGTGGCATCCACCTCTTAGAACTTGCAAAACACAGAGCATACAGGGATTTTTGGAAACATTTCAAATATAGGAAAGGATCTACAATTTTTGACCCATTTCTTAATGCTGACTGTACTTTCAGCAGAAAAGAGGGAGACTACATATTACTATGTAATACAGTCAAGTGATGGTACAAGGGCAATGTTTTGCATAGTTAAATGCTAAAATTAGAATAATCCTCCATTTCAATAAAGCCATTAGACAATATGAACAATTCTATGGCACTGTAGTCTTGAAGATGGATCCAGGAAAAACCAATCAATAACAACAAAAAGACGACACTAGTGTAAAACAAAATTGTTGAATGGATCGTTGACTTACAATTTAATGGTATTGCCCACTTATTGAGAAAAGTGACCCTGTTGTCTGCTTTCTCTAATTGCCACCACACTTTGTTACTGCAGCTCAGTGGAATAGCTTCTTAGTCCCACATTGGACAGTTGGTACTGTAAACTATGAGCTATACTGATCATGGACAATTTAGCCACTAATTTTTCACAACAGTGCTGATTCTATATTCCCACTAATTGTTTGTGCCTTATTGCTTCACAGTGTTATATGGACATTTGTTCTGTTTCCCCTGACAGTGTGACCCACCTGTATTAATGTTTTCCAATGTTCAATGTTTATTTTCATATAAGCATACACCCTCTCTATTTTTCTGGGACTCTCTAAAAGAAAATATATTTTCTTTTTAGAAAGAAGGATATAACAGAGTGAGGAGAACTTCAACATCTACACTTATTGAACCAGGTACACAGATTGGTGCATCTTTATGAACTCTCAAGATTGCCACAGAAATATTCATGTGTGTTTTAAGGGAGATATTTTTGACATAGGAAAATCAGGCCATCTAGCCAAATACATATGGACAGATTTGGTCCCAAAAGGGTTAATGGTATGTGAGATGCTCCTTCCACTAGCTGCAATGGGGGCTACAGTTTCTAGCCACTAGCCACTATCGCTGGTTGTAATGCCTGATTCTGGATCCAGTTCTATGCTGGCCCCAGCATGCTTTATAGCAGTGCGAGCTCTAAGGTATTCTTCAGCTCCATTATGCTCCTGATACTATGGGTGAGGGGGATACCACATCTGCCCCAGATGTGGACCATCTCATGATGCGGACCCTCTGATGCCGAGGGAATTCCCAGGATGGGAAATCTGTCCAATTTGCAACTCCTTTGCAACACCAGAATGGTGCAAAGGAGATGGAGTAACAGAGAGACTTTGCCTCTGTGTGTTTATTCCAAATAAAGATTGGAAACAGAAAATCTCTCTGCCTAATGTTGAAGTAATGAAGATTGTGCCTAGCCTGCAGAGAATATGTGTAAGGGCAATTTATCCTTATGATAGCCTTGCAATTCCATCAAGGTGAGTGAAACCTTGGATTATAGGCTTACATGTTTTTGACATGGAGTTTATAGCTAGCTGAAGCAGTATTAACTTGCACAACTCTTTTAAAAATACATTTGTTTTATATTTGCGAATTGTTTCTACTTGCTCCACTTCCCCTGTGTTCATTCATTTATCCCTTTTGGAGTCTACATATCCCCATAGCACATACTGTATGCTTATGGACGCACAGACAGTTATTCAGGTAAACAATTGCTCACATTTGTCTGCATTATGGAAAAATCAGTACTACTCTATGCAGGGCACAAGGGTAATTAAAACAGAACGTGTGTACAGTAGTCTGTGTATATATTGGCTATAATCAAAACAGTAGAGAAAATTGTACAGATAGTATTTCATATTGTTCCTTCATAAAGTGATGAACAAGTTTTAATTTAAAACAAAGGAATTTTAAGAGTCCCAGTACTGGCAAAGAGTACATGATCCATGAAGTGTCATGTAGCAAGAATTCCACATTTTACAGGATATGGAATAACTTTAATCACTTCCACGTTCAAATCATGTCTATATACCCTGTGCTTCTGATGTCATATAGATTTTTCTCTAGGTCATCATGGTCATTTGTCCAAACAACATTATGGATCTCCAACATTTGACTTTATCTATACTTCTAAAGGGCTTTCAACTGTTTTTGAAGCAAACTCAGGATTTGTTTGTATCATGTCACCACTCAGAATAGGTTGCTGATATTTGTGTTAGCAGAACATCTCAAAGGGAATACGGTTTGTCCAAAAGTGGGTGGGGTGATTTAAAAAAAAAAGACTACCTTTCGTAGGATGGTTCTTGTAGAAAAGCACAGATCTGGTGGGATATTTTATGCTCAAATTATTACCAATCTTAGCTGGAATAATTTTCATTCTTCAGTATCCAGGAAGCTGCCTAACTATATGTGATTTTGCATACTGTCCACTAAATTAGGGATACAAATATAAAATGTAATACTCAGGAACAGTATATTGATTTGGGGGACTCCCAGGTAGACTTTGTTTCCTCATCTGAATCAGAATGTGAAATACAGTGGCACCATTAAAAAGCAACATTTACCAGTACTGTTCTTTGTTAAATTATGTGTGGCGTTTCCTTTATTTACAAACAGGAATCCTGAAAATAAAATCTTAAATTTTAAAAAAGATGGTGCCAAATTAATTGTTTTCAGTGTGTCTACTTGGGACTGCTTCTTTTCTTTTGAAATTTAGGAGTGACAAGAAAAAATGGTAGTTTTCCTTTATATCACAAGAACAATACTGGAGCAAGATTCTCTTTCTGTGATTACTAGATTATATATAATTCAATACATGAACTAAAGTTGTTTGGAGGACCTTAAATTTTAATTTCCATAATTTCTATTTTTGAGAGGTGGGGGGTGGGAGGAAAATTAAGTGCAAATAAAAACTGCACCATTAGCTTAATAGTTTTTCTGTTAAGTATTTGGTAGATATTTACAACTTTATCACCATCTTAGCTGAACTATTTGTTTGGGAATTTCATTATGTTTTAAAAAATGCTAAAGGGCTCTGGTGGAACATGAAAAGCTACACAATGATTCCAAAACTGCTTGCAAGTTCTGCAGAGACCCCAGCAAATCTTGCAAATTGCATAGGGATGGACCCCATTTCTCGCATCTCCACATGGATTCTCCCCACATCATGCAGAGAGATTTACCTGGGGCAGGTCATAAAAGTGGATTTAGTGGAAAACATTTGCCCATAACTCCCAAGATCCTCATACTGCATACTATCAGCTGCTCATCATAGTATTCTTGGTATAAAGCACAAGGAGATGCAATTGCAAGAGTATTGAAGATGGAGGCCAGGACCTTAAATTGCATCTGATAACAAGTGAGGAGTCTGTGCAGCATGTGCAGCACACAGAGTGTGTAAAGATATTGTCTACCTATTCTGTTCAAGATATGGTTAAAATGTGACTTGATCACAGCTTACAAGATCCTTGACAGGGAAGAGATTTCTGACTGTAGGTGGCTCTTTAATCTAGCAGAAAAGGACATAAGATTCAAAGCTTGGAAGCTGGAGCTAAACAAATTCAGACTAGAGCAAATTTTAACAAGTGAAGTAATTAACCATTGAGATGATTTGCCCAGGGACCTCTTGGATTCTTTGTGAGTTGAAGTCTTTTAAATCAAGACTGGATGTGTTTCTAAAAGTTTTGTTATAGCTCAAACAAAAGTTATGGGCTTGATGCAGAAATTACTGTGTGAGGTTCTATGGCCTGTGTTATACAGAAGATCAGACTAGATAACCATAACAATCCTTTCTGGCCTTAAAATCTATAACTCACTTCTGAATAGGTTTGTGCCTTAAAGGTGTGGCAGGGTCCATAAAATACTAATCTACTCCATAATTATAGTCTGACTTGGACTGGGGAAAAAAGAATGTTGTTACTCTCCCAAGGTCTGTCACAAACCAAGATCTGCCTTCAAGTAGGCATCTAATTGCAGAGTTAGATATTGTCATATAATGAACTGGCCCTTTAAGAAGGGTTCAGTGTCCATCTTTGACTTGTTCCTGTTTGAGCTCAAAAAGGGGGCATTCTGGGAAGGATTGATCGGAGTTGTAAGCTGGGCAGCCGTGCAAGTTGGGAAAGGGTTGGGATATAAAAGAGCTCTCTTTTTTATTAAGAAAAAGTCCAGAGAGGAGGTGTTGTATCTACTGTGGATCTCTCTACATAGAGAGAAGAGGGACCTGGAAAGAGTAGGATCTGCTGGTGAGTCTCTCTAGGTCAGGCCTTGGAAGGAGTCTAAGCGATAAGTGCTAGTAAAGGTGTCTTACAGAGAGACTAGGGAAGGAGAAATCACAGGCAGGGCTTCCATAAAGGAAGGAGCGGTGGTGGTGTGGAAAGAGGTCCTTTCATCCATGCCACACTGCATCCAAGTAGGAATTCATCATAATCCTGGCAGGGAATATGGGATCCTATTGACTGAGTGCCAGGAGAGCGCTGTAAGTTTGTTATTTACATTTGATTCTTGCACATCAGCAATCAGGACACATAGCCAGGGACAGCACAACAAGAGGGTGGTTCATTTCACTGAATTCTTGAGGCTAGGTCAATCATTTGTTTAACTTTGGACCTTTCTGTCCCCCTTAAGGGGTAGCATTCAGTTTAGGCAGAGTGCCAGCCCATTTTTTGCCCAAAGGGAAACTGAGGATGTGAGACATTATCACAGGACCAGGTAACAAATCCGTGATTGACACCTGAATAAATAGTGTGATTTTCAGAGGTGCTGAACACCTAGATGCTCCCATTGACATTACTAAGATTACATATGGCTGTAAACACTGTGGATTAGTCCCTTTTGAATTGTAATCCCCTCAGTTTAGGATACCCTCCTATTGTATTTGTCTGTAAAGTTCTGCATTGATGAATAATATTAAACAATATAGAACTGCAATCTATTGAAGCTTAGAAACATAAATTAATGTTTTTAAAAGGAATACATTTCTGTATTGTTGGTTAGCTTTAACTTCATGATGTGCCTTAAACACTTAAAAATATTGTGGTGTAACCTTTAATAACCCGTGGTCAGTAACAATGACAACGTAGCTGTTGGGTAAAGGGGGTAGTTACCCCATTCTGTGTGCCCAGGGAAGCAAATGAAAAAGTCATTGGGCGAGAGGAAGATGGTCCCAGGGAGCAGATAGGTCCAGATCATCTAACGTATTTAGGTGCCTAACTTCCATTGAAATGCCCTGGAGGATGTGGCCCTCAGTGTCTGGGAAAGGGAATAGTGCCATCCAAGATTGTTTCTTTAAAGGCACAGGACCAGAAGCCTGGGCAGGGCAAGTCTCCTATTTCTCCCAGCCAGTGCAGACAGGTGTTGGGGTTTTAGACCCAGCTGGGGAAGATTAAGACACTAATTAGTGACTGGTGGGTGACTCTAAAGGAGGCTCCAAACCCAGTCAAGGGGGAAGCTGCTGAAGAAGCTGCAGAGGCAGAGAAAGAACTCATCTCGAGGCAGCAACAGGAAGGAAGACTGCCAAGTCCCTGAACCTGAGGGGAGAGTCTGCAGGCCAGTGGGGCCAGGACTGGAAACACAATCCTAAGGAGGACTGCGAGACCCTTATCTTGAGGGGTGAGCTCTGGGCTGGGGGTGAGGCCTGGATTTGAAGCCACAGTCCCAAGAAGGAGGGCTCTGAGATCCTAAACCTGAGGAGCTGAGTGTATAGGCCAGGAAGGCTAGGACTTAAAGCAGGGGTGGGCAATAATTTTCGCAGGGAGGGCACTCCATGAATTACATAAGAACATAAGAAAGGCCGTACCGGGTCAGACCAAAGGTCCATCTAGCCCAGTATCCTGTCTACCGACAGTGGCCAATGCCAGGTGCCCCAGAGGGAGTGAACCTAACAGGCAATGATCAAGTGATCTCTCTCCTGCCATCCATCTCCACCCTCTGACAGACAGAGGCTAGGGATACCATTCCTTACCCATCCTGGCTAATAGCCATTAATGGACTTAACCACCATGAATTTATCCAGTTCTCTTTTAAACTCTGTTATAGTCCTAGCCTTCACAACCTCCTCAGGTAAGGAGTTCCACAAGTTGACTGTGCGCTGCGTGAAGAAGAACTTCCTTTTATTTGTTTTAAACCTGCTGCCTATTAATTTCATTTGATGACCCCTAGTTCTTGTATTATGGGAATAAGTAAATAACTTTTCCTTATCCACTTTCTCCACATCACTCATGATTTTATATACCTCTATCATATCCCCCCTTAGTCTCCTCTTTTCCAAGCTGAAGAGTCCTAGCCTCTTTAATCTCTCCTCATATGGGACCCGTTCCAAACCCTTAATCATTTTAGTTGCCCTTTTCTGAACCTTTTCTAGTGCCAGTATAAATTTTCTAGTGCCAGTAAATTTTGATAAGTTGTCATGGGCCACACATTTCTACTATATTAATGGAGGGGGTGCGGGGTCTGGGAGGGAGTTTGGGTACAAGAGGGAATTGAGGGCTGGTACAGAGTGTTGGGGTGCAGGAGAGGGTGAGGGGTGGGGCTCTGGGAGGGAGTTTGGTGCAGGAGGGAGTTCTGACCTGGGGCAGGGCGTTGGGATGCGGGAGGGGCTGTGAGGTGCAGGCTCTGTCCGGGAGGTGCTTATGTGTACGTATTTGTGCTAGTGGCACCATCTTCACATTATGGTGACTTTCATTCTACATAACAGTATGTTTTAAAGTTAGTGCATGACTAAATTTTAATTGTCTTGTGAAAACTGTATGTTTAATTGTATGTTAAATGGATCATAGGCATGTTCTACTTAGGCTCAGTTTTATGAAATTCAGTGTGATTAGGTTCCTTTGAACATCCGAGGCTTGCTGTATTTTCAAGGCAATCAAGTTACAGTCACTGTCCTAATGGGTGAGGATTAACCAGTTATATATATATATATATATATATATATATATATATATATATATATATATATAGTATTGCACTGGAAAATGCAGAGCAATGGAAACATGGAACTTCTCCTGACTCCTGAAGTGACAATTAGACGTCAGAGACAAAATACTCTGCGTAGTAATAAGTTGGGTAACTTTTCATTTAGGTACTCCATGGCTTTTGAAACCATACTATCTGGGTTCCTCATAAATCTTAATGATTTTTAACCTCACAGAATGCCTGTGTGTTGGAAAGGTATTATGGTCCCTACTTTACAGACTGAGTGACTTGCCCAAGCCCATGCTGAAATTCTGTAGCAAGGCCAGGAATTGAATGCAGGTCTCTACTTTCTCATTTCAGTATCTTAAACACCAGACCATCTTTCCTCTGCTGCTTACGATAAATTGGCAGGAATAGAGGGGATGATATTTGCTAGAAAGAAAAAAATGGGAAATTTGGTATACAGGAAAGAAGGAATATTTAATTTAGGGGAATCTTTTGACCTGAGTTTGGAATCCTCTGTTCATAACATTCCAAGATATCTCTTAATTTGCGGTACCTACAGGGCCGACCCACAACATTTTGGTACCTGAGGCAGGGAGCTCAAATGATGCCCCCATGCCCCCTCACTTGGGCCAAAACTTTGAAAGGTCTCAATTCTGCCTTCTTCCTGTTCTACTCCTCTCATGGTACTGCTCTGCTACCTACCCCAAAAAAGGACAACTAACAACTTAAAATGCCTTGTTCAAAAATTTTAAGTAACACTTAACTTTCACATGCCTGAACAGCAAATGTAATTTTTCTTGTCTGCATAGTAAACACTGGCATTTTTATCTGTTTGAATAATTAAAGTGGTGCTTTCCGTGTCTTCTTGGTTACAAAGATTTGAATGCTTCCTGAAGGTCCACAGTCTGGGCCCACTCATGCTCTATTGAGTGGTTGCAAGGCCGACCAGCCTCCCCTGTGTCATTGTGGAGCGTAGGTGTGTTTTTATTAACTTCAGCTTGGAGAAGCTGCGTTCTCCACTGGCAACTGTTACAGGAAGTGTTAGAAGTATGCGCAGAGCAACAAAAGCATTTGGAAAGAGGGTGGTCATCTTATTTGTGCACATATATTCCAGAACAGCCTTTGGAGTTGATCCTGCTGAAATGTATCTTGAAAGGGCTTTCAGTTCATCACCTAAATCACTCGCATCAATATCGCTCATGTTAACACTGTCTCTAGTGCCCTCCATTGCTGGTGTAGGTCTTCTTCAGGTATAGTGAGGAATTTTGGAATATCATACAACAGTTCTTGGGTTGTGACTCTTCTTAGATGCTCCTGAAGTACAGCGTCAAACTCAGCCATCAGCTCCACAATTTTAAGGAAGTTTCCATTGTTTGGCACATAGAGCTTATTGGAAGTGCCACCCAGTGCTAGGTTTTGGGTAGCAAGCATTCTCACAATGGCAATGAGCCTTTTCAGAACATTTTTCCAGTAAAGACACTCTGATGCAATCTTCTCTTGATGCTGATTATCTATGGTGGCCTTTAACCTTAGTCTCATCTCAAGCTCTTTCCACCATGGAATGCTCTCTGGTGATTTGCTGCCTTCTCAGGGCGTGACAGATTTCTAGCCAGATTTTTCCAGTCCTTTGTTCCTGTAGAACCCAATGTGGCTGGAACATTAGACTGGAAGAGTTTGCAACAAAAACAGTATGCAGCATTCTGGGTTTTTGAGTACATAAGCCCTGGCCTCTCCACTTTGTTACCATTAGGGATTTCACGTCAGTAATGTGTTGGATGGAAACTTCTATTTTCATTGTCTTTGGGAACATGAAGTTTTTCACTTGCTGTGGCCCATGCAGTACAAGGAAGTCCCTCAGGCTACTGCTCAAGTGGGTCCACAGTCCTGGATCATCTAGACTTAAGGAACTAAACTCAGCAGCAGCTGTTTCTTGCGCCTCCACCACACTCTTCTCTGATCTACACTTTTCTTCAGGAATGTGCATGGTTACATCCATTTGAGATGGAGATATGGATGCTGCAGTAGCTGCCAGGTCACCTGCACTCTGACTAACTGGAAGATCAGGCATCTCCTCACCATTCACATCCTCACTGGGGCCGGAAGGCTCACCATGAACATTTGTGTCTATGTATCTCAGGAGACTCCTTCCTGCTTAGCTAGAAAAGCTTCCTTTGTTTTCTTTCTTTTTCTGAATGCTGCCCCAGGGGGGGCGTTTTCTTCTTTCACTCATGACTGCTGTTCTGTGCCAGCTATAGTGGCTCTCAACAGTCAATTGAAGGGGACAAATAAGCAGGGTGATATCAGGGCCTGAGTGAGGGAAGATATCAGCGTCTTAAGGACCTAGCTGGCTCCTACTAATTCGTTGACTGCCTGTTCTCCTCAAGTGGGTTCAGGGAAGCAGCAGGAAACAGGAAGCTCTCTGAGAAGCTGGTGTTAATCAGTCCAGGTCCTGGGGCTCCTCTCTCTCCCTGCAGCTCCTGCTGCTTTCTGTTAATTCCTCTCACCTTTTCTCCTGTCTGCCTGTTATGTCTCTTGTGCCCTCCTTCCTCCAGCACAGCACAGCACCATCTATGTGCATCTAGAGCAGAGAATACATATACACCAGCAGCAGACACAATTTGCTACACTCTGGGTCCTAGTGGCGCCGCGCACCCCCCAGTCTGGCACCTGAGGCGGCCGCCTCAGTTCGCCTCATGGTAAGGCCAGCCCTGCTACCTATCTGAAACCAAGCATGTATTTCAAAAACTCCCATCTGTCCTCAGATAATAGAAAGAAGATGGAAGTCATTGGGTCAGGCATTTCTGTTCTCATAGCTGGCTCCCCTGGTAGCAATAGTTTTAGTTTTCTGACTATATGTAAGCATAAAATGTTGGAGCATCACAGTGCAAGGTAACATTGCAGCTTAATTAAGATAAATCATCATCATCATGTTCCCATTATGCCTCTGGCGTTTAAGGCAGCGACGAAGCTCCTTCACTCCTGTCTGTTTCTGGCAAGTCTTTCAATGGTTCCCCAGCTGTGCCCCCCCTCCCCCAATTAAGATAAAGTCAGTGCAATATTCTTTATATTGTCTATTTTAACACAGCATTCACCTTTTTAGATTGTCATTTTACATTGAGACTCCATACGTGAGTTGTGCGCCATAACCCATGCTTTCATTTCCTTCTCTTGCCTCTTCCCCTCTTCCTTTCTTTCTCTGTTTTTTACTGTCCTATTCATTGTTTTTCTCCATTTCCTTTTCTTTTTTTCCTTTTGTCACTCATGATCCTGAATTAATAGTAACCCCCCCCCACACACACACCTTATTAAAAAATTACCTGATTTCTTGTTTTAAAAAAAAATTACATTTGTGTCATCCCCAAAGTTCCCTTTCATTAAAAATATGTCACTTCCTATCTGACTGACCTGAGGGAAGGGGGAAAAGGTGTAAATTACCTTAACACATTATGCTTAATTTGGTGTCGCCCCAGCCCCATATCCCCCAGTGCTGTTGTCTGCCATGGCTTTTCATTTACATAGATTGCCTGAGAGCATTTCACATACACCATATTATATTACCTCTTAGGTTCTTAATAGGTTTCCTAGGTACCAGCACTAATAAGTGACCAAAAATCCCATCTTTAGGTAATCTAGTTCAGTATGTAATGTCAACAGATATGATATGACATTTGAAGATGCGTATGGAAGTATTATTAAGGTCTTAAAAGAGCAGTCTTCTTGCAAAGCAAATGACATTGTTGGGCTGGCACCTGTGCCCTTGACCATACTATGCTATGAACAGTTTGAATGCCAATTTAAGGTATCAGAGGAAGGAAGCCATAACCACTTCTCTTGCCCCTCCCTCTCTCAGCAGAGGGGAGCTTGTACAGAGGGATGGCCAACTCCTGGGATCAGCGTTGTGGAGGCTAGTTTAGGTAAAAAGGAGTAACAATAGGAATTTAATGTTAAGAAGTAATATAGGAATGTTTAGTTCATTGAAACATTTGGCTGGTGTCCAGTGCACATAAAGGTTAAAGGTGCCAGCTACCAGAGGTAAGTGAGAGCTGGGGTATGGTTGGTGGACCTATTGTCTGTAAGGAAAAGGGGGTTCCTGAAATATTCACAGACTGAGATCCCCTTCAGCTCTGAATCCTCTCCTGCTCCCGCCCCATGAGGTAGCTAGAGGTTACCAAGTCCTAGGAGTTAGGTCGAAGAGTATCTACCCCAAGTTATTGGTTATGTGGTGAGAGCCCTGTAACCCCACAGTGATGCCTGAGATGTGAGACATTTTTAAGTTAATATAGTTGCATCCTGCTGCTTAAATCCATCCTTGTGTCTGTCTGTCTTTTACCTGTGAGTGTCCTGATCAATGCGCCCAAGATCACAATGACACACCAAGGCAGGATCATTGCTCCAGCCTGAAGCAAGTTCAACTTTAAAAATTAGCCTCCATAGCCATATATTCCGAAAGGTGAACTTCTCTGTGCATAATTAAACAACATTAGCAGTGTTCCATGCAGCTGGAAGTGAAGTATGGTAATAAAACCTCCACTTGCTGTTCAGAGGAACCCCCTGACAATGGCTAAAAGAGGGAAAGCTATATTTCTGCTGAACAAGTCAGACACATGCAAAAGTACAGCTGCACAGTATTATCTAGCTTTCTACTTTTGCATGGTGCAAATGATAGCTTGACTCAATAACTACCCTTACCTTGCACATACTGTATGCATAAAATTGATGGTTTAGAGAAGGAAACTACCTGTAAACATTTCTTAATACAGCATGTATGATATATTTCCACAATATAATAAACTGCTGTTCCCTAGTATGCAATTGGAATCATCACTGATATATAGAAAAAGCACACAAATCTGAAACAGACTATGGTCAGGTAAAGAGAATAGAAGAGGAAAAGGTATTATTAAATAAAAAAATTCCAGAATAGGAAAACAAAGAAATCTAATTTCCATGGGACTTTGCATCAGCTATAGCAACACTTCTCATTGACAGATACCAGTCTAGTGGCTTAAACATGAGACTAGAAGTTGGTGTAAGGTCTGAGGCCTTTTTCTGCAGCCATATTAGGAGAGCAGCAGCCATAAGATTGGGAGCACCTAGTTCTGGTTCCAGCTGTCCTACTGACTCACTGTGACTTGCCCAAACCTAAAGAAATATAGGCCAATTTTTTCAAAATCCATATGCAGGCATTTTAAAAAGTGGTCTGATTTTCAGAGTCATTAAAAACCTACTGCCATCATTGAATTCATTTGGATTTACATGTGCTCACAACTCTGAAAATCAGGCCACTTTATCCTAGGTGCCTAGCTATGAATTTAAGTACTTGGCTTTCGGTAACCAAATTTTGGAAACTCTGACCCTAACCTGTCTCAATTTCCCCCTTTGTAAAAGAAGGATAATGATTCTGACCTATACATGCCACGGGGTTGTTAGGAAGATTAAGTTGTTAGGGCTTATAAAGTGCTATGTAGCGTGCTTATACATGTCCCCTCTTACTTTACAGGAATGGAGAATTATTTTATTCTCCATAGGTTCTTATATCATCCCCCCATCACTGTAATATCTAAGCTCCTTCCAGTAGTGAATTAAGTGATTTGACTAACACATGTAGTTTGTTCCTTCTCTCATCCTCTGCTGAGGGGGAGAATTATGTGTGGAGTGGCATCTTATTTTGGTAGGGTTTTGTTTACATAAATGTACATGCTGTTGTGTGTTCATATTAGAGAAGACAAGGCCAAAGAAGTATGATTTGCACTTTGAGTGAAAAGGTGTTGAGGTTTGTGGTGGCCCTTATTTCCTGTGGGAGTTCATATCACTATATTGGACCAGCCTCTGAGAAACATCTGTGTCCTGCACAGGTGAGTTTCACCCTTCATTTTAACTCATGAACAAGTAGTATCAGGGTGAAACAAATTCTTATAAATTAATATTAGGCTTATGGCAGCATTCCACCAAGTTATGACTGTGGCCCTGTTGTACTAAGCATTGTCTGAAAACATTCGAAGACATGTTCCTTGCTGCAAGTGGCTTAGAATAATTAATGAAAAGCAGGAGGGAGTTGCAGGAAAAAGATGACAGCAAAAAACCCTGTGGTTACTCCAATAAACTGTGTACATCTTGATGGTAAAGAAGGTTCTGGAATGACAGTGGATTTTACATAAATACAAATTATGACTGTTTATACCCTCCAAAGAAACAAAGTAGGCTCAAGACATGGTGCACTCTATATGGGTTTGGTTTTACCTGTGATTTTTTTGGGAAGATCATATTTGCATACCAGAAGTCTTGTCTACTCTGCCGTAGGAAATTAAATCAGATCATGGATTCATTGAGCAATCTGACATATAATCTTTGGGTCACACAGCATCAGATTATGAATTCACATTGAGGAGTGCTACTCATATATGCAATCCCATTGATTCTGTTGGGACTACTTGTAGCAGTACCTGCTCATCAATGTGAGTAAGAGGTTCACAATCTGTCCCACAGTGAAACAGTCTTGGTAGAAACACAGTGGTTACTGATGACTGTCCTCTCCTGTCTCATAACTTGTACCTCTTTCAAAATAACCAAAAGCTCCCATGTCCTTGGCTTTCAAACAAGTGGCTATTGATGCGCAGAAATCAAATCAGGGCATTGGGATCAGGAGAAGGCACAGAGGAACATAATATACTGTAGAATAACTCATTAAATCCTCACCTCTAGAACTCATAGATACCATATTCAGTAACACATGGTACTTAATGGTTACGAAAATTTCCACAAGTAACACCCTGGTGGCAGGGGAAAAAATCAGCACACACTCTCCAGCTCATTTAAATATTCATTAGGTTATTCACATCTGTTGAACAGTGACTTTTCTAATGAAACTAGCTGAAGGAAAATGTGTCCTGGGGGAGAAAGGGATCGGATTTGAGAAAATAATACAAAGGAATGTTCTCCAGTGGGATGAGAAGATCTAAGTATTAATTATTGGCTCAGATTATTTTCTAATTGATCTGGGTGTGGTCATAGAATCATAGACTAAGGTCAGAAGGGACCATTATGATCATCTAGTCTGACCTCCTGCACAACGCAGGCCACAGAATCTCACCCACCCACTCCTGCAACAAACCCCTAACCTATGTCTGAGCCATTGAAGTCCTCAAATCATGGTTTAAAGACTTCAAGGTGCAGAGAATCCTCCAGCAAGTGACCCTTGCCCCACGCTGCAGAGGAAGGCGAAAAACCCCCAGGGCCTCTGCCAATCTGCCCTGGAGGAAAATTCCTTCCCAACCCCAAATATGGCGATCAGCTAAACCCTAAGCATGTGTGCAAGACTCACCAGCCAGACACCCAGGAAAGAATTCTCTGTAGTAACTCAGATCCCACCCCATCTAACATCCCATCACAGGCCATTGGGCATATTTACCGCTAATAGTCAAAGATCAACTAATTGCCAAAATTAGGCTATCCCATTATACCATCCCCTCCATAACCTTATCAAGCTTAGTCTTGAAGCCAGATATATCTTTTGCCCCCACTACTCCCCTTGGAAGGCTGTTCCAGAACTTCACTCCTCGGATGGTTAGAAACCTTCATCTAATTTCAAGTCTAAACTTCCTGATGGCCAGTTTACATCCATTTGTTCTTGTGTCCACATTGTACTGAGCTTAAATAATTCCTCTCCTTCCCTGGTATTTGCTCTCTATAAATATATCAGAGGGATAATCATATCTCCCCTCAGCCTTCTTTTGGTTAGGCCAAACAAGCCAAGCTCTTTGAGTCTCCTTTCATAAGACAGGTTTTCCATTCCTCGGATCATCCTAGTAGCCCTTCTCTGTACCTGTTCCAGTTTGAATTCGTCCTTCTTAAACATGGGAGACCAGAACTGCACACAGTATTCCAGATGAGGTCTCACTAGTGCCTTGTATAACGGTACTAATACCTCCTTATCTCTACTGGAAATACCTCGCCTGATGCATCCCATGACTGCATTAGCTTTTTTCACGGCCATATCACATTCGCGGCTCATAGTCATCCTGTGATCAACCAATACTCCGAGGTCCTTGTCCTCCTCTGTTACTTCCAACTGATGCGTCCCCAGTTTATCACAAAAATTCTTGTTATTAATCCCTAAATGCATGACCTTGCACTTTTCACTATTAAATTTCATCCTATTAGTATTACTCCAGTTTACAAGGTCATCCACATCTCCCTGTATGATATCCCGGTCCTTCTCTGTATTGGCAATACCTCCGAGCTTTGTGTCATCCGCAAACTTTATTAGCACATTCCCACTTTTTGTGCCAAGGTCAGTAATAAAAAGATTAAATAAGATTGGTCCCAAAACCGATCCCTGAGGAACTCCACTAGTAACCTCCCTCCAGCCTGACAGTTCACCTTTCAGTATGACCCATTGTAGTCTCCCCTTTAACCAGTTCCTTATCCACCTTTCAATTTTCATATTGATCCCCATCTTTTCCAATTTAACTAATAATTACCCATGTGGAACCGTATCAAATGCTTTACTTGTAGGGTCCTTTGTCCACATATCTCCCTGCCTCTTCATGGACGGAGGACTCTGGAACCTCCAGGGTATCTTCATGACCCTTCCCCTTCATATCCAGCAGAACAATTGCAACCTCAATGGAGGTTCTTGCAGGTGTGCAAAGATAGCATTGGGAGTTGCAGACACTTGTTTCCCTTAAAAATATCCCATTTATCCCAGTAATCTGAAAGGGTAGTGGAAAAGGGATATTTCTTACCATAGACATTATACATTAGAAAATGCTGAGAGGGTGGGGAGGTTGTTTAAAAAAGCTTTATTATATTTTACATAATGAAGATATAAGATAAATATACACTTAAGAGATAGCCAGGTACCTAATGAAGCAATCACTGTCATAATGTACAATATCCAAACAGAAAATAAGAAAAAGGAGTAAAGATCAGTCTTATACAGTCTATGCAAGATACTTAAATTCTGATATAATAAGCTAATGAATCCACCTGGTCATAGCTGAGTATATCATCTCTCAAATTTATAAGCCAAGATGATAGACTGGATCGAAGATAGTCAGGTGCTGCTGTGGTGAATGCTATAGAAAAGTCTATACATAAATGAATTTTAAAAATAAATAAAAATATAAAGTTATGCAGCTCCCTTCTAAACCTGAAGCATTATTTTAATTGCTCTGCTCAATACTCATAGATTTAAGGCTAGATAGAACCATTATGATCAATTAATCTTATCTCCTATGTAACACAAATCCTCCATTTTCATGCAGAACCAAAGATTTATTTTTTGCTTATGAAAGCATTTGAACCCAGGACCTCTAGTATCAACAGCACTGTTTACATTCCCCTAAGCCACCAACTTCTTCATAGGGAAATATTTAAAAGTTTTATAAATATCTGTGGAATCATTTAATGTAGATTTCAGAATAATGATACGCCTTAAACTCATTTTAACTTTTTACTTTCAGTGTAATTTAATTTGTATTCCCCTCTGTTAAAGACGGTATCTATTTTAATATATATTTGTGTAATACTATGAAAATAATGATTCATAGTTACAGTTGTCCATGTTGGCTGTATTGCTGGTGGCAGCCACCTTATTGAAAAGTTGGATTGCTTGTACCAATAGCATTATAGGATCATGATGCCAGATTATGAAACATATCCATTACTTGCTCTAAATTAAACTATGGACTCAATTGTCATGTGCATCAAGTCTCACAAGCAGCTGGAAGGGCCAAAGGGAGGAGAGCTCTAAGTGACCTTTCCACCACTCCCAATCCTAGGGCATCCAGGCTGCCAAATAAGCCCAGGAACAAATTAGAGCAACCTAAGGGTTCCTGTAACTTGTGCTATCTTATAATGGCTGTCTAGGGGCCTTTATAACTGCAAGAATCAGACTGAGGACAGAGTACTTTGGCTCCATCCCCAGTCATGTCCTTTCTGTATCAGTCTTGTCCAAGCACACTCCTTATACTAGGGTCAGCCATTAAATGGCATATTGCCAGCTATGACAGGTTAATGCCACCGAGGAATTCCTCTACACCAGAGGAATCCTTAGCAGACCCTTTAGGGCATGGCCAAGGAACTGGCCAGTGGGAGCCGCAATCGGCCCAACCTGTGGACGCAGCAGGTAAACAAACCGGCCTGGCCCGCCAGGGTGCTTACCCTGGCAGGCCGCATGCCGAAGGTTGCCAATCCCTGTATTACATGAATGCTTCCTCCCTGGTTGTTAAATCTGTCTGACAGTTTCAAACTGCTTTACCTGTTTTGTCAGTGTCTTGGGCTATGCAGCAGCTAAACTTTACTTAAAACAGGGGTACTGACCCTTTGGTTTAAAAAGAGAAACTTCAGCAAAGACAACTTGGGCTGTGCCATATTTAGGACATGTACCTCATCTCTAGTTTCCCACCAGGCATCTGCTCAAGGCCAGTCCTCCTCTAATGCTGGTTCACTTCATGCCTCCCTTATGTCCTGTAATCACCTCTGTTCTTTCTCTTAATACTGTATTTCTCATGAAATGTCATCTCTGATCCCATAGGCCATTCAAGCTTCCTCTCCTCCTTCAAAACCCTTGATTAGTGCCTCTAAGCACTGTGACGTTGCACCCCATAATGCTTTATGGAAATATGCTTATGAATGTAAATATGACATAACTGGAATTTGTTTTATGCTACTGTAGACGTCCGGGGTGGGGCTCGTCCCTCGCAGGGGCGACTGGTAGCCGAGTCGCCTCACGGCACGAGGCGGGGAGACAGTTCAGTCTCGCAAGTCCAAGCCCTCGGTTGGGGCGGGGCAGCAAGCAACCAGTAGTTCAGGGCTCAGGCCCTCAGGCAGGGGCTGAGCAAACAAACAGTACTTCCGGGCTCAGGCCCTCAGGCAGGGGCTGAGCAAACAAACAGTACTTTAGGGCTCAGGACCTCAGGTAGGGGCTGAGCAAACAAACAGTACTTTAGGGCTCCTACACCGGAGCGTTGGCGTGAAGGCGGGGGGGGAGAGACTGCCACCTGGGGTGGGGTGGCAGGGGGGACACAGGCCCACCCACTCCACTGTGTCCCAGCCCGGGGCCCTAACAGCAGCAGTCCGTCTGCTGCTGGGTCAGTGGGGATCCTGACCGCAACACACTGACATGGGCTCGGGGTCTGCTATCCCCGGGCCACCTCCAATCTCCCCCTCCATGGGTACCTGTACGTCCTCAGCCTCCTCCACCGTGTCCCAGACCATGGGCTCCTCAGGGCACCGAGCGCTGGGTAGGTTGGGCGGCTCCTCCGGACCCTCGGCGAGGGGAGGCTCAGGCCGCTCCTCGGGATACCGGGCTCGGGGCCGGCTCGGCCAGTCCTCCTCAGGATACCGGGCTTGGGGCAGGCTCGGCCAGTCTTCCTCAGTATACCGGACTCGGGGCAGGTTCGGCCAGTCTTCCTCAGGATACCGGGCTCGGGGCAAGCTCGGCCAGCCCTCCTCAGGATACCGGGCTCGGGGCAGGCTCGGCCCAACAGGAGCTCGGGCACCAGCGTCTGTCCTCTCCTGCGACTGGCGCCCAACTGAACGCTGGGGCCGGGCCTTTATACTTCCTGTCCCGCCCCTTGACTTCCGGGGGGTGGGGACAGGCGACAGTGACTCCGCCCACTCTGGCGGCTGTTCTGGCTCGTCCCTCGCAGGGGCGGCTGGTAGCCAAGTCGCCTCACTACAGCTACATATGCCATGTAACATATCTCTGCAAAGGTTATGATCTACTGAATATATTCATCCTATTCGTATGCATGTATAATTTTTGTATTCGAAGTTATGAATATGGATTTTGTACTTGTCTGATTTTAAGTAGCCTTAGTAAGGCATTTGGTCAGCTTCTTTAAAAAGGAATTGGCAAGAAACACTTAACGAACAATGGCTCTTGGAAGACTCCAATCCACATAAGAAGTCTTCCTGGAGACTTCCATAGCATGTGGGCAATGGCTGCTGCCTGTAAAAACTGAGTCATGCATAGACATGTGACTTGCCCATGTGACTCCAAAACTCCATCTTGGAGCTGGATAGAATAGAGGAGGGGGTCTCCACCCACAAGAGACAGTCTAATTAAGCCCCTGGGAGACCCCTCCATTTTGTCTTCAGCTAGCTCAAGAGATAGCCTCTCCACCCCCAAAGGATACCTGAAAGAAACTGGAACAAAGGATAGTAACCACGGGGGTGTGAGTGACTGCTGAACCCAGACTAGAAGGAGGCTAGTCTGTAAAAGAAGCTTACTGGAACATCTCTGAGGGTGAGATTTCATCTGTAATCACTTTCTTACTGTATTAGGTTTAGACTTGCGTGTTTTATTTTATTTTGTTTGGTAATTTACTTTGTTCTGTTTGTTGTTACTTGGAACCAGGGCCGGCTCCAGGCACCAGCTTACCAAGCAGGTGCTTGGGGCGGCCACTTCGGAGAAGGGCGGCACGTCCAGCTGTTCGGTAGCAATTCGGCGGACGGTCCTTCACTCCTGCTCGGAGCGAAGGACTTCCCGCCGAATTGCTGCTGCAGATCGCGATCGCGGCTTTTTGTTTGTTTGTTTGTTTTTGTTTGGCTGCTTGGGGCAGCCAAAACCCTGGAGCCGGCCCTGCTTGGAACCACTTAAATCCTACTTTTTGTATTTAATAAAATCACTTTTTACTTATTAATTAACCCAGAGTATGTATTAATATCTGGGGGGGGGGCAAACAGCTATGCATATTTCTCTATCAGTGTTATAGAGGGTGAACAATTTGAGTAAAATGGATTTATTTGGGGTTTGGACCCCATTGGGAGCTGGGCATCTGAGTGGTAGAGACAGGAACACTTCTTAAGCTGTTTTTCAGTTTAACCTGCAGCTTTTGTGGGACGTTGTTCAGACCTGGGTCTGGGTTTGTAGCAGGCAAGCGTGTCTGGCTCAAACCAGGCAGTGTTCTGAAGTCCCAAGCTGGCAGGGGAAATGGCTCAGAGGTAGTCTAAGTTGGCAGTACCCAAGGGGTTTTCTGTGATTCAACCCGTCACAAGCACCACCACAGTACAAATAATAATTAGTGCTGTTTACTGAGGGACTGTGGGTAAATAAACTTATGACCAGTTGCTTTCTTTCCTCACCTTCAACAGGACCTCCCACCTCTCCCCACCACTCATACACTGTCACGTCCATTCTGGTTCTTCTCTGTCCCTGACTGATCTCTTTACATGGCCTGACTCCTCTCCAACTTCTCTCAGCTTAAGGGAGGTACTCGGAACCCACAGCAGGGAGAGCTGGCTCATATCAAGAGGGCAGGCTAAGGGAAGCAGAGATGTTCCTAGTAGGCGGAAAGTTGGATAGGATGGGACTGGCTCAACTCAAGACTGTGGACTTATCATTTCTTTTGGCAACCACAAAATATTCCTGTTCCTTGACAAAGTACCTACCCACTCCTTAGAAAACTCTAGAAGAATGACCAGTCCTGTAGGTGACACATACCTGAGGTTTATATAAGGATTTACTGGGCATTGTACAAAAAGCTGATATCAAAACTATCTGATAGCTAACTTTTAATTTAAAGACATGTATGCATGGATCAACAAAAGGAAATGATAATAAGTATCAAACAGGATGGGGGGGAGGAGTGGTAGTGAAAGCATTTTAAAAATTCTAGTCCACCTTGCATTGGCTTAGATTATGCCATATCTCATGTAATGGACAGACATGATCTCATCTACCTCAAAGATAGCTACTATAATTACAAAGTGACAGTAACTTCAAAGCATGTTGAGATCCTGCCATTGTCAGATGGTAAAACTATTCCAAACACCTGGCTGCTACTTCTTTCTAATGAAAGCTTCCACATGAAATAATACATATCTCAAATGATCAGTGTTATAAACTTCTGCCTCTCTAAAGCTGTTCACAAATATCCCTTTCAAAATATTTATCTTTCAGCCAGTGCAAAAGCATTTTAATGAATGCTAACATGTTTGTAAACACAATGGAAATGGTATTTCCCACCGAGCAGTGTGAGATTATTTAAATAAAAGATCTGCCGTTGGATGTTAGGCCCTGCTGGTGATCCCAATAGGATTTGTGCTTTATTTTCCAATTGGAAAACACCATGCATATGGACATGTGTTTTATGAGAGCTGATAAAAAACAAATCTCTATCCCAGGACATCTGTACAGGTTTCTCCTTTATAAATCTGTGCATTTTAACAGACCTCCAACATTTGCCCTGCAAATGTGTCGACAAGTTCTAAATGCCTCATGCTAAGAGGAGAATATCTGTATGAGAATTCATTATTTTAATCTATCTAAAGTTTGACAGAGGTAGGAGAGCAGAATGCAAATGTTGACATTGCTGGAGGTACCAGCAGACGGATAAAGCCCACTTATTTAAATGGCTATATTTTCAGCGCTACGGTGACATTTGAATACTTTCAATACATTTACTTAAAATCTATCTTTTATATAAGGTGATTTGGGGTTACAGGACTTTTCATCTCCACCTAATGCCAAATCCTGAGAGCCTCATTCAGTATTTGAGTTATTACTTAGCCAAAACTAAGTAATTGGGAAAAATCCTGAAGTCAGTGAAAGTTGTATATGCCAGTTCAAATTGAGTAAGGTCTTCATGATTTGACCTATGGAAAGTTGACTTTAGGCTTCAAACAACTTTACTTTCAAGTGATATTAAACCAACCAAACCGTAACTAATTGCGCCTTTTCTTTCACTCCTTTTAAAGAGAGGTGTGTAAACCTGGTTTTATTTTGCACTGTGAATATGTCGCTCTTCAGTTTTATTAAGAATCTGACTTTTTAAATATATCTACCCTTATAATTAGATCTATTAGTATTTGTATCAGACTGTATTGAGGCTAAAGAAGGAATATTCACATTAATTTCAGTGATGTATATTCAGTAACGATTTCTGACATTTGCAACACTGGATGGCTAGCGACTAGGAAAATCTAGTTATGTGAGACACAGCACTGAAAAAAAATCTGAGGGAACACATTTTTAAACGCAAGGTCTGAGTGCTGATTGACATGCTTTGTACGATAGTAAAATCTGGCAGGTGCATTAACTTGCATTCCTCTGATCTGTACACATCCACACTTGTCTTCTTAGGGTACTTGGTAATAAGCTTCTTTAAAGATCCCTGAGTAAGCACTGAAGATAATATCTGGAGTATGTAGCACTCAGTCCTTTTAGAATGGCTTTTTCCTGCTCCTTTCGTTTTCTTAAGAAAATGTCAGTTTAATCATATCTTAATGCTTTGATAATGCGTTTCTTTACATAGCTGTAGAACACGCACTTCAGTGTTTTAAAAGAATTAATGTAGATGTAAAAATGCCAGTTAAATGAGATTTCTTCCAACAGGCTAACAAAACTGGAGTGCAAGCCTTCACACACTTGCAAAACATCTGCACAGCAACACAAATATGCTAGAACATAGTTTTCTTTACTTGCTTGTTTTAGAAGTACTTCTTTCAATTGCGTAGTTTCACCCTTCTCCCCCATATAGTGGCTGACATTTTGTCAAATGTGACTATTGCTTTTCTCAAATTAGTTTACTTATCACATCTATCTAGCAGTTTGCATGTTAGCACCTCAGAAACCTTTATGGTAATTCACATGGGCTAAACATCAGCCACCAGGGAAGGTTGAATTCCTAAAGGCAGACCTCTTTATTGCTTAACAATTAAGGAACTGTGTGCTGTTTCAATGGGAATTTTAGGAAACATTTTTGGGGGAACAAGGGCTCTCCTTTCAGACCACACAGGGAAGTTAAAATATTTATTAATTACCATTGAAGTACAGCTGTATGGTAGAGCAGGCTTATGGAATATCTGAGATAGTCACCCATACTTAAGTTCAGTTCTGTTGTTGATGGGTCACAATATTCTAAAACACTACTATTAAGCTGCCTGTAATGGACTGCAAAATTTTCCTTAGATTTCTTTTCTTTTTTGTAATTACTGTGCCTTTTTACTCTGTGCCTTTACTTTTTACTGTGCCTTTCTTCTTAAAAATACAAGGGAGGTTTAGGTTGGACATTAGGACAAACTTCCTAACTGCCAGGGTGGTTAAGCATTAGAATCAATTGCCTAGGGAGGTTGTGGAATCTCCATCATTAGAGATTTTTTAAGAGCAGGTTAGACAAACACCTGTCAGGAATGGTCTAGATAATACTTAGTCCTGCCACGAGGCAGGGGGACTGGACTAGATGACCTCTCAAGGTCCCTTCCAATCCTATGATTCTATGATTCAACAAACATAAGAAGCAAAACATTTTTAGAGTCTACATACACTGTAATATTCGGAATTTTAAACTTTATAAAGGCATCTTCAGAATTCTGTATCATTGTCACTCATACAAGCTGAGCTACAGAGCAGACACCAGAAGGACTCGGAGGGTAAATCTACCCTGCAATTAAAAACCCATGTCTGGCCCATGTCAGCTGATGTGGGATACATGGCTGTTTAATTGTGGTGTAGATGTTAGGGCTCAGGCCGGTGCCCAAGCTCTGGGACCCCACAAGGGGTATAGTCCTAGAGCTCAGTTCCAGCCTAAGCCCAAAAGTCTACACTGCAATTAAATTGCCTCTTAGCCTGAGCCAGCAGACACAGGCCAGGTGTGGGTTTTTAATTGCAGTGTAGACATACCCAGAGAAACAGCCATAAACTCTTGGTATTTTTTTTCCAGTCCTCGTTCCCAGATAGTGTTAATTTTTCCATGAATATGATGTTTAACATCTTGTCCAAATAGTCTACATATGCAGGAGATGCTTCAGACTTCCAGCTCCTCAATGGGATCCAACTTGCAGAAGACATGCACTTGATGTTACTGATTTGCAGACACAGCCCCTCTAGCACGGCTATCACCATTTTGTGAGGCTTGCATGCTAATTCTCAAGATGAAAAAAGGACCTTGCATAGTCTGTTCCAATAAAGGTATAATTTATCACATTTTGCAGTATTCATTATGTGAGATAAATTAATATGTTAATGTCAAGCCTTTGGGTTTTTCTACAAAAACTTGAGTGTCTGAAAACAAAAATTATTGGTTCTTTATTTCCATATTTATGTCAAAAAAGCATATATGCCTAAAAGATGGGCACTGTTGTGGGGGAAAATGGTATACGAAAGGTCAAATCCTGCTCACCTCAAGCTTGTCCTAGTGATGTCATTGGAACTAACTGTATGGCTTTGCATTTGGCTGTATTTAAAAAGGCTTAACAGGATTTTTCTAAAAGTTCATTGAAATATGGAGCCCTGGTCCAACTAGACAAGTATACTGCTTTGGGCAATGGCAGATACCTGATACTTCAGAAATGAAATCACCCGATAATACATTTAGCCAGTCATGCAATGATCAGCAACAAGTGGGGGAGGGATCATTCCAATCCCTTTTAGTGATTGGATTATGTCCTGATGAATATGTTTTGATTACTCTTCTCTTACCATGCATAAATAGATCTATTATCAGTCACTAATTTATGTTCATTCCCTCCACACCTCCATTCAGTTCTGTGAATATTTTTACTTATTTTATTTAAATTTTATCTGTTAATACAATTAATAATGTATGTTTATGATGTTATCATGTCACTTAAGATCTCTTATAAACAAATTAAACAAAATATGCAACTGCATTTAAGGAATGCAGTAAGCTTGCCCTGTCTCTCAGAACTCTACTATGTCTGGCAATTAATGTCATAATCCAAGAATTCCATAAAGATTTACAACTTTAATCCTATGCTATCCTAAATTATTTTATAATGGTGGCTACATGTCCAGATATCAGAAATAGAATAGGGTGGTGATCTTATAGACAAATAGTACAGTATTCTACTCTAAAGTCAACCTGAATTTGATTCTTCTTATACATACAGTTCTATGTTTTCAGATGCAGATACATTCTACAAGTGGAAAAATACCTCTGTTCCCCTAGGTGCCTTGTAAAAGCAAATACCTACTTTGAAATCCAAATGAGTGAGTTGATCCGATCTTCCATAATTTCATTGTAATGTCAGCAAAAGCTCTCAAGTTTCGGCAGGCCTAGAATATCATCAGGGAAAATCCCAGACCTCCATCCCTGTAAACACAAATGATTTAGTGGATCTAAGGCATTCCGGGTTTGATATTTTCAAAATATTCCTAATATTATTTGACTTTCAAGTAATAAGTGAAGATCGAGAGGTGTGTCCTTCCTGGTAGTCTTCTAAGCCCAACTCCTCAAAGGTATTTAGGTGCTTATCTCCTGTTGATTTCAGTGGGACTTAAGCACCTAAATACCATTGAGGATCTGGGCCCCTGTCATAAGCAGCATGGTCAAGGCCATAGCTGTAATAGTAAAAATAATAAAAGAACAAGTAACCTGATCCAAAACCTCATTCTACTACTATTACTTGTGGCCTGATGTAAAGCCTACTGAAGTCAATGGAAAGACTGACGTCAGTGGGCTTTGGATCAAGGCCTTCCACTTATGTGAAGAAAGAAATCAACGAAGTTACACTGGTGTAAAATTAGTGAAAGTGAAAGAAGTATCAGGCTCTCCGTCTTTGGGGATCCTAATAGTGGCAATTTGTAACTCTTGCCTTATTTTTTTTTTAGTGTATGCATTCTGGTGGTAAGAGATTGTGTACTTGGTTAAAACATCAGAAAGTCTAACATGGCACCTGAGCCAATTTTAAGGAGGTTGAGATGCATTTCTGTTTTAACAAACTCTGCTAGATATTACTTAATCTTTCTCTTTTATTGTGGAAAATAATCCTTGAATCTAACCCATTGATCCTCAACCTTGACCTGTTGATGAAATGAACCATTTTAACGTTAAGTGATGTCCCTGGAAGCTGAAGCAAATAAATCATGTATTATAGCAAATGCATATTAAATATATTTTTGTTTTAGAGGCATTCTGTAAAGCAGTGATCCTCAACCTTGAACTACTGAAGAGGTACTTTAGGGGAAACACCTGCCAAAATATTAAGTTAGCAAATTCCATTTTTTCTTCCCTTCCCCAGAGGCTGAATGTCACCTGTGCAGTGATGAAATCCTCTGTTCTATTTCTGATACCCAGGCTTGGGCAGTGAAAGTCTGATTTTTCTCCCATTCCACCCAAGCCCAGATAACCACACAATATGTGGTCTTTCAAGCTGTAATTCTGTATGCTCATGGCTTCCTCCTTTGATGTTATGCAACCCTAATTCCCACCCTCTATAGTACTGGTTGGCCCCATCTCCCCAGTGTCAAAGGAAAAGAGGAGTCAAATAATATCAAGAAGAGTTATTGTCTATTGATAAACAGGGAGAGGATAGTTGCAAGTAAGACTATGAAGTGCCTCATGTCCCTCCATGGAAATGGGTTGATGACTACAGATCTTATTGTTCAAGTACTAGGTCAGGCTTGATGTTCAAGAGTGAAATGGATACTTAAGAAATAGTAAATGTGTGAAAGTAGATAAAAGTGAAAATAGCACAGCCTCCATCTTCGACCTCAATTATTTATGTTCTGAATAAAGCTTCTTTTGTTGAAACAGACTCGCTTTATTGGCATTTTTACCCACCCCCAGTTTATTTAGATGAGGGAAGAAAAAGTTCAGATCCTAATATGGAGCAGCAGAAGGAAAAACAAGGGGGAGGAAAAACAAGTACAGAACCACACACGCAGTTAATGTTGGTATCTTTTCCAATAATTCACATATATACACACTTGAGTTAATTTTAAACCCTACTCTCCCCACAACACAGCTCCCTTAAATCAGTTCAGTTTAGATTATATTTGTACTAGAGATGGGTCTGAATTACAATCAGGGATCCAGTCACCTCCAGATTTGGGAAAAGTTTATGTCTGGATCAATATCAAAACTTTGTGACTAGTCCTCATCTGTACAATGGGATGAACCAAGACCCCAACCCTGAATGCGGATGAACCATGGAAAGTTTGCATATTGCTGTCTCAAATGTGGCTCTAGATCTGGACTTTGTATCTAAACCCATCTCTAACTCATACATATTCTCTCCTTGCTAGGTTCAGGTAATGTACCTGTAACATACCTAATAGCCAACAGCAGAGGTCCAGTGATGAATCCATATAAGAGCCTGGGCCATAGCTTTTGGTGACAACTAAGGGGTCCTTTTTCTCCCCTCCACCCACAGTCTAACATCTGCATAGTCCCATATACTAGCTTTAATTGCTAGCTTTAATTGGTTTTTATCAGTACGATCTCACCATGCCACCTCCCTTCCTTCTCCTGATCCTAGTATCTCCCATTTCCTTTCTCCTTCCACTTGCTTATCTCTGTCCCTATTCTGTCTATTAAGGTGCTTGCCTTCCACTCATTTCAATTTTTGTCCTACCTTTCTTCCTCCAGCCTATCCCATTCTCATGTATCTTCCTGCTTCTATCACTACAGTCTGATCAGAAATCTAAACAAAACTTTTAAATGCTTCAGAACCAGCTACAACAGATACTGCAACCCAGTGCAATATCTGTGGGGACCATTTTATGTTAAGTGTACAAAAGATTTATGTAACACTGTGGGCCAGGAATTATATGTAACTCCCAGGGGGAAGGGTTGCTGCAGCTCTGCCAGGAACTAAAATCAGTGGGCCGTGATTAAGGTGAATCACTTAAGCTATAAAACCCCTTCAGAGACATACTAGCTCCTGGGGAGGTTTGCATGTACTAGTTCAAACTGTTTTTTCCAGAAACCAACAGATGAATAAAGGGTTTTTGATATAAAACTGACATGGGCCTTCCTTCTGATCCATCAAACAGACAGGACCGTCTATTCAAGTGCCCCAGCCCTTGCTAGAGGGTTGGAAAGATTTAGGCATACTAGATCCTCATAAGACTGAAGCGTGACCTCAGGTAAGCATTCAGCATGAGTATAGGAACTGTTATATATATGTTTTCTCTGTGATGCTTTTACCTTAAGAATAGAGGTGTTTGCTTATAAAGAGCTGTATGGTAACTTGGAACTGCTGGCAATACACAGCTGATAGCCCTCAGAGGGAGAAAGCAAATCACAGGCAGGTCTTTAGGCATACTGTCTTGCTGGGGATATCACAGTGTAAGGCATAGATCTGTTTAGCATTCAAATCTCAGTTAGGACGGAGAGATGTGGGTCTCTGTCTGACACAGGTGATGGCTGGAAGCTGGAAACCTTAAGTGAGTGCCCGCAAAGGATTATGGAGGGGGAATATGAGTGCAGCTACCCTGAAACTGTGACACCATCAAGTTGTGCATCAAGCCAACATATGTAACTATATGATCTTATGTCTGTCACCCTCAGCTTATCTCCCACATCCTCCTAGAGTGTGTTACAGCTGTTTTAAATTGAATCACAGACTTTTCGGGGGCAGGGACCTTGTCTTCTAGTGTTTGGGCAGTGCCTATGGTATCCCAATCCTGATTGGAGCCTTTGGATGCTACCACAATACAAATAACCAGCAATAATAACAACCTAGTAAAACCATTCTGGATGTTGATCTGTGATCCAACCTGATTGCCTCCAACTGTTTTTAGAGCCTGCTATTTCTAGCTGCTAAGAGCTCTCAATATACATTACAGATAAATAGACTAGACCTGGAATTGTCACTCTGGGACTATGGCAGTACTCTCAAGGCAGGAGGGAATAAATGAACCATTTTATTCAACTCAGTTTCATTTTGTCCCATCAGGAGGTTCTAGATACTCTGATGGGAATTTATTCAGCCTCTGAATTAAATCCATGTCTCATACGACTGGTAAAAACTAGTAATAAGGAATGTCTATTATTGGTGGAATTTGTATTGCCTCCAGCCTTGAAGGCCAACAGCCTTGACGCATGCAGTGATCTGGTCCTTACTCAAGAAATCCTCCTGTGACATTGATTTTCTTGCCAACTATTATATGACTGCTACTGGGAAAAAGCATGGAGAAGATGATCAATAGTAAGATGTTTCTAACAGTATCTGACACCTTCCTAATTTTTAGATATCAGTCAGTCTTCAAACCTTGACATGGCATGTGAAGGGCATCAGTCTCCATGCCTGACAATCTCGTCAGAGCAATGGGAAGATGTCAGGTATCCTTGCTAATATTCTTAGATCTTAGTGGCTTTGATGCTATAGACTATTAGGTGCTGTTTATATGACTCTGGAACCTGGCAAGAGTTGAAGGAATTGTTTTAACATGTCTATTTCATCCTGTTGGAGAGTATCCCAGGGGTGGTGATCAGACCCCGCTCTTCTTTCCTGAGGGATGTCAGCAGGGAAGTGCCATAGGGTTCAGTCTTGCCAACATCAACCCTTTTCTTCAGTGTTTATATGCAGCTATTGTGGGAGACTGTGAGTGATACATTGCTGCTATCATGCTGATGACATTCAGTCCTTTTCCCTGGACCCAGATGAAGTGGTCTCCACATTCTTCCAATATAGAGCAGAGCTTGGGACCTAGATGAAAGCCAGTTGTATTAAACTCAAATCAAATATAATGGAAGGGATGTTGATTGGCAAAGGGAATCATATTAAGGAATTGATGAAATCTATGATCACCTCATTTAAATAAAGCATCTATCGATACATTGACAAACTGGTTTGTAATCTTAGGGTCTTTCTATACTTATCTCTGCTTCTGCATTCCTCAATAGTAAATATCCATAAATGCCTTTTCCATCTTCAATTGTCCAGAAGCTACTGCCCTACAAGAAGCAGACATTATCATACTCATCCATGCTTTTCTCATTATGCTGTACCTATGACTTGCCATGAAAACCACTCAGAATTGTAAGGTAATGGTCACGTATGCCTGCCCTCTAGTGAGGTGGACTGGTGAGAGCATATTACATTTGTATGCAACACTCTTCTCTGTCCGAATTTCATACAGAACTTGACTGTCAACGTGCTGGTTACCAGATGCAAAGCCCTAAATAACCTAGTGCCAGCTAATTCAGAGACTATCCCCTGCCTCCAAACCACCAATCCTATATCCACTGGTATGGTGCAGCATGAGGCAGCTGGCAAAAGGATGTTTTTGATAGCAGTGCTTTGCCTCTGGAATTTGTTCTCACAGAACCTTGCATCTAAGCCTGAATTTCACAACATTCAAACTTGGACAAAACAATGTGTCTGACCATTGGCTGCGGTGCCTCTAACTCATCCTGTTGTCAAGGTTTCCCCACAGCGTTCCCACTTTAGAGAACACAGATGGGGGAAAGTAGGGATATTTGTGTTCTGTATTGGGAAATGGTTTGCTAGTAATCTACACCAAGTAAAGTGTACACAGATACTCCAGTGATGTGTGCCTTGATAATAAAGAAAAAATTAATAATAATTGGCTTTGATGGGAATTTGCCTGAGTAAAAGCTGAGTGAAAACCCCCAGATTTTGGTCATCAGTAAGGAAAAGAGAATTTGAAACCGCTGCTAAGAAACTTAATTTGTTCTGAAGAAAAAATCTCAATGTCTAAAGATCATCTCCAGGACTACTATTATTATTAATAATAATGCTTAACTCATATAGCACTTTTAATCCTTAGATCTCAAAGCACTTTCTTGATATAATGGATTCAAGCAGTTATAATGGATAATATAAATAACAAACAAAAGGGCAATAGTCTCACTGGAGATTTTAAATAATATATTCAAATCACCACAATCATAGGTGGAGTCCAAAATTAATTCTTCAGAGTTCGCTCAGGCATTCGTTATCTTATAGGAGGCTGGTGGTTGTAGTGCAGTGGACTGAGATTTAAGCCACTGTAGGTGTGCAGCATAACAGGATGTTAACTGGGTTGCACGTGAACATGCATACAAAGAGCACAGTGAGTGTGTTAGGGGGTTTTATGGATGAAGGAACAATGTGCATTTAGCTTTGTAAATTGGTTTTTAACTTTACTTATGTGTGCAGCTGCTTCTATGCCCCAGAATATCCAAGAATTTATTAAGTGAAAATCTTGGAACCCAAAATATAAGAGCAGAAACATACCACAAATACCAGAAGATCTAGGACCTAAAAAATTGGCATTCATAATTTTTGCACCCATAATTCAACCGCAGGCCAAGTCTTAGAATCATCTGTAACTGGTGCAGCCACTCTACTCAGATATTTGCACCTACAATTTATTTTGTGGGTGTGGCATAAATTTTACCGGCACCACTGATCCTAAAAGGAAACTAGAGTTCAGCTCAGCTGAAAAAAACCCTATGTATGCCTTTGCTGAACAACAACGAAGGGAGGATAGGATAACTGAGTGCAAGTATTAGTAGGGTATAAACTAAGCAGGGTGAAGGATTGTTTAAAGTAATCCAAGGGGTTATAAATCAAAATTACAGAAATCATATAAAGGTGAATTTAATCTGAATAGTATGAAAAGTTTTCAAACACTGAGGACTATTATAATGTGCAAGAATCTCTCTGGGGAATGGGAGGAAGTTTCATCATTTGAGTCATTTTAAGACTGGACTGAAGAAAACAGGAATGTACTTCAGGGAATAATTAAGAGTTCTTTTCTGTCTTCAATTCTTTCTATTTTTATTAAAATCAGAGGCAGGGAACCATGCAGCACAGCATACAGTGTTCCTTTCTATAGATCAAATTTAAAAAAAAAATCATGCTGCTGCATTAGAGACGATGGATACACTGAGAAACCAAGCTGAAAACCTGAACACTAGGTACACAATTTTCCAGCCTGATTACTTATTTCCACTCATATGAGACACAGGATACAGAACTTGTCTATTGAAAGTCCTTGATTACTATAAATTGCTGCAGTGCCTCAGCCCGATTTAGCTGCTTCTCTTTAAAAAATTGTTGAGCTTTTGAACTACCAATATTAATCTGTATTTTCTTGTCTTCCTTGCAACAATTATTCAATCATTCTTCCTATGTTGAAGAATGTAAAATAAATTCATCTGTAGCCTGAAAAAACTATAGTCTCATGCTTGAACAGCTTGATCTTAGCCCTTTTATTACAGATAAAATTGTGTGTTCTTAAATAATCACCAGATAAAGGTTTCTTCCAGCAACTCTGCCTGTTGATGAAATAATTGATTTTACAATAAACTTCATAGCAGAATCTTTTTTGCATTTCATTATTAGGTAGAAATAAAGCCTAGTAGTTAATACACTGGACTGGAAACTGGGTCTTTATTCACAGCTCTGCTGCTGACTCTGTGGCCCTGGGCAAAATGTACAATCTTGTGTCCCACTTTATCTATCTACAAAATGGGGGCCCATGCATGGCCCCTGTTTTGTCCAAATTCACTTAACTCCTCAAGAATATTTGAGGCTTAATTAGTTAATATGTTTCTGATGCTTTAAAATCCTCAAAGAAAATGTGCTGTATTATGTAGTGATACATAGCAGTTGTAGTGGTTGTTCTTTTTAGCTCTCTCCTATTTCATTAAAAGTCCATAAACCATCCCTTTAGTCAAGAAGGTGATTTTGTGTGTGTGTACTTGGCACATTTAAAAAAAAATTCCATCAAAGAAATTCTTAGTTAAACGGAGGCACAGTGTAGGTACATACAGGCTGTTACCCCCATCTTTACTTGGACATAATAAGAAAGATATCAAAAAGATTTCAATATTTCAGGAATATCAAAATAGCTGGAATTCATAAGCCAGTAAAAAAAAAAAAAAAAAAAGCACTCAACTTAAGTGAAGTAAGCTCTCTTTATAAAGTAATTCAAATTGCACTTGCAATTCAGTCCTGGAATTACCCACTCAACCAAAGTTTGAAAAGATTTAAATGTCCTCTGACTATCAACAATACAATAATGTCTTACAATTGCACAACCACCCTATTGACTGGTGACACAAATACTGTGCTGTAATCTATAATTCTATAACTAACAGTAGCCAATTGTCTTTTAAAATGAATCTGTACATCATTTTTGAGTTTCTCTGGCTGAAAACTTATACAGACTCAAGTATATTTTTAGTCAGGATAAGATAACAACTGAGCTCTTCATTGAAACACTTCTAGAATGATTTTTACTGTGGTGTTTAACTTCAATTTTTAACCACGAAGAGGTGTGTTCAGAACAAAATCCCAGTACTTTTAGCCCATTGGGTATGATGATAAGAGTATCTCTCAAAGCACTGTAGTGTTTAAGGTACAGTTCCAGTCACTAGAGCTACTGTTTCATTTTCAAGGGCTGAGTCCATGGAGGATTCAGTGCAGACTAAGGTGGTAGGATGAACTGGTTGGGGGAAATTTAACTGTGTGAATGTAGTGTTTAGACAGCCTGTACCTTTTATCTAATTTGGCAACAGTTCAAAGCAACATGAAAAAGTAAAATTAGTCTTACTTAAGCTATTTTTAATGGGTACGTTATTTTCCCCATTTTTACTGCAAAGCAAGTAATACTGTAGTGACAATGGGCAGAAAATCTGGTAATATTTAACTGTACTTTTAATACTATCAATGATCCTTTTTGAAACTTAGGTGTGATATTAATAACAACCTTACATTTTAGTAACTAACTTATAGCCTGATCCAAAGTTAATGGGAGCCTTGATATGGGCTTTGGATAAGGCCCTTTAAGATTAAATAAGAGGCATTAAAGTACTAACATCAGTGCAATCTCTATGCAGTAATAGAACATCATGACCAAAACCTATATACATTTAGGTAATAAACAGTGATTTGTGCAGATGCAGTTTTCATGGGGAAAAAAATATCCTTAGGAAATTATGGCTATGTCCTTGCCAGTATTTGACATGATATTCCTATAGGACTGATATTTGATAGCACAAAATCTGTATACTCTTCATCTCATAAATAAGAAATTCTTTAGCATTAGCAAAAGGATATGAAACATTCTAAAAAAACTATGTAAAATAGTGTAGTTTTACATTTATTTCACTTCCTGCTTTCTCTTTTTTACAACGTTTATTAACTAGAAAGACCTCAGTGACATGTAAATTTCATTTTCTATGCCAAGCAGATTAAAATACATCTGTTTCAGGCATAATTCAGTAAAGAAATAATTTGAATAGTTCATTTTATTAGAAAAAGATTTATGTCGGCATTCAACTATGACAAGAGAGGGGATAGTGGCATGTGCACAATACTGGAAACAGATTTTCCATGAAAAGTATCTGTATTGAACAGAATTGTGCCAGAAATAATGTGGGCTGTCAATAAATAGGTTAACCCACTAGGTTATAGACAACACCAGGGTTTTCATACTCAGACAGTCGTTACCTGCTTTGGTTAATGTAATTGGGTATTTGCATTAATAGTTGATTTAATTAATTGATTAATCAATGTATTTGTTAATACATGTTAGGTATTAACATGAGTTCCAGATGATTAATTTCCTATCTATTTGTGACTAATGCGAAATCCATCTGTGGAGGGAGAATTTTATATTTTATTGGGGAGCTGAGTTATACTGGCTGTGGGGGGAACTTGCTATTTACTTTCATTTTTGTTCATGTAATTTGTGGTAGGAGCATCTCTAAAGCTTTGGCTAGGCACCCTTCTATAGATGCACAATAAATACAGGAACATCGTGCTGGGCTATATCATCGTGTGCCATTTTACTTTGCAGCAGTTATAACACACTGGGAAATGAAAGGCGATAAAGAGGCATGCATGACTGGGTAGTTTAGGAGAATGATAATGTAGTACAGAACCTTTCCCATATAGTCACAGGGGTGAAGGCAGTCTAGTTTTTAGTGACTGACAGTGATTGCCATTCAATGAGTATTTACTATCCTATGTGGGCTGAGCAGATGGTTTTCCTCCATTTTTAAGACAAGTAGTCACATTATCAACAAAGATAGCTATAGTTGGCACCAGAGCTTGGCTAATAATGGCATATATTCAGAATATTTTGATTTTTAAAGTGTCAAAACAGTGTGTACGTTATTGCTATTATTAACAAATTATTCACTCATCCCTATGGACCTGATTCAGGAAAGCACTTAAAGCATATCAAAGTTAACACAAGTGTTTTCCTGAATAAGGCTGCTTTCTTGAACTGGGGTTGATAAGCTAAGGGAGAAAATTAAAGGAAATATTTGCTGAATAATTCATTTGAAAAAAAATCACAAAATGTGATGAACTATTGTGTGATTATTACTGAACCAGCTGTATTAGCACTCTAGCTGGAAGTTTCAGCAGACAGGCTAAAGATCTGGGCCCCAATCCTGCCATCAGATCTGTACTAGCAAATCGAATTACAGGACTGGGGACTAAATGAGCATGAAAGCTAAACTAAGCTGCAGAGGTGGTCTTAGTAAAATAAGGTTATGCCCCATTGGTGAAGTGTGGAGCCTGGTAGTGTGTCCCTGCTCTGTGATTCAGATCAAAACAAGCATATGAATTCTTAAAGTGTATTTGAGGGGTGGGGCCTTTTTCAATCCAAGTAGATGACAGCCAACCTGGTCATCTTGGCAGGTATTTAGTGCATAAGTTGTCCCAATATTTTTATATCAGTAATTTGAAGCTGGGCAATAACAATATATAGGTAGGGTTATAATTTTAAACTCCATTATAATCTAGCTCCTATATGATATCATCAAATTAGCCCTAGCAAAGAAGAAAAAGGCAACGCGTTTGGCAATAGCCTATGGCTGACTGAAGCTGATGTGATAAAGAGAAGATAGTGTATTAATATATCAACATTTGTATACATTGTTTTTGACAGAATCTTGTAAATAATATATTGTCCAACTGATAATTATTTATATGCTCTTCCGCATGACAGAAATATTAAGAACACTCATATTTTAAAAGTGCAATAGAATCATATGAATCTCCATCCAACTATTATTATGGCCACGAAAAGAAAAATGGATCTACAGAGGAACCACCCCCTGCTTATGGAAATGACCTTTTAAAGCATGTACAGAAATATAGCATATTCCTTTTAAATACCTATCAGATAAAGGAATACATTTTCAATACATCAAAACATATATAGTAATGAAAAATTAAACTGGTTTAAATATTGATATTTTCAGAGGTGAAGTATAAGGAGCTGTAAGTTACAGAGAAGTAATTGGGTGTAAAAACATCTAAGTTGGTGTAATGTACAAGCTGTGGAGCCAAGAGACAACAAAAATTTGGCCCAGTGAATCTAATCTTCTCTCACTTATACCGGATCCCTATAGAAGCCAATTGGTGAAGTAAATGAATGGAGTATTTGGCTCACGTAATACCCCTTAGACTCACCTCTGAATTTGGCCTCCTATAAGAATGTACTTCCTTGGCATCACACCTAAGAAAACAGTTCTTAAAACCATAAAGCCCTTTTAAATGAATATACTCTGTTACCCATCAAAGGAACCTGAATCTGTGTAAAGAATAACGTTAGTGCAACAAAATTATCTCCTAAATAGGTTTCTACCCCATTGCCATTTAAATGTTTACAGACCATTTAGTTTTTCCTATACAAAACATGTTTGTGTCTGTGTGTGCATATTCATATATATTTTTACTCATCTTTATACCCCAAATCATGGATTTTTATAGACTCAGGTTAATTTTATGCCAAATTGCTCATGCTTGAATCAGTTAAATTACGCTTCTAAGACAAGAATATTCTTCTATTTTTTGCTTTATAAAATTGGAGTAATAAATGAGCCTCTGACCAGCTTTTCCTGTTTGCAGTATGTACTGTAACATTTGATTAAAGCCTTCATGAGAAGGACATTTGTGATAAGAAGACACATGTACTGCATATCTCAATTTAAGGGTCATTTCCTGGTTAAATAAACCAAATTAAACTGGCCGTAGCAAAGCAGCACATGGAAAGGCTTTTATATTAGGACAAAAGTCTGCACTGCTGTTGTTCTCATGGACTTGATTATTGACTATTCATACCTCTGTAAGGATGTACATTAAATGAGAAGTAGGGAAGATGACCACTTCATTCTGCTGAAGGAGGTTAGGACCCTTACCTCCATCTATTTTTCATGAACAAAATGAAGTGTGACTACCCCTGATTAACCCATTCCTGCATCAATCTCTTTTCAGCAAATAAAATAGCCTTAAATAAAATGGCTTGAAGAAACTCCCTGTCATTGCAGCCCCAATGGGAACTATATACCTAATGCAGTTTCTGTTATAGAGATAAATGAAATTCCTGGTAGTGGTGCTGGAACTAGGGGCACTGGGGGTGCTGCCACACCCCCTGACTCAAAGTAGTAATAAACACCAAATACATGGATTCCATGGTTTCCATCAGCACCCCCCACTATAAAAATTGCTCCAGCACTCCTGCACATAGGGATGCTTGGGTTGAGCCCCAGTGAACTCCACATGGATTAGTTTGCAAGACGGGACCTTACGTGATAGTGTGTTCTAGACCTTACAGAATTAATGGACAAATTTGCTGGCAGTGTTTTCATCATCCGTCCTCACTATTAAATATCGTTCAATTATTAAAGGCTGTAAAGCCACAGAGCCTAAAAGAATGATGAGATCTTGGGAGGATCTGAGGGTGAAATGGCATTTTTTTATTAGTATAAAGATTATTTAACTTTAGAGCTGTACTAATGATAATTTCTGTGACCAAAAATGTTCCCTTATGATTAATCAATTATGCAAACCATCACCATTTCAAGGCTAGTAAAGACTTATTTAATGGCATTTTTCATGCATCTCATGTCTTTAATATACTATTTTCCCCTTTACTCCGACAGAACAATCTGCTGTGGAGAGGAAGCACTGCGCTCCATCATATAAAATCATTCCCCATATTGGGAAACAACTGTTTATTTATAATACATTTTCAAAATAGATTGTTTTAGAATAACTGATTATTGCCTGAAAGTTGTCTTATTTCCCAGCAGTTTTTATTATTCTCCCACTGGAATATTTTAGCATAAAAGTATTCCAACATTAATGGTAGCAGAAACCAAGAATAACAGGTCCACTGCATTTCTCTCTCTCTCTCTCTCTCTCTCTCTCTCCTTTTTACTGCCCCAGGAATGATCCCATCTCAGCTTGGAGCTACCAAATGTCTATAGATGGAAGGAAAGTAATTCATTCAGTCCCTTAACTAATTCACTTCTGGGTATCTTCTGGGCAGAGACTGGCAATAATCCCAAATTGCATGTTTTATGATGTGGGCTTTTGTGTCCCTTATGAAATGAGCTGAGACATTTGAACTCATTTTAGTTAGCAGTTCAGGCCAGACTGTAACACTGTCCAGAGACTTAAGGTCAATGCATTTTGTGCTATATTGTAAAGTGTCTGACAAGAGCTAGTTTACTGAAAAAAAGGATTCATAAAGAAAGGAACTTCTTAAGACAATGACTGAGAATTTGATTCACATTTTATGGCTGGGTTTTGTGTATCCTGGAAGAAAGAGGTGCTTATTTAAAACTAACACCAATTACACTAACAAAATAGATTAATTTATGATGAGTACAAGTCATACAGAGATTTGGGGCAGATTGAAAGAAAGCAGCTTTCACAGTTTCATTGCTCAAGTTTAGCTAATGCACAAAGATCCCATTTATGGAAATAACAATGCTTAGGTCATTAGTGGCACTGCAAGTGAGTGACTCTTCCTGTCTCTTCCTCCGCCTCATAATCTGTATTATGTGGTATTGAGACAATTGCCATAGTAAACCGCCTCTAGGGTGACTAGATGTCCCAATTATATGGGGACAGTCCCGATATTTGTGGCTTTTCCTTATATAGGCGCCTATTATTCCCCCACACCCCCGTTCCGATTTTTCACACTTGCTATCTGGTCACCCTAACTACATCCTATGCCAAAAAGTGAAAAAAATGGTTGTAATATTTCACCAGAATTAAATAAATGATTAATATCAAGGATAGCATGTACCATTGCAATTCTAAATATCACTTCCTCCTCTATGTAATATGTAATGCAACCTTAATGAAGCTTGTATATTTAAAACTAAACATTATCTACTCTAAATTACCCCACAAAAACCCCACAAATGCTTTAGTAAAAATATAAATGTCTGAAGAGTAAACTTGCAGTGCATGTACTCTGTCCATGATAAAATGGATTAAAATAAAGAAAAAGCATGATAAAGAAAATTCTCCTACATGGCTGACTCAAGATCCCCATCTAGTGGCTAAGAGAGGATTATCAGATTCTTTTCAAAACTAACCTTTCTTATAAAAAATGTAAGATTTCCAGTCCCCCCCCCCCCTCTGCCCCCCCCCCCCCCCGCTTTTGGGATCTCCTCACTTTTCTGTCATCTAAACATGAGCAAAATTTACCTCCTGGGCACTGGCGGTTTTCCTCCCCTATAAGCCTTATCTGCCGTCTTTACTGTTGCTGTATTCCCACTGCAGCTGGAAGGGAGGAACAAAAACCCTGTACCTGAAGTAGCCATCTTATTCCAGGATCAACAGGTGAGGAATGTTCTCACATGTAGCGGGGCACCATAGAGATTTAACCCCCCCCCACCCCCCCCCCCCCACCCCCCCACACACACACAGCCGAAAAACACCGAGCCAGGCATTCACTCCAAATTCAAACCAAACCTTTTGTGGTTCTAAAAAGTTCGCTTGCCTTTTGTGTGTGTGCACATCTGTGCTCACCGGACGCACCCTTCTGTACTTCCTGATTTTAGCTGAAAGTAGAGGTCCTATTGCATTGATTTCTAGTCAATGCAATAGGAGCAAACTTAGGTCAATACTGAGTGGTCTTAAAAATCCTGCCCACAAATAACAAAATCCATTGAGGGGGCTATTTTGATAATATTTCTTACAGGTCTGCTGTTCTGAGATTTTCCTCCCAATTTCTAGACTAAAGCAGTTTGGAGAACACGAACCTCTTCATATCTTGGAGCTTTTCCATTACAATTTCTTCTCCAACCCTTAACACAAACAGGGATAAATGGTCAGTGCACTTACAATGTTGATTTTGGTTTCAGTGATATTTCTGATATCCCTGTAATATTTCCTATACTTACAATGGGGAATAGTACTCAACTCCTAGTATTTCTATAAATGAATCAACTTTAAGCATACGCGTTGTAACCAAGCATTTTACAGCCATGCTGAGCTCAGCAATTCGCTTATTTGAAAATTTAACAATTGGGTGATGGAGACTGGCATCATGGGTTGACCAGAGTTGGGAGTTGACATCTCCGTAGTGAATGACAGATGACAGGTAGGGTGGGGATAGGCAGTGAAGAACCTTGAAAGTAAAGATGAACACCTTATGTTTGATGTGTCGGAGAAGGGAGAACCAGTGGAGGGATGCAAAGAGAGGGTGTTGTGATTGTAAAAGCGTCTCTTTTTTACTACAAATGTGTCCACATTTATTGTATATCAACTAAAGCTTAAGCTTACTTCCTTACTGAATGTGGCCAATGCATTTTACGTAAGTGGACGGGAGCCTTCTCTGCAGTGTGCCATCTCAAGAGGATAAAAACACTACAGTGGTAGAGACTAGTTTTGGCCTAACATATTAACAACACTAATCCTCCCACAAAACAAAAATAACCTTTTCTTTTAAAGGTTAAACAGAAAATTTAAAAAACCCATAATACAGGGTATTCTATAAAGATCTCCAAAATAACCTTTTATGAAGCAACATTTAATATTTTTAAAATAAAATAAAGGCAGGCCCACTTGTGCTGTGCCAGGGTAAATTCAATGCACTGCACTCCCTTGAAATCAGCAATCCTTAGATTTCTTTGACTACATTTACATCAGCTGGTGGTACTTATTATTTTCATATTAAACATAACTGGTGGGATAATGGCACCTTGATGAAGAACAGGAGAGTTAACAGAGTCTTCACATTCTTCATTTTCTGTTAAATTCTAGTTATATGATCAATCTCTCACCTGGTCAGTGTGCCTTTTCCCGCTCTATTCATAATAAGGCCTGTTATATTATTGCTTCTAATGTTTTTAGGCCTTTTATCCAAATTCCTTTTTCACTTCAAACTAGTCCAGGAATTCCAGCTTCTACACACTTTGTTTTGTTCCAAGGAGATGAAAATTGTGTTTTTTTTTTCTTTTCTCATATGGTTACCCAAGTCAGGACTTATAGCTTCCAGTCCAGTACATAAACATCTTCCCATTAGTAGTTCAACAGGCATACATTTTGTAGAACTATGTGGTGTTGTTTGATAAGATAGCAGGAAAGAAGCTATTTTCTGATTTAAAGATAGTGTATCTCTCCTGACAGTTTCCATGGCAGTTTTAAAAGTTCTAAAAACATTTGGTTTCCCATTAGAACTCAGATGGTAGGGCACAGATAAAACATGTCAAATATTATCAACCTGAAAAAGTTCTTCAGTTCTTGTGATGTAAACTGGGGCCCATTATATCAGATATAAATTAATCAGGTACACCATGAATCACAAAAGTGAAGCATGATCTTTAATGGTTCTGGTTGTATTAATGAAGGACATAGAAATAAATTCTGGTCATTTTGATTGTTCATCTACCACTATTAGAACGTTTTAAACAAGAAAGGGCTGGCAAAATCAATATGAGCTCATTTCCATGAGTGTGATGGTCAAATATAGGGATTTGTTGTTGAGGGGCAAGCTTTTGGTTGTGGAAACTGATGAGGTTCATAATTATGAATGTATTCTTCAATATCTGTCTATATTTGGCCACCAAGCATGCTGTCTATATTAGGCTTTCATACAAACCATATCTGGTGTGTTTTCAATGAAGTTCTTTACAATCTAATGACAAAGCTATCTGTGGAATTGGGAACTCATCTCCCACTGAAAGTGGATTAGTGAGTGGCTTTCATGACTGGTATATCTCTTCATGATATATAGTTCACTCTTTCATGGGCATTCTAGCAGTATTTAATAGCAGGTTGGTAGGCCATCATTTGGATTGCCACTTCTGGAGTCCCAGCGCAGATAAAACTGCAATATTTTTTTGCAAGTCCTCAGTCTGTGGCATAGAGCGCCGTCCCTCCCAACCACCTTTTTGTGACCTTGGCACCACTGAACTGATGAACTCTTCCTGTTTGCTTTTTGTCCCCCAGGGTAGAACTTATCTCATCTCCTGCTGTGGACAATTAGAATCTTAGAATTTTCATTAAATTTAAACCAGAGACTGTTTATCCAGGAAAGAGGGAGAAGATACTGACAAAGCTAATAAACAAAATAAAAAGCAACTCCATTATCATCATTGTAAGGACAATGCAGAGCCTTCCTTGAAGAGTCTAAACATCTTTGTGAAATAATGGTAGCGGTAACCTTTGATGGCAGAGACGTAACTAGGTATTTTTGCGCCCGAGGCAAGAATATAAAATTGCGCCCTCCCACAGGGCCGGCTCTTCGGCAGCAATTCGGCGGCGGGTCCCTCAGTCCCTCTCGGAGGGAAGGGTCTGCCGCCGAATTGCTGCCGAAGAATGAATGAAGGGGCGGTGGTAGAGCCTGTGATTTTGGGGGATCAACTCATGATTTTTGACTGCTTGGGCTGGTAATGTTGCTTCCAAGATGGTCTTTGGTTCCAGTCCAGTTCCAATCCAGAGAGGGACTCACAGGTTAAGAGAGGAGGGAGGTGCTGGATATCAGCAGTGGCCACTAGGGATCAGCATTTGTCCTGAGACTGCTGGGAGTTCAGGTTTGCAGGATCAGGGGTTGCAGGTTTGTAGAAATTTTGGTGGTGCCCAGAACCCGCCCCCACCCCCGCCCAAGGCTCTGGGAGGAAGTTTGGGTGAGGGAGGAGGTCTGGGGTGCAGGCCTAGGCTGGGGCAGAGGATTGGGGTGCAGGCTCTGGGAGGGAGTTTGGGGATGGGAGGGGTGCAGAGGGATGGGGTGCAGGGGTGAGGGCTGTGGGTTGTGGCTGCAGATGAGGGGCTTGGAGTGTGGGAGGGGCTCAGGGTGAGAGTTGGGGTGAGGGCTCTGCCTGGGGCTGGGAATGGGAGGTTTGGGGTGTGGGAGGGGCTCAGGGCTCGGGCAGAGGGTCAGGGTGCGGGGGGATGAGGGCTCTGGCTGGGACTGGGGATAAGATGTTTGGGGTGCTGGAGGGGCTCAGGGCTTGGGCAGAGGGTTGAGGGTGCGGTGGGTGGGTGGTGAAAGCTCTGACTGGGGGTGTGGGCTCTGGGGTGGGGCAGAGCTGGGGATGAGTTTGGGGTGCAGGCAGGCTGCTCCGGGACAGGGGCCAGAGAGGAGGACTCCCCCCCAGCCCTTTCCCTGCCGGCAGCAGCAAGCTCTGGGGGAGGATCCCCCCTTTCCCGCCCCCCCATCAGCACACTCACCCCCACCACTGTCACTGCATGTGCTCCTAGGGCCCCTCTCATGTCCAGGAATCTCCCTCGCCTCCCCCGTGGTGGGTGCCAGAGGGGGTGCTGCGTGCGCCTCCTCCCCTGCTGTTGCCCCTGACTGTAGCCTCACTGGGGGTGAGGGATGGGGCTGCCTCCTTGCCCAGCATGGGGCAGGAGCAGTGACTGCGGGCTGGGGGGGTGGGCTGTGCTGGAGGGTCCTGCCGGAAAAGGGAAGGGTCTGAGGTGGAAGGGCAGGCTCAGAGTCAGTCTGCCCTGGCAGTGGAGATGGGGGGCACTAGGACAGTTGCTGCAGGGAGGCAGCATGGAGCTGCTCCGCTCCGGGTCCGGGAAGGGGGTGGGGGAAGCAAGTCAGGGCCGGGGGACACTCAGGGGCGCTGTGGGGTTATAAATATCTCTGTGCCAGCGGCTTTTTTTTTTTTTTTTTTCCTTCACCACTTTCTGCGCCCCTCGGCTTTGTGCGCCCGAGGCAAGTGCCTCACTCGCCTTGCCCTTGTTACGGCATTGTTTGATGGTTATGGCTCTCTCCCCTCTACCATGGGCTCCTGTGAGGTTGCCTAGAAAAGAGACTGCTTTGCTTCTTCTCCCAAAACATCTGTCTCACCTGCTTCCAAGAAGAGACTGTGCAATACTATCTCTGCTCTCCCAAGGAAGTCCGTGAGGAAAGCAACTTTCAACCCTGCCTGGGTTAGCCCTGCTGGTGGAGGTTGCCTGAGAGCTGCCTTGTTTACTCCTAACTTGACACAGAATCATAGAAATGTAGGACTGGAAGGGACTTTGATAGGTCATTTAGTCCGATTTCCTGCATTGAGGCCAAACTAAGTATGATCTAGAATATCCCTGACAGGTATTTGTCTAACCGGTTCTTAAAAACCTCCCATGATGGGGATTCCACAATCTTCCTAGGTAATTTTTCCAGGGCTTAACTACCTTACAGTTAGGAAGGTCTTCCTAATATCTAACCAAAATCTCCCTTGCTGCAATTTAAGCCCATTACTTCTTGTCCTGTCCTTAGCTGTTAAGGAGAACAATTTATCACCCTCCTCTTTATAACAACCTTTTACGTACTTGAAGACTGTTGTCATGTCCCTCATCAATCTTCTCTTCTCCAGACTACACAAACCTAGTTTTTTCAATCTTTCCTTGTAGGTCATGTTTTCTAGCCCTTTAATCATTTTTGTTGCTCTTTTCTGAACTTTCTCCATTTTGTCCACTTCTGCACTGAAGTGTGGTGCCCAGAACTGGACACAATACTCTAGTTGAGGCCTTGTCAGTGCTGAGTAGAGTGGAAGAATTACTTCGCATGTCTTGCTTACAATACTCCTGCTACTACGTCCCAGAATGATGTTCATATTTTTTTTTTTGGTGCAATAGTATTACATTGTTGACCTGTATTTAGTTTGTGATCCACTGTAATCCCCAGATCCTTTTCTGCAGTACTCCTCCCTAGGCAGTCATTTCCCATTTTGTATTTGTGCAATTCGTTTATTCTTTCCTAAATGTAGTACTTTGCATTTATCCATATTGAATTTCATTCCATTTATTTCAGGCCCTTTTTCTGGTTTGTTAAGATCATTTTGAATTCTAATCCTTGCCTCCAAAGTGCTTGCATCCCCTCCCATCTTCGTATCATATGCAAACTTTATAAGTGTACTCTCTATGCCATTATCCAAATAATTTTATGAAGATATTGAACAGAACCAGACCCAGTACAGATCCCTCTGGGACCCCACTTGATACACCCTTCTAGCTTGACTGTGAACAGTTGATAACTACTTTCTGCATACAGTTTTCCAACCAGTTGTGCACCCATCTTAAAATAGATTTTCCTAGGCTATCTTTCCTATAGTTTGCTTATGAGAAGGTCATGTAAGAAAGTATCAGAAGCCTTACTGAAGTAGAGGTATATCACATCTACTACTTCCTGCCATCCGCAAGGCTTGTTACTCTGTCAAAGAAGGATATTAGGTTGGTTCTGTTGTAGGAGCAGCAGTGCTCTGTATAACCTGTATATTCAAAAGGTCTGTTACACTTCCCCCCCACTTTTGTCTCCTCTCCCTCTTGGAATACCTGTGAAGTGGCTTTTCCCCTCCTCCTCCCTCCTGGAATGCTTGTGGAATGAATGGGCTGCTTGAGCAGCTGGAAGATCAGAAGATCTCCCAGGTAGACAAGGTGTCTGGGACTCTGATTAGGCAGCGATCACATGCCCAATGCATAGACACTGCCCAAGGTGGAGTGTGACCAACCAGACATGGCCAAGTCATGTCTATTTGCAGGCCATGAGGAGCAGGTCCTTAAAAGGGGCCATGTACTTGGCAGTGCACTCACAAGATTGTACCTCCCGTGAAGGCCCTTCTCCCAGACCGCCTGGCCAGTGGTTCGCCGTGTTGCATTTCATCGTGCCTCAGGAAGACTTACCTTCATCGCACCGTCCATCGCTGCGCTGTGGGACACTTACCTTGAAGGATCCTGACATCTCCAATGCCTTGCCTGTCCTGAGAGCATGAGTATGCGAGTGTGAGTGTGACACCCCCCACCCTTCTTTTGAGCTTAGCTATCAGTATAATAAACGTGCTGCTTTCTGCCAAACTCTGGTGGGTCATTTAGTCCTCCCTAAGCTTACTAGCTGGCCCAATTTCAGTTAACAAGTTCAACCTGATTTGTTCTTGACAAATCCATGTTGACTATTATTTATTACCTTATTTTCTTCTTGGTGCTTTACAAATTGATTGTTTGATTATTTGCTCCACTACCTTTTCAGTTCTGAAGTTAAGCTGAGTGGTGTATAATTCCCTAGGTTGTCCTTATTCCCCTTTTTTATAGATAGGTGTTATATTTTCCCTTTTCTAGGCATCTGGGATCTCTTTGTCCTACTCCATGAATTCTCAAAGATAGTCACTAATGACTCAGAGATCTCTTCAGCTAGTTATTTAAGTATTCTAGGATGTATTTGATCAGGTCCTGCCATCTTGAAGACATCTAATTTATTCTTAACTTGTTCTTTCCCTATTTAAGTCTCAGATCCTACCCATTTACACTGCTCACTATGTTAGTCATCCAATAATTGCTAACCTTTTTAGAGAAAACTGAAATAAAAAAGTATCAGAGGGGTAGCCGTGTTAGTCTGGATCTGTAAAAAAGCAACAAAGAGTCCTGTGGCACCTTATAGACTAACAGACGTATTGGAGCATAAGCTTTCGTGGGTGAATACCCACGCATGCATCCGATGAAATGGGTATTCACCCACGAAAGCTTATGCTCCAATACGTCTGTTAATCTATAAGGTGCCACAGGACTCTTTGTCGCTGAAATAAAAAAGGCATTCAACACTTTGGCCATTGCTACATTTTCTGTTGTCTTTGCCTCCTCATTGAGTAATGGTCCTACTCTGTCCATGTCTTCCTCTTGTTTCAGATGCATTTGTAAAATGTTTTCTTATTGTCCTTTATGTCTCTAGCTAATTTAATCTTATTTTGAGCTTTGGCCTTTCAAATTTTGTCACAACATGCTTGGGTTGCTTTATAGGTTGTTTTATATATCTATCTAATCTATCTATCTATATATATAGAGAGAGAGAGAAAACGAGAACCCAAGCATGGAGTATATATATATTCTTCATAACTTGATCTAGTTTCCACTTTTTGTATGACTCCTTTTTTGAGTTTCAGGTCATTGAAGATGTCCTGGTTAAGCTGGGGTGCTATCTTACCCTACTTCCTATCTTTCGTATGCATTGGCATAGGTTGCGCTTGTATCCTTAATAACATCTCTTTCAAAAAAGCTGCCAACTCTCCTGAATTCTTTTTTCCTTTAGATTTACTTTCCACAGGATCTTACCTATCAATTCTCTGAGTTTGTTAAAGTCTGCCTTTATGAAGTCCATTGTCTTTATTCTGCTGTCACTTTACATAAGTAAGACCTCATTTCTCAGTGGACATGATTGGGAAGGTGAATGGAAGATTAAGTTGTAAATAAAGACATAACAAGCATTAGGCCAGAGTCAATATAGCTAAGATAAGAAAGAACACTCTCACACTAGGGACAATGGACAAGATGAACCTGGACTGTAGAGATCAAGTTATACCTGGACAGAGCATGCTGTACAGGGATTGGTTCCTGAAAAATAACAAGCTAATCATGAAGTGCCTGATGCACAGTATAGTCAGGAATGCAGGTGCTAATAAAGATTTATATAAGGAAAAGTTTTGCTGTGTAACTTTGGATTAGTGATGTACCCTGCATCAGCCTGCTGCGTTTGTGCCTGGCCAGCTTGGGAATAGTGTTGCTGTATGCCATATAAAGGACCTGAGACAAATTCCAGAGTCCAACTGAGTTTTTAGGAACTGAATGGAAGAGAGTCTTAGGGGAGCCCAACATAGTGGTGCTGTGACTCTGGTTCCATTAATCTGGAACAGGTAACGTATCATTTATTATATGTAGAGCTTTGCTGTCAAGGATCACAACTGAGCTGCTTTGCAATGGCATTGGAAGGGTTCAAATTTGAGGATGTTTCCACTAGAGGAGTGGGTTAAATCTAGAGGAGGTCCCCACTCCCCAAGGAAATATTAGGGTGAGACTGAGCCCAGATGGAAAAGGTATTCTAACAGATAGTGCAGGATAGAAAATATCAAAAGGGAAATGTGATGGGTGACTGAGGTGTCACCTAATGGTTAGGATATGAGGACTCTACCCGTCCCACCTCATATGTTTCCCTGGCCCGTCACAGCCTGTAGCATACGGCCTTTAGATGGGTGTCAACCTGACTCTCCAGTCAGGTCACTGATGAGCCGTATACCTCTCCAGGGTAACAGGCCCAAGGAATATATCAGGTCCCTTGCACTCTCAAAGGGGTGGGAAGAGCAGGATCTTCAGTCTGTTTAGTGAGCCCTGTGGGTGTTCAGTTCCAGCCATAGAGTTTGCAAAGTCTTTACCCTCTCTGAGTTTCCCCAAGGGGGAGTCTGGGAGAAAGGGTTTTCGCACCCTTCAGAAGAAGGTTGTAGGCAGGGGACTCTGGGCCATCCCACTCCACTGGGCTCTGGCCTAGGGCCCTGTGGGAAGAAACAATGTCTGGTATCCAGGAGTGCCTTATGGCTGCCTCCGTGGGCCACTTCCTACCACTCACTATCCCACCAGAGTCTTATACTTTGACACAGTGGCAAGAAAAAGGAGAATAACTGAATCTTCCGCCCCTCTGGGTTCTGCAGGCAGGCTCTTTCTCCCCGGGAAAGGTTTCTGTGGCATCCTCCTTCAGGAGCTCTCAGGGTAGGTCTCTCTCCCTGCCCTGTCAAGCCCATCTGAGCGTTCTGGCTCCCTTTTAAGCTCCACCTCTAGGTGGAGTATGCTCTGCAGGTGGGGATGGGTGAAACCACCTGGGCCCAGAGTTGCTCCTTAACCCCTTCAGTTCTGGTGTGTGTTTTATACACCTCATCACAAGGAAACAGAAAACTATGTTATTACAAGACTTAATATTGGGAATTGGAGCTTTGAATAAGCAGGTAAAGGACTTGATGATCCAGATCCACGAATTAGAAAAGGAAAGAAATGGGCTGGAGGCACAACAAGAGATATACAAAATATATACAGTACAATCCAACACGGCGTGTTTTGGAAAAAAGTGAAAGCTGTAAAGAAATTAGGGAGCAATGAAACCAGCTTGTAGAACAAGTGACAAACCTATAAGACCAGTTGTGGAAATGCCAGCATGATGGGAGGCATGGTCCCAGAGGATGTCCTCCAGTTGGTAGCACAACTATGAGATGTAGCTGTGCAGGGTGGCCTAGGCAAGTTCCTACATCCCTTCCTGTTTATGAGAATACTAAAACAAGTTGCCTGGGCCTCAGTTAAAAAATGGGGATTGAGGCCTGCCCCAGGATCGCATTGTAGTTAAAGTTGAAGGAAGAGGGGAAGATGATGAGAGGGTCATTACTGACACCCGTTCCCTTTGCATCTTGGAGTTGGAATCCATTGTTAAAGACTTGGGATGCCCTCCTAGGGATAGCTGCAATAGGTTTACTCAGTGGACGTTGAAGGGAATGACTTTGAAGGAAATGAATTGGATATCTCTGCAAGATTGGGACATTCCCTTGAAGACTCAGCTTCAGGGGCACAGTTGGCAAGGGTGCTGTATAATTTGAGATCACTTCAAGATGAAGTGTTTAGCATGAAACTCCTCCCAGAGTAGGGTCCAAGCCAACTAGCAGAGCACTTCCTTCAGGGGTGGAATCTGCAAGAACGAAATGCTGATAATAAATTAATGAGAGGAGACTGAGCGCATATTGAAACATTGTTAGTTGTGCTGCCCTGAGAATGCAAAGAGTACATAGAATCATAGGACTGGAAGGGACTTCAAGAGGTCTTCTAGTCCAGTCCCTTGCACTTAAGGCAGGACTAAGTATTATCTAGACCAGTGGTTCCCAAACTGGGGTTGGCGAACCCCTGGGGGTTCGAAGAATGTTACAGGGGGTTCGCCAGAAAAATTTCACTAATGGCGGACAGAGGACCCTGGGCATTGGAGACAGCAGGTGGGACCCGGTTGCAGGGCAGACACCCCGAGCCCCAGGGAGAGTGGAGCTGGGCAGTTGGGGCTGGCAGCCCAAGTCCCGGCGGTCAGCGGGAGAGCCGGCAGCCCAAACCCCAGCGCTCTGCGCGGGGCTGGCAGCCTGAGCCCCAGGGAGAGCGGGGCCGGGCAGTTGGGGCTGGCAGCCCGAGCCCTGCCCCCGTCAGCGGGGAAGCCGGCAGCCTGAACCCCAGCACTCTGCATGGGGCTGACAGCCCGAGCCCCAGGGAGAACGGGGCCGGGCAGTTGGGGCTGGCAGCCCAAGTCCCGGCGGTCAGCGGGGGAGCCGGCAGCCCGAACTCCAGTGCTCCCCACGCAGGGCTGGCAGCCCGAGCCCCAGGAAGAGTGGGGCCGGGCAGCTGGGGCTGGCAGCCCGAGCCCTGCCCCCATCAGCGAGGGAGCCGGCAGCCCGAACCCCAGCCCGAGCCCCAGGAAGAGCGGGGCCGGGCAGTTGGGGCATCCTTCACACTGAGGAAATTTAAACTTAAATCCCTGAAAATATTCATTTTTAGGAGGGGGTTCATGAGATTTCACAATTTAGTGAAAGGGGTTCGCGGCTGTTAAAGTTTGGGAACCACTGATCTAGACTATCCCTGACAGGTGTTTGTCCAACCTGCTCTTAAAAATCGCCAATGATGGAGATTCCACAACCTCCCTAGGCAATTTATTCCAGTGCTTAACCACTCTGACAGGCAGTTTTTCCTAATGTCCAACCTAAATTGCCCTTTCTGCAATTTAAGCCCTATCCTCAGAGGTTAAGAAGAACAATTTTTCTCCCTTCGCCTTGTAACAACCTTTTATGTACTTTAAAACTGTTATCGTGTCCCCTCTCAGTCTTCTCTTCTCCAGACTAAACAAACCCAATTTTTTCAATCTTTCCTCATACATCATGTTTTCTAGACCTTTAATCATTTTTGTTGCTCTTCTCTGGACTTTCTCCAATTTGTCCACATCTTTCCTGAAATGTGGCACCCAGAACTGGACCCAGTTCTCCAGTTGAGGCCTAATCAGCGTGGAGTAGAGCGGAAGAATTACTTCTCGTGCCTTGCTTACAACACTCCTGCTAATACATCCCAGAATGATGTTTGCTTTTTTTGCAAGTGTTACACTGTTAACTCCTATTTAGCTTGTTATCCACTATGAGCCCCAGATCCCTTTCCTCAGTACTCCTTTATAGGCAGTCATTTCCCATTTTGTATGTGCGCAACTGATTGTTCCTTCCTAAGTGGAGTACTTCATATTTGTCCTTATTGAATTTCATCCTATTTACTTCAGACCATTTATTCAAATTGTCAAGATCATTTTGAATTTTAATCCTATATTCCTAAGCACTTGCAACCCCTCCCACCTTGGTGTTGCCAAAAACTTTGTAAGTGTACTCTCTATGCCATTATCTAAATCACTGATGAAGATATTGAACAAAACCAGACCCAGAACTGATCCCTGTGGGACCCCATTTGATATGCCCTTCCAGCTTGACTGTGAACCACTGATAACTACTCTCTCAGAACTGTTTTCCAACAAGTTATGCCCCCACCTTAAAGTAGCTCCATCTAGGCTGCATTTCCTTAGTTTGTTTAATCAGAAGGTCATGAAAGACTGTATCAAAAGCCTTACTAAAGTCAAGAAATATCACAAGGTTTGTTTCCCTGTCAAAGAAAGCTACTAGGTTGGTTTGACCTGATTTGTTCTTGAAAAATCCATGCTGTTAGTTATCAGCTTATTATCTACATATCTGCATTCTACTGTTTTACCTGATCCTGATGACATGGAGGATTTGTCAGCAAGTTTCAAGAACTGATGGGGTCACATAAGACAACAGTCTCAGTTGCAGAAGCCAAGATTTTTAGAGTGGAAATTTAGCCCCAGAGGCATGGGATTCCAGGGGAAAGGATGAGGATTTGGAGGGTATGGAAGAGATTAGGAAAATGGGAGACAATGGGTACCATTTTGGCAGCTCAAGAAAGGAGGAGGAATTGGAAGAAGTAAAGAGATTCTGGGCTCTAAAAAGAGCCTTGGAACTGTCGCTGATGTAGCGCTTTCTCCGCGGATGGTCAAAGACCCTCGGGGCTAAAACAAAGTCCGAAGTTCTCACGGGGGTGGTGAAGGAGTCCATGTTTCCTCTCAGCAGCCTTTCCACGCTTTCGAAAACACGTGTCCTTGGTAAGAGATGGCCGCCTCCTCTGTCTGGCGCTGGGATTTATGGGGTAATGGTGCTGCACTCTGATAGGCGGAGGGCCTTGGGAGGCGTTCTTAGTGGGGTCACACGACTCCCTTCCGGAGGGGTCACCCCAACCCAGAAGTCACCCTGGTTGGTCAAAATCTCCTCTCGGGGAGGTCCTGTCGGGACGAAACCCCTCCTGATTGGTAGAGGGTGGGGGCGGAGTTCTTAGAGGGGTCACACGACCCACTTCCGGACGGGTCACCCCCGCCCCAGAAGTCACCCTGATTGGTCAAAATCTCCTCTCGGGGCGGTCCTATCGGGACGAAACCCCTCCTGATTGGTAGAGGGTGGGGGGGGAGTTCTTAGAGGGATCATGTAGTGAGTCGGTGTGGCTCCCCTCCTGTCCTGAAGAGGGAGCCCCGGCGCAAACACCCAAGTGGGCGGAGCTACCGCCACCTGTCCCCGCCCCCCGGAAGTCAAGGGGCGGGACAGGAAGTATAAAGGCCAGCAGCCAGAGCTCAGTCAGGCGCCGGCCACCGCAGGGAGCAGACGTGCGGTCGGGAGCTCCCCGCCAGGATACCTCGGAAGCCCGAGGTGGATGCCCTAGCTGGCCGGAGCTGCCCCGAGCTCATTACGAAGAGGAGCCGCCGGAGCCCGTCCGCTCCCGTCGCTGGGAGGCGCCCGTGGAACTCCCCCACAGCAACCCTGAAGGGGAGGCCCCGCCAGAATCCTTCCCGCCCTGTTGTTATCCGGAGGAACCGCCCGAGGATCAGTGGCCGGATTTCCCTACAGAGCTACCAGACCTGCCGCCAAGCCCCGGCCGAGAGGAGTCCCCACTGAGGGACTGGACCGCAGCCGATGCCACAGACGAGGTAGGCCCTGAGGGGGAAAATGGAAGTAGCCCGGGGGTAGCCGACCCCAGTCAGGCTACAGAGGCCTATGAGCCCATGGCAGTGTGTTTCGGTCAGGATACCCCACTGACCGGCAGCGACACTAATCGCTGCTAGGGCCCCGGGCTGGGACACAGTGGAGCGGGTGGGCCTGTGTCCCCCCCTGCCACCCCTACACACGGGTGGCAGGCTTCCCCCTCACCCAACGCAGGTAGGAACCTGAGCCCCTTACCTGCCTAGGCCAATTGCCTGCTTGTGCTCCGCCCTGACCCAGGGCCAGAGCTCCTAAACTGCCTGTGTGCTCAGCCCCTGCTACAGAGGCCTGAGCTTATTGACTGCTTGTGCTCAGCCCCTGCTGCAGAGGGCCTGAGCTAAATTAACTATTGTGCTCCGCCCTGACCCAGGGCCAGAGCTCCTAAACTGCCTGTGTGCTCAGCCCCTGCTACAGAGGCCTGAGCTTATTGACTGCTTGTGCTCAGCCCCTGCTGCAGAGGGCCTGAGCTAAATTAACTATTGTGCTCCGCCCTGACCCAGGGCCAGAGCTCCTAAACTGCCTGTGTGCTCAGCCCCGGCTACAGAGGCCTGAGCTTATTGACTGCTTGTGCTCAGCCCCTGCTGCAGAGGGCCTGAGCTAAATTAACTATTGGTGCTCCGCCCTGACCCAGGGCCAGAGCTAAGGGACTACTGGTCTGCTCAGCCCCTGCTACAGAGGGCCTGAGCTTATTGACTGCTTGTGCTCAGCCCCTGCTCCAGAGGACCTGAGCTAAATTGATTATTTGTGCTCCGCCCTGCCTCCAAGGGCCAGAGCTTATAGACTGTGTGTGCTCAGCCCCTGCTGAAAAGGGCCTGAGCTTATTGACTGCTTGTGCTCAGCCCCCTGCTCCAGAGGGCCTGAGCTAAATTGACTATCTGTGCTCCGCCCTGCCTCCAAGGGCCAGAGCTTATTGACTGCTTGTGCTCAGCCCCTGCTACCGAGGGCCTGAGCTAGATTGACTGTTTGTGCTCAGCCCTGACCCAAGGCCAGAGCTAATAGCCTACTTGTGCTCAGCCCCTGCTCCAGAGGACCTGAGCTTATAGACTCGCTCGCCCAGCCCCAGTTACAAAGGGCCCGGGCTTATTGACTGTTTGTGCTCAGCCCTGCATCCAAGGGCCTGAGCTTAGTGACTGCCTGCCTGCCCAGCCCCTGTTCCAGAGGGCCTGGGTTCTTGACTGTGGTTTCCTCAGCCCCCTGGACCAGAGGGGCTGAGTCCTGAGCTAACGGACTGTTTAATTCGTGCAGTAGGGAGTCGGTGTGGCTCCCCTCCTGTCCTGAAGGGTCGAGCCCCGGCGCAAACCCTTTTACAGATCACATGACACATCTTGCTTCCGGTCAGGTGGCACCTGGACCCTGGAAGTAATACCCCCATGGGGTGGGACTTCCAGTGACAGATGGGAGGGACCAAGGGGTTAAGGGGCAGGGCTTAAGGGGTAAAGGGGCGGGGCTTAAGGGGTCAAGGGGCGGGGTTAGGGTTTGATTGATGGTAGGGCCCTTATACTACTGAGGTTGTTCGTAACTCTGAGCAAGCCATTATGGGATGCTCCTCAGGGTGGACTGCTCAGAGTGGGGGCTCACAGCTCTGCAGTGGCTGCCGAGTGAGTAGGGGTGGGGACAGGCAGCTGGTTCTAGCCCCTTGGCTGCAAGGGTGATGAGTGAGGCACCCTGGGGCACTGGAGTATCAGTGGGCTTGTGGCCCTTTAAAACTAAGCTGCTCCTCCAGAGTGCAGCGTGCAGGCAGGAGCTTGGGCTCTGGCTCCAGCAGCTTACACTCCAGGCCAGATTTCAGTAGCAGCTCAGAAAGTTTCTTTTCTGGGGCTCTGAGCTTGCAAGCTTGTCCCCCTCCCAACCAGGAGGGAGGGAGGGGGAAAACAGCGTTCACCACCTCCTACCTGTAAGTGGCTGCCCTGCAGCATGGTGGGTAGGGAGTAGGGTGGGGACAGGCAGCCCAGATGTGCCTACCTTTGAGATGCAATACAGGTACAGTACAGTATTTGCTTTTGTTTGTTTGTTTTTTTGGTCTCTGCTGCTGCCTGATTGTTTACTTCTGGTTTCACATGGTGTCCAGTTGATTGGTCAGTCCATAACTTTGGTGTTCATATCTTTGGGGTTCCACTGTATATAATGGGGCAGCAATAATCATGACAGAGTGCTTGTTACAGGGGACAAAGCAAGGGGAAAATACAGGGTGTTATTGGAGTAACTCGCACGGTTCAGATGAGGGAAAAGGAATCAAATGTGATTTGGCCGTGGAGATGACAGTATGATATGGAGTGAATTCACAAGAAGAGTTCCTGGGGATTAGAGTGCTAGTGAAAATGTAATTAGTAGTGAATTTGTTGGGGGCATTTGTCAAAGAAGTGGGCACATTGATCGATACTGATCAGAAAATCCACCATCAAATCTGAACTAAGAAAAGGGGTCAATGCAACAGGTAGCAATTGGGATGAAGTATAACCATTAATACTAATACACACCAGAGCTAGGGAATCCAGATCCATGGGCTTTATCTGCCGTCTGCAAGGCCTTGATGGAGAGTCTAATGAGATTATAGGAGGATATGAGAGTATAGGAGGTTATGATTAACCCTATTCCAGGCCATTTGGCTACTGTAGCCTTTTCAGAGGCCTGGGTCAAATATTACAGGTGCAAAAGAGCCAGATGGTGGCAGATGAGCGAAGACTAAGGTGTGGTTCAGTGCCAAAGGAGACCTAACCAAGCATCAAGTGGGATTCAAGATCAGGCTCCCATGCCACCTTTCCCAAAGATGAGGTGGTACAGTCCGTACTTAGTGTTGGATCGACTTGACCCCTCCATATACTTGATAGGTCTGGGAGACAAAGGATAGAGCTGAGTTCATGATAGCCAGTTTAACGTGCACTAAAGTAGATTTAAAAAAAAAAGTGAGAGATGGTGTCAAGGCTGTATCCCCACTTTGAACTTTAGGGTACAACTGTGGGGGCCTGCATGAAGACTTCTAAGCTTAACTATCAGCTTAGATCTGGTCTGCTGCCACCATTCCCAAAGACTATTTCCCTTCCCTGGGAAGCCTTGAGAAACCTTTCACCAATTCCCTGGTGAATACAGATCCAAACCCCTTCCTTTCTCCCACCAACTCCTGGTGAATACAGATCCAACCCCCTTGGATCTTAAAACAAGGAGAAATTGATCATCCCCCTCCTTTCTCCCACCAACTCCTGGTGAATACAGATCCAACCCCCTTGGATCTAAAACAAGGAAAGATCAATCAGGTTCTTAAAAAGAAGGCTTTTAATTAAAGAAAAAGGTAAAAATCATCTCTGTAAAATCAGTATGGAAAATAACTTTACAGGGTAATCAAACTTAAAGAGCTCAGAGTACTCCCCTCTAGTCTTAGGTTCAAAGTACAGCAAACAAAGATAAACACTCTAGTAAAAGGTACATTTACAAGTTGAGAAAACAAAGTAAAACTAAGACGCCTTGCCTGGCTATTTACTTACAAGTTTGAAATAGGAGAGACTTGTTTAGAAAGATGTGGAGAACCTGGATTGATGTCTGGTCCCTCTCAGTCCCAAGAGCGAACAACCCCCTAAACAAAGACCACAAACAAAAGCCTTTCCCCCCCCCAAGATTTGAAAGTATCTTGTCCCCTTATTGGTCCTTTGGGTCAGGTGTCAGCTAGGTTACCCGAGCTTCTTAACCCTTTACAGGTAAAAGGATTTTGGAGTCTCTGGCCAGGAGGGATTTTATAGTACTGTACACAGGAGAGCTGTTACCCTTCCCTTTATAGTTATGACACGCCCCCCAAATCACAGATAGTGTTGGACGTCCGGTTCCACACTGGCTGTGATTTCTTCCTGGAGCTCTAGGAGAAAACAGAGTTAATAAGACACATGTACCTTTAGACATACTACTGATTATATAAAAACTAACAATATGTTCCAGTCCAAGAACAATTTTTAACCAGTTGACTCTGGGAAACTTTCCCGGGAGAGTGCATCAGCCACTTTGTTAGAAGCTCCTGAAATGTGTTGTATTTCAAAATCAAAATCTTGGAGAGCTAAACTCCACCGAAGAAGTTTTTTGTTATTCCCCTTGGCGGTATGAAGCCACTGTAGCGCAGCATGGTCTGTTTGTAGTTGGAAACGCCGTCCCCAAACATATGCGCGTAGCTTTTCCAGCGTGTACACAATGGCATAGCATTCCTTTTCGCTGATTGACCAGTGGCTTTCCCTCTCAGACAGTTTCTTGCTGAGAAACACGACAGGATGGAATTCTTGATCCGGTCCTTCCTGCATTAAAACTGCTCCCACGCCCCGCTCGGACGCATCTGTGGTTACTAGGAACGGTTTGTCAAAGTCTGGGGCCCTTAGCACAGGGTCAGACATGAGTGTCGCCTTAAGCTGGTTAAAGGCCTTTTGACACTCATTAGTCCACTGAACTGCATTTGGCTGTTTCTTTCTGGTTAGGTCTGTCAGCGGGGCGGCGATTTGGCTGTAGTGTGGTACAAATCGCCTATAATATCCGGCCAAGCCTAAGAAGGATTGGACCTGTTTCTTTGACTTTGGAACCGGCCACTTTTGGATAGCATCCACTTTGGCCTGTAGGGGATTTATAGTTCCTTGACCCACCTGGTGCCCCAGGTAAGTCACTCTGTTTTGGCCTATTTGACACTTTTTAGCCTTAACAGTTAGTCCTGCCTGCCGGATGCACTCGAAGACTTTTTCCAGGTGCTCCAGGTGTTCTGTCCATGAATCAGAAAAAATGGCCACATCATCGAGGTAGGCAACTGCAGATTCTCCCAATCCCGCTAGGAGACCATCTACAAGTCTTTGGAAGGTGGTGGGTGCATTTCACAACCCGAAAGGGAGTACATTGAATTCATACACCCCTGCCTGGGTGACGAAGGCTGACCTTTCCTTAGCAGGTTCATCTAGTGGTACTTGCCAGTACCCTTTGGTTATGTCTAAAGTAGAGATGAATTGGGCATGTCCCAATTTCTCCAATAGCTCATCTGTGGGTGGCATTGGATAGTTGTCAGGACGAGTTACAGCATTTAGCTTACGGTAGTCCACGCAAAAGTGTATTTCCCCATCTGGTTTGGGAACTAGAACCACTGGAGATGCCCATGCACTGTTAGAGGGGCGGATTATACCCATCTGTAGCATGTCCTGGATCTCCCTTTGTATAGCAGTTTGGGCATGAGGTGACTCCCAGTAGGGTGGGGTTCTAATTGGGTGAGCATTACCTGTGTCAATGGAGTGGTATGCCTGTTCGGTCCATCGTGGAGTGGCTGAGAAAATTGGTGCAAAGCTTGTACACAGCTCCTTGATCTGCTGTCGCTGCAGACGTCCAAGGGTCGTAGAGAGGTTCACCTCTTCCACGCCACCATTCCTTTTTCCTTCGTAGTAGACACCTTCAGGCCACTCCGCCTCATCTGTTTCCTGGGCTGTAAACTGGCAAACGTTTAATTCTCTGGAATAAAAGGGTTTAAGAGAATTAACATGGTATACCTTAGGCTTTATGTTGGAGGTGGGGGAGGCTATGAGATAGTTAACAGCTCCTAGGCGCTCCTGGACCGTGAATGGTCCTTCCCATGACGCTTCCATTTTATGGGCCTGGAGCGCCTTTAAGACCATGACTTGGTCTCCTACTTTGAAGGACCGTTCTCTGGAATGTTTATCATACCAGGCCTTTTGCTCTTCCTGAGCATCCTTTAGGTTTTCTTTAGCAAGGGCTAAAGAGTGTCGGAGGGTGCTTTGTAGGTTGCTTACAAAGTCTAAAATGTTAGTTCCTGGAGAAGGCGTAAACCCCTCCCATTGCTGCTTCACCAACTGTAATGGCCCCTTAACCTCGCGGCCATACACAAGTTCAAATGGTGAAAACCCTAAACTGGGATGTGGTACAGCCCTGTAGGCAAAAAGCAACTGCTGCAACACTAGGTCCCAATCATTGGAGTGTTCATTTACGAATTTACGTATCATGGCCCCCAAAGTTCCATTAAACCTCTCCACCAGGCCATTGGTTTGATGGTGGTAAGGGGTGGCAACCAAGTGATTCACCCCATGAGCTTCCCACAGGTTTTTCATGGTCCCTGACAGGAAATTAGCTCCCGAATCTGTAAGGATGTCGGAGGGCCAACCTACCCTGGCAAAAATGTCTGCTAATGCCTGGCACACACTTTTAGCCCTGGTGTTGCTTAAGGGTACTGCTTCCGGCCATCGGGTAGCAAAATCCATGAAAGTCAGTACGTACTGCTTTCCTCTGGGTGTCTTCTTTGGGAAAGGACCCAGAATATCCACAGCTACTCGCTGAAATGGGACCTCAATTATGGGTAGTGGCTGGAGAGGGGCTTTGACCTGGTCTTGGGGCTTTCCCACTCATTGGCACACCTCACAAGACCGGACATAATTAGCAACGTCCTTGCCCATTCCCTCCCAGTGGAAGGACTTCCCCAACCGGTCTTTGGTTCTGTTCACCCCAGAATGGCCACTGGGATGATCATGGGCTAAGCTCAAGAGCTTTACCCGATTCTTAGTGGGAACTACCAACTGTCTTTGAGGATGCCAGTCTTCCTGGTGCCCACCAGAAAGAGTCTCCTTGTATAAAAGTCCTTGTTCTACAACAAACCGGGATCAGTTAGAAGAGCTGAGAGGCGGTGGGATGCTCCGCGCCGCCGCCCAAGCTTTCTGAAGGCTGTCATCTGCTTCCTGCTCGGCCTGGAACTGTTCCCTTGATGCTGGAGACATCAGTTCCTCCTTGGACTGTGGACTGGGGCTTGGTCCCTCTGGAAGCGATGCAGGTGCTGGGGCTGTTTCCATTGACTGTGAACCGCTATCCGCTGGTGCACTATGTGGTATCTCAGGCTCTGGCTGAGCCTCTTGGGTAGGGTTATCTGCTGCTTCCGCCAGGTCAGGCTCGCTGGTGCCCTCTGGCGTTGGAGTTGTAGACGGGTTTGCAAGCGCTGGACTCAGTGCTGGCAATGGTTCTGGTGCTGGTTGCGTTGCCAGTTCCGGTTCTGGGACTGGCTTTGGCTGGGTTTCTGGGATTGGATCCACTACGGCTGTTGCAGTCGTTGGCAGGGGATCTGGTTCCACCACCTTTGTTTGGGTCTCTGGTAACACAGACGGGGCCCTGGTGGACGGCTCAGGAACAGGGATGGGGGTGAAAGCTTGCTTAGCCTGGCTGCGGGTGACTATTCCCACCCTCTTGGCTAGCTTTACATGGTTGGCCAAGTCTTCCCCCAGCAGCATGGGGATGGGATAATTGTCATAGACTGCAAAAGTCCACATTCCTGACCAGCCCTTGTACTGGACATGCAACTTGGCTGTAGGCAAGGTTACAGACTGTGACACGAAGGGTTGAATTGTCACTGGAGCCTCCGGGTTGATGAGTTTGGGGTCCACTAGGGATTGGTGGATAGTTGACTCTTGTGCCCCAGTGTCCCTCCAAGCGATAACCTTCTTTCTCCCCACTCTCAAGGTTTCCCTTCGCTCCGAGGGTATGAGAGAGGCATCTGGGTCTGGGGATCTTTGGTGTGATTGTGGTGTAATGAACTGTAATCGGTTGGGGTTCTTGGGGCAGTGAGCCTATATATGTCCCAGTTCATTACATTTAAAACATCGCCCTGCTAAGGTATCACCGGGGCGATGTTGGTTGGTGGAGACTGGTGGGGTGGGGTGAGAAGGCGTCTGGGGTTTCCCTTGGGATGTGGGTGGGGCCTTGGGTTGTCCCCGGTGGTAAGGTTTTGTTTCGGCTTGTCCCTTCTGATATTCGCTCCAACTGCTACTAGTTTTTTTCTTTTCTGCCACCTCCACCCATTTGGCTCCAATCTCCCCCGCCTCGGTTACAGTTTTGGGCTCCCTATCTAGGATGTACCTTTCTATTTCCTCAGGAACACCCTCTAAAAACTGCTCCATTTGCATTAGGAAGGGCAACTCTTCCGTAGATTTAACATTTGCTCCTGATATCCAGGCATCCCAATTTTTCCCAATGTGGTAGGCATGTCGGGTAAATGACACATCGGGTTTCCACCTTAGGGCTCTGAACCGCCGACGGGCATGCTCAGGTGTTAGCCCCATTCTGATTCTGGCCTTGTTTTTAAAAAGTTCATAACTGTTCATGTGTGCCTTAGGCATTTCAGCCGCCACCTCTGCTAAGGGTCTACTGAGCTGCGGCCTCAGCTCTACCATGTACTGGTCTGGAGTGATGCTGTATCCAAGGCAGGCCCTTTCAAAATTTTCTAAGAAGGCCTCAGTATCATCGTCTGCCTTGTAGGTGGGGAATTTTCTGGGATGGGAAGTGGTACCTGGAGAGGGGTTGTTAGGAGTGGCTGTTGTATCCGTCCTAGCCCTTGCTACTTCCAGTTCATGCTTCCTTTCTTTTTCTTTCTCCTCCATCTCTTTTTCTTTCAGCTCCATCTCTCTCTTGTGGGCCTCCTCTTTGGCTTTTTCTAGCTCCATAGCTCTCTTGTGAGCCTCGTCTTTGGCTTTCTCTTCTCTTTCATGGGCCTCCTCTTTGGCTTTATCTTCTATTTCTCTCTGCTCTGTCTCGAGTTTTTTTAATTGAAGCAGTCTCTGATGTTTTTTTTCATTTTCTTCTGCTTCTAGTCTGGCCAGTTCTATTTTGTTAGCTACTTCTTTGGTAGTCATTTTCCTGTTTTCTTGTGCTGGGTCACACCCCTGTGCAGTTGACTGAAACTGGGATGCACTTAGCTCAGGCTGCTGCTGAGTTAACAGAGACTTTCTAACTAACTACTCCCGAGGATGTAAAAAGAAAAAAAAAACAATTCAGCTTGTAAATTCCTTTTACCAGTCGTTTGCTCATTAATTGAACCCTTCTCTTAACAAAGGCTCTTGTTAAAAAAACTTAACACCTCTGCCTTCAGGCAAGGAGAGATAAGATATGCATCTACCTTCAGCTCTGCTTTCCAAGCAGCTAGAAGGAAAAAAAAATCTTACTGGCTTTTGGGTTTAAAATGATTTCCCACCGCTATGCCACCATGTCAAGGCTGTATCCCCACTTTGAACTTTAGGGTACAACTGTGGGGGCCTGCATGAAGACTTCTAAGCTTAACTACCAGCTTAGATCTGGTCCGCTGCCACCATTCCCAAAGACTATTCCCCTTCCCTGGGAAGCCTTGAGAAACCTTTCACCAATTCCCTGGTGAATACAGATCCAAACCCCTTGGATCTAAAACAAGAAAAGATCAATCAGGTTCTTAAAAAGAAGGCTTTTAATTAAAGAAAAAGGTAAAAATCATCTCTGTAAAATCAGTATGGAAAATAACTTTACAGGGTAATCAAACTTAAAGAGCTCAGAGGACTCCCCTCTAGTCTTAGGTTCAAAGTACAGCAACCAAAGATGAAACACTCTAGTAAAAGGTACATTTACAAGTTGAGAAAACAAAGTAAAACTAAGACGCCTTGCCTGGCTATTTACTTACAAGTTTGAAATAGGAGAGACTTGTTTAGAAAGATGTGGAGAACCTGGATTGATGTCTGGTCCCTCTCAGTCCCAAGAGCGAACAACCCCCTAAACAAAGAGCACAAACAAAAGCCTTCCCCCCCCCCAAGATTTGAAAGTATCTTGTCTCCTTATTGGTCCTTTGGGTCAGGTGTCAGCCAGGTTACCCGAGCTTCTTAACCCTTTACAGGTAAAAGGATTTTGGAGTCTCTGGCCAGGAGGGATTTTATAGTACTGTACACAGGAGAGCTGTTACCCTTCCCTTTATAGTTATGACAGATGGGTTCTTCCCTTTTTGTCTTGCAGATCTGCATCCATGTAGTGGGGGTGGTTTCCAACATTGGGGGCACTCTTGTAGTTTGGTGCATTGCTGGACCTGTGGAGAATCTGTGCAGCTATTCAGGTTGCCCCTCCTATCCCCTCAAAAAGCCAAAGACTTTGGTGTGCTGCTGAGACAGATGATGGGTGTTCACCTGGTCTCGCGGTAAACCCCTATGGCACTGTACTTGGGGTCATAGAAGCAAGAGGTGATCTACCATGCCATGCATGGTGTCACTGGTGCCTAGAATGGACCATACTGAGAATACCACACTCAGGACAGACTGCAAGAAACAGGGCAGACACAGCCCAAAAACTGGTTGTTTAGGCCTGGTCCACACTAACCCCCCACTTCGAACTAAGATACGCAACTTCAGCTATGTTATTCATGTAGCTGAAGTCGAAGTATCTTAGTTCGAACTTACCGCGGGTCCACACACGGCAGGCAGGCTCCCCCGTCGACTCCGCGTACTCCTCTCGTGGAGCAGGAGTACTGGCGTCGACGGCGAGCACTTCCGGGATCGATCTGGGATTGATTTATCGCGTCTAGACAAGATGTGATAAATCGATCCCAGAAGATCGATTGCTTACCGCCGGACCCGGAGGTAAGTATAGACGTACCCTAATTCTATAATTAGATTTACCAAACCAGTAACAAAGAGCTTCTGTAGCACCAGACTGGTTAGCCAGAGGCCAAACACAGTCCCCCTTAGGCATTCCAGCCCTTGGTTCCCATCCAGACAAACTGGTCTAATATAGTGAGAGGTTACTGAAAACCCAATTCACCATAGGTGAGGTTCGACCAATCCCAAAGGATCAGACACTTACCCCTGGTCAATATATATTTCAGATCTTACCCACATATCATGCTGTCAGCCAATCATTAGTAAACTAACTAAGAATTTATTAATAAAAGAATAAAGCTATAAATGGTTAAAAAATCCTATACATATAAATTATTGCAAAGTCCTTGGCTCAGGTTTGTAGCAGTGATGAAATAGTCTGCTAGCTTGTAAAATGTCTCTCTGGAATCACCCAAACAGGTTGGGGTCATTAGTCCTTGTTCAAAGCTTCCTTGTTAGAAATCCAGTCCAGAGAAATGAAGCCGGAAATGAAGTCAAAGCAGTGATGTCATAGCTTCCACTTATATATCTTCAGCCCAGGTATATGGAAAGTTACTGGCTCAAAATGGAGTCTTGGCTCACAGGTCCTTAACACATGTCCTTACATGCTTTGCTGACTCTCAAGGGTAGCCATTGGCTCCATGCTGTCTGAAGTATTCAAGGAAAGGCTTACTGGATGGATGAGTTTCTTCTGTGGTCCATTGTGAGAGTTAAGCATCCTTAATGAGCCATCAACACATAGTTGACTAGTTCTGATGTAAATCTGTCTCAGGGATGTCACCCATGAATACAACACATGTTTAAGATACAAATACGTAGCCAATATTCATAACTTCAGATACAGTGATGATACATGGATTTAACCAGGATAATCATACTGGATAGATTGTAACTTTTACATCGATACCTTACATGACATACTTTGTACAAGATATACTGCAACTTTGTAACAATGGTAGCAACAATGATATGAATGGTCATCTTCACTCATACAGCACCACGCATGAGTGTTGGGGACTTGCTGTTTGGCTACCTACAAGGAGTATGAATATGGTCCACAATGTTCTGTGGCACGCAATGACCTGCAGCTACAAGGGTTTTACAACTCCAATCGTTGTGGGTTTGGAATGTCAAGGTGGCTACTGAAGTCCAGGTGGTCAATGTGAACTTAAGGGAGCATGGCATGCTCTGGAATTTCAGTGCTATGTGTGTGCTCATATAGAATGGTTGTATTGACATTGGACCCAGATGGATAGTTGGTATTGTTATCAATTCTTCTTGGTGGCTTTGGTGGAGGGTGGTTTAATGCAGCGAGCCCACAGCCCCTCAAGGACTTACACACATCCACGTCCTCTCTCCACAGAGGTCAACACTCTTCCCTTTATTTTGTCTGGTAACCACTCCATGGCCAGAAAAGCATATTTTTATACACCCTAGTCATGAGACAGAGGGGGAAGATATAGAATGGATACACCTCCCATTTATTTTAAATTTTACAAAATGGAGTTTGCCTGGGATCTCCCAGCCCCCACTAAAAAATGGTTCACAAACAATATTTGATTATGGCAGTAGTAGGTGGGAGGCTTATTTCAAGGACCTAGGAACCCTAGGAGAACGAGGGATGCATTGGCGACCATAATGGGTGGCACAGGTGTCGCGGTCTCACTATGAATTCTGCAGAGGGACTGAACTTTAAAATTAACTCCTTAACTGTTGGATTTGGACAAGTCATTGAGAAAGGAGGAGGCAGTAGGACTTTTACTTTGCACCAGCAGGCAATGACTATATGAGCAATATGCACTCCATTGTGCAAACTTTAAAATGAATTAAAAAATCTGTAAATACTATTGTTGATTCACTGACTAAAAATAATGTTTCTCAAGAAATTGCATCTAGCATGTATGGTACTAAACTTGTTATGCATTTAAGTCAGGGAACAGAAGAAATAAGGCAGAAGGAATGGTCAAGATTGTTAAACACTACACTGATCTGGACCACACTAGTGGAAGAGGGAATTTATAATATTGGGGAAGAAAATTTGCAATTTGCAAGGCTAGAAGTTCCTGGACCTTGGGCAACACATGAAATTAATAATTTGACTGTGTCAATTATGATTGCTATTCCTAGATGGAGAGGGAATACTAAAGAACTGGTATATGTTAACAGTATGGGTACAATAGAAAATGGGCCTTATAAGTAGCACTATTCCTCTATGAAAGTGGCAGCACAAGGAGGAGATGAAATAAACACAGCCTTCTGTAAAAGAATAGAGCACAGATAGTTACGTGAGTGCTCAGCCCAAATGAACTGGACCATTGGGAGGGAAATTGGGCATGACTAGTCATTAAGGAGAGACATAGTATGTGCTTTGGAGTACCACAGTTTTTCGGTTGGGACAACACTATGTCAGGGCAGTCTGGATTGATTTTGTCAAAACCTCACCTCCCTGACTAAGATTGGGACCGATGTCCTACAGCCAAATGTGCAGATTAAAAAAACACATGACAGAGGACATGACATACAATACCACATGGGAATCACTGGTGACCAGTCTCTTTTTACCCATATATCCCTTTTCTATTAACACCACTGATATCATACAAAGAAAAATGGAGCAGTTGGTGCCTACTGCCTAACTAATAGCCGAGCAACAAGAAATAAGGACAATACAAGTACAGGCAGTGGAACCACCATGGTGGTTTATACCAGAGGAAGTGAGCTTGTGTAACCTTTGGGTGGGCTAGAGTTTACTTTACCACCCCCCCCTAGTGCTTCAACACTTCCTATAGAAAACCACACAGAGAGCCAGAATTCAGTCATTTGAGGATTTTCAGCAAGGATTGCACAGGTTCAACCTCCCCACAATAGAGTCAAAAAAGAACAAGAGGAATAACCTTAATTCTAAAGTACCAACTTTATAACATATTATAATAAACATAATAGCTTAATTTCTACAAAACAAGGCTACTCCATAATCCACATACATTATCTTCATAGTTACACATAAATATAAACAAAAGAAAAATTAAATCTAAACAGGTTAGTCCCCACAGAAATACAATGAGAAGTCACCCAGAGTTCCAAAAGCTTAGGTTGAGTTCACCTGAATCTCAGTCTTTGTTCATCAGCTTTATACAGTCTGCTGAGTCAAAAATGCTGCAATAATATCTTCCCTCCTCCTGCTAGCAGAAATCTCCAACTGGAACACATGCAGACTCTTTCTCCTTCTCTGCTGGACTGTGAACTTGCTCAGCTAGTCAGCTAACTAATTAACCAACCAATCAGTATTAAGTATATAATTATATAACCCTTTTACAAAAAAATACAAAACGGAGAGTGGCAAAATATAGATGACTCTCTATCATCACATTTAACTAAAACAGGAGTTGGTAAACCATACTGGGTAAGACAATTTGACGAAAACAATATAGCTACAATCAAATAACATTTAAAGAGTACAATTAAAGTGAAATAATTTAGTTTTACTTCCCAATTTCTCCTTTCTGTAACTAAAGCTGCCAATACTTTCCTACTGGAAAGTTAACAACATTACCTACCTGCTGCAAAATGCTTCAGAGATACAGGAAAACTGCCTGAATTCTACACCTATGGCTAAACTTCTGCCAACCCACACAGGTCACATGTCCTTTGTAAAGCAGCTGCCCTGACTACTTGCCCTCAGTGGAGTCTATTAGTTCAGTTTCAGGGAGCCTGTTGAGCATTCCCAAAACTGCCACATCCACTTCCCAAAACTTCTGGGTGTGGAATGCTAATTGTGTATCTGCCTAGCAATAATGACCCAGACACAACTCGTTCCTCCCTCCTTTTCCTCTCTGAATCTCTTAAATAGCTGTCTCCCTATTAGGCATGTAGATTACACTTGCACTCCCGGTTCGTACTTTAAGCCTACTATTAATGGTGGTTCAAATAAGTACAAATACTGTGGTCTTGGGGCTGTATTACTGGTTAGTAAACTTGAAAAAGCGAGCACAGAACAAATGGATTATGGTGCAAATGAAATGAATACTAACCGAAAAGACAAGAAAAACAAAAGGAGTGGGATGTCGGCCTAACCTGATAGAAGTAAGACCTCATTTCTCAGTGGGCATGATGGGAAAGATGAATGGAAGATGAAGTTATAAAGAAGGGCATAACAAGCATTAGGCTGGAGTCAGTCTAGCTAAGACAAGCAAGATCAACCTTGCACTAGGGACAAATGACACGATAAACCCGTACTGACAGGTTATACATGAACAGAGCGTGCTAGACAGGGATTGGTTCCTGAAAAGTAACCAAACCAATCATGAAGCATGTCATGCACTGTATAGTCAGGAATGCAGGTGTTAGTAAAGATGTATATAGGGAAAAGTTTTCATGTGTACGTTTGAATTAGTGATGTACCCTGCATCCACCCCCTGCATTTGAGCCTGGCCAGCTTAGATATAGTGATGCTGTATGCCAAATAAAGGTACATGAGTGTTGAATTCTAGAGTTGAACTGAGTTTTTGGGAAGTGAGTGGAAGAGGGTCTCAGGGGATCCCAAGACCTTGAATCAGCTTGTTTCCCAGATGCCCTGCCCCACCGACTGTGTTAGCTGCACCACTTAGCGCCTGTCCCTTTGATGGGGAGTTTGAAGACTACTTATAATTCTCACCAACTCCCTCTGCACATAATTTCCATTGTGGGGTCCCATCGCCTAGGATTGCCAGGAAAACACAAGGAATTAATCAAGCCCACTGTCTGAATGTCCTGGAGCAAAAGCAGGGGTAATATCTGTTAAGATCTGTTTCATTGAATCTGAATCCCAGAAGATGTAAGCTTTATTGTCATGTAGAACTCCCAGTTTCCAAAGATATAAGACAAGCTTGACTTTTAAAATCTACAAAGGCTTTTTAAAGTTCTACCACTTCCTTCTTTCTTGTATCTTTTGGCTGAAGTCTGGAGAAATCGTTATCATTTGCCCTTGGAATTCAATGCCTCTTTTTTCCAGGTTGCCTGAAGGATCCTCTCCTTATCTCTCATTTCCACTAAAGTCACAAGCATTGTGTTCTTGGAAGGAGTACCCTTGGGTTGGTTTGGGGTGAGTATTTTATAGCTTCAATCAATACAGGAAGCATCCTCATCCTCTGATAACTCCAGAACAGCACACTGTCATTTTCCTAGGAAATCCATTAGCTCTTTGCTGTCAGTTCCAGCAGAAGCTACACAGATTCTTGCATATTGTGGTCTAGTTTATATTATGGCTTGTTTTTCTGAGTATTTCAGTGTTTCTTTTATAGACTCCATGGCACATAATAACTGGTCTTTATAATTAGTCTGAATGCAAAGGAGTTTCCCCCCCAGCTTTTGTGTGCATGATCCATTGATCCAGTCAACCAATCTGATTTTCTGACACGTCAGCATAGAGCAGTGGTACTCACTGACTTTTCGCCCAGGGCCATATGCCACCCGTAAGGCACTTCCAAGGTCTGTATTAGTATTCAACATCTCAGCAAGTGATGACACTGTTCTATCCTCATTCGTCCTTTCCCCTTCATTGTTGAAGTGAATGAGTAGTTTTCCAAAAGGGATGTGTGTGAAGAGAGGGGAATACACACAACACTTATTGGAAAATAAGTGCCATTTAATGCAATCTGGTTCATTCCAATGCAGATGATTTGCTCCCCAGAGGCATCTTTATGAGTCAGGATTAAAGTCCTGAGCATTGCAATGCCTAAATACCTTTTAAAATCTTGGCTTTAATTCTCTGGAGGAGGGGTTGTCTCTTACTATGCTTGTGCAACAGAACCTAGCACAATTGGCCTCTGATCTCAGTTGGGGCCTCTAGGTGCTGTTGTAATGTAAGGAATAAATAATTATAATAACAATCAGAAGCAGGCATTCTCCCCTTTATTCACAATACTGCTCTCTTCCATTCATTTTTCACCTCTTTCCAGTGTGCCCTTGCATATATTTACCCATCCAAGTCCTATCTTACTATAGTTATTATGTCTCTCTTTCTGCCTGAATTCTCTGTCCTCCTGGATTTTCTTATCTCATTTTCCTTCTCTGCTCTGCACTCCTTTTCTTCTCCCTCTAGTCCCATCTTGGCCTGGCCTGGAAATTTTGTATAGAAAGGTTTCTAAAAAAAATAAAGCTTCCTAGACAAACTCGATTGCCTTTTGGATAGAATGACCATATTAGGGACACATTTGCCACCATAAGTTCTTGGATGCAATGGAAGGGTGAGGCACAGGAAGCCAATTCAGTTTTCTGATCTTCAACCACCCAGTCTTGATAAAAGCTAGGGCTGCTCCTCTGAAGCTTTAACTCACACCAATGGAGAATGAGGTGCAATGGAGCTCTGCTATGCAGCTGCTATGTCCATGCCACACTCTCCTGACATGCCCCCCTTTCTAAACTGGGCATGGAGGGGAGTAGCTGTCCCAAGTGACCTCTGGGACCTCCAGCCACTGGATTTTAGTAAATCATTTGAAATTGTGAGCTAGATGCTCTTCTGGTGTAAGCCAGTGTAGCTCCATTGACTTCAATGAAATTATATTGATTTATATCAGCTAAAAATCTAGTCCCACATAAAGACTTATTCTCAAAATTAATCCAAAAGGGGTTTCTTAGGAAACCTGCTATGTGGCTTGTAAACCCTGTCATAAAAATGAGATTATTTGAAATTGATAATTAGTTCATAGAGAATAACTTTTGGACAAGTTTCATCTCTTTTTCTATTAGCAGAATCTGCCAGAAGTTACATTATATGTAAAACAGGGGAAGTGATACTAACCTGCTTCATGGCGGGAGGGAGCAATCTGGAGACTTTCTCAATTATAACAGTTGTGGAAATGCACAGGAATGTTAATAGCACTGAGTGGAAGATGTGAGCCTTCAGCTAATAGTCTCCTAGCTCCCAGTTCAGTGCACCGTTGTTTAGGCTCCAAGGTATTTTGTGGGATCAGGATTTTGGCAGTACTGCAGCTGAGGGAGGTGGGTCAATCTCCTGAATTTTAGCATTGTGTCACAACACCTAGGGCAGGCGATAACCCTAAGAGAAGGTGATAGCCTGCTTTGGCTGCTTCTCTGATGGGCAAGGAGGACAATGCAAGAAGAGTGGGGTAGGTGCTCTATTGAGTCTTCCTGGGCCCCAGGCTGGGGAGCACATACTACTGCTGGTCTCCCTGCAAACAGACACAGAGACCCGCTGGGAAGAGGAAGGCAGTGCTTATCCAACCCCCGCCCTCCCCGGGGCAGTGAGAGGCAGTGATAAAAGAACGCTGGCTGCAAGTTAGAGGGGGAGATGGGATCATTTTTTCTAGGTTTCATCAGTGTTACACTGCTAAGGATGCTCCTCTGTTGCAGGAATTCCCAGCTGCTTTGTACAAAGCAGCTGGAAAAGAGGCTAAGTATCTGGCCCCATGTCTAAGGTACAGGAGATTGCAAATAAATGTGCATTACCTCTCACAGTCCTTGCTTCAGGCCCTGCTACGTTTTGTTCTCAAAACAGTTCCTATGGCAATAGCCTGTGTGCAGTGGATCCTGTATTTGGGGCTACTTGTGTTTTTCACTGTCAGTGATGGCAGGGCCTTATGTTACTTCCAGCAACATGGGAGCACTATCAGTAGCGTTCCAGATGTCCTCAGGAAACAGCCAGTCAGTGTCCTCCTTTGCCTTCTTTAGGTGTCTTTTGCCCCTCCTCAGGTCTAACTGTCAAGACCTGTTGTGAATGTGAACCTTTAGGTTGCCAGCCTCTGTCTTTCTGAAATTTAATATTATCTGCTATTTCCCTGGCATATAGCTTTGTAACTGGTCAGACGCTTGCCATGCAAGCTCTTGTGACTAGGGGAGTCTTTACCGTGCCCTGCTAACAATTTTCATTACAGGCTTCTTAATCAAATGGCTCAGAGGCTTTTCTTGTCCATTCACCATCCCTTCTTTGTGGTCCAAGTTAATTCACATAAATAAAGCTCCAAAATAAAACACAAAGTCCAAAACCACAGTCCATCAGTTTTACCATCTTGTCAGGTCACTCCCAGCCTATTCCTGCCTGTAGTCCCAGTAGGGAAACCCCACATCATCCCAGGTTTTCTGCTGGAGCCTGCTCACTCCCAGCCATCTCCAGTTCACCCTACTCTCAGGCCTTCCTGCCAGAGGCCTTTCCTGTTGTGGCTGGCCACTCCCAGGCCCTACCTGGCTAGAACCTCAGGTTTCTAGCCCTGGTATCAGAGTCTTCCTTTGCTTCCTGAGTTTTCCCCCTTCACTGTAGCCATCTTCTGCCCTTTATAGAGAATTATCTGATCCAACCCAGATGTGCCTCTTTAATAATCAGGGTTGCTAGCACCAGGCCCTGTTGGCACTAAGTATTTTTATCCTTCTGCCCATTGCTCTCTAAATTAATGATCCAGCTACAGAACTGTGAGGTTTGTGATATTAATCTTACAATGTATGGCGGCTCTTTATGGAGCCAGCAGCTATACACCCATCTAATTCTTCAGGGTTCTACCTCTTGCTTCCTTACTGCTAATGATACTGGCTCAGGTTAGTTGTATTGCTAGAGGGGATAAAACATGCAAAGCCGAAGAGAAACAGGTGCAATCACAGCTGAGAAACAAGCCACAGGCTTCGTGCAGGCAGTGAACAGAGATTTCCCATTCACACCAGAAAATGTGTGTGCAAGACTTTCCCCATAATTTGCAGTCCTAGCTCCTAGGAGGATCGGAAGAGAGATTGTGAAGATGTGGTGTTCGCAATGGGTACAGATGCAAGAAAGGCAGAGGAGCTGTCAGGAAAAAGTGAAATTTAAAAGATCCAGTAGGAGAAAGAGACTGGATCATAGAAGCAAAGCGGGGCAAAAGAATACATTAATAGGAGCATCAGAGAAATTATATCCATTTAGAGTAGTCCTGTGTTTGGATTTGTGACTGAGATGAGGCTGTTCAACCAGGCCATTGTGTCAGCAAATAGAACGTTGAAAAACAGGGTCAAGATCAGAGTATGAGACGTTAACCAAAACCACTTGATGAGCTATTATTTTGTATGGTTCAATAAATACACCAAGACTGATGAGCTGAGATTATCAAAACCAGTCCATGTCAAATTTAAAAGTCTAGGGAGAAAATGAAGGCCGCAAGGAAAAAGTCACCAATGATCTTAATCTGACAAAAGAAATACTCAGACTTCCTAAATACATCTCTGCAAGTTATGCTGAAGTTCTGCAACCATAGGAAATGTTAACTTTGAGTAAGTTTAAGTGGTAAAGAATTTTCAGAAAATTCAGCCTTTATTGGGAAGTAAATTGGAAAATGTTCTAACTATTCAAACTAATGGACACCCAGGAGCTCAGTTTGAAAGATGGACATGACTGTAGCAGGAAAGAGCCTATGGGAACAGAGCTTGTGTTCTTACATCAGATGGTGATGCTCCCCCTTGTCTCTAAAGCAGTGTGAAACTTGGCAGTTTCAGATTCCAGGGGGACAGACAACTTTAGTTTTAAATATTGGAGTAACTTTTTAAATCATGTACTGTACTTGGCTTACCACATCACAGATAAACATATGGGATTCAATCTATAGCCCCATACAAAATAATAATATGAATGATTTGCAAAACAATGGGGGGGGGGGGAACAGTCTACTGATCAGCCAGCCTGTGATGGATAAATGAAAAAATCTGCTGTCAGTGTGTTGAAACCATCTAGCTGTGCAATAGCTAACCTACGGAACTATAAGATATGATTACTGTTACCTTCATCCTTGTTCCTACCTTGCCTCCCATTGTAAGTCACACTCACCAGTTGCATCTTGTTTCCAGTTAGATTGAGCCCTTTGAAGCAGGGATTCATGCCTACCTGTGTGCTCTACAGCGCCTAGCACAATGGGGCCTGATCCTGACCGGCATGACTCTGGACATGACAAATAAGAATGTCAAATCAAATATACAGATTTACAAATATATAGGATCAGTTCATACAGATTTCAGTGGGGACTGAAGGTGTTGATGCCTTGAAGGATTCACTCAGCACTTTGAAATAGTAGTTCCCAAATCAGCACTTGTAAAGAACCTTCCTGTACTTCAGGCAAATAAGACACTTCTTGAAGTGATTTATCATAATAGTTTAATAGGCCACAATTGAAGAAAATAAAATGTTAAACATACTTTTAATGCTAGAAGATACAGAACTACATTTGTCCAAATAGAATGGCGGGGTGTGGGATTTATTCAGTGAAGTAATGCAGATGGGGTGAACTAATCATAGTTTTGTATCATAGGGGATTTTGGATAAACAGATTTCTACTGTATTTGCTGCTATATTAACTGGGTTCACTCAAAGATCTGAATTTTTACAGTATCAGAGGGTTAGCCGTGTTAGTCTGGATCTGTAAAAAGCAACAGAGAGTACTGTGGCACCTTTAAGACTAACAGATGTATTGGAGCATAAGCTTTTGTGGGTGAATGCCCACTTCGTCGGATGCATGCCTCCGACGAAGTGGGCATTCACCCATGAAAGCTTATGCTCCAATACATCTGTTAGTCTTAAAGGTGCCACAGGACTCTCTGTTAATTTTTACAGTGTGATCTAATGAAGAGGACCCTACACAGGGACTCAGGAGACCTGGGTTCTATTCCCAGGTTGGTCACTGATCTGCTGTGTGACCTTGAACAAGTTGCTTCACCGCTGCATTGCTGTTTCCCCTCCTCCCTTTGTGCATCTTGTTTACTTAGACTGTAAGTACTTAAAGTGTTGTAAGCAAGATACGAGAAGTAATTCTTCTGCTCTACTCCATGCTGATTAGGCCTCAACTGGTATTGTGTCCAGTTCTGGGCGCTATATTTCAGGAAAGATGTGGACAAATTGGAGAAAGTCCAGAGAAGAGCAACAAACACATTAAAAAATGATTAAAGAACTAAAAAACATGACCTGTGAGGGAAGATTGAAAAAATTTGGTTTGTTTATGTGGGGAGCGGATAAAGCACACGACCAATGTGGTTGCAAGCTGACTCAAACTCTATTTATTACAAGCTTTCTTTTATAGTCTTTCTTAACATTACATAACACAATTAGGCTATAATTACACATCTACCGATTGGACAAGAAGGAGAATCATGTGTTTATCACATGTATAGCCCCACACCGATTGGTTCAGATGTTCCTTACATAAGGCCTCATCTTATATAACCACCAGGGGGCCTTACATAAGGCCTCATCTTATATAACCACCAGGGGGCCTTACATAAGGCCATGATTTATTACCTTGCAAGTGTCCCATCGTGACCCTTACCCTCTCATGGAACTTTACATCCCCACACCTCCCCCCTTTTTCTTAAATAAGGAAGTACAGCATTATCAGGTGTCTAGGCTGTGACAAACAATAAGTGCAGGTCCGGTGTCACTACTGGATAAGCCTCGGGCGCAAATTCCCCATCTATATGGGCTTCCCTAATAAGTCCGTGCCAACGCCTTACGGGGTCCGGGGGGCCCGAGCCGCCCGGGATATTGTTCGAAGCATGTCGCAGGGTGGAAACATCGGATGAAACTGTATATGGTCATCTGTTAGCTTCTGGCACTTTACAATGTTATTCAAGTCAGCACCCATTAAATTTGTCACAAGATACACTTCATTAAAATTTTCTATTGAAGTTGCTGGTATAACAAAACCCCCGGTTTTTGTCCCCATTTCAGCAAACGGGACAACGCGTCAGAGGGAAGCTTCTCTCCCTTTTTTTTTTCAGCAATGCGTAATAAAAAATCATGCACCGTCTCCTCCTCTGCAGACAAAGCAGAGCCCATTTTATGGAATGCAGCCGCTCACCTGTGAGCTCATGAACGTCTCTCTCGGACGACCAGGAGCCGGTATCCTCCGGTACCTCCTGCCGCGGCTGCCATCGAATGCAGCCGCTCACCTGTGAGCTCACGAACGTCTCTCTCGGACGACCAGGAGCCGGTATCCTCCGGTACCTCCTGCCGCGGCTGCCACCTCCGCCTTTTTTCACCGAATGCTTCAGTCGGCTGTGTTTGCATACGTGATAGGAGAATTTGGACAGTCTTTATCTGCATCCCCAATTTCTTCAGTTTCCATGGCTGCATCCTCACTTTTTTCAGTTTCTGTGGCTGCAGATGTTTTTATATATTTCATTCTTTTTGTTCTGGTGTAAGGTTCTTCTGCATGTTTACGTTTTTGTTTCTTTATATGTGTTTGTTTTTCTTCTTCATTATGATTACCATTTCCATTTATTTCCACCCGAGTTGTATTATCCCTCTCATGCTTTTTCTTCTTCTTCTTCCTCTCTGCATTATTGCTTTTGGAAGTTTCCTCATTTTCATCTTCAGTACCTTCCTTTTCTTTTTTAGGCTTTAATCCGCTGCCTCGATGTCCAAGCCGAATCACGTCGGGGTCACCATTTGTGGGGAGCGGATAAAGCACACGACCAATGTGGTTGCAAGCTGACTCAAACTCTGTTTATTACAAGCTTTCTTTTATAGTCTTTCTTAACATTACATAACACAATTAGGCTATAATTACACATCTACCAATTGGACAAGAAGGAGAATCATGTGTTTATCACATGTATAACCCCACACCGATTGGTTCAGATGTTCCTTACATAAGGCCTCATCTTATATAACCACCAGGGGGCCTTACATAAGGCCATGATTTATTACCTTGCAAGTGTCCCATCGTGACCCTTACCCTCTCATGGAACTTTACATCCCCACATGTTTAGTCTGGAGAAGAGAAGACTGAGAGGGGACATGATAACAGTTTTCAAGTACATAAAGAGTTGTTACAAGGAAGAGGGAGAAAAATTGTTCCCCTTAACCTCTGAGGATAGGACAAGAATCAGTGGGCTTAAATTGCAGCAAGGGTGGTTTAAGTTGGACATTAGGAAAAACTTCCGAACTGTCAGGGTAGTTAAGCACTGGAATGAATTGCTTAGGGAGGATGTGGAATCTCCACCATTGGAGATTTTTAAAAGCAGGTTGGACAAACACCTGTCAGGGATGGTCTAGATCAGGGGTCGGCAACGTTCGGCACGCGGCTCGCCAGGGTAAGCACCCTGGTGGGCCGGGCCAGTTTTATTTACCTGCTGACGCGGCAGGTTCAGCCGATCACGGCCCCCACTGGCCTTCTCGCCGCCCCAATTGGCCCGGGACAGCGAACCGCGGCCAGTGGGGGCTGCGATCAGCCGAACCTGCCACATCAGCAGGTAAATAAAACTGGCCCGGCCCGCCAGGATGCTTACCCTGGCGAGCCGCGTGCCGAACGTTGCCGACCCCTGGTCTAGATAATACTTAGTCCTGAGTGCAGGGGAATGAACAAGATGACCTCTCGAGGTCTCTTCCAGTCCTAAGATTCTATGATTCTATGAAAGACAGAGACTATCTTACTGTGTATTTGTACCGAGCCTGGCACAATGGGGCCCCAATCTTGGTTGGGGCTTCTAGGTGCTACTGTAATACAATAATAATTAATAATAATGTTAAGCACATGCTTAACTGCTTTGTTAAGTAGGGATGGACTTCTAAATCAGAACCAAAATGATGAAACTTTCATATTTAGGATTGATTTAGATGAGTTTTTTAATCCATTTAGGATTTATTTAGGTGGGTTTCTTAATTCAGATGGGTGAATTGTCTGATATGCAGTTTGGTTATCTCCCTCTTTCAGTTCCTTTTTAAATATGTCATAAATAATGAAACAATCAGTAACAACATTTTGATGTGTTTTACTCTTTTTGTGATCATGCTTTAATTGATCATCAGTAGTTTTGAATATTTTATTAGTTTTTAAAAGGATTTTAAAAGGTGCATATTAATTGGGTTTCTTTCCTTTGCTCATCAAATGTATGCCCACAGTATCTCTGAAGCAAATATTAGACAACTAAAGTTATGCAAGACATCTAGTATATTTTATTGGCTTTCCACTAGAGGCTGCTGTTTAGTAAGCATTGAAAAGCTCTGTATGCCTGCTGCCAGTGTGCTCTATATATCTGGAGAGCCAGGGTGAAAGTGCTGATATAGCGAACAAACCACTTTTTTAAAAATAGCTCGTCTTTCTTCTGCTGCATTGTACTTCTCTTTTCACCGCCATGTCATGTCTACTCAGATTGTCTTTTCTATTGCAGGCCTCAGTTAAACCATACTGAGAGCAGTTACACATTTTGAATTTGTCCAAATTTGTCCACAAATTCAAAGAACAGAATTTAGTCCCTTTAATTTTTAAACTAAGATTTGGCTCATTACAGGGAAGAATGATAGTGTAGTTTAAATGTATTGAGCAAGTGAAGTTGTCTAACCTATTCAGTATTTTATTCAACTACTGGATTCTCTATGACATAACTGATAGAGGGAACACAGATATTCGGGTACTAATTTATTTCTTTTCTAATCCTGGTTGGTTTTTCATCAGTAAGTTTTCCACAGCATAATACATAAACCGTGGCCTAGAGATTCATAGTTAGGCACATAGAACTGAGTGTATATATTTGCACACACCTATATTAAGCATGCAAATACCTCACACAGGCATGTGCTGATCAGGCATGGTTTGCACTGGTCATGTGTGCATGCATACAGCTGAGCAGCAACTTGTGCACATAAACCATGCATGTCCATGTGTCTGCAGCATTTTTATGCTAGAATTTTTCTTTTTTTCTGTGAACATCAGAGAAGCAAGGCTAGACAATCAGCATGAGTCAAAATAAACCCAACATTTAAGGACTGATTTTCAACCCATACCAAATCAAAATTCTCCCAGCATCACATTTTCTGGAAGATTTTTTTGCACCTGCAATGAATTGGTAGGCAAAAGCATAAATATACCTTCACCCATGGAGGCCTGGTGTCTAAATTGGATTGTTTTTATTTATTCCATTTGAAGATCTTTTGTGTATTTGGTTGAATACCAGAAAAGTTTTATAATCTATATTGTTCACTGTGCATTCTTTCATGTGAGAAACCATAAACTGTTTCAGTAAACAAAAATGGAGGTCAAGAATCCTGGGCATATTGCTAGCAGAGTAGCCAGTACTATAAAAATAGTACTTATCTAGTATTAGAGTACTATAGGTGTTCATTTTCTGTTTTACTGACCATACCATTCTTTTCAGTGGTCAAGCTGTCATGTAATAATGACTAATTGCACCTGGCCTCAGAGCTGGCTTCCTGCTACAGTTTCACCTGTGTCTTTATTTGCATTTCCCTATGTCTGTATTGAAGTTACGTTGCACTGAATTATTAGAAACAGCTACATTACCTACTTATTTTTCTATTCTTATATATCTCCTTCACTAAGACGCCACAAATAGATGTTTATAGGTCGGCCATACACAGTCTGCTATTTGAGCTCTTCAGCTACACACTTACGCCATTCACATGCTCTTCAACACAAATCACATCCTTCTCAAGGACTATATATATCAGCTCTTGGGGGAGTTAAGTAGCAAACACAGAATTTTATATATGTTTTGTCTTGCATTTATTCAAACTGATGAGGACCTCAGTCTTTTACATCCCTTTCCATTGTTCCAATTGTTGTCAAGGTATTTTCCCATTGTATCATATAACTTTATTTTTCTTTCTTCCTCCCCTAATGTATTCTGACTCCAAGAGCTTCATGCAGACAGAAAATATGCTCTTATAGCGAATTTAAGAAACAAAGAAAATGAAATGAACCAATGCCACAAACGGGCTTATTATCTCTGATATTAATTGCATCCAGGGAGCTGAGAAAGGGCCCACTCAGCCAAAGAAACACCCTGCCCCCGTGACAGCTTGGAAAGAAGGAGAGAGAACTCCTCCATGTGACTTAGGGATATCAATTGTGGCCCCTCTCTACCCATACTCATGGGGTTGCTCTGGAGAGAGACTGGACAAAGCTACACATAGGATAGGTGGGGAGGAGAATGGAAAAAGGAGTTAGTAGATTCATAGATTCTAGGACTGGAAGGGACCTCGAGAGGTCATCGAGTCCAGTCCCCTGCCCGCATGGCAGGACCAAATACTGTCTAGACCATCCCTGATAGACATTTATCTAACCTACTCTTAAATATCTCCAGAGATGGAGATTCCACAACCTCCCTAGGCAATTTATTCCAGTGTTTAACCACCCTGACAGTTAGGAACTTTTTCCTAATGTCCAACCTAGACCTCCCTTGCTGCAGTTTAAGCCCATTGCTTCTTGTTCTATCCTCAGAGGCTAATATGAACAAGTTTTCTCCCTCCTCCTTATGACACCCTTTTAGATACCTGAAAACTGCTATTATGTCCCCTCTCAGTCTTCTTTTTTCCAAACTAAACAAACCCAATTCTTTCAGCCTTCCTTCACAGGTCATGTTCTCAAGACCTTTAATCATTCTTGTTGCTCTTCTCTGGACCCTTTCCAATTTCTCCACATCTTTCTTGAAATGCGGTGCCCAGAACTGGACACAGTACTCCAGCTGAGGCCTAACCAGAGCAGAGTAGAGCGGAAGAATGACTTCTTGTGTCTTGCTCACAACACACCTGTTAATACATCCCAGAATCATGTTTCCTTTTTTTGCAACAGCATCACACTGTTGACTCATATTTAGCTTGTGGTCCACTATAACCCCTAGATCCCTTTCTGCCGTACTCCTTCCTAGACAGTCTCTTCCCATTCTGTATGTGTGAAACTGATTTTTTCTTCCTAAGTGGAGCACTTTGCATTTGTCTTTGTTAAACTTCATCCTGTTTAACTCAGACCATTTCTCCAATTTGTCCAGATCATTTTGAATTATGACCCTGTCCTCCAAAGCAGTTGCAGTCCCTCCCAGTTTGGTATCATCCGCAAACTTAATAAGCGTACTTTCTATGCCAATATCTAAGTCGTTAATGAAGATATTGAACAGAGCCGGTCCCAAAACAGACCCCTGCGGAACCCCACTCGTTATGCCTTTCCAGCAGGATTGGGAACCATTAATAACAACTCTCTGAGTACGGTTATCCAGCCAGTTATGCACCCACCTTATAGTAGCCCCATCTAAATTGTATTTGCCTAGTTTGTCGATAAGAATATCATGCGAGACCGTATCAAATGCCTTACTAAAGTCTAGGTATACCACATCCACAGCTTCTCCCTTATCCACAAGACTCGTTATCCTATCAAAGAAAGCTATCAGATTGGTTTGACATGATTTGTTCTTTACAAATCCATGCTGGCTGTTCCCTATCACCTTACCACCTTCCAAGTGTTTGCAGATGATTTCCTTAATTACTTGCTCCATTATCTTCCCTGGCACAGAAGTTAAACTAACTGGTCTGTAGTTTCCTGGGTTGTTTTTATTTCCCTTTTTATAGATGGGCACTATATTTGCCCTTTTCCAGTCTTCTGGAATCTCTCCCGTCTCCCATGATTTTCCAAAGATAATAGCTAGAGGCTCAGATACCTCCTCTATTAGCTCCTTGAGTATTCTAGGATGCATTTCATCAGGCCCTGGTGACTTGCAGGCATCTAACTTTTCTAAGTGATTTTTAACTTGTTCTTTTTTTATTTTATCTGCTAAACCTACCCCCTTCCCATTAGCATTCACTATGTTAGGCATTCCTTCAGACTTCTCGGTGAAGACCGAAACAAAGAAGTCATTAAGCATCTCTGCCATTTCCAAGTTTCCTGTTACTGTTTCTCCCTCTTCACTAAGCAGTGGGCCTACCCTGTCTTTGGTCTTCCTCTTGCTTCTAATGTATTGATAAAAAGTCTTCTTGTTCCCCTTTATTCCCGTAGCTAGTTTGAGCTCATTTTGTGCCTTTGCCTTTCTAATCTTGCCCCTGCATTCCTGTGTTGTTTGCCTATATTCATCCTTTGTAATCTGTCCTAGTTTCCATTTTTTGTATGACTCCTTTTTATTTTTTAGATCATGCAAGATCTCGTGGTTAAGCCAAGGTGGTCTTTTGCCACATTTTCTATCTTTCCTAACCAGCGGAATAGCTTGCTTTTGGGCCCTTAATAGTGTCCCTTTGAAAAACTGCCAACTCTCCTCAGTTGTTTTTCCCCTCAGTCTTGATTCCCATGGGACCTTACCTATCAGATCTCTGAGCTTACCAAAATCCGCCTTCCTGAAATCCATTGTCTCTATTTTGCTGTTCTCTGTTCTACCCTTCCTTAGAATTGCAAACTCTATGATTTCATGATCACTTTCACCCAAGCTGCCTTCTACTTTCAAATTCTCAACGAGTTCCTCCCTATTTGTTAAAATCAAGTCTAGAACAGCTTCCCCCCTAGTAGCTTTTTCAACCTTCTGAAATAAAAAGTTGTCTGCAATGCAGTCCAAGAATTTGTTGGATAGTCTGTGCCCCGCTGTGTTATTTTCCCAACATATATCTGGATAGTTGAAGTCCCCCATCACCACCAAATCTTGGGCTTTGGATGATTTTGTTAGTTGTTTAAAAAAAAGCCTCATCCACCTCTTCCACCTGGTTAGGTGGCCTGTAGTAGACTCCTAGCATGACATCACCCTTGTTTTTAACCCCTTTTAGCCTAACCCAGAGACTCTCAACACTTCCATCTCCTATGTCCATCTCTACCTCAGTCCAAGTGTGTACATTTTTAATATATAAGGCAACACCTCCTCCCTTTTCCCCCTGTCTATCCTTCCTGAGCAAGCTGTATCCATCCACACCAACATTCCAATCATGTGTATTATCCCACCAAGTTTCAGTGATGCCAACAATGTCATAGTTGTATTTATTTATTAGCACTTCCAGTTCTTCCTGCTTATTACCCATACTTCTCGCATTTGTATATAGGCATCTAAGATACTGGTTTGATCTTTCCTCCCAGTTTTGTCCTGACCCTCCTTTCTCTCTGCCAATATAGCCCACACTCCCTCTCGTTTCCGACCTATCTCCCAGGTCTCCATGTTCCCCACTTACCTGCGGGCTTTGCTCACCTGTCCCCGTCGAACCTAGTTTAAAGCCCTCCTCACTAGGTTAGCCAGTCTGTGTCCAAATAGGGTCTTTCCCCTCCTCGAAAGGTGAACGCCATCTATGCCTAGCAGTCCTTCCTCAAATAGCATCCCGTGGTCTAGGAAGCCAAAGCCCTCCTGGCGACACCATCTTCGCAGCCAGGCATTCACCTCCATGATGCATCTGTCTCTGCCCGGGCCCCTACCTTTGACAGGAAGAATCGAAGAGAATACCACCTGCGCTCCAAACTCCTTCACCCGTACTCCCAGAGCCCTGTAGTCACTCGTGATCCGCTCAGTGTCACACCGCGCAGTATCATTTGTGCCCACATGGATAATAATGGCAATCTAAGCATGTCTCACAGGGGTTGATTCTCTCCTTTAATCCAAAAAGACTCTTTTTTAATTGATTGGATGTAGAGATAAAAGAAAGAGAAACAAGGATTACAAAACAGGAAGTCTCTCAGATTCCTTAACATCTTCAAAGCCAGAATAGAGTATATGCCAATTGTAGAAATTCAGTTTTCTGTAATATCTAATATTACAAAACCTAAGTTTATTTTTCTGAATGTATTTCTTTCATCTTTAATGTCAAAACAATTGTATCGGGATTCTGGTTATAAAGCCAACAGACAAAAAGAGGATCATAAAACTATTTTAGCAACAAAGATCAAAAAGCACTGCTGAGTGTACTGTCTCTGAGCAGCACTGAGTCATCCCAGCGTGCTCTGGCAGAATGACTAAGAAACATTATGCTTCACCACTACACCTCTGCTTTTTGCCCTATTTAACTCAGAGGAGATGTGTCCTGAAAACGAGTTCTGTGTAGCTCAAAAGCTTGTCTTTCTTATCAACAGAAATTAGTCCATTTAAAAGATATTACCTCACCCAACTTGTCTCTCAGAGGAACAAGGTAATATTATTGCCCTTAATCAAACAAATCCTTAATGTTTTTATATTTAGGGAGAAGTTTTTAAAAGCACAAAGGACATTTAGGTGTCTATCTCCCATTGAAAGTCGAGGGAAATTATGAACTACCAAGCTGCAACTCCTAAGTAATTACTTTTCCTCAGGAGGCTTTAAGAAAAGCACCAAATATTGTGAAACTCATGACAAAATCACAAGAGTCGACAACAATGGTTGTAGAAGGTAGTTATGATGTGATTTTTGAGAAATCTTCATGCTTCACTGAGATGTGGCTAATCAGCCAATGAGTATAAGTCTGCCAAGATCTGTATCACTGCAACCCTTACTCTAGAATCAGACAAATAAGAAGATGTGTTCTTAGATATGGAAGAAATGAAGGGGGAAGTTACAAGACTTTTAATTATCCTAAAACTATCCATCTCTAAAACTCTGCAGACAAAATGCTTGAACTGTTAACCTCTCTGGTTATGGAGGCAGGCAGTTCAAAAAGAGAGAAAAGAATTATGAGCTCTCAGCAAATCAGTCTCACACAATGAAAATGCCAGCCCATGTCTGCTGTGGGATGCCGAAGTAGTTTCCACAGTGACTCCATAGCCGGTGAGAGGCCTGGGTGTGGAGAGACACGTTGGACCTGGAAGTAGTTTAATTTAAAACTTTGCAATATGAATACACCAGATTTGGCAGATGCAATAGCAGGCTGGATAGCCATCTGTCCTGGATGGTTTAGACACAACAAATCCTGCATCTCGGCAGGGAGTTAGACTAGATGACCCTTGCAATCCCTTTTATCCCTATAATTCTATGAATATTAGTACTTTTATCCCAGGATCAAAACGATACTTAATGTAATGTTTTTGCCTTTGGATTGCATCATTTGACATGTATTTTTTAAACTCCCAGAGACTCTCCCTGGGTAGCTCTGTAAGGGCGTTATCCACTTACTCCCATCCCATTCCTGCAAAGTAGTCTTATTGCACCTGCCAGCCAACCCAGCCTATTTGGACTGGCCAAGAGTCTCAGCTGACAGGGGAAAATGCAAGGGAGTCGGATGTGGTTCCCGGTACTGGGGCCAATTCTTTCCAGGCCATAGATGATTCATGTCTCCTGATACTGGAAGGGCATAATGTAAAGGGGGACATGTGACCACTCCACGTGTTGCCTCTGGGAGGAACTTCCAGCTCCACTTGCTTGGCCAGGGCAGCCAATCCTGCTGGCTCCTGGGGGGCTGGGGCCACAGAGTGGGGAGCAGGTGCCTCTGGGCCTGGCTGGGGCTAGCCCCAGCCTGGGGAGCCTTACAGCATGAGTGTCTCGCCAGAGCTTGCAGACACCTTGGCAGGGGAGGCATGGGGTGCAGGCAAAGCCCCTACCTCCTGCTGAACAGAGGCCAGGGAACCTGCTCCCAGAGCCTTCCCCAGTGACCCTGAACCCAGCCCAGGGACCGCTGCACTCTCCCCACCCCACCAGAGTTATCTGTGGGGGAGGGCAGGCTCTGTCCTTCTCCCGCTTCGCCTCCCGCGGCATGTTTCCAGCTCACTCAGCCACTCAGCCTGGCAGCTGGGCCTGAGTGGCACAGAGCCCTTCTTACGCTGGCTGAGGGGGCCACTCTGGGTCGCTGCTCTGTACAGTGCAGCAGCTGCCTGAGAAAAAGCCCAGCTGGGGAGGTGGCAGCGGTCCGCCCCCTCTGATCAACTGATCAACTTCTGGTTGCTTTCCATTCTGTTTGCACAGCCGGAATGGTACTTGAGTTCATTAGTCTTAAGATTCTTATGAACAGACTGGACAAAAATTTCTGGAGCTGTGGTGGCTTTTTCTCAGATTTCCCAATCAACAGCAATGAAAAGCATGTATATGGAATAATGACTTGCATCTCCCTATCATCTTCTGATGTGAGCACTGGTATAAATATAGCATGCTAAATTCACCTCTGCTGTAGCTTCATTGAAGATGCCAATGAATTTTATTGAGTGAGTGGCAATGAATGCTCCTTAATGGAAATGGTATAATGAAAAATTCCTCCTAGAGAGTATGCCTGTGGCCAGTGCCAAGGAGTTAAGTGGTGTTTTATCAAGTATTGAGCAGGTGTGAAATTCTAAGCTCAGGTCTTAATACAGAAGTTCCTATCTAAATATTAAAAGAAGAAATAAAAGATGAAATGCAGTGATTATCATTTTTATTTTATTTAGGGTACTCCATACAGAATTTTATTCCTTTGTAAGTCTTTTCAGGCTGCTTGTTTTTGTGGTTTGTTGATGTTGTTTTTGTTTTGTTTTTAAATTAAGTGAGCTTTCCTCATAATTAGGATTACAGTTAACTAAGATGATGGGCTATCAAGGGATGAAACATATACAATTCTCATTAATATATTTTATTCCTACATGATAATTTAGCAGCCTAATATTTGTTATTTCTTCCTTTCTAAAACATGTGGTACAATTTGCTCAGAGACCTTTTATATTGAGTTTCAGCTGGCAGGAAACATTTTGGACAAGCACTCCCACCGAGTGTTAAAAGATACTGCTGGATATAACAGACCTTTATTTTGCACAAACTGACCTTGCTTAACAGCTCTGCAGGGCACTGCTAGTACCTCTTTTACTATGGAGTCTACGGATTACAGCATAGCATGACTATTGACCTTGAACACACAATACCACAATGTGATATTGAAGTCTAAATAAGAGAAACAACAACCTGATCAGTCCTAACAGTAATATTCTGTAAAAGACAGAACAAGGATGTACCCTAAAATGGTTTTTAGGGAAAAAAAATAATGTAATTATCTTCTGTTGCAAGGTATGATCTAAGATTGTTTTTGCAGGATTTTCAAAAGCATGTATAAGCCAGATATGGACACCAGCACCCGCTGTTGTTCTTATTTTACAACTTTGTGTTCAAATAGGAAGTTAGGAGCCATTAGCTCTGCTTGTTGTTTTCATATTAAAGCCTACACTACACAGGTCTTTTCAAACAGTTAAAACACTGGCTCCCAATTCTCCACATTCAGTCACAAGCTTCCTGTCTTCATCTTTAAGACTTTTAACCTTTTAGCTGCACCCTAACTATCAGATTTAATATTTTATCATGACATTGACCCCTCCTTCCCACCACCTTGTTTTCTCCATCAGCTACACCAGTCTTTGTCATTCGCTAATGTTCTGCAGTACCTTCATGCTTTCTCCCACGTTGCCCCTTATACATAGGAAAAGTCCCTGTTGGGATCCAGAAAGCATCCACACTTTCTTCTTTCAAATCCTTCACAAACTTTGCCTCTGCCGTAATGCCGGAACCAGCAGACCAAATTTGGTGATGAATCCTGCTCACATGCCACCTGAGGCACGTTGCACATATGCTAAGAAGAAGAAAACTGTATCTATTAGGTAATAATCAGCATGAACCAGGCAAGAGACTACACTGACTTTTTGTAACTTTATGTTAAGGACACTACTGAGAAAGTGGTAACAGCAGGCTTTATAATCTAATGCATTTGTGTTTTCAGATAGCATAAACTATGTATTATAGGATTCTTCATCTTGGCTTACACAGTGCACCACCAACATCCAGGATAAAAGCACGGGATTAGTCTAAGAACTGGTTAACAATAAGAAATAAAAGAACTACAATCCAAATGGCAGGAAGTTATTTTGAGTCCCACAGAGCTTTGTACTCAGACAGACCTCTGCTGTTTCTAATCTATATAAATGATACAGACAGCTATACCTGCAGTAAACTGGTTAACATGTTCACAGGCTACATAACATTTTCAAGTGGAGAATCAGTAATGCGTGCAATAGCTGTATTAGGAGAGGTTTCTAAAATAAATGTACTGGGGTCATTCAAGAAAGGATTGCATGGGACGATGGAGAAATGGAGCACTAAAGAGGAAATAAGACTTACCGGGCTATACAATCTTTATTTACTTTCCCCATTTGTTTGCTTTTATGAAACTAATGTTGCTGTTGTGTATTCCCTTTCATCAAACTAGTGTAGGAATTATCAAGGACAACATATTCTTCATATATGTAAAGTGAACATCTTGGGAATGCTCATGTGAATATGTGTTTGGCTCAAAGATTTGTGTGAAAAGTATGACTTTAGACAGCGTAGAAGCAATATCATGTAATTTAGGTGACCAATCAAGTACAATTCTTCTGTCGTTTTGAATGGAGGCAATTCACAATGAAATCTGGATTTTATTTTACATGTTTGTGTAACTTACTAGTCATAATAGTTTGTGTTTTATTTTCAGTAGTTTCTGAATATGTATCAGAGGAGTAGTCTAAACAAATCTAAAAAAATCAATCTGGTTAATTCATACCAAATTTAATTGCAGAGATTGAAAAAGCTTTTTTGTACAGTACTGTAAGTTTTAAAGATGAGTAATTATGAACAAACTGGCTGTATGGACTGAATTTCTTTCCCTTTAATTCCATTTTAAATGCAAATGCTTCATTTTTTATTATGGCTTTTAAAAATGATAACTATTCTTCAGCTGGATCTGGTTTAAAAATCTTATTGGCAGTCCAGTTCCTATCTGGTATAACTATATCTTGTCAACCTATTCATATCAAATCATGTGATGAATTTTCTAAAATTTGATTTTTACTAGGGCTGTCGATTAATCACAGTTAACTCGCAATTAACTCAAAAAATTAATTTGTGATTTAAAAAATTAATCGCGATTAATCACACTGTTAAACAATAGAATACCAATTGAAATTTATTAAATATTTTGGATATTTTTCTACATTTTAAAATATATCGATTTCAGTTACAACACAGAATACGAAGTGTACAGTGCTTACTTTATATTATTTTTATTACAAATATTTGCACTGTAAAAATGATAAAAGAAATAGTACTTTTCAATTCACCTCATACAAGTACCGTAGTGCAATCTCTTTATCATGAAAACAAAACTTACAAATGTAGATTTTTTTTTGTTACATAACTGCACTCAAAAACAAAACAATGTAAAACTTTAGAGCCTACAAGTCCACTCAGTCCTACTTCTTGTGCAGCCAATCGCTAAGAGAAACAAGTTGGTTTACATTTACGGGAGATAATGCTGCCCACTTCTTATTTACAATGTCACCTAAAAGTGAGAACAAATGTTTGCATGGCACATTTGTAGCTGGCTTTGCAAGGTATTTACGTGCCAGATATGCTAAACATTCGTATGCCCCTTCATGCTGTGGCCACCATTCCAGAGGACATGCTTCCATGCTGATGACGCTCGTTAAAAAAATAATGTGTTAATTAAATTTGTGACTGAACTCCTTGAGGGAGAATTGTATGTCTCCTGCTCTGTTTTTTACCTGCATTCTGCCATATATTTCATGTTATAGCAGTCTTGGATGATGACCCAGCATGTTGTTCATTTTAAGAACACTTTCACTGTAGCTTTGACAAAACGCAAAGAAGGTACCAATGTGAGATTTCTAAAGATAGCTACAGCACTTGACCCAAGATTTAAGAATCTGACTGTGCAGGGCCGGCCCACAACATTTTGGCACCTGAGGCGGGGAGCTCAAATGACTCCCCCATATCCCCTCGCTTGGGCCAAAGCTTGGAAAGGTCTCAATTCTTCCTTCTTCCTGTTCTACTCCTCTCATGGTACTGCTCTGCTACCTACCCCAATAAAGGACAACTAACAACTTAAAATGCCTTGTTCAAAAATTTTAAGTAACACTTAACTTTCAAACGCCTGAACAGCAAATGTAACTTTTCTTGTCTGCATAGTAAACACTGGCATTTTTATCTGTTTGAATAATCAAAGTGGTGCTTTCCGTGCCTTCTTGGTTGCAAAGATTTGAACTGCTTCCTGAAGGTCCACAGTCTGGACCAGCTCATGCTCTATTGAGATGGTTGCAAGGCCAACCAGCCTCTCCTGTGTCATTGTGGAGCGTAGATGTGTTTTTATTATCTTCAGCTTGGAGAAGCTGCGTTCTCCATTGGCAACTGTTACAGGAAGTGTTAGAAGTATGCGCAGAGGAACAAAAGCATTTGGAAAGAGGGTGGTCATCTTATTTGTGCACATATATTCCAGAACAGCCTTTGGAGTTGATCCTGCTGAAATGTATCTTGAAAGGGCTTTCAGTTCATCACCTAAATCACTCACATCAATATCGCGCATGTCATCATATGTCAACACTGTCTCTAGTGCCCTCCATTGCTGGTGTAGGTCTTCTTCAGGTATTGTGAGAAGTTTTGGAATATCATACAACATCCCAAATATACTGCTGTGTTCCTTGAGCTGCATGAAACATACTTCAACTGACGGTATTGCACAGTCTAGCACCTGGTTAAAGAATTCAACTTTGAATTGTTGTTTGGGGTCTCTTATGGGATTATCCCGTGCGTCGTAATCAAAATGTTTTCTTCTTTGGTGACTCTTGTATCCTTTAATGGGTGGGAAAATAGCATGTGTGTGACATTCCTCTGCCAACTTCTGTGCACTCTTCAGAATGTTTTGAAATCCCTCATCTGACTGGTAAGACTGTAGGTATGACTTTGCTTTGTCTAGTTGTTCCATTGCTCCAGATATATCAAGGCCAACACCTTGGAGTCTCTTGCTTACAACATTTATTTCAAACAGTATGTCATGGCACAACACTAAGCCACACAGAAATTTGAAGTTATGTATGTTTCTGGTGATTCCATTTCCCTCTGCCACTGTTCTCCCACGAACAGTTCCTTTCATAGCATTATCCTCCATAATGGCAACTATGGCATCATCTATCTTCCCAATTTGGTGTTTGATAGGCTTTATCACCTCCACTCGACTTTCCCATCATGTGGCACTCAGTGGTTTCAGTGTCAGAGAGGATGTTCCCAGATGTTGCTTCAAAATTTGCCATCGATGAGTTGATGCAGAGAAAAATACATAGACGCTTTGAATTACATTAAAAAATTCAGCAGCCTCACTAGAAGCTGATGCTGCATCACTGACCACCAAGTTCAATGAATGAGAACTGCATGGGACAAAAAAACCTCGAGGGTTTAACTCTCGGATCCGTGTCTGCACTCCTCTGTTCTTTCCTCTTATGTTGGCACCATTATCGTAGCCCTGACATCTCATGTTAGCTATCGCAATTCCCGTATCTTCCAGCTTTTTAAGAAGCACATTTGTCATACCAGCTCCTATAGTATCATCAATGTCAATAAATTCTAGAAAATGCTCTCTGACAGTCACCATTGCAGGGACATTTTCACTAGGTTCTGTTGTTGTTACAAAACGCACCATTAAAGTAATTTGTTCCATATGGCTGATGTCAGGTGTGCAGTCCAAAATAACAGAGTAATATCTTGCTGACTTCAGATCTGCCACAATCTTCTGTTTGACTTTTGTTGCCAGTAACTGTATGATCTCATTTTGATTTGTTTTTCCAAGGTAGTGGTGTGTGTTCATTTCTTGGTTGGTGACTCTTCTTAGATGCTCCTGGAGTACAGCGTTAAACTCAGCCATCAGCTCCACAATTTTAAGGAAGTTTCCATTGTTTGGCACATACAGCTGATCTGAAGTGCCACGCAGTGCTAGGTTTTGGGTAGCAAGCATTCTCAAAATGGCAATGAGCCTTTTCAGAACATTTTTCCAGTAAAGAGACTCTGATGCAATCTTCTCTTGATGCTGATCATCTATGGTGGCCTTTAACCTTAGTCTCATCTCAAGCTCTTTCCACCTATGGAATGTTCTCTGGTGAATTGCTGCCTTCTCATGGCATGCCAGATTTCTAGCCAGATTTTTCCAGTCCTTTGTTCCTGTAGAACCCAATGTGGCTGGAACATTAGACTGGAAGAGTTTGCAACAAAAACAGTATGCAGCATTCTGGGTTTTTGAGTACATAAGCCCTGGCCTCTCCACTTTGTTACCATTGGGGATTTCACGCCAGTAATGTGTTGGATGGAAACTTCTATTTTCATTGTCTTTTGGAACATGAAGTTTTTCACTTGCTGTGGCCCATGCAGTACAAGGAAGTCCCTCAGATTACTGCTCAAGTGGGTCCACAGTCCTGGATCATCTAGACTTAAGGAACTAAACTCAGCAGCAGCTGTTTCTTGCGCCTCCACCACACTCTTCTCTGATCTACACTTTTCTTCAGGAATGTGCATGGTTATATCTATTTGAGATGGAGATACGGATGCTGCAGTAGCTACCAGGTCACCTGCACTCTGACTAACTGGAAGATCAGGCATCTCCTCACCACTCACATCCTCACTGGGTCCGGAAGGCTCACCATGAACATTTGTGTCTATGTATCTCAGGAGAGCTCCTTCTGCTTAGATAGAAAAGCTTCCTTTGCTTTCTTTCTTTTTCTGAATGCTGCCCCAGAGGGGCGTTTTCTTCTTTCACTCATGACTTCTGTTGTGTGCCAGCTATAGTGGCTCTCAACACTCAACTGAAGGGACAAATAAGCAGGCTGGTATCAGGGCCTGAGTGAGGGAAGATATCAGTGTCTTAAGGGCCTAGCTGGCTCATACTACTTCAGTTGACTGCCTGTTCTCCTCAAGTGAGTTCAGGGAAGCAGCAGGAAACAGGAAGCTCCCTGAAAAACTGGTGTTAATCAGTCCAGGCTCCTGGGGGTGCTAGAGAGGTACATAAGAGGCTCTTCCTCCTCTCTCTCCCTGCAGCTCCTGCTGCTTTCTGTTATTCCCTCTCACCTTTTCTCCTGCCTGCCTGTTATGTCTCTTGTGCCCTCCTTCCTCCAGCACAGCACTCCACCATCTCTGTGCATCTAGAGAAGAGAGAATTCATATGCACCAGCATCAGACACAATTTTCTACACTCTGGGTCCTAGTGGCACCCCCCCCCACCCCCCACCCCCGCCACACACACACAGTCTGGCACCTGAGGCGACCGCCTCAATTCACCTCATGGTAAGACCAGCCCTGTGAATGTGCCTTCCTAAATCTGAGAGGGACGGGGTGTGGAGCATGTTTTAGAAGTCTTAAAAGAGCAACACTCTGATGCAAAACTACAGAACCCGAACCACCAAACAAGAAAATCAGCCTTCTGCTGGTTGCATCTGACTCAGATGATGAAAATGAACATGCGTTGGTCTGCACTGCTTTGGATTGTTATCGAGCAGAACCCATTATCATCATGGACACATGTCCTCTGGAATGGTGGTTGAAGCATGAAGGGACATATGAATCTTTAGCGCATCTAGCACGTAAATATCTTACAATATGCCACCTACAACAGTAACATGCGAACGCTTGTTCTCACTTTCAGGTGACGACATAAACAAGAAGTAGGCAGCATTATCTCCTGCAACTGTAAACAAACTTGTTTGTCTGAGCGATTGGCTGAACAAGAAGTAGGACTGAGTGGACTTGTAGGCTCTAAAGCAGGGATCGGCAACCTTTGGCACGTGGCCCGCCAGGGTAAGCACCCTGGCAGGCCGGGCCAGTTTGTTTACCTGCCGCGTCTGCAGGTTCGGCCGATCGTGGCTCCCACTGGCCGCAGTTCGCCACTCCAGGCCAATGGGGGTGGCAGGAAGCGACGGCCAGCACATCCCTCGGCCCGCGCCGCTTCCCGCCGCCCCATTGGCTTGGGACAGCGAACTGCAGCCAGTGGGAGCCGTGATCGGCTGAACCTGCGGACGCGGCAGGTAAACAAACCGGCCCGGCCTGCCAGAGTGCTTACCCTGGCGGGCCACGGGCCAAAGGTTGCCGATCCCTGCTCTAAAGTTTTACATTGTTTTATTATTTAATGCAGTTATTTTTTGTATATAACTCTACATTTGTAAGTTCAACTTTCACGATAAAGAAATTGCACTACAGTACTTGTATTATAATTATAAATATAAATATAAAGTGAGCACTATACACTTTGTATTCTGTATTGTAATTGAAATCAATATATTTGAAAATGTGGAAAATATCCACAAATATTTAAATAAATGGTATTCTGTTATTGTTTAACAGCGCGATTAATCCTGCGATTAATCACGATTCATTTTTTTAATCGCACGATTAATCAAAATTATTTTTTTTAATCGCTTGACAGCCCTAATTTTTACATAGGATTGTTTGAAGACCTTTGAATTGTTTCCCTATCAGGCACTTTAGTTATATATTATATTTGTTATTTGTTCTTCATTACTCATGTTATGTGCTTCACTAGGTAAGTCACAAGGTATTGTTTCCACTTATAGGATTGCTGAAACTTTTATAAAGGAGAAGTGTAGAAATGAAATGTAAGAAATGAAAAGAAATAAATATAAATATAGCTGAGTAAGTTGTGTTCACTTTTATGCAAATACATTTTCAAGATGTGTAGACAATAGCTGGCCAAACACTTCGGTTGCCAAACTGCACACAAACATGTATTCCCATAAGTATCCTTGAGATTTACAGAATTTGTGAACATTTTTGCAAACAGAAAATCAGCCTTTTGTGGGAAGGGATTATAAAATATTGTGAACATCTGAAACATGAACACAGTAATGAACAAACATTCACAAAAATCCACTTTGTTTCCAGTAGTAAGAGAACAAGAAAATACACTAAATTTGCTCTCTTAATTGTGAATAGTTCACTGGCTGTAGTGAACATACTGTGTTTCCTGTGATCGCTGTTCCCACTGGACTTCTTATATGTACACAGCTAGCTTGTATTAAATCATCCTGTCGTTACTTCATCCTCCTACCTCACAGCTTGCTTGTTTGTCTCACTCATCTCTCATGCCTTTTCTTTTAAACTGTAAACTCTTTTGGGCAGTGACTGTAATTTAGTATATACCTGCAGATTGTCTGGCACAATGCAGCTTCCATTTTAACGAGGCCTCTAGGTGCTACTGAAATACACATAAACTAATAATAATAATAATAATAGCAGCAGTGTCCAAGTACAAGGAATTTATCTGAAAACTAGGGGGCAGATCCTCAACTGGTATAAATTGTCATAGCTCCATTGACTTCAAAGGAATTATGACAGTTTATGGCAATTTATACCAGCTGAGAATATGCCCCTAATATTCTAAACAGGTACACTTGGTATGTGAATACAGGAAGCAGGGCTTCAGATTATGTGTGCATGTTTGTACTTTTTTCTATTGTGCTTATATATGAAATAGCTGCCAGCATATACACACATATATGCAAACATAGTATAGGGTACAGATTATATCAAGAGTATTTTATCCACTAGAGTTAAGGTTTTTGACACCCAGGTAATGCAGCACAAAACCACTTTGATTTTTCCTGTTCCCATTTAGTACTTCATACTTTACCTTCCCTTAATATGCCCTCACAGTGTGTTTTGCTTTCCTAAATGGTTTGAAACTTAGCATTTTAGGGATTGCCAACCCACTTTACAAAATTGCATCTTTCCTATTTATATAATCTCTTGGAGATAATAATTTTAACCTCCTATTCCATATTTTCATTTGATGTTAGCTGCGGAAGTAGAAGTAGAGTGCATCACACTTCACAGTTTTCTATATTTTTCATATTTTAAAATGATGAGCTTTTTTCTCTTCTGACAGATTCAGGTGATAATTAACTGGTAATGTAAAAGCCACTTTCAAAAATGTCACTTCATACAGTGCTTATAATGTATTTAAAAAAAAACCCATCTGTCTATTTATATTGCATCCAGTAGATTTGGCACCAAACCCAATACTTTACCCCTAACCTAAAGGTCATCATCCCCTTTTCTTAGGAGTTGAAAAGGATGATTAGGCCAAAATGCTGGATGTTTCTGGGCCAATGCTAATTGTAAATAAAATCATTTTAAAGTTCATGTACAATAACAACTGACTAATTGAGGATGTATCATAAAATATAACATGTAGCTGGTAGGTAAATAAACAAAGGGGCTTGTAGGCGGTGTGGACGTCCCTCTCTGTCACTATCTGAGGGAGGCCACGCCTCCTTGCTGTTGCATACCTGCTCAAAGGAGGGAATTAGCTCCTCCGGCCGGGCAGAACAGTACGGCAGTCTATGAGCCCCAGGCCCAGGCAGGGTGGGGCAGCAATGCTCTGAGTGGGTTCTGGCCTGCTATCAGTACAACACGGCTACGCAGTCTGAGTCCCAGTAGGGGTGAGCACTATAAAGTCTACAGACTCAAGTAAGAGTGAGCACCAAGAGAGTCTGGGGCTCAGGCAGGGTTGAGCACCAATAACAGTCTATGGGCACGGGTAGGGTTGATCACCAAGAGAGTCTATGGGGCTCAGGTAGGATTGCCTGAGGAGCGCAGTCCTCATGGCCTAAGGAGGGGGAGTACTGCCACCCCAAAGGTAGGGTGGCAGGGGGGACGTGTACCCGCCCAACTCCACCGCATCCCAGCCCAGGGCCCTAACAGTGGCAGAGTGTTCTGCCACTGGGTCAGTGGGGATCCGCCCGCAACACGCTGACCTTGTATCAGGCCAGCTCCCAACCAGACTGTTGCCTGGTTTCCCTGGGCTGTTTCCTACTCTCCCCCTCAGTTGCACCTGTGTCTGTCGCCTCAGGGAGCTCTGGCCAGTCCACAGGGGGCAGCCCCAGCAGCTCCTCGGCATCTCAGTCAGCCAGCAGCCAGAGTAGATCTGGCCAGTCCTCAGGCAGCAGCCGCAGGAACTCCTTAACGTCTTGGTCGGCCAGCAGTCCTGAGAGCTCTGGCCAGTCCTCAGGAGGCAGCCCCGGCAGCTCCTCTTCAGGGTCCAGCAGCAGGTGGGATGTGGCCGTCTCCTGCGGTGGCTCCACCTTTTGTACTTCCTCTTCCTGTCCTGCCCTTCCGCTTCTGGTGAGGCGGACATGGCTCTCCTGGTTCAACCCACTGGGGGCGTGTTGTGGTCCCTCTCTGTCAGTCTCTGAGGGAGGCCACGCCTCCTCACTACAAGGCTGTTCAGAAAATTAGTTGTTAGCAAACAGCTGACTATAATATTTTGGTAATAAGTAACATAAGAATGGCCACACTGAGTCAGACCGGTGCTCCATTTAGCCCAGTATCCTGTCTTTCAACAGTGGCCAATGCCAGGTGCTTCAGAGGGAATGAATAGAATAGGGCAATTTATCAAGTGATCCATCCCCTGCATCAAGCCCCAGCTTCTGTAAGTCAAAGGTTTAGGGACACCCAGCACATGAAGTTGCGTTCTTGACCAACTTGGATAATAGCCATTGACAGGCCTATCCTCCAGGAACTTATCTAATTCTTTTTTAACCCAGTTGTAGTTTTGGCCTTCACAAAATCCCCTGGCAACGAGTTCCACAGATTGACTGCTTTGTTGAAGAAGTACTTCCTTTTGTTTGTTTTAAACCTGCTGCCTATTATTTCATTGGGTGACCTTTGGTTCTTGTGTTATGTGAAGGGGTAAATAATACTTTCTTATTCACATTCTCCACACCATTCATGATTTTATAGATCTCTATCATATCCCCCCTTAGTAGTTGTGATGTTATCTGATTAAACTATTACCATATAGATCATTGGTGAAACCACTGTTATATATTTGCAACAAATCTTGTACAAAATGTGGCATTTAAGATGTCTATGAAAAGATTATGATTTGCTGGTTATGATTATGCTATCTGTATGCATGTATCATTTTTTGTATTTGTATTTGAAGTTATGAGTATTGGCTCTATACCTGGATTTCAAATGTTTGCTCCTGGGGTAACAACCACAAGGTAGCTAGCCAACACATCTTGGAGGGACTATTCAAATTGAGTGGCCCAACAAAAGGACACTTAACTCACAATGGACCATGGGAGACACCCCTCTAAACTGAATGGACGTTCCATCTGAAGTATAGGTAATGGCTTCCTGCTATGACTAAGCGAAATCAGGCATGGAAAGGTGACTTGCCCATGTGACTTCAAACTCCCATCTTTTACCTGTAATTTTCCACTAGCTGTGCTGAGGGCTTTGTTTGAAACAATGGATTTCCCTCCACATGGCAGAAGCTATAAAGGGCCCTGGAAACACCTCCCTTTTGCCTCTATCCTGCTCCAGCCTCTTTCCTGCTTAAGCCTCTGAACTATGAATTTATACTAATGGGAGCATTCTAACCAATGGACTGAGGACCTTCCAATGATTTGGAAGCAGCCAGAGACTTGACTTAAGCCAGCAGTTTATTCCATCACTGCTACAAGCCTGAACCAAGAACTTTGCAATTATTGTATGTATTTGATTCATTTAACCAATTTTAACTCTCACCTTTCTTTCTTTCTTTCTTTCTTTCTTTCTTTCTTTCTTTCTTTCTTTCTTTCTTTCTTTCTTTCTTTCTTTCTTTCTTTCTTTCTTTCTTTCTATAAATAAACCTTTAAATTTTAGATAGTAAAGGATTGGCATCAGCATGATTTTTGGGTAAGATCTGAGTTATATATTGACCTGGGTCTGCGGTTGGCCCTTTGGGAACAGAAGAACCTTACATTTGATGAGACAGGTTATAAAGAACCACTCATCTTTAAACCCAGTGTTTTCTGTGGTAATACAGAGACTGGAATGTCTAAGGAAACTGCTTTTATGACTTCTTGTTAGCCAGTGTGGTAAAAGAGAAGTTTACTTTTGTTGCTGGTTTGGTATACCTTATTGGGGAGAAACCACCAGTTTTGGGGTGTATCTTCCCCATTTCTTAGCAGTTTGTCCTGAATTTGGTATTCTCAGTTGTGACCCACTGAGGCACGGTTACAGTAGTCTCTTTTCCAAGCTGAAAAGTCCTAGTCTTTTAATCCAGGGGTTCTCAAACTGGGGGTCAGGACCCCTCAGGGGGTTGTGAGGTTATTACATGGGTGGGTCGCGAGCTGTCATCCTCCACCCCAAACCCCGCTTTGCATCCAGCATTTATAATTGTTTTTAATTTATAAGGGGGAGGATCGCACTCAGAGGCTTGCTATGTGAAAGGGGTCACCAATACGAAAGTTTGAGAACCACTGTTTTAATATCTCCTCATAAGCTTGTTCCAAACCCTTAATAATTTTTGTTGCCCTTTTCTGTACCTTTTCCAATTCTAATATTGAGATGAGGCAACCAGAATTGCATGCAGTATTCAATGGGTGGTATACCATGGATTTATATAATGGCATTATGATATTGTCTGTTTTATAATCTGTCCCTTTCCTAATGGTTCCTAACAGTCTGTTAGCTTCTTTGACTGGCACTGCATATTGAGAGGATTTTTCCAGAGAACTATCCACAATGACTCCAAGATCCCTTTCTTGAGTGGTAACAGCTAATTTAGATCCCATCGTTTTGTATATATAGTTGGGATTATGTTTTCCAATGTGCATTACTTTACATTTTGTCTAATTTGACATAGTTAGCATAGTGTGATGCATTTGTTCATTTCATAGTCCTGTCAAAGGCTGCTAATTTGTGCATGCAACCAATTAAGGGGTGTTATTCACCTGTTGAGGTCGCCAAGGAGGAAACATGGATAGCTACTGTTTTGCTTCATGGGGGCTACTGACTGTAGGATTTGACCCATTGTTAGTAGAGATGGTCCCAAGACAAAATGGAAACTCTAGATTTAGATCCAAAGCTGAACTTCCTCCAAATTCAGGGTTATCCAGATCACAGTTTTGGTTTAGGCCCTCTTCTGGTTGTTAGGGAAGGTGTGTAAATTTCTGGTGTATATTCCATTGTGCAAATAGTTGGATTTTTAAATTATACTAAAATAACCACTTTATGGGGCCCTACTTATGTCACACAATGAAGAGCTATTTGTCTATTTCCAGAGGATAATTGGAAAGTTTAAATTTTTAGAGGGCATATTTAGCAACTCACCTTCCCACCTATCATAATACCATGCCCAAAGTGGATCATTTAGAAGATCTGTAGCTATACCACCTCTAGCTGTTGTCTGGACAGGTCTCGAAGACAGATGGTGAAATCCTGGTCACATTTAAGTTAATGGCAAAGCTCCCATTGACTTCCATGGGGCCAAGATTTCATCCATTGTAAGTAGGCTGTCTTGAGTTCTTGGATGGGAGATCTTTGGGGAAAGCCATGGTGCTGCTGGACATGCTGTCAGTAATTCAGTTGGTGGCATGCTTTCCTCTGAGCCACTAATGAAATAATGCGTTGCTGGTGCTGCTGTCTTTCAGATGAGACATAAAACTGAGGTCCTAACCACTTGTGGTGGTTAAAGATTCCATGACCAGAATAGGGGCATTAATTGTCTTAGCCTGATTGATTTTTGACCGGTTCTAATAATCAGTTAGTAAATTATATCAAAGCATTTAGGATTCATCTAGAGGAAAGTGCTATATAAATATAACAAGGTTAAAATGTATTTAGCCTTACTATCTCCTAGCTAGCTACCATCAATGTTACATCTAATCTCTTTATGACTTTGCAGTTTAGAGAAGAATAGACATTTGACCTCAATTATGTGTATTTGGCAGATAATTACCTTGACTGAATAGCCAGTCACGTGAAAATTTGATTGAAATTGACAGAATAGGACATACTAATAGATTGTTTTAATATATTGTGGTTATTTTCTATGATAAATGTAAATATTTTTCTGTTTATTTTAAATGTGCTTTGAATTTATAATTCTTGTAAGTATTAATCAGAGCATATTTGGGATTTGTAAGATAGAGGAGAAGCATGCTGTAAATTATATAGGGTGTAAACTCCACCAGAGTAGTGTAATTACCTAACAAAATGTTTCCATTTGGCTCCTGTCAAGCCTGGGCTGTCTGATCTCTACCACCCATTCTTCTCAGGTGTTCTGTAGTCCAATATATCCTTTCTGTATTAATCTCCAGTTCTACACAAATCAAGAACAAATAAAATGAACCTCTTTGATACTGCCTTCACTGTCCCTGTATCTCTGAGGGTGACTCCCTCTGTCATTCTACAAGGAAACTAACATATAAAATGGCAGCTGTCCTGCTGTAGACAAGGAAAAGTCTGCACACTTAAAGGTACAGTATACAACAAATAGAATGACATCTCCTTTAAGTTTAAGCAGACAAACAGAAGTGACAAATAGAGGTTTCAGAGAGGGTCTTGGTACGAGGCTTGTTTGGTTTGTCTGTTTGTTTTTTCCATGAGGGTATGTGGCTGGGCTGTTGCTCCCTTCATCTTAAATTTAAAAAAAATCCTCACCTATGATTAGTACTATCCTGTCATTTTCCATTGCTTATTTATATATCATCCAAACTTTAAATTACCTCTAAGAATTTCACTTTTTCTGTTGCTATCATACTGTATGGGTATGATACTGCAATCTTGCAAAGATTTAGTCTTTGAGACTACTTATGTGTGTAAAGCATAAACATAATTTTTTTAGGCCTGGGGCTTTAGTTTATATTCCTATAACTCCACTTCTGGTCAGATCATGACACCCCCGGGGGGAATCTTCTGAGTCCTAGTTATCACTCTAACCACTAGACAATTCTTCCTCTCCAATCTGCTGCAGAAGCCATTATCAAGCCATTAAAAAGACACTATCAGGTCATATTTGGCTCACAGTTTCCACAAAAAACAAAATGTAAGACATATATATTTTTGTCATAAACTAATACTACAGGCTAGGGTTGCCAACTTTCTAATTGCCCAAAACCGAACACCCTTGCCCCGAGGCCCCGCCCCTTCTCCGAGGCCCCCCCACACTCACTCCATCCCCCCTCCCTCCATCGCTCACTCTCCCACACCTTCACTTACTTTTACTGGGCTGTGGCAGGTGGTTGGATGGGGGAGGGCTCCAGCTGGGGGTGCGGGCTCTGGGGTGAGGCCAGAAATGAGGGGTTCAGGGTGCGAGAGGGGGCTTCGGGCTGGGACAGGAGGTTGTGGTGCGGGGGGTGAGGGCTCTGGCTGGGGGTATGGGCTCTGGGGTGGGGCCGGGGATGAAGGTTTTGGGGTACAGGAGAGGGCAGCATCTTTGTTTTTGAGTATGTATTATTTTAATATGATTTTTGTCCTTTGAAAATGTATACATAATCCAAACTTTCTGATATCTGCACTGTTGTTCTGATGGCATCAGATGAACTTCCTATCTGGCACCTGATGAACTCTTTTAATATAGGAAGAATTCGAATGTTCTCATCAGTAATGTTGTGAAAAGACCACTTAACATAGTTACAGACTATTGCTTTGTAGGATTTAAAACTGGTTTGTAACTCTTGAGGACTCTACTACATATAACTAATCTTTTCCTTTTTTTAATGACTACAGAACTGGTTCCTATTGAAATGTACACAAATTTGTAACACATCAGGTCAGTTTAAAAAAAAGAAAAAAGATTAGCAGAACCTAAATTGAATGAATTAGGTACTTACAGACAAAAACACTGATATTTCATAATCCTTCTGAGGCTTTTTGTGTGTGTGTAAGATAATGGATTTTTTTCTGCATGTAGTATTATCGTTTCAAGAGTTCCTAAAGGCTGACACCTGAGTCTTCACATCTTTGAGAGAAGAATGACTGTGTAAAACTCATTGGCAGCTCATTGATATGATTGCAACCTCACAACGCTCAAAGGAACCATTAGTAGCATCTCTAGACTCGGAAAAAGCCTTTGATTGAGTTGCTTGGAATTATGTTTTTATGGTCTATGAGAGAATGGGATTCAGTGACCACTTTATCAATTGGATTAAACTGCTCTATCCTGACCCCCGTCTTGGGTGATCACCAGAGACTATTTCAGAACCATTCTCATTACAGAGGGGAACAAGGCAGGACTGCCCACTGACCCTTGCTGTTCTTCAGCATAGTTCTGGAACTGCTGGCATGCACAATCTGGGGCTCTGTGGATATAGTGGGTATTAAGATTGAGCATACAAAAGAAAAAAATATGCTGTATTCAGACAGTGGGCTAATTCTACTCTCTAACTCACAAAGGTTGATTCCCCAATTGAAACTCATTGAAAGGTCCAGGTGCTTGTCCACATATAAGATTAACTGGATCAAGTCTGAGACTTTAAAACTAACCAAATATACTTATCTGGTCTTGCTTAGTCAGTGGGATTTCCAATGGCATTAAAGTATCTAGGACTTCTAATCCCCAGAGCATTAAAGCAAATAGATAAAATCAATTTAGACCTGATTATCACACAAATCATGTGAGATAATTCAATGGGAAGCTATTCTCCTCGACCTTTGGAGAAAAATAAACCCAATAAAAATGAATTCAGTATCTAGATTAATATATATACTAAGCAGACTCCCACTCCAAATACCCCAACACTATTTTCAAAAAGCAATAATATCCTTACAAAAAAAATGTATGGAGAACAGGGAACTGCCCACACATCTCCCTTAAGAAACTTCAGTTACTAGTTAAACTAGAGGGGTTAGATTTCCAAATCTGAGGCAATATCGTAACACCTTTATAATAAACACGGCTGTGCAATGGACATATGCTATCACAAATAAGATACCTGCATGGGTGAGTATCAAGAAGGAGCTGTCCTCACGGTTATCCTGTGCTCGGTATACTGTAGATATAAAAAAAAAGATCAAATCCCCACAATCCATGTGGCCTGTCAGATATGCGCCAGTTTAGCATGCCAACACAAACTCCACCCTTCATTCCATGTAGCGGCCCTAATCAGAGGGAATCCCATGGAAAAAACTGGAGGGAATGAAGTGGAAAAACTGGATGAAATGGAGAATGCTACATGTATATATCCCAATTAATAGCTGCTTTTACTTCTCTCCAACTATGATACAGCCTTCTGGCAACATATTCAAATTCGTCACCTCCTCACCTCAGAATTCAGCTTGGAAGCATTTGCAATGTCCAAAGCACCAGAATTCCTCACATTTTAGAGAGAGAGATACTATTTCCCCAGACTGGCAGCTACACTGTATGAGTGTCTAATGACCCATGAACTAATTAATATAGATGTAATGAGAAAAAAATGGAATAAAGAATTGTCTATGAATACCTCACCTCCACATTGGAATAGAGCAATAAAAGATTTTAAAGAAGTGACCTTGGAACTCCAATGACATCTCATTAAAAAAAAATCTTTAGAGTGCATTGGTCACCCGAAATGCAGCCCACTTTGCAAAATTAAAGCTACCACAGTGATCGCTGCTGGAGGTATGGGAGTGAGGCGCTCTGCTTACACATATATTTTGGGCATGCCCTATTGTTACAAACTTCTGGGATGGTATTAAAACCAGAATTAACATGATCCAGAGAATTCACTTGAACTGAAAGCAGATAGCCTCCCTTTACTGGGTATGTGACCTAGTATGCAAGTATCACCATATCAAAGGGGATGGCTACATAGAGCTTTACTAGTTGCAAGACATCAATTTTTGCTACATTGGAAAAGTAAATCCTCCCCAAGGCACATGGGCTGGTATAATGAACTGCAGGACCTGGCTGCAAAGCCCAGAGAAAAATTCAATCCATTTGGAAAGTTTCCTGGTACTGATCAACTACAGGAGGCTTGGGTGAGAAGTGGGAATTAAATCCACACTCCCGCTCCTTGTCTCCCTTCCCCGACCTGCTTCCCTTTGATTTCCTTAAGTTTTCGTTTTTTGTTTTTGTTTTGATATGTGCCATAAAAATCCATGTGCTGGGAATATTAAATGAATATATGGGAATCCAAGCCTTGTGTAAATATCTTGTTTTTTCCCCCTGATGTATAGTACTTTTGTTATTGTTTGATATGTTGAAACCTAGAATTTGTTTGGTTCATTATAAAAAAAATGAAAAAGTTTAATAAAAAGGTTTTGTAGAATGTATTGATTCAACTGAAAATTTGATGAAAAATTCTCAAAACATTTCAGTTTAATAAGGCTGAAGGGCTTCGTTTCAAATTTTATATTATAATAGTCAAAACAAAGTTCAAAGAAAGATCTTCAATAAAATCATTTCCATATTTGTGAAACAAAATTTTGGGGAAATTTTGTTTCATGGGAAGTTTCCACTTTTCATTCTGATTGAGGACAAAAGTAAATTTTTAAATGTCAGAATAGAAATGCTGAGTTTCAACCAAGGTTATTGCTAACTTTGGCTTTAACTTCTTTGTGCCTCAGTTTCACCAAAACAAAATGAAGATAATAAAATCCACTTTTGTAAAGTACCTTCAAATTTGTGGGTAAAAGTGCTATATAAATGTTAAATATTATTATTCTGAAAAAGTAGTTAGTATTCTAGGCACCAGGAGAAATCCCTTTCCTAACTGAAATGAAATGAAATTTCAGTACCGTTATCAAGCTCTGTCTGATTCTAACAGAAATTTAGTTAGTCTCCAATTTATATGTAATTCTCTATTTGTAGGAGCCAATAGAAGAGAATTGTAACAGTCACAAAAGAAAACAGGAATTTTTGAGAATTTGCCATAGACTCTGTTATAGCATAAAAAAATAATGCCAATTTAATAAGCAGCTATTTCATTAAACTTCCTGATGTCAATAATATTTTGATAATTAAAGTAATACTAAACAATTTAATATAGAAGCTGCTTGATAATTACAGATTTTCCATAGCATTGTGCAATCAGTACAACACAGTCATTCTTTTAAAGTACTGTGATTAACATTTGGATTTCTAGCAATACTATGTTTTGGCAGCAAAATGAAATGAGAGTCATCTGTAAGCATGAGAGACAGCCTCTGTGTTGGGGAGGTTCAGTAAAAGATCAGTTTCTTCAGTGGGCAAGATTACACTTGCCCAGCAATTTAGTATTCCATAGGTGATCGCATTTCAGCTTCATATCCTGAGGATTATATCTCATTGTTGTTCCTAGGAATCCAAAGGATCATTAATTTACTATTTTGTGAGGGAATGGCTGAGAAATAGCTTCCTTCTAGAACTAGAGAAAAAAGCAGGCTCAGCCCTGCAATCTTTATTATATCTTTGCTCAGACATAACTTCTGTTCAAGTCACTGGAAGTTTTGCCTAAGTAAGGAGGAGTGCAGGATTTTAACCTTAGTTTGTGATTATACTTTAGTCTTCTGGCAATTTTGATGATTCAAGTAAGGAAGCTGCTGGCTAGGTTCACACTTTTCTTAAAAAAATGTGATGTGGGACCATTCTTATTTAAGATTTTTAATAATGACCTTGCACAAAAAGTTGGTGTGTGCTAATAAAATTTGCAGATGACACAAAGTTGGGAGGTACTGGCAATACGGAGGAGGATCAGAATATCCTACAAGAAGATCTGGATGACCTTGAATACTGCAGTAATAGAAATGGGATGAAACTTAATAGTGCAAAGTGCAAGGTCATGCATTTAGGGACTAACAAGAATTTTTCTATAAGCCGGGGACTTATCAATTGTAAATGACAGAGGAGGATAAAGACCTGAGTGTATTGGTTGATCACAGTATGACTATTAGCTGCTAATGTTATGTGACCATGAAAAAGGCTAATGCAGTCCTAAGATGCATCAGGTGAGGTATTTCCAGTAGAGATAGGGAAATGCTAGTATCATTATACAAGGCACTGATAAGCCCTCATCTGGAATCCTGTGTGCAATTCTGGTCTCCCTTGTTTAAGAAAGATGAATTCAAACTGGAACAGGTGCAGAGAAGGGCAACTAAGATGATCCAAGGAATGGAAAACCTACCTTATGAGAGGAGACTCAAAGAGGTTGGCTTGTTTAGCCTAACCAAAAGAAAGCTGAGGGGAGATATGATTGCTCTCTATAAAAACATCAGAGGGATGAATACTAGAGAGAGAGAGGAGTTATTTAAGTTACGTGGCAATGTGGACACAAGAACAAATGGATACAAACTGGCCATCAACAAGTTTAGGCTTGAAATTAGATGAAGATTTCTAACCATCAGAGGACTGAAGTTCTGGAACAGCCTTCCAAGGGGAGCAGTGGGGGGCCAAAAACCTAACTTGTTTCAAGACTGAGCTTGATAAGTTTATGAAGGGATGATGAGACTGCCAATGGCATGTAGTTGATCTGTGACTGCTAGCAGCAAACATCTCCAACAGTTGGTGATGGGACACTAGATGGGGAGGGCTTTGAGTATAACAATATAATAATCACAAGTCTCAGAAGACAGTAGGCCAAGGAGGAATGGCTTGAAGTTAAGTGCAGAATTCCCAACCAGCTGTGTCAAGTGGACATTAAAGGAAAATGCTGTTTCTGCAAAATAAGAAATTTCCCCAGGAAAATTTTGATTTTGTGGAACTGTTTCAATTTCCCATCAGGAAAACTGAAACAAAGTATTTTGTTTTGGGTAGGTTCAACCTGAATGTTTTGAGACAGTTCAGCAATAAACAGCATCCTTCTGTAGTGCTGCAGTGCCTCATGGGAGCTCTCATGTGAATGTTTCATGCCTCCATTCTCTCCTATGGGCTGGGCTCCTTGGCTGAACTACATCTTCTATAATGCAGCTGGTCATACGAAATGGTTCAAGTTGTCTTATGTTGTCCTGCTGTCTATAATGTACTAATATTAAATCCCTTTCTTCATCCAGTTGTATCTCCCTGCCTCCTACCCTGATGACTCTGATGGAAAACTATATTGTTGATCTGAGACGGTCAGCTAAGTGTGTTAGTGAGCTGAAGAGAGCCAGCTGGGGTTGCTCAGTGGACCCGTCTATGAGAGGAAGCTGAGATTCTCCAAACTGGCCAGTTTGGGAAGACTCTGTGCTGAGAGGTCAATGTCTTAAAGGGACAGTGTTCTATTTTTGTGTGTCTCATTCTCCATCTTATTAAGGGCCTGATGATCCAGCAGAGGTCACTCATCCAGAGGTAAATTCTGCATTAGAGAAAGGATGAGGAGGAGAAAGGAGCAGTTATCTCTGGCAGGGTGTGTTATGTTTTGTGACAGCTGTTTGAGGCTTCTAGGAAACTTGTGGTAGTCCTTGTGGGCGCGAAATAGTGGGAGAGGTGAAGGTAAAGCAGTTAACGGTCCATGATCCATAGATTTTAATCGCATGGCTCTACACTTTATTACTTAGATCTCATGATATGTGGTATCAATATGCCATGGCCCAGGGCTGTAGCATTTCTGCCACAGTACAATATGGGGGTGGTTCTGTTTCAGAGTGGGGAGGAGCTGGTGTAGTGAAAGAACTCCCTCTCCCTGCCCCCATTTTGGCATCCTGCTATTGAGGGGGGAGCAACAGTGATCAGCCCCTGCACTGAGCCAAGGCCTGACACAGCTACATTTGATTTCAATGCTGCAGAATCAGGTCCTGCAAACCATCCTCTGTTAGACAGCAGAATGTGGTGCCTGTTTCAGTGTGTGACTATTACTAAGGTGGTGAAACACTAAGGGCCACATTTAGTTGTGTTACACTTGTGTGAATCTGGAATAACTGCAGTATGTGTTCCTCCATCCCCACTGCTGACTAATATTGACAACACAATCACATTCTGTTCATACATTGGTTTATTTTTCATAAAAAGAAATGGCTATCTTACCATGATCTGAAAATCAGAAGAGCCGGGGTTAGGGATCCACTGTCAACTCTTACAAATTTTACCTTTGTGAATGGTGATGTATTTTATTTAGACATGAGCCTGAACCAAGCCCTCCTGGATTTTGGAGATGCCTGGATACTAGTGTGACAGAAGGGTATACGTCTGTACAGTCTGTGTTAAACTGTGACCATCAATTGGCATTATAACCGCTATTTTGAAGAATGTGACCTACATTTTGACTATGTAACTGTAACTGCCTAGAGATCAAGAGGAGTTTATTGTGATGCTTCACACTCCCTGAAATGCTAAAACAAGACCCATCAGTGGGGATTGTCTTCCAATCAAAGGGGTCCACCCTTAGAACAAAGGTTTTGCTGCAGAGAGTAGCCAGGCTGAAGGAAACTGGTTTTACCCATTGGTACTACAAGAGGGCTGGTACTGCCCAGATAATCACCTAACAGAATTCTGAATCTGATTAATTGGTCACATGACAGGGAAGAGAAACCTTATTTAAAGGCTAGATCTGCTCCAGCCTTGTCCTCTCACTCAATGGCCAGCCATTGCCAACCAAGAGAAGGACTGCAGGAGGGCCTACCTGCCTGACACACAGATAGCAATGTAGTAGGAAGAGAGCCTGAGACATTAGCCCTTGTATTAGAGGCCTGGTATGAGGCAGGACCTGCTGACAGAATCTGGCAAGAACAGGGCTGATATTGCAGAAATACCCATTACTAAGAAGTGCTAAGTACAAAGTACTCACGCAAACGTATCCCGATATCAAGTGGTATCAGAACATCCCGATATCAAAGATGGTACAAAAACATTCCCCAAGGATAACAGGGGCACACTGACATAACTTGTTTATATTGGGGTATAAAGATGTATCTCAGAGGGATTATCTTTGGCTAGCCTAGGGGGCAATGTAAAGTCCCACCACTGACTGAGCTGTGTCCACTGTCACAGGCATACATGTCTTAGGTGTAAATCATGATTTGAGGACTCGTTAAGTCTGCCAGGTGCTATTACGGTGCTTCATCAACAATAAACCTGGCTGGGTGCCTTCATACCTTAATGGATCTTGTTGTCATTGGGCGGTTCGCTTGAGGTCTGCTGTGCCAACTATCTGCGCAGAGCTGGGACAGCACACAGGGAAAACACACACATGCAGCCAAACATCTGACCACAGGCCTAAGGACTCACAAGAAGCAGAGAGCATAGGCTCAGGGGAGAGAGTGTACAGGTTTTTGTTCTTTTGCCTGAAGATCTGTAACTCTTGGATGTTTTGCAAGTAAACATTACTGTGGTTTTGGAAACTCTTGAGCAAAGCCTTAAATGAAATTGGGCCCAGCTCTCCTGTGCCAGTCCAGGTGTGCCCTCGCTTGGTGTAATGAAGAGGGAGGGGCTGCTTCTGGGAATTATAAGTGAAAGATAGTCCAAAGGCGAGGGAGAACCTAGAGTCTAAAGAGATTGCTCAGAAGAAGAGCAGAGCTGGGTTGAGCATTTCAGGGAAGGGTTGCCTCTGAAGGAGGGAGCAGTATGAGTTCCCTAGTGAACAGTGGAGCCAGATTAGGCTGGTGAAAGGTGCCTGCAGGAAGACAATCGGGGTGTGGGGTGTGGAGAGGTGCGGAGTGTGTCACCTACAAACTTCTCCAAACCAGAGAGGATTGGAGAGGGCTGAGAGCTGCAGAATAAGATACCTGCCAGACAGGGCCACAGGGCTAGATAAGGCTGAAGGCCAGGAATGATGGAAAGGTGAGCTTGCTGATGTCTTCTGGTGAGAGCTTGAACCAGACCAGAGAATGAAATAGGGCAGAGGTATTCTGATGTGGGATTGCTTCTCTCTCTCTCCTCTTGAATCTGTTTCACTGTGAATAAATAATGCAAGAGTGAGTGGAGCAAATTTTTAATCCATGGTGAAACAGTCATTGCGACAGAAAGAGAGTGACTCTGTAGTCCAGTAGTTAGAGCACCCATCTCTCTAGTCCCCCTGATCCAATAACTCTTTCATTATGAATCCAGAGTGGAACAGTTTCCAAAGGAGAGACGTGGGGAGCCCACATCAGACTAGTTCAGTGGTTAGGGCACTCTGAGGGATGGGAGACCCCTGTTCAAACCCTTTCTGCCCCCCCCTCCCCAAGTAGAGAGGGGAATTGAACCTGGATTTCTCATGTCCCAGATGAATACGCTAACCACTGGGCTAAAAGTTAAGGTGGGCACCACCACTACCTCTTCCTCCACCCAAATTTGGGACCTGATCTGGTAGGCAGCCTCTAAGCACAGTCACTGGATCGGGCCCCACAAGCACCTTAGGCTTCCAATTGCCTGTCTTTCCCAGCTGGAGAATTGCTCTGGGGCTTAGCAACAGAGAGTCTTGTGGCACCTTTAAGACTAATAGATGTATTGGAGCATAAGCTTTCGTGGGGCTTAGGTGAGAGATAGACATCTGGCCACCTAGAGGGAGGCAGTCTTGTGCATGCCCAAAGGCAGAAATATAGGTGCATAGTGAATTTTTACTTTGAAAACGAGTTTAGGCACCTACAGATCTCATCAGAAGTTTTGCAGATTGCAGTACAGCCAAAACTGGGGCTGAAGTGCCTAAACCCAGTCATAGATGCCTAAGTACCTTTGTGGATCTGGGCTAACATCTGCATTCAGGATTGTGGTTTAGAGCACTGGTTCTCAACCAGGGGTCCGCAGCCCCCTTGGGGTCTGCAAGGAGGTTATAGGGGGTCCACCAAGAACCAGGCTTTGGCCCCGGGCAGGGGGGATTGGGGAACGAGTGCCACCTTCCTCCCCGACTCACCACCGAGCAGAGATGGCACATAACTCTTATGGGTGGTGGGGGGGGGGGTGTCACAATTTAAAGGTTTGGGGAGAGGCATGTGATTGCCCCAGGCTTTGTCTCTATGCTGAGGAGCTGCAGCAGCACAGCTGGGATCTCCAGGGCAGTGGTGAGCGAGCACCTCAGGGAGCATCTCATGACAGCCAGGCTCCGCAGGGGAGAGGCAATAACGCGTCAGGTCAGGGGCACAGCTCGGAGCTGTGCTGCCCGTGCTGTCTGGGGAGCATCCGTCCAGGTGGAAACGGCCTGACTTGAGAAGCAGGGCAGGGAAGGCAGCTAGCCAGTGCCCCAGCTCCTACAGAGAGCCAGGGGCCCGAATGGGCCAGGCAGCTCCCACCAGCTTCCAGTCTGCCAGCTCCTGGCAGTAGGCAACCGTTTGAAAACCTCTGGGCTAAATGGAAGGGGGGCACAGTTGACCCCATGTTCCCCCCCATGCATTGCCTCTGCCTCAGGGCCATGCAGCCTGTCTGGGTTGAGGGAGAGGAAGCGCAACCAAAAATTGCAGCATCACTGTAGAAGAGAGATCTCCCCTGCCATCAGAAGGGATTGCCTCACAGCCATTGACTCCACAAGCAGGCAGCAGCTAGCCAAGGAGACACACCACTGCTCTGCCCTGCTACATCAGCATTTCAACAAACAGGGCCAAATGGAAGGCAGAAATCTGGGGGGGAGCAGCGGACTCCATGTGCAAACCCTCCCCCTCCCCCCCCCCATGTTGTTCTGGTTCAGGGTCCACAGGCTTGTCTATTTAAGTTTAGCTGTCCCTGGGTTAAAATAAAAAAAGGTTGAGAACCACTCGTTTAGAGGCACAGAGCTAGATGCAGTGGCTGGATGCTGCCCAGATGCTGGTGGCTTGGAAGAGCCAAAGATTGGGTCCAATTACAACAGACTTGTGATTGTCCAGTAGCGGGACTCAGCCAGGTCTCTAACCGTTAACTTTTGGGCTGGTCCCAACTGTATAGTGAACTCAACTCCCAGGCTAGGTCTACACTACGGGGGGGGGGGGGGGTGTCGACCTAAGATACGCAACTTCAGCTACGCGAATAGCGTAGCTGAAGTTGCGTATTTTAGGTCGACTTACCTGGCTGTGAGGATGGTGGCGAGTCGACCGCTGCCGCTCCCCTGTCGACTCTGCTTCCGCCTTTCGCTGCGGTGGAGTTCCGAAGTCGATGGCAGAGTGATCGGGGATTGATTTTATCGCGTCTACACTGGACGTGATAAATCGATCCCCGATAGATCGATTGCTACCCGCCGATCCGGCGGGTAGTGAAGACGTGCCCCCAGAGATGAACACCTCATACTCTTTCTTTTGGATCAGGGTCCAAATGCTGTAGCTTCTGTCTATAGGTAACTTGATTTAAACTTGTACTCACATAGTTAGTGCTATCTCAGATCCATCTCTATTACACTGCTGTCAGTAACCATTGATTTCACCCACTGCAGCTTGATAGACCATTTAATTAACATATTAATCTGTTTTGAATATGCAGCCTGCGTAGGTGATAGAGAGGTGTACAGTGTCGTAACTAGCTCATCATTAAGCACTATCTTTACAAAATTAACCCTAGATTTATACCTTACTCCTAGGATTCCTTAATCCTATACCTTATTAACAGATTAGATCTTTTTATACATATTGTGTAGTATGGTGAATGCAGTTTTGTATGGGGTACCTTGTAAAGCCTGTGAATGTAATTTCTTATAAGAGCAGCAGACTTGTAACTGCAAAACAATAACTGGGCTATGCAGTGGTTCTTGAAAATAACAATAGGCATCTGAATCACTTACCATCTGATGGCTGTTTGGTGAGTTATGAAATGAACTTGGTGTTATTCACGAGTGCTCAACCAGCACTACATTTCCTTTCATGACTGAGATACAGTGACAGAGCGGGGTGGGGAAGTTTGTATTGTTTCTTCCCAGGCTGTTCCTGTTCCAAGAAGATTCATCTTAGTGTGATTTCACTGCTGATTTCATTTCCAAACTTAAAAAAAAAAAGTTTAAAAAATATTGAAATCAAACTCCTACTTTTTCTTGTTCTGTGTTGAGAAAAGAATGAAGCTCTATGTATCTGCGCACGGGAAGTGTCAGCTGACAAGGCAAACATCAACAGGTGCCAACCACAGTAGCCAACTTTCATGTGGTAAATAAGCACCCCGAATTTCACAAGAAGCTAAAAAACAAGCGAATCCCATTTCAAAACAAGGCCAAGCCAAGCCAATCCCCGAGAACCCCAACACTCTATGTGACTAGATCCCCCCGGTGTGCAGTCTGGGACTGTGGTGGTCCCACTGTGCACCTGACTCTCTCTCCCCCCCTTGCCCCTGCTTGCTCCCCTTTGCCCTTGCTTGCTGGGAGCCGATAAAAAAAAAGCAGCTACAAGCCAAACAAGCAACTCACAAGCCAATTAAGCCAAAAATAAGCCCAATTTCTGCATTTTTTCCCCACGGGTTTGGCATGTCTGGTGCCAGTATGAAATGTTTTCAGTGGGGCTGTCCCGCTATCTGGAGTGGCTCACAACCAGGAGTGCCTACCTCAGGGCAGACTGTCAAAAACAAGGCAGATGCCCCAAACTGGTGGTATGTTCTATAATTAGGTTTTACCAAGTTGGTAACAAATGTGAACTCTTGGAGGATCACTATAACAGTCTTACCGTGCAGTCACAGACAGTCCCCTTGGACTCTCCAGTTTATCTTGCCACCCAGGCAAACTGTAGTTAGTGACAAATGGTCACTTACACCAAAACAATCCCACAATATTCAGGTTACTTCTAGTCTCAAGAGACCAGTCACTTACCCCAGATCAATTGGTACCCTAGATCTTACATCAAAGACTGCACCTGTAGCCAAGCCTGTAATAAAACTATCTAAAGGTTTATTAAGTAGGGGGGAAAATGAGTTATTTACAGGTTAAAGCAAGCAAATATATGCAGCTGCAACCTAAATCTTAAGAATGACAGAGTTGTAGTGATCTGTCAATTCAAAACGTCTTTCAGGACAGACCCAGGAAGCAGCCCCTGGGGATCTAGGGCTTTAGTTTGGTGTCTCTGGCCCTGTGAGAGTTCAAAGAGCAAAGAAATGAAAAAATCTTAACATCAGCTATTTTTATTTCCCCCTTCCAGCATTCAAAGCAATGGGATGAGGCCTTCTGCACTTACTTCCCCATGGGGAAGCAGCCCCTGGGGATCTAGGTAAGGCCTATTAGGTACTGGGTTGCAGGGGCAGCCCATGGTTAGGCAGAGGCAGCAGGTCCAAACCCCTTTGCCTGTGATGAGTGGCTGATACTGCAGTCTGCCCCAGTGAACAGGGGCTAGATGGAGACTGGACAGTAGCCAAGACTGAGGCAAAGTGGGGATAGTGGGTGGGGGTTCCCCTGGGAGGGGGAGACCCAGAACTGTGGGGGTACTGTCAGGGGGCAGCACCCAGAGAAAGGGGCACTGGGTCTGGGGGGGACATGGGGGCCAGCGGTAACGTGGATCACCGGCCTGCAGAGGGTGCTCCTGGCTGGAAAATGAGCTAATTCCCAAGGACGACCAACAGGAGGCGCCGCAGGGGTGAGTCTGCACTGCTACACTCAGACTTTTAAATTTGACATGGACTAGTTTTGATAAACTCAGATCATCAGTCTTGGTGTATTTATTGGACTAAGAACATAAGAATGGCCATACTGGGTCAGACCAAAGGTCCATCTAACCCAGTATCCTGTCTTCCAACAGTGGCCAATGCCAGGTGCCCCAGAGGGAATGAACAGAACAGGCAATCATCAAGTGATCCATCCCCTGTGGCCCATTCGCAGCTTCTAGCTAATAGCCATTGATGGACCTATCTTCCATGAATTTATCTAGTTCTTTTATGAACCCTGTTACAGTCTTGGCCTTCACAACATCATCCGGCAAACAGTTCCAAACATTGACTCTGTGTTGTGTGATGAAATACTTTCTTTTGTTTGTTTTAAACCTATTCATTTCATTTGGTGACCCCCAGTTCTTGTATTATGAGAAGGAGTAAATAACACTTCCTTATTTACTTTCTCCACACCAGTCATGATTTTATAGATCTTTATCATATCCCCCCTTACTCGTCTCTTTTCCAAGCTGAAAAGTCCAAATCTTATTAATCTCTCCTCATACGGAAGCTGTTCCATACCCCTAATAATTTTTGTTGCCCTTTTCTGAACCTTTTTCAATTCCAATATATATTTTTTAGATGGGGTGACCACATCTGAATGCAGTATTCAAGATGTGGGCGTACCATGGATTTATATAGAGGCAATATGATATTTTCTGTCTTATTATCTATCCCTTTCTTAATGATTCCCAAAATTCTGTTTGCTTTTTTGACTGCTGCTGCACATTGAACTGATGTTTTCAGAGAACTATCCACAATAACTCTCTTTCTTGAGTGGTAACAGCTAATTTAGATCCCATCATTTTATATGTATACTTGCGATTGTTTTCCAATGTGCATTACTTTGCATTTATCAAAATTGAATTTCATCTGCCATTTTGTTGCCCAGTCACCCAGTTTTGTGAGATCCCTTTGTAGCTCTTCGCAATCTGCTTTGGACTTAACTATATTGAGTAGTTTTGTATCATTTGCAAATTTTGCTACCTCACTGTTTACCCCTTTTTCCAGATCATAGAACTGGAAGGGACCTCGAGAGGTCATCTAGTCCAGTCCCCTGCACTCAAGGCAGGACTAAGTATTATCTAGACTATCCCTGACAGGTGTTTGTCCAACCTGCTCTTAAAAATCCCCAATGCTGGAGATTCCACAACCTCCCTAGGCAATTTATTCCAGTGCTTAACCACTCTGACAGTTAGGAAGTTTTTCCTAATGTCCAACCTAAACCGCCTTTCCTGCAATTTAAGCCCATTGCTTCTTGTCCTATCCTCAGAGGTTAAGAAGGACAATTTTTCTCCCTCCTCCTTGTAACAACCTTTTATGTACTTTAAAACTGTTATCGTGTCCCCTCTCAGTCCTCTCTTCTCCAGACTAAACAAACCCAATTTTTTCAGTCTTCCCTCATAAGTCATGTTTTCTAGACCTTTAATCATTTTTGTTGCTCTTCTCTGGACTTTCGCAATTTGTCCACATCTTTCCTGAAATGTGGCGCCCAGAACTGGACACAATACTCCAGTTGAGGCCTAATCAGCACAGAGTAGAGCGAAAGAATTACTTCATGTGTCTTGCTTACAATACTCCTGCTAATACATCCCAGAATGATGTTTGCTTTTTTTGCAACAGCGTTACATTGTTGACTCATATTTAGCTTGTGATCCACTACGACCCCCAGATCCCTGTCCGCTCTGACTAGGGGTTTTGAGGGCAGGAGGGGGATCAGGGCTGCGGGGGGGGGGAAGGCTCTGGCTGGGGGTGCAGACTCTGGGATGGGGCTGGGGATGAGGGGTTTGGGGTGCAGGAGGATGCTCCGGGCTGGGATCGAGGGGTTCAGAGGGTGGGAGGGGGATCAGGGCTGGGGCAGGGAGTTGGGTTGCAGGGGTGTCTGAGGATCTGGCTGGGGGTGCAGACTCTGGGGTAGGGCTGGGAATGAGGGGTTTGGGGTGCAGGAGGGTGTGCCGGGCTGGGATCGAGGGTTTCAGAGGGGGATCAGGGCTGGAGCAGGGCCTGGGAGGGGGCAGGGGTGCAGGCTCTGAGTGGCGTTTACCTCAAGCAGCTCCCGGAAGCAGCGGCATGTCCCATCTTCAGCTCCAATGCAGAGGTGCAGCCAGGCGGCTCTGCGCACTGCCCTGTCCACAGATGCTGCCCCTGAAGCTCCCATTGGCCGTGGTTCCTGAACAATGTGAGCTGCGGGGGCTGCGCTTGAGGTAGGGGCAGCGCGCAGAGCCCCCTGGCAGCCCCTACCCGTAGGAGCCGGAGGGAGGACATACTGCTGCTTCCAGGAGCTGCGTGGTACGGAGGCTAGCAGGGAGCCTGTCAGCCCCGCAGCGCGGTGCTGCCAACCGGACAGTCAACGGCCCGGTCAGGGGTGCTGACATGAGGCGCCAGGATCCCTTTTCGACTGGGTGTTCCGGTTGAAAAACAGACACCTGGTCACTATACTTCATGCTGGTATCTGTCTGATAAAGAGATTAGGCCTTTCACATCCTCACGCTCCCCCAGTACCACATTGATTGCTACATGGTAGCTCTACATGGTACTGCCATAACTGCAAAGTCCATTTTTTTCCTGCAGCCTCCATACTTGTGGCCTTCTCACAGACACTTTCTCTGAGGCCCTGTCTCAGTCCCCTCCCCACTATACACTGATCAGTGTGTGGCCCTGTCTGAGCAGAGGTGCTGGAACCATTTTTATAGTAGGGGTGTCACAGGCCCAAGGACTCCCTCCCTCAGCGGGTCCCATGGGGAGGCAAATCAGCATTGTATGTTGCTAATGCGGTTGTAAGCATTGCAAGGCATTTCGGGAGAGGGCCAAAGGTGTGAATGTGGAATGGAAGATTCCTTGCAGCGTGTAAGAGGCCAAGAGGGGGAAAGAAGGAAGAGCAGAGAATGGGTTAACTCAGCACTTCAGCTAGCTCCGTGTGGAGGTAAGATGTTGGCCCTGGCCCAAGTTCATGGGCTAGATGAGAAATCTACAGCTGCCCAGCCGTGAGAAGAGGAGAACCAAGTTGAGCAGAGCTGCAGAGATAGCAGTGAGAACAGTGAGAGTGAATGAGGTGGTGACGGTGAAGGCCAACAGGAGGGAAAACAAAGTCTGCGGAGCTGGTGTGTTTTGGGCAGCCGAGAAGGCCACAGCGAGCCAATTGGGACTGGTACAAAGAGCACCAGGCACAGAGGGCCCTGATTGGGACACCACCAAAGGAACCCAGGACTTAAAACCCTCCCGAGAGCCCAAGCAAGGCGGAGATCAACAGCAGACCTCAGACAGCCTAGGCCCAGGACAGAACTCCCGTCCACCCTTCTCCCTCTTCTTCTTATATTAGACCCGGCTTGACCAGCCGTGGGTAGAGCATGTGTGAGTATGAAAGTGGGTTAGGGCTTGGGGTACTAATGCTTTCTTCCTTCCTCTGAGTGATGTGAGGAGCACCCATCACTCTCCGCTGTTATTTTATTATTTTATTAATAAAGATTTAAAATTTAAACTCTTGGTGTGTTTCGTGACCTCCTCCCCAAATGATCCTGTGGCCTCAGCCTGATCACCTGATGCCTCAGGCAGATTGGTAACTGAAATCTGTCACAGGGGTGCTGAGAGCCAATGAATCAAACTATAAACCCTGTATATGATGGAAATCACTTCTAGCCATGGAGTGTTGCAGCAGCTAGTTCCAGCGCTATGTGTCTGAGTCCCTGCCATACAGTGTTTTGCCTCTACCATGAGCTTCTGCTCCCCAGTCTCGTTGCCTTGGTGCCCCTACCTGGGATTTATTTCCATCGCTCTTCAGGCCTCGCCTTCCCCACAGATACCATTCTCCTCAAATTCATTCTTCAAGGGGCTGAACTGCTTTGTGTCCCATTTTCCCACACCTGAAACACTCAGGCTATCACTGCTCTTCCTGTCCTCTGACAGATGTTATATTCCCCAGGTATAGCCCTACTGCTTTAATTGGCTCAATCAGGCCCACCTGCTATGGCATAGGAGTGCTAGACCTGGTGAAGGTTCAGGGCCCAGCTATCCCGCGACAGGTTGGCTACTAGAAGGAGACCTGACCACAGTCAGTTAGCCAGTGTATTATATGTGCACTGCTGATAACGTGCATAACCTGCATTTGTGCTTTTGAAAAACTTCCTTGCAATTTTTGTCAACAGCTCTAATAATTGTGGATAAAATCCTTGTGCAAGATTTTATGCTTTCTCAAGATGAATTGAAGCAACAGTTAAAAACTCAACCTTTAAGATACATGTAAGTAAAAGTAATTTTTTTCTTTGATTTCATCCACACTTTATTTCACCCCAAACCCAGTAAAAATACTTGTATCTTTATTGTAACCTTACACGCCAGGCTGTTAGCTTCTGTTAAAATGTGCAGTGTGTATTCCTGTTAACTCTGCAGACAACAGAGGAGATTGAAATTGTGTATTTTTATATTTTTCCAAAACCTGGAGGTCTTACTCTATATTTTTACTCGGTCCTTACTCCAATAAAACATCCATTGACTTCTGCAGAAAATCTGGCAAAAACCTTCAGGATTTGGCCTATATTGTACATATGGTCCATATTGTATACATTGTAGAGACCACTTCCCACTAGCATGAATATTGTTGTAGCAAGTGTTAAGGGAATTGAGTTCCTTATTTATTTTTCAGAAGGTGCATACAAATGATGATAGGGAACTTGAACAGAGAGCATTAGGAAGTTGTGAACAGAATAGCATAAAAATGCATCCTAATTTCTAAATATGTTTTATACTCTGCAAATATCATAAGTTTCCTATCTTCCTTGCATGAAAGCAGCTTAAAGGTTTTGTGAACAGAATCCTTACCAAAGGGAATTCCAGCTGTTTTTCTATCAGAGATGCACAGTACTAGTGCATACGTTCCTGTATGAATTGTGAAATGGAGAAAATGGAATATGAGGCAGCTGTGACTAGGTTAATAGTAAATTAGCATTTTTCTATTGGAGTGTGAAGAGGGAGGTGAGAAGCATTGTTAATTCTCAGTGTCCCTAAAGAGCTTTAAGAAAACTAGTCAGTTATCTCACAACTTAACATTTTCCAATGCTGCTTAACATTCAGCTACAGTGACTGAAAACCAGCATTGGCTACTGTGCTGTACTTATTAAAGATAGCAGAGCATTTCTGAAAAAGATTTATGGTTACCTGCAAAAAAAAAAATTGTTTCCAAAAAGAATGAAAATAAAATGAATCAAAGCTCAAATGCTATTTTTAGTTTAGTTCATATACCATCTATAATTTACACAATGCTGAAAACCTAAAAAAATACATAATGCTTAGAAAGAAAATCACTCAGTAATAAAATTAATATTTCATGTAATAAATCAGCTAATTTCAGTACAAAACAAAATGGATTCTTCTGTCTTCATAATGAAGAGCTTTTGACTGTTGAATGATATAATCTTCAGTCCCAAAATAATGCACAAAGAAATATGGACATATTGCATCCTAATATTTCTTTAGTAACTAGGTCTGAATATGGAGGTCTATCCAGAAGAAAATATATACCATGTTCTGGGTTATACATGCTAGTTGTGCATCAACCCAGAATAGAAAATCTGCTTGCTGCTACATAAGGAAAAGAAGTGTGGAGGAAAAAGTTAGGTGTGCTGTGATCTCACAAAGGTAAGCTAATAATAAGTAAGTAAGCGTTGTTGTAGCCATGTTAGTCCCAGATCTGTGGAGCTTGAAAGCTTGTCTCTTTCATCAAAAGAAGTTGGTCCAATAAAATATATTACCTTACCCACCTTGTCTCTCCCAATAAGTAAATAATTAATTCTATTCCATGTAACTCAACTCTCTTTTCTGGGTCTCTCCAAATCCCAGTCTTCTTTTTAAACATAAAACAAATATACATAACATTAGTTAGGAGGTAGGTGCTTTCCCTGTTTTTCTCCTCCTCTTTTCCTCACTTGCGCTCAATTTTTCATCTATTATGTGGGTCATTGTCCCTGTCTCTGGGCCATCTCCTTCTTTGGTGATTACACCTTTCATGTACTTCACGATGTGGGAACTTTGAAAATGGTGGAAGGCAAAGTATGTGTGTGTGTGTGAGTGAGCGAGAGAGAGAGAGAGAGAGAGGATCTTTAGAATGCCAGGAGTGGCTTGAAGAAAATGTTTATTGTAGTAATTTTCCTACCAGTATCACAATTTATCTTGGAGATGCTAGGCCCAAGTTATTAGCCAATATTTGGGGCTTTGCCAGGTTGTTTCTCTGAAGACAGTAGGAACACAGCAGGCAGCTTTGTTGCTCACGATTTCCAAGCCTGCCTTTCCAGCAAGTTGTGTATCCCAAAGAATTCTGTCATTGCTCCCTTTCAGGGCTACCCTCACAACTGCTTCTCTAGCTGTCTGCTAGCTTTCTGACACACAAAAACACACATAGCTGAAACTAATTGATGCTCCAACCCCTGTGTTTGCAATCAGTCCCCAGGTTTAGCGTCCATCAGACCTTGCTATGCTGGCCAGTGCCTTGGGCAGTAGCTTTCTGTTGTTTCAGCTATCACTACACAAAGGGGATTTTAATTGCTTCTTCATTTAGCCAGAATGAAGTGCGCTTAGTACACCCGTTGACTTTACCCAGGTCTGTGATTGATGGATGCCATTAACACCTTCTAAAACAACAGCCTGAAGAAGGATCATTCTCCTAAACCACTATTTCAGCTATATATCCTCATCTTTTTCACACTTCAGTGTAGAAGTTTTACATTAGCTGCCAAGTAAGCAACTTTAAAAATCAGAAAAATCAGAAATACTGCATATGATGGGTCATCAACTTCTGTCCAATTTGAATTCTAACTGATGCATTTGTAGTAGAGTATGAATACTGATGGACTGTATTTGTCTTATGTTCACATTAGCTCAGTGGTTTAAGCATTGGCCTGCTAAACCCAGGGTTGTAGGCTCAACCCTTGAGGGAGCCATTTAGGGATCGGGCAAAAATCTGGGGATTGGTCCTGCTTTGAGCAGGGGGTTGGACTAGATGATCTTCTGAGGCTCCTTCTAACCCTGATATTCTCTGAAACTTCTACTCAAACAACTGTATCCTTTCCAAACGTGAAGGAAGCTCAAAGGTGAATTTGTATATAAGAAAGAGCCTAAATAACAATGTTTGGAACTGAATCTGGACAAGTTTGTCCAGACATGGAAATTTGTCTTGGACCCATCTCTAATAAGTTACATGTTTTGAGAAGTCAATTCCATCACATGTTAAAGGTAGTATGAGCTACTTATTTTTATGATAGAAGTTTGTGTCCAGATAAGAAAGCACAATGGACTCAACCTTTTAAAAATATGGAGTATGAAGTATGGAGACCACTTAGAGATGTGAAGAGACATGATTTCGTAGAAAAATGGGGAAATAAAAGTAAATTCTGATTCAGAAGGAAAAGGTAAATGGATGTTTCTGTGCTTGAACATAATTTTGAGAGAATTTAACTTACTACTATTTATAACGGGAATGTGTAATTTTACTTTTGGAGAGATAAATGAGGTAATAACTCTAGATGTTTACTTCAGAGCCCAGAGTCATCTAGTGCATGTATCAAAAGGTAGAGGTCCGATGACAGACAGACAGAGGTTGGACAGAGGTCCAACGACAGACAGACATCTCTTGGGTCATCACTAAAATGTCAACATTTAACAATAGTTACCATAGTGTGAGTCATACCTGGGATACTACAGTTATTTCTTATTTTAATGTAGGAGGAAAAACTGAGGGTATGTTTACACTGTAAAAACACACCCGCAGCTGAGCTGTGGCAGCTGACTTGGACTTGTAGGGCTTGGGCTGTGTATTCAATTGCAGTGCAAATGTCCAGGCCTGGCCTCCGGGACCCTGCCCGCCTCACGGGTCCCAAATCCTAGGCTCCAGCCTGAGCCCGGACGCCTACACTGCAATTATATAGCCCCATAGCCTGAGTCCCACGAGCCCGATTCAGCTGATACAAGCCAGCTGTGGGTGTTTTATTGCTGTGTAGACATACCCTCAGATACCTCCCTGTATTGAAAATGTTGACATTTTAATAGTGATTGTTTTAATTGTATTTAAAAGAACAAAAAATCCTGCCAACTGCTTTGTTTCTCTTTTTAGATTGAAAAATCGCTGGGCATGGACCATGTCTTCCTCTGGATTTTGAAAAGTGCCAAGAATGATCTCGGCACTTAAATATTACAGAACGTGTTCTTCCTGCAGGGAGAGAATGAAACATAACCCAAATTTTGTAGTAGTTCTAACAACCAAAACGTGTGACACAACAATTTCCTTACATTAAGAACTAACCTTGTTGATTGTTTGTTCTATTGAATTCCTTTGTACGATGTTATCCAGTGTGTTGGAGGGGAGGCGGGGATTAAAACCCCCCACATCTGTTCTGTTTTCATTCAGATCAATGAAAAATACCACTTGAAGAAAGGATACATAAGATCCATTATCAGCGCATTCAGACTTACAAAACACAAGATGACTAATCTCTCATTTTGGGGCTCTAGAGAACTAGCAGAATGGTCTCTAAGGATTAATTTAAATGAATGCTCATTACAAAGAGATACAATTTAGATGTTTCATTCACCTTAGTCTATATTGGACTTAATAAAGAAATTGACTCTTCCATCTTTTTATGATTTGATCATTGAAATGTTGTTTCTTATTTTCCATCTGTGAGGAGAGGTAGCAAATTTGTTAAAGAATTGTTATAGTAGATCAATTAGATTATCTAGTAATTATTTTACTTTGCAATTTGCTGTTCACTGATGGTGTCTTGTTTCTAACAATATTTGGCTGATTATGGCACTGTAGGATTCTTTTATACTTCAGTGCTTTTATTCCCACTAATTAACATTCACAGTTTCTAGCCAGGATTGCAGACCCATAAGTTTTTATAGTCACATCCTACAATCCATTGCGCAAAATCTGCATTTAAATATCAAGGTGACCAGATGCCCTAGAAATAATGAAGATAGACTTGTGGCTACATTCTTTAATCTTTCTGCATATAGATTTTGTATTTATTACATTAACTCGGTTTACTAGGGATTCAAGTTATAGTCTCCAGATAGTAGTTGCTAGTGTTTTTTTCTTTATAAAAAAAGATCAATACCTTATTTACTTTCTCAACTCCACAGGTATGTTTCTGGCTCTCCATAACATATGAAATATAATTACTCGTTATTCAGTAATTTTATTAGCTAATTCACTTAAAACCTTGGGATGCATATCATCCAGACCTGCTCATCTGTATATACTCTATTTCTCCATATATTCCCTTACCTGCTATTTATCACCAGATGTTTTGACATGGTCTTCATTACTTAATCACCAGGATCTCTCAGCAGCTCTCCTAGCCCAGACATATAACTTCCAAACAAACCCTTTTGGACAGATCTGCAACCAGTTCTAAAAGCACTTGGCTCTGGGAATATTGTCTACTCCTTGTCTAGAAAAATCTCTATGAGAGTAAGTAATATTGTATTATTTGCAGGATACTATTTAATGATTGTCATAATGCAAACAGACAAGGGGGCAGAATTAAGGTTGCACATGCATTTACAGCTGTAGAATTTCATGACTTCTGAGAGCTCTAAAATGCAAATTCAGTGTTCTACAGTATTAACATTTGTGTGGATCTTTTATAGGAAAAAAAAGATGGGGGGGGGGAAGGAGCTTGAAACTGCAGGTCTGTGAAACTTTTCTGGCTTGCAACAAATTGTAAATTGTACTTTAGGAGGATGGCAGGGGATCGCTTCTCTTCTATGCTCCTGGGGATGGCATTTTGTTTTTGTTTTTTCTAACTATGCAGGTACTACTAAGCTGCATCAGAGTGACTCTAACATGGTGTGCAGCGGCCCTCATTTGGTTTTGCCATGCAGAAGGCACAGGAGATAGGATGACTGTTCAAGGTGTTTGAATCCCAGCTGTCAATGAGTTTGTGCTCCTGGATGTTTCTTCTGCACTACTGTGGAGTGGTTTGGTTTTTTAGGCAGAGATGGAGGAAGGCAGATTATGAACCCCTGGACCAGGGTGGGGAGGTACAGCAGTTTCATGGTAATACTTGTCTCTCATGGGAGGGAGTTCCACAGTCCAAGTCATTCTTACTTGCATTCTGGTACACTTAGAGACGCCAACTGAGATCCGGGGCCCTATTGTTCTGGGTGCTATGCATACATTTAGTAAGAGAGAGACGCTCCCCCAAACAGCATACAATTTAAATGGAAATACTTCCTTTGACTATATTTGTGACGGGTTGGATTACAGAAACCCCCTTGGGAGCTGCCACCCAATGTGCCAAGACTACCCCTGCTTCTGTTTTCCCTGCCAGCTCAGGATTCCAGCACCCTGTCTTGCTGAGCCAGACACTCCAGTCTGCTCTAACAAAGACTCAGGGTCTGAATCACTTGCCCCAAAGCTGCAAGTTTACCTGAAAACCAGCTCACAGGAGTGTGCTTGTCTTTAGCACTCAGATGCCCAACTCCCAATGGGGTTTAAACCCAGATAAATCCGTTTTACCCTGTATAAAGCTTATGCAGGGCAAACTCATAAATTGTTCGCCCTCTATAACACTGATAGAGAGATATGCACAGTTGTTTGCTCCCCCAGGTATTAATACATACTCTGAGTAAATTACTAAATAAAAAGTGATTTTATTAAATACAGACAGTAGGATTTAAGTGGTTCAAAGTAGTAACAGACAGAACAAAGTAAGTCACAAGCAAAATAAAATAAAATGCGCAAATCTATGCCTAATTAAACTAAATACAGATAATCTCACCCTCAGAGATGCTTCAGTAAGTTTTTTTCAGACTGGACACCTTCCAGGCCTGGGCACAATTCTTTCCCCTGGTACAGCTTTTGTTCCAGCTTAGGTGTTATCTAGGGGATTCTCCATGATGGCTCCTCTCTCCCTCTCAGTTCTCTTCCACCCCTTTATATATCTTTTGCATAAGGCGGGAACCCTTTGTCCCTCTGGGTTTCCACCCCCTCCCCTCACTGGAAAAGCACCAGGTTAAAGATGGATTCCAGTTCAGGTGACATGATCACATGTCACTGCAAGACTTCATTACTCACTTGCCAGCACACACATATACAGGGAGACTCACAGGTAAACAGCCATCTGCAGACAATGGGAGTCATCAAGATTCCAAACCATCATTAATGGCCCACACTTTACATAATTACAATAGGCCCTCAGAGTTACATTTTATATTTCTAGTTTTAGATACAAGAGTGGTACATTTCTACAAATAGGATGATCACACTCAGTAGCTTATGAGCGTTGTAATGATACCTTACAAGAGACCTTTTGCACAAAGCATATCCCATTTGCATTATAGTCACTTATTATCAAATTTTTTATAAAACTATCCCAGTTACATTATATTCACTTATTATCATGTTTTTATAAAACCATGTAGACTGCACAACGTCACAATATTTATCATCCCCATTCCTCAACTGGGAAATTGAGGCACAGAGAGATTACATGACTTGCTCAAGATTGTGGAGGACATGTGTGGCAGAACCAGAACCAGTGCCTTAGCAACAAAATGATCCTTCTTCTCAGGTCCAGCTCCCAGGTACGTCCTGTCTCTTGCACTTCAAACTCTCATCCTGCTGGACAACAGATTTGTTGTTCGGGTGGAACATAGCTGTTTAGGAAGGTCATGGTTGCAGAGGGAGAGATCTTGCAGGTAGAAATCCTCCAAAGGGCTCTCATTATTGGGAGAGACCTTTATCTGGACTCTGACGGGTAAGAATGGCACAGAGCAGCACACCAGTGTGATGTGTTCACGCTGACCCTCTACTGCTGGACAGAAGGGCAGAAAAGTAGTGTTTGGTGATCAATGGTTTGAGTATAGATATCCTTCCTTTGTCTGTGGCGAGCCAGAGGTCATCCCCCATAGCAGCAAGTGCCGTCTCTGTATCAAGCCTGATTAAGAGAGATCCAGGATGCTTGTAGGTAACACAGGTGGGGTTGGAGAGTGTCATGCTAGGTTTTTTGTTAACTTGACTGAAAAAATTAGCCAAATTATTGGAAGGAGGTGGGGGTGCTGGAACAATGTTTATAGTGGGTGTGCTGAGAGTCATTGAACCAAACTATAAACCTTGTATATTATAGAAACCACTTCAAGCCAGGGGGTGTGGCAGCACCCCCAGCATCCCTACTTCTAGTACCTTTGGGGAAGGTATTGTGTTTATGGTCCTGCTCTAATGGGAAGTTTTTATTACCTCCCAAAGAAGGAAGCAGCTTGACCAGGACAGAAGTTGATCTTGCATTTCTTGTGTACACTTCCAACCAAAGGATTCAGTCCAGGTTATGGCCCACTATGTGTATGGGTCTGAGTTGACCTGTGGGAAATCTAAGGTGAAGAATTAGGATAAAAAGGTTTGGTTTATCCTGTCAGAGTCATTCTCTCTGTGGAGGTTGAAATCTCCTCCAGATCAACAAGTCTTGTGAACTTCATCCCTTGAAAGACAGAATCTGTACTGGCTTCTCTGGAAAGGTTTATATGTCTAGGAGAGTTATGGATTAGCAAAATGGCCAGGTTAGTTTTGCCCCTGGACTCATGGATTCAGTGTGACTGGATAATGTTAATAGAATATCTTCTCTGCCTCCAGTTTTGTCCTTCCTGGTGGTGAATAAAGAGTACATTGGGAAGATGAAGTGAGAGCACTTGTTCTGCACTGTTAGTCAGTTTGGGTTCTGTGTCATTTTTCATGTCTCATCAGACACAAGATTGTGGATGATGATGAACAGTTTATCAGCAGGAGATAATTTGTTCCTAAATCTTTGGCCTGGGTAGTTGTGAACGAACCCTTAAACTGAACTGAGTGAAAGACAATGTAATGTTTTCCTGAATTTCTAACAGACTGAAACAATAGGTCTGAGAAGAGTCATCTGCTCCCTACCCAGCAGTCCCTCACACCCCCAACAATGTAATTATGCGGTCTCAGTAGAAAATCTTCAGCTCATTGAGAATTAAAGGATGACATATAATGAGTCTTATGATCTTCATTGCCATTTCAGATTGCAACTATGCCCACTTCTAAAAATTCTTTTGGATATTGGAAGCTTTCCCTTCAAGATTCCATCATTCTCTCACTAATTTGATTATTTTATCCTTCCCTGCTCCTTGCCATCAGTAGTAGTTTAGTTTCCAAGGTACATTAGAGGCAGCTTTTTTCAAAAAATATATTTGACTTTCATCCATCTTCAATTTTTGCAAGAAAAAAAAAAGAGAAGTGGGGTATACAGAAAATCAAAAAATCACCAATTTGGGGAACATTTTTCAAATGAAAACCAGAAATTTGATCCAACAGTATGTTCAGGGAGCACTGGACCAGAACCTCAGCTGACACAGTAGTACAACTTCATTTACTTCAGTGGAACTGTGCTGTTTTCCACAATCTAAAAATCTGACCAATAGCTTTGAATGCTAGCCACAATGGTTATTTTAAAGTTAGATTGCTATCTGAATGTCTTTGTTCTTTTTTCACTTAGACACCAAAAGCCTTCTGTGTACCTTAACAGAAATAGATTTAAAATATCATTTACAATATATAGTCAACATAACAGAATAGGAATAAAATCTGGAAGGGAAAAACAAAATAAAATATAGTGGAAAATATAATGCAAAAACCACACAGCACATAGGGGAAACAAAAAGGTCATGAGCCTAGCCCTAAAGGCAGCCACTGATGTACTTTTGACTATATAGAGAGGAAGAGAAGGAAAGGCTCTATCTCTCAAAATTGCATCTTGGAAAGGTCACTAATTCCAACCCACTGATTTCAGTTGCCATAATGGGAAATAGAGATTAGAGAGTCCCCTTCAGGTATGCGGCTTCTGTATTCCTTACAGAGAATATTTTCAAAAACACAAATGAGAAAGTCAGTGGGAACTGGGTGCCTAGCTGCCCTTCGTACCTCTCAGAATTTCCCCTTACAGTTCTAACTACTAGTAAAAAAACATTGTAGCACATTCTCTAAAGAACAGGCAGCCAGTGCAGGTCACACAGTGCAAGAGTTATAAATTTAATCTTATAACTCACATAGATTTTCTTGTATTTAATTAAGAGGTGGTGAAATGCTAATAAAAGCAATGATTTGTGTTACTTTGATTATTAAACTTGTAAAGTGTCTTTCTTTGCTCCAAGACAGCCCTCTTGTCACAATATACACTTAGAATATTAAACTATTAACCTAGTGACATTTTATTTCCATATGATACTGAGCATGATGTACTTTAATATATAAGCCTGCATCTTATGAATATGTACATATTACTGAAATGCCATTTACTCTATATCTTTTGTACAACATAATAGATTTGATTTTGCAAACAAATAAGTTGTTACATAATATGCAGCCAATAAAGGTAGCTTTATTAAAAGAAACTGCTGTTTCATAAACTAATTCAGATCTTTGTTTCTCTTAAAGTCCCAGTTGCTGATACCAAGAGATTGCAATGTGGATCTTGACTTTCATTTTTTTTAAAAAGGAAGTTTCTAGTCCTCGTGACTGTGGAGAAAAGATTGAAAATATGATGCAAGTGTAACTTAAAAGTTCAGAAACGAAAAAGCAAATACCCCTCCCCCCCAATAATGTTTGGTTTTTTAAAAAATCTCATGGTTTTTAAGCCAATCTCATGATTTTTCAAGATGTGACACATTTCTGAATAGTTGGTGTTGGTAGTAGTAGGATTAGATTCTCTGGATAAGAATGGAAATAGAGGGTGCTAAAGCTATACCATCTTTATGGACATATCCTTTCTTTTGGGCTAATATAGGGGCTTCTCCTCTCTTCTGATCATGTGGCAGACCTGTCTCAATCATTATTCCCCGATCGATGAACATATTAAGAGCCAAATTATTACTTTACACCATGGCCCACATGGTTGGGGCAATAGGGTGAGGAAGGGTTCATTGCAACAACCTGATCCTTCCTGGGACTTCTGATTCATCCAGAAGTTGTGGGGGATCCCATACTGGAGCCACAAGTCCATTTCCTTTTATAAGGGTGCACCATGTGATTCTTCCATTGCCAGTAAATGTCAGCATGAACCAGAAGCCATAATGTAGTGCATATACTTGTGCTAGATTTAGAAAAGAAGAATGTTAATATTCGTTAAGAATTTTAAAATTAGGATTTAAATTTTCTATTTTGTGTGTTATGGAAATACACTAACCTTGCAAAAGAAGATAGATGTTTAGAGCTGACTTGCAAAGGAAATGTAGTGCTATTGCATAGCCTCCTAAAAGTTCTCTCAGGTTGTTTTGTTTTGTTTGTTTTTTAGCCTTTCCAAATGCTAAGGTTGGAGCTTGTGCATGCACAGTGTGAACTGAAATCCTGGAGTTGTGGCCAAAGTGTATGAATATTACTAACTGTGTTCAACAAGCCAGAGCTGTAAATGTTAGCATGCAGGTTTTTAGTTTTTCACTGACCCAGCCTATGGCTATCTTCAAAACTTAGTTACTTGTATAAAACTAGAGCATATATAGCTCTTTAACATTGGGGCCAGTTGACTAAGCCAGAACTATTGCTACCTTAATGACTGGAAAGAAGATGATGTGAGAGAACTAATTATATTTTATTTTATATTATTTTAACAAGATGCTTCTGATTTAGCCTTATTGCTAAAAATCAAAGATGCTGCCAGTTTCAATATGCAGCTTGGAACAGTAATAATTTCAATAACTATGCATGAGAAACAAAGCAGAACCTAAAAAACCAAAAATATGTGTACATATTTGGAGTATCCATGAGAAAACCAATTTTACCTTTTTATAAGTACCTCCCTCAACTGTAGCTAGTCAGCTTTGTTCAAAAAGACATTTATATAAAGTTCTGTTAACTTTTTAGTTTTTTTGTTGTGAGCACTAATTCTCTTCCAGTGTTTTTGTCTTTCCTTTTTCTCTGCTTTGCTATATGCATGTCCCTTTTCCCTCCCTTCTCCCCAGTTCCTTGTATGTCTCCCTCACCCCCCTGTGTATGCCTATTCTACAGATGGAAAACCATTAATAGTGAATTCTTCAGTTGATGGTTACCCTCATTCATGGACAGAATAATCTGTGAACAGATGTATATTGTTTCTGTCCCAAAGAATGTACATTCTAAGTAAGAAGCATGACTTCTTGGCAAGTGATGCAAATAAGAATTGCCTTCAGACTGGTCAAATTTACACTCAGGGAACTCCCCAGGATCATGCGAGAGCAAAAGGTGTCTTAAACTGCTTTGTGCACACACCATGAATTGTGCTGTGTGTTCCTTAGTTGCAGCTGAATCTCTGGGCAGTAGATTCTTCAGGTATACAAGCAAAGTGTACAGTGTTCAAAGCTGAACTAAGTCAGGTTTTCCCTTCATATAACAGATCTTCTCTTGAAAGTATTACTAGCTGCTTGGATCTCAGAGAATGTTGCCCTTGGAGCAATAGGTGAATGCCTTAATGAGACCCAAAATTGACCTGGAACGGCGATCCGCGGCCAGTGGGAGCTGCCATCGGCCAAACCTGCGGACGCCGCAGGTAAACAAACCATTCCGGCCTGCCAGCGGATTTCCCTGACGGGCTGCGTGCCAAAGGTTGCCAATCCCTGGTCTAAACAGACAATGCAGACAAAGGGTGGAGATAGGAAATATCTCAATTTTACAGGTGGGGAACTGAGTTAAAAGAGCAGCTAAATTAATAATGTTTGCAGACCATCTTTTGGTTCACTGTGCTTGTATGTTGTATCTCTTTCTCCTACCCAGAGTCTGTCTTAGCTACTGCAACTGAAAGCTCTTTGGGGCAGGGACTGTTTATACAGTGCTGAGCACAGTGGGGCTCCATTCTTGACTGGTCCCTAGGCACTACCATACTACTAATACTCAATGATAGGAGAGATTGATGATTGCATGAGCATTCTGCTAAATTCTCTCCAAAAGGGGATAGGAATATCAATATACACCCTAGCACAACACAAGCAGACCCTGCTCATGTCATTGCTATATATTTTAAACACAGTGGCCTTGGTCCAGGCATTTCTGGTAGCAACTTCTATTGCCTTTCATCATTCTGCTCTAGAACTAGAGTAGACGTTGCCTCAGAGGAGATTCAGGTGCTAAATAAAGAGCTTGCTTATTAACCTCCTTTTCCCAACTGCTGTGCAAACAACTGTTTTCTTGTAAACACACCTCATTTGTTTAATAGATGAAAGGTGATATTCTTGGTTTCATGCTCATTATTTGTGTTGTGTTATAAAACTAATGGAATGTTATGTTTGAAGTTCTGATTTTCTATTGATTATTTTAAATATATAAAATGAGTTTAATTATACAAACTTGGGGCACAAGCACAAATTAAAAATATTAGTGTTCCACAGACTTGGGATCTGTTGAACTTACAGGCAAAATGAATTCCAGCACACAGGGCCTGTCTGCCCTCTGCCCCATGGCATTTAAATCTAAGGACTGTTAGCATGAATATCTCTCATAATCTCTACTACCACAATGGGAAGGGATCTATTTCTTCAGTTCGCTGGGACCCAGATCATACAGGACTTTAGCGTTCATAGTTAACACCATAAGTTGCACACACTCTTATTCTTTATTTGTATTATGGTAGTATCTAGAGGGCCCAAAATCATTGTGCAAGGTACTGCACAAACGTACAATAAGCATCGGTCCCTGCGCTGAAGAGTTTATAATGTATGGACAAGACAGAGAAGTGAAAGGGGAGATTGAAGAGAGATATATATATGGGGGATGGGGTGGAATGAAAGGAAGAAAAGGGAGATATAGAAGGAAGGAGGGGAGTATAAAGGATAGGTGAAGTAAGCCTGAACTGTAATGAAGTGATTGTAAGGGAAGGGGCAAGCAAAGGTTGAACCAACAGCCAATCAATAGAAGGGAAAGAATATCCAGAATAAAAATCAAAGGACAAAAATAGTGTGATGACATCATCAGTGTCCAAAGTTTCCTGTTGAAACTGCTTCCATAGCAGCACCTGCCAGGTTGAGTTGTAGTTGGAGGAATAAGCAACAGAGAGTCCTGTGGCACCTTTAAGACTAACAGATGAATTGGAGCATAAGCATGCATGCATCCAACGAAGTGGGCATTCACACACGAAAGCTTATGCTCCAATACATCTGTTAGTCTTAAAGGTGCTACAGGACTCGCTGTTGCTTTTTACAGATCCAGACTAACACGGCTACCCCTCTGATAGTTGGAGGAATGCTTACCTATAATGACAATCTGGGTTTGGTCTGAGAAGAACCATCTGAGCCAATTCAGGGTATTTATGTTTTCCTGTTTTAATGCACAATAGTAGTATGGTGTCAATTACTGCTCCAGCATAAATTTATTCAATTTCCCTATCAGGCTGCGTGCCAAAGGTTGCCGATCCCTGGTTTACCTTAACTACTTTTTACACAAAGTGCCATGTAGTGGCTGAACAGTATAATACAGTTAGGCATTCCATTACATCTCCCCCTTTAAGTTCTACTTTCGTACCATTTACACTATCATGCTGTCTTTGAAGTTCCGTACATATCACTCTGTTAAGTGTCTCTGAATCATACTGGCTTTCTAACTATACGATGTAACAGTGTAATAACTTGGTCATCTGGCTGTCCATTAGTTGCAATAACTAGCTGTTATCAGTCCAGAATCCTTGAGTTTTCTTCTTGTTCTGCATCGACCATCTATAGAGTTTGCTCTGTTGATTTTTCTCTCTGAGGAATAGACTAGCTGTCAATGGTTTCTGCTGAACTCCCCACTGTCAGTCTCAATCACGTGTGATCTGGGCATTTAATTTTTTTTTTTTATGACAGCTAGAGTTGTCCATCCCTTTTCTCCATTCAGGAATAATGGAATGCTAAACTGTATTATATTATTATTATATGCATCCGAAGAAGTGGGCTGTAGCCCACAAAAGCTTATGCTCAAATAAATTTGTTAGTCTCTAAGGTGCCACAAGTACTCCTGTTCTTTTGGCGGATACAGACTAACACAACTGCTACTCTGAAACCTGTATTATACTGTTCAGCCACTAGGTGACAGTGTGTGTAAAATACCTCATTTAGGCTAAACTCAGCCATAGCTGGCAGAGCATTAAAGGATCTTATGATTAACACATACGGTCATAGGTACTGGAAATAGGGATGCTGGGGGTGCTGCTGCACCTCCTGGTATCCATTATATATAGGGTTTACAGTTTGGTTCAATGGCTCTCAGCACCCCCACTATACAATTTTTTTCTAGCATCCGTGTATCTGGTGTGTATAAGGAGCCACGTGGAAGAAGGGATGGAGGCAGTTATCTGACAGATGCCATCATCATCTCATTATCTTGCATCTTAATTCCCATAACATCCTCTTCTCTGGTCTTTACAAATTCAATCTTGCCCAGCTCACATCTATTCAAAATACTGCTTCAAAGATAATTTCCCTAGCTTGTTGCTTTGATCATGCCACTCCACTCTTTGCCTTCTTCCACTGGCTCCCCTTTCTCCATCACATCAAATATGAGATTCTTATTTTCAGTTTCAGGGCCCTTCAGGGCCTATTCTACCCTATATATCTGTTATTCACTACTGAGATGTTGACTCCCACTTCCGATCATCCCATGACTCCTTTGTCATGATGCCTACAAAAAACTTGGCAATGTTTAGGCAGCTGGTGTGCTAAGATCACTACCTGTTTTACTGGCCAATATTGTTTCAATGTTTCCTTGTACTTCCTCATCTGTCTCTTTGCATCCACCTGTTGTCTCTTGTCTTAGAGAAGATCTTTGGGGCATGGATTGTCTTTTTTGTATTGTGCACCTAGCTGAATGTGGTCTTGGTTCATAACTGGGGCTCATGGGCATTACTGCAATTAATAAATGGTGCTTGATGAAGCCAAGGGGGCATAGGATTCACATGAAGCTCATCAAGGGAAGAGGCAGATTTATCCAAAACCTTGATGGAAGTAATCTGTCATTTTAAATCTGATGCAATAGAACATGAGGAGCCAGTAGAAGCATTCAAAGAAGAAAGTGACCTAATCAGTTCAACTGGCCCAGAAGATGTGCCGGATCCAGGCAACGTTCACCTCAGTTGGCTCTCCGCAAGTGGCGACATGTCCCTGCTGCTGCTAGGCGGAGGTGCGGCTAGGTGTACTGCCTCTGCCCGCAGTCACCGCCCCCACAGCTCCTGTTGGCCATGGTTCCCGGCCAATGGGAGCCGCGAAGCCAGTGGGGGCAGTGCGCAGAGCTGCCTGGCCGCATCTCCGCGTAGGAGCAGCAGGGACATGTCGCCGCTAGCGGGGAACCACGTGGAGCCAGGTAGGGAGCCTGCTGGCCCCACGCCAATCGAACTATAAACCAGACTTTCAATGAAGATCTGAAATGCCAGTTTCTAGAGCTTTCCGGTTGGCAAAGTGCCAGATACAGCTTTTATTGTACATTGCTCAGGACTGTGAACCCCCCCGCCTCCGAGGGACAGTTAAACCCACCTAGCCCCCATTGTAGCCAGCCCTAGGTTGACAGGATAATTCTCCTGTTGGCCTAGCTACTGCCTCAGCTATGCTGATGGGCACATCCCTCCTTTTGGTGCAGGTAGTGCCCACACTGAGGCGCCGCTGCAGCAATTTAGGTGTAGACGAGCCATAAGCCACATGATGGCCGGCATCTGCAAGGGCCAAGAGGCTGGAGCCTTCCTCTCTCAGCTGGGCAGTTGTCACTAGTGCAAGAGGCTGTGGCCTGGGGCTGACTGAAACCTGCAGGCAGGGAGATGCGGCAGGGGCTGCGTTGCTCGGGGGGCCCCAGGCCGTCAGCGGGGCCCCCTCCTGTGGGCCGGGGCACATTTTAGGAGGCTCCCGCCAGAATGAGCCGTGCCCTCCCCGGGGCCAGCGGTGAGCAAGAGGGCACCGAGGCGGGGGGGGCCGCAAGCCCCGCCCCCCTCCTCGGCCAGCAGTGGGGGGTGGAGCTCGGGCTGCTGCTCCTCTCCCCGCCGCCGGTTCCCCTCCCCGTCCGGGGGCCCGTGGAGAGCAAATCCATGCGCTCGGCCATCCACTGCGCAGCTGCACTGAGCCCCGCCGGAGCGCGCGAGAAGGAGGCCGGGGCCGGCGGCGTCTCATGGATCCCCGAGCCGACGGATGAGGCGAGGGCCGCTAGCTCTCCCCGAGGCAGGCAGCTCCGCTGGGCTCAGGTCTGAGGGGGCGCCTGGCCCCTCCCGCGGCGGCGGCGGCTCTAGCGCGGGGCTCGGCGGCTACAGCTCCTCCCCCCGTGGCGGTGTTATGGCCCCTTGTTGGAGCACAAAAGGGTCCCCAGGCTGGCGGCCGGCGCAGCTCCTGTTCCTCGTCTTCTGTTGCGGTAGGTACCCGTGTCTGAGGGGCCCCGCCGCCCCCTGGGCAGGGGGGCCCGCCTGCGGAGGAGGGTTGACGGATGAAGGCTGCTTTGTCTCCTTTCTCCTGTGTGAGGGGCGGGCATCGCAGCCCCACTGCTAGGGAGAGGTTCCCTACCCCCGCCCCGGTTTAATTACCCCCACCCTCTCTTCCCCCAAGCCCCCTCCCCGGGCCTGATCTCGATTTAACCCCCTCCCCCAGGCCCTCTCTTCAGATCTCTTTTGCCTTATCTCCCTGTTGTTGTTTCAGTCTGTGGTGGTGGACTCTTCCCCAGGGGCTCCCTTAAACTCAGCCTGGGACTTGGCCCAGATACCTCCTCCCCCCTATGCGCATCTGCAAACTCCAGAGCCCGTGTGTGACTGTAAAAATCACTGAATTAATAAATCCCTGCAAGGTGCTCCAGCCTGGCCAGTTTGAGACAGATGAGGCCTGGTCATCACTGGATGTGGTCCCCGGGCTATGTTGGATGATAAAATGTTAATGCTCATATTATGTGATGAGTTCCTGACCCATCCTCACACAGAGAAAGGCCTTGAAGCAATTCCAGAGATCTGTGCTTTTGTTTTGGCGTTTTGTTTTGTTTTTTGTTCAGCCTTTGTAATGATACTGTGTTTATTGTATTAACATAAACACCCATATTTATTTCCTAAACCTCAGCCTAGTGTAAAGAAATACTTATAATTTCTATCTCTTACAGAATTTCTCCTCCCAAAATGACAGGTTTCAGAGTAGCAGCCGTGTTAGTCTGTATCCGCAAAAAGAACAGGAGTACTTGTGGCACCTTGGAGACTAACACATTTATTTGGGCTGTAGCCCACGAAAGCTTATGCTTAAATAAATTTGTTAGTCTCTAAGGTGCCACAGGTACTCCTGTTCTCCTCCCAAAGTATTTCAGAGTGACTTACAGACAATAGGCCAAATCCAGCAGTTGTTACTCAGATTTTACTGTGGAAAATGCCTGTTGGCTTCTTTGGGAGTTCTGCCTGATGACAAAATTTCATTACTGGGTTCTGGTGTTATTTGTTTTCATTAGGTCTCACAGTGTGTTAAAGTGTTTTCCTAAGGTAAAGGATGTCTTATGCTGTGAAGAGCTTACAAACTGCAGTGCTGATTCAGCAAGCTACTTAGGCCCTTGCCAAACCTTAAGTATGTGCTTAAGTATATTGTTGAATTTGAGGCTTCAGGGTTTGTTGCGCTAATTAACAGAACAGGTGTAAGGCCCTGATCCTGCAAACACTTAGGGTATATCTACATTGCAGCTGGGAACAAGTCTTCTGGCTGCATTGAAAGACTCATGCTAGCTTTGCTGGAGGTAGCGCACAGAAAATAGCAATGTGGATGTTGAAGCTCTGGCAGATACTCAGGCTCGGACTAAGCGGGTTGGGAGGGCTTGAGAGTCTGAGCCACAATGTCCATTTTTAGCTTGCATGTGGGAGCAGAGCTAGTGCAATGCTGTGTACCCAGGCTGGGAGGCATAACAGCTGCAGTGTAGACACAACCTTACAGGTTCCTGCTCCTGAGATTTTTGCACCAGTGTAGCTGCACTAACGTAGTTACGTTGCTGACAGCACTGTAACCCCCCAAGGTAGATGCAGTGCACTACTGCAAGTTGGAAATGGGTAAATTGAATGGGTGCAAGCCCCATTTTACATTGGAGCAGCACATCTATCCTGGAGGTCTGTGTTGATGTAGCTACTGCTATATTAACTGCAACTGCAGTGGTGCACAAATCTATAATATGAACAAGCCCTTACATGTGTCTAAATTTACACATGTGAGTAATCTTATTGAAAACCTATATGAGAGTACTTGTGTGTAGAATGAGGCCTGATCTTGTATCACATTCATCCATTAGATTTTCTTCTCCCTTGCTGAAATTCCTAAGTTCTTCAGCATTTTTTTTCAGTACAGTGCCCTTAGTTTCAATTATCATGCCATCAAAAGGACAGGAATACACAGCTATTTTGGCATCTTTGACAGAAGTAACATCTCCTTTAGTTTCTTTTTTTTAAAAACATACCATGCAGGACTGAAGAGGCAGAGATACCAGAGCCCAAAATTTTGCATACTCTGATGCTGTCAACATTGAAATGACCAGAATTAGGAAGAATAGAAGATAGGGATAAAGAGTATAACTTGTAAGTAAATTGGTCAAGGTTTGGAGTATGCAGCAATATGGCATCAGCACAAATGAAATAAAGCCACAGTTGGAAGAAAACTGATCCGTAGTACAGCAGGAAGTGGTAGGGAAATCTTGGCCCAAGACACTGGGAATGCTATAGAATGTACTATGTGATCTTTAATTTCCATGCAAAGCAGACAGGACTTCATTTTTTAGGAAACTGTGTGTATGCCCATCTATGCAGTTTGCATGGCACTCAGCCACTATGAGATAATTTTTTTTTAATTGCTCTGAGGCTTTTTGACTAAACCAAACAAAAAGGAAATCATGTTTAGAATAGTGATTCCTGATGTCATTTACAGTATTTGTACAGTATTATAAAATCATATGCATACTTTGTAATAAGATGTCTAACATATCTATATATTTGCCCACAAAAAATCTTCCTTGATCACATCCTGCAGCTTTAGTCAGGTTTTGACAAGGTTTTTACCAAGGACCTACTAGTCAAAGATAAGAGGAGAACTGAGTCTGGGGACTCCACAAATGATTTCCCTGGGCAATGCCTTGCTGAGCAGCTCAACCTCCTCTGTTATGTCTATTGCCAAGAAGAAAAAGAGACTTCTACCAGGGTGCTGTCTCTAACCTTTCTTGAAGGACTCGTCTTTTATATCAGTCAATGGCCAACAGATGTCTGACTTATTTGCTGACCAGGAAAATAAATTGCTGTAGGAAAAAATATTAGTGTTCTGAGACTTGAGGTATTTGGTCCTGGACCAGTACTAGTCCAGGTTTTAGAGATATAAAAGAGTGATTTGATTTACAATAACCTTATTGTAAATCAGTTCGTTTTTCTTTTTTAGTTCAGCTTGCAGAATTGCCATGAAAACGTACCCTTCCGGGTACAAATTTTACTCTCCTACCAGTCTATAATGATGAGAGAGGGAGGATAATAATTTATTCATCCATTTAAAAACAATTGCTTGATTCAGGCAAGTGGGTGAGAAGAACTTTGCTAGGCTAGTTTAGTTAATTTCCTAAAGAAATGATAATTCTTGTAGGTTGATTTGAGAGCCAAAACACGTTCTCCCAACAAGATAGTTTAGCTTAACAAATTGCTGTACACTAAATTCAGATTCTTCAGTTACTTTTTAGTAATATTACTTTTACAATTTACTGGACAAGCATATTTCGATAAACAGTCATTGTTTGTTGGAATTACTTTTAACACAACTATTAAAACCAGCATGTTAGAATGGTTTTGTATTCCTTGAAAATAAAAATAATAAATTTAATGGTGTATCAGCCTGGTTGAATCAGATAGTACAAACCCATAAATATACTTTAGTGCCTGTTATGACAAAGGGTCCCAGAATTTGTCTGAATAAAATCTTCCCCCATCTTCTGTGCAAGGGGGCATAAATCTAACTTGCTCTTCACAATTGTGCTTTAGGTGCCCTTTGGGATCAGGGCCAGGTTAGGTATACTTACAATAGACCCTTGCCTGTGGCTCCAACTGCAGGGTCATACTATGAAACCTAAATCCTAGCTTTCATTTAAAAAGTTTGTAGACCGCATGGTTGCAAAATGCTCAAAAATATGACCTGTGTGTAACTGATGCAGTGATGTCTACAGACTCGGAGAACCTCCAGTAAATGGAAGAGCAGCAACCACTAGACAGAGCAACGTTCTCAAACATGGCCACCATGGTCGCACGCAGCCACCAGGGGCTTTTCATGTGGCCATGACAGCCTCCTGGGTGGTGATGGTGGGAGGCAAAGCATCAGCCCTTTGCACTCCTCCTTGTTGCTCCTGGATGCGCCGCCCTGCACCGCCTCTGGAGAAAGGTGAGAGACAATGCTGCAGGAGCAAGATAAGTTCTTGACCCACATTTGGGGGGGGAGGGGAAGGGGTTTGGGCAGCAGGCTCCAGCGGCAAGACTTCAGGAACCTGGCTGTGCGGCCCCGGGCTCCGACCGTGGGGCAGCATGTACTGCCCCCCTCTGGCTATGGCCACGTAGCCCTGGCTTCCAGCTGTGGGGCTTCAGCCTCTGGCCCCTGCTTCCAGCTGTGGGGCAGCAGGCGCTGGCCCCCAGTTCCAGTCCCGGGCTCCCTCCACGCAGTGGCAGGCACTGGCCACAGGCGCCGACCCCAGTCCCAGTCGCGCGTGAGATGGATTACCTACCCGGATGGGAGAATCCCTCCTGTAGGCATAGGTAATGTCTATGCTGAAGCGCTACAGTTGTGCCGCTGTAGCATTTGTAGACAAGCCCTTAGTACTGCCATAGGGAGCCTCAGGCTCAAATGAATTCTTTTGAGAAACTGAAGCTTGTAGTAAATAATTGAAGTTTTCCATAATGAGGGTTATAATAAATGCATACAAATTATCCTTTATATAACAAAACTCAGTGTCATCAAACAGTAGTGCTAACTACCTTTCCCCCCTTAGGTAGAGTTAAAGGAAGTTGTCTTCAAAGGCACAATGACCTCAGAGGCTTAATTCACAAGATGTGGCGGTACTATGAACACCAAGGATGGGTGGTCTGCTTCCCATACAAATCAGCACATTTAGTTTTCCACTTATCCTTCTTTGTATATATGCTGCAGGGGTTTAGGGAAGAAACTACTGTAGCATGCTTGCCTTCTTAAAGTAAATGAAAATATCTTTAACAGGATATATACAACTATCATCTCAAATTGTTTCCAACAGAACAGTTATTTACCACTGGCTTGGAAACATAACATTTAAAATCTCTTATATTGACATGGTAAAGTAAGGCAGGCTAAAGCTGAATGTCTGCAAGGGGTGTTTCGGAGCATATCAGTTGGGAAAAGGAAATGTAAAATCATCATTTCACATCTTTGAATTGCAGCGCTGTGCAGCTGGATGCCATATCCTGGGGCTGAATTATATGGTGGGTTTAATTAGTGAAGGCGTCTCTGTTGTGGAGACCACATCTTTTCCATTTCCCTAACATGCTTCATGTCAGAAGGTACTGAAAAAGCAACCGATTCCATGGCCAAGGTTTAATTAATAGCCCTGGGCAGAGCAGTTCACAAAGCCTGCAAAAGCTGTGGTGACAGAGGATCCTAAGTTGGGAAGGACCTTCACAAGAAGGCACAGTCATGCCTTCTATGTTGCGGAGGGAGAGGAAAGGGAGTAAGTTCTCTTTAATAGGGAAGAGAAGGAACAATATGGCCCAGACTCTGCTTGGTTTTCTTTTCTGTTTTTAATCTTTCTAATTTTTTTAATGGGTGGCGAGAGAAGAAAGTAAGGGATCCACTTCTGTTTTCACCAGGGGCAGTTGCGGGGGAGGGAATGAGGATCAAGTCAGCATTTGAGTCACTACTTCTTTAAGAGTAGGAAGGGAACGTAAGGAACAGAAGCACTTCCTTCAGAAGAAGGATGCTAAGCAACTTGTGCATACCCAAGTGCAATTATGCTTAGTCCTCAGGCAATGAGGTGTCATGGAAATTTTGAATCCCTGTTCTTTGCTGTTCGCCCTGATTGAGTGAATGAGCAAGCTGTGACTTGTGAATAGTCAGGTGATCCAATCCCCAGACTATTACTGGGCATGCTGGAGCTGCTTGCTGAGACATGAGTGCAGAAAAAATGTTAGGGGATCAGGCCCTTTCTAGCTGTCTTACCCATTGAGTATATCCCCTCCCCCGGGGACCCAGCTAATTAGGCCTGAATGGTGCTGCTGCCTTGGCTGAAGTGTGTGTCCCTTAGCTGTTACCTGATTGCTGTAGTATGTATACTGCCTAACTCCAGGCCCAGCCTCTTCTTTCCCCTGCTGTCACTCCTATGTGTGCACTCCCTCTCACAGTTATAATTAAAAGCATGAGTTGGGTAGCTTGATTACATAGGTGAGGACCAATTGAATAGGTTTGCTGGTAACCCTCTGTTGTTGTTGAACTCTTTGTCCCTTGCCTTAGGAACCTAAAAAGCTGGTGGTTCTGGAACTTGGCAGCTAACAATGTGGAGCTTGGGGACTCAGCTAAATCAGCTATAAAATGCAATAGCATTTGAGAACCACGAACAGCCTTAGTGAATACAGAGGAAGTAAAATTATTAGTTTTAGGTCCTGCTTGGTTCCAAACTCTAGTCTAAATCTACACAAAGACTATTCCTTGACAACTTCTTATGGTATTGCAGAACACTGTCTAGACAAAAATGTAAATAAAATGTGCAGAATGGTTGGCAATAAACTACTACACATATCTAAAATTTGAAACAAACTTCAACAGTTCCAAAGTCTTGTGTGCATTATTTAAATTGTGATCTTTTCAAACAATAATTTTCTCAAGAATTATAATTTGGTCTGAGAAGAAAGTGGAGGGAGCACCATCCAGCCCCGCTCTGCTTCTAGCACTGCTCTGGCCCCAGCTGCAGGCCCCGCCCCCAGCCTCTGGTCGTGGCTCTGTTCTGGGCCCTGCCCTCAGCCTCAGCCCCTGGCACTGGCTCCATTCCCAGCTGCAGCCCCAGCCTCTGCCCCCTCACCCCTGTCCATGCCCCCACCCTCCCTGAGCAGCAGCCCTGCTCCCAGCCCTGGCTTGGTGGGGGTGGGGTGGGGGGGGGATGCGGACAGGGGTAAGGGAGGGCGCAACCCTGAAAAGTCTGGGGACCACTGGTGTAGATAAATATAACAAAATTACTTGGGGGTATGCACATATGAAGGAATTTATATACTTAAATGGAACACCAGCAAGTAGCACTTCCTTAAAAAGGTCTGATGGTGAAATCTTGGAAATTTAGGGACATGTTTTAGAAATGCTTGAGGTTAACAACATTTATTTGAGCATGGTGATCAGTCTTTTGCAGTTTCAAATTACTATTGTTTTGGCCCTGTTTTTCTACATTTTTGGTCATATCTGGAAATCTGCTGTTAATAACCTGTTTAAAATGTATACTGTAATTATAGAATTTTAAGCAATCCATTCTTTTGTGCAAGGTAATGCAATTTAAAGAGTTAAATAGAAAGTAGAGGATCCAGTCAATCTACCTGAAAGTAGTTCATCAGGAGCTCCACTGTAAGAGTGGTGGTGTTTTTATGGTGACATTCCATAGAGAGGCGTTATGAACAAATTGTGAATTTTGCTAGCAAAGAGGCTCTTAATTTGAGTAGAACTTGTTTTTATTACACTTGTTCTTTCTGTAAAACTTAGTGTATTGAAGCCTAACTCAATAATTTTCACCCTCCTGGGTGTATTCCTTCAACTGGAAATCTTCACCCATTTTTGTTTTTTGTTTTTCCTCATCTGAGCAGAAAGGAAATTTTCTGAGCTTGATTTCATCTTCTGTGACAGCATAGAGTACTAATGACTGCACTAGCTTATTTTATGGCATCTGTCAGGCTTTTAAATAATTATATAAAATGCTACATTTTGGAACAGCAGTATTCCTTGTCTGCTAGGATTAATGTTTTTGTGAAGAACAAGCTGAGAACTTCCATGTTATCACAAAATATTTTGTGGATTGGGAGCCCAATCCAATGTCCATTAAAGTCAATGGAAATACTCCCATTGACTTAATTGGGCATTGGATGCTAAACCGGACCTGATTCAAACTCCTAGTTGTCAATTGAAATTGATAGGGATAATATCTGGGTTGGGTATTTCTAATATGCACATCACTTTGGTATGCAAATGCCAGTATATAATCTGTTTTGCTTAAAATTAATTACCAGCAATAGTTAGTAGGGGTGGATCTTTCAACAACACTCAGCCTTGGCCTAGCTCTGCCTCGTTGTAGTCAATGAAAGTTTTTTACTGTTGATATCAGTCAGAGTAAAGTTAGATCAACACTGACGGCTTTTGAAAAAATCTCACTCCTGAGGTTTAGCAAAATCAGTGTGTCTGAAGCACTTTCATCATAAGTGAAGGAACTAATTTTAGACATTATGTATACACGTAATTTATATGCTTTAATTATTTGATCATCAATTCAGAATGAGTTTTTAAAAAAAAAAGAAACACCTTGGTTTGTGGACTTCAGTTGGTTAATGAAAGTTTTGACCACTTCCCCAATGTAGATCTTAAAAAAAGAATTTGCCATATTGTATTGCAAACAACACGTAGTGTTGTAGGTCATTCATCTTTCTAGTTGAGGATGAAAGGTTTGGCCCAACTGAACAGCTCTAAATGATTCAGTTTCTTAGGAGAAAAAGCCAACAAAAGCAAATGTTTATACTATGGTTTTATTTTTATCTGGCAGGATGTTTAACAATTACCATTTGGGGACTGAGCCATATGAAATCTTCAAGAATGAACATGCAGGTTGCATGAGGGATCAGCTTGGCTGCAGCTGCCCCAATACGCATGGTGATAACCTGTATATATGGATTCGGTCATTTGATAGTGGACACACATTCATTCTCAATATATCTAGTCCAATATATCTAGTCCAATGTATCAGAGGATCAATTTTTTTTAATGCTGAACCAGATAGCAATTTGTGTATTTTATTTGCAAAGCATAAATGTCATAAAAATATAGTACTACTATAGCCATCTCTGTGGCAAATACTTGAGTGTGAATAGGGCCTGCCCTTTACATTTAAAAACATATGTATCTACTTAGTTTTATTCAGTAGCATTTAAATACTGTAAGTAAGGGAGGAAGAATTTTTTTTTAAATGGAAAATTAGGTACCATGAAATGTTTTCAACTCCCTCTTAATACTTCTCAGAACTATAGATCTCATAGTGCTGTCATCCTCTTCTTTAATAGCAACCACAGCAGGAAATTAGTGCTTTTAAACTATGGCTTATTACTATTGATTGTAAGCAAAGTTGCCAATAAGGAATTGTGCATTGATGAAAATAGATTACATCCCTTGCAAGTGTAACAGTATTTTTCATGCAAATTTAAAACAAACATACCCTAAAGAATACAACTCCTTCTCAATATATATTTTTAGTTATGTTCACTGGATTTAAAATTTTAGAACTTGTAACATCAATTACTTTGATTCAGATGCTGTCTGAATATTGAGAGTTTTGCAACAAATGACCTTGTTTGTTTTGTTTTTGTTTTGTTTTTTGCTACCTTTTGTATTTTTGGGATTTCTTGTGAAAGAACTTTAATTCATAAACCAATGATTTTAGGTGCTGAGCTTCTTCAAAATGATTTTACACTGAAAGAACAGTCAACCTAATTAGCTTCAAAATTCACTGTGTTTCACAAATATAATCTGCTAATAAAAATACTCCCAAATGTTGGGGATTTGTATGTAACATGCGGTTTTGTATAGTAACTCTAGACTTCTGTATTTTCTAAGTTCTGAGTGTGTCAGTTCAGGGCAACTATACCTGTATTTCCCCTCAGTGGTCCAGAAGGGTCACCCACTCTCAGGCTTCCAGCTTCCTAGCTGTTGCCTTTCTTGGTTGGAGACACGAGTCTCTCCCCCTTCTGACTGGAACATTTCCAGGCTGTACAGTTCCCCTCCTTCACTGTGTATTTCCCAGTAAAGACATTCTCCTTAAACAGACCTGCTTGCTTTCTCTTCAGAGACTGATAAAAGTATTGCTACTAATAATAGGGATGTCAAGCGATTTAGAAGAATTAATTGTGTGATTAATCACGCTGTTAAACAGTAATAGAATACCATTTATTTAATTATTTTTGATGTTTTCTACATCTTCAAATATATTGATTTCAGTTATTTGTATTTCAAAATACAAAGTGGACAGTGCTCACTTTATATTTTTTATTACAAATATTTGCACTGTAAAAAACCCCCAAAGAAATAGTATTTTTCAATTAATCTAATACAAGTACTGTAGTGCAATCTCTTTATCATGAAAGTTGAACTTACAAATATAGAATATGTAAAACAAACAAACAAAAAAAACCCCTGCATTCAAAACCAAAACAATGCAAAACTTTAGAGTCTACAAGTCCACTCAGTCCTACTTCTTGTTCAGCCAATCGCTCAGACAAACAAGTGTGTTTACATTTGCAGGAGATAATGCTGCCCGCTTCTTGTTTACAATATCACCTGACAGTGAGAACAGGCATTCGCATGGCTCTGTTGTAGCTGGTGTTGCAAGATATTTATGTGCCACATGCGCTAAAGATTCATATGTCCCTTCATGCTTCAACCACCATTCCAGAGGACACATGTCCATGCTGATGATGGGTTCTGCTCAGTAACGATCCAAAGCAGCGCGGACTGACGCATGTTAATTTTCATCATCTGAGTTAGATGCCACCAACAGAAGATTGATTTTCTTTTTTGGCGGTTTCGGGTCTGTACTTTCCACATCAGAGTGTTGCTCTTTTAAGACTTCTGAAAGCATGCTTCACACCTCTTCTCTCTCAGATTTTGGAAGGCACTTCAGATTCTTAAACCTTGGGTCGAGTGCTGTAGCTATCCTTAGAAATCTCACACTGGTATCTTCTTTGCGTTTTGTCAAATCTGCAGTGAAAGTGTTTTAAAAACGAACAACATATGCTGGGTCATCATCTGAGACTGCGATAACATGAGATATATGGCAGAATGCAGGTAAAACAGAGCAGGAGACAGACAATTCTCCCCTAAGGAGTTAGTCACAAATTTAATTAATGCATTATTTTTTTTAATGAGCGTTGTCAGCATGGAAGCATGTCCTCTGTAATGGTGGCCGAAGCATGAAGGGGCATATGAATGTTTAGCATATCTGGCACGTAAATACCTTGTAATGCCAGCTACAGAAGTTCTGTGCGAACATCTGTTCTCACTTTTGGGTGACATTGAAAATAAGAAGCAGGCAGCATTATCTCCTGCAAATGTAAACAAACTTGTTTGTCTTAGCAATTGCCTGAACAAGAAGTGGGACTGAGTGGACTTGTAGGCGCTAAAGTTTTACATTGTTTTGTTTTTGAGTGCACTTATGTAACAAAAAAAAATTCTACATTTGTAACTTGCACTTTCACAATAGATATTGCACTACAGTATTTGTATGAGGTGAATTGAAAAATACTATTTCTTTTATCACTTTTACAGTGCAAATATTTGTAATCAAATATAAAGTGAACACTGTACACTTTGTATTCTGTGTTGTAATTGAAATCAATATATTTGAAAATGTAGAAAAATATCCAAAATATGTAATAAATTTCAATTGGTATTCTATTTAATAGTGCGATTAAAACTGAGATTAATCACAATTAATTTTTTGAGTTAATTGCGTGACTTAATTGTGATTAATCGACAGCCCTAAATATAAATTATCACACAGTTTTCCAAGCAAGGTAAAAAACATTACAGAGAAAACATACTAAAAGAATAAAAGAACCTACATGCATGCTAATAAGCTTACCGGAGTTCATCCCAGCTCTAACATGGATTCTAGCAGGATAAGTCCTTCAAATCTCCCTCCCCTCCCCCCAACCTAGGGGAGTCCTTGTGGTTTACAAGTTTCACAGCTTCAGCTCTGATCAAGCACAGTCTTATGAGGCTTCAGTAGCAAGTCATTTCAATCCTTCCTGTAAGGATTGGGGTCTCTGGGGACCATGGGTCTATCCAATTGCTGGATCAGGAAGAAGGCCCTGAGGCAGCCTACATTTAAGCTTTTTATCCCAAAATCTTTTCTTTGCTGATCTCTGGAGAATCTAGTTTGAACTAGTTATGAATATCTCTACAGGGAGATTTCAAAGGCTGATAATGGAGGAAGTTCATTAGCATTCCTCCTCCCTACTATAGAAGGTACATCCAATGCTATGCCAGCACATACACAGTTGCATTTTTAATATGTTACCAATAGGTTACTCGTGGGGGAATTCTGTGGCACTGCACAATTAGTGCAGAAGTTCATGATTTTTTGCACAGAATTTTCTTCCCCCGCTCCCAGAAATGGGCTGCAAAGCTTCTGGCTGCCACCAGGGAGCATTGGACCCGGCAGAGCCCAGCTCGCAAATAGACATTGCTAGGAGGAGGGGGAGGGAGTGGGAGCTGGAGGGTTCCTGGCAGCTGAAGTTCACCTCCTTCCTTCTGGGCATGTGTGGGCATACAGCGGGGGTTCTGAAACTTCATTGCTCCTTGATTGCCTCCTGACCAAAAAAGAAAAATTGGTCCCTTCTCCTGGGGTAGTGTAGTAAAGCCTGAGCCTGCCTGGGCGGTGGGGCCAAAACCCAAGGGCTTAAGCCCAAGGTGGGGGCCCTATAACCTCAGTCCTGCACCCAGGGCTGAAGCCCTTGGGCCCCAGCAAATCTAACACAGCCCTGGCGAACCCTTTAAAACAGGGTTGCAACTCACTTTGGTGTCCTGACCTACAGTTTGAGAACCGCTGGCATACAGGAAACTCCGTACAAGCCCAGGACCCAGCATCAAGCTGTTTCTCCCTCTGAATCCCTGGGGTCCATGAGGGAGAGGGTGCGAGTATCTGGGCTGGGCTCCGCTGCTGGGCTCTGGTGGGGAGGGGGCAGAGAAACGGGAACTGATTTGTCGTAGGGGTTTCCTTAACTCTCTACTCCTGGAGGAAATTTTTTGTGTCTGTTACAGACATAATTGCTGATAGGTATTTTGAAATAAATTAACAAAATAATTGAAACGAGTGTATTGTATAGTGTTATTTTGGCAAATAAAATATGCAGAATTTTGCAGAATTGTAAAATATTGTGCACATAATTTTTTGGTGCAGAATTCCCCCCAGGAGTAATAGGTATTCTAATTCAGTAAGGTTTAATTTAAACTTTATTGAACTATCTTAATTACCTAAAATTTGTGCAGGATTTTACAGGATAGTGTCAGTTGGTCACACAAGTATCTAAGAAATACACAAATATTAATGAAATCTCTCACCACTCCAGTAAAGTAGTAGTTCCATTTTACAGATAGGGAAACTGAGGTATGAAGAAATTAAGTGGCTTCTCCAAAGTCACACAGGAATGTGGAACCAGGAATAGAGCAGATCTCCTAATTCCCAATCTGTGTGTGCATACTGTGAGAGAACTTGACAGGGAGTGCTGAGCACATGCAAGATATGCATGTGGTGTCTGACAAACATCCTGAAGAATGGCGTATCTATAAAATGTGTGGGGAAGTGGAGGAATGGTGGTGTGGGGAAAGACAATATTCTAAAACATCTAAATAGTCCCCCTGGGAATAAAACTTTTTTTCATGGGAACTGAACACGTAGTTATCCAGAGGGAAAGCAAAAAGGTAGAAATTCTCCTGTGTTTCAAATCACCCCCCTTTTAACTTTATATCATATGTAAGAAGTAGGTCTTCAATTCCTTCCAACCCCCCCCCCCCCCGGTCAAATTCCCAGTCAGCTACCCTGCCTCTACTCCTTCTTACCGGGAATGGCGGTCATTTGAAGACACAGGCCATTGTTTTCTTAAAAACAAGCACCTTCTGCAAGTTGCTTGATGTGAGCCCATTGTTGAGAACTGCTGCTACTACTGAAAGCTGTCTATTCGAATAAATCCTTATCTGGTGGGAACAGAGATGGCTTGGAGGGTCTTGCTGAAATTCTGACATCATCCAGTCTTCTACTGATTGTGAAACATTAGCAGCTTTTTCTTTTTACATGCACCTTTTATACATACCTTCCTCCTATGTCAGCTGGTAGAAGCAGTACCTCGGAGTTGCATAGTTTTCCTAATGATAGCTCTTTGCATCCTCTCACTTGAACTTCCATTGATCAGCTTAGTGAAGGTAATTTTGTTTTTATAATTAAATAAACTTTTGCAAAGTTTACCAGTTGTTTAATATGTATGGTGAAGTTGCTGTAGAGTCCCAGTGTTTGCATTCATTGAGAGAGTGTTTGTTAGGCTGACTTTCAGATATGCTGAGCCTCTCCAGTTGACTTTCTTGGAAGCTGTGGGTGCTCAGCATTTCCAGAAATCAGTCCATAAGCCTCATGTTCCATATGAGAGAGAAATGTGCTATTGTTCTGATCACGCAAATAGGATGTGAGTGTTCCCCTGTGCTGCTGCAGCAATTAAATATCATACTTACCTGAACAGTTCAGTCATTGGATATTGGTGAACAGAGAACAATAAACAAGTTAACCATTTAACTAGTGCAGCAATACATACATACATAGAAAAATTAAATTTGATTCCCTAAGGACTGAATACCAATCCCACCATGCTTTTGTTGAATGTCCCTATATATTTTCTTTTTCTTTTGTAGACAGTAACTGAATATGTAATTTATATAGCTTTAAATATTCATATTTCATACACTTTCATTCAGCACTTCTCGTAGGAGGGAGTGGAGAGAGGTTTTCTTCTGTGCCACAGTGGACCTGAAATTCTGTAGCGGCAGGAAAGATGCGGGCAGGGAGAGAGGAGAATCTTAATGTTACCTACTTATAACACTTAAAACATTGTAATTAGCTGGAAAGCTCAGTTCTTGAGTACTTGTCTGTACCTCTCTCAGTGCTGTGGGAATCAGCAGCTAGTATAAAGCAGGACTTGTGGGAGGGATCGTAGACACAGAATGTAGGTAGGGGGCCACAAGCCAGTTTCAGGGGGGTCTGTGATCCTCAGTGTTCTGTGGGGCAGAAGCCCTGAGCTCAGGGGGTCATGGGGAGGTGTTGCACCCCCACCCCCCAAATTACCCCAGCCCCTGGCCTGGTCAGAGGCGGGGAGCCAGAGCCGAGCAATGTGGGGTGGCTGCTGCTCTGGCTTGTCTCCCGCTGCTGGTGCCCAGGGCTGTGGCTGCTCCTTAGCTCCCAGCCCCTTTGACTACTTGCACAGCTGGTAAGAGCGGTCTGGGGGGGCCCGGCTTCGGGGCCGGCAGAGCCATCAGGGAGGAGTGACTGTGGGGAAGGCCTCTCCCTGCACCCAGCCCCTAGCTACCTCTCTCCCTGCACCCAGAGCTACACTCTTGCTTGCACATGGCCCTTAGTTGATCCCTTACCTGCACCCTGACCTCCCCCTCTGCTTGCACACAGCCCTTAGCTGTCCCTCTCCCTGCACCCTGAGCTACACCCCTCACTATGCACAGCTCCTAGCAAACCCCTACCTACCCTCTGAGCCGTTCTCAAGCTTTTTGAGCTGAGCTCCCCCTCCCCCCTTTTGATAATTTTTCATTGTGTCCCCCTCCCCTCCAAGCCAGACAGGCTGGGTGGCCTGCTGAGGTGAGTCAGGAGGTGGAGGTGGCACTCCCTCCCTGAGCCCTGCTGTGCGGAGCTGGCCCTTGCTCCAACAGGCCCTGCCCTGCACCCAAATAGATGTCAAACTAGGCCTATACCTGAGGGACCCCGCCTGGTGGCTGGCACCCTGCAGGGCAGACCCCTGGAGCCCCTGTGGGCCCTGGAGGTTTTTATAGTATGTTCGGGGGGGGGGGCTTCAGAAAGAAAAAGGTTGAAACCCACTGCTGTAGAATATGGTTTTGTTTCCCCTGCTGCTGATTAGAAGGGTCTTTTCAGCTGGGGAAGAATGGGCAGGCCTAAGAGCAACAGTACTAAAGGGACTTTGGCCTGACCCACCCTCTCAGCGCTGAAAATAATTCAATTTTTTGTCAGTCTAAAGTAAAACTACATCGCATGAAAAATACAGTATTTACCATTCTAAGGCCACTTGTTAAAGTCTGAAGTTATTGTAAGCTAGCTGTTTTATGGTGACTTAAGATGTTGCAGCTGTCTGTCCCATTTGACAAATATTGTTACTAATTAGACATTGTTCTTAAAGATTTAAGAAAATGTTGTGTAACAATATTAATTATCTGGTAATATCCCATGGCTGAATTCATAGTCTTATCCTGTGGTTTCAGTGGTTCAGATATTTTCAGATGCACTTCAAGCAGAGAAAAACTGAAGTCACTAATAATTCATTGGTGTATGAATCCACAAAGGTTTCTGTGCTTTTTTGCTGCCAAAGGTGGACAACAAATTCTTTGGTAGGCTCTTGTATGACTTAGTTGGCCCTTTTCCCTTTGTGTGAGCCTGGAATTTGAGAGGTTTCTTTCAAAGAGTGTCTGACAGAATTGATCAGTGTTACTAGAGCCCAAGGCTACAAGTCAATTTACACTTCTCTTCTGTGGCTGCTACTCTGAAACCTTACTCAGGTTACTGGTCTTCTGTTCCTGACCCTTATGGATGTCTAATCCCAATTTGAGCATGTGATCACAAAAAACAAAATCTGCTATTCAAGTTATTGCTGCTGTCTAAAGCTGCTGAGCCTGCTGGCTGCAGCTTTTGGACATGAACCTAGTTCTCTGCTTGTCCTCCTGTATACATTTGTTTATATCCTCACCTTTACATAGAGCCATAGCTGTGGTACCTGTGTACAGTAACATTACATAACACGGAGAGACCTTATTTGCTTCACAATAGCAAATACTTTACTTTTGTTGTGTGTGTGGTTTTTTTTTTTTTTTTTTTTTTTTTTTTAAATGGCTGAAAGATCCAATCTTGAAGAATCTTGAACTCAGGTATTGTCAATGCTTCAGGTGCTGGTTAATCACTCAAACCAGTATGTCACTTCTTTGTGTAGAAACCTTTGATCTGAGCGAATTACTTGGACACATCAGATTGGGAGGGGGATTTTGATTTTTTGAACTAGTTGGAAAATTATTTTTCTTTGAGCTCCAGATAAAGTGAGATTTCAGTCTGAGATCATTCTTGTAAATTACGCACACACAAATCAGACACACAGAAAAAATATTGAGTAAGTCTATTTAGTTTACTGAGCCAAAGATGTAAATAGATGTGTTGATTCTACCACAAAGATTTTGCTCTTGACGCTATTTATCATTTGTATGACTATAGTGTCTAGGAGCCCTAGTCATAGACCAGGATTCCATTTTGCTGGGTGATGTACAACACAGAACAAAGAGACGATCCCAGCTCCAAATACTTTTTACAATCTAAATATAAGTCACAAGACAACAGATGAGTACTGACAGATAAATGGGGGGAGAAGGGGAGTACAAGGAAACCATCAGACAATATTAGCAAAATTGACTGGTGACACAAGAGTTTCCATGTGTATAGTTGTGGATTATTAACTTTTCAATGCATGTCTGTTTGCCAGAGTATTGTTAAGGCTGTATGTTTGATGTCAGAGGGTCGAGGAGACAAGACCTTTGATTGTGTCCTGTTCTCTTCCCCCCACCCCCGCCCAATGTTGTCCTTTCTGAAGATGTGATGTTTCAGGAAGGATTTGAATAAAGAGGGAGTGCAGCTGGAGCAGAAGGCACAGTAGGGAGTTCAGTGGTAACAGGTGGCATGACAAAGGCACAGAGGCAAGAATGAGGAGAATAATAAAAAGAAGAGATTGAGAGAAGTCCAGTAGAACCTCCGTGTTACAAACACGTTGGGAATGGAGGTTGTTCGTAACTCTGAATAAAACATTACGGTGGTTCTTTCAGAAGTTTACAACTAAACATTGACTTAATACAGCTTTTAAACTTTACTATGCAGAAGAAAAATGCTGCTTTCCTTTTATTTTTAGTAGTTTGTTTAACACAGTACTGTATTTGCTTTTTTTTTTCTCTGCTGCTGCCTTATTGTGTACTTCTGGTTCCAAATGAGGTGTGTGGTTGACTGGTCAGTTCGTAACTCTGAGGTTCTACTGTATTTGCAGTGTGCATGCAGGGAATTGGACATTTCTGAAGTTACCCAAGCTGCCTTCTTATAGAATTGTCCAATAATTCCCTCCAGGAGTCACTGGGTGCAGGAATCATTGGGTGCAATTTCATGGCCAATTTTATTGCTAGGTATAGGCAGTCTGATCAAATGATTGTGGTGTAGGAAGCATATTTGCATATTCTGACTTGCTGTAAACTTTTATTTTTTGATTTTTGAATTGCCCAACAACTATTGATCACATCAAGAACATAAAATTTCTTTCCTATGCCGTTTCTGCCTTCAATTGGCTAAAGAGCTAGGTTTTAGTAATTGGTTTTACTGAGCCACAAGTTGAGATACTGTGTGCCCATTCAAATGATCATGCGTTCATAAAGGCAGAAAGGTTCGATACTGTGCTTTCCTGCCAGGCCATGCCTACATTAGCACTTATATCGGCAAAACTTTTCTCGTTCAGGTGCCTGGGGGAAAAACACCTCCCCCGAGCGACATAAGTTTTGCAAGCATAAGCACTCGAGTGCACAGTGCTACGTCAGCGGAAGATGCTCTCCCGTCAACATACTTACACTCATTAAGCTGGTTTTATTTTGTCGATGGGAGGGCTGTCTCCTATCAGCATAATGAGGCTACATGAGCAATCTTACAGCAGTACAGCTGTGCTGCTGTAAGCTTCCTTGTGTAGACATGGCCTTAGTGTCATCTTTGTGTCTCACTGTATATTGTATGGCCATTTGTTTGAGCCAATGCTCAGGTAATATCTAGGCCCTGTAATACAATTACAAAGTGTTAATTGGAGCTGTGTTTGCTTTCTTTGTAAAGTCTTTAGTTTTCCATCCCTGTCGGGTACTCTTTTCCTCGTTAAGTGTCCTATTCAGAAAATAACTATGAAGCCCTGTGAGTCATGCAATCATTTATTATTGAAGAGGATGTGAAGCTTTAGGTGTTCATTATGCTCCCAGTAGGATTTAGTAGCTTCTTCATGGGCTAATAAGGTGAAGGATCCAACCTCTGAGAAGCATGAGGTAGCTTTGTAGTTATTCTTATGCAAGTTTATGAATCATATGGTTTCATTTAGTTTATCTGAACTTCCTTTCAGGGAGAAGCATGTTCAGGCATTGATGAAACCAGGCTAACACACAGTTTCAAATCTTGTGAGCATATCTAGTGAATAACACTTTTGTAAAATACTAATTTGTTATCCTGACTCCTGATGGCAGGCCTGTCGTGGTACTCTGATCACTAATAGATGTTCTCACTCCTGTTTACAATGTTGCAACGGAGTGGACAATTGCCTACTACCACTTCCTCTGCCTGTTGTGAGGCATTAATGGTGAGGTTAGTCTGATGCTGTATAGAGCAGAAGTGAAGTATTTTGCTCCCAAGGTAGTGTAAAATAAGTAGATGGGACGAGCATGCAGTAGGTGGGCAGCATGGTGGCAAGAAAAAGCATAGTCCTGAAGCAGTTGCAGCATAGTTCCTCAGTCTGTAGACTCGAGAGCTCACATGTCAAAACTTGCCTCTGCTCTAACATTTCATTTTCTCACGTATAAGCTACTACTTTCTCTCTGCAACTGTGGATTCAGATTACTAGAATTACTGTTTTTAAAAACGTACAGTAGGTCCAAACAGTGGATGTTCATTTTTTTTAACACAAGTAGCAATTTTATTGTAACTTTAAGATACCTAATAAATTTCAGCATTTTCTCTTTGTAATATGATATATGCATATTTGGTATGAGTGCTTTCAAAGAACACCAATCTAACAATTTGCTTTCTTATACGTAATAGGATGTAACTACTTTGAGACCAGGTGTGTAAATCTTATGCAGGAGATATTTTAAGAAATGTGTGGGTGGAAAAACTGTTCATTGTTTTTTTTTTTTTTTTCCTCCTAGCTAGCTTCCTTGTGACTGATTTCCTTGATACATTTATTTTATTTTTAAGCAGATATAAGGGAAAATGAATTGTTTACTTTAATGTATGATCTTCAAAAGAGGCAGTAGAATACCAACATATTTATATCCAATATTTAAAGTAATGTCAGTGTTTTCAGTCTTAGGTTCCTTTTTTTTTTATACCCTCTAGCTTGGTAAAACAAATACAGCCTAAACATATTTTCACCAGACCCCTAGAATGGAACATCTACAACCTAGAGACAAAAGCCTAATTTCAGGAGATATTTCAGCACATGCCCAATTTGTATAGGAGTTGGTATCAATGGTCTACTTGCATGCTTAATGTTAGACATCTTGCTGAATGTGAGCTAATGTCCCTGCTAGATTCCAGTTCCCATCATCTATTGCTAAAAATAAAAAAGTACACTTACTTCCTGGTTTGGCGGCAGGCAATCGATCTTCTGGGATCGATTTATCGCGTCTTGTCTAGACGCGATAAATCGATCCCGGAAGTGCTCGCCGTCGACGCCGGTACTCCAGCTCGGCGAGAGGAGTACGTGACATCGACGGGGGAGCCTGCCTGCCGCGTCTGGACCCGCGGTAAATTTGGACTAAGGTACTTCGAATTCAGCTACGTTATTAACGTAGCTGAATTTGCGTACCTTAGTCCGAAGTGGGGGGTTAGTGTGGACCAGGCCCAAGGGTACGTCTTCACTACCCGCCGGATTGGCGGGTAGTAATCGATCTATCAGGGATCAATTTATCGCATCTCGTCTAGACACGATAAATCGATCCCCGAACGCGCTCCCTGTCGACTCTGGAACTCCACCAGAACGAGAGGCGGAAACGGAGTCGACGGGGGAGCCACGGCCGTCTATCCCGTACCGTGAGGACCCGAGGTAAATCGATCTAAGATACGTCGACTTCAGCTACGCTATTCTCGTAGCTGAAGTTGTGTATCTTAGATCGATTTTCCCCCCCCCCCGCCGCCCCCTCCCCCCCACCCCCGTGTAGACCAGCCCCAAGTATACTGAAGAAGTAGAATTTTGAGAACCTTATACTTGGGAATTGAAAGTTTTTTGACCAGTCTTAATACTGGTATTTATTCTACCCATAGCTACAGGAAAACTGAAAAATACATGGGACATTAACCACAAATTTCCTCCTGTTATATAATATTGCTGAAGTGACCATGTACAGTGTGGTATTTTTTTTTTTTTTTTTTTATGCCCCAGTGTAATTAGGGCCCCTTGTATTTGTAGACCTTGATTTTTTCCTTCAATTGTGGAGTGCTTGGGTCTCTGTAGAAAGCTTTCCCTGCTGTCTCCTCCACTGTAAGTTGCTCTCCAGCAAGCAGAGCAAATGCACGGACTAGTGTTCAGTCTGAAGCAGCTGAGTACCGATTCCAGAGATATTCTCTGCTTTAATAAATGCAACTGGCAGTGATGAGGAGTTGCTGCTTCTCTTGCCAAGTGGAATAGAGATGAAGGTGAAGAAGAGGGAAAGTTGCCAGGAACCCGACACCCACTAATGAGAGAACCTAAGAGGTGTACGTTGCCCCCTCCTTCTGAATTACCACAGCTCTTGTTCCTTTTTCTCTCAGCTGCCAAAGGTACCTGCTTCACCCACCAAATTGCCCACTACAGTCCCTCCCCAAGGTGCCAAATCCTCTGGTTTTTCCCTGGGATAATGAGATATTGTACTAAATTCTGTAGTAAACTGAACTATGCTTTCAATTTTTTACATTGCTTTTGATTGCTGCCATCTTTATTTAATGAAATATTAAAATGAACAACATAATCAATTTTACATCAAATTAAAATACTTAAAGGTTCTGCAACTGGAAGTTTGCCAACAGAACTGAGACTATTGTGAGTAGAGAAGAACCCAGTTTAGTGTCCTGGTGCTGTTAGCTTTGCAGTGCTAGCAGGAGTAAAAAGTATTTAAAAACTTTTATTTGTCACAGAAGTCAGTAAATATTACTCAAGATACACACAAGAAGTAGATTTTACAAATTGTCATACTTAGCATATTTCAGATTAAAACTGTGCTTTAAAAACATGCTGTTTTGCAGAGAATTAGTTTACATATAAATCTTTTTTAATACATGTAATGTTTTATATTCTTCATGCTAAGCTATATGGTAGAAACATAGTGTTAGAAGTTTTTCATCATGGTAGGTTTCTAGATTCTAGGCCAGTCACTATTATTAAACAGACAGGAGATAATGAGTAATGATTTAAAGTCTGATTTTTTTGAAAGTGCTGAGCAACTGCAAACTCATTTGAAGTCAGTAGGAAATGCAAGTGCTCGGACACTGTGAAAATCAGATCTTAATTGCACAAGTTCGTTCTTTTGCAACAGTGAAGACTTTCAGCAGCATTGTGCAGTCTTTATACTTAAGCAACAGTTTTTCATGGCATAAGGTAGTTATTAAAAGGGCATTGTCAAGATTGTGTATTATGAGTCATTTAATGGCGGAATTGATTTTTCTAATTGTTTTGTCTTTTTTAAAATAAAAATTACATCACAATTGCACTTAAAATAATAACACTAGGTTACACTTTTAACCTTAATATGACTGCACCAAGTAATGTAAACTCTGTGTGGGTGTGTATTTTATTCAGCGCTCTGACAGTGAATGTTTGTGCACGCATCTCATGCATGCGTATCTTAAACAAGAGTGTTTAAGTAAGCCATAATTTCAGTATGTCCTCATTCATGTGTCCCTCTTTCAGTTAAATAGTAAAGAGAAATTATCAAAGGGGATTAATTGCATTATTATACAGGTTGAACTCTCTAGTCTGGCACCCTCGGTACCTGACAGGTACCAAACCATGGGAGGTCAATGCAGAGTGCCAGCGGGTCTCCATAGGCGCAGGAAATTAGGGTGCGGGGGCGCTGCAGCACCCCCAGACTTTGCTCCCAGCGTGGCCCCCTGCTTGGGGGCCCCACTGCCACCCGGGGTCCTGGCCGCTGGCCCCCAGCCTGGGGGCTCCGAGGCCGGCCCCAGGTCCTCCCCCTCCCTCCCAGAGCTTGAACGCCACGAATCAGCTGTTTGCGGCACTCTGGAAGCACTGGGAGGGAGGAGGAGGAGTTGGTAAGCGTGGGGGGAAAGGGGGCAGAGGGCGGAGCTTGGCACCGGTGAATGCTCCGCACCCACTAATTTTTCCCCATTGGTGCTCCAGCCCCAGAGCACCCAGGGAGTCGTCACCTATGCCAGACCACAGATGTTGCTGGACCAGAGTGTGCCGGATTAGAGAGGTTCAACCTGTAATACTGTTGAAACATACATTTTTCCATTTCCCATGAAACACTTCACTATCACTAAATTTGTAGCTATAATATTTACAATATCTTTGCAGCAGAGATTCCTCAGCTATAGAAATCTTGTTGGTTTTTATGCTCACCCTGGTTAGGCAGGAAACTTTGGTTGATGTCTGCATAGCACCAAGGTAGTGTAATTCAATTATCTGAGCATTTGTGCTCCCATTGAGTGTCAACCATTTGTTTTAATAATACAAAATTAATCTCTTCCTTTCTCTACCTGCAGTGGAAACAAACATCTTATTGAACAGCTTACAGTGTTAACATTATTTGACAAATGTTCAATTGAAAGTTCTGTGAATCCAATTCTTAATTTTAAAGAAAGATAATAGAGAACATGCAGTTGACAAGATTTACATATTTTATTTAACCAACGATCCTGTCATGTGTTCTTCAGCCAAACTGGAAATTATAGATCAAAACAGATAATGCCTAAAAGCCAGTTGCATCCCATCCACAATATCTTTTTTTAAATTGCCTATTGACATTTAACAATCATTACAAGGTAAGTGAAGACTTGTATGGGAAGAGTGATACCCTTTCTTGCACATGCACAGGGGGTGGAGGTTATGTCTACAGAGCAAAGAAAAACTTGCAGCTTGCACATGCCAGTTGACTTGGGCTTGGGCTGCAGGATTGTTTAATTGGTGTGTAGACTTCTGGGCTTGGGCTGCATGCATTTTGGAAGATGAGATAATTCAACTTTGATGGTAAAATAAGTAGAGAATCTGAAGTTTCTCACATGTATTACTAAATAAATTGTGTGAATATATAGTGAATATAGAATATAGTGTAAGTATTTAGGAAAGACATGAGTGTGGTTCATTGTTATTTCTGTAGTGACTAGAGGCTCCAACAAAGAGAGAGGGCCCCATTGTCATAGGCAATGTACAGTCACATAGAGATGGACCCAGCACATGCATGCTTACAAGTAGAGCTAGTCAGAAAATAGTCCCCAGTTTGGCCCCCTCTTCTCCCCTCCAGGTCTGTTTTTTCTATCCCCTTTCCCGCTTCCCCCCCAAAAAAATTGTTGTGGAAAGCAGGCACCTTCTGCAAAAAATGTTGCTTTGTTAAATAGTTTCAACCAAAAACATTCGTTCAGTCCTATGTACAATCTAAGTGGACAGCAGTCAAAGCGTGGGAGAACTGAGACACACAGAAGTTGTTACTTTCCCAACAGTTACACAGATGGTAAAGTTTGTGATGCACATACTGTGCATGAGTGGGGAAGCCAGGAATTATTTAATTCCCAGATTTGCTTTTCTAAGACCCTAGTGGCACACTAGGGACTAGCTAAGTCCCTCCTGAAACCTGATCCTTTTCTTCCAGTTCTAGTCATACTAGGTAAGTGATTACATAGGTCACCTCAAATGAGCGCCGTTAAAACTTTCACACTACACCATCATGTATTTTGTATATACCACAGAATACCTATTTTAGGAGAGTGTTTGAGATATAAAAAAAAATTATTGGAACTGCCTCTTATCTCTGTTTGAAATGCCTTGGTTATTAGTGGTGACAATATACAGGTTACAGAGAGAGCCTTAAAAACCTATGAATTACCCAAAACAACTTTTCTAGAACTAAAATGGCACAGTTTAACACTTGATACTTAGGGTCTCTCCAGGGTTATATGCAAGTGTTGGACCCATTAGTGAACTGAGAATCTTCCTTTCTCAATGGCTTAAAGTCCCTGATTCTATCTCTGCAGGGCTTTAAGATATCAGACTTAATAGTGATATTTATGTATTTACCATACTGCTGGTACAGGGTTAATCTTATCTGTTCTGGGTTTGTGGCAGGAGGAGACATTTCTGGGGTGTGTTGGACATTGTTTAAATGTAAGGCAGCTTTATTTAGTTGGTCAGGGTTTTGGGATGTTAGAATAAATCTCGGGAAAAGATTTGTGCACCAAGTTCAGAACAGGCACTCACTGGTCAGAATAATTTTTTAATTCACAATTCTTGTAGTTTATCTCACGGATGTGTGCCGGAGGTGTGGAGGGATATCTCCATATACTCTGTGTGTGTGTGTGTGTGTGTGTGTGTGTGTGTGTGTGTGTGTGTGTGTGTGTGTGTGTGAATATATGAAAATATTAAAAGACTGGGAGGCTTCAAAATTAATCACACAGAAGTCAAAGAATAACAAAGAAAATTGTGAACTGCAAAGCTTTTTCAATATATATAGTATAAAATAAAATATGGATTTGTGCATGCCAGTTTGCTGGTTTGACTGTTTTTGCTTGTTGCTGATTTGGATACATCTGGGATGTCAAGTCTGGTTTTGCTGGAGCACTTCCTGGAAGTGTAATATGAGCTCTCACATCTTAGCTGAAAGTATGAGAAACTGAATATGTAACAAAAATGCCCTTTCTTCAAAATGTTCATTTGTCAATTATGTTAAATGGATACTAAAAACATTTTATTTGTTCTGACAAAACATCCTTTCCTTTCAATTGCTCAGCTTTCAGTCCCTTGACTCTCTAGTGATGTCATCTCACTGGTGGTTCAATTGCTATGATAATGTCAGGCAAGGAAGCACCTGAATGTCTAATTAAAAACTGTTTAGGCAGGAGAAATAGAGAGAATTGCCTGGAGAAATATTTAAAGACTTCTGGACACATCATAATGAAGCAAAATATGAACACAAGCCCAATTTTTCCCTCTTCTGGTCACCTTTACTCTGCTTTATGTATATGAACTACAGTACAGAATTCATTTAATGAATCATAATTAAAGCCCTACCAAATTCACAGTCCATTTTGGTCAATTTCACGGTTATAGGTTTTTTAAAATAGTAAATTTCATGATTTCAGCTATTTACAACACCATGAATTTTCAGATTTAATTGTAGAGGTCCTGACCCAAAAAGGAGTTGTGGAGGGTGTGTGTGTAAAAGGTGGTTATTATAGAGGGTGGTTGCGATACTGCTACGCTTACTTCTGCGCTGCTGCTGGTGGCGGTGCTGTCTATAGAGCTGGACAGCTGGAGAGCGGCAGCTGCTGGCCAGGAGCCCATCTCTGAAGGCAGAGCCATCACCAGCAGCAGCACAGAAGTAAGGATGGCATGGTGTGGTATTGCCACCCTTACTTCTGCGCTGCTGCCTGCAGAGTTGGGATCTGGAGAAACTGGAGAAATGGTCTGAAGTAAATAGGATGAAATTCAATAAGGACAAATGCGAAGTACTCCATTTAGGAAGGAACTATCAGTTTCACACATACAAAATGGGAAATGACTGTCTAGGAAAGAGTACTGTGGAAAGGGATCTGGGGGTCATAGTGGACCACAAACTAAATATGAATCAACAGTATAATGCTGTTGCAAAAAAAGCGAGCGTCATTCTGGGATGTATTAGCAGGAGTGTTGTAAGCAAGACACGAGAAGTAATTATTCCTCTCTGATTAGGCCTCAACTGGAATATTGTGTCCAGTTCTGGGTGCCACATTTCAGGAAGGATGTGGACAAATTGGAGAGAGTCCAGAGAAGAGCAACAAAAATGATTAAAGGTCTAGAGAACATTACCTAATAAGGGAAGATTGAAAAAAATTGGATTTGTTTAGTCTGGAAAAGAGAAGACTGAGAGGGGACGTAACAATTTTCAAGTATGTAAAGGTTGTTACAAGGAGGAGGAAGAAAAATTGTTCTTAACCTCTGAGGATAGGACAAGAAGCAATGGGCTTAAATTGCAGCAAGGGAGGTTTAGGTTGGACATTAGGAAAAACTTCCTAACTGTCAGGGTGGTTAAGCACTGGAATAAATTCAGGGAGGTTGTGGAATCTCCATCATTAGAGACTTTTAAGAGCAGGTTGGACAAACACCTGTCAGGAATGGTCTAGATAATTAATCCTGCCTTGAGTGCAGGGGACTGGACTAGATGACCTCTCGAGGTCCCTTTCAGCATGATTCTATGATTTAGAAAAGCTTGACATGCACAAGTCCACGGGGCCGTTCTCAGTGGTGGCAGATGACAGAACGAGGAGCAATGGTCTCAGGTTTCAGTGGGGGAGGTCTAGGTTGGATATTAGGAAAAACTATTTCACTAGGCAGGTGGTGAAGCACTGGAATGGGTTACCTAAGGGGGTGGTAGAATCACCATCCTTAGAGGTTTTTAAGGCCTGACTTGACAAAGCCCTGGCTGGGGTGATTTAGTTGGGGCTGGTCCTGCTTTGATCACGGGGTTGGACTAGATGACCTACTGGGGTCTCTTCCAACCCTAATCTTCTATGATTCTTCTGTGACATGTTTTTCATGGCCGTGAATTTGGTAGGGCCCTAATTATAATCTTATTTCTGCTGAACCCCACCACATTAAGGTTGAATAGTCGGTTGTGAACAAAACTGTTTATCCTGTAGGTTTAGTGAGTAGTTATATTTTGCTACTAAGTCTCAGATCAGATCGCCATAATTTGACTGCTGTCTTGTTTACAGGAATGGTTTTAAAATGAGCAACAGATCTTTAACTTAAATTGCCCCAATTCAGGTCAGGCAAAGACTTTAGTTTCCTTGCCTGGTTTGTTAAGAATATTTATTTGGCATGAACCTTTTTGAATCCTTACAACACTCTCCAGAATAGGGGATTGGATAATAATGGGATTTGGAATCTCTTTGGGTCTCATTATAAATCTGATCCGAGTTGGGAGTTGAGTGAAAATGGTTACCCTTCTGACAGCTTTTGTATAGACAATGTGTAATAAGCTGTTTAGTCCTGTCCAGTTTACACCACTACAACTGGCACTTATTTGCACCATTATCTCTGCTCTTATCTGATAAGTCAACCATTAGATGGGTACAGAGGCTGAACATCTCACTTCAGGTCAGAGTGACAGGGAATGAATCACTTGATGATTTAAACCTTATTTTGCAGTTACTGCAGTGTTAATTTCTCTAAGCAAATGCATTTACTCTGACTGTACATTGGTGTAATGGAGAGCAGATTTAGACCTTCAGTATTCAGGGTTGATGATTTTCTGTGCGCCTGCCTCATTCAGTGTACAGGTAGGCAAGTGTGTAGTCAACAAGATCATGGTTTGTACGCACCTGGAAGTATAATATTGAATGATGATTTTTTACATATTAAGACAGTCTTTCAGATTTGAATCTGATAAAGAATGCCATATAACGTTGCCATGCATATATGCACAGTGATACTTAGACCATTGGAAGATCATTTAAAAAAAACCCCAAAACTTATTTTAATTTACCACATGTTTGGAATTAAGATTTTTCAAACTATTGCGATTCTTCTAAATCAAAGTGAATCTCTATCAGTAGGTACATGTTTAATTTAAGGTCTGTCTCCTACGTCAGAGGGGATAGAAAGTGAATCTGCTTAGGAGTTATAGTTTAAATAAAGATTGCAAACAATTGTTATAATGGCAAAAATATGTGGGAGAAGTATTTTGTTTGACCATAAAGTAACGAAAGAATACATGTGCAATTTAGATTCTTAAACAACCTATTTTTTTCAAGATGCAGTCTGGTTAAATTTTGTGTTTTGGCTTTGGTAAGACTTTTCTGATAACAAGCAAGTGAATGTATAGCTGCATTATGACCTGAGGAGTCCTGCAAAAGGGGTGGCCACACATTTCTTGCCGAGTGAATGTTTGTCATGTTACAAAGGTAGACAGGCATTGGAAAGCAGCTGAAGGAAACCAACCAGAATGGCTCATACAATGTGTTGTGCTGAAAATTACAGCAAATTGAAGTGCACATAGTGTGGTAAAGCATATTTGGAAAATGTTTGTTGTATAAGAGCTGTTCATTTGACACCTTATCCCTGATAGTTGTGTGTTCAACAGAAGTACTTCCATCCAATCTGGTGCTATGGCATAATGCTAGCACATTACATTTTAGCTTTTGTTAAATTAGCTATAGTTATCACTTTTTATAGCAATTTTGCCATGGCAGGTCTTCAATTTATAAACCTCTATTTTAGGTTTCATAATCTGGCTATTAAAAATAATGGCCCAGACTTAATCTTGACATGGAAGGCTTCAGCTTGTGAGAAAACATGTCTGCAAAAATTTTGGAGGAGAGGAATAATTACTGGGTCTGATTGCAAAAATATAGCACAGTTAAATCTTCATATTTTGCACTTGGATAAAGACCTTTTTAATTTCAGCAATAAGATGAATTCCTCTTTAAAACAGGCTTTGCATTTCTTCAGTCCGTGTGTGTGTGTGTTTACACATTTTCCCTAAATTTAATTTAATTAATTGAATTAGTAAAGTATTCCCAGACAGTGCATGTATATATTACGAACGTGTTTTAGTTTGTGTGCACTGTAAAATATTGAACACTTTAAAATAGGATTTACGTAAATGTAATATAATAATGTCCAATCTGACTGAATACAATAATAGGAGCTTACAATTAAGGTGATGTTTGGCATTTCACTCTTCAACACTGAGGCACAATTAGTTGTTGTTAATCTTAAAATTCCAAACTGCAACTGTTGTTAGCCCCAGACAGGGCTGCCCAGAGGATTCAGGGGGCCTGGGGCAAAGCAATTTTGGGGGCCCCTTCCATTTAAAAAAAAGTTGCAATACTATAGAATACTCTATTCTCATGGGGGCCTCTGTGTTTTTAAAAACCTGAAATTAGTCTGCCAAAACCTGGACATGGTTTGGGGTTTCAGAAGTGTGTGGCCAAATATTTGCTGCTTGCTGTGTTTGATTGTTTAAAGAAACAATAAAAAAAATTCTGCTTAAAAAAAAATCCAAAACTTTTGAACCACCTCAGCTTGTGACCAAACGCCTGAGCCCATCCAGTCAGAGATTTTTCCAGGTTTCTGATACTCTGATGGCTTCCTTGACTCATATCTGTCTCCGTAACTTTGGGTTCATTTAGGTTAGAACATAAGAATGGCCATACTGGGTCAGATCGAAGGTCCATCCAACCCAGTATCCTGTCTACCGACAGTGGCCAATGCCAAGTGCCCCAGAGATTGTGAACCTAACAGGTAATGATCAAGTGATCTCTCTCCTGCCATCCATCTCCACCCTCTGACAGACAGAGGCTGGGGACACCATTCCTTACCCATCCTGGCTAATAGCCATTAATAGACTTAACCTCCATGAATTTATCCTTTTCCTAGAGACTGGTTCCATGGGGTCCCTCACAAACTGGAGATGGTTACTGTGGGTTTGTCTTTAGTATAGCTTTTGTACATACTCCACAAACTGAGCATTTAAGCTTGTTCCAGAATCTGGGATGAGCCTATGTTGTGAAAACTGAAATGCTCAAAATAGCACATGCATGTGAATGGACACAGGGTGCTAAAATTAAATTAACCCAGGGGTTCTCAAACTGGGGGTCTGGACCCCTCAGCTGTTCACGAGGTTATTACTGGGGGTCGCGAGCTGTCAGCCTCCACCTCAAACCCTGCTTTGCATCCAGCATTTATAATAGTGTTAAATATATAAAAAAGTGTTTTTAATTTATAAGGAGGGATCGCACTCAGAGGTTTGCTATGTGAAAGGGGTCACCAGTAAAAAAGTTTGAGAACCACTGAATTAACCCCTCTGGAGCCTCGGGGAATGCAGGGGAGAGGGGTCTCCCTTGGTACGGTTGGGAAGGAGGTAGGTGGTGTATGATATTGCTCTTCTCATATGATCCCTCCCCCATGGCTCTCTTGGCTCTATCACTGTTAATCTAAAGTGGCTAATTTTTAAATGAAGCTACCCTCCCCTGACATGAATCTCCCTATGGCACTAAAATTAAATGTAGACTATAATTTGGTATTTGAGAAGTGAAAGGGATGGTAGCCCTAAGGGAAAAGATAACAGCTTGGCTCATTGTGTTAAATAGCTGTCTACAAGCCTCAAACTGCGGAATGAGCTTTAGGGTAGGGAAGGCTGTGCCTCCCCAAACAGCCTGCCCCTGCCCCCATCTGACCCCCACCCACTTCGTGCCCCCCGACTGCCCCCTCAGAATCCCCGACCCATCCTGTTCCTTGTCCCCTCACTGCCCACCACCCTGGGACCCCACCCCCCACTAACCCTCCCGTCCCCGACCCCTATCCACCCCCCCGCCGAGTCCTGACAGACCCCCAGAACGCCCACGATCCAACCCCCCGTTCCCCGTCCCCTGACCATGCCCCCCCCCCCCCCCAGCAGCACTGTCCAGGGCCGCTCCTGGGTTACCGCCCCCTCTCTCGGAGCCTCAGTGAGCCACATCTAGGAGCTGCCCTGGACAGCACTGCAGCGGCGTGGCTCCGGCTCAGCCCCGCCCCCTTACCACGCGGCTCTGACTCAGTGGGAGGAGCTCAGGCCACGCCGCTGCAGCACTGTCCAGGGCCGCTCCTGACGTGGCGCGCTGAGGTGCCGGGGGATGGGGGAAGGCGGAGGCGGGGCCGGGGGAGCCTCAGACCTTCTCGTGGGGCCGGGGGCCCCTGCAGGGCCCGGGGCCTGGGGCAAATTGCCCCACTTGCTCCCCCCCTCTGGGTGGCCCTGGCCCCAAATTGATAAGGATAGAAATACTGGTCTATGCAAGACTAGCTTCTGATAGAAAATGAAGGCACAATTAGTCAAAGAAAAATTGTATGCAATCAGTCTTCAAGATGCTTATTTTTGTATTGTTCACCTTGTTCATCAGAAATTTCTCTTGTTTTTAGTCTGCACTGAACTTTGCCTACATCAGAGCACTTCAGATAATCTGTAGCTTCCTGTACTTTTTACCAGTGCCATGGCACATTTTTCTGGGAAGAAAGAAATATGTCCATCCTATTTGGATAACTGACTAATTTGGGCAAAAATCAGAGGAGCAGACCATTTCAGCACTACATGTTCACAGTTTAGTACTTTCTAAGAATCACTATTGGCTAATCATTTGGGCGAGGCATTCTTTCTTCGTATCTCAGGAGTAAGCCACATTCACTATCTAGTTAGACAGGATGTTGGTCAGAACTAAAAATTGTGAAATTAAAAGCTTGGGTCACAACTCCGTCTGCCTCCAAGGTGACCTTAGTGTGCCTCATCTCTGCACTCTGTGTGTGTCCAAGTATTACTCCTGAGGGCATTCTGCACCAAAAAATTAAATTCTGCACACAATATTTTAAAATTCTGCAAATTTTATTTGTCAAATAAATGTGGAAGCTCCAGCATGGCGTAGGGGAGCACAGGCCACTGGGTGCACAGAGGTGGGAGATCAGTGTGCTGCACGCGCGGCGGCATGGCTCCAGGGGAGGGGCCGGCGGCTTGCTGCACTTGGCCTGGCGCTCCGGCCCGAGAGCGCGGACTCTGCGGCTTGCTGCATCGGGAGAGTGGGGCCATTTGCCCAGCCCTGCATCAGGGTGTGCCTAGGCACACCCCGTGCGCATGCCTATGCTTCTGCCCCCTGCCCCCGCGGAGTGGGTAGCGGAGGGCGGAGAAGAGCGGGCCATGCTGGGCAGGATTTTTAATGGCACACTGCTGCCTGCCGGGACTCCATTAAAAAAGTCGGCTCGCATGCCATTTTTGGCATGCGTGCCATAGGTTGCCAACCCCTGGGCCAGACCTTTGTAATTCCATTAAAGCAATATAAAAGCAGCTGTTTAAGAAGAAATATAAAACTAAAATGAGCCTTGGCCAAACATGTAGTTGAAAGACAAGTGCAGATCAAGACAGCAACCAAACTTTTTTTTCAAAATCTCAAGCTAGAATAAGCATACATTTAAAATTTTTTGTTAACTTTAAATTAAAATCCTTTGTAGTAATAGTGTGTAAACTTAAGTTTGGAATCCATTTCTAAGTAAGATTTTCACTTCAAGAATGGGGAAAAACAAACAAACAAAAAAGAGAATCAATGTCTATTACACAGGACACTCGTGCAAACATGTTCTTGAAGGGTGGTACCAGAACACCCCGATAACACATTCCCCAAAGATAAGAGGAACACATTGACCTTTGAAAGATAAGGTCAGGATGACAGTGTGATGGACAGATATGTTTTGATCAAACCAACATGTACAAGGTAGAGGGTAGTAGCTTACCATGTTAGAGGGTGGCAGCTAACCACGTCAGAGGGGCAACTTGTTTGTATCGGTGTATAAAATGGAGTCTCAGAGGAATGTCTTTTGGCTGGTCTAAGGGGCAGTGGAAAGTCCCACTGCTGACTTAGTTGGTCCATTGTGATGGGTATACATGTGGTCCCGTAGATACTAGGACCTGTGCTTTGTTAACAATAAACCTGGCCGGGTGCTTTCACTACTGAATGGGTCTATGGTTACTGGGTAGTTCGATTGGAACCTGTTGTACAGGCTATCTGGCCAGAGCCAGTGCAGCGCACAGAGAGAACACACATGCAGCCAACATCTGACAACACAAGTATTATAAGATGTGAATTTTCTTGAAAACAAACTCTAAACCTGTGGCATGTATTTGTTTAACTGGACTGAAACTATTCATCATTAATGAAGTTTTTGAAATTTTTCAAATTTTGTTTGTTGGAATGTGGTGTTTCTTTAAAAAACAAACACACTCAATTTCGAGATCTTTGGATTTTGCTAGTGTTCCTTGAAAATTTTTATCATAAATGTTATTGAACTATCAAAATCATATTGAAATTTCAGTAACCTTTTCAATAAAATTCACAAACTTTAGGAAAAAAATGGAAAATGGATCCTTTTCAAATACTGAGAAATGGAAACAACTTGGAAATTGTCTTTTTTCAGTTTTTTTCATCCCAATTCTAGTTATTAGTAGAGTTTTTAATACATGATTGTACAGTTTTCTTGGGAAGTGAGTGAAAGAATAATCTCAATCCATCTTTGGTGTTCCTTTGCTATCACACAGGAAGCATTTTTTTGTAACTACTAAACACAGCTGTTGAGCACTGAGATGTGTTCTTGGCCATAGGCTTTCCAATTTGTGTTTGAATCTTCAGAAACACATACTTTCTCCTCATACTTTGTCTTGTCACTTTTTTATATATTTTCCAGTAGACGAATAGAAGAACCCTTCGGCCCATCTCTTTCCCTCCCCTTCCACTCCTCCCCCCAACATAGGTTCTGAATTAAGAACTCAGCCAGATCTTTTTGGGGTTGAGTCCTGTTTGTGGCTGCCAAACTGTCTTACTGGTCTGGTTCAAGTTATAGGTTCCTTTATCTGATCAATGTACACCATTTATCAAAACAGCTGTCTTGCATGATCTGCAACTTCACATACAGTAAATGGGCTGCTGCATAGGCATGTTTGACTATTAGAAGGCTCCAAAAACAGTTGTAAAGGTTAACAAAAATTGTAGCGGAAAGAAAGAGTGAAGGTTGATGTGCCACAGGGAGAAATGCACGAAGAAACAGAGGAGTAGAAATGAAAAAATAAATATATGTACATAAAATGGGATGAAATGAACAAATGCAAAAAAACCCAACATGGAGAGGAACAAATTCCATCGGAGAAACATTAACTTAAATTTGTAACATAGTGTAGCAGAGCAGTGGCTGGCAATAAAAATATCCTTTTTTCTTGGCCCTCAGTTTTTAATACACTTTTTTCCATACAGTCTTTGCATGGCACATTTAATTTGCAGTGCACATTGGTGGCTAGTCACTGGTTAGATCGAAATTTATCTTCTCGGATAGATGAGCAGGCAGCATTCATTAGCAAAGTTATCTCTCATGGATGTCTTTGTTTGCATAGCAATTGCTTTCCTTTTTGTTTCTCTGTTTAAAAAAAATGGTTCATTAAACTAACTTCCCCTGAAAAACAAAACAATTGAAATAAAGTAAAAGTGTTGCAGGAAATCCAAATCCTCTTTTTTTAATGTACTGGAAGTTTCTCAAAACCCAAAAACTTACCAGGTTCTCCCTCCCTAATTTTCCAGTTTATTCAACCACTCCATACAGACTGATAAAAGTGCTTTGTTTTCCTCATAATTGTACAATAGTTGTGTTTTTCTAATCTCTCTCAAAGGTGGTGGTGTAGAAGAGGCCTAGGATCTCAAATATTGAATATTAATCAAAGCAGCTCAGTTTTGTTCTTTCTCTTTTCTATAGAAGGGTATCTGAAGAATTTTTAAAAATTTTTATCTTGGAAATTAGTTTATTCATTATGTTTAATTTTAGGTAATGGTGCTCTTGCAGAACATTCTGAAAATGTGCATATTTCAGGAGTGTCAACTGGTAAGTCATTTTTTGTAATGTTTAAATTTCATGCATGACTTAAATGGTAAATATTGAAAGCCACCTGGTATCTTAAGAAGAGATATTTGGCTATAAAAATTATTACTGCCTTTTGCAGCATGTAATAAGGAATGAAGCAACTGGAACATGGAAAAATTCTCATAAGATAAAATTGATACCTGCATGCTCATGAACAGATTATGCTTTTCTAAGTGGACTGCTTAATTATTTTTCCATACAAACATTGAACTAAGAGAAAAGTTGGTTTAAGTTGAATTGATATTTTCTTTCCACAGCAAAGTTTTGTGAAATGAAATTTATTGAAATGTAATTTTCGACATTCTTGCTATCAAAGAATAACAAATCCAGAAGTTATACATTTTGCTTGATTAGATTGACACAGTACCTGAAACTACTGTTCACTTGACTGCACAGTTTCTTTAATAAAAAAAAAGAAAGAAAGAAATTTGCAGCTCATGAAATTGAGGAACTGATAGATGCTGGTATAATACAGGCCATAGTGTGGACAAGCAGTGCTAAAGGGTTGCTACACTCCTTTGCCAATATACTATACCACAGTCCTGCCTGCAGCCATCTAATTATTGTAGTTCTTGGGTCTTTCCTGAGGAGTAACTACCATTTGGGCTGAATTGTGTGTTTGTGGTGTGGACAAATGTCCACGAAGGACTAGGTGACACTCAAGTAATCTTGATTCAATCTTCATAAAAGGCTAATAGATTGAAACGCTGTCAGGTGGGCTGTGGGCAGAGTTTTGCACGGCTTATATGTATATTTAGGATATTTGTACTCTAGAGAATTAAGCCACTGGTAAACATACAGATGAGATAACACCTATGTAAGGACCGGTAATGCAAATTGGCTGTTCGGTTGCAGTTTTACCTTGCAACCATCTCTTCGCTGTACTGCACAGTTTCCATTACAGTGCCTTCTTGGTATCTGTCCCACACTTTCTGGCACATCTGCCCAAAGCAGTGGTGGTGCAGTGTATGCACACCCTATCCCCTTTGAGGTGGAGTGGGGTTGTGGTGGCACCATGGTTACAGTCAACCAGACCGTCCTGGGACTCAAAACAGTGCGGCGCAATGGTCAGAGTCAAAGTGGCTGCCCTGGCGTTCTGGGCTACGCAGCCCAGTTGCCAGAGTCAATATAGCAGCCCTTGGGTGCAGGGCTGCACAGGGAAGTGGCCAGAGTCAGGGGCTGCGACCAGCTCTCTGGGGCAAGTACATTCATCACCCAGTCAGCAGAGTTCCGACCACAACACCACTGACTTTATACGGATGGGAGATACCATTCACTCCGCCTCCCTGGACCACTTCCTACCGTGGTTCTAGAAGCTGTCGTCCAGGTCTCCGGGTTTCCTGAAACCGGACTCCTGCTGGTTGACTATAGGTAGCAGGTCTCCGGTCTGGTCCCCGAGATCTTTGGTTCCCACTGTCAGGGGCTGTAGCTACTCCTGGCCTGGAGCCTCCACTGAGCGTGCTTCCTCATCAGTGGCCAGTCCAGACTGAGGTGAGCTGCTCTCCTTTATACTCCAACACACAGTTGGAGCATGCCCAGCAGGGTCTGAGGGACGGGACTTCCTCCGCCCATAGTGCAGGATTAAACCTTTCTTGTCCAGTGTGGGGTATGCACACCCCATCACAAGTGGTTTATGGGAGACTTCAAAAAGCATTCTCAGAGCCTAGTAAAATTGAGGGTGAAGAGATCTAGCTCCTATAATCTCATGGGGAAACTCCCATTAGTTCCTGGGAACCAGCACCTTTTCCAAGTTGTCTTTTGAGAATGGAGGCCAGGATGTAAATTCAGCTTTTGCTCAGTGAAAGAGGTTTACAAAATTTGAAAACCCTATTTCTTGGTGGGTATTTTGTTGTTGTTGTTTTTTTATTGCGATATAGTGTCATGTGATTAAACTCCTCATTTTATGTGAAAATACACTTTTCTTTAGGTAAATTTCTGATCAGTTGACCCTCTCCATCATACTACTTATTTTATTTCTATTGCTTGTCAGGTGATGACATGTCAAGTTCAAATTACAGTAGACCTTTGCTGTCTGTCCTAGTGCTGCTGCATCATCATTTCCTCAGAATTAGTGTGCAAAGTAGTAAAGTGCCATGCATGTTTATGGCATTGTATAAATAATAAAAAGCACAGATGTTTACAGCTCTTGTGTATAGTCATTGTTGAAAATGGGGTGGACCCAGCCTCACAAAATGTGAAATCTCATGCCACAATTTTTTGTTAACTTCCTGGATTTCTTCTCCTGGACCTCATCCCTTTTCTCCTTGTGACAACCTGCATCATGTTTCACAATTCAGGGGGAGAAAGCACCTGCTGCTACCCCTTTTCATGTGTGGATGGATAGAAAGTGGTGGAGTCTTGGGTCAGTCCCCTAACAATCTGACCAGCACAGCTGAGCCAATGCAGAGGGTGATCTGAGCTGTGCTAGGAAAAGGGAATAACACAACTGTCTCCGTGGTGTTAGGGCAGACTGTAAGGGTACGTCTACACTGCAATTAAAAACCCTTGTGTGCCAGCTGACTTGGGCTTGGGTTAAGGGGCTGTCTAATTGTGGTGTAGATGTTTTGGGCTTGGGCTGGAGCACGGGCTATAGGACTCTGTGAGATGGGAGGATCCCAGGGCTCGGGCTGCATGCTGAGCCCAAACATCTACCCCACAATTAGACAGCCCAAGTCAGCTGGCATGGGCCAGCCATGGATGTTTAATTGCAGTATAGACATACCCTAAGGCAGAGGTGAGCAAACTATGGCTAACCCCTGGACCCTCCCAGGCTGTCCTCCCTCCCCCGCAGCCTCAGCTCGCTCGCTCCGCCGCAATGCTCTGGGCGGCGGGGCTGTGAGCTCCTGTGGCTGTGGTGGCGGCGGCAGCAGCGTGGCCCGGTTTCAGCTGGGCGGCGTGGCTGTAGCGCTGCCAGCCACTGGTGCTCCAGGCAGCGAGGTAGGGGGGCACAGAGCAGGGGGGGTTGGATAGAGGGAAGGGGAGTTCAGGATGGTGGTCGGGGGTGGGGGTGTGGATAGGGTTCAGGGCAGTCGGGGGGAATGGGGTTGAATGGGGGCAGGGGTCCCGGGGGGGCAGTCAAGGGGGGGGGGGGTTGGATGGGGCAGCCAGGGGCAGGGGTTCCGGGGGCGGTCAGGGGACAGGGAGAAGGGGTGGTTGGATGGGGTAGGGGTTCCAGGGGAGCTGTCAGGAATGAGAGGAGGGGTTGGATGGGGCGCCGGGGGTCCAGAGGCGGTCAGGGGACAGGAAGCGGGGGTGTGTGGATGAGGCAGGGGTCCCAGAGGGGCCATCAGGGAACAGGGGGTGTTGGATGGTGCAGGAGTCCCGGGGGGGGGGGGGGGGAGGGCATATAGGATGTGGGGGCTGGGCCGGGCCATGACGCCCTCTCCTAATCGGCCCTCCATACAATTTACAAAACCTGATGCGGCCCTCAGGCCAAAAAATTTGCGCGCCCCTGCCCTCAGGCTTTCTGCACATATATATATTCCCAGCTGGAAACAATAAATAAATAGTTTAATTTACCTATTACCTTCTTTCTCCTAAATGTGCGTGGTGGAGATTTTTCATTGCAGATTATTTTTTAGTTTCCTTGCCATTGACGTGCTTTCTGCACATTAATCTCAGATTGTTTTGCAATATAATGTAATGATTAAAAGGGAAAGGATGGAGGTGAGTTGAAGAATAAGTTCTGGAGAGAAGAAAACCGCCAATTGATCCATCTGTACCCTGTTTTTAAATGTGTCCATGCCTTATACTGCAGATGCTTGAAGTATGCACTTAAATCAGTGAGGATAAGGACATACTGCACATGTACAATATCTGCCTTTCAAACAACTACGATTGTATTTTCAAAACTTCCCCCCCCCCAAATTTATCATTCCTCATTGAGGATTACATACACCAGTGAGTCAAAACAAAGTAATTTTATTAGGACATTTTAAAAAGACAAAGCAACTTCCTTAAAGCCAGAAAACTTGTTTAAAAACATTTGTAACTGGTGGACAAAGGCTTTTGCCCTTTGATCTTTTCAAATTCAACTTTAAACTTGACATTGGAAAAAAAACAAGCATGAAACTTTTTTCAGAAAGTTGTGATTGAAGAGGGGTTTAGAATGAAATGGCTGTCTTGACTTATCTGTAGACTTCTGATACTGCTATTCTAAAACTACATTACTAAGCCATGCTTTAATATCATAAAATACCATGATCCCTGGTGTTTTTGTTATAACAGGTTGCGTATGTCAGACTAGCACTTGCTCCTTAATATAAATGAGCATATCTTTTTCAGCATAGCATTAAAAGACAGAATCATATTGTCTGTGTTCTTGTATGAGCATTTTTTTGCGTGTCAGCAGCCATTAGTGTAACCAGTGTTTGGACCTTCAAAAATATCCAGGTAGGGGAGAGAAGTGCCAGTTTGGAATTCTTCAAGGGGCATTTCTTCAATAAAAACACCTTCGGTAAATAAGTACTTAATGAAAGACTAGGGAGTATTTTTTTTTTTTTTCAGTATTTCAACTTGTTCATATGCTGCATTTGAAAATGTATTTTGTACAATATAGTTAATACTGCTATCTTATTCCCTGAGTGATGACTCAGTTCCCCCCTCACCCCGTTTGTGTGAGTCGTTCACATGGCAACACGTGAGAGAAATATATTTTTAAAATGATAAATGTCATTATAGAAGCACACATAGGAAAGGGGTAGATGTAGTCCCTACAAAATTCCCTACAATTTTTTATTTTTAAATTGTCTAGATTGCAAGCTGATAATGGTGACCCTTTACAGACCTGTTACCTCAGTTTCCCTAGAAACCAACCCAGGGTTACACTTATATTGGTTTTATTAAATGCTGCTATTGGATTAAACAGAAAAGGGATGGAATTTATTCATGCACGCACACATTCATTGCATTCATACCCTCGTGCACCCACACACTCACACAGGCGGAGAGTTACCGGAGACAGCAGAGGAAGCCGAGAAGCCGAAGCATAGTAGATGTGGTGTGTCCGTCTGCGGTCACGGATCCAAGCCGACGAGCAGGTCAAGAAGCAGGGGGCTTGTGTGCATGCCTTCTTCCTTTTATTGGAACTGGGCGGCTCCTGTCACGTACACTGAGTTTCACTTCTGTGTCCGTCACCGAGAAGCATTCCCAGGCCTCGTTCCTTTCATGCGTACCAGGTTCTTCTTTTCTTTACAGCACCCCATGATTGCCTTCTCAAGGCAGATTGCATCAGACACACCTGGCTCCAGGCTCTTTTCTCCTCACAGTTCCTCTCCACCCAGTCCCCCACACACTCCCTTATTCACACACACTCTGATTGTGTGATGGAATATTGCAAAGCTTGGAGATTTATACCAGTGGTAACTGAAAAGGTTACAAAGCTTGCAAAAGTTACAAAATTTAAAAGGCTATGCTAACAATAACTAAACATTTGCAAAGGGTTACAGAACTTAATGATCATGCTAGCAATGATTGAAAAATTACAAATTTTACAATCTCATTCTACAGGATTGAGCGGAGGCTTTACATAACAGGACCCATCCTTATTGTGAAAATGAATTTACTGAATCGTTTTTACAAAACCCAAATAAATAAACCCAATTTGTACAGTTTTAACACCTCTCTGTATTGGTGTTTTTTTTTTTTTTTTTTTTTTTTTAAGTTTTTTAAATCACTCTCAATGTGCCTTGTTTATAAACATTGTTTGAGAACATTGTCTGTTTTGCAGTGCAGATGGTGGCCAGTGTTTTAGCTGTCTCCTCCAACATTTCAGCTGAAGTTTTTTTTCAGCCTGTTCTAGAGGCTGGTAAATATTCTCCTAAAGACACTTTTCTGGCTCCTTTCCCCCTTTAACAATCCTATTAAATCTGAGTCAACAATTTCTGATAATTACCCCCCCCCCCCAAAAAAAAAAGAAAAGAAAAAGAAAAGGGGGGGGGGGAAGAGGCACTGAAATCCTCCCTATTTTTGACTTGAACTTTACCACAGTCTTGGTCCTTTGTTCTGTTTTTGCTATAAAACACTTTAAATCCCTTCACATTTCTTACTCAGCTGCATCCATAGCCTTACCGTGTCTGGTATAATGCAAACATATTTGATCTTCTCCTGGTTCACACTTGTAGCTAATTCTTTTCTTTTCTTTTCTTTTTAACTGAACTCCTTCTATTATTATAAAGATAAATCCATAATCTGCTATCCCTTACTCTAGTGATATCTGTTTTCCCTGAAATGTTGCTCATTATTACATCAGATAAGTTTACTTCTCTAGTTCTTGCTAGGTAAGTTTAGCTTTGTTTTTCTTTACTATTTTGATATTGGTTCTTGCAAAACTAATGTATCATGATGTTTCCAGGAACTCTTTCATAGAATCATAGAATATCAGGGTTGGAAGGGACCTCAGGAGGTCATCTAGTCCAACCCCCTGCTCAAAGCAGGACCAATACCCAAACAGATTTTTGCCCCAGATCCCTAAATGGCCCCCTCAAGGATTGAACTCACAACCCTGGGTTTAGCAGGCCAATGCTCAAACCACTGAGCTATCCCTCCCCCAAAAGGTCATCAAGTCCAACCCCCTGCCTTCACTAGCAGGACCAAGTACTGATTTTGCCCCAGACTCCTAATTGGCCCCCTCAAGGACTGAACTCACAACCCCAGGTTTAGCAGGCCAGTACTCAAACCACTGAGCTATCCCTATTCTCAGCAAGCTATCCCTATTCTCAGCTTTCTTTGCTTCTCTTCTTTGTTCACCCCAGGCACTCTACTAATGGTTTAAAGTGATGTTTCCTGACCTGGGGAGATGGTAGACTTCTACAGATTGGGAGTGTGGGGGAAGCATGGAGCAGAGGATGGTAGTTGTGGAAATGGGGAAAGCTGCTTGACCCTATAATGTGTACTTAAAGTTAGCCATAGCAGTAGTCCATATGTGCAGGGATGCAGACTATGGCAGCAGTGCAAAATGTAGAGAACATTAGTAAAGAACAGAATCATCATACACCCAGATGAACACGATTTGTTGGGGGAAGAGTCAACATAACTTTTGTAAAGGGAAAGCATGCTTAACCAATCTATTAGAATTCAACTTAAATATTCCAGTGAGCTCTTCAGTTGGCTCATTTTAAAACTCCTGGATGCAAGTTATCTGGACCTGCTGATTTAGAAATGTCTAACTTTAGTAGCTGCTACTTTCCATTCCACTAGTATCTGTGGAGGATGGTATGAATGTTATATGATATGACTACATCTTTTTTCCCCAAATACAAAACAGAAATATTTATTGAACACTTCTTCCTTTTCTGCATTATTATTGATAATTCTGCCCTTTCCTTTGAGTAATGGACCAATACCATTGGCAGGATTCTTTTTGTTTCTAATATACTTTTATAAACTCCTCCTCTGCTGGTTATGTATTTCTCCTTGTGTTTGCCTCCTTTATCAATTTTCTACAGTTCCTAGCTTCTGATTTGTTCTTTACTATCAGCTTGCCCTTTATTCTATTTTTTTAAAAATAGTATATAGCTGCCTTCACTTCCCCTTTAAACCAGGCCAGTTTTTAAATAAAAACAGCCTTTTTCCTTCATGTTTGGTTTTTTTTGGGCATCCAGTAAAGTGTTCTTGAACTATTCCTAATTATCATTCATGTTTTCCTGATTAAATTCTTCCTCCCAGCTGATCTGGTTAATAATTTTCAGTTTTGTGAAATTGGCCCTTTTAAAACACCAAGTATATATTTTATTACTGTCTGGACTTTATTCTGTTTGCACATTATAAATGTGGTCAAGTTATGGTCACTTGTACCTAAGCTACTATTAACTTTCAGTCTGTGATCACGTCCTCTTTAGATGTCAAGACGAGGTCTACTATAGAATTCCTGTATGTTGGATGCAACACATTTTGAGTTAAGAAATTATCTAAAATATTTAGAACATATAAGGATGTTTTAGTCATGGAAGCATGAGACTACCATCATATGTCACTCAGATTGAAGTCCCCCATGATCACACAGCTTTTTTTCATACATGTTATAGATAGGTGCATAAAGAGCCAGTCATCTGTTTGCTAGTTTGATTTGAGCTGTGACAGGGTATTACCTGGTGTCTATCTTGTGTTTTATCTGTTAGGACATTGATCCATAAACATTCAAGATAATTTTCTTCTGAGTTATCAATGACTCGGAAACAGGTAATGCAATTTGTGACAGAGCGAGCTACTTCCCCTCTCCTTTTTCCCATTTGATCCTTCCTAAATAGGTTATAACCATCGATTAATATTCAAATCATGTGAATCATCCCACCAGGTTTCAATAATACCAACAAGATCTCTAATTTGTGTTCATAAATGAGCAATTTGAATTCATCTTGTTTGTTACCCATGTTCCTTGCATTTGTGCTAAGGCAGTTCATGAATTTCTTCTTTTCATGTCCTTTCTTGATCAATTTTTTTGTTCTCAGTGCTCTTTTGTGTGTGTGTGTGCGCTGAGCTCTCATATCTTCCTTTTCTACCCTCCTCTTTTGTTAACACCATCTTCATTACTTTAGCCAGCCTCTTCCCAAGGAGATAATCTTCACCCCAGTTGTAGGGAACCTATCCACACAATGCTACTCTCTCTCCCCGTAAAAAGGGGACCAATATGCTACAAAACCAAAACCCTTTACCATACACCACTTACCTAGCCCATGGTTTATTTCCAGCATCTTCAGCTTTCTGTCTTCCTTTGCTCATGGGACAGGAAGGATCTCAGAGACTATCACTTGGATATTCTTCTTCAGCACACTTCCAAGTTTCCCGAAGTAATCTGTTATCTATGAGCTATCCCACAACGCAGTATCTTTAGTGTTGATGTGAACCATCACCATTGGATCCTTGCCCAACAACTTCACAAGCCTGTCCAATCTTAGAGTGATATCTTATGTCTTGGCTCTGAGAAGGTAGTAGCACACTGTCCTGTTGTCCAACTCCCTTGCAAAATGTTCTTTCGATTCTTCTGAGTATTGAATCCTCAACAAGGATTGTCCGTCTTCATTGAACAATTGGAGAACTTTTTGTGGGAAACTTGATTTTTTTTTTTTTTTTTTTTCCTTACAGATTGGGCTGAGTTGCAAAGTTTATCTTTGAAAACTCATGGTGATCGGGGGAGGTCCTGGATGACTGGAAAAAGGCTAATGTAGTGCCCATCTTTAAAAAAGGGAAGAAAGAGGATCCGGGGAACTACAGGCCAGTCAGCCTCACCTCAGTCCCTGGAAAAATCATGGAGCAGGTCCTCAAGGAATCAATTCTGAAGCACTTAGAGGAGAGGGAAGTGATCAGGAACAGTCAGCATGGATTCACCAAGGGCAAGTCATGCCTGACTAACCTAATTGCCTTCTATGAAGAGATAACTGACTCTGTGGATGAGGGGAAAGCAGTGAATGTGTTATTCCTTGACTTTAGCAGAGCTTTTGATACGGTCTTCCACAGTATTCTTGCCACCAAGTTAAAGAAGTATGGGCTGGATGAATGGACTATACGGTGGATAGAAAGCTGGCTAGATCGTCAGGCTCAACGGGTAGTGATCAACGGCTCCATGTCTAGTTGGCAGCCGGTTTCAAGCGGAGTGCCCCAGGGGTCGGTCCTGGGGCCGGTTTTGTTCAATATCTTCATTAATGATCTGGAGGATGGCGTGGACTGCACTCTCAGCAAGTTTGCAGATGACACTAAACTGGGAGGAGTGGTAGATACGCTGGAGGGTAGGGATAGGATACAGAGGGACCTAGACAGATTAGAGGATTGGGCCAAAAGAAACCTGATGAGGTTCAACAAGGACGAGTGCAGAGTCCTGCACTTAGGACGGAAGAATCCCATGCACTGTTACAGACTAGGGACCGAATGGGAAGGAAGCAGTTCTGCAGAAAAGGACCTAGGGGTTACAGTGGATGAGAAGCTGGATATGAGTCAACAGTGTGCCCTTGTTGCCAAGAAGGCTAACGGCATTTTGGGCTGTATAAATAGGGGCATTGCCAGCAGATCGAGGGATGTGATCATTCCCCTCTATTCGACATTGGTGAGGCCTCATCTGGAGTACTGTGTCCAGTTTTGGGCCCCACACTACAAGAAGGATGTGGAAAAATTGGAAAGAGTCCAGCGGAGGGCAACAAAAATTATTAGGGGGCTGGAGCACATGACTTATGAGGAGAGGCTGCGGGAACTGGGATTGTTTAGTCTGCAGAAGAGAAGAATGAGGGGGGATTTGATAGCTGCTTTCAACTACCTGAAAGGGGGTTCCAAAGAGGATGGTTCTAGACTATTCTCAGTGGTACCTGATGACAGAACAAGGAGTAATGGTCTCAAGTTGCAGTTGGGGAGGTTTAGGTTGGATATTAGGAAAAACTTTTTCACTAGGAGGGTGGTGAAGCACTGGAATGGGTTACCTAGGGAGGTGGTGGAATCTCCTTCCTTAGAGGTTTTTAAGGTCAGGCTTGACAAAGCCCTGGCTGGGATGATTTAGTTGGGAATTGGTCCTGCTTTGAGCAGGGGGTTTGAGTAGATGACCTCCTGAGGTCCCTTCCAACCCTGATATTCTATGATTCTATGATCCCCTTGAACCGGCTGTATCTTGAGAGGTATCTTCCACAGTTTCCACATTGAGGGCCTGGTATCGATTGGAAACTTCTAGCTATATGAATTCCTCCTGGTCCTCTTCTCTCTAGAGGCCACAGCCTGCCCATCCTCATCAGTCTCCAGCCATGTAGAATGCCCACATGACCTCTTGCCTATAATGGTTATGAACTGTCAGGCCTCCTCTGACTTCCTGTCTCTCCAACTCCTTGGTGGCCAGCTCCTTTCTTCCTTGAACCTGGGGTGGGGTGAATCTTCCTTTTGAACCTGACTGCCTAGGAACTCCTCAGTGTCTGTGATTCTCAGTAGTGTCTGTTTGCCCCTCTAATGCAAGAATCTTTTCATCCAGCACAGCTACCAACTTAAGCTTCATATACAAGAAGTCCCATCTGACTTCAGAGGAATGAAAACACGCCGTGGACGTTGCAGGTCACCACCACTGTTCAGTCTCAGGCCATCTTGAAATCTCACAAGCACTGTTTCTTGAAGAAAAGACTGTCACAACCCCTTTCTCAATTCCTTCCTTCCTTCCTGTTAGCTGCCTCTGTTTGTGGCTCTCAAGTTGGCCCAGCAAGTGACTTTTTATACCAAGTGTCCCTGCTTAGCTCAATTTATCTCCATCCCTTCACCAAGGAGCGATTGACCCTTGTAGCTGTTTGATGTCTCTGAGTGGTTAGAGTGTCTCCATTCTTGACAAGAATACTTGCTTAACTCTCTCATTGTCACTTGCTATTCCATATGTGGGCCTCAACTATGATTGCCAGGTTCTTTCTCTTCTTAAGCCAGGAACCCAGCAACCAGAATATAGATATTCAATCCTGTTCCTATAAACAAACAATATGGGAGGAGATTTTCAAATAAGTCAGTTGGGAGTTAGGCACCCAACTTTCTTCCTCTCTTCCCCTCCCCGGGAGTTGACTAGTATTGGCCCTTTGTGCCTTAGGAAACTTCCCTCATGATTTTCAGGATATCTCTATTCTTAAAAAAACAAAAAAAACCCAACAACCCTTTATTACCTTCTCTTAGTAGATCCCAGCACCACTGACTCAACTTAGCCCCTTCCCACAGCTGCTTTTTTCTCCAAAGGTCTAATCCTATATGGGTTGTGCCTTCAGTGGTTGTGCCACTACTTGTCTTTTGGTTTGGATTCTTTTGATTTTATTTAGCTGTAGGGAGAAATTTCCCTCTTTCCCCCAACTTTGTTTAATCAGTTCAGGCTTTGCATTTGTGCATTTAAAGGTTACATTTTTTGCCTGAAGGGGGGACTTTGTTTACCTTATTCAAACCTTGGACGCGATCGGTCTGTGATTTTACTAAAAATAACCATGACAAAATCTTAACCTTAATTATAACCCAGTTGGCTTGACTATTTGGGCAAGACATTCTTGCTTTTTATTGCACATCTCCCTAATTCTTCCTGTGGAAATGCAGCTACTATTCACCACTATTCTAATATTATGCAGTGTGTCAGCCTGTCCCATAAATGTTTTAATTTGTTCCTTCAGGTAGTTATCATATAAAATTCAGGCTACACCTCTTCATCATTCTACCTGAACTGCTGAACCAGATATCATGTACTAAGGCCACTCACTACAGCAGACTTTCCACGTTAGAACTCTTCTAACCCATTTACCTAGCAGCCTTGCCATTCACAGAAACTTGTAATAAAATCTGCTAATCTGCAACACTCACTAATTCCTACCATTCTTTACAGTTTTCCTTTGCACCTTCCATTGTGACCACATTGCATCCCCCCTTCACAAAGCTTAGGTATGTCCTGGACTATTTTCTGACTGACTTCTCTTTTTATCCAGCTACTGTTGTTTGTGCTGGTTAGTGCCAGTGCTAAAGCATCATCTGTCTGTCACTCTCATGCTCCCCAAAGCACCCTGTTAACATAAAGTGCTATATTATTAAAACTCATAAAATATCTGGTATAAAACAAAAATGGATAGAATTTCAAAAACTTTTGTGGCTAACCTGCAGTTACCATCTGCTTCCAGCACATCAAATCCTGAAGGTCATTTGAGTTGAATATTCTGTGCCGAGAGTGACTCCTAGAGAAATATACTCTCATATGTACAAATGCAAATTGACAAGGAAAACAAGACATGTGAGAGCTCTGTCAAATCTATGCATTCCTACTTGCATCACATGAAAGACAAACAAGAACAAGTCTCAATGAAATACACCTTTCTTCTTCGAGTGATTGTTCATGTCGATTCCAAGCAGGTGTGTGCGCGCCGCGTGCACGCCAGCCGGAAGATTTTACCATAGCAGCGTCCGTAGGGTCGGCTCCAGCGCCCCCTGGAGTGGCGCCTTTATGGCGTTGTATATAGGGGCCAGCCGACCCCCCACCGCCTCAGTTCCTTCTTACCGCCGGTGACGGCTAGCTGGAACTTCTCTTGCTCTTTAGCAATCGTGGCAGTGTTCTATAGTTCTTGTACATAGTTTATTAGTTAGTGGTTAGTGTTAGTGTTAGATAGTTAGGTATCAGTTGGGGGGGGGGTTTCCCCAACTTTTCGTCGCCCCGCTGGGGCATGCCCGGGTCCCCAGGCATGCCCGGGTCCCCAGTTCAAACTCTGTCGGGACTGCGGGAAGTTTATGCCGAAAAGTGATCCGCACTCTTCGTGCTTATGGTGCCTCGGGGAGGCCCATCAAAGGGGCAGGTGTCCTATCTGCAGGGCTTTTCGCCCCAGGACTCTCAAGGATAGAGAGCAGAGACTTAAAGTCCTCCTAATGGAGGCGGCACTGCGGCCACAATCGGATTCCGGACCGTCAGAGCCGGCACCCAGCACTTCATCCTCGGTGCGCAGTGCCCCGGCACCGGAGATAGGTTGTGAGGCCAAGGCCCCAAAACCCCGGCACCGGAGAGAGTCGGCGCATAAGAAATCGTCTCCGACAAGACGCCGCTCTCCTTGGCCGGTACCGGCTAAAAAGAACAGGCCGCGGATCGAACAATCTCCCCACCGGGACTCTAAAGGTTGGGCGCAGTCCACGATTGTTACGGGGCAACCCGCGCCACAGATCCATCCGGCCATCCCGTTGACTCCCGCCCAGGAGAGGGCAAGGTCGAGTCCAGAACGGCATAGATCCCCGGACATGATGGAGGAGGTCCGCCTCCCATCGACGCCTGAGGCGTTCGAGGCCGCCTCAGACCTCTTGAACCTTCCGGTGCCGGCGTCGCCGCACCGGTGCAGAGAACCTCCGGCTGCCGTCGGGCCCCAGTATCACTCTAAGGGTAAACCGGCGATGCACTCACTGCACTCTCCACGCGGCGCCACGGTAGCGGCACCGGCGCGAGCACCCCAGCCGGCGACTGTGGGTACCGCTCCTCCGATGTCCTCCTATTCAGAGACTTCTGACTCGGAGGCGGACTCCTACCGTTCTAACAGATCGAGGAGCAGATCGTCCTCGCGTAGGAGTGCCCAACCGTACCCGCCACAGTGGCATCAGCAGCAGGAGTGGCAACCACCTCCGCAGTGGCCGTTCTGGATGCCAGGGGCCTACCATCAGTCGGTGGGTCAGGCGTACGGGCCCCGCTCACGAACCGCTTCCGTCTCCTCAGCGTCTGCGGCACCGCCGCTAATGCCACCGGCACCGCCGTCTGACAGGAGTGTGCCACAAGGCATTACGGCACCCCCAGGTCAAACAACGGCACCGACGGGCTTTGCTTCCTTCAGCGCACGCACCGCCCAGCACTCCTCGGCGTTCGGTGGTGACCCCGGTACCGGCCGCGGTGCCGCCTCTTGAGCCTGCACCGGCTACGCAGCCGGAGTACCGTGTGCCGCAGGCCCTTACAGAGGGAGACGTGGTAGATGAAGGGCAGCTACATGGAACATCTTCCTCTTCATCTCCGGATGAGGCAGTAGCGGGAACTTCTGCTGCTCCGGTTTTAGAGGATAATAGACTCCTCCAACAGCTCCTTACTCGAGCGGCCCAGAGCCTCTCGATACAGACGGAACAGATTGAGGTGGATACCGATCCCGTAATTGATATCCTGACCCCGTCAGGCCCATCTAGGGTAGCCCTACCCCTCATAAAAACCATTGCGGACACAACCCGCACCTTGTGGCAAACTCCAGCCTTATTGGCCCCTACAGCCAAAAAGACTGAGAGGCGGTATTTTGTCCCAACCAAAGGCTATGAACATCTTTACACGCACCCCCCGCCGGACTCCCTGGTGGTGGATGCGGCCAACCAGAGGGAGCAACAAGGTTTTCAGGGATCCACACCTAAAAATAGAGAGGCTAAAAATTTGGACCTCTTCGGACGTAAGGTCTATTCAACAGGGGGCCTACAGTTGCGTATTGCCAATCAGCAGGCCATAGTGAGCCGGTATGGACACAACACGTGCTCGGCTTTGTCTAGGTTTACGGACCTCCACCCACAGAATTCACGAACCGAGTTCTCGGCCCTTGTCGAGGAGGACAGATTAATTACTCGAGCTTCCCTTCAGGCAGCCTTGGACGCAGCCGATTCGGCCTCACGCACGTTGGCTACTGGTCTCGTCATGAGGCGCGGAGAATGGCTTCAAGTTTCCGGCCTTCCTCATGAAGTCCAACAGACCTTACAGGACTTACCCTTTGAAGGGCCCACGCTTTTCTCGGAAAAGATGGACAAACGGCTCCATAGCCTAAAGGACTTGCGGACCACCCTCCGTTCTTTAGGCCTACACACCCCTGTTACTCAGCGTAGGCAGTTTAGGACGCCGCAGGCCCCGCGTCCGTATCAACCTCAAAATCGAGGTGATGCCGTGCGCAGAAGACTGCGGACTGGCAGGAGGAGGCAACAACATCAGCCCTTCGGCCAGTCTTCTACCCAGCCAAGGCCTCCGCAGGGGCCTAGACCACCATTTTGAGGGTTCGGTCAAGGACGGCCTACCGGACAGATCTCTGGATCCTCCAAACCTTACCTTTTCATCACGTCTGTCCCCCTTCTATCGTGCGTGGGCCCGGATCAATTCAGACGCTTGGGTGCTTCGTACGGTAGAGGAGGGATATTCTATCCAGTTTTCCTCCCTCCCGCCCCACCAGCCCCCCTCCCCGTCCCTCTTCAGGGACCCCTCTCACGAGCAACTTCTCCTTCAAGAAGTTCAGTCCCTCCTTACAGGAGTGGCAGTGGAGGAGGTGCCTCGAGAACTTCGGGGCAAGGGCTTCTACTCTCGGTATTTCCTAATACCGAAAGTGAAAGGGGGCCTCAGACCTATTCTGGACTTGCGGCATCTCAACAAGTTTGTCAAGAAGCTCAAGTTCCGCATGGTCTCCCTGTCCTCCATCATTCCTTCCCTGGATCCAGGAGACTGGTATGCCGCCCTCGACTTAAAGGATGCATACTTCCATATCGCGATAATCCCTCGCCACAGGCGTACCTCAGGTTTCTCGTTGGCAACGTTCATCTACAGTTCACGGTTCTACCCTTCGGTCTATCAGCAGCCCCAAGGGTCTTCACGAAGTGCATGGCAGTCGTGGCAGCCTTCCTCCGCAGGCAAGGGATCCAGGTATTCCCTTACCTGGATGATTGGCTCATCAAGTGCAGGACCAAGGCACTCGTGGAGGCTCAGGTGGTCTTCATCAGGCACACCTTCAGCTCCCTCGGCCTCTTACTCAACGAGGCCAAGTCCACTCTTTCTCCAACACAAAGAATCGAATTCATAGGAGCACTTCTGGACTCGACACAAGCCAGAGCATATCTCCCAGAGGCCAGATTCCGAACTTTGTCCAACATCATTCTCGGCCTCCAAAGTTACCCTACCACCACAGTAAGAAGCTGCCTCAAATTACTAGGGCACATGGCAGCATGTACCTATGTCGTCAGACACGCCAGGCTCAGACTGTGCCCTCTCCAATCTTGGTTGGCAGGGGTTTATCGGCCAGTCAGGGACTCCCTAGACTCAGTGGTGACATTACCTCGTCCGGTGTTGGACTCCCTCCAATGGTGGCTCGACCCACGGGTGGTCTGCGCGGGGGTCCCTTTCCTCGAACCAAAGCCCTCCCTGACCCTGGTAACGGACACGTCGGATCAGGGATGGGGTGCTCATCTGGGCCACCTCCACACCCAAGGTTTTTGGTCGAGGGTGGATCTTTCATTGCACATCAGTATCCGGGAATTACGAGCGGTACACCTCCCATGCATGGCATTCAAGTCCCAGCTCGCGGGCAAGTGCGTTTCTGTCCTCACAGACAATGCTCCAATGATGTTTTATATCAACAAACGGTGGTGCTCGCTCCTCTCCCCTTTGCCAGGAGGCCCAGGCATTATGGGACTTTTGCGTACAGAACGTAATTCACCTGATAGCATCCTACCTCCCCGGCACGCACAGCGTGCTCACGGACACTGTCAGCCGCTCGTTCCAGGGTCACGAGTGGTCTATCCGCTGGGATGTAGTTCTCTCAATTTTCCGACTCTGGGGTCATCCCCAGGTGGACTTGTTTGCTTCCAACGAGAACAGGAAGTGTCGTCAATTCTGCTCCCTCATGGGACGCAGTCAGGGATCCCTATCAGACGCGTTTCTCCTCTCTTGGGCAGACGGGCTTCTTTACGCCTTCCCCCCGATTCCCTTGATTCACAAGGTGATCCTCAAGGCCCGCAGAGATCACGCTCGACTCATCCTCATAGCTCCTGCGTGGCCGCGCCAGCATTGGTACGCGTCTCTCCTACACATGTCTACGAGGGTTCCACTCAGGTTGCCCCTACTACCGGACTTGATCACGCAGGATCGCGGGCGCCTTCTTCACCCGAACCTGGAGTCGCTCCACTTTACAGCTTGGATGCTCCATGGCTAAACCCACTGGAGTTACAATGCTCCCATCAGGTCAGACAGGTCCTGTTGGGCAGCAGGAAGCCCTCGACAAGGTCTACGTATTTGGCCAAGTGGAAGCACTTCTCCCTCTGGGTTACACACAACGGTCGGGTCCCCTTGCTCGCCCCGATCCCTCTCATCTTGGACTATTTGCTACATCTGAGACACCTGGGACTAACTCTCTCATCGATTCGAGTACACCTTGCTGCAATCTCCGCATTCCACCCTGGAGAGGGGGGGACCTCAGTGTTTGCAAACCCACTTGTTGCACGATTCCTTAAGGGTCTTGACAGATTGTTCCCGCATATCCGTCAACCTGTCCCTGCTTGGGACCTCAATTTGGTCCTGTCTGTCCTCACGGGGCCCCCATTCGAGCCGCTGGCTTCATGCTCGCTGTTATACCTCTCATATAAGGTCGCGTTCTTGGTGGCTATCACATCAGCACGGAGAGTATCGGAACTCAGAGCTCTGACGTCCGAGCCTCCATACACCGTCTTCCACAAGGACAAGGTCCAACTCAGGCCGCACCCTGCGTTCCTACCTAAGGTGGTTTCCCCGTTTCACATGGGTCAAGACATTTTTCTCCCTGTGTTTTATCCCAAACCGCACTCCTCGGCTAAGGAGCGCAGGCTGCATTCTCTGGATGTTCGCAGGGCTCTCGCGTTCTATATCGAAAGGACGAGACCCTTCAGGAAGTCAACCCAACTTTTCGTCGCTGTGACTGACAGTAGGAAGGGGCTCCCGGTCACGTCACAGAGGATCTCGGCTTGGATCAGGAGTGCTACAGTCGGGCCAGTGTACCAGCCCCGCCTATCATGGCCCACTCCACAAGAGCGCAGGCCTCTTCAGCTGCGTTCCTGGCCCACATCCCAACACAGGAAATTTGTAGAGCGGCCACCTGGTCCTCAATCCACACCTTTACGGCTCACTATGCCATTATGCACCAGGCTAGGGAGGATGCTGCATTTGGCCACGCAGTCCTCCAGTCTGCAGTGACCTCCGACCCCACCACCTAGACTTGGGCTTGTGAGTCACCTGCTTGGAATGGACATGAACAATCACTCGAAGAAGAAGAAACGGTTACTCACCTTCTCGTAACTGTTGTTCTTCGAGATGTGTTGTTCATGTCCATTCCAATACCCACCCTCCTACCCCTCTGTCGGAGTATCAGCAAGAAGGAACTGAGGCGGTGGGGGGTCGGCTGGCCCCTATATACAACGCCATAAAGGCGCCACTCCAGGGGGCGCTGGAGCCGACCCTACGGACGCTGCTATGGTAAAATCTTCCGGCTGGCGTGCACGCGGCGCGCACACACCTGCTTGGAATGGACATGAACAACACATCTCGAAGAACAACAGTTACGAGAAGGTGAGTAACCGTTTCTTCTTAGGGCTAAGAAGCCAAGCAATGAATGATCTGGCATGTCACAAGAACACAAACTTGAGTGTATATATGATAAGTTAAAGACCTGTGGGATAGTAAGTATAGTGAGGTTTGTAGTGATCAGGAAGAAGAGATTTATACATGTTTTAAGACAGAGCTGTTTGGTATCAACATCGTTAGGCTTCTGTCTTGTAGTCGGCTGAGTGATGTGAGTGATATGTTATGATAGTGTGTGAAAGTTCTCTACCTGTGGCAAAAAGCAATCTTCCTTGTTTCAGGAGGAAAATTCCCTCAGTGGTATGCAGGAATAACTGCTAGAATTTCATGTTCGTTTTTTAACTGTGCTGGTAAAATATAGAATTATTTTCAAATGAAGAATAGGTTGTGGTGACTTTTAAGTCGGGCTGCCAATTAATTGCAATTAACTAACATGATTAACTCAAAATTAATCGCAATTAAAATTTAATTGCGATTAATGGCAGTTTTAATCACACTGTTAAACAATGGAATACCAATTGAAATTGATTAAATATTTTGCATGGTTTTTTACTTTTTCATATAATATTGTATTCTGTGTTGTAATTAAATTCAAAGTGTATATTATTTATTACCAATATTTGCACTATAAAATGATAAACAAAAGAAAAGTGTTTTTCAGTTCACTTCATACAAGGATTGTAGTGCAATCTCTATTGTGAAAGTGCAGTTTACAAATGGAGATTTTTTTGTTACATAACTGTTTTGTTTTTGAATGCAATGTAAAACTTCAGAGCCTACAAGTCCACTCAGTTCTACTTCTTGTTCAGCCAGTTGCCAAGACAAACAAGTTTGTTTACATTTACAGGAGATAATGCGGCCCTCTTCTTATTTACAATGTCACTAGAAAGTGAGACTAGGTATTTGCATGTCATTTTTGTAGCTGGCATTGCAAGGTATTTATGTGCCAGATATGCTAAACCAGGGGTCGGCAACGTTTGGCACGCGGCTCGCCAGGGTAAGCACCCTGGCGGGCCGGGCCGGTTTATTTACCTGCTGACGCGGCAGGTTCGGCCGATCGCGGCCCCCACTGGCCGCGGTTCGCTGTCCCGGGCCAGTGGGGGTGGTGGGAAGCCGTGACCAGCACATTCCTCGCCTGCACCGCTTCTCGCTGCCCCCATTGGCCCGGGACAGCGAACCGCAGCCAATGGGGGCCGCGATCGGCCGAACTTGCCGCGTCAGTAGGTAAATAAACTGGCCTGGCCCGCCAGGGTGCTTACCCTGGCGAGCCACATGCTAAACATTCGTATGCCTCTCCATGCTTTGTTATTGAGCAGAACCCGTCATCAGCATGGACGCATGTCCCCTGGAGTGGTGGTTGAAGCATGAAGGGACATATGAATCTTTAGCACATTTGGCACGTAAATATCTTGTGATGCTGGCTACAACAGTGCCATTAGAACACCTGTTCTCACTTTCAGGTGACATCGTAAACAAGAAGCTAACAGCATTATCTCCTGCAAATGTAAACAGACTTGTTTGTCTGAGCGATTGGCTGAACAAGAGGTAGGACTGATTGGACTTGTAGGCTCTAAAGTTTTACATTGTTTTATATTTTTGAATGCAGGTTTTTTTGTACATAATTCTACATTTGTAAGTTCAACTTTCATGATAAAGAGATTGCACTACAGTACTTGTATTAGGTGAACTGAAATTACTATTTTTTTTTTTTACAATGCAAATACTTGTAATCAAAAATAAATATAAAGTGAGTACTGTAAACTTGGTATTCTGTGTTTGTAATTGAAATCAATATATTTGAAAATCGTGATTAATTTTTTTTAATCACTTGACAGCCCTACTTTTAAGATTTCTTGGTTCTAAGTGCCATGCCTACTCTGAGCTACTCAGAAATTTTCATTCTAATTGATTTTGTGTTTTTAACAGGCTGATAGTTAGACAAAGGCAGTTATAGTTGAAATGTAAGCATGGTTTCAAATGAATAAAGATGCGGAGTTCACTTTAAGAATATATATGTATTGTAGAATCTAGCCCTTTAAAGCATAAAGATGCTTTAAAAGTCTTTCTTTTTCAGTGGAAGCAATAAAAACCCTAGCAGGTAACCATGTATGTTACAGGCTCTCCCATTCTGTTTCTCTTTCACAACAAAAATCACATGCAGGAGCTTGTGGTGCCTCTGATTTGCCATGGGCCCTAGCAAATTCACAGTTCATTTTGGTCAATTTCACGGTCATAGCATTTTAAAAATCATAAATTTCATGATTTCAGCTTTTTAAGTCTGAAATTTCATGGTGTTGTAATTGTAGGGCTCATGATCCAAAAAGGAGTTGTGGAGGGGGGGTTACGGTTCTGCTACCCTTACTTTTGCACCGCTGCTGGCGGCGGCTCTGCCTTAATGGCTGGGTAGTTGGAAAGTAGCGGCTGCTGGCTGGGAGCCGCCACTCTCCAACCACCCAGCTCTGAAAGCAGCAACACAGAAGTAAGCGTGGCATGGTATGGTATTGTCACCCTTACTTCTGCACTGCTGCTATGGGGCGCGGCCTTCAGAGCTGGGAACCCGGCCAACGGCCGCTGCTCTCCAGTCGCCCAGCTCCGAAGACAGCACAGAAGTAAGGGTGGCAATACCGTGACCCCCTTAAAATAACCTTGCGGACCCCCCCCCTTTGCAACTCGTTTTTGGGTCAGGACCCTCAATTTGAGAAATGCAGGTCTTTCCCATGAAATCTGTATTGTATAGGGAAAAGCACATGACCAAATTTCCATGGCCGTGAATTTGGTAGGGCCCTACTCATGCACAGTAGTCATAACATGCTTTAATGTACATGCTTTTAAGGCATTGAAACAATATTTTGCCATGTTACAAGGCCTTATGCTAATACCGGTCTGTGGAATTTGTTGGTTATATAGTTAATAAATACTGCAACTTTCTTACAGATAATACTAAACTAACAGAATTTTCATGTAGATGTTTTTTTAAAAACTTGCATAACAAGTGAAAATTGGTTTTGGTGCCATCATTTGCACAGATGACTTACTGTTACAATTTAATTTCTTTAGCAAATGGCTGGGAGAGGTTGATTGTGGGTGGTTGGGGAGTTTGGTACGGGGGGAACATTGTATCGAGAATGGGAAGAGGTTGTAAGACTTAGTTTCTTAATAGATCTACAGCTATGGCCTGTTTTTGGCACAACCTTTTCTTAATGAATGTCTTATGTATATCTTGTAATGAATGTAGGGGTTTAGAAAGTTCAGCTTCATAAATTTGATGACAGATGTTTTGGTGGGTATTTTGAGGTTCTAATAGTGTTTCACTTGCCCTGATATTATATATGTAAGCAAATTTAAACGTTTCTTGAAATGAATCATATAGCAAAGTTTTATGTCAGGTTGCAAACTTGCAAAACCAGATGGTTTTTCTAATTGTGTGTATTTCGCTTGAAATATACTACTTTTAGTTAAGATCTGTATTTTGTCAAGAATAACGTTTAATTTAAAATGCTTTAGATGCGTTTTTCATCTCTTACTCTGTGGTTTTTTGTTCATGTTAATAGGATATTCAAGGAAAATTAGTAAACTTTTTAAAATAATTTTTCTTGCTATTCATTGAGTCTGATTCTTGTCAATAACATGAGTATCAAACACAAACAGTGTGTATTTCAGTGTTAGCACATGGAATGTTAACTGCATTTCTAAAGTATAATGGGGTAAGAGCACCACCTATGGGGTTTACTGGAAACTAAACCAATTAACTTTTGCTGAGTGAACAATTTATTGAATAATGAATAAAAAGATATTTCTTTATTTTGATATTTGCTTTTTTCGCCAATCTTATGTGTACCATAAGTATGGCACCACTGTATAACTCATCTGTTTAATTATAAACCTCTAGTGTGTGGGAATATATGGGGTGAAATTATAGTAATATTGCCAATCCCAAACATTCAAAAAACAAAAAATTGTCTGAAAAATTGAGAGATTTTAAGAGTAATAAATTCTCCATGTGCCTTCTGCTTTTTGAACCAGCTCTGCAACCAGGAGAATAATGAACTTTTTGAAAATGAAAGCTGAGCTTCTGGACTGCTCAAATGGCTTTGTCTAGGGCTTAAAGAAAAAACTGTGTAGCAAGATTTGCAATAACATTGCAAAAGTTAGCAAAATTGGTATAGAGAAAAACACGACTCAATTATGGGGTATAGTTATGTATAGTGGCTACCTAGATCATGAGAGCAAAGCTGAAATGTTTTATGTAGTCACTACAGTCCAGAGGTGGAATGAGTCCCAGAAGTAAATGCAATTAAACAGGAAGGTTTTGAAAAGTGACCACCTGCAGAGGTCAGGAATGGATCCCCCCAAATGGCTCTTGGAGTAGTCAGTGGGAGGCTGGTCTCCTTTCTCTGGAGCATCAGAGAATGAGAGAAGACCACTGCTGGAGATGGGACATTGGGCAGGGAGGGTCAGGACTCTGAGGTGGCACTGAGCATTCTCTCTCTCTGGTGCTTGTCTGGCTGGTTCTTGCTCACATGCTCAGGGTCTAACTGATCGCCATATGTGGATTTGGGAAGGAATTTCCTCCCAGGTCAGGTTGGCAGTGTTGTTGTTGTTTTTTGTTCCACCTTCCTCTGCAGTTTGTGGGTCAGATCGCTCACTAGGATTATCAAACTTAATCATTTCTCTGCCATCACAGCGGCCTCAAGCACTGGTGCACTTCAGTCCCTCCTATTCTCTGTCTATTGCACTTAATAGTCTTATCTCCTATGGGCTGTAATATTTTGGCCTTATTTCATTTGTTGGGTTTTGTGCGTGGGTGCAGTGTGTTACTGATCTGTGATACATAGGCTGTCAGACTGGATGATCTGGTGAACCCTTCCAACCTTAAACGCTGACTCTAATATTGAGCACAATCAGTACTTTGCTTTCAAAGCACTTGCTATCATGAGGAAAATTCACCTTTGTGCAGACTACTTAAATCCAACTTACTCCTCAAAATATGGTTTAATTGGTGGACAGGCTTTGTGCTGGCTCTCCACACAAAGGTGAATTTCAGCTATTTATTATTTTTTTTCATTATTGCACTCTTTCCTAATGCACCTATCAGCATAGTGTCTGAGTACCATAGTTTAATTCTACTGAAAGAATGCATCATGTCCCAAATTACTGTATGCCTCACTTTAGCCAGTATTGCTTTCTTAAAGGTGAGCATACCCCATGCACATCAGGAGACAGATTTTCAGTGATGTTCTAGTTCTCATATTGAAGAGAAACTCTGAGCAAAGGAGGGAGGAGTGTGGTGGTGTCCTTTAAAAGGGTTGAGGTAGACTCTTTCCAATCTTTTAGTGTGAATTAGAGAAAATGGCATACTCTGCACCAAAGTCCCCTATGGGGGTAATCCAAGTAACAACCGTTACCAGCTAGATAGTGATATTCCCATTTTACAAATGGGGAAACGCAGGCATATGTTGCTTGTAGCAAGACCAAGGGCATGGACGAAGTTTGCCAAAGTTGGGATTAATAGTTGAGCATGCATTGGAAGTCAGAAATGCTTAATGCCAGGAAACACCTCTTTCTGGATAAGTATTCTAACCTATGTCCTTCATGGGCCATACTGGTGGTGGTGGTTGTTGTTGTTATCCAGACTTAATGTCATTGCTTTCTACTGATACAATGATTTTAATCTGTGAAAGTAGAATTTGTTATTTTATTTTCTGGTAAACCTTGATTCATTTTGTTTTGCGAGTTTTTGAAATGTGTAGTTAGTCAAATTGCTTTCAATATTTTTCAGCTTGTGGAGATAGTCCGGAACAAATTAGAGCACCAAGTGGGGTAATCACGAGTCCAGGCTGGCCTTTTGAATATCCTGCCAAAATCAACTGTAGCTGGTATATCCATGCAAACCCAGGGGAAATCATCACTATAAGGTAATTTTGCTATTGTACCACCCTGGTGTATTAAATAGTCATTAATTGTATATTGCTAACTATGGATTACATATTTCTCAACCTCCTCTATTCGAAATTCGGTACTTGTAGTGTTAACCCCAAGATCTGTCTTCATATTTTTCTACAGCTATTTTACTTTACTTTGGCTTGTAGCATTTGTCACCTGGCCCAGTTCTGCAATCTCGATGTACTCAAAGGCCCAGATTTTCAAAAGAGTATAGTACCCAGGAGCTACCATTGCAAACAATAGGGCTACTGAATGCTGAGTTGTTTTTAAAAATTTGGTCAATTGATTTAGATACATGAATGGGATCTGAGTGCTTCTGAAGACCTGAAACATGGCTCAAGGTCTAGGTCTGGGCACTTCAGAAAATCTGATGCAAAATTCTCATAGAAAGTGGTAGGAGTTTTGGGTGTACAAGTAAGTTATTCAGGGTTTATATAAGTAGAGCCCTGCAAATCCACGGATAGTCACTTTATATCCACGGGTATCCAGATGCGGATATCCACGATCATTTTTGCGGATTGCAGATTGGATGCAGATACAAATTTTGTATCCGCGCAGGGCTCTATATGTAAGGAAGGAATAGACCGAATGCTAATTTTATAAATGTCAAATAGAATGCCTGCATTCAGTGGTAAGTTATAATGGAAAACTTGATCATTTTAATGTAGTCATTGGTGCTGAAGAGAGAGAGTTGCTGCAGCTTTTCCATTAAAAATTTCTTTTGGCTTAGTCTTTTTAAACCAAAGTTCATAATAGTGGTCATGCTTTCATACTTATTCAATTTGCTTTTAATTTCTCTGTTCCATCTGTTTTTTGTCAAGGATTTTTTAAAGGTACATGGGAAATTCCAAAATGCTGCAATGTTGATAGATTTCATCTTATAGAAATCTAAAATAATCACAGACAACAGTTACAAATTTTGCAAAGGTTTACTTTTATTTTTTTGATATCTATTTCATATACCTTGTAAGTTTATAGAGGAAATAATGTCCTGGCTTTTGTACCATATGTTCAGGTACTTATCAGTTCACACCCTCCCCACCCCTCCATAATTTCCAGGGAAATCAAAATTTGTTTTAACATCAAGTTACAAGTTCGAACTGGGACTGTATACAGTCCACAGTGCTGATTATGAAACTGCTTTAGCTGCAGATTTTGTTTGTTCCCAGTGCAGACTTCCTGACCCAGGAAGAAAGGAGGGTTCTATCAAAATAAACACTAGGCTAAGAATGTAGTCTTTTTAAAACTGTTTCAGTTCAGAGCTTTTATTTCTACCCAAATCTTTTTTTACAGTGGCATGTCATTAAGTTGCAGGGTACAGTGGATGCAGCTGTTCAACCACAAAAATGTTTCCTAAAATCTTTATTCTAAGCTAGGTTTATAAGATTTGTTATACATCAGTGCTAGCTTTCTTCTATCTGTGTACTGTGTTTTATTAGCCATGCCATTTCCGGTCTAGTGCTTTGTTCTCTACACTGGCCTACTTTTACCCAGGCACAAAGATATGTATGGATGGGAGCCATACCACTCTGTGGTAATCGAGTCTCGTGACTCACCTATATTTTTAGTGTAGTTAGGATCTAGCACAGTTCAGTCAGCTAGTGTGGACCAGGCCAAATCATGTTTAAATCATGTTTTAATCATAATTCTCATACAGTTTGGCTCCATCTACAATAGCAAGCCCAACCATAGGAAGCTGCTTTAACTGAAACAATGTTGAGACTTGGTTTAAATAAAATCTCTTAATATGATTTCAAAATCATTAGAGATTGGGCCTATAAAAAGTATCTTTGCAACCAGAAGAGTTAAAACCTTTTTTTAAAATGAAAGCTAAAATTCTGTCAAACACAGAAGTTGCTAAGTCTCAGGGGCAATAGCCTAACAGCTTGGAACGGGTGGGGAATTACAAGCATGTGGATTTCTAGGATCCTGGTGATGGAAAGACCATCTCTGTTACATCATTACAAAGTGTATAGTAAAATTCTGTCTGCAAAAAAGGCAATAAGACCTTACTGACCATTTTCTTAGTTTTTCAACTTCAGACCCGTAAAAACTCCTTCCACTCATTTCCATTTTAAACAGCAATAATTTATCAAATAACTTCTAAAATGGCCACTTCATTAGCAAAGTTTGATTCTTTGTATCTTTTGCAGTTTTCAAGATTTTGATGTTCAGGGATCACGGCGATGCAGTTCGGATTGGTTAACAATAGGAACCTACAAGAATGTGGAAGGTTATCGAGCATGTGGCTCCTCCATTCCATCACCATACATCTCTTCACAAGACCATGTTTGGATCAGATTTCATTCGGATGACACTATCTCCAGGAAAGGCTTCAGATTGGCCTACTTTGCTGGTATGTTTCAAATAAGGACCATTGATATGTTTTCTTATTACTAGGGCTGTCGATAAATCACAGTTAACGCACGCGATTAACTAAAAAAAAAATTAATTGCAATTAATCGCACTGTTAAACAATAGAGCACCAATTGAAATTTATTAAATATTTTTGGATGTTTTTCTACATTTTAAAATATATTGATTTCAATTAAAACACAGATTACAAGGTGTCTAATGCTCACTTTATATTATTTTTGATTACAAATATTTGCACTGTAAAAATGATAAAAGAAATAGTATTTTCAGTTCACCTCATACAAGTACTGTAGTGCGATCTCTTTATCATGAAAGCGCAACTTACAAATGTAGGTTTTTTGTTACATAACTGCACTCAAAAACAAAACGATGTAAAACTTTAGAACCGCCAAGTCCACTCAGTCCTACTTCTTGTTCAGCCAATCACTAAGAGAAACAAGTTTGTTTACATTTACGGGAAATAATGCTGTCCACTTCTTAATTACAGTGTCACCTGAAAGTGAGAAGAGGTGTTGGCATGGCACTGTTGTAGCTGGCGTCGCAAGATATTTACGTGCCAAATGCACTAAAGATTCATATGCCTCTTCATGCTTCGGCCATCATTCCAGAGGAAATGCTTCCATGCTGATGATGCTCATTTAAAAAAATAATGCGTTAATTAAATTTGTGGCTGAACTCCTTGGGGGAGAATTGTATGTCTCTTGTTATGTTTTACCCATATTTCCTGTTATAGCAGTCTCAGATGATGACCCAGTACATGTTGTTCGTTTTAAGAACACTTTCACTGCAAATTTGACAAAGTGCAAAGATATCAATGTGAGATTTCTAAAGATAGCGACAGCACTCGACCCAAGATTTAAGAATCTGAAGTGCCTTCCAAAATCTGAGCGACAAGGTGTGGAGCATGCTTTCAGAAGTCTAAAAAGAACAACACTCTGATGTGCAAACTACAGGACCCAAACCACCAAAAAAGAAAATCAACCTGCTGGTTACATCTAACTCAGATGATGAAAATGAACATGCCTCGGTCCACACTGCTTTGGATCATTGAGCAGAACCTGTCATCGGCATGGATGTATGTCCTCTGGAATGGTGGTTGAAGTATCAATCTTTAGCGCATCTGGCACGTAAATATCTTGCGACACTGGCTACAACAGTGCCATGCACATGCCTGTTCTCACTTTCAGGTGACCTTGTAAACAAGAAGCAGGCAGCATTATCTTCTTCAAATGTAAACCAACTTGCTTGACCGAGCGATTGACTGAACAAGAAGTAGGACTGATTGGACTTTTAGGCTGTAAATGCAGGTTTTGAATGCAGGGGTTTTTTTGTACATAATTCTACATTTGTAAGTTCAACTTTCATGATAGAGATTGCACTACAGTACTTGTATTAGGTGAATTGAAAAATACTATCTCTTTTTTTTTTTTTTTTTTTTTACACTGCAAATATTTGTAATCAAAAATAAATATAAAGTGAGCGCTGTACACTTTGTATTTTGTGTTGTAATTGAAATCAATATATTTGAAAATGTAGAAAACATCCATAAATATTTAAATAAATGGTATTCTTTTATTGTTTAACAGCGTAATTAATAGTGATTAATTTTTTTAATCGCTTGACAGCCCTGCTCATTACATTAAAGTTTCTTCTAGTCTAGGTTTTAAGACCTGCACAGTTCCTTTCAGCAGCATAAAAAGTATGGTATCTTATACAGTCAAGTAATGATGCATTGCGATGGAAGAGAAATATACATTGCCTGAAGTGTTTTAATAGGTTGGGAAACTTTAAAATATAACTGCATACCTAGAGTTTGTGGTAATGAAGAAAGTGAATGAGGTTGAAAAGAGCTCCATTATAAAACAGCCTGTTTAGCTACCCATAATTTTTTTTTTTTAATTGCTTGGGCTTGAAATTCTCAACCTCAAAATTGAGTACTTTTAGTAAAGTTTTTAAGTAAATGGTTTCACTTGTTTGTGTTGCTTAAGTGTCTGTGGGAAGAGGAAGGAAGTACTTGTTAGATATCTAGTTTTAAATTTTTTGTATTTTGTATCTCAAATGGCTGTAAATATGAATTTCAAGCTTGGTATAATTGAGTATTTAGTCCACTTCCAAACTTGGTACTAGGTTAACAATTGTGCATGCAAAAGTGCACAAATTTAATCTCTTTCTGATATTATTCTCTGTGCATATGACCTATTAGGTAATCCTCAGTAGGTAATAGACAGAGTTTGTAGGTAATAGACAGGACTCCTTGCCCAGCCTGTAGGGCAATTCTTGAGCAGCCACTTCTCCCATTGGAGAGAAAAGGAAGCTGGTAGCAGGACAGGGAGTAGATTGCCAGGTTGCTGTCTGGCTTTAAAAGAAGGATGACATGGTGTTAGAGTAATTCTTTCGGAGAAGCTGAAGCGAAATGGAATTAACTCTAAGCAATGAGAGGGATACAGCAAACTTAACAGGAAAATAAGTACTTCAAACTATGATGCCTTGTGTGTTGCACACCATTGATTTTACTCCTGAGGAAATAAAACAATCCTATATTGCACGGATGGATATACAGACCTAGCCTCTCATGGTTTATGCTGCTTTTTAACTTAATGCATTTTACTCAGTTTAGACGACAAAAAATAATCCAGTTGTACTTAGTTTACCTTGATTTAAATTTTTTTTTGCACCAGTGCATTGTTGTAGTGTTTGAGTTGCAAACACTTCAAGGAATGCTTAAATCCAAAACTGTTTTCAGGCATTTTTTTTAATTTAAAATATTTTTACGAATTTATGTTGTTAGACACAGTCTTTACATAAATCTAAATTTTGGTCCTGAGCTAGTTTCCTTTTCCTTGATGCACTGTTTTGAAGATGTTCAACTTTATATTTAGTACGGTAGCTGCTTCAGTTGACGAAAGCAGTCCTCAAGTGTCCCCTGCAGAAGGAAGGACTGTGAGACCCACACAGATCTTGTCTCTGTGTGAACCCTGCTGTTTGTACAGGGAGATCTTGAAACGCAAACACAGTTTCCTCTGAGCATTCAAACATACCAGTCATTATTATGTGTACATTTAAGCAGCTATTGCAGAGAGGGAATCCAGAGCTGTCACTTCACTGAATCAAGTCTACGGTATAGCTGAGACAACGGTCAATATGTTGAGTTTCTTTCCAGATGGTCAGTAGAAAACACAGTAAGATGTGATAAACTTAAATGGATATATTTGCCATGAGTAAAGGTTGCAACATTAGGCTCTTAGTTTGTATTTCTGCAGTGGCTAAAGAATACTAACATCATCTAAATAACTGACATCTGATAATTGTGTGCAGCACTAAAAGTACCCACGTATGTTTCTTAATATGAAATCTCTTATTAATAGTGCATAATCATGACTAAAAATTATTAGTTGTGTGATGGTAGTAATTTGCCATGTAGTATGATACCTAATCATGAGTAGAGAAATGTTGAAGAAATAAAAAATCAAACACTCTGAAAACAAGTAGTAAAGGTATCTTGTCATGTCAACAGACCTATACCACCTGTGGTGGCTTACTTAGGCCTAGTCTACACTAGGAGGGGGATCGATCTGTTACGCAACTTCAGCTACCTGAATAACGTAGCTAAAGTCAACGTACTTAGATCTACTTACTGTGGTGTCTTCACTGCGGTAAGTCGACGGCTGACGCTCTCCCGTCGATTCTGCCTGTGCCTCTCGCCCTTGTGGAGTACTGGAGTCAATGGGAGAGCGCTCAGCAGTCAATTTATCACATCTAGACTAGACGTGATAAATTGACCCTCACTCTATCGATTGCTGCCCGTCGATCCAGCGGGTAATGTAGACAAGCCCTGACTTACAAAAGGGAAAAGTACACCTCATTAAAATACTTCAGGTATCCAGATATAAACTAAATTAGTGCATGCTAGAATTAGATATTGCAGCAGGGAATGAGGAGTCTACTTGATTTGGGTCAGCTAGTTCATTATTCTGTACCTGATCATTAATCTGTATGGGAATGGAGTTGGAGTGTCCATATCACAAAATCAGCTGACGAGGAAATTTATTTAGGCCACCATTACAACCACCGTTAATGAGCACCCTTCTTGGCAAGTTTGGTGATTCATAGATCATAAGCCCAGAAGGGACCCTTGTGATCATCAAGTCTTGACCTCTTGTATAACACAAATCATTAGGACTTATGTGACTTAATTCCTGTTCGAACTAGAGCATATTTTTTAGGGTAACATCCAGCCTTGACTAAAGAATTTCCAGTGATGGAGACTCCACTACAGCCCTTGTTAAGATTGTTTTCTGTGATTAATTACCCTCGATGTTAAAAACTTACGCATTATTTCTAATCTAAATATGTCCAGCTTCAACATGTTCCTCTTCGAGTGATGGCACATGTCAGTTCCACTGTAGGTGTGTGTGAGCCTTATGCACAGATGTTGGAGATTTTCTTCCTTCAATAGTGCCTGTCGGGGTGGCTCGCTTGTCACCCCTGTCGCTGCACAACACTGCATGCTGGTATAAGAGGGTGGAGCTGCTCCCAAGCCTCCTCAGTGCCTTGATACCTCCAGTAACAATTGTTGGAGCAATCTCAGACTTGTTTACTTAGGTGCATCCCTCACTCATTGTAAATAGTTGAAATTAATTGTTTTAGTTTTTCAAGTAAGTTAATGCCAGGTTTTTGTTTGTGTTCTTTGGGACCAATTCTTTCCTTTTGGTACCAGGCTTGGTACTGGAATGATGCCTCGCTCCCTAGGATTAAGTCCTGTGGGACACATTCAAAGCCTGTGCCAGTCAGTAGTCCTCATTCACTTAGAAGTGCTTGGGTGTGGCCCACGTTAGTGACAAGTGTCACATTGGCAAGGGCGTCAAACCCCATTCAAAAAAGGATAGAGCAGTGAGGCTTAAGTGCTTGCTTACGGAAGCAGCACTTTGACTCCCCCCTCCCCCCTCCCCAGCCAAGTCATCACATTGAGAGAGTGCTTCAAGTACTTCAGCATTGGTATGGCATGCTCCACCAGGCTCATAGTTCCCCAGTACCGAAGAAGAGACCCAAAACTTCCTCTGGCCCAGTGTCTCATTCATCTACTTCTGTACCAACGTAAGACAGAGGTGAGGACTCTACTCAGGGTGAGGCTTCTGGAGAAGTTCTGAGCCTCACCCTGAGTAAAGAGGGGTTTGCTGCCTTTGGAGCCTGTGCCAGATCCATCAAGGCTGTCCCCAAGAAACGTTTGAGGGGCCAGCAGTCTGGGGTGTTATACATATATATCTGGAAGAGACTTGCTTAGCCTCTTAGTACCAGTTCGCATTTGAAACTGTCCAACTGGTTTCTCCTCACTCCTCACCTCACAGAGAACCCACAGTACTACTACTTAGATCTCTTCTCAAACCAATTTTATCAAAAGGGATATCTCCTGTGGTTTCTCCAGTACCACCATTTCCAGGTTTAGGATACCTTTCTCTGGTACCATTTGCATCAGAGCCTCCATCATCAGAAGCCTCTGATTCCTCATCCAAGGCTGGGACACAGCGCTTACCCTCCTTTAAGATCATCAGGATCATGGACGATGCTGCAACACCAACAGTGGCCTTTTCTGAAGGGGCAATGGCCCGGACAAGGATGGGTCCCAGGTCCATACTAGTGGCCACTCTGGGCTCCATGGGATGGCTGTCCTGCAGCCAGGACCTCATCTCAACACTCGTGGGGAGCGCATCAGACGTGATGGCACCAGAAACGTCATTCCCCAGTACCCGATGTTCTTAGTACCTGGTCCTTATCTCAACATCACTCTCCAGTGTCCAGTACTGTGACGGATCCTGGCCAAAAAGCCCCTTGTCGAGTAGATTCTCCATCACGGATTATGAAGTTGCTGCCACCTCGAATGCTAGTTGCATCCTCCTCTTCTTCACCAGATGAAGCTATTGACTGAGTGGGAGAGTCACCTCCTCTAGAAGACCACAAGGACCACCAAGACCTCCTAATGAGTGGCCTCAGTGCTTGGCACCCAGGTAGAAGAGGTATGTGAGAGTTCTCACAAGTTGGTAGACATCCTGGTGTCGGCCACCTCTGCCAATCAACAAGGCAGTTGTGGACCCGGTCAAGATTCTTTGGCAGACACACACTTCCCTGACTCCCACAGCAAAACAAGCTGAGAGGAGATACTTCGTCCTCTGTAATGGGTATGAGTATCTTTACACTAATCCCTTCCTGGGTTCTTTTGTGATGGCAGCTGCCAACAAGTGGGAAAGACGAAGATGAGAAGCCTCCACACCTAAAAGCAAGGACTCAAAAAGGCTAGATTTGTTTGGTTGCAAACTTTATTAAGAACATAAGAACAACCATACTGGGTCAGACCAAAGGTCCATCTAGCCCAGTATCCTTTCTTCTGAAAGTGGCCAATGACCGGTTAACCCAGAAGGACTGAACAGAACAGGTAATCATCAAGTGATCCCCTGTCACCCATCCCAGCTTCTGGCAAACAGAGGCTAGGGACACCATCCCTGCCCATTCTGGCTAATAGCTATTGATGTACCTATCCTCCATGAACTTACCTAGTTCTTTTTTGAACCCTGTTATAGTCTTGGTCTTCACAACATCCTCTGGGAAGAAGTTCCATAGGTTGACTGTGCATTGTGTGAAAAAATATTTCCTTATGTTTGTTTTAAAGCTGCTGCCTATTAATTTCATTTGGTGGCCCCTAGTTCTTGTATTATGAGAAGAAGTAAATAACACTTCCTTATTTACTTTCTCCACACCAGTCATGATTTTATAGACCTCTATCATATCTGCCCTTAGTCGTCCCTTTTCCAAGCTGAAAAGTCTCTGTTTTATTAATCTGTCTCCATACAGCAGCCGTTCCATACCCCTAATTATTTTTGTTGCCCTTTTCTGAACCTTTTCCAATTTCAATCTTTTTTGAGATGGGGCAACCACATCTGCACACAATATTCAAGATGTGGATGTACCATGGATTTATATAGAGGCAATATGATATTTTCTGTCTCATCTATCTATTCCTTAATAATTCTCAACATTCTGTTAGCTTTTTTGACTGCTGCTGCACATTGAATGGATGTTTTCAGAGAACTATCCACAATGACTCCAACATCTTTCTTGAGGGGTAACAGCTAATTTAGACCCTATCATTTTATATATATAGTTGGGATTATGTTTTCCAATGTGCATTACTTTGCATTTATCAACATTGAATTTCTTTTGCCATTTTTTTGCCCAGTCACCCAGTTTTGAGAGATCCTTTTGTAGCTCTTTGCAGTCTACCTGGGACTTTACTGAGTAGTTTTGTATCATCTGCAAATTTTGCCACCTCACTGTTTACCCCTTTTTCCAGATCATTTATGACTATGTTGAATAAGACTGGTCCCAGGACAGACCCCTGCGGGACACGACTATTTACCTCTCTCCATTCTGAAAACTGACCATTTATTCCAACCTTTTGATTCCTATCTTTTAACCAGTTGCCAATCCATGAGAGAACCTTCCCTCTTATCCCATGACTGCTTACTTTGCTTAAGAGCGTTAGGTGAGGGACTTTGTCAAAGGCTTTCTCAAAATCTAAATACACTATATCAACTGGATCCCCCTTGTCCACATGCTTGTTGACCCCCTCAAAGAATTCTATAGACTGGGTGAGGCATGATTTCCCTTTACAAAAACCATGTTGACTATTCCCCAACAAATGATGTTTATCTATGTGTCTGACAATTTTGTTCTTTATTATAGTTTCAACCATTTTGCCCGGCACTGAAGTCAGGCTTACCGGCCTGTAATTGCCAGAGTCTCCTCTTGAGCCATTTAAAAAATTTCATGTCACATTAGTTATCCTCCAGTCATTTGGTACAGAAGCTGATATAAATGATGGGTTACCAAACCACAGTTTTAGTATTTCTGCAATTTCACATTTTAGTTCCTTCAGAATTCTTGGGTGAATACCATCTAGTCCTGGTTATTTATTACTGTTTAATTTATCAGTTTGTCCCAAACCACCTGTAATGACACCTCAATCTGGGACAGTTCCTCAGATTTGTCACCTAAAAAGAATGGCTCATATTTGGGAATCTCCCTCACATCCTCAACCGTGAAGACCAATGCAAAGAATTGATTTAGTTTCTCCGCAATGGCCTTATCGTCCTTGAGTGCTCCTTTAGCATCTCAATCGTCCATGACCCCACTGGTTGTTTAGCAGGCTTCCTGCTTCTGATGTACTTTAAAAAAAAAAAAAAATTGGTATTATGTGACAGTGTACCCCATAAGGCTTTATGGGGAGGGGGTGCTTATAAATGTATGTATGACATAACTGGAATATGTTTTGTGCTGCCTGTGCCAGGTAACATATCTCCGTAAAGGTTATGGTCTACTATATCTATTCATCCTATTTGTACATATATATATCATTTTCTACTTGAGGTTAAGAATATGGGCTGTATGCTTGCTTGGTTTCTAAGTAAGCTTTGGGAGGCATTTGGTCAGCTTCTTTAGGAAGGAATTCGCCAGGTTAAGTACCTGATCAGGAAACACTTGGGGAACAATGCATCTTGGAATGCTCCAATCCACATAAGAAGTCTTCCTGGAGACATGCAAGATACCATGTGGACAATGGCTTCAGCCTGTAAAGACTGAGTCATGCAGGGACATGTGATTTGCCCAGGTGACTCCAGAACTCCATCTTGGAGCTGGACTTTGCATAGGAGGGAGGAGGGGGGTCTCCACCCACAAGAGAGAGTCTATTTAAACCTGGGGGAGACCCCTCCATTTTGTCTTCAGCTGGCTAAAGAAGGAGCCTCTCCACCCCCCCCGAGGATACTTGAAGGAGACTGAAACAAAGGACAGTAACTACAGGGGGTGTGAGTGATTGCTGGACCCAGGCTAAAAGGAGATTAGCCTGTAAAAGGGAGTGCTCTGGAACTGGTGAGGAAATCATCTGTATTTAGTTTGATTAGACATAGATTTGCGCATTTTATTTTACTTTGCTTGGTGACTTACTTTGTTCTGTCTGTTACTACTTGGAACCACTTAAATCCTACTGTCTGTATTTAATAAAATCACTTTTTATTTAGTAATTTACTCAGAGTAGGTATTAATACCTTGGGGAGCAAACAACTGTGCATATCTCTCTATCAGTGTTATAGAGGGCGAACAATTTATGAGTTTACTCTGCATAAGCTTTATGCAGGGTAAAACGGATTTATCTGGGTTTAGACCCCATTGGGAGTTGGGCATCTGAGTGCTAAAGACAAGCACACTTCTATGAGCTGTTTTCAGGTAAACTAGCAGCTTTGGGACAAGTGATTCAGACCCTGGGTTTGTGTCTGGAGCCAGACGGGAGTATCTGGTTCAGCAAGACAGGGTGCTGGAGTCCTGAGCTGGCAGGGAAAACAGAAGCAGGGGTAGTCTTTGCACATTAGGTGGCAGCTCCCAAGGGAATTCATTTAGTTTCTCCGCAATGGCCGTATCGTCCTTGAGTGCTCCTTTAGCATCTCAATCGTCCATGACCCCACTGGTTGTTTAGCAGGCTTCCTGCTTCTGATGTACTTAAAAAAAAAAAAAAATAATAAAAATAAATTTGGTATTACTTTTTAAGTCTTTGGCTAGCTGCTCTTCAAATTCTTTTTTGGACTTCCTAATTATATTTTTACACTTAATTCACCAGAGTTTATGCTCCTTTCTATTTTTCTCATTAGGATTTCACTTCATCTTTTTAAAAGATGCCTTTTTGCCTTTCACTGCTTCTTTTACTTTGTATTTAGCCATGGTGGCTCTCTTTTAGTTCTCTTACTATGTTTTTTAATTTGGGGTATACACTTAAGTTGAGCCTCTATTATGGTGTCTTTAAAAAGATTCCATGCAGCTTGCAGGGATTTAACTTTTGGTGCTGTACCTTTTATCTCAGGGTCTGCAGCTCAGGATCGCAAACTAGCAGGCACTCCTGAGTCAATATGACTACATGCTGTGGGAGAACATTGCTAAATTAAAGGACAAGTTACTAGAGGATTGCAAATAATTCTCAGTAATGGTGGAGGAGGGTAAACTGGTCACCAGGACTGCTCTCCAGATAAGTCCGTATAGTGCAGATTCAGCAGCTCAAAACATGGCATCAGCGATAATCCAGACTACCTACTGAAGTCCAACAGACCATACAGGACCTTCTGCTTGAAGGTCCTACTCTGGTCTCTGAGAAAGTTGATGACCGGCTTTGCAGCCTTAAAGGTTCTAGGGCAACACTCAGATCCTTTGGAACGTACACTTCAGTGACAAAAAGAAAGCACTTTCAACAACAGCTTTTTAACATCCTAGCTTTGCTCCCCATTCCCAGGATCCCCCTAGGGAAAAAAAAGAAGGAATTATAGAAGGCACCCTCCACCACTGTCCTCTTTAGCATCCCCAGGCTCATCCTGTCCAGCTGCCTCCTCCAAGCAGGCATTTTGACAGGGTTGTTGAGGACAGTATACCAGTCTCCTCACTTCTGTCTGTTCCCCCTTTTTTGTATTTACCAGTTGCTTGTCCTGCTTCCTAAGTGCCTGGATCCACATAACATCAGACCATTGGATCTTAAGCACTAGGGAATAGGGGTATGCCATCCAGTTTACTTCAAACCCTGCCTTCCCCGCCGTCCCTCTTCAGGGACCATTCTCTTCAACAGGCGGTCCAATCTCTTCAGACAGGGGCCATAGAGGAGTACCATTGAACCCAGGGGAAAAGGCTTTTATTCCTGTTATTTCATGATCCCCAAATTGAAAGGAGGCATCAGCCTCATTTTAGATCTAAAAGAGTTGAACAAATTCCTGAAGAAAATAAAATTCCGTGTGGTTACCCTAGCATCAATTATCCCTTCCTTGGAACAAGGAGACGGGTATGCTGCCCTCGACTAGAGGGATGCTTTCTTACGTATCTCAATGTGTCTTGACCATCTAAAGTCTCTCATTGTTGGTGAATGGCTGTCGCTATCAGTTCACAGTACTTCTGTTCAGCTTGGCAGCTGCTCCTCAGGTATTCACAACGTGCATTATGGTGGTAGCCGCTAATCTTCAAAAATTAGGGGTTCTGATCAACTGCAGATAAATTAGTTGTCCAGGGTCTCAGTCCTGTCTCTAGCATATCAACTGCTCTGTCTATATTGAACACTCTGGCGCTCCTCGTGAATTGAGAAAAATTAATACTGAGGCCTGCACAGACAATAGAATTCATTGGAGCAGTCCTCTATTCCACAGATGCCAGGGCTTTTCTGCCACAAACCAGATTTAAAACCATTCAAAAACTAGTATTCAAATGAAAGCTTACCGACTCAGAACAGCATGCAAGTGTCTCAGTCTGTTAGGTCACAGGGCAACATGTACCTATGTAGTGCAATACTCCAGACTGCGACTCAGGATGCTACAGATGTGGGTAGCATAAATATATATCCTGAATCATGATGCCTTGGGCAAGGTGGTTCAACTGCCTGAGCTAGTCCTGTTGTTTCTGGATTGGTGGACAGACCTTCTAAAAGCTTGTGTGGAAGTTCCCTTCCTTCCCACACTACCAACACTCACTCTAGTCACAGACCTATCATCCCTAGATTGGGGAGCTCACATTGGGTCCCTGAAGACTTATGGTTTTTGATCATCTCAGAACCCAGAGGCTCACATAAATGTCAGAGTTAAGAGCAGCAGGTCTAGTCTACTCAATCTTTCTCCCCCACATAGTGGGGGAAAATCTATTGATTCTGATAGACAACTCTGCGACCATGTTTTACCTAAACAGGCAAAGAGGAGCGCAATCAAACTAACTCTGTCAGGACTCTTCTGTAGCCCACTCGATTCACCTTAAAGCTACTTAACTTCTGGGGAAACAGAATACAATGGCAGATCAACTGAGCTGATTCTTCACCGATCAACACAAGTGGTCATTATGCCCAGACATAGCACGGGCCATCTTCCAACTTGGGGTGGATTCCTAAAGTGGTAGTCTCAGTCCAGGCTCCCTAATAGATGCCTTTTATCCTGTCTTGGGAGAATTGCCTTCTATATACCTTCCCTCCAATTCCTTTGCTCCTCAGAGTAGTATCCAAAATAAAAAGAATCATGCTCATCTCATCTTTATAGTACCAGTGTGGTCCTGTCAATATTGGTACTCACCCCCTACTGACACTGTTGATAGAGCCACCTCCTATCCCTCCCGTTGGATCCAGACATAATTTCCTGAGACCACGGCCACATTCTGCACTCTAGCCTCCACACACTCCATCTCACAGCATGGATCCTTTGACTGATGGCCTTTGAAAGGTTTTGATCACAGAATGTCAAAGTGGTACTTCTAAATAGTGGAAAACCCTCAACTAGGATCACTTACCTGGCTAAATATAAATGCTTCTCCATTTGGTCTCATGAGAAAGGTGTATCTTCTCAGCAAGCATCCCTTAATGTTGTGCTGGACTGTCTTCTAGATCTAAAACAGAATCAGTTAGTTCTGTAAGGGTGCTTTTGGCTGCTATCTCAGCTTTCCGTATATGGATGGATAATAAGCCCCTTTTCTCCAACCACATTTTACTCAATTCCTGAAGGGCCTGGCCAGATTATAACCTCAAGTGTGGGACCCCATCCTTTCTTGGGATCTCAGCTAAGTCCTGGCAGGTCTAATGGAACCCTCCTTTGAAGCCCTTGTGACTTGCTCTCCTTTACCCACTCCTACAATTTTTTTTTATAAGGATAAGGTTTATCTCAGGCTGCACCCAAAAATCCTTACAAAAGTAGTCTCATCTGTTTGCCCACATTTTTTCCAAAACCCCATCATATATGCATGAAGAAAGGCTTCACTCATTCAATGTGAAAAGAGCATTCACTTTCTACCTAGAGTGTACTAAATCATTCCAGAGTTTTATGCAGCTGTTTGTCACAGTTGTGGACAGAGTTAAGGACAATACAGTTTCTTTCTAGAGAATGTTCTGGATCTCTTACTCCATTCATTTATGCTACCAACTAACTAACACGACCCTAGCAGCTAGAGTACTGGTGCATTCCAATAGAGCACCAGCAGCTTCTGCAGCTTTCCTGGTTTGAGTACCAATTGCAGACATTTGTAAAACAGCAAATTGGTCTTCAGCCAACACCTTCACTTCTCATTACGCTATTAACTGGCAGTTCAGAGACGTTGCCAGCTTCAGACAGGTGGTTTTACAATCGCTGTTCAGATAGACTCCAAACCCCCCTCTGTAGCTATATAGTTGAGTTACCTACAGTGGATGACATGTGCCATCACTCAAAGAAGAAATGGTTACCTATCTTACAGTAACTGTAGTTCATTAAGATATGTTGCACATATCCATTCCATGACTCGCCAGCCTTCCCCTCTCTATCAGAGTATGTCCAGTACAAAGGAACTGGGGGGGAGAGAGTCAGCGGGTGGATCCGCCCTCTTATACCAGCATGCAGTGGCACGTGGCAACACAGGGCTCTCATGCTGTCCCTACAGGTACCACTGAGGGGAAAAAACATTCTGACATCTGTGCACAAGGCATATGCACACCTAGAGTGGAATGGATGTGTGCAACACATCTCTAAGAACAACAGTTATAGAAAGGTGGGTAACTGTTTCTTATACATTTGTCTGCTAGACCGAAGAGCCCTGTTATAGCTCCTCTCTCTTATATTCCTTGGTTCATGTCAGCTATTCCATTGTGCTACTCCCCTCTCAGTTCTGCCTGTGTATCATAGAATCATAGACCCATAGAGTTGGAAGGGGCTGTAAGGGTCATCTATTGTAGCCCCTGACCAAGATGCAGGATTTGTTGTCTGGACCATCCAAGACAGATGGCTATCCAACCTTTTTTTTTTTTTTTTTTTTTTTAAACCTCCAGTGAAGGAGATTCCATGACCTCCCTTGGCAGTTTGTTCCATTGTCCTACTGCTCTTCCTGTTAGGAATTTTTTTCCTAAAATTTAATCTAAATCTGCTATGCTGTAGTTTTACCCATTGTCTCTTGTCCTGCCCTCTGTGGCAAGAGAGAATTTTTCTCCATCTTTTTTTATGGCAGTCTTTCAAGTATTTGCAGACCACTATCATGTCTCCCCCTTAATTGCCTCTTTTCCAGTCTAAACTCATATGGCTTGCATTCCATCCCTTTGATCATCTTTGTCGCTCGCCTCTGGATCCTTTCCAGTTTCTCTACATCCTTTCTATACATTGGTGTCCAAAATTGGACACAGGACTCCAGCTGAGGTCTAACCAGTGCCAAATACAGCAGTATTATCATCTCCCATGACTTGCATGCTATGCCGTTGTTAATGAAACCCAAATTGCATTTCGTTTTTTGCAACAGCATTGCATTGTTGACTCGTGTTGAGGTTGTGATCCATCACACCTCCCAGATCCTTCTCAGCAGTACTGCTGCCAAGCCAGTTTTCCCCCATTCTGTATTTGTGCATTTGGTTTTTCTTCCCTGAGTGTAGCGCCTTATATGTCTTTGAATTTAATTTTGTTGTCTATAGCCCAGCTCTCCATTTTGTCAAGATCCCTTTGAATTTTATCTCTATTCTCCAAAGTGTTGGCATCCTCCTCCCCCAGCTTTGTCTCGTTTGCAAATATGATCAGTATGTTCTCTATTCCTACCTCCAGGTAATTAATAAAGATGTTAAGTAACACCGGACCCAGAACATATCCCTGTGAAACCGCACTTCAGACCTCCCTCCAATCTGACATCATTTCATTAATAGGTACTCTTTGTTTGCGATTGTTTAACCAATTATGTATCCGCTTAATGGTAGTTCTACCAAGCCTGCATATCTCCAACTTCTGACAGTCCCACACGACATTTTCATAAGCTTTGCTAAAATCCAGGTATATTATGTCCATCACATTTCCCCTATCCACCAAACTAGTTACCTTGTCAAAGAAGGAAATCAAGCTGGTTTGGCATGATTTGTTCCTAGTAAATCCATGTATGGCTTACTAGACTCTTTGAATCCCCTGGGAACTCTGCTGTCCTTCTGTTCACTCATTCTGGTTTGTCTGCTCTAGCTCTGGCTGTTATACTTGACTCTGCACCACCCAAACCCTTTCTAAGCTCACTCAAACATCCATTTTCATTACAGCTTCCAGTAGCATTAAAACACACAATAGTATAAAACATGAATCGCCAGTGAGCATTTTACTTGGCTGGCAGCCTCAATAACTAAAAATTATCAAATATAAGCTGCTTGTCTTCACTGTCAACACCCTTCACTGCCTAACTCCCACCCTACCTATCTTCTCTCATCATATCGAGATGTTGTCTCTGGCCTATGGTTGGCCCATGATACAAGCTTCTGTTGCCCACTTGTTAAATTTCCAAACAAGCGTCTTCATTCATTCTCCCATGCTGCCCTTCACATTTGGGAAATGCTTCTGCTAAACATCCACAAATCTACCTTATCGTCCTTCAGATCCCTCCTTAAAACTCTTCTTTGCTGTGATTCCACTACTTCCCTAGGAACAGGTAACCTAGGTGAGATTGTGGAAATCCATTCACTGAAGGTTTTTAAGAATAGGTTAGACAGACACCTGTTGGGGATGGTCTTGGTTTATTTAATCCTGTCTCAGTGCAAAGGAATGGACACTAGATGACCTCTTAGGGTTCCTTCTAGCTCTACGTTTCTATGATTCTATGCCTACAAAAAACTGTTTGGCTGTGGATGCACTGATGCCACTGTCTGTCATGCTGCCTAATATTGTCTCATTGTTTCCTTGTACTCCCTTGTTTGTATCCATCTGTTGTCTCTTATCCTATATTTAGATTGTAAGCTCTTTGGGGCTGGGACTGTCTTTTTGTTCTGTTTATACAGCACCTAGGACAGTGGGTCCTGGTCTATCTCTAGGTGCTATGTTAATACAAAAATTTTTTAAAAGGGTTAAATGCTCTTGTATTTAAAGTTATCCAATGGTGAATGTGGTGCTGTATGTTAGGTCTGGGGTCGCCAACTTTTCAGAAGTGGTGTGCCGAGTCTTCATTCATTCACTCTGATTTAAGGTTTCGCGTGCCAGTAATACATTTTAACATTTTTAGAAGGTCTCTTTCTATCAGTCTATAATATATAACTAAACTATTGTTGTATGTAAAGTAAATAAGGTTTTTAAAACGTTTAAGAAGCTTCATTTAAAATTAAATTAAAATGTGGAGCCCCCCGGACCAGTGGCCAGGACCCGGGCAGTGTAAGTGCCACTGAAAATCAGCTCGCGTGCCGCCTTCGGCACACGTGCCATAGGTTCCCTACCCCTGTGTTAGGTTAACATGCCAAACCAATAACAAGGTCTGTGTCCCGAGGAGCTTGATTTAAAGACACAAGTATAACAGTCCTTAGCCATAATGCTTTGTGGAACAGGTAGGTAATTAGAATTATTGTTGTTCTTTTAAGGAATAGCAAGAAACTTTTTCATCCAAATGGGTAACTTTTTCCAGAAAGTTTAAAAGCATGTGAAAGTAAGAGCTTAGATGTAAATCACTTTTGCCTTCATTATTATGGTGTTGCTTTTAATTCTTGCCTCTTTCAACACCAGTAACCCTCAGAAACTGTCTTCTGTCTCGTTGATCAACCAACCCTTTTCCATTTATGTAATCAGAATACTGAGGATTTCTAAAAAATTTCTTTACTTATTACTAAAGAAAACGATGTTTGCAATCTTGCAATATGATCAGTGCAGGCCCAACAGTTCATCCACATGGATCCAATTGCAGGACCAGGGCCTATATATATTTTTTTAACACAAATGCCTACAGTATTTTTAGTAATTCTGTAAAGAGCAACTTTCCTAAAATGATGATATTGTGTTAATCCAAATCTTTAGTCACATGGCCTTCATTAGGTTCTTTGGGAATTTATCTCAAATTCTCAAACAAACACACCTTGGTAACTCCAAACTGTAGGTGTGCCATAATGCTTGGGGGTGTATAGAGACAGCAAGCTGCTAATTTGCAGTTGAGTTTATATTTATTGTCAGTGAAAAGGCTTTTAAAAAAAAAAAAAAAGACAAGCCAATCTGTTCATTTAGTTAAATATTTTGACGTGCTAATAAACGGTATTTTATCAGTGAAACAAGGCAATGTCACTAATAACAAATCTGGTTTTCCTTTAGTTGCTGCCCTAACAAGATCAGCATTTTCTAAAGTGCAATCACTCACTGATTTCTTATCCCTTCTGTGCCCTGCTCTTGCTACATGTCTATCTGTTTGTCAGTTAAACCCAGTGAGCACTGCCAAAGAGTGCTTATCACTTGTTTGCTTTTTATTTTTCTGTGTATTTTTTTTAAAAAGCCTTTAGATTTTAAAATGCCAGAGGTGCTGTGTCATCCTTTAACTCAGTTCCTTTCCTTTTTAATTGCTTAGATGATAAACTTAATATTTAATTGATCTTTTGCAGGATAGTATTAGATGTTTAGGTTGAAGTTGAGGAACAGAGAAGTGACTTGGCCCACGGTCACTCAGCAGGTCATTAGTGGAGCTGGAAATACAACCTACATCTCCTGAGTCATAGTCCTGTGCCCTAACCATTGGAGAATACAGCCGCTTTATTGCTTTCTTTTAAATACCTTGTGTCTACTAATACTGTTTAAAGCTCTGTTCATCAAGCTAAGTTCCTGAGGATGTGCTCTACAAAGTCCATCCGTCATACAACTTTTAAACAGTACCTGGGAGCTTTATAAATACGGGTCATAAGAACGGCCATGCTGGGTCAGACCAAAGGTCCATCCAGCCCAGTATCCTGTCTACCAACAGTGACCAATGCCAGGTACCCCAGAGGGAGTGAACCTAACAGGTAATGATCAAGTGATCTCTCTCCTGCCATCCATCTCCACCCTCTGTCAAACAGAGGCTAGGAACACCATTCCTTTCCCATCCTGGCTAATAGCCATTAATGGACTTAACCTCCATGAATTTATCTAGTTCTCTTTTAAACCCTGTTATAGTCCTAGCCTTCACAACATCCTCAGGCAAGGAGTTCCACAGGTTGTGTGAAGAAGAAATTCCTTTTATTTGTTTTAAACCTGCTGCCCATTAATTTCATTTGGTGGCCCCTAGTTCTTCTATTATAGGTACAAGTAAATAACTTTTCCTTATTCACTTTCTCCATACCACTCATGATTTTATATACCTCTATCATATCCCCCCTTAGTCTCCTCTTTTCCAAGCTGAAAAGTCCTAGCCTCTTTAATCTCTCCTCATATGGGACCTGTTCCAAACCCCTAATCATTTTAGTTGCCCTTCTCTGAACATTTTCTAATGCCAGCATATCTTTTTTGAGATGAGGAGACCACATCTGTACGCAGTATTCAGGATGTGGGCGTACCATAGATTTATATAAGGGCAATAAGATATTCTCCGTTTTATTGTCAATCCCTTTTTTAATGATTCCTAACATCCTATTTGCTTTTTTGACTGCCGCTGCACACTGCGTGGACATCTTCAGAGAACTGTTCACGATGACTCCAAGATCTCTTTCCTGATTAGTTGTAGCTAAATTAGCCCCCATCATATTGTATGTATAGTTGGGGTTATTTTTACCAATGTGCATTACTTTACATTTATCCACATTAAATTTCATTTGCCATTTTGTTGCCCAATCACTTAGTTTTGTGAGATCTTTTTGAAGTTCTTCACAGTCTGCTTTGGTCTTAACTATCTTTAGCAGTTTAGTATCATCTGCAAACTTTGCCACCTCACTGTTTACCCCTTTCTCCAGATCATTTATGAATAAGTTGAATAGGATTGGTCCTAGGACTGACCTTTGAGGAACACCACTAGTTACCCCTCTACATTCTGAAAATTTACCATTTATTCCTACCCTTTGTTCCTTGTCTTTTAACCAGTTCTCAGTCCATGAAAGGATCTTCCCTCTTATCCCATGACAACTTAATTTACATTAGAGCTTTTGGTGAGGGACCTTGTCAAAGGCTTTCTGGAAATCTAAGGATATGTCTACACTACGAGGGTAGTTCGATTTCTCTTAAATCGAATTTGTGGAATCGATATTGAAAAGTCGAACGTGTGTGTCCACACTAAGGACAGTAATTCGACTTTGTGAGTCCACACTAACGGGGAAAGTGTCGACATTGGAAGCGGTGCACTGTGGGCAGCTATCCCACAGTCCCCGCTGCCCATTGGAATTCTGGGTCGAGCCGCCAATGCCTTCTGGGTAAAAAAAAAAAGGGTAGAGGGTGCTTTTGGGTAATTGTCGTCATCCGTCCGTCACTACCGCCCTCGCTCCCTCCCTGAAAGCGCCGGCGGGAAATCAGTTCGCGCACTTTTCTGGTCAGTGACAGCGCGGACGCCACAGCCCTGCGAGCATGGATCCCGCTGCGACCATCGCTGCAGTTGTGGCTGTTGTCAACGCCTCGCAGCTTATCATCCACCTTTCCCAGAGGCAGATGCAGATAAACCAGGCGAGGAGGCTACGGCACCGCGGTGAGGGCCTGAAGTCTGAGAGTGGCACAGACCTGTCACAAAGCACGGGACCCAGCGCCGAGGACATCACGGTGACAATGGGTCATGTGGATGTTGTGGAACGGCGATTCTGGGCACGGGAAACAAGCACGGACTGGTGGGACCGCATAGTGCTGCAGGTCTGGGATGAATCCCTGTGGCTGCGAAACTTTCGCATGCGGAAGGGGACTTTCATGGAACTTTGTGAGTTGCTGTCCCCTGCCCTGAAGCGCAATGACACCCAGATGCGAGCAGCCCTGACTGTCCAGAAGCGAGTGGCCATAGCCCTCTGGAAGCTTGCAACGCCGGACAGCTACCGGTCTGTCGCGAACCAGTTTGGCGTGGGCAAATCTACCGTGGGGGTTGTTGTGATGCAAGTAGCCAACGCAATCGTTAAGGTACTGCTCTCAAAGGTAGTGACCCTGGGAAACGTGGAGGTCATCATAGATGGCTTCGCCGCGATGGGATTCCCAAACTGCGGTGGGGCTATAGATGGAACTCACATCCCTATCCTGGGACCGGACCACCAGGCCAGCCAGTACATTAACAGAAAGGGATACTTTTCAATGGTGCTGCAAGCACTGGTGGACCATCGGGGACGTTTTACAAACATCAACATCGGATGGCCGGGCAAGGTTCATGACGCTCGCGTCTTCAGGAACTCTGGTCTGTTTAGACGGCTGCAGGAAGGTATTTACTTCCCGGACCACAAAATAACTCTTGGGGATGTGGAGATGCCTACAGTGATCCTTGGGGACCCAGCCTACTCGCTAATGCCCTGGCTCATGAAGCCCTACACTGGAGCCCTAGACACTGAAAAAGAACTGTTCAACTACCGGCTGAGCAAGTGCAGAATGGTGGTGGAGTATGCTTTTGGCCGTCTCAAGGGGAGATGGAGAAGCTTACTGACTCGCTGTGATCTCAGCGAAACCAATATCCCCATTGTTATAGCAGCTTGCTGTGTGCTCCACAATCTGTGTGAGAGCAAGGGGGAGACCTTTATGGCGGGGTGGGAGGTTGAGGCAAATAGCCTGGCATCTGATTACGCCCAGCCAGACAGCCGGGCGATTAGAAGAGCCCAGCGGGACGCGCTGTGCATCCGGGAGGCTTTGAAAGCTAGGTTCCACAGTGAGCAGGGTAACCAGTGACTTTTAAGTTTCTGTACAGAGAAGCTGAACCTGCAACCGTTTCTTTACCCAGTTAATGTTGACTATCCTCTCTAGTTACAGATCCCCTCCACCCCCTTCCAAAAAAATAAAATCAGTTTTATTTTGTTAATGAACACCGTTGTCTTTAGTACTGTTTTCGCGGGAATGTTTGAAACCTGGGACGCAGACTGTGGTGGGGAGCGGGTGTAGTGTACTGATGCAAATGATCCTTCTAAACTCCAGGAATGACAGGATTCGCAGTGGCAGACTGGTTGTTTCAACGGCGCCTGCCAGCCCTCCTGAGCGGTACTTTGTGTATGTGGGGGCTATGTGAGTTTATGGCAGGGGGAGGAGGGTTACAGATCCCCTGCTGCGTGGCTCTGTGATCCAGGACAAGGACCGCTGCATAAGATTTGTAACTGCCCTCCCCCGCAACAAGGTCACAGAACATGAAAACCACCTCCCAGACTGACCAGGGTAACTAGTCACTGCACTGTGTATGTGCCCTGCTGCTGGACCTGCCCCCGCCTCTGTACCCTGCTAAAGGTGACTGTCCTGTCCAATTACCAAGCCCCTTCCCCCCCTTCAGACAGACTCTCCCTCAAAAGAACATGACTGAAACAGTAATGAACAGAAACGTATTTTTTATTAACAACCACACATGAAACTGGGGGGTGAAACTGGGACGGGGGCTTGGGTGAGGCGGGCAGGAAAGGACTTTTCACATTTTGTGGAATGACAGCCTTCTGGTGCTTGAGCAGTCTGCAGGGGTGGAGTGAGAGTTTTCACGGACTCTGCCGCCCCTCCTTCTTTGGACTTTGGGCGAGGGGGGTATGGGACTTGGTGGCGGGGGAGTGCGGTTACTGATAGACTGTAGTGGGGCTCTGTCCTCCTGCCTCCGTTCCTGCAGAACATCAACAAGGCGCCGGAGCGTGTCCGTTTGCTCCCTCAGAAGTCCAAGCAGCGTTTGAGTCGCCTGCTGGTCTTCCTGCCGCCACCTCTCCTCACGTTCCATGTGTGTCCGGTGCATTTGGGACAAATTCTCCCTCCAATGGTTCTGCTGTGCTGCCTGGGCTCGGGAGCAGTCCATTAGTTCTGAGAACATGTCCTCTCGCGTCTTCTTCTTCCTCCGCCTAATGTGCGCTAGCCTCTGGGAGTGTGATGCCAGGCTGGGTTGGGAGACAGTCACAGATGTGGCTGTGGGAATGAGAAAAAGGTAGTGAATTCCTCCGAAAGATAAATGTAGTTGTGAACAAAGAACATAGTCTTTCTCTGTGAACAAGACCATGCACCGCACCTATCACATGCGCACTCAGGACAAGGTCGAATTTTCGGACCTCGCCTTCAGTGCCTGGGGTTTTGCACTGCAGATCTGGGAAGCGTGGCAGGACACCGTAATCTCTGTAGCAGGCAAAGATGGTAAGCCGTAGACTTGTGGCTGCTTAAAACTTTAGTACCACTGGCCTCCTTTCACATTGAAAGCAATGCCAGTCTCTGCTGCCAGCAATCGGCCAAGCATGAACTCTGGCCCTGTCCCACCCCCTCGCGGATGTCCCAGGGAAAGATCCCTGTATGCTGCCCCTCTCCCGCATCCACCGCGTGGCTGCAAACCAGCGGTTACAGTTCATGTAAAGGAACTTGCAAGCAGTCCCAATACTAACAGTCCCCTACCTAATTCAAAGCAGGTCATCATGAGCGACATAACTATCATGAGGATCTCGGACACCGAGAAGGAAAGGATGCTTCGAGAAAGCCTGCAAAGACCAGGGCCCTATGCCGCCATGCTGTGCAAGGCAATGATACCGGAGTACTTGCTTGTCTCCTGGCGCGGGAACGTCTCCTACTTCGGAGGACCCAATAAGGCCGCTCTCCCCAGGAACCTGATGAACAGGCTTTCCCATTACCTGCAGGAGAGCTTCGTTGAGATGTCAGTGGAGGATTATTGCTCTATCCCCGGACATATAGACCGGATTTTCATATAGCTGCAGTGGCAGGGACTAAAGAGTGGAGCAGCTTGGGCAGCAGAATCATGCACAACCGGACACTGTTTGATTTTTTTTAAATAGTTGGAACTGATTACTTAAGCGCCCAGGGTAAAGAAATCATGAAGCACACATTGTTCTTATTCTTAATATTCCAGTTTTGTAAAAAATAAATGTTTAGATGTTTAAAGCACTTACCGCTTGATCCTTCCCCTGAATCTGTGTCCGGGTTACATGCTGGGGAGGGTTGGTAGGGGATCTCTGTAAGGGTGATGAAGAGCTCCTGGCTGTCGGGGAAATCAGCTTGGTAAGCGCTGTCGACTGCCTCGTCCTCCTCATCTCCTTCCTCATCTTCCCCGTCCGCTAACATGTCCGAGGAACCGGCCGTGGACAATATCCCATCCTCAGAGTCCACGGTCAGTGGTGGGGTAGTGGTGGCGGCCGCACCAAGGATGGAATGCAGTGCCTCGTAGAAACGGGATGTGTGGGGCTGGGATCCGGAGCGTCCGTTTGCCTCTTTGGTCTTCTGGTAGCCTTGTCTCAGCTCCTTGATTTTCACGCGGCACTGCGTTGCATCCCGGCTGTATCCTCTCTCTGCCATGGCTTTAGAGATCTTCTCATAGATCTTTGCGTTCCGTCTTTTGGAGCGCAGCTCGGAAAGCACGGACTCATCGCCCCACACAGCGATCAGATCCAAGACTTCCCGATCAGTCCATGCTGGGGCCCTCTTTCTATTCTGGGATTGCACGGCCATCTCTGCTGGAGAGCTCTGCATCGTTGCCAGTGCTGCTGAGCTCGCCACGCTGTCCAAACAGGAAATGAGATTCAAACTGCCCAGACAGGAAAAGGAATTCAAATTTTCCCGGGGCTTTTCCTGTGTGGCTGGTCAGAGCATCCGAGCTCGGACTGCTGTCCAGAGCGTCAACAGAGTGGTGCACTGTGGGATAGCTCCCGGAGCTATTAGCGTCGATTTCCATCCACACCAAGCCTAATTCGATATGGCCATGTCGAATTTAGCGCTACTCCCCTCGTTGGGGAGGAGTACAGAAGTCGAATTTAAGAGACCTCTATGTCGAACTAAATAGCCTCGTGGTGTGGACGGGTGCAGGGTTAATTCGATGTAACGGTGCTAAATTCGACATAAACGCCTAGTGTAGACCAGGCCTAAGTACACTAGTCCACTGGATCCCCCATTGTCCACATGTTTGTTGACCCTTTCAAAGAACTCTAATGGATTAGTAAGACATGATTTCCTTTTACAGAAACCAAGTTGACTTTTGCCCAACAATTTATATTCTTCCATGTGTCTGACAATTTTATTCTTTACTATCGTTTCAACTAATTTGCCCGGTACTGACGTTAGACTTATCGGTCTGTAATTGCCGGAATCACCTCTAGAGCCCTTTTTAAATATTGGTGTTACATTAGCTATCTTCCAGTCATTGGGTACAGAAGCTGATTTAAAGGACAGGTTACAAACCATATTAATAGTTCCGTGATTTCACATTTGAGTTCTTTCAGATCCAACTAACGTAGCATATAACATGGTTTGGCAAAAACTTTTTTTTTAAAACCTGTTCACATTTATTTAAACATGGTTCTAATGTTTTTGTCCCAACCTGATTGCAGAACCAGATTATAAGTATTCTCAAACCATGCTTTACAGCGGAGTATAGGTGGAGTCTTAATAAATTAATCCTTGATGAGAAGTGCTATTGCAACTACAAGATGGCTCTGGAAGACAGTAGTGGCCAATACAGTGTGTGGCTCTCAGGATAGGGCTTAATACTGAATACAGTACTAAATACCTTGATGCTGGTTTTAGTATCTCCCAAGGCTATCAAGATCTAGGCATACCTGTCAGGTATCAGGCCCACCCCCTGCTATCTCCAGCTTCCTGGCTATATATTTTTGTTTTCTGTTCTGCCTGCCTGCTGCTGGGCTCTGCTCTCCTATCTGTTTGAGGGTAGGCAGGAGAAAAGTAGGAGCAGCCAAAGAGAGTGGTCTTCCTCTTGGTACTGTGCGGGGGGTTGATGAGAGGTATAATGGCTCCTAGCTCCTCCTCCTTCCTGTGGATTCCTGGTTGCAGAGAAGGAGCTGGGAAGCATGCAACATGCTGTGAAGGGGAGTGGAGCCTGCTGCTCTAGTGAAAAAGAGCCTGTTTCCTAAGAGTTACTGGGGCATGACAATCTTGTGGTTTGGGTGGGAGGGGGAATTGATTTTTATCTAACCCTTGTTATCTAATCATTTTGGGTATCTTTGTGCAGACAAGGGGGGGCAGATTTTCTATTGTTGTAAATTGTCATGGCTCTGTTGACTTCAGTGGAGCTATGTTGATTTACAGAAGCTGAGAATCCAGTTCAAGCTGTCATATTGGCAGAATTTGCTGTTTAAAATACTGTATTATATTTGGATGTATTTGGGGTTGCAATGATTTACGGAGACCTAAATAGATATAAGGTACTCTGTAACCATACGATATTTATAATTAATATGCAATGAGGACCAGAAAGTACTGGAGTCTAATAGAAGTTACCTATATTTACAAATCGTTAAATGTGTGTTTTCAGGAAAATCTGATGAACCAAGATGTGATTGTAACCAGTTTCATTGTGCTAATGGAAAATGCATTCCAGAAACTTGGAAATGTAATAACATGGATGAATGTGGAGACAACTCTGATGAAGAAATCTGTGCCATAGCTAATCCTCCAACAGCTTCTTCCTTTCAACCTTGTGCTTACAACCAGTTTCAATGTCTTTCTCGCTTCACCAAAGTTTACACCTGCCTTCCAGAATCTTTAAAATGTGATGGAAACATTGATTGTCTTGATTTAGGAGATGAAGTAGACTGTGATGTGCCAACATGCGGGCAATGGTTAAAATATTTTTATGGTACTTTCAATTCTCCCAATTACCCAGACTTTTATCCTCCTGGAAGCAACTGCACCTGGCTAATAGACACTGGTGATCATCGCAAAGTAATTTTGCGCTTCACTGACTTTAAACTTGATGGTGCTGGTTATGGAGACTATGTCAAAATATATGATGGATTAGAGGAAAATCCACGCAAGCTTTTGCGTGTGTTAACTGCATTTGACTCTCATGCACCCCTTACAGTTGTTTCTTCTTCTGGGCAGATAAGAGTGCATTTTTGTGCTGACAAAGTAAATGCCGCAAGAGGATTTAATGCTACATATCAAGTAGATGGCTTCTGTTTGCCATGGGAAATTCCATGTGGTGGGAACTGGGGTTGCTACACAGAGCAACAGCGCTGTGACGGCTATTGGCATTGCCCAAATGGAAGGGATGAAACCAATTGCAGCATGTGCCAAAAAGAAGAGTTTCCCTGCTCCCGAAATGGTGTTTGCTATCCTCGTTCAGATCGCTGCAACTATCAGAATCATTGCCCTAATGGTTCAGATGAGAAGAATTGCTTCTTTTGCCAACCTGGAAATTTTCACTGTAAAAATAATCGCTGTGTATTTGAGAGCTGGGTATGTGATTCTCAAGATGACTGTGGTGATGGTAGTGATGAAGAGAATTGCCCGGTCATTGTACCCACTAGAGTAATAACAGCAGCTGTCATTGGGAGCCTTATCTGTGGATTGCTGCTTGTCATTGCACTGGGATGTACTTGTAAGCTGTACTCACTGAGGATGTTTGAACGAAGGTAAGTAGCACGTGTTCCCAAAGCTAAGATAAAGTATTGTAATTATATAATTTACACAGTAAACAATTTAACATAAGCGTATATCAATAAGAATGGTCTTATTAGTATTGTGTAACTTCTAAAAGTATTCTTCCCTCTCTATATTTTTGAAATTCTTATTGGCAGTGATGGTGGGGATGACGGGAAAGAATAATTTTGATCACTTGCCTGTGGGCAGCTAAAACGTCCAATTTAGTTGTCCAACAGGAAAAAAAATGAAAAGGTGCTAATTTTCAGCCTGTGGTCTCATTCGGAAGTAAATTAAAATTAAATATTGTTGCCATGATTTACTGGCAGCATTTCTGTATGTTCTGCTTGTTCTGTTTTGGACTGTCATGTGCCAGGGTTTCTCACTCTTCTTTTTCTTAATGTGTCTACCTCTCACTGACTAGTGTGTTTAATTGTCTTTATTTTAATATGAATTAGAATGCTGCTTTTGTCACCAGTCCTATACTAAGAGTAGCACTGGAATTGTGTAATCATGTAATCAAACTGAATTTAAAATTCTATTACCATAAATAACACTGCTCTACAGCCAAAATGCTTCTGAAATAAATGTAGTCAAACTTTACTAATTCTGGGTCACTGAGAATGAAAATGATGCTTAAAATTGTTGATTGGCTCTAGTTTTCAAGATATGCTATTGGGTCAGTATATACGACCCTTGACTTGGGAATGGCGGAGGATAAGTGAGTTATAAAGGGAAGGGATCTCAATTTAAACCAGAAATGACTAAAATACATCTTTGACTGGATCTATAAATAAATCTATGACTGGGTTTGGACAGTACTTGCTTTTTAGGCAAAACAATGAATGATGCAATCTGAAGCTGGTATTGCGTCATACGTGATATGAATTGCATCATGTTATTCCTAGAAGTCATGGATGATGCAATCATAACGAAGCTTACATCACTCTGCTGAACAAATTGCCCTATATCAGCTCTAGAAATCATACAGTGTCATGCTCTCTTACTTGTCAGTGTTTGATTTTGCAAAGGGACACATTTCTGTTTAGCCAAAGTGAGCAGAGATGCCTCGTACTTGTGTGAACAGTGCAGATAACTTCTGCTATGTTTGTGGTGAAGTGACTTTTGCATCACAAAAGCGCAGTATAACCACTATGGTTAAGAAAGCCTATCACCTTTATTTTGGCTGCAAAATTGGAGATCAGGACAAGAGGTGTGGGCCCCACACATACGCTGCAACAAATCTTCGCCAGTGGTTGAACAGGAAAAGGAAATCTATGGCTTTTGCAGTGCCAATGATTTGGAGAGAGACAACAGATCATACCAGCAATTGTTACTTCTGCATGGTGCCTCCAGTTGGGAAAGGTGTGTCAAAGAAGAAAAAGTGGACTGTGCATTATCCAAACATTCCATCAGCTATACGCCCAATACCCCACGGAGAAGGACTGCCGGTTTCTGATGCACCAGAATCATTCTCACTTGAGTCAGACGAGGAAGAGGAAGAGGATGAAACTTCTGGTCCTGAACCATCAATGTCACAGGACCCACATTTTCTCCCATCCTCCTCCTCTGAACCACACCTCATAACACAAGGTGAACTGAATGACCTTGTCAGGGATTTGAAACTACCCAAGAGTAAGGCAGAGCTGTTGGGCTCCAGACTACAGCAGTGGAATCTCCTGGCAGGTGATGTTAAGGTTTCCATGTACCGTGACCGTCAAAAGGATCTTGTCCCATTCTTCTTCATGGAAGGTGATCTTGTAGCCTGCAACAACATCGATGGTGTGATGGCAGCTCTCAACATCGTTCACGATCCAGATGAGTGGAGACTGTTCATTGATTCATCGAAGACGAGTCTTAAAGCTGTTTTACTGCATAATGGCAATGTTTTGCCATCAATTCCAGTTGGTCATGCAGTCCATATGAAGGAAACCTATGAAAACATGAAACAACTTTTGAGGTGCATAAACTATGACCAACATCAGTGGCAGCTTTGTGGCGATTTGAAGGTTGTTGCTCTCTTGCTTGGTCTGCAGACTGGATACACAAAGTACTGCTGTTTTCCCTGCGAATGGGATAGTCGTGCAAGAGATTCCCACTACATCAAGAAAGATTGGCCACTCCGACAGTCATTGGAGCCTGGGAGGAAAAGTGTTCAGCATCCACCACTTGTTGAATCAAGGAAGATTTTGTTACCACCCTTACACATCAAGCTGGGTCTGACGAAGAACTTTGTCAAGGCCATTGACAAAACACAAGCAGCTTTCAAGTACCTCCGTGGAAAATTTCCAAGGTTAAGTGAAGCTAAGATAAAGGAAGGTGTCTTTTTGTTGGTCCTAAGATTCGTGAACTTCTTCGAGATGATGCATTTGACCATGCACTGCGTGGCAAGGAAAAGACGGCATGGAAAGCCTTCCAGTTAGTGGCAATAAATTTTCTCGGAAACAACAAGGCAGACAACTACAGGTTGTTGGTGGAAAACCTCCTCAAGGCATACAAAAGCCTTGGTTGCAACATGTCACTAAAGATACATTTTTTGCACTCTCATCTAGATTTTTTTCCACCGAACTGCGGAGCAGTGAGCGACGAGCACGGCGAGCGATTTCACCAGGACATTGCAACAATGGAGAAACGCTATCAGGGCAAATGGAGCTCATCAATGCTTGCAGACTATTGCTGGACAGTGACAAGAGATGCTCCATTGAATGAATACAAGAGACAAGCCAAGAAGCGCCGAGTAGACACTGAATAGGACTAAACTATGTACAGAATAATTTTTTGCCTTTTGTTTCATAATACATTTTATTTATATAACCTTTTTGCTGATTTTTAAAGTGTTACATAAACAAGACAGGTGAAATATTATCATGTAAAGCAACCATAAACACATGAAAAGGTTTACAATTTATGATTAAAACTCTACTATCTACACAATATACATAGACATAAAATGTAAAAACTTAAATATCTTAGAAACAGTAGCCAATCAGTTGTTTTAATTGTCATATTTGAATTCAGCACATCAAAATACATAATAAATAGCACATTTTATCTCTGAAGCGGACGACTTATTAAAAATTGTAGACCAGTGTAATATGAATCTTGATATGGTCTAACCCAGGGGTGGGCAAACTATGGCCCACGGGCCGGATCCGGCCCCTCGGGGCTTTGGATCTGGCCCGCGGGATTGCCACCCCCGTGGCGGCGCAGTCCCTGTTATGCTTCTGGAAGCGGCCAGCACCACGTCCTTGTGGCCCCTGGGGGAAGGGGGGCAGAGGGCTCCGTGCGCTGCTCTCGCCTCCAGGCATTGCCCCCCGCAGCTCCCATTGGCCGGGAACGGAGAACCACGGTCAATGGGAGCTTTGGGGGTGGTACCTGCAGGGGAGGGCACCATGCGGAGTCTTCTCCCCCCCCCCCCCCCCCCCGGGGCCAGGGCAGGCAGGGAGCCCATCTTAGCCCTGCTGCGCTCCGCTGCCACCCCAGTGGCGCTGGGCTGGAGCCTGCACCCCGAACGCCTCCTGCACCCCAACCCCTTGCCCTGAGCCCCCTGCCGCACCCGTCATGCACCCCAACTCCCTGCCCTGAGCCCCTCCCACACGCCGCATTCCCTCCTGCACCCCAACCCCCTGCCCCAGCCCTACATTCATGGCCCTGTATGCAATTTCCCTATCCAGATGCGGCCCTCGGGCCAAAAAGTTTGCCCATCCCTGGTCTAACCCCTGTCTATGAACACGTGCTATCTGTTTATGTACTATATAACTTTTTATTCTTCTTGAAAGATCATTTGAAACACAGTTGTCAAGGGTTGAGGCTGAGTTGTTAAGAAGAGAAGCTCCTCCATCTTATGGACAGTTAATTGCTCAAGGGTTAATTCCACCAGTTGAAGATTTTCCTGTTTGTTCACCAAACCAGGTAAGGTGTTTCTGATTATCCCAAAATAGCAGGCCATCCAATTTAAATTTTTACAAACTTTGCTTTCTAACCATGTTATGGGTTTTGAGGTTTATCACTTTCTTCAGCCACCTCAATATTTTTGTACCACAATTACTTTTAAATATTGGACTACTCTTCATCATAAGAGATGGTGACAACAAACAAACGAATCACTTTGCAAACAATTTAAACAATTTTTTTTAAAGGAATTGTTTTAAAGGAATGCCAATATCTCACAATAGTAAAAGTTACAACTGGTAGGTGCAGTGGTGGATGTTGTGTATATATTCCATACAAAGAACATTAAGGTTGAAAAGTCAATCACTCAGAGGTTGGGAAAAGTCAGAATTAGGGTGGTTCTTCGAGTGCTTGCTCATGTTGAGTCCAAGTAGGTGTGCCCGTGCCACGTGCACAGTCGTAGAAAGGTTTTTTCCTTAGTAGTACCCATCAGATCGGCTGTGAAGCCCTCAGGAGTCGCGCCTTCATGGCAGTGTATATAGGTCCCTGCTGACCCACCTTCTCTTCAGTTCCTTCTTACCACCAGTGACGGTCGTTGGAGCAGCTCTTGCTATGGCAAGCAGTCCCCTAGTGGAGACTCTTTCTAGTGTTTCTGTAAATAGTTAAAAACTTAGTTAGTTTGAAGTAGTTCTTTGTTTGTTAGTTAGATAAGTTTCAGCTGGGGGTTCTTCTCCCCCCCCCCACCCCCCACCCCCCCATGTTTCCCTTTCCTGGGACCGTGGCCTCAAGGGTTCAAGCCGTGCGGGTCCTGTCTGAAGCCTATGCCAAACGGAGGACCCACAGGACTCCTGTTTAAAGTGTTAGCGGGAAGCCAGTCAGACTGAGAAGTGCAAGATCTGTAGAGGCTTCCACCAAAGAACTAAAAAGGAGAGGGACTTTAGGCTAAAATTGCTCCACATGGAGTCAGCCCTTCCTCCCTAGGCAGCACAGGTGGCATCTGACCCCATGTCCAGCACTTCAGTGTGGAGTGCACTGGCCTTGGTAAGAGAAGCCATGGCGCCAAGAAAGGACTCTGACTCCAGGGATCCACAGCATTGCCACTCCCTGGCACCGAAGACGACCTCCAGTGTGAGTGCCCCCATTCACTGGTGCCGCACAAAAGGAAGAAGACCAACAGAGGTTGCTCTCCCACTAGAGCAGCGAAATGAGGAAGCACCAGCGGGGTGCGTCACGTGCCAGGACACCCTTGTTCAGCTCCGACTCAGCTGACACCATCGACTCTGGCCTCACTGGGAAGTCTGTCGAGTCTGGTTCTAGTGGACTTCTCAGTGCAGGTGCCTCGGGAGGAGGACTTAGACCTTCTCTCCACACAGGACACCTTTGAGGCGGCTAGGGACCTCATAGCAATGACAGCACAATCCCCTGTGCAGGCTCTGGTGCCACCACCAGCATTGGAATTGCAAAGAGGTACCATGCCCTCCAGGGGCAAGCCAGCGATGATGCGGCACTGCTCACCCTCACTTCGGCACCACTCCAGACCGAGTCCTCATGGGACTCGGAGGCAGTCATTCGCCTCTAGGTGAACCCGGCACCGCTCCAGACAAGAGGAGGGGCAGCCTTTGCCTATGATGTCATGGCCACCACAGTGTCAGGCACTGGCTCAGTGGCCCTTCTGGACCCTGTGGGCCTACCACTGGGGCCAGGGGCCAGATCCTTGTCAGTGGTTTTGGAGGTGCTGGCCCCTCCATCTTCAACATCTGTAGCCTGGGAACCTCTCTGGGCACAGGAGATGGGCACGCAGGCAGGCACCGAGACTGCAGCGGGGCCCGGCACTGAGACGGGCACGGAGACCAGCACAGCTCCCAGCGCCATGCAGGGTGTTTCAGCGCAAGGGGATCCCTGCGAGCCAGAGGGTCAGGAAAACCCAGAGCCCCTGTGGGCATCTTCCTCATCCTCCCCAGATGAAGTGGTGGCGGGCATATCTACCATGTTGCTGGCCATGGACAACAGAGCCCACCAGGAGTTAATCAGAAGAGTGGCTGAAAATTTGGGCATGCAGGTAGAGGAGGTGTCGAAGGAGTCCGAACCCCAGGTCGACGTTTTGGTGCTGCAAGGTCCTTTGAGGGTGGATTTGCACCTCATTAAGGCCATCCACAACACTACTAAAGCATTGTGGCAAGCGCCCGTCTCTCTACCCCCTGCAGCTAAAGAGGTGGAGAGGAAGTATTTTGTGCCATTCAAAGGGTATGAGTATCTGTTCACTCACCATTAGCCGGGCACTTTGGTGGTGGAGGCGGCCAACCAGAAGGAAAGATTATAGGGACAGCCGGGACCGACACCTAAATCCAAGGAGGCAAAAAAGATAGGCCTTTTTGGTAGGAAGGTATATTCTACCGGGGGGGCTCCAGCTTCGCATTGCCAACCAGCAGGCAATCCTTAGCCGCTACAGTTTTAATTTTTGGAACATGTCCAAGTTTAAAGAACTACTTTCCACGGAATCCCATTCAGAGTTTGCTGCCATTCTTGAGGAATCACAAGGACCTCCTTACAGGCCTCCTTAGATTCGGCGGACTCGGCAACCTATACCATGGCAACAGCTATAGCCATGAGAAGACGCTCATGGCTTCAGGTGTCAGGACTCCCTCATGAGGTCCAGCAGACCATTCAGGACTTGCCTTTCGACCGCATAACGCTATTTTCGGAGCAAACAGACACTAAGCTCCACAGCCTAAAGGATTCAAGGCCAATTCTGAAGTCCCTGGGGCTTCATACACCAGCCCCCCCAAAGAAAGCATTTCAAACCGCAGCCGGCTCCTTGATTCTACCTAGCTCCTCCTACGCAGGACTATAGCAGGAAGCGGGGCAGAAGTAACAGACAGAGAGACCCTCTCAGTCCTCCTCTAACCAGGGCCAGGACTCAGCAAAGCAGCCCCCAGCCTCCAAGCCAAACTTTTGAAGGTGTGCCAAGGGGTGATGCACCAGTTCAGATCCTGGAACCTTTTCCTCCATTTGTGAATCGTCTATCCCATTTCTACTATGCCTAGGCACAATTCACCTCAGGCTACACGGTCTTAAGCACGGTAGAATTGGGACATTCTCTCCAATTCTGTTCCCTCCTGCCTTCCCACCCTCCTTCCCCGACCCTTCTCACGAGTAACTTCTCATGCAGAAGGTGCAGACGCTCCTACATCTCAGGGCAGTAGAGGAAGTCCCTTTAGAATTCAGGGGTAGGGGGTTCTATTCCTGGTATTTCCAATCCCGAAGGCCAAAGGTGGGCTCAGACTGAAGGACATAAATCCACACCGTGTAGAGGTCAAAGCATAGGGATTTATTACATACAGCGCTGGCGGAGTGTCACCTGGCTTATTAGGCTCAGAGACACTGTCAATCAATTGATTACAATAGAATATATAGATTTTTCCATGGGCGGGGGAAGGTGACGGGGTAGGCAGTTCCACACCCGGGATAGGTTTTGCAGCAAGACAAGATAGCACAATAGCCAATGGTTAAAAGGTTACACAATGTCTCCGCCCATGGTCTCAAGTTAGCAAGTTAACATTTAATTAATACTTTGATAAAATGTTATTAGTATAAAATATATATGTTGAATTCTGATTTGGGGTCCATAGGAACAGAGCAACTCCTTTGATTGTCTGACAGGTACATGTCTAGGGGATAAAGCAAACAGTGAAAGCATATGGAAATAGAGATTGTCTCCTTTATGTCTTAAGGCAGGGCTTTGGTCCCTTGGAAGGGAGGTGGAAGGATGCCATATCATTATAGTGACGTGCCCATTTTTCATAAACTCAAGGTTGGATCTGTGGGAAGACTGTTTTCCCTTCAGGAGAAACACAATAGGAACATCTTTGACTTGCATCTGAAGAAGTGAGGTTCTTACCCACGAAAGCTTATGCTCCCAATACTTCTGTTAGTCTTAAAGGTGCCACAGGACCCTCTGTTGCTTTTTACAGATTCAGACTAACACGGCTACCCCTCTGATACAATAGGAACAGGGATCCTTTGTTCAATTTGAAACATTGGATGAAACATAATTATTCAGTTATTGCCTCAACATCTGGCATTTCTACTGACCAAGCATATCTTAGCAAAGGCAATGTTATCTTGTTTATTCTGCTTTTCTCTTAGCTAATCACTATTTGCACGGCTTCTGGTCTCCAGACCAAACTCTGGACTTTGGGTCTGAGAAAGAGCTGGCAAATCCATATACCAGGTTGTTATATAACATGCACATGGATTTTAACCCTTCACAGACCTATTGTAGACTTGTGAAACCTCAACAAATTCATGAGGAAGATAAAGTTTTGCATGGTCTCCCTGGCTTCCTTTATCCTCTCTCTGGATCCGGGGGACGGGTACACCGCCCTCTACTTGAAGGACGTATATTTTCACATGTCCATAGTCCTATCCCACAGATGGTTTTTCCACTTTATGGTCAACAACGCTCATTATGAGTTTACGGTTCTCTCCTTTGGCCTCTCAGCGGCCCACCGGGTGTTCACCAAGTGCATGTCAGTCATGGCAGCCTTCCTGCAGAAACGGCAGGTGCAAGTACTCCCATACCTCAACGATTGCCAAATCAAAGGACAGTCCAGGGCCAAAGTGGAGGCCTATGTGAGCCTAGTTCAGACAACGTTCCTCAGGCTCGGCCTCTTACTGAATGTAGCAAAGTCTACCCTAACACCAACTCAAAGAATAGAGTTCATCAGAGCTCTCCTGGACTCCATCAGGCCAGGGCATTTCTCCCAGAAACTCACTTTCTCACCAGGGGCGCTATCATAGAGGAACTCAGGTGATACCCCACCACTACAACACGAAATTTCCTGAAGCTGCTCGGCCATATGGCCACCTGTACATATGTAGTACAGCATGCCAGGCTGCACTGAATCGGGACCGCCTAGACAAGTTGGTTACACTCACTCCCCCTGTTATCAAGTCCCTCAGGCGGTGGCTCGACCTGAAAGCCATGTGTGCAGAAGTGCGCTTTTCCGGGTCTCAACCCTCCCTGTCTCTAGTAACGGACATGTCAGCATTGGGTTGGGAGGCACACTTAAGCAGACTCAGGGCCTCTGGTCCCAGTCAGAACTTTCGTGGCACATCAACGTCAGGGAGCTAAGAGCAGTCCGCCTTGCTTCCCAGACATTCCAGGCCTATCTGCAGGGCACGTGTATCAGTATTGACCGACAACACATCAGTGATGTTTTATATAAACAGACAGGGTGGTGCTTGTTCCTCTCCCCTGTGCCAGGAAGCCCTCAAGCTGTGGGACTTTTGCATTGCTCATTCGATACATCTAGAGGCATCGTACTTTCCAGATTCCCAAAACGAGCTGGCCAATCATCTCAGTAGGTCATTTCACAATCATGAGTGGTACCTACACCCGGATGTTGCGATTAACATCTTTCAACAGTGGGGTTTTCCCCAAATAGATTTGTTTGCAACGAAGTACAACAGGAAGCATCACCAATTTTGTTCCTTCCTGAATCATAGTCAGGGCTCACTCGCAAATGCTTTTCTCCTCCCTTGGAAGGACCACCTACTATACACTTTCCTGCCCTTCCCACTTGTACACAAGGTACTTCTGAAAGTCAGACGGGAGAGAGCATCAATGATCTTAATAGCACCAGCGTGGCCTCGCCAATACTGGTTTACCACGCTTCTAGACCTATCGGTGGACACGCCTATAACCCTGCCCCTGGGCCAATATTTGATCACCCAGGACCACGGCCGCCTCCAATCTGCAGTCTCTCCATCTCATGGCATGGAAACTCCGTGGCTGAACCTCTGGGAGTTCACATGCTCAGACCCTGTTAGAGAGGTCCTCCTTAGCAGCAGGAAGCCATCCACTAGGTCCACCTATCTGGCAAAGTGGAAAAAATTCTCCATTTGGGCATTACAAAAGCACACTCCGCCCTTACAGGCATCAATTTACTTTATCCTGGACTATTTGCTGCAACTAAAACAGAAAGGTCTGTCAGTATCATCAATAAAAGTGCACCTGGCAGCTATCTCAGCTTTCCACACCAGTTCAGCCAGGCGCTCAGTTTTTCGTGAACCCCATGGTAGGCTGCTTCCTCAAGAGATTAGACAGGCTGTCTCCTCAAGTAAAACAGCCAACTCCCCAATGGTATCTCAACCTTGTGCTCTCTAGACGGATGGGACCTCCTTTTGAGCCCTTGGCAACATGCTCCCTCCTCTACTTCTCCTGGAAAGTAGCATTCTTGAAGAAGAAAAAACAGTTACCTACCTCTCAACTGTTGTTCTTTGAGATGTTTTGCTCATATCCATTCCAAGACTCACCTGCCTGCCCTCTTGGAGTATCCGACAAGAAGGACCTGAAGAGGCGGCGGGTTGGCAGGGCCCTATATACATTGCCATGAAGGCACGACTCCGGGGGCTCCACAGCTGACCCGATGGGTACTGCTAGGGGAAAAATCTTCCAACGACTGTGCACATGGCACACACACACATACTTGGAATGAACATGAGCAACACCTCTTGAAGAATTACAGTTACAAGAGGTAGGTAACTGTTATTTTTTGGTGTGCAAACTATAATTTGGATCCTTTGTGCATACACATGTTGATATAGTCTAGAGCTAAAACTAAAACTCTTCATCCAGGTAAGGTGTCTACCAGCTCTGTCTATAATGCGTGCCTAAGTTCCCAAAGCTGACTATATTTAAAGAAAAACTTAAAACATCTTTCCTCAAACTTCCCTTTAACTGCACATCTTGAAATCTCTTGACACTTCATTGAGTGGCTACTCTGTCATGGAGCCTTTCAGGAAAACTTGGTGAACTGCAAAGTACATGGCATTTTCCTGAAAATAATATTAGGTACCAATCCAACCAATGTAAAGAGCATCCATAAGCTGTGATGCTAATAAATACTTGTAGTAGTCAAAATCGAATGTTTTGTCTTAAGTTAAGTGGGGGGTCTTCTACTTGTAACTCTCCTTAACACACAGCTACCCATACGTCAGACTTTTTAATGTTAACTCATATTAGAGCTATTTGGTGATCTGAGATTCCAGGTTTCAGAAGTGACTGAGATATTTTTGCATAGAAATTGGGTGAGTGTTACTTTCCTAATAGTGCATATTAAACCGAAATGGAACAGCTGGCTTCAGTGATGGAAGCAGGTGGAGACACAAAGCCAACAACAACAGATAACTTAGCAACTTTTGTAGGAGATGCTATCCTCCATATTTATCCTGGCAAAGATAGTTCTTTTCTCTGTCTGGAAATGTTTCATGTTCAGCAGTGACTTCGGCTGTGGATAGGATTCTGAGCTGCACGTATGTAATAGATATTAGAATCTGCCTCTATGTGAGGCCTGTTTAGAAAACAGTATTTTGTATTTACAGATGTGGCTCATACAACTTGACGCTTCCTTTTCCTATTTTAAGCATAAGCAATTTGTCTTATGATTCAGGAATGCAGGCTGTTTAAGCTGAACATCATAAATCCCAGTTGGACACAACCAAGTTCTTTCAGTGTTTGGTAACATTCAGAATAAAGAAAATAACAGGCTATATAGAAATTGGTAAGAGATTAGTTCCCCTCTGTAACAGAGAAAAGAAGGAATATTCTTCACAGAACAGTTATTTTTCTTCAGGCAACTAGGATGATGGAATTACCCTGTTGGGAATTCAATACAATAAATCAAAATGACTTCTTTGTCCCTTAATCAAAATTGCTTCCAGATCAAAGGAAGTGGTTCTGTACTACTTGTATAAAATATCCTTGTGACCCTCCTGTGATGTGTGTAGGACTCCAAATTTACTCATATAAAGGCAGTTCAAACAGTAGTACAGATTTATACACACATTTTATAGAGAGTCAATAGCCCTTCATGTGTTTCTGAATATCATAGAAACTAAGGAGATATAATTTTAGTGAAGAGGACTATACTGCAGTTTTGAGAGGAGCTAAGTAAGAGGGAATGATAGACATATAAAGAATATTGAATGGTACAAAGCAGGTAAATCAGTCTCTTCTGTTCACCTCTTTTCATAATACGAGATCAGAATGTATATGTGAATTTTCTTAATAAACCACAAGGTTTTTTAAACCACAGTGCATTAAAACATTTATAATTTTTGGAAGTAAAGTACAGTAGAAACTAATAAATGGGATTTACTGCAGATTACTGCAATTTACCAATTACCAAATGTAAAACAAGGAATATAGTGATACCACATCACAAAACATATTCACATCTTAATAGTTTTTTATGATGGTTTATAAAAGCACAAGTGAACGTACAAAAATTATTTATAGTGAAATGACACTAATGAACTCCCAACATTCTAAGGCTATGATCCTGCAAGGTCATGTATGCTTAAATTTAAATTCATAATAAGTAGTCATAGAGCAGGGGTGGGCAAACTTTTTGGCCCGAGGGCCACATCGGGGTTGCAAAACTGTACGGAGGGCTGGGTAGGAAAGTCTGTGCCTCCCCAAACAGCCTGGCCCCTGCCCCCCCAAACAGCCTGGCCCCTGCCCCCTAACCGCCCCCCCATGTCCTGCCCCCTGCCTGCCCCCCTCAGAACCCCTGACCCATCCAACCCCCCCCCCCTCCGCTCCTTGTCCCCTGACCACCCCCTCCGGGACACCCCACCCCCTAGCCAACCCCCCTGCTCCCTAACTGCCCCACCCCCTATCGACACCCCCGCCCCCTGACAGGCCCCCTGGGACTCCCATGCCTATCCAACCCCTGCCCCCGTTCTCTGTCCCCTGACACACATCCCCCTCCCCAGAACCTCCGCCCCCTGCTCCCTGTCCCCTGACTGCTCCCCGGGAGCCCTCACTTCCCGCCCTCTTGCCATGGTGGACCCAGCCACGCTGCCACACATCCTCTATGGTTGGATGATTTTGTTTGGTTGGTTTTGTTTTTTCCCAATAAGAGGCTACTAGCAGAGCGGCTAGTGGCAGATGAGATTAATTCTTCATTTCCTTTTGTGTGACCAATTGGGCTAGGGAGTCGCAGTAGGATTACCAAAGGTTCATATGGTAATAAATATTCAATAATTTGTGATATGTCATTACGGATTGCATCCCAGTACTCGCTAATGACTGGACACGTCCACCGTATATGCATAAAAACACTTTTCACCCCAGTTTCTCCATCATTTATCCTCATTTAGAGTGTGTGTTTGTGTGCATGCGCATGTGTAGTTATATATTTAGGTATGGAAGCAGTATCTTAAAGACTTTTTCTGTTATTGTGCTACAAACTGAGATTGCTGGTCCTCTTTTCCAGCTCAAACTCTATTCCTCCACTGCTCATTGAAGAGGGAGAAACAGTAACAGGAAACTTGGAAATGGCAGAGATGCTTAATGACTTCTTTGTTTCGGTCTTCACCGAGAAGTCTGAAGGAATGCCTAACATAGTGAATGCTAATGGGAAGGGGGTAGGTTTAGCAGATAAAATAAAAAAAAAAAGAACAAGTTAAAAATCACTTAGAAAAGTTAGATGCCTGCAAGTCACCAGGGCCTGATGAAATGCATCCTAGAATACTCAAGGTGCTAATAGAGGAGGTATATGAGCCTCTAGCTATTATCTTTGGGAAATCATGGGAGACGGGAGAGATTCCAGAAGACTGGAAAAGGGCAAATATAGTGCCCATCTATAAAAAGGGAAATAAAAACAACCCAGGAAACTACAGACCAGTTAGTTTAACTTCTGTGCCAGGGAAGATAATGGAGCAAGTAATTAAGGAAATCATCTGCAAACACTTGGAAGGTGGTAAAGTGATAGGGAATAGCCAGCATGGATTTGTAAAGAACAAATCGTGTCAAACCAATCTGATAGCTTTCTTTGATAGGATAATGAGTCTTGTGGATAAGGGAGAAGCTGTGGATGTGGTATACCTAGACTTTAGTAAGGCATTTGATACGGTCTCGCATGATATTCTTATCGATAAACTAGGCAAATACAATTTAGATGGGGCTACTATAAGGTGGGTGCATAACTGGCTGGATAACCATACTCAGAGAGTTGTTATTAATGGTTCCCAATCCTGCTGGAAAGGCATAACAAGTGGGGTTCCACAGGGGTCTGTTTTGGGACCGGCTCTGTTCAATAGCTTCATTAACGACTTAGATATTGGCATAGAAAGTACACTTATTAAGTTTGCAGTTGATACCAAACTGGGAGGGATTGCAACTGCTTTGGAGGACAGGGTCATAATTCAAAATGATCTGGACAAATTGGAGAAATGGTCTGAGGTAAACAGGATGAAGTTTAACAAAGACAAATGCAAAGTGCTCCACTTAGGAAGGAAAAATCAGTTTCACACATACAGAATGGGAAGAGACTGTCTAGGAAGGAGTACGGCAGAAAGGGATCTAGGGGTTATAGTGGACCACAAGCTAAATATGAGTCAACAGTGTGATGCTGTTGCGAAAAAAGCAAGCATGATTCTGGGATGTGTTAACAGGTGTGTTGTGAGCAAGACACGAGAAGTCATTCTTCCGCTCTACTCTGCGCTGGTTAGGCCTCAGCTGGAGTATTGTGTCCAGTTCTGGGCACCACATTTCAAGAAAGATGTGGAGAAATTGGAGAGGGTCCAGAGAAGAGCAACAAGAATGATTAAAGGTCTTGAGAACATGACCTATGAAGGAAGGCTGAAAGAATTGGGTTTGTTTAGTTTGGAAAAGAGAAGACTGAGAGGGGACATGATAGCAGTTTTTAGGTATCTAAAAGGGTGTCATAAGGAGGAGGGAGAAAACTTGTTCATCTTAGCCTCTAAGGATAGAACAAGAAGCAATGGGCTTAAACTGCAGCAAGGGAGGTTTAGGCTGGACATTAAGAAAAAGTTCCTAACTGTCAGGGTGGTTAAACACTGGAATAAATTGCCTAGGGAGGTTGTGGAATCTCCATCTCTGGAGATATTTAAGAGTAGGTTAGATAGACATTTATCAGGGATGGTCTAGACAGTATTTGGTCCTGCCATGAGGGCAGGGGACTGGACTCGATGACCTCTCGAGGTTCCTTTCAGTCCTAGAATCTATGAATGTATGAAAATTTGTCTATCCAGGTCCTTTCCCCAGTATGCCAAATATGGATTTTTTTTTGTGTTAGGAAAGTTGTCTGCCAAGATTGATATCGGTTAGTTATTTTTTTGTTTTCTGATTGACCAGGTGCCATCACTTCTGTTAAGGTTAGATTTCTGTACAGAAGGGTTTTTTTTTTTTAGGCATTATGTTTCTTAACTTTTTCTAACTTGAACCATGGGAGAGAAGGCCAGTTAAACTTAGTTTTGTTTCTAAATAAAGTAGATAAGTTTCTTTATTGACTAGCTGGCCAATCATATGTATTCTATGGCGCTCTCAATCTTTAAAACTCTCGTTTGATTTGGGTTAAAATCTAGATTATTTGCAGTGGGTGTCATTGATGAGGGAGAATAACATACCTTGTTTCTAATTCTGTCCCAAACTCATAGAGTAGCCTTTGCTGAAAAATGTGTATACATTTCTGGCGGGTGTGAATTTTTTTTTTTTTTTTAATTAATCCATGGTAGCCTAGCAATGTTTACATTCCCACAATTTTTTATTCAATAAAGACTTAGTGTTTGGCTGGATTACAGCAAACCCCTAATCCACTATTGTTCTGAGTTGGCTGGCTTGATACCATAGAATATTTAGAATATAATAGGTCTGTACAAAGTGTCTGCAATCATTCTTGTTTTTTTCTTATTCTAACATAATCCTCCTCATTCTTGCTAGGATTTTATCTGGGATAATTACAGGAAGATTTTGAAACAAGAAAGAGATCCTTGGGAAAACGTTCATTTTGACTGTGGCTATTCTTCCCAATCAGGAAATTGTGTAATATCCCTGGTACTCCAGATCATTTTTGATATGCTGAAGTAGTTGTTTGACATTTAAATCATAGAGCTCTTCTAGATAGTTTGAAATATGGATTCCTAGGTATCTTATAGAGTTTGTTGCCCATTTATAATGACTTTTCAGAGTCTGGCAAATGTATAGCTAGCAGATTTGGCATAATTTACTTTTAAATCCAGACTTTCCCAAAGTCCTGGACTTCTTTAGATATTAATTTTAGGGAAATATTTGTTTTTTGGTAAAATACGTAATCTGCCCATAAAGCTATTTTCTGATGTATTCCTTCAAGTTTTATTCCTGTGATAGATTTATTGTTTATCATCTGCAAAAAGCTCCATGGCTGGTGCAAAAAGTAAAGGAGACAATGGACATCCCTGCGTAGTCCTGCTACATAATTTTACACCATTAACTCGCACACCTGCTGTTGGGCTGGTGTAAAGAGCAGTTGTCCATTGAAGGAACTGGGAGCCAAATTCCATATGGGACAGGACTTGAAACAAAGTTCCACTCTGTTCTCTCAAAGGCTTTCTCTGTGTCTATGATAACAAAATAAATGGATCTCTTTTTGTTCTGGCGTTATGGATGTTTCAAAATATTTTCCAACAATTGTTCATCTTTAATTAATCCTGTTTGATTGGGGTTTATATAAACTGAGACCATGAACTGCAGTCGGCTAGCTAATATTTTTACTAAAGCCTCTGTCATAATTCAACAGTGATATGAGTCTCTAGGAGTTGCATATGGTAAGGTGTTGTCCAACTTTAGGGTCAATAGTGAGAGTTGAAGGATACCCCTCAAGGAACCACTAATACCTCCTTTAATACTTTGTAAAAATTTAGCCTACACTTTATATTAAAAGTATGCAAGCATTTATGCAAAATTTGAGAGCTAATTTCATTCCTTTGCCAACAACTGGGAAGCTCTTGTTTAGGAACAGATGCAACATTACAAAATAGATGCATGCTGTCTAAGGAGGTGGAGAGAATATTATCTGAACTGTTTATAAATTACCCACCAATTCATGCAGGTTTTTTTTTTTTTTTTAAGTTTGTCATTTGCCAGAGCTAGTCATAAAGGACCATGTCTTCCTCCAATTACAAAAATGGATGTATTCCTAATTTCTATTGATGTCATAGAATCATAGAATATCAGGGTTGGAAGGTACCTCAGGAGGTCATCTAGTCCAGCCCCCTGCTCAAAGCAGGACCAATTCCCAATTAAATCATCCCAGCCAGGGCTTTGTCAAGCCTGACCTTAAAAACCTCTAAGGAAGGAGATTCCACCACCTCCCTAGGTAACCCATTCCAGTGCTTCACCACCCTCCTAGTGAAAAAGTTTTTTTCCTAATATCCAACCTAAACCTCCCCCACTGCAACTTGAGACCATTACTCCTTGTTCTGTCATGAGGTACCACTGAGAACAGTCTAGATCTGTCCTCTTTGGAACCCCCTTTCAGGTAGTTGAAAGCAGCTATCAAATCCCCCCTCTTTCTTCTCTTCTGCAGACTAAACAATCCCAGTTCCCTCAGCCTCTTCTCATAAATCATGTGCTCCAGCCCCCTAAACATTTTTGTTGCCCTCCACTGGACTCTTTCCAATTTTTCCACATCCTTCTTGTAGTGTGTCAATAGTAGTTCTGATGTGAAACTGGTGTGAAGAAGAGAATCGCATCTAATGTGTTCCAAAATAGGAATATGAAATGGAGAAGGAAAAAAAAAATCCTTTTTTTTAAATCTGCATATATGAAGTTACAAAGAATTCTTCATAATGATTTTTTAAAGTATTCTTTTTTAATAGTAAATCAGGATGTCTTAAGTATTTATTCCTAATGTCTTGATCGGCAGACACATTTCAAATTTGCAGATACTTTTTAGAATTTAAGCTACAAGTATATGGCTAAGATTTTCCAAAAGTTACTAGTGACTTTGGGTGATTTTCAAAAATAGGATGCTAAAGATTAGATTTAGGAGCCTTAGTTAAGGCATCTAAATAAGTTTTTTTGGTTCAGAAGTGCTGAGCTTCTAGAAGTTCTTGTTGAGATTAATAGAAGCTGCTGGCTGCTCTGCACATCTAAAATGACAAGTTATTTATTTCGATGCCTAACTTTAGACTCCTGTTTTTGAAAACCTTAACCTTTGTGTATAGGCTTCATTATCACTTAAGCTTAGAAATTTGGTGTTTGCGTTCAACTCTCCTCTCTCATCCTCCTTCTGACTAAAAACATTTGCCAAATCTGGTCACTTCTTTTGAACAGCTAAAATCCGTTATTTTATCTTTAACCTTCCAAATAAGACATTCTTGATATACCTCAACAACTGCAGCCTCCCTGCATTTCATTGTCATTTCATCCTCCTTCCCCTTCCCCTGTTGCTCTTCTAACCAAATTACATACCATTTCATGTCCACTCACCTCATACAGGTCCTTGAATTTTGCAAAACCACATCCCATCTACATTACAGTTCTAATTTCCTCCTCCTCCCCCACCCCCAACCAAGCCTTCATGTTAGTTGCCCCATTTATAGTATTTTCCACACCTTGCAGGATCTACACATCTTCCATACCAATCTTATATTCAGAATAGTCTCCCACTACTCATATTCCCAGCCTCTCCATTTATATCCCTCTAAAATTTGCACTTAGTGAAGCCTTTAATTGATCGCCCAAATATTCCAACAGCATTCCAAGTTTATATCTACAACCTGTGTATTGCCTGGACTATATTTGATTTTTTAATATAGGTTTCTTGTCTCACACTCATCACTGTAGTATCTGAGCACCTAGATTTAGATCTCTCTTGTTAGAGGGCTTTCCCTTCACCCTTTCTCCTGGTTCTCGTCATGCAGACAAAGAGCAAAAGACCAGAAATCCGAAGTGTAGACAATGCAATGTTTATTGGGGTGTAGTTCCAAACAAACATATTCCGAAGCCCTCCACACCAGTCGGGCTTATCTCTATATGCCAATAGAGTTGAAGCCCTTCCCACCAGTCAGGCTTATCTTTGTATGCTGATAGTCTTCCCCTCCCCCAACTATAGTTCTATACGCCAATAGAACCCCTTCTTCTAACTCCTAGCTCCGCACACCAATGGAGCTCCCGCTTCCCAGTGTTCTGTTTCCAGCTCTGATGCCGCAGAGCAATTTCCGTGTCCCCCTTCCCAGCTCTGATGCTGCAGAGCCTTGCCTGTGTCCCTGTTCCTCATTCCCCTATTCCCAGTCCCCCATTTCCCCATTACTGTTCCCAATTCCCTCTTCTTAACAGCCCCAGATATACAGTAACTCCTTGCTTAATGTTGTAGTTATATTCCTGAAAAATATGACTTCAAGTGAAATGATGTTAAGTGAATCCAATTTCCCCATAAGAATTAGTGTAAATAGGGGAGGTTAGGTTCCAGGGAAATTTTTTTCACCAGACAAAAGACTATATTTTTTATTTTATAAAAATCTCTCTCTCACTCACACTCACACTATAAGTTTTAAACAAACAATTTAATACTGTACAACGCAATGATGATTGTGAAGCTTGGTTGGGGTGGTGGAGTCAGAGGGTGGGATATTTCCCAGGGAATGCCTTACTGCTAAATGATGAACTAGCACTTGACTGAGCCCTCAAGGGTTAACACATTGTTGTTAATGTAGCCTCACACTCTACAAGACAGCACAAATGGAGGGAGGAGAGACAGCATGGCAGACAGAGACACACTGTGTGTGTGTGTGTGTGTGTGTGTGTGTGTGTGTGAGATGCGCATTGCCCCTTTAAGTACAGTGACTCCATTCTAAGTACATTGCCTGTTTAAGTAGATCAGCAAGTTGAGACAGCAGCTGCTGCCAGCAAGTTCCCTCCGGCCTGAGCCCTGTCCTGTCCTCCCCTGCTCTTTGGAAATGGGGTGGGGAGGGGACACTGACATTAGCCCCCCTCTTCCCACCATCACCCCCTGCACAGCAAGCAGGAAGCTCCCAGGAGCAGCTCCAAGGCAGAGGGCAGAAGCAACACATGGCAGTGGTGGGAGAGACAGCCGAACTGCCAGCAATTGATAGCCTGCTGGGCGGCTGCCACACAGGAAACTTAGGGGAGCTGATATGGGGCTGCCAGTCCACCCTGGTTCCAAGCCCCACCAGCTAGCTCCAACGGGCTGCTCTTCCTGCAAGCAGTGGACAAAGCAGGCGGCTGCCAAACAACATTATAAGGCAGCATTGCACAACTTTAAACGAGCATGTTCTCTAATAGATCAGCAATGTAACAACGTTACCCGGGACAACTTTAAGTGAGGAGTTACTGTACCTGCAATGCATGCCCCTAGTCACACCCCTTATAACTTATGGTCATGTTCTGTTCTGGAGGGTTGTGAGTGGGGGTCTTCATCCCACCCCTTTTGTACCCCATGGGAGGTGTAAGGAGTGAGGTTGTGCTCCGGTCAGGGGCAGGCATTTCTCTGGTCTTTTAGTGTTTACCCCCCATCCTCCCTTGCCCCTCCCGACTTGTTGCCTTTGAGATAAGGAGTTGAGGCAGTTGTCAAGTGTGTGCTCATATATTGCATTCCCACCATGCCCAATAACATTTTAACTGCTCTATCCCTTATTTCTTTTCACTGTACGAAAAGCCCCATCTGGTTGTGGGAAATGCAAAGCATAGTGTCTTTGTTCATTGTTCTTCATACATATTAGTATAAGATATAAAAGTATCAAAAAGTCAAACCCAAAATTCTCTCTCAGGCTGACAAACAAGCCTATATGTTAACATCTCTCATTTAGGTTGTGTGCTCCTTTGGGCAGGAGCTGTATCTTCCTCCTTTTCTGGCACACTATCAGCTCTCAGTGACTAATTTGTGTGTCATTTTTTTTCAGGCTTCAGTTTTGGAAAACCTGAGACTAGCGGTGCGATCTCAGCTTGGATTTACCTCAATCAGACTTCCGATTGCTGGCAGGTCAAGTAACATTTGGAATCGAATTTTTAATTTTGCAAGGTCCCGTCATTCTGGATCACTGGCAGTAGTCTCAGCAGATGGAGATGATGTTGTTGCCAGTCAGAGTACTAGTAGAGAAGCTGAAAGAAATAATACTCACAGAAGTCTATTTTCAGTTGAATCTGATGACACAGACACAGAAAATGAAAGAAGAGACACAGCAGGAGCAGTTGGTGGTGTTGCTGCCACTTTGCCTCAAAAAGTTCCACCTGCAACAGCAATAGAAGCAACAGTAGGAGCATGTGGAAGTTCCTCAGCTCAGAATACCAGTGGCAGTAATACAGATAATGGAAGAGAAATGACAAGTGTAGAACCCCCAAGTGCAAGTCCAGCACGCCACCAGCTCACTAGTGCACTAAGTCGTATGACTCAAGGATTACGTTGGGTACGCTTTACTTTAGGGAGATCAAGCTCAGTAAATCAGAACCAAAGTCCTTTGAGACAGCTTGATAATGGTGTTAGTGGAAGAGATGAAGATGACGATGTTGAAATGTTAATTCCAGTTTCTGATGTAGCATCAGACTTTGATATTAATGACTGTTCAAGACCCCTGCTTGATCTCTCCTCAGATCAAGGACAAGGGCTTAGGCAGCCTTACAGTGCAATGCATCATGGAGTAAGGTCATGTAAACGAGATGGCCCATGTGAGCGCTGTGGTATTGTACACACTGCCCAGATACCCGACACTTGCTTAGAAGCAGCACTGAAAAATGAAACTAGTGATGATGAGGCATTGTTACTTTGTTAGGTACGGTTTGAATATGGGAGATTGTATACAAGTTGGAGCAATATCAGTCATTGTTTTGTACTTCATAGTTAAGAAAACTAGATTCTAGTTTTAAAAAGTCCAGGGCAAAATCATGTGAGTAACATGTTTTTTGCCTGTGTGGTTGAATAAGCATTTCTTATACTGGGTAACTCTGGACTACTAAAGTGAACGTTTTAATGACTCAGAATAAATGTATCCTGTATAAATGAGTTACTCTTTAAGTAACCAGTGTTCATCCAGTTAGTTTCAAATAAGTTTTTCCTGGTACTGTAGTTCACAATAGAAACATGGCTACTCAAGACTTATTGACTGCCTGTTTGTTTACCCCATATTAACAGGTTAATTTGTACAGAATTTTTCCTTTGGAAATTGAATCCATTGTATTATTGCCAACATACTTGTAACTTAATATACTAAATGCTGGTAAGGATTGTTAATGTAAAAACGTGTATTTTTCCTTTTGAGGTTTAGATAACATTTTGTCTAAATATTCTTGAATTACATCATGTGAACTTTTTCAAAGGGAGAGACTTTCACCATAACACTTTTTTCTTTCAAAAGTTCAAAATGCAGTGATGTATGAAATTTAGGTATAATTAGATAAACTGATGGCAAAAGCCCTTTTATAGTCTTTATAACATTGGAATCCGACATTTAATAAATTGCAATCCAATATGGTACAACTAAGTAGGATATAAAATCCCAGGTCATTCGTTATCTCAGTTTGAGGACAAAAAATCAAATAGCTGAAGACGTTACAATATGCATTCTTAAAAATGTCTGATGTAGGTACAAATACTAAACAGGATACGTTCCAACTGGTAATAGATCTTTCCCTAGTAATATAGGTATAAAGCTTATTTGGATTCAAGGGATTTGCACTAAAATCATATTGAGGTCTCTAATGAGCTTAGTGCACAAGCACTATCACTTTAAGTACTATTCTCTAATACTGCAATTGCTATATATTTCCATGGCTCTTTTCTTGGGGAGTTGCATTTTGTTACAATTGAATTTCCTTTACTAAATCCCTATTTATTCATTGTATTTAAAAAAAAAAATTGGTTTACTTGGTTTCAGACTGGTTGTTCAAAAAAAAAAAAAAAAAATCCCCTTCGGTATATCCATTTTTTTTTTTTTTTGGTAATATTAAAGTTGGAGCAAAACAGATCAGTGAAAAAAATTGTTTATAATTACCAATTTTGTGATAAGCAAGTAAGTGTGGCAACTAGCGTGATAGCAGGAATCTACATCTTTTAAAAACAAAAACAAAAAAAATTGTCAACTACTGTCTTATTTATTCTTTGCCAGTCTGTTTTGAGTAGGCTTAATGATTCAGTATGAAAAATGTATTTGTGTGTGACTGTATGCTATTTATTAAATTTTAAATACTTTGCTGAATGTCATTTTAAAGCATGTTTAAAGTCTTGTGCATTTCTGTCATGTTATGCTGTCAGACAGAACTGACTAAGATGTTTTAATATGTATCAAAATTAAAATGAATTTTTGTTATGTTTTGAGGTACTTTTTAAAGATAAACCAAAGATCTACTTGTTTTTATTTTTTTTTGTTTTGTTTATTTTTTAAAAAACCCTCACCTATGGAGTACAAACACATCTAAAAGAAAAAATTGAATAGATTGCAAAGTAGACATCTCTCGCTCGCTCGCTTCATTCACAGACAGCAATCTGAGAAAATGAAGCAAAATTTTACAAACTATACGTTGACTTTATTCTCAAGAGGTAACAGATATATATCCAGCTCAGGGTATGATCCTGCAGATTTGAACTTTGGGGAACCTATGTGCAGTACAGGTGTTGAGAACTCTTTGAAATTAGTCATTCTTCAGTTCCCAAGTGCAAGTATTAAATGCAGTTGTGCCAGAGGTATTAGGGTACAAAATCATTAGCTCCAGATTTTGCAGCCCTTATTCTCATTGACCAACACCATATGCTGTTGATTTTAGCGGGACTACTTGCGGAGCAAGTTACTATGCAGCATGAATAAGGTGCAGCAAAAACTAGCCCTAAAATACATATGAACCAAGTAAAATCTTCACTCCAGGTTCTGATGTAAATTAGTATTTTAATATTTTAAAAAAAAAAAAACCCTGACTGTATCAATGACATTGGAAAGTGGTTCTGAAACTGTTTGAATAACTGAGGTACAGTCTTCCTATCAAGCATTAGTACAAGGCCTCATGAAACATGTCAGACCTACACATACAAACAACAAGTGAACAGTATTGATTCTATTAAAGTCTATAGGTTTGCGTATAGAGATTTGTTAGGGGAGAAGTGAAGTACAATGGTCAGTTGTTCTCAAGGAGAACGATTATACAGAAAATGTGGGAGTAGGATTTGATTGGGAATTGGGACATTGGCCATTGAAAATATAGATTTTATTTACAATCGGTTACAATGCTTTTAATGCAACATAATTTAAGGGTAGCTATCTAGCTCACTGTTACTGGGAATACAAATAGTATCATTAGCACTCTGAGCAGACAACTGTACCTCTACACATTTGTTTCCATCTGAACTGCTGGAAATATATCATTAAGTGGTTTTTTATTTGTCTTTTCTGGAATGTTGAGACATCTGAAGGAAATGCTGAAGATGCATAGTTGCTGTCAAATAAACCTTTTACTTATATTTAATTTTCTTTTAAATATGACATCACGTTCATCTACCAGCTCTAAAGACTGCACAATTTTTATAAGAGGTTTCTATTTTCTATGCATGACAAAGTTTCTAAATGTAGAAAGAGTTCGCATGTAGATATAATTTGTTCCTTTCACATATCACATTTTCTCTATCATCTATCATGCAGTCCTAAATATAAGGTTGGTTGCTTCTCTCTGTAGCACAACTATTTCACTTATCTAGTTTCCAGTTACAAGTCCACCATGTGCATGAATGCAAGTGAATATTTTTGACCCATCCCTGCTCCAAAATTAATTCCAGTAGAGCACCCTGAAAATAAAACAACTTCCTTAGAGTTGTAATTATTGTGTTTTATTTACTAGTGTGCTAACAAAATCAGAACTCCCAGGCAAAGTTTATGCTTGTTCAAACTGCTAATCTTCGTGCTAATTCTGGGAAATTCATATTGATTATTTTCATCAATGAGTGTTAAATCCTTATTGCAACTGGGACTTAATTCACAGGCTCTTTGAGTGATTGCGCAAGTCCATTTCATTTCACTTCACTTGAGGTGTGTGCACACCCACTGCACCAGTGTGAGAGATTGCCCCCTTTGCTGCCTCATGCTGCTGTGCAATGGCATAAAGGGTGGAGCCACTCCCCTACCTCCCTCAGTCCCTTCTTACCGACTGTGGTTGGTAGTCAGAGCATTTTAGCTTACTTCTGCAATTCTCCCCCCGCCCTTCAGGAAAATTGTTTTCTTGTATATAGTTGGTACTCATTTTTGTAGTGTTTTCTAGTTTTCATAGTATAGTTAATAGATCTGTGTGTTCCCGCTCGTGATGCCCAGTACTGGGGAAATGCCTCACTCTCGGCTTTAAGCATTGCTTGCACCAGCTGCAGGAAATCCATGCAGGTAAGTGACAACCATTCTCATGTTTAAAGTGCCTCAGTGCGGTTACATCTGGGACAGGTGCCAGATCTCCAGGAACTTTAAGCCCTGAATCAAGAAAGATAGAGACAAGGCTTCATCCCCTTCTCATGGAGGCTGCCCTGTGTCCAACTTCAGAGCATTCCTGTTTGGTGTCAATACTAAGCACGTCGATTTGAGTAAGGAGTGCTCCTCCAGACATTACTGAATCCTAGAGCCTCTTTCCTTCCCCAGTGCCAAGAAAGAAACATCGTCAGGGTGTTTTGAAGAGGACTCATCCTCCAAAAGGTTGAGGTCTCCAGCACTGTCAACCAGTAAGCAGGCAGGGAATTGTGTGTCCTCAGAGAGGAGGCACTCCCTGGTGCCGATAACCTCAGGCAGGGTCATGGACTCCTGCTCCAAGGTTGGTGTCATTGAGGCCAACCACTGCCACGACCCTTGGTACCAACCCTTCTGATGCAACAAAAGCAGCATCAGGGGACCCTCTTTGTGCCAAGAATACTGGAGGCTTACACTGTGATGTAAGATTTCTTGTGCCTTTTAGTTCCAGATTCCCCAGCGGTACAGGAGTCACTCATTCGGGGGAGTGTGCAGAGGATATGCAGCCTGCAAGTGTGCTGCATCCCCTGGTACCATGGCCTGCTTCAGTCAACCCAATGTCTTGCCTGCTACTGTCAAGAGGCAAGCCAAGCATGCTCTTCACGGTGCCTAAGTCTCTGGAGACTCCGTGCCAGACCTCACTACCAAGTTGGTGCTTCTGTGTTCAGGAGACTTGGGCTCTTTCTTGGAGTCAGAAGTAGGCTTCTGTGCCCCTCATTCTTGGATAGAAGGAATCATTCACTTTTATTGAGGACTGCACTTATGGTAAGAATCAGAGGGTTCACACTGGTCCAGAGACTCAGAATAATGAGTTGGTAGGAGTTGGGGCCCCATGGCCTACCAATGGCATTATTGGAACTGCTGGGGGTTTCCTCCCACCTCAGGTCCTCATTGTTTCCTCCTCCCTTCAGATCCCCAAGCAGACATTGCCATAGCTCTTGAGAAGAGACTCAAAGTTGCGCCCATTACCGATTTCGATACTGAGTAAGGCCAGACTTGATTGCCAAAGCCTCCTGTGAAAGGAGTTCAAAAGACTCCTCCTCAACTACCAGTGGAAGCCTCCACCTCATCACCATATGAGGTGTTGACGTCTGGGGTGTCCTCTCCTATGCAAGATGACTACAGGACATACCAGGACCTGCTAAAGAGGGTGGCTTCCTCTTTGGACTGTCAAGTGAACTTAGTACAAGATTCCTCCTATAGATAGGTGGACAAACTGGCATAGGCCGTACCTTCCCATTTGGCTCTGCCTGTAAATGAGGCCACACTGAAGCCCACAAATATACTATGGCAGACCCTTCATCTCTGCCGCCAACAGAGCCAAACGGAGGTACCACATTCCTTCTCATGTCATGAGCATTTTTATACTCTTCCTCCCCTGGCTTCTTGGTTTTGTTGACAGTGAAAAAGAGGGAAAGCTTGGGTCCTCCCGCATCAACCCCAAATCAAAAGAAGCAAAAAGTCTTGACCTTTTCGGTAGAAAGGTTTAGTCTACTGCTGGCCTGCATTTTCATATCTTGAACCAGCAAGCACTTTGCTGTCTAAGTATGATTTCTCCCTGTGGAATAATGTTTATGTTGTCATGGACAAACTGCCAGAGGAGGTGAGGCAGAAGTTCTTTTGGAGGAAGGTAAGCTGGCTGCTAGAATCTCTCTCCAAGCAGCGTTGGATAGGGTGGATTCAGCAGCCACAGCCATGGTGTTTGCCATTATGATGCATTGGTGTTCGTGGTTTCAACCATTGGGTCTGCTGCTTGAGCTCCAACAGACTGTTAAGGATCTTTTGAAGGTCTGTCCCTCTTTTCTCAATAGACTGACTAGAAGTTTCTAATTCGTTAAGACTCTCATTGAAGTTATTAGGGATTTGTACTCCTCCCCCTAAAAATAAACCATTGCATCCTCAGACATATATGTGGTATCACCCCTTTACACCCAGGCAGCCTGGTCAGTCTATGAGGAAGGTGAAGGCCTTCATAGGAGACTTACACCTTCTCAATTTTCATCCATCAGTGTTTCTAGGCAGACCAGAAATGCCAGTTGGTTTGACTGCCATGTTGCGGGCTGGTTTACCAATATGCAGCTTTTTTCCGACTGTTCATTCCACTGATATGCTTGGGGCCATATTTCCACTGATCGGTGTAGTCTAAGCAGATTGGAACTGGAATGCACCCTTCAGTTTATTTCAATTCCTCCCTTCTCCCTTTCCAGGGACCACTCTCATGAGCCTGCCCTCCTCCTGGAGGTTCAGTCTCTTCTACATTTGGGAGCTATAGAGGAGGATCCTCTCCACCGAGAAAAAGGATTTTATTCACATTACTTCCTGATTCCAAAGGCAAAGGGAGATCTCAGACCCATTCTAGACTTGAGACCTGAACAAATACATAAAGAGACCATTTTGAATGGTATCCATTATCCCCTCCCTGGATCCAGATTACTGGTATGCTTCTCTCAATATGAGGGGTGCATATTTCTATGTGGCAATCTATCAAATCCATAGGAGATTCCTCAGATTTATGGTTAATCAATCCCACTATCAGTTTACAGTCCTGCCATTTGGCCTGTCTGTGGCACTGCAGGTATTACACAATGCATGGCAGTGGTGGCTGCATTCCTAAGGAAAACAGGAGTACAAGCGTTTCCATACCTTGACAACTGGTTGGTGAGAGATTGGTCCGGGTACCAGGCAGAATTCAGTATGGCCCAGAATTCAGTCCATCTTCATACAATTGGGATTGACTTTCCCCATTGATCAGCAATGTTCTCCCTTGTTCAGAAAATAGTTTATAGGAATAGTCATGGGTTCTACAGTGGCCAGGGCTTTCCTTTCCATAGACCAGATTCCAGGCTGTTGGCCATCTCACCTAAAGGCTCATCCAACCACATCTGTAAAGAACTGACAGACTTTTGGGGTACATGGCCTCATGTACATATGTGATTCAGCATGCCAAGCTTTGTACCTCAGGAAGTTGCAGAGTTCATTAAGCTCAGTGTATTTATTCCTAGATTTTCCACCCAATGGACATATTGGTTCCAGTGATCACAGGAGTCTTAGCCTCTTTAAACCGGTGGATGGACCAACTAACGTATGTGTGGGAGTTCCCTTCGTTCCCCCACAACCCTCATTGACTCTGGTTACAGACACTTCTGTCCTTGGTTCATTAGCCCACCTGGAGAATCTACAGACTCAAGGTCTCTGGACTGGCCAAGATTGAGCTCTCCCAATAAATGTGAAACAGTTGAGAGCCATTCATCTAGCTTGTCATGCTTTCCTCCCCCATATCAAGGGAGGGAATTTACTAGTTCCTATGGACAACGTGGCAGCAACAGACTGAGGGGCCAGATCAGGTCTTCTGTGCCAAGAGGTGATGCTGCTTTGGGAGCTTTGCATCCCCAAAGTGACTCATCTCAGCCTCCCACCTTCTGGGGGTCCAGAATAGTCTTGCAAACTACTTGAGCAGATTTTTCACCAGTCATCATGAGTAGTCTCTCCAGCCAGATATAGTGAGACTCATTTTTTAAGTCTGGTGCTGGTAGGGAGTTCCCCATCCATACGCACAACTGTTTGTTATTTTTCACAACAAAGGTGTCAGCAATTTTGTTCAAGAGCAGGTCACAGTTCAGGGTCTTAATGGATGCTTTCCTGTTGCCCTGGAGACACAAACTCATGTATGCTTACCCTCTGGTTCCACTCATTCCCAGATTAGTGTTAAAAGTCAAGCAGCATCACATTTGCATGATCCTCCTAGCCCCAGCATGACCTTGTCAGCATTGGTTTTCCACTCTGCTGAGCCTCTCAACTAGATCTCTACTGACATGACCAGAACCAGACCTGATTTCAGAGGACCTTCTTCCTCTCAACCCAGTTGCTCTTCATCTTCCAGCCTGGATGCTCCATGGTTAATGTCTCAGGAGTAGGTCTGTTTAGAGGATATGCAAAGCATCCTCATGAAAACCTTCTACTAGATGCACTTATCTGTTGAAATGGAAACAATTCTCTTTATGAACTCAGCAAAAAGGTGTTTCTCCTCTTAGCTCCTATACAGCATGTTCTGGACTATTTGTTGTAGCCAAAAGAACATGATCTTTCTGTTAGTGACATCAGGGTTCACCTAGCAGCTATGTCCACTTTTCACTCTCCAATTGATAATCACTCACTTTTCTCCAATCCCATGTCATTCAGGTTCTTGAAGGGTCTAGGCTGATTATATCCCCTTGGGACTTAAACCCGGCCTTAACAAAGCTAATTGGCTAATATGAACCACTGGCTACCTGCTCTTGCTTCATCTTTCAATGAAGGTAGCTTTTCTGGTGGCAATTACCTCTGCAAAGATAATAGGAAAATTGAGATCCCTGGTATCTGGACACCTCCTACCCCTCCCACCCACCCCCCATATGCAGTCATTTACAAGACAAGATATACTTATGCTCTCATCCAAAATTTCTCACCATATCTTTTCCATATCAATCAGGTAAATATACTTACCAGCTTTCTTTCCTAAACCTCATGCTCATAAGGATGAGAAGAGACTCCATATGCTGGATGTCGAGAAAGCGTTAGCTTTTTATTTGGACTGGACTAAGCCATTTAGGTCATCCTCACAACTGTTTATCGCAGTTGCGGACAGGATGAAGGGTCTTCCAGTGTCACCTTAAAGAATCTTGTCATGGAGTTCCTCCTTCATGCATTTGTGCTACAACATAACTAATGTATCTCCACCAAGCAGACTCAATAACATCACAAGCAGCTTCTACAGCTTTTTTAGCTCAGAACCTATGGAGGACATTTGTAGATCTGCAACTTGGCCATCAGTACATACTTTTGCATCTCCTCATACCATCTTTCAACAGAATACAGACAATCCCAGATTTGGCCTGTAGTCCTTCAATCATTATTCAGGGAGACTCCAATTCTACTTCCTAATTGAACTTATGAGTCACCTGAAATTAAATTGGCATGTGCAATCACTCAAATTAAAAACCGTTACTGATCTGTTCTGTAAGTGTTATTCTTCTGTATGTCCTATAAGTGCCCCCCCCCACACACACACACACACCTTTGATGGGGTGAATATTATGGAAAAATAACCTCATCTCTCACATTATATGTTAATACACAGCAAACACTATAATTCAATACAAACGTAACTTAAAACTTACTTGTTATATGTAAGTATCCTATTCTTATTAGGGGCTGGCTGTTTCTTTGTACTGAAGCTTGAGTGGTTGACATACTGTTTCTATGGGCTGTTAACGACATACAAAGCATATGGAAGTTCAGGTACTTGATGTGAGTTTGTTATGCATTTCTTCATAAATACTCCTCTCTACAGTGGCTATGGATGCTGCCGGTGAACTAACTGTGGCTAGAAGGGGAATGGAAATAGGTTGGACTGAATGTGGCTGGTTCCTAGGCATTTCTTGACTTAATGTCCTAATCTTTCCTCCCATGTAACATAAGGCACAAATAATGCCCTAGTGAGGATACTGTGGACAACAATCCACCCCTTCCAACCAATTTCCATCCCTACAAGGGTGGTCAATACTTCATCTGTTCCATCAAATAACTTATTCAGTGTTTGATCCATGGTATTACTAATTTCAATTAAATGTGAATTTTTCCTTTCTGTTTAAGATGGAAATCTAGTGATGGTGTATCTGCATGAAGGATTGGGGTACTTTTCTGAGTAGATCTTGAGAATCTGAATCTGTAATAAGTCTTGTTTTCAAATCCAGGTATAGGAGAGATTGTCATGTGTCTAATAATCATATGTACTTTGGGCTTAAAACAAGTTTGGAGTTGTGACCACACACCTAATTTGAGTATAATAAAAATCTTTGTGATTAGTTACTACACAATTTTGTGCCTCTCCATTGTAGGTCACCAGCACTATGGGAGATTTCAATTTGGTTAGTTGCCCCGGACATAATACCGATGTCATGTTGACTTTCACTAGGTTCTGTTTGGTACCCTTCCACCTGGCCACATAGTAGGGTTGTTACCTCAAACACAGTACATAGTACCCTCTCTGAGAACAACAGGCAATTTGCGTGACTTTCCATGTTTGGGTGTCTTGATACACCACCAGCGGAGGTACTTTGTCATTCCTCGTAAATGTCTTCTAGGTGACATGTGGCGTGGACAGCAGCTTTTTGATCAAATACATGCTTATCTGGGTCAAACATGGGTAATGACAGTGCAAATGAAACATAAGGATTTTGAGATGCTGCATGTTTTACTTAAATAACATGTCATGAGTAGGAGGTAGTGTCACAGATCCTAGGTTTCTAATTGCACCAAACGCTTTTGACACTTAGTCTGACATTTGGATCTCTCTCCTGCATGTCTTTAAATTCAGTTTGGACAGTATCAATTTAAAATATGTGTTACTAGTAGCATTTAACACAAATTCATCATATGCCAATTTCCTTTCCCATATATTGATTTCCCTGATCAGTATTGTCCTATTAACTTGGCTGAGTTGGACATATATGGAGCATGAATGTAGAAGACATAATGAAGATAGCATGGCAGGAGAGGGCGGTAGGAAAGAGAGACCCTGAGTAAAGCGGAGGAAGCAATCGATTGATAGCATCAAAGAAGATGGTAAGCAGGTGGACCTTAGTGCTGCTTTTGGGCAGATTAAGATGGCAGATGCTTGACCCAACTCCAGATGATGGGATAAGGGGAACGCGTACTGGTGATGGTGCCACCTAGGAGTCCCTGTTATGGACCAGGATCCAATTGTGTCTAGGTACTGTAAAAAACACGTGGAAAAAGTCAGGTCCTGCCCCGAAGAGCTTACAGTCTAAATATAAACCAAGAGCTAACAGGTGAATGCAGACAGATGGAGTACAAGGAAACAGACCGCATTGGTCAGCATGAGAGGCAGTGGTCTCAGCCTCTCAAGTTTTTGTTTGTTTGTTTGTTTTGTTGTTGTAGGTCTCACAGCAAAGTAGAGTTTTTGAGGAGGAATTTGTTTTGTGGATGTGGAGAACTTGCAAGTGTGAGGAGCTGCATGGGAGAAAGCACAGAGATGCTTGCTTGAGAATTGAACAAATGGGCGATGGAGGCTGACGTGGGCTGATTTGAAGCAGGGGTCAACTTTTCAATACTGTGACTGAGAGAATAGATAGAATGGGGATAGGGCCTTGAAAAAACATGAGTAGCTTATGTTTGAAATGATAGAGAAGAGAGAGTCAGTGAAAGGATGCAAAGAGAAGGGGTGACATGGTCAAAGTGATGGACTAGGAAAAATATCTTAGCCATTCAGAATGCTGCTGCAATCAGTGGAACAAGATTGCATTTGTCAAGGCCAGCGAGAAAGATGTTGCAGTAGCCAACATGTGAGATTGAGAACCTGGACAAGAATTCTAGTTCTGTTGATGGATAGGAAAGGCTGTATCTTAGAGCTGTTGTGCAGAAAAAGTCTGCAATACTTAGACATAGCCTGGATGTGAAGACCTAGAGAAGTCTTAATTGAAGATAACACCCAGGTTACAGGCCAGAGTGGCAGTGATCAAGAAAGGAGGTTGTGGGAAAGGCTTGTGGGGAAGAGTAAGAGCTCTGTTTTTAGCCAGGTTGAGCCTGAGTTGTTGGCTAGGGACACCATCCCTGCCCATCGTGGCTAATAGCCATTGATGGACCTATCCTCCATGAACATATCTAGTTCTATCCAAGGAAATGGATGGGAGTCTAATACTACAGTGGTATAAACCATGATGGGGAGGAAGAGGCAACCCTTTCAGAGGAATTGAAATATGTTGCACCTTAATTTAAAGTGGCTTTGATGCTGTACTATATTCACTAGATTTATTAAATCCTACAAAACTACATTCTTGCAGTCTCACACTCACATCTCAGAGAAGATTAAGGTTGGAAGAGATCTCAGGAGGTCATCTAGTCCAACCCTCTGCTCAAAGCAGGACCAACCCCAACTAAATCATCCCAGCCAGGGCTTTGTCAAGCCGGCCCTTAAAAAACTCTAAGATTCCACCACCTCCCTAGATAACCCATTCCTTAGACTATGTTGAATGTTGCATGAATATAAACCCATTCCTCAGTCTACGTTGAATGTTGTACAGCAACTGACTCCTTGTTGGTAAGAAATAGATCTAGGTTGGGTTTGCCTTTGCTTTTGAGATCATGCAATTAAGATGGTCTCTAAAACGCATAATCTCTCTGCCTATTAACATTTCTCTGTATTTGTCATGCAAGAGAGTCTAGGTATAGTTTCCTGAGAATACTTACTTTGTTCCTGACCACAAAACCATTAGTCTGATTCAAGTTAGGCTTTTAAATCTTTCCTTCCATCATGTCTACCTTGTCAATATTTCTGTGGCTCCAGAGAAGTAAAAATGCTAGGGCACAAATTATTTTTACACAGTCTCTCAAATCACTGAATTATGGTGTAAGAGTGTAGTATGAGCAAACATTGCTCAACAACAAACTCTTTTACGCAGTACAGGGTCAGGTACTGATTATATAATAAAGACAATTTTTAAATTGAGTGAAGGGAAGTTTGGAAAAATCTTTGGGGAAGGATTTTCAAAGGACGTAGGAGAACAAGTCCCACTGGAAGGCAAAGATGCTTAATAAAAATCCCACCCTAGGAGAAAGACATCAGGAACAGGAGATGATGATGAATTCTCTTCCCAGGGGGTCCAGTGGGAGGTACTTCTATCCTGTGGGGGTAATTCAGGCCAATCCAACAAGGTGCTGTTGCACTATGACCATATCAAACATTTACCAAGTTTACGTAAATGTTGCTGGTACAAGATTTTCTTGTTTGTCTATGTGAACTAAATAATTGGACAGAGCTTCGATATCTGCCAGCAATATATTTAGCTCCAAGGGTAAAACTTTCAAAAGCACCTAAGTGACTTAGGCACTTAGACGTGTGCCGCATTGAAAGCCAGTGGGATTTAGATTCTTTTCTTCATCCTGCAGGCACCATGCTACAGTCCTCTGTTTGAGGCAGTAGAGATCAGATCAAATCCCTTTATAACTGGCAGACAGGTTGTCAGGGCCCGGTGGAACTGGCATGAAGGACTTACCACATCTGCAGTGCTCCCCCTCTTTGTCGGGGCTCAGCTTATTAGCTAGTTCCTTATTATTATGTGGAGTTAGATACAAATGTGGGTTGTTGGTTCAAGGTGCATTATTCTATTTGTCAATCACCTCTGCACTTCTCATTGATAACTGAAAAATAATTCTCAGTGGTTTAAGTTCTTAGCTAGTTACCTTGACACCCTAGGAAACCTATTAGCAGGAGAGGGTAATTGTGTTATGTGTTAAAATGATCCAAGTGTTCTAATGTGTGCTTTGTAAACAGCTATTTTACAAGGTCGTCTTTGCTTCCTCACTGGCCAAACTCCCTTTGTTTTTCTTGTTGGACAGATATTTACAAATAACGCAGACATTTTTCAGTCTTTAATTTCATTCCCCTTCTTCTTTTAGGACCTGATTCTGTGAGGTGTTAACCATCCTCCACCTCCAGCATGAAGCTGTAACTTTCTCCTTTCCTCCCTAGTTTTTATGCCTTCCTAACAAGCTGTTCACATTTTGAATCCAGGAGAATGGAACTCCTTCCGTTTAAGTGACGTCCTCCATTGGAAGCTGCCATTCCAAAAGGGGAGAAGAGGAGGACTCCTGACTGCCCTGCCCCCAGTGAAAGTCTCCCACACGTGGCAAGTACCTTGGGGGAAGAATGGCAAGGGGGCAGCTTGGTACCACTTTGCCACTACCTGATCTTTTTGCGGGACAAGAAAGATGGGTTTGGAGTGGGGAGGTGGGGAATCAGGCCTCCTTCAGTCAATATTGGGAGAGGGGCCCTCCACCATCCAGACAGCTCTGTGAGGGCTTTCCTCAGTCAAGCAGAAAACCTTTAGATAGCTACTCCACCATCCAAGCAGTAGTCCTTGCATGGGGGTGAAAGAGTTTTCCCAGAGCATAGGGATTTGTGAGGTTGAAGGCCTTCCCCCACGCCCGCCAAGAAATGGGCTCTGTGGGACTGCCAGTCCCCCGTGACCCTATAGGGAATTAGGAGGTCCCTTCGTAAAGAGGAGCAACAAGAGCAAGTTAGGTTTGGAAGGGAGCCCTGTGCAGTGGTGAGGTGACTCTAATTGTTACTTTGCCTGGGGCCCAGGTTTGCCTTAATCCAGCCGAAGCATACCATGTGGGTGGGAGTGAAGCCTGCACTGCTGCTGCTTGTGCTGTCCCTGATCTGAGTAAAGACAGACTCCAGAGCCATCACCCCAGCACTAAACACTAGCTTTTTAAAGAGCTCAGCTCCCATTTAGACAGCAAAGTAAGTGGCCAGGTTTGCAAAATAGCTCAGCATGTTGTACACTGCTCACTTCTGAAAATCTGGCTATAAGCATCATAGATGGAGCATCAAGGCTCAGCACTCTTGAAAATGTGCCCCTTATTAGTTGCCTAAACAGGAGCTGAGCTATTCTGAAAATGTGGCCCCACAGTCACTATTTAAATATTTTAAAAGAAATTGGTGAAACCCCAGCTTTCTCTGACCGTTCAGAGTAGTGATCAGCAGATGTTACATGCTGAACTGGGGGCAGTGGGAGGAGTTAGTGGTGCAGGAGGAGAGTCCTCTGATAGAGATATAAATACCAGTATGTCACTTATATTTGGGAGCCACATGTAAATAACTTGACATGCTGAGAGGAGCGGACTGGTGAGGGAGAGTGGGCAGCAAAGCACCTTTCAGGAGGAACTGCTGGGATCAGTTTTAGAGGAACCACCAGGAATCTGCTGCATTCCAAAGGAATGTATGCCTAGTGTTCTCGTTCTCCCAGTCTGTATTCCTGCTCGGGCTGTATTCCTACAGAAGAGAAGCCTGAGCCTGATGCCTATTAGTGCCACAGCTTCTCCTGCTGTTCTCAGAACTCAGGCTCCACTGCTGGGCAGATTTGCGAGGAGCCTGCAGCAAAAGCCATGGCTCCCCTACAGCAGAGGATTTTGATCAAAGGGGGGAGAGTGGTGAATGATGACTACTCGCATCTGGCTGATGTGTATGTGGAGGATGGAATAGTGCGGGCAGTGGGACCACACCTGCAGCTTGGGGCACCTGCTGGGCTCCGAGTTATAGATGCTTGCAACAGACTGGTGCTGCCTGGGGGGATTGATCCCCACACACACATGCAGTTCCCCTTCATGGGCACCCAGTCCAAAGATGACTTCTACCAGGGAACAAAGGTAAATCAATCTGCCTTGTCTTTACCAGGAGGAAAATTCATTACCACCTATTCAGCTCTCTTGCTCTAGGAGAGAAGTCATCTCCTGAACACCTTGTCTCCCTTTTTAGAGGGTTAGCACAGGAAGGAGGAGGGTTTTCTCTTCCATGTTTTACTACCTCTGTCTCTCTCTACCGAGGACGGTCCAGTTTGGATCCAGTTTATAGCTGCCAGTGATGTCCTCATTTTCCTTAGTTCTGTGCTTGGGTTCGGTTTGCTTCACCTTTGCAAGCCAGGTAAATTACATGAGCAGCTCTAGTGTAGTGAAGTATTTGTACATGTTAGAATTTATTGAAATTAGTGAATCAATTTAATTCCTTATGTAACTTGCTGCTATCATGCCCTGGAAACTGAAGTTCTCTGTCCCCAGAGCAGCTACAGCACTGAAGCTGCTCACCATTCCTCACTCTGCCCTGCCAGTAAATTTGGCCCATCACCAGCCTCCACTGGAGTCAAACTGATGTCCCAGAACTGAGTCTGTATCCCATTACCAGTCCCCTGAACCATCCAGTCCTCTAAAGGCAGAATTGCTGTTTGTAGAAAAGAGAACACATTTGTGTACCCTCATAAGGAGGACTGGGTTAAATTAAGTCTAGGTTAAATTCATTGTAAAATATATCCAGTAACTGAAATAAGTTAAATTAAACTTTAGTTCTGTTATGTAGTGATGTCATGCAATAACCATACAATTATGATTTAAGGCATTTTAGTATCTGTGATCACAGATTAGATTTACCTGATTTTTAAACATAGATCAGATATTCATTTCCTGCCGACCCCGTGTTTTCACCACAGAGCAGAGTTAAAGTTCTTTGGGTGTCTTAACTATGCATTTCCGTACTTTAACCTATTTGGATTTCTTTTATGTTTAACCTTAACTCTGAATTTCAGAGTTTGTAATGTTTGTTTTTTGGGATAATTACAAGAGTCTTGTAATGAGTGTTACCCTTAAGTTATCAATATACACTGAAGTTAATATTGAGAGGACAACATATTGTATAGGGAGCCTTACATTGCATTTTTCATCATTATTAGAGTGCTTTTTCTTAACATGCACCAAGGCCATTGCCAATTGTTAAAATAGATGGATTTTAAATGTATTGCAAAGCGCTCAATAAAGAATGATTTTTGCAAAGCAATTTACTACTAGCGTAGTAAAGTAACTTGTATGTCAAACATGTCATGTTTCCTGTTTTAAGGTAGATTTAGAACATAGTTTTAAAAGACACTAAAATATTTGATCTCTATATTCATGAATATTTATTAAGGTTGACAACTGAAAGAGCATTTTAAACTTAATCATGGGCGTTTTTCAAAATCCAAGCTCTGTGATGGGTAGCTGGTAGGTATGAGAGAATAATTAGCAGTGAATCTATTGTATGAATTTCAGACTATATATTTGTAAGCTGTCTAGGAGCTGATTACATTTTTCTCAAAACCATCATTATACAAATAATTTCCAAAAATAACTCTTGGTTTGTAAATTGTTCAATGAGCAGCTTTTTGGGTGTACTGGGTATTAGAAATTGAAAATTCAAGTTGTTAGTTTTCCTGGAACATATGAATCTCATGGCATGTTTCTGTTAACTGATTGGACAAGCAAAACTCTTCAAATCAGGTTTATGCTCTAAATATTCATGTTAATATATACAACATTCGCTCTCTGTGAATATTCTCCAAAACTTATGGCTTGCTGTTACCACAAATGTTCCTGCCCATAAATTTGTTCACCACAATATACTCTGAATGGGTGAAATTTTAGGTGTGAATAAAAAGCTCAGGGTTGTGGTTCAGGCTTCATCTGTGGGAAACCTAGATCATGCTGGCTGGCAGAAGGAAACACTTTGAAGAGCTAGCAAAGACTATGACCTTGTTCCAGTTGAGGGCATCTGTCTTTCATTAATCAATGAGTCACCCAAACTTTGGTACCTGGTAGATTCAGCTCAACTGATGGATAACAACTAGAACCAAAAACACCTTTACCAATCTATGGATGGCTAAGTGATTATGCCTTTTCCTATCAAATGAGGATCGGGTTATGGGGATTTATGCTCTTCTTCCCCTCCAGAGTAGAGGGCTATACCTGAGGCTGCCATTGAAGTTCAATGGTTATGTTATGCAGCTGTTCACTTGCTAATGAAGCAAGCCATAAATTTCTAGGTTTTAAGTCCAGAAGGGACCATGAGATCATCTAGTCTGAGCTCCTGAATAGCGTACAACTTCATCCCATTATCCCTTTATTGAGCCCAATAAACCTGCATTTGACTCCCTTCCAAAAAATCTTTATTTTAAGACTTCAAGGGATGGAGAATCCACCACTTGTCTTGCAAGTTTGTTCCAATTGTTAATCACCCTCACCGTTAAAATAAATAAATTTGTGCCTTATTTCTCATATAAATTCGTCCAGGTTTAACTTCCAAGTCAGTGAATCTTCTTGTGCCTTTCTCCGTTAGATTAAAGAGCCCTTTAGTACCTGGTATTTTTTCCGTGTTTATGCACTGTAATCAAATCATATCTTGATCCTTTTGATAAATTAAATACATTGAGCCCCTTAAGTCTCTCGCTGTCAGACATTCTCTCCAGCCTCAGAGTCTTTTTTTTTTTTTTTTTTTTTTTTTTGGCTCCTCACTGCACACCCTCCAATTTTTCAACATCCTTTTTAAAATGTGGACACCAGAACTCTATGCAGCATTCTAGTATCAGTCTCTGCCCTATGCAGAGGTAAAATCCCTTCTCTCCTCCTCCTAACTATTCCCCTCTTTATACATTCTAGCATCACATTAGCCCCTTTTTGCCACAATATCGCAGTAAGAGCTCCTGGTTCCGTTTTTTGTCCAATATGTCTCCTAAATCCTTTCCAGAGTAAGTGCTTTCCAGGAGCTAGTCCCCCACTCTGCAGTCATGGCCTGCATTCTTTGTTGCTAGATGTGACTTTTTTTTTAATGAGCCCAGCTTATCAAGAGAACCAGATCGTTCTATATAACTGTCCTATCCTCATCATTATTCACAACTCTCCCAAGCTTTATCAGCCCTGATTTTATATTTACCTCTAGATCATTGCCAAAAATATTGAATAGCATTGTGCCTAAAGTCAGTCCCTGAAGAACCCATTAGAAATACCCCCATTCGATGATGATTCCCCGTAGACCATTACTTTTTGAGATCTGTCAGTTAGACGGTTCTTAATCCATTTAACATGCAATTTATTGACATTGGATAGTGATAATAACAAGAATACACCACACAAATGTTCCACTGATGATACAAATGACCTGTTCAGTCACACATCCAAGTCATATAGTCACATAGTGATGAAATACTGACAGCATGTGAACAGAGGAAGTGCACAGGCTCAGGCAGCCAAGAGGGCTGAAGCACATTTAAGGCTATAAAGGCCAGACAAGCAGACAGCTGAGAGAGAGAGATCAGGAGCTCTGAGAGGACCTGGAAGCAGCTGGGAAGCGCATTAAAATTCTTGTGTTAGTTGCTTATGCCCATACACAGTAGATCAGATAAAAAGAACGGTCAGTCCTTGTGCCTTAGCATAATCTGATCACCAGCTGGATCAAGAAAAACTTCCCTCTATGCTAGAATATGCGCAGTTTGCCAACTGCATAATACATTTCATTTGGTTTTACTTCCTTTTAAACATCTTGAATAGGCTACTCTTAGAAATGGGATGGTGGAACCCATGGATCTGTATTAGCTGCAGGAGACAGGACTGCTTGGTTGACTACCCAGAAAAGGGTTGAACCTTTGTCTGTCTTTTTGACATGATTATCTGTGACCAGAGAGTAGTCTAAAAGAGCCCTCAAGTTCTTAAGAGACCCTCCTTTTAAAGTGGACACAGAAATCTTTATAATGGTGGTCCTGTTTACTTCTGCCTTGATCGCATTAGGAACATCAGAATTGCCATTCTGGATTAGACTTTATACCCATCTAATCCAGTGTAGGTTCAGTGCTAGCCATTTAGCACATATCACTCTGTAGTTTCCCCCATCTTATCAACTGACAGAGCAGCCTTGAATTCCTAAATCTTAATCTTAAACCTAAATCTTAAATCAGAGAAATCATGATTTCCTGAGTGAGTTAACTTGGGAAGCTCTGTTATGAAACTGTTATAATTGATCATTATGGAAACTTTGGCAGTGGGATTGGTATTGCACTGTTTGTGCTAGGTAACTTGGAAAGGTTAATGCATGTTACCTAATTTTTCTAGGAAGTTTACTTTGGGCCTGAACTTTCCTCTATTATTCATGTGAGCAAGTGTTGAAAGAATGAGTCCTACTTCATGTCTATAACTGATTCATGCAGTGGTATTTATTCAGATTATAATCAATAGTAAAAGATGCTGTCTCTGGAATAAACCAAACAAATTATTTATTTTGTAAATATAACTATTTCACATAAAAAATGAAAAATAAAACTTGGCTCTAAATGTCTATTTAAATGTACTACAATAGGCACAAGACATTATTTCAGTAGAACAAACCTGTGTTGCTAAGACACATGAAAACTCTCCAGATGCATAAAGTCTAGCAACTTCTCTGGACATAGACATATAAAAGGTGCTACACAGTTAACTCTGATTGCACACTATGTTTTAGGGTTTTTTTAAACTTGGCTTGATTTCAAAATCAATATGGAAAGCTTTGTTAGGTACTAGGGGCACAATCACATACTACTGGACAAAACGCTCTCTTCTTTGAGTAGCCTCTACACCTAATTGTAAGTGTTTATCGGATCAGGACATAAGACTGTGACATCAGCAGTAACTCAGCCATCGTCCAACTGGCTTTACGTCATTTGCATGCCACATTCTATTTGTTCTAATGCTGTAAAATTATCCCCTACTGTAATATGTTGTATTTCATAAGGCTAATCTAACAGCTGTGAAATATACAGTAATGCTCTGAAAGCCACATAATAATAACAATAATTAATAATATGGTAGGTGCTGTAAAAACACATAACAAAAAGATTGTCCCTGCCCCATGCAACTTACATACAATTTTTTTCACTAGCTGTCAGTGGTACTTTCGTTATATAGTGAGATATACTATTACTTTACTTCTGTTTTTTAAGGATTCATGACTTTTCTTTTAATGAAATGTGTAAAAGTTACTGAATTGCAAGGATAAGATAATATGCTTAGGCTTCAAAACCTAGAACAAGGCAGGGTCCTGCAGAAGTACCCATGTGATCATGGAATTGCAGGCCATGTTTAAAGCATGTGTACAAGCAGGCAGAGTGGAGAATGCACATGCAACAATTTTGGCATTTCCTGAGTGCCTTACATTGCAACCATGTGATACTTTTGACATTGGTTTTGAATAGAATATATCATTTTACATATCTTATTTTGCATGTCTTTTTAGAAGAGGCTCTCAACAGCACTTAAATATTAATTTTCCTAGCCTCTCTGCATGCAAGAGCAGTATTACTATCCTCATTTTACAGACAGGAAAATTGGGTCACAGAGAGAGAGAGTGACTTGCCAATCTTCCCCACACAGTAAGTATGTAGCAGAGATGGAAATAGAACCAAGTTTCTTGACCCTGAACCACTGCTTCACTCCAGGATCAAATACAGCAAGAATAAATGTTTGACTGTACAACAACATTTAAATATTGTGGTACATTGTTCAGCGTTATATAAGGCTAAATTGCAATTGTTCATTTTAAATAATTGTGGGGCAGAGTGGTTAGATTGACGGCGGTGGTGCCACCCTACATAACATTTTTAGCCCAGCGGTAACCACCCAGGCTATAGAGTCATTTTCTTTCTCTCTGGCCCAAAGTATTTTATTCAAAGTGCAATAGTTCCAACAGGAGAGATTGAGCAAAACACCCTAGAATATGCTATTGACTGGTGGTTAGGGCACTCACCTAGGAGTGCGGAGACTTCGCTTTAAGTCCCTGTTCCAGAGAAGGGATTTGAATTCATGTCTTTCACATCACAGGTGAGTTCCCTCACCACTGCTAAAGGTCATAAGGGGATTCTTTTGGAATCTAGCCATTCATTTCCTTTGCTCAAAAATTAAACAAAACATTTCAGGTCAAACAAAATGTTTTTCTTTGTTTACCCAAAATGAATTTTTTCCAACTTTTTTGAGACTGAAAATTTCAAACAATTGTGACTTTGGTCCTGGTCAACCCAAATTTATTTTAGATTTTTTGGAACTGTTAGGAAACTGAAAAATCTGTTACTTGCACAGCTCTAGTCCATGATCATCTTCCCTTTCTTTATGTTTAGATGGAACGGAAAGATCCCACATGTATGATAGAGGTTTATCAAATCACAAATGGTGTCGTAAAAGTAAACAGTGGAGTATTATTTTCCCTTTTACACAATACAAAAACCAGATCATGAAAATAATAGGCAACAGGTTTAATAAAAACAAGGGGAAGTACTTTTTTACACAGTGCACAATTAACCTGTGGGACTCAGTGCTATGGAATGATGTGATGGCCAAAGGTATAACTGGGTTCAAAAAAGAACTGGATAAGTTCATGGATGATACGTCCCTCAATAGCTGTTAGCCAATGTTGACCTCTGACCTTGTTTCCTGTTTTTTTCTTGTTTCAAAGCTTGCTGTAATAGAAGATGATATAAGGGTATAATATTAACAGGTATGCATTGCTTGCTAGTTTGGAACACGCATAAGGTGAATGTAAGCAACTGGGTTACTAAGCTTAAGGACCTGCTATATTAGTTTGAGGACTTGTAAGAGTAGTTATGCTAAGGGCTGAGCCTGGGCAGGAGGTTGGGGTGCAAGCTCTGGGAAGCAGTTTGGGTGCTGGAGAGGGCTCAGGGCTGAAGGAGGGAGTTGGGGTGTGGGAGGGGGTGGAGGGTGCAGTCTCCAGGAGGGGGCTCAGAGCTAGGGCAGTGGATTGGGGTGAGGGAGCGGTTGTGGGCTCTGGGAGGCTGTTTGGATGCAGGAGGGGGCTCAGGGCTGGGGCAAGAGGCTGGCATGTGGGAGAAGGTGAAGGGTGCAGGCTCTTGCTGGGCGGTGCTTACTTTGGGCGGCTCCCAGTCAGCAGTGCAGCAGGGCTAAGGCAGGCTCCCTGCCTGCCTGCGCCACTCCCGGAAGTGGCCAGCATGTCCCTGTGGCCCCTGGGAGGGGCAGGGGTCTCCACTTGCTGCCCGCACCCCAAGCACTGACTCCAGAGCTCCCATTGGCTGGGAACTGCGGCCAATAGGAGCTGTGAGAGTGGAGCCTGCTGTAATCCTGCTGCTGCCCAAGGTAAGCAGGGCCAGGGGGCACCGCATGGTGCCCCCTCCGTGGACCGCTCCCAGAAACGGCCAGCATGTCCCTGCAGTCCCCGGGGGGGGGCTCCGCCTGGTGCCCCTGCCTGCAGGCACCACCCCCGCAGCTCCCATTGGCCACAGTTCCTGCTCCCCGCCATGGACCCCTAGTAACCAGACAGTTAGATCATATTTACACATAGGAATTAAGAAATATGTGATGTAGGTCCTATAGAGAAAGAGACATAGAAACCTTTGTAAGAGAAACTTCTGTGTAGCCCAATTTGGGGAAGATCCTGTTTTAATGGATAAAATATAAGAGGGATCATCAGTAAACAGTATAGCAGTGTGAAATATACAGTGTCTTAATTTGTCAGGGCTACACCAAGATGGTCAGGGATGGAACCCTATGCTTGGGGTGACCCTAAACCTCTGACTGTCATAACCTGGGAGTGGAAGACAGGTGGATCACTCCATAATTGCCCTGTTTTGTACACTCACCCAAAGCTCTGGTACGGGCCACTGTTGGAGACAGGATACTTGGCAAGATGGACCTTTTTTTTTTTTTTTTTTGCTTCTGTTGTAACATGGGATTCCAGTATGGAAAATATAAAAAACTGCTGCCCTAAGGCATCATTAAGCACATACTTTAGCAAGAAGGAGCACAGGGCCACATTTATATCAGAATCATTGTGAAATGTAGTGTAAATGATTAGCTAGGGGATTGAATTTTGTCCTTCTAGTTTAATACATAAAAGCATTGCATATCTGTAGTTGCAGATGTCAAGGAAAAAAAGATAGGCAGACAGGGTAAGGAGGTGGAAATACCTATTTTTTAAAAATGCTTACCAACAAGGTTTTATTGTATTTTGTGTTATGAGAGATGGGCTGTTTTTGTTTCAAAATAAAATCGCACTATAAAGTGAATGCAAATGTTTGTGAAAAGTTGCACTGACATTGACAACAGTGATTTGCAAAACCCAAACCGATTGAACGTTCAAAAGTCTCCTGACTGCTCTTTTAAGAGCATTGCTTTGAAATCCACAAAGAGAAACAGAAAAGCTGTTGTGTCAAAAAAATTTCCAATTCTGGCATCCAGATAGTGGTAGGTAGAATATTAAATTGTTTTGGGAAACAAAGAAGGGACTGTGAGGTTGAAAGAAGAAATAGCTCATGGTAAATGCTGGTGGCTTCAGCAAACAGGTTTAGGAAAGGAGAAGACGCAGTAACAGGCTGAGTGAGATGGAAATAGGAAAAGAGTATTGCGATGTTAATGTGAACCCCAGTGAATTTTGATCTGACCTCGGCTTAACAGCTGTGCAAAGGGATACTATTCAGAGGAGGAGAGCTTCTGGCTGATCAAACTAAATAATAAGAGCATTGACAGGCTGGAGCAGATTGGTGCTTTATTTAGTCCAGTATCCTATTTCTCACAGTGACCTACTACAAGATGCTTCAAAGAAAACCCCACAGTGGACAATTAATGAATAATACTCCTTAGAAGGCAAGTTCCTTCCTAACTCCATGCAGATAGTGGTTGATTTATGTCTGAAGTGTGAGTGTTTGTGTCCCCACCAAAAAAAAAATTTTTTCATGTAAAAAGATATTTCCATGTAACTATCTAATCCTTTCTGGAATACAGCCATGCTTTTGCACTTGATATCTTGTGGCAATGAGTTCCAGAGGTTAAATGTGGACTGTTGAAAAATATGTTTCCTGTATCAATCCTAAATTTGTTGAGTGAATGTTTCCTTATTTGTGCACTATGTATGAGAGGATAAATAAGAGCACCTGATTTGTTTTCCCAGCACCTCATGTCCATCTTAGTCTTTCCCTATCTAAAATAAATGGTCCCAGTCTTTTCAATCATTTTGTACACAGGAGCCTTTCCTAATTATTTTTGTTGCCTCTCTCTGAATCCCTTCTATTTCTGCTGCCTTTTTTAGATAGGGTGACCAAAACTGAACCTAGTTTTCCAGGTGGGGCTGTACCACTGATTTATAAAAAAAAGCATTATAATTGCTGTTTTGAACAGAGGTTTCCATTGAATTGCCCACATTGAGATGGAAGTCTTTTACTGACTGGTTACAGTTACGGAAGAACCCAGCAATGTGTTTCTTCCAGTCTGCATTACTCTACATTCCTCAACATTGAATTTCATTTGCCATTGTGAAGCCCATCACCTACCTTTTATTAGGTCTTTCTGAGGTCCCTCACAGTCCTCTCTAGTAATGACTTACCTAGCTAACTTTGCGTCATCTGTGAGTTTTGCCACTTCCCTGGGTTATCCCCTTTTTCAATTGATAAATACATTTAAAAAAATACTTTTAAAGTAATTTTGGTGTCCCACAAGGCTCAGGTTTTTAAACTGATGCTGTTCTATATTGGAGGTACCATAATTCAAAGGCATCCTTTCTGCCTCCATTGTTATTCTGCTGATATTTGGATTTATTTTGCCAACTCATCAGACCCTGGAAAAGCATATCCACTTTGATTTATGTGCCTACGGTGGTTCTGGCACTCTTCTCCCTGTTTCATGTACCAGCTGGTTAGAGACGTTCAATGATGCAGGAATGCTGCAGACTCTCAAATCTTTAGTGCAGTTTGGGGCCTGTGTAACTATCTAATTTGTTTAGTCTTAGTTTCCTGTGTTCAGGGCCGGCTCCAGGCACCAGCCCACCAAGCTTGTGCTTGGGGTGGCACCTGGAGGGGGGCGGCGCGGCACTCCGGCTCCGGCGGCCGGGGGGAGAGCGGGGCCACGGCCGGGGCTCCGGCCGCCCTCCCCCCAGGGCTCCGGCCGCCCTCCCCCCCGGCCGCTGGGGAGAGCGGAGCCCCGGCTGGGCTCGCCGCCCTCCCCCCGGCGCTCTGGCCGCTGGGGAGAGCGGAGACCCGGACGGGCTCTCCGCCCTCCTCCCAGGGCTCCGGCCGCCCTCCCCCCCGGCGCCCTCCCCCCGGCCGCCGGGGAGAGCGGAGCCCCGGCTGGGGCTCACCGCCCTCCCCCCGGGGCTCCGGCCGCCCTCCCCCCCCCCCCCCCGGCGTGGGCGGGGGGGGGCGGCCGGAGGCTTTTTTGCCTGGGGCGGCAAAAAAGCCAGAGCCGGCCCTGCTGTGTTCCTTCTGAATGCCTGGTTGGGACCTCAGTCCTCAGCCCTGCTTCATTACTTGGCCCTTTACATCTGTGACACACCTAAGCAAAAATAACAGGAGTACTTGTGGCACCTTAGAGACTAACAAATTTATTAGAGCATAAGCTTTCGTGGGCTACAACCCACTTCTTCGGATGCACTTCTTCGGAAGTGGGTTGTAGCCCACGAAAGCTTATGCTCTAATAAATTTGTTAGTCTCTAAGGTGCCACAAGTACTCCTGTTATTTTTGCGGATACAGACTAACACGGCTGCTACTCTGACACCTAAGCAGAAAGTTAAAGTCCTACTTGATGGAAATCAGGTAGGTCTCTGCACCACCGCACTCTATACTCAGATTTCATACAAGATGAGTCTTAAATTGCATATAGATTTTCAATGCACGGACAAAGGTGGGCATAGAGAGGAAATATTGATTTTGAAGATATACAAGATGTAGCAACATCATGGAGAAGGAAGAGAAGGCCTGGTCTACATTACGAGTTTAGGTCAAATTTAGCAGCATTAAATTGAATTAACCCTGCACCCGTCCACACAACAAAGTCATTTTTGTCGACATAAAGGGCTCTTAAAATCAATTTCTGTACTCCTTCCCGACGAGGGGAGTAGCACTGAAATCGACATTGCCGGTTTGAATTAGGGTTAGTGTGGACGCAATTCGATGGTATTGGCCTCCGGGAGCTATCCCACAGTGCACCATTGTGACCGCTCTGGACAGCAATCTGAACTCGGATGCACTGGCCAGGTAGACAGGAAAAGCCCCGCGAACTTTTGAATTTCATTTCCTGTTTCCCCAGCATGGAGAGCTGATCAGCACAGGTAACCATGCAGAGCTCATCAGCACAGGTGACCATGCAGTCCCAGAATCGCTGTATGGGGAGACGAATCCATGCTATCGGAACTCCGTTCCAAAAGACGGAATCCCAAAACATTAAAAAAAAATCTCCAAGGCCATGATGGACAGACTATAGGCTGAGCAAGTGCAGAATGGTGGTTCACTCTACTTCCCTGTAAGCCAACCGCCCTCCCCTCCCCCCTTTGATCTCTGCTTGCAGAGGCAATAAAGTCAGTGTTGTTTCAAATTCATGCATTCTTTATTACTTCATCACACAAATGGGGGGATAACTGCTAAGGTAGTCCAGGAGGGGTTGGGGAGGAGGGAAGCAATGGGTGGGGTTGTTGTATGGGCACCCCCTAGAATGGCATGCAGCTCATCATTTCTGCGGGATGTCTGGGGCTCTGACCTGGAGCGGCCGCTTGCATCTGTGGTTCTTTAGTAGGCTTGCCTGATATTCTAGGCAGCACTGAATCTCTATTAGACAAAATTTAAAGAAGAGAATGACCTGGGGAGTCATTCCCATTTTTGTCTAGGCGCCCCCGACCAACCTCACAGAGGCCGGCCAGGAGCACCCATGACAGCAGCAGACGGTACAGTATGACTGGTAACCGTCTTTGCCAACTTGCAAAGCAGCAGACGGTACAGTATGACCGGTAACCGTCTTTGCCAACTTGCAAAGCAGCAGATGGTACAGTATGACTGGTAACCATCTTTGCTAACTTGCAAAGGCAAGGAGCTGCAGCTGCTGCTGCGTAGCACTGTAGTACCGCGTCTGTCAGCAGCATCCAATAGACATACGGTGACAGTGGAAAAAAGGCTGAACAGGCTCCATGCTTGCTGTGCTATGGTGTCTGCTCGGGCAATCCAGGGAAAAGGGCGCAAAATGATTGTCTGCCGTTGCTTTCACGGAGGGGGGCTTGACTGACGACATTTACCCATAACCACCCGTGACAAATTTTTGGCCCCATCAAGCATTGGGAGCTCAACCCAGAATTCCAATAGGCAGCGGAGACTGTGGGAACTGTGGGATAGCTACCACAGTGCACCGCTCCGAAAGTCGACGCTTGCCACGGTTCTATGGATGCACACCGCCGAATTAATGTGCTTAGTGTGGACGCGTGCACTTGACTTTATACAATCTAATCTGTTCCCAAAAATCGACTTCTGTAAAATTGGAGTAATTTCATAGTGTAGACATACCCAAAGTGAGAGGAACCTTTCATCACCAATGGCTAAATAACTGCAACTCCTGTGATTTCAGGCTGCTCTAGCAGGAGGCACCACTATGATCATCGACTTTGCAATACCTCAGAAAGGCTGTTCCCTTGTTGAAGCCTATGACACATGGAGGAGCTGGGCAGATCCTAAAGTCTGCTGTGATTATGCACTGCATGTGGCAGTTACATGGTGGAGCAGCAAGGTAGATACAATAGTATCTATATTGATTTCTTAATGTTAAGTTGAATTATTCATGACTAGATTTCAGATGTAAAGTGTAACATGCTAACATAAGTAAAATGTATTAATACTTACCTGTATTTGCAAAGGCCTGCAGTAGTATTGCCTTAGTCTGTGATTTTGTTAGATCTCACAAACTGAACACAATTGGGGCTGTCAATTTCTTGACTGAGAGATCTCCAGGAAAACCCCATTCATTCTTGTGTATACTGGGCCTGACCAAGAGAAGTACTAAGACCCTGATGATCACCTAAAATTTCCATTGATTTCAATGGGACTTTCAGGAATTTTGCATTTCTCGGAACGAGACCCATTCTTTGGGATCATATAGAATGTGAGGTGCTCTATTAATAATGGTATGATACTAATATATGGTTCTTTCCAGTTCCTATTTTTAACTCCCAAAATTACACATTAAGACAGTAGTCCTGTAACACCCAGGGCATGGGATTCTGTGCACTGAGCACTTCATGCATTGGTCACAACTTTGTAATGGTATAAAAGGTATCAAATAAATTAGCCAGTAAAGCTTAATGCATGAGCCTTAGGACAGTAGACAATACCATTAACGCTGGCTAAGTGTAAGTTAGTGACATGCCCTGGTTTTATATTTATAATTCCATTCATTTTGTTCTGTAGTCTTGGGCTGCATAAATGCATTTAATTTATCAAGAAAAATGGAAGTCCCTACATTTTTCAGACAAAGGGAAAGCTGGGCAAACCAGATGAAGACATGTACATATGTCATGCCCTTTTGGTATGCCACCAGCTCCTCATGCTCTAGCAGCTACTGCATCTAATTCTAATGTAATGCAACAGAAAACTTAGATTCTTTAGAATTCCTTTACCAGATCCTAGAGTTTAAAGACAAAACAGACCTATTAGTTTGTCATCTCCACCACCACCCCATCCCGCCATACCTACATGAATATAGCAAGTGTGTTAAACGTTTGACATCTCTGATCCTAGAGTAAATGTTCTAATATCCAGTTCAGAAGTCTCTCTTGGGTCTAATGGATCTCATAGGTTCCCTGGAGTAGACCCACCCAGATGTTAGAGATCATAATTAATGATCATTTAATAATAATCCTCAGAGGATTTCAAAGTAACAATCAGAAGTATTGTATTATCATCTTCATTTTATTGAGCAGTTAACGCTCCAAACCTGCAACTGGCTAAATGTGGGCAAATTCCTGCACCTATGCAGAACCCTAAGGTTCCACCCAAGCAGAGTCAATTGCAGGCTCAGGGTCTAAATGACTTGTCCAAGGTCCCAGGAAGTCTGTGTCAGTTCTGATGATAAAACCCAGGTCTCTGAATTTTCAGCACTGTTCCTTATCCATGACACTGCCTTACATCACTATATAGAAACAATTTTAGAGGGTGACCAAGACCCAGCAAAGTGATACTGTGATGTGTCTCCTACTAATGACACAGACTGCAATTTATCAGGCATATTCAGACCCAAGTAGGAGTATGCCCTAGAATGGCAAAGGAAAGACTTCTCAGATTGGCATATGTGCTGGAATAATGGGGGGGGGGGCAAGAGGGGCTTCCCAGATGGGCACATATTCCGATATTGGAGAGAGAGGCTCCCTAGATGGGGCATTTACAGTCCTTCCCTCCCCTCCAGTTCCAGGGTCTCTTCCAAATTCTGTAATTTGGCTGTTTTTAATCTAAATATAAATTTTGGCCATCCACAAAACACACAGGGGCTGGGCCTGGAAATCCTCACCTGGTTGCCCTCACTCTCCCAAGTTCCCTGGTGGCCTAGCAGCTATTACAGGCTTATGCCTTTAAACCAATACATTTAACAGAGCACACTACATGGGGGTCTTTCTTCCTATTTGCTTCCATCTTGTCAGTCCAGAATCTGCTAACTTCCCAACATGCCTGGGAAGAAGTTGCCTTTAAATCCCAACAGTAAAATTCAACCTGCCCGCAAAACAAATACAAATTAAAAAAGCAAGCTGAAGGTTTTAAGGCACCAGCCTGTGAGAACCCTTTGGTTACCACGGAGAGGTTTGGGGGTTTAAAAGATGCCTCTGGGTCCAGTTAGTACTCAGGGTGGGAAACACAGGGCTATGAAACATGAATCCCTTCCAGCTCCGGGATATACTGTTAGTGATCTGGGCCTTTGAGTCTACCGAGCCCAGAGATCCCATGCCTTGGGATCCATGCAAGAGACAAAGGAGGCTTCCATGTAGATGATGATTAGATTTGCTTTTGAGAACTGGAACAAAATATCCCAAATGACTGAATATTATGTAGCCCCCAGGTCACAGCCCTAAACAGCAGAAACCTTTTCCCTTATCAGTCATTCCAGATTTGTCCTTACTCTTTGAGTATGCCAGAGGTTAATTCCCAGAAGGGACACAGTTGGTTTAGCATCTGGTCTGAAAGATCTAAACTCCTGGATCAAAACTTGCCCAGACCTACTCCACTCTCTAACCTTATGAGAGAGAGAAATTGAATATTAATCAGCATATAGTGCAGGGCTCTTTCCACAAATTCCAGGCTCTTTGCACCAATTTCTTTGGTAAAAATGTCCAGTCTTTGAAAATCCTTTGTGTCTTGGACATCTATATGTGTGTGTATGTAGTTTGCGAAGCACTTTGATATAAAAGGAGCTATATAAATTGCCCTGAAACATTTTACTTTCCACACTTGCTTGGACTGAGTAAATTTTTTCTTGATGGGCAAGTAAAATATCATTGGGTTGTTCATTATCCTCATCTCCTCATGGCAGTTTAGCAAGGCTGATAGAAGTGGAAAAGATAACCATTATATTTTTCACAGCTGCATTGTGGGAATTGTTGACATTGTTTTTCTTTCAGGTCAAGGAAGAAATGAGAATTCTTGCTGAAGACAAAGGGGTCAACTCCTTCAAGATGTTTATGGCCTATAAAGATCTGTATATGGTTGAAAATAGTGAACTATATGCAGCTTTTTCCCAGTGTAAGCAAATTGGAGCGATTGCTCAGGTCCATGCAGAGAATGGGGATTTGATTGCAGAGGTAGGTGTTGGATGCAATGATTTAAAATTTGGAAGTCAAAGGTACTGATGTGTCTCCCATTCCCACACTACCAGGTTGCCTTACTGTCTTTACTGTAATGTAGGGAAGTGCTGTTATCCCCATTTTACTTATGGGGAATTGAGGTTAAGTGACTTGCCCAAAGTCTCTGTGCTGGAGCAGGGAATTAAATCCAGGTGTCCTGAATGCTACGCTAGTGTTCTAACCACTGGATCCATTTGATTTTGGATAGGTGCTGGATGATGCCAAGTAGCCTACTTAGTGCAAAGTAAATCATCAAATTCTTTTTAGGGCCTGACCCAGACACCTTTGAAATCAACAGGAGTCCTTCTGTTGACTTTGGTGAGCTTTAAACCAGGCCCTTAATGTTTCTGAATTTCTTTTAGGCATGTCAAATAAACAACTGTGCATGAACGTGAAGACTAATGTTGTGTTTATTTATTGTATACATAGTTTAGCTCCCTTAAGTAATTAGTGGGTTGTGCTTATCTGCATAAAGTGAAAAGCACTGAGTAGGCCCAGGAGTATGTGGTGGGGTGGGAAATGATGCTTCTATGATGAGAGCATTACCGCACAGCTGCCAAGAAGAGTGAGCACAGAAGAGCAGGAGTGAGGTCAGTGGGAGGAACACTTGGCTAAGTGCCTCAGTGGCATGATGAGGATAGTACTTAACTCCAGGTCTCCTCAGACATGGCCATTCCCCGTGCGTGTTTTACCCAGTGCATTTATGAGTAATGGAGCCAGGCACACAGAGGCTCCAGAGTCCACTGGGTGAGCACAAGTCTCAAGGTCCCTGTATCTATATGTAGCTTCTGCTTACTCTAGTGCTGGTGTGTAACTTCTGTGTCTTCACCTAAGCACCACGCTATGACTTAGAGTCCTGCCCATGCTGGCTGGTGTTTTCAGAGTTTCTTCAACTATTCTAGACAAAGATACGTCAATAGTCTCCAGAGTCCCTCAATAAGGAATGCATTTGTCACTAAACTACAAACCAGTGAGTGTTTAAACACTTGTAACACAATGACAATTATAATACTTCATGCTCATCTAGCCCCTTTTCATCCCTAGACCCCAAAGTACTTTACACAGGTGGTTAAGTATCTTTATAATGTGGGTAAGTATCTGTGCTACTGATTGGTCCACTCGGGCATGCAGATGTTCAGGGTGGGCTTTTCAAAAGCACCTAAGCATCTTTGAAAGCCAGTGGCACTTGTGCTTCTAAGTCACTTAGGCATTTTTGAAATCACCCCTCTAAATATTGGAGTCTGACCTTTGACTTCAATGGGAGCAGAAGTAGGCCAGTGCTGAGTGCTCTTGAAAATCCCATCCTAAGTGAATTACCCAGTGTCACACAGCAAGTCGGTTGCAGTGTCTGGATTAGAACCCAGATCAGCTGACAGCTCAGTTGGCCAAACCACTGCTGCACTTATATAATTGACACAGCTAATTAAAGCAATGCTAACATATATGTATTCTTGTGTGGTCTGTAGGGTGCAAAGAAGATGTTAGCACTGGGGATAACTGGCCCTGAGGGACATGCACTGTGTCGTCCTGAAGAGGTGGAAGCAGAAGCCACATGGAGAGCAATCACCATAGCAAACTCAGTGAACTGCCCTCTTTATGTAGTTCATGTAATGAGCAAATCTGCAGCGAAGGTGATAGCTAATGCACGAAGAGAAGGTAACTGCCCTACTGCACATTCATGCTTGGTCCAGGGCATGAGAGTAATGGTCATGCTTGTTGAAGGATGGTTGCAGGAAGGTGTCTTAGCTGGCTCCTCAGTTGGGGTTCCTGTCAGGGGGCTGAGGGTGGGGATGATATTTGGGAGGTGGGTAGGGGCATTTTAAGCTGCTGCTGGAGGGGAGAGAAATACAGTAGCTCCGAGCAGTATATAGAGGTTGAGTGTACTTGTCCTCTGTGTGTTAGACATACACGGTTGCTCACTATGTCATGGCACAGAGATATAAAACTACAGTGAATTTCTGAGTTAGCTGCTGCTTTAATAAAAATAAAACAGTTTGCTTAATTGCAAGAGGAAAATCTCTCTCTAATTTTCACTATCTACTTGGTATATGAGGAATTCCGATAGCAGGAAACTGGAGCATTTGAGAGTAGCCTGGACATTAACTTTATGCTGCCCTTGTGTACAAAAGCTTTAGTCTGGCCCTTGCACTGACGTTCTGAATTATTAGTGCACTTGGTTTTTAATCAAGTCGTGGGATGTCACAAACAGGCTGGATAATGCCAGTATTTGATAAAGTGCTCACTAATTTTGGGTGCCCAACTTGAGGCCCCACATCCCAGGTGAGTGCTCTCCCCACTGGGATAAAGTGGGGGGGGGAGGGGCACTGTCTCCCCTGTCATTTTCTTCACATTTAAACAACGTTCAAAAAATGCCTCAAACCAAAACATGTCAGTCAACAGGATGTGAAACTTTTCCAACCTTTTGGATTCACCAAAAATTTTGAAGGATTTTGGTTTTAGTTTGACCTGAATGAAAATATTTTTTCATATTTTCTGACCTGCCAGCAAACTGAAAAATCAGCTATTCACACAGCTCTAACCATGATGGAAGGGGCCCAAATCCTTATGGATTACTAGCCTTTTCAGATCCCACTTGGCTTCCCTCTTGATCCAACTTGATCCATGTATGCCTCAGTTTCCCTGTCTATACATTTTGGATACCGGCCTACCTTGTAGGCTTGATTAAATTCTTTAAAGTGTTTTGAGATAATGGATGGACGGTTCCATAGAAGTGCACAGTAATATTGTTACATATAAGATTAAAGTAATGTTTACCCACATCCTGTTTTGAAGTATAGACATACTGGAGATAGCCAATGTATTATGTATTCTAATAAGATTCTGTCTTATTGATTCAAATATGTAAAGGAATATTTTACCTGTATCCTATTTAGCAGCAGATTATCAATACTGTGCTAAACTAGATTTGTCCACTAGGTGACACTCTTGGTAGTAATGTGGAATCCAACTTGCTGTATGCCTTTGTAAATTCATTCAGTGAAGTGGTGTCAGAATCAAATATAAGAAACTGCAAACTCAGTCAAAATATCCAGGTGAAAGCAGAAATTTTGGCAAGCAAATGTAAAGGCCAGATGACAGGAAAAGGTGTTTTGCACTACGCTGTGTCAATACAGAATTCTGTAATGCTGGCAAAACCTGTAACACTTATAAGGTCTCCTTCATGTTATATGTATGTCCTGGAGTCCATGTAGGATTACTGGTGACTAGGCACAAAGAACAAATTGCATTCTGCTTCCTGCTACCCTGGAGAAATCTGGAATTACTTCATTGAGTTGCTCCAGGTTTACATGAGGGAAATGAGGTCTGGCCTACACTTAAAAGTTTTACCGGAAAAGCTTTTACTTCAGTTGGGCGTGTGGGTTTTTTGACTGAAATAGTTTATACCTGTAAAAGCCCCAGTGTGGGTACTGGTATAAAGGTTACTTGTATAGCTTATTCCGCTTCCCCTACAGAATAGCTATACCAATATACAGTAAGCACTTTGTTTCTGGTATAACTGTGTCCATGTTTTATGGGGGTGGGGGGAGTACCACTATAGTTAAAGCACAAAACTTTCTAATGTACATAGGGCCTGAGAGTGGATTTTGACCAATTAAAAAATCCAGCCCCCTGGATTTTTAAAAGATTGATCCAAAAACAACATACCAAAATTGGCCAAATTATAAACAGAATGTCCCTGTAGAGTAAGAAGATTGCTGGACTAAACATACAGAACAAAGCCCTTGAAGACCATTCTAGCTAAGGTTCAGCTGACAGGTCAGATTAGGCTCTGAATTGCAGATGTGTAAATCTCACTTCTGAAAATGGGATTTAGGCTCTTAAATCACTTACATGCTTCTGAAAATTTTATCCCAATAAATAACATGCAAGGATCAAATCTTCAAGTGTGACATGATTTCAGTTGATGGGTCTCAAGATTATACCTCTCCTTGAACTGCAGAGAGGTTTGACAATAAATCTGAAGCAGGCAGTGCACTTAGTGATAGACCAATTCATGTGGAAGCAGCCAGTGCCAGCCCAGCTAAATGTTTAATGAAGAGACTAAGAACCACAACTATTTTCAAACAGAACCGACTTTAAAGTACAGCAAAAGCAGTCAAAATGACTGGAAGGGGCTTGCTTCCTGCTTAGTATTTTTATTAAATACAAGAAAATGTGACAAATGCAAAGGTATTATGGGTCTGATCTGTCACTGCCTTACCCCAGTATAGTGTCTATAGGCACAAGCAGGTTGAGCTAATAGAGCCTTCCCTCAGAATGTCCTTGCTTGTTGGTTTAAGGTAGGTTATAATATTATTTTACCACTAAATTCAGTGAGTCATGGTCAGAATGAAATGCAAGAAATAGTAAAATCAGCAAAAATGTCCAAATTTAACCTGGTGAAGCTGCAGCACGCTAGACTCAAGGCCATTACTGAAAATGAATCTGCAGGTTTATGCTCCTTCCCACTCATGGGAGCACCCCGGGTTATGTTCTGATTGCAGAAACTTCATCATGAGTGATGATACATGAGCCAGAAAGAACCAGCTTGACTCATTTATCCCAGAGTGTGCTGGGCTGAGAATTGAAAACATCTATGCACTTGTAAACGCTGAAACTCAGATATGGAACTATTGGCAGACAATCACGGAACCCCACAGTGCCATTTTTGCAGGCTTTTTTCACAGTAGTTCACAGTGAAGTTCACTTTGGGAGGAATTCTCTCCTCTGCTGCTGAGCCAGCCCCAGCAGGGGAGAATTCCCCCCTGCACAGGCTTTGCGTAAGCACTGCCGCCACAAGACCCAGGGTAGGAGGCATGGTGAGTGTGGGAGAGGAGTGTTGCAGGCTGAAGGTGTAGGTGGAGCTGCCCCCCACAGGCAGCTGAAGACAGGCTGCTGTAACCTCAGCAAACCCTCAGAAATGTCTGTTCCGTCGGAGGTCTCTCAGGCCCCTGTGGCAGCCCAGAACTGGGAGAGCACATGTGGCCTAAACTCAAATCCCCCGCACCCCAAACCGTGGCTGTGAATTTTGTGTTGTGCCTCTTAGAAGGCAGTGCAGAATCCCGTCCTTTAAAGTTTGAAAATAAATGGATATAATACAAAGGATCTACTGCTTAGGTCTTGGAAGAGAGTCCTGGGGTTCCCATCTTCTTTTCTTTGTATCTTTCTCCTCCTCTCTTTGCCTAACTCCATAATACAATTAGATAAATGGGACTGGAAGCTTAAAACTCTGCAAGCCAAAGACCAAGTAATAATGAGAAAAATAACATTCACCAGTATGTGACAAAGCAAAGCAAACTGAGCCAATGGGAGAAGATTACTAATATCTGTGTCCTGAGAGATGCTGAAACCATCTGGTAACTGATGTAGCTGGAGAACAAAATTAGAGCAGTACTAGAAGCCCTACACCAATAGCTGCAGGCTTATCAGGATTGATCGAAGCTTTAAAATGGTCCTACAGCATTTCTGTATACCTAATCTTCACAATGCAATTGAGGAATGGTACAACACCTGCTGAGAATATAACTTAAAAAGAACGCCAATCACCAAAGAAAGGCACTGCTTGCATGTCTGAAAACTTCAGCCCCTGTGAACTGGTGGCACTAGATTATCTTGACACTGAATGAATGAGATTTTTTTTTTTGTCATCTCACAGACATTCACAAATAAATGAATTACATACCGGTAATGCAGTGGCTGTCTGTGTGCAAATAAAACAGTCACACAGACATCAGAATCTGGTTTATTGAGATCTAGCTTTTTGGTGAGGCTATGCCTTATCCCTTTCAGAAGGTGTGAGGGGACATTTAATTTCCACTGGGAGAGCCACAAACAGAAGTTGCCCTTCAGAGGAGACCTTAAATTGGGGTAGCACTTGTCACAGTGCAACATCCTTCCCTCATACTGCACAGTGCTGTTAGCACTGGATAATAACTCACCCCTTGAGTTGGGAACTTTCCCAACAATCTTGTGGCCCAGAGAAAAATGATAGAAATTGAGCCATGCAATCCTCTGTGTGGATACTGTAACCTGTTTGTAGTAATGTATCAATTTACTCTGTGGCGTAGCTTCACCAATATGGGTCCAAGCTCTTTGACAGTCATCACAGCATGAATATATGTATCTATCATACTTGTATGATAGTACATATACTTGTATAGTACATATGTTTATGATTAGAGCTGGGCTTTTCTGCCCCACAATTTTCCCCCATTCTGCATCATGGCCGGAGGAGAGGTGGGAAGAGAGAAAAGAAAGCCATAGGCTGGTGGTTAGGACACTCACATCATGGGAGTCTGGAGTTCAAGTTCCCTGTTCTGAACCCAAGTCCCCAAATCCCAGGTCTGTGCCCAAACCCCTGGGCTTTGTATCTCTGTGGCTTTGAACAGAATTTCCATCCTGCACCTGAAAAACCTTTCCCCACAAGAGTTTTGGTTTTGACACATGGTGATATTTTTGGATGTAATCATTCTTAACTAAAAAAAAAAAAAAAAAATTCCTGACCAGCTTTCCTTATGGTAGGCAGTATCTGAGCACCTCACAACCTTTATTGTATTTCTCCCCCCACTCCCTCTCTGAGACAGGACAGTGCTATTATCCCCATTTTGCAGATGGGAATCAAGGCACAGAGCGATTGAGTGCTTTTCCTGAGATGACACAGGAAATCTGTTGTAAAGTAGAGAACAAGACTAGAGTCCCCTGAGCCCAAGCCTAGTGCCCTAACCACTGGACCATCCTTCCTTCCTTCCCTGCACTTGTCATGCCAAGTGTGATGTTTAAAAATCATGATAATCCTGCAATGTGTCACTGCACACAAGCCTGCTAATAAACAAATCCTACATCCTTCAGTCTGGCTGTAGATGTGTTGTGGCATTCCCATGTACAAATAAAACATTGAACCAAACAGAAGACCAGTGTTTAGGAACCTCACGTGTTCAAACCTTGCAGTCATGTTTTACTGTGGCTCATATCAAAGCATGCAGATAGCTCTCCACTACAGAAACATTTATAGTTCATTAAGTTTCCATCAAGCTTTGTAGGTGCACCCATGAAGGTTCATTAATTCCACAGTAGCGGGATACCAGTCACCCCACGAAAAGGGCAAGTATAGTATTGTGCCAGCAACTACTGAGTTCAATCCTGGCTCTGACGCTGAAACCTTCAGTGATCTTGGGAGAGTTGCTTAGCCATTTTTGCCTTATTTACCTCATTTGTAAAATAGGGATAGTAAAATATATTTATCTCCTTCATAAGGGTATGGTAAGGATTAATTAGTTTATGCTTGTAAAGTGCTGTATATAGATACATAAAAAGTATTACTGTTTATTCCTTTAAACAGGCTGTAGGGCAGCTGCAGAGCAGAATAAAATTCTCACCCACCAGGGAACATAGCCAGTCACACCTGGAACCGTTATATTTTGGGCAGCCTGATTTCAGTTAACCAGCTGTAATGTTACAGACTCCAGATATATTGCATCTTTGATTTCAATATTCTGTTATAGAGGTTCACCAGAACTAGGGCCTTCTCAGTGAATGTGCAGTGATAATACCAGTGAAAGTCATTTAAAATTATCTGATATCATCGATGTTTTTGATAATGCTTGTTAAAATTTTATTTTTCCATTGATTGTGTGGTGAAGTAGCCATTCTGTAATTAAGGTTGGTACTTTTAGTAATCATTTTATTTTCAAACTCCAGCACTACCACCTTCCCCAGAGAGAAACATTCCCCCTGAAATTTCATATGATACATCTGGGTAGAATTTTCCTGTGAGGCTTGTGGGTTGTTGTTTTTTTTTTTCCCCCAAGACTTTTAAAGTTACAGTGATTAAAAATGTCCCTGTGGTTGACCAGAAATTTTATTAGCTTTTTTAGCTCAACATCTCTCCAAAATGACTCCAAGTGAGTTTTGTTCTCTTGATTACCTGTTACACAATTGTAGTTCAGACAGTTAAAAATGTAAACTTGGAAGGTCTCTCTCTCTGTACCATCACATAATTGACACATTTTATAATGCCAAGAAGAACAATCATTCCAAATATATTTATCCCATTATGAAGAAACTTCCAGACCTCTAATATAATTTAATGTAACCTGGGACTATGTTCCTTTTGAAATGTCTTCTACACACTAAGCAAACAATATAAAAAAATCAATAATAGTATGTCTGACAGAAATATAATTGAAAAAGCTTTCCCAAGCAACATAAGAAAACATATCAGCGGATGATCAATAACATATTCATAATGGAGATGCTGTATTACAGTTTACGTGTTGTATTCTACTGTACATTAGTATCTAGTTTAAGATGACAGAGACTATACATGTTTTTTCAAACTTAAATCCACCATCTTTAGGAAGAGCAGGGAAGAGAAACTACAAAACCAGCATTTTACAGTATTTGTTGCCTTCAATACTTTTTAATGATTATATTAACTCCTCATGTTTGTTTTCCAGGGAAGGTAGTATATGGGGAACCTATTGCTGCTAGTCTTGGTACAGATGGCACTCACTACTGGCATAAAGAATGGCATCACGCTGCAGGACATGTCATGGGACCTCCACTGAGGCCAGACCCTTCAACACCTGATTTCCTCATGAACTTATTGGCCAAGTAAGCAGACTAAAAAGCAGTGAGAAGTCCTGCTGTATTGTGTATGAGACCCATTAGATGATTTATTAATGGGTCACAGCTACAGCACTTTCTGTATTCAAATAAATAAAGTTGCTAGCAAAGGAGTAATGGGGCAGCAAGGCTGCACGTTGGCAGAAAAGGTGTAATCAGATGGCAGGATCTGTAACCACACTTTGGGATGCCCGGCTCCTTGGCTGACCCTTTTGGTTAGCAGGAGTTTGAACCCTGCTTCAACTGCTGAGTAAATTCTGCTGACTCATGGTGCCAGTTAGGGCTTGTTCCCTCCAGCAGCATGACCCTCTACTCAGAAGGAAGGAGGGGCAGAGACTGGGGGGTCCCGCAGGAACCCTTAGGAAACCAGCCATGAGGAGAATGCTTAAGTTGAGACTTTATTGGTGACTGAAACAACAAAAACAATGAGAGTCCTTGTGGCACCTTAGAGACTAACAAATTTTAGCCCATGAAAGTTTATGCCCAAATAAATTTGTTAGTCTCTAAGGTGTCACAAGGACTCCTTGTTGTTTTTGCTGATATAGACTAACACAGCTACCACTCTGAAACCTGAAACAACAAAGTAAGTCAAACCTCAAGAAGGGGATACATTTGTCATTCTGCAGCATTTGCAGATCATAGAAGATTAGGATTGGACGAGACCTCAGGAGGTCATCTAGTCCAACCCCCTGCTCAAAGCAGAACCAACCCCAACTAAATCATCCTAGCCAGGACTTTGTCAAGCCAGGCCTTAAAAACCTCTAAGGATGGAGATTCCACCACCTCCCTAGGTAACCCATTCCAGTGCTTCACTACCCTCCTAGTGAAATAGTGTTTCCTAATATCCAACCTAGACCTCCCCCACTGCACCTTGAGACCATTACTCCTTGTTCTGTCATCTGGTACCACTGAGAACAGCCGAGCTCCATCCTCTTTGGAACCCCCCCTTCAGGTAGTTGAAGGCTGCTATCAAATTCACCCTCATTCTTCTCTTCTGCAGACTAAATAACCCCAGTTCCCACAGCCTCTCCTCGTAAGTCATGTGTCCCAGCCCCCTAATCATTTTTATTGCCCTCTCTCCAATTTGTCCACATCATTTCTGTAGTGGGGGGCATAAAACTGGACACAGTACTCCAGATGTGGCCTCACTAGTGCCGAATAGAGGGGAATAATTACTTTCCTTGATCTGCTGGCAACGCTCCTGCTAATGCAGCCCAATATGCCATTAGCCTTCTTGGCAACAAGGGCACACTATTGACTCATATCCAGCTTTTCATCTACTGTAATCCCCTGGTCCTTTTCTGCAGAACTGCTGCTTAGCCAGTCGGTCCCCAGCCTGTAGCAGTGCATGGGATTCTTCCGTCCTAAGTGCAGGACTCTGTACTTGTCCTTGTTGAACCTCACCAGATTTCTTCTGGCCCAATCTTCCAATTTGTCTAGGTCACTCTGGACCTGGTCCCTATCCTCCAGCATATCTACCTCTCCCCCCAGCTTAGTGTCATCTGCAAACTTGTTCAGGGTGCAATCCATCCCATCATCCAGATAATTAATGAAGACGTTGAACAAAACCGGCCCCAGGGCCGACTCTTGGGGCACTCCGCTTGATACTGGCTGCCAACTAGACATCGAGCCATTGATCACTACCCATTGAGCCTGATGATCTAGCCAGTTTTCTATCCACCTTATAGTCCATTCATCCAATCCATACTTCTTTAACTTGCTGGCAAGAATACTGTGGGAGACCATATCAAAAGCTTTGCTAAAGTCAAGGTATATCACTTCCCCTGCTTTCCCCATATCCACAGAGCCAGTTATCTCAGAAGGCAATCAGGTTGGTCAGGCATGACTTGCCCTTGGTGAATCCATGTTGACTGTTCCTGATCACCTTCCTCTCCAACAAGTGCTTCAAAATGGATTCCTTGAGGACCTGCTGCATGATTTTTCCAGGGAGTGAGGTGAGGCTGACTGGTCTGTAGTTTCCTGGATTCTCCTTCCTTTTTTTAAAATATGGGCACTATATTTGCCTTTTCCTAATCATCCAGGACCTCCCCTGATTGCCATGAGTTTTCAAAGATAATGGCCAATGGCTCTGCAATCACATCAGCCAACTCCCTCAGCACCCTCGGATGCATTGCATCCGGCCCCATGGACTTGTGTATGTCCAGCTTTTCTAAATAGTCCTTAACCTGTTCTTTCACCACTGAGGGCTGCTCACCTCCTCCCCATACTCTGCTGCCCAATGCACCAGTCTGGGAGCTGACCTTGTCTGTGAAGACCAAGGCAAAAAAAGCATTGAGTGCTTCAGCTTTTTCCACATCATCTGTTGCTTGGTTTCCTCCCCCATTCAGTAAGGGGTCCCACACTTTCCCTGACCTTCTTCTTGTTGCTAACATACCTGTAGAAACCCTTCTTGTTACCCTTCCTATCCTTTGCTAGCTGCAACTCCAATTGTGCTTTGGTCTTCCTGATTATGCTTCTGCATGCTCGAGCAATATTTTTATATTCCTTCCTTGTCATCTGTCCAAGATGTGGGGCCTGATTCTCTTCTCATGGACACTGGTGCATATTAGGAATAACACCGTTGAACTCCAATAATACTGGTGTAAAATTAGCATGAGACCAGAACCAGTCCCTTTGGTTGAGGCAAAGTGGGGATGCTACCTGCACACAGAAGGCCTTTGAAATAGCTAAAACAAAGCATAGAAAAGTTGGATGTCGCCCCTTGGGTGTGGTAGGAGAGAACTGCATGGCAGAGGAGGAGTGGATGTCTCTACTTGGAAGCAGTTACTCTTCATGGGGGCAAGGAACTGAACTCAGATTGGCAGGGCTAGCTGCTCTTTTCAGGAGGGATAGCTGGGCATGGCCAGCCTTCCCACAAACTCTCATGTCCATAGGAGTGTGATGGCATACTCCACTTCATGGCATATCTCATTTCTTTATAGTGATGACCTAACTGTGACAGGGACTGACAACTGCACCTTCGACATCTGCCAGAAAGCTCTGGGGAAGGATGATTTCACCAAGATCCCTAACGGGGTGAACGGTGTAGAGGACAGGATGTCTGTCATATGGGAAAAAGGAGTGGTGAGTATTTTTTTCTCATGATTAAGCTGATGTTGGAGCAGAAAAATCCATCTATATCCCCAACAAAAGCTAATGTAACTTCTTAAAAATACTAGCTTCCCAGATCCCTTAGATTGGCTATTATGGCATCTGGTTAGATGAAGCGGCAAGGACCCAAATGCAATTTTTGGTAACACATTTTCAATTCCCATTGACTCCAGAATCCAGTGCCCTCAAAGGAGGTGCTCTGCACCTCTCAGGATCAAGCCCTTTGGACTATAAACAAAAGCTGAAAGCTAGCAGTCACATTTTCCAAACATTTATGACTAAAGCTAGAAATCTAAATAACTGACCTGGCTTTCAGAGGTGTTGATTATCTATCACATGCTGGGTGAGTTGGCACTGGAATGTAGAACACTCTGACCAATTCAGTACTATTAAAAGCTCTAGAGAACATTGGTTTAATTGAATTTTGAATTGAACTCCTTTTACCTGGTGAATCTGAATTTCTTGCTGGTAATGTACATTCAAAATATATTAATTTATCACTTAAGAAATGCCCACCCATCTCTCTCTATTGATTGTGATCTATTTTGTAAACCTGTACTTGGGATGCAAAGCAAATCTGCATGTTACACACTCTGAGTGGTATTCTGCCCTGATTTACACTCTCTGTAATGTCAGGGGGATTCCCAAGGATGTAAATCAGGACAGAATATGCAAGTGAGTCATTAAACACACATACCATTTGCTGCTTTTGAAAGTGAAACACCTTGGTCAAAGTAACTTTTCAGGAAAGATCACCAAATGGGACTTAGTCATTAAATCTCTCTCTCTTCATACTTTTAGAATTATATGGTGATTTTTTTATAGCTAAAACTTTCTCCTTTCAGAGCACCAGTGCAATTAAGGCTGTCACAATTTATTTCCTTTCATTTCTCTCCCCACCATAAATCTTTATTATAGACCGGGGTGAGCAAACATTTTGGCCCAAGGGCCATATCTGGGTATAGAAATTGTATGGCGGGCCATGAATGCTCACAAAATTGGGGTTGGGGTGCGGGAGGGGGTGAGGGCTCTGGCTGGGGGCTGCGGATTCCATGATGGGGCTATAAATGAGGAGTTCAGGGTGTGGGAGGGGGCTCCGGGCTGGGGCAGGGAAGGTGGGGGGCGGTGGTGGGTGAGGGCTCCGGCTGGGGGTGCAGGATCTAGGGTGGGGCTGGGGATGAGGGGTTTGGGGTGTAGTAGGGTGCTCCGGGCGGGGACTGAGGGATTTGGAGGGTGGAAGGGGGATCAGGGCTGGGGGTTGGGGCACACGGGGGGGGTGTTCAGGGGTGCAGGCTCTGGGTGACGCTTACCTCAAGCAGCTCCTGGAAGCAGCAGCATGTCCCCCCTCTGGCTCCTACATGCAGGCGCGGCCAGGCAGCTCTGCTGCACGCTGCCCCATCCGCAGGCGCCACCCCTGAACCACCCTGTGGTTCCCGGCCAATGGGAGCTGTGGGGGTGGCGCTTGGGGCTGGGGCAGTGTGTGGACTGGAGCCAGAGGGGGAACATGTGTATGAGCTAGAGAGGGGACATGCAGCTGCTTCCAGGAGCTGCTAGGAGCGGCCCCTGACCCTGCTCCCCGGCTGGAGTGGGGCAAACTCCAGACCCCGCTCCCCAGCAGGAGCTCGAGGGCCAGATTAAAATGGCTGATGGGCCGGATCTGGCCCGCAGGCCGTAGTTTGCCCACCCCTGTTCTATACCATTTAATCCAGAATGTTTACTGAGTAATACCGGTAGGGAAGAGATTTGCAGACCACCTTTCTGTGTTGTACAATTCAGTATTGCCTTGCCTCCTTGTTACCCATTCACAGATCATCTTAATGTCCACCTTATGATTCTTCTCTTGCATCTTAATACTTACCAGAGCTATCTGGAACATGTGGCATCTACTGGTGAAATTTAGAAGGATTATAGAGCCTAATCTAAAGTCACCTGATATGAATGGGGTCTTTCCATTGATTTCAGTTGGCTTTGGGATCAGATCCATAGGCAGCTACTCTTTGAAGTGCCACTTTTGGAAAGTTAAAAGAAAATTATTGTATCAAACTGAGCTAATGTACATTACAATGTGTGTGTCAGTGTTATGATATTCATGATTCATTTAAACTCATCAATACAGCACAGATAGTTATTGAAAAGATTGGTGTGGTGTTAGGTGAGACCTCTACACCACTCAGCCATGTGTTTTTGATTACAGGAATTTATTTAATTCCTTCCGGACAAAATGAGTGTTTTTGCTTCCATGTACTGTTTTGCAGCACAGTGGTAAAATGGATGAAAACAGATTTGTAGCTGTTACCAGCACAAATGCAGCTAGAATCTTTAACCTTTACCCGAGGAAGGGAAGAATTGCTGTGGGTTCTGATGCTGACATCGTTATTTGGGACCCAAAAGCTACAAGGTATGGTCTGAGTAATTAAATCCTGTTCATCCAGCCTTTTATGTGGGAAAAGAAATATGAAAACATTTTGTATTGCAATAAGTCCCCAGGGTGGGGTGAGGGCAGGTCTTATTTTAACAGCACTGCACATAAATTATTTACAGGTTATTTGGAACTTACAGTAGTGTATCTAATCAGACGTCTTTGATGTCTAGACAGACTGTAAATGTTTTTCTGGACTGCTGACCTTATAGAAAAACAGCAAGGTTTGTACATTTACTCTTCAGACACAGGGGTATTTAGTATAAACTAACTAATGGAGTGCTAAACTCAATTATACAGTTCAGTCACAAGGTGGCGCTGGGTGTCAAATGCCGTATTTAAGCTAACCTTAGCCATACCCAGCAGAGCATTAAAAAACCTCATAGTGAACACATCTGGAGTGTATCTCTGAGAAGGAAGCTTTGTAATCCATGTGTATCTGATACAGAAGCCTGACCTGCTAGTAGCAGCCAGGCAACCAACTCTATACAAGAAGTACATGACACTAACCACACTGAGACCTCTGTGTAACTATGATCCAGGCTAGCTAAGTTCAGCCTCCCACCAGTGCAAGAAGGCGGGATGGGAAACAAGCATCCCTGGCTTCCCTGCGAAGGGCCCTAGCAAATCCTAGTCCTTGAACTCAAGGAAAGTGCGAGGGCTGCTCTGGGCTAGTGCCTAGTCTAAGAGGGTGGAGCCCAGGCCTCATTCTGCCCCTGCCCCAACCAGTTAAGTTAGTGTCACCCACTGGTGAGTGTATGTTATACGTTCTTTGCCACAACAGGTTTCACCTCCAACTACAAAGGTGCCGTTTTCCTGTGGGTATCTCTTCAGTCAGCAAGGCTCTGCTTCCTTATTTGGACAGATGAATTTTAAGTTCAGAAAATGCATATTTTGTTTAGGATCTGATCCTGTTCCTGTTGCATGGGATGGGAGCTTTGCCTTTGAGTGTAACAGGAGCAGGATTGAGCCCATACAGTGGTTGTGAGATGAGTACATTACTAAAGCTATGTCTACACTAGCACTTTTGTCGGTAAAACTTCTGTCAGTCAGGACTGTGAAATAAACACACACACACACACCGACTGACATAAGTTTCACCGACAGACACGCCGATGTGGACAGTGCTGTGTCAGCAGGAGACGCTCTCCCACCAACATGGCTACTGCTGCTCATTGATGGGTGGTTTAATTATGCCGACGGGAGAGCTCTCCCCTTGGTATAGAGCGGCTACATAGGAGACCTTATAGTGGAGCAGCTGCAGCGGTATAGCTGTGCTGCTGTAAGGTCTGTAGTGTAGGCATCGCCTAAGTATACAGGTGATGCTAATTCTCACTAGCAGCATCTTTATATGTTTCACCAAAAATCCTGAAGAGGGCACACACAACCTACTGGAAAAATGAAGCTAGCTGACAGCCTTCAACCATTTGAAATATTACGCACAGCCAACCTCGTGAGCTTTGTTGCATTTTGGCAATGATTTGAAATTTCATCATAGCTGCATTCTTATTTATTAATAAATGTTAGATACTGGCTCATTTGAAACAAAATCATTAGCGTCACTAACATGCCTCAGTCCAGTCCCCCTGGTAGGATGCAAGGGGGCTGCAGTTTTAAAGCACTGGATGTTACCAGCAGAAAGAACTGGACAAGTGCTGATTCATAACTATATGGAGAATTGGGAGTGGAGCCTGGCAGAGGAGGCCCGCAGGGGAGATTCTGACATCTCTCTGAAAGACTACCAGTGGTGATGTGAGGCAGTTAAAAAAAACCTACAAAATCAGCTGCATTAGCCCTTCTGTGTCATTGCACAGTAACAGCAAGTTGGGTGTTTTTGGTGCATGCTGAGTGTTTTGCTTTCCTTTGCTTTTCTTCCTCAGGTTATAAGAATCTAGTGGATTCAGAATGACAGCTCAGTGAGCCAGTAGCTATTGCAGTTGACACAGGTTCCATTTCCAACACTCCACCAGTCTGGCCAATACTTTCATTTTAAGGGTCCATTTCACATTGAAATCTTTGGCCTATTTCTGCAGGATTCACTAGTTATTTTTGCAGGAAAAGTGTGGTGCATAATTCTCAATGTATGTATTTAAAAACCTCAGTCTCCTAGTTGTAATACTTTCTGCATAGCAGCAAGCAGTCTGAGCAGAGACATGTCAAATGTACAAACTAATTAAAAATACTAGAAAAGATGTAATAAAAATTACTTGGAAGCCCAAGGCAGCAGTAACTTATTTTCTACCAATTTAGGATTATTTTAAGCTCCTATACTTAAGTATTCATTAAACAGCACTTGGATAGGAAAAGAACTGTAATGTTATAGTATTTATGCTACATGGCATCTTCTTACAGACCCCAACACACACAGCACCCCAGTACATCTTGTACTTAAGTGTTGAGTGAAGAGTCTTAGGGAAAATGTGTGTGGGTACCAGACGTGCAGTGTTGTACTCACTAACCTTTATTATTTTTAATTCAGGCTTTGCCCATGAACGTGCAATACATGTTGATTGAAACTCCCACCTCACTCCCAATTGCTCTCATTGGCTGTTGTATTGTGTGTGTGCATTTTGACAACTCAAACCCCAGTGAAACAAAAGCAATTAAGTGCTACATTCCAAATGGGAGGGACAGTGGGGAAGCACACAGCAATGTGTGCATACGAACACACACACTGTTGTTTCGCTGACACCTTTTAATGCCTGAGAGACATGGACAAGTAGTGATCTGGCCCTGCAAAGGCAATGGAAGCAGAGCTGCTTGCAGGGTCAGGCTTTAACGGGCTTAATCTAAAGCTCACTGAAATCAATTGGAGTCTTTATGTTGACTTCAATAGGCTCAGGATCAGGCACTAAATGCCTATGCATTTATCTAATGTTGGTGGACAAATCTGCACTCATTAAAAAAAAAAAAAAAAAAAATCTGCAGCCTATATCTGTCATGTTTTTTGTCAATCTTCAGCCCCAGCTGCACATGGGGGAAAGCCACACAAGGTAACGACTTTTTGCCAAGAGACTGCTTGTTGTTGTTCATAAGAAAGTGAAACACAACACATTAGCAGAGCAACTTGCTCTTAACCCCTTTGAAGTGTGAGCATAATTTTGAACACTTCATACATTAAATACCAGCAATTAGATACCATGGTGAAAGGTGTCATTAAAAAACTAGGAAACATACAATTGTGTGTGTGTGTGTGTGTGTGTGTGTGTGTGTAACACATGTGCAATGATATTTTCAGAAGATCTTATTCTTCTCTATATATGCACACTCACTCACTCAAAATCCAAAGTAGCTTTACTGAAGTCAGTATAGTTCCAGTGATGTGAGCAAGAGAAGAACCAGGCCTGATTACTTTAATAACCCTACTAAACCAAATGGCTGTGTTCATTCTTTCCCACTATGGTTGATCTCAGTCTGCATTTGATAATGTCTAGCCTGGAACAAGAACCTATGTAATTAGTAACCAAAGTTGGAGTACTTAAATTCATCAATGTACTCTCTTGTTCAGGTCTTTGATGCTTGCAGTCAGATTATACCTTCCTTACACTGAGTAATTCCTTAATCCACCAGAAATCCCATTGTCAAAATGGGACCAATTTCAGCCCCAATAAAGATGGCAGATTTGGACACTTGCATTTGAACTGCTGCTGCCAATTTTCAATCTAAGTTCCATTAGCTGAGCAGTCAATATCATTCAAAGAAAATACAGGAACTTTCAGAAGCTTCCTGGTAATGCTGCTTAGTGCTGATCTTGTCAATGATAAGAGAAAACACTTTGATGCAAAATTGTATTGTCATGCTCTCCGGGTCAATCAGTGCTTCTCTGGCTTCTGTTTAATCAGGTGTTCATTCATTCTTTCTACTTCTGCATGTCCTGGGACACTTCAACTGTTGTGGCTATTACCAGGGATTCCAAAGGGTCACACGTAACTGTGGAGGGTTAAATTAATGAAGATATCCTATCTCCTAGAACTGGAAGGGACCTTGAAAGGTCATCAAGTCCAGCCCCCTGCCTTCACTAGCAGGACCAAGTACTGATTTTTGCCCCAGATCCCTAAGTGGCCCCCTCAAGGATTGAACTCACAACCCTGGGTTTAGCAGGCCAATGCTCAAACCACTGAGCTATCCCTCCCCCAAAGGGTTTTTTAAAATCAATTAATTTATTTTATCAAGGGCTATTAAGGAGACTGTATTTAGATCATGCTGTACTTTCTGAAGATTAATACTTGTATTACACTGCTGTAAAGGAGCTTTGTGGAAGACAGCCTCCAGAAAATCCATTATGTCATCTAGTACATTTTATCACTGCCATTGGATTTCTTTCTTACTTGTGCCATCTCCCATGAATTTCGTGTGTCTCTTTTTGTTTAGCGATATGCCCACCTAGTGTGCCTCTGCTATAGTATGCTGAAGTAGCCTCCATGATGAGTGTAAGGATTTTAGCTAGCTTCCACATCTTTTTGACACCTTTCCAAAGTTTAGTGGCTCAGTGCTAATGTATGATAGGATATGATCCCTAAAGATAATTCCATCATGGGCACTGTTACTCACCACTGTGGCAGTTGTAACCATAAAGGTACAGCAGAAAGCTGCTCACAGAGATGCACTCTTTCTATAGTTATTGTTAACGCCTGTGGGTGTATTGGTTCAAAGTTTTTGGTGGGATTGATCAATATTGAGAGAATGTTCTTGAGCTTTTCCTTCCATCTCTTCAATCTTGGAGATGCGTATAACCAAGAAGATGATCTTGACACTGAAGCATGTGTATTTGTCTGTTTTCTACTTAAAGCGTGCTAAATAAAGAGCATCTTTTCCCTTGGGCAAAGCAGCCATTAAGAATACAGCGCATGTGAGGTATCTAATGAAAAGTCAGCTGCCACTGAGATTCGCTATCACACTTAAAAGCAATCACGTCCACTAAGTCTTCATGATTTACAGATCAATATGAAAGGACAACTACATGTTCTTCCAAAAAAATCGGAAAAGTGTGGTAATGCAGTCACTAAGATTTTCCTGCATCTGTTTGCCTAATTAATCCTTTAAAGTACTTGATGCATGAACACTATTGAAAATGGTAAACCCTCAAGAAAATATTTATTCAAAGTCAGTCAGGTATTAAGATTTTTAGTATTGCTCTTATTAAAAATATAATTGCTTATAATTGCTCTTCTGGAAACTGATGAACATAGGGAATACCATCTTAGCTTTCTCTTTGAAAACTCTTTCACAAAACAAGGCCTCTGAAATAATGTTAAGGGTTGTGTTTTCACATGCATAATACTTTTTTGTACAACATGAGTGGCCAAGGCTGAAGATCTCTGGCTACTTCCAAACGATGTTCAGTAAGTGAAAACGTAAAGGTAAACAATAAAAAGAAAAAATGCCCAAGTAAAAATAAAACTCAGAGAGGAAATGAAAAATAGCTAAATAAAAATCATACTCCCCATCATACACTTAATGGGAGGCCATGTGTCTGGCCCAGGGGAAAAGAGCCAGGACATTTGAGTTCTAACCTCAGCTCTGCTGCTGACTCTGTAGCAACTTAGGGCTTGTCAGTACGGAAATAGCTATTGCAGAATAAGCTATACATAAATCATGCTAATTATTCTAGAAGATGGTGATTTTTATTCCAGAATAGAATGTCCACACAGGGAGCTATTACAGAAGAGTTATTCTGGTCCATTTCCTCATTTAGGCAATCCTTTCATCTCTTAGGGTTCATCTATACAGCGAGTCTCACAGGCCAGGTTTACAGACTCGGGCTTGGGCTATGGCACTAAAAATAGTTGTGTAGGCATTGTGGCTTGGGCTGGAGTTCGGGCTTTGAAGCCCCTCCCCTTCCTTTAGCTTCAGACCCCAAGGTCCAGCCCAAACATTTACGCAGCTATTTTTAGTGCCATAGCATGAGCGCAGGTCTGTTGGTCTGGCCTCTGAGACTTGTAACTGCTCACTGGGTAGACGTACCCTTAGTTCTGTCTCTTAGTCTACCCATCTATAAACTGAAGATAATAATGCTCATCTACCTCAAAGAAGTATTGTGATGTTTAATTAACATAAATTGGTTTATATCCTTGGAGGAATGGTTCTACAAAAGTGCAAAGTAGTATTATCATAGCCCCAGTATAGTAAAGTAACATAGCAAAGGGACATGGTGTTGAGCTCTAGGTCACCAGGTCAAATCCAGGCCTGTCTAGCAGTGACCAATATTCATTACCAACTTCTGACTCTCTAAGGTCTTGTCTTGTTAATACTTCTCAATCTCTTACTTGCCAGAGCCAAACTTTTCAAACCAGAGGTTGCAAGCTCACTTTGGTTGAAAGGACACATTTTTTCCAGGCTGTAATTTTGAACGTAGACATATTTGTTAAATTATGAGATCAGTCCAAAAATAAGGATCTGATCTGTTTTTTTACACTAACCTCTTTGCAGTGGAAAATTCTGCATTTAAGGCTGCAAAGTCCCTTCCATTTGAAACCCCTTTTTATTCTTTTGAAATGCAATTACTTTTCAATGAAATGTTAATGCTGTATTCTATTTTTACAGCTGCTTCCATGATGTATAGTGCAAAGCTGCAGTTTAATAATGCTGCTAAATTCTCTCCCCCTCCATTTCTTGGTGCTTTTTGTTGGAGCAGAATGTAAGGATAATAGTCACTTGTTTGGGTTTCTGTTTGTTTTGAAAACACAGGACTATATCTGCAAAGACACATCACCATGCCAACAATTTCAATATATTTGAAGGAATGATCTGCCATGGACTCCCAGTTGTGACAATTTCAAGAGGCAAAGTGGTGTATGAAGATGGAGTTTTCAATGTCACAGCAGGAGACGGAAAATACATTACACGTAAACCATTCCCTGAATATGTCTACAAAAGAATCAAGCAGCGGGATGAGGTTAATTAAAACAATACATTGCTGTAGTGCTTGCAATCTTTGTGCAATATGAGGAAAACTAGCTTTTGGGGGGGGGGGGGAGGTCTGGGTTTCTGTGGTTATTTCACTTGCCTTTGTGATCAAAATGTGCCCAGACTGGAGAAAGTGAACCTGTAGGTTGGAGTTTTATTGCTCTTCCTCTTTTCACACACAAACACCCAGGGCTAACTCCAGTTCTCAGGTATATCAGTGTAAGTTGGAGGTTGGGATCATGTGCCTTTGAAATCTTGGTCCCATTTATTGTACAGGTGGTCACACTGATCTAATCATGAAAAGCTCTGAGCACCTGTAATCGCCATTGACTTAACAGAAGTTATAGATGTTCAGCACCTCACAGAATGAGATCCTAAATTGTGAAAAAATATCAGCAATTTTCTAACTCTTTCATAGTTAGATATTTGGGGATCAATCCTGCAAGGTGCTGAAGACTGTAGGATTTGAGGCTCAAATAGGTAAAGAACAAGTTAAGAATAATTTAAACAAGCGAGATGTCTTCATGTTGGCAGGGTCGGATGAAATACCTCCCAGAATACTTAAGGAACTGACTGAAGACATCTCTGAGTCATTAGTGATTATCTTTGAGAATTTATGAAGGACAGGAGAGATCCTAGAGGACTGGAAAGGGGCAAATATAGCACCTATCTATAAAAAAGGGAATAAGGACAACCCAGGGAATTATAGACCAGTCAGCTTAACTTCGGTATCTGGAAAGATAATGGCGCAAACAATCAATTTGTAGGCATGTAGAAGAAAATAAGAAACAGTCAGCATGTATTAAGAACAAATCATGTCAAACCAACTTAAAATCCTTCTTTGACAGGGTAACAACCTTGTGGATAAGGGGAAAGCAGTAGATGTGATATATCTCAACTTTAGTAAGGCTTTTGATTCTGTCTCACATGACCTTCTCATAAACAAATTAGGGAAATATAGTCTAGTTAAATTTACTATAAGGTGAGTGCACATCTGGTTGGAAAAGTTTACTTAGAGCAGTTATCAATGGTTCACAATCAAGCAGGAAGGGCATATCAAATGGGGTCTCGCAGGGATCTGTCCTGGGTCTGGGTGTATTCCATATCTTCATAAATTATTTGGATAATGGCATAGAGAGTACACTCATAAAGTTTGCAGACAATACCAAGCTGGGAGGGGTTGCAAGCTTGTTGGAGGACCAGATTAAGCAATGGGACAAATTACCTAGGGACATTGTGGACTCTCAGTCATTGGAGATTTTTAAGAACAGGTTAGATGAATGCTTGTCAGGTCTAGATAATCCTTAGTCCTGCCTTGGTGCAAGGGACTGTACTAGATGACCTATCGAGGTCCTTAGCAGTTCTACATATCTATGATTCTATGATCCAGTAATGCAGTTCCAGCAGTGGGACTACACATATGCTTAAAGTTAAGCATGTGCTTAATGCTTTGCTGGATCAAACTGATGCTCAGCATTTTCCATGATCAAGTTCTCAGTGTCTAAATTACTAAAGGAGGAAATCTGTGAAACACTTAGATTGACTATTTTATGCCTGTTCACTGGTCATGTACTGGCCATGAGAAATATTTTTTCTGTCTTAGCACTGCTGACTCTGGGGGGTGGGGGGAGATTTCAAAAACACCCAAGTGACTTGTACTTCTAAAGCACTTAGGTGCTTTTGAAAATCCTGCCCTGAATCAATAATATTCATAACACTTTCTTAGAGCTGAAACAGATCAACATACGTGTGAGCTTTTTGCTGTTTGAAATGTTTCCAAACCAATTAATTGGGCATATTGTTTGCTCCAGTACTTCCCCCTTGCTGGCCTGATGAAATATATGCGCCAAAGGTTAAGTGGGGGTCTCTCTCTCTCTCTCTCCCCCAACTGACTTCCTCTCTGTAAACGCATTTCCTGTAGGAATTGGTAGCCTGCCTGCTAATTAACATACATAATACAAACAGGGTTACAAAATGCTTTTTTCTCTCTGCCAACTTCCTAAAAACATATATTCTTTTTGCTGAGAATTAAAAGGAGATTACTGTTTGTTTAGCTTCACAAATGAAAAAGAAGGCCTGGATCCTATACCATTCTTATATAGATGGTATAGATTGGTGTAAATTGGGTAAAATGGAGCAATCTCGATCTACACCAAATGAGGATCTGACCCAGAGTATTCTTGATTCTTTGCCTGATATTTGCCTTGAAATCAGGCCCTTCATTTAAACATCCCCCCAGGTTCTTGTATACATTATGTTCCCCTTTCAATGTTTATAAGAAATTTGTGTTTGGGAACCTCTGCTTTACATAATGCATCTATATATTGTACTTTCTCAAACATTCCTAAAGTAGTCAAGTTTTTTCCACAGCTCTGCTTAACAACTGTCACCTTTGGCCCAATCCTGCGAGGTGTTGAGCATCACCTGCAAGGTGCTGTGTGCCCTGAATTCCACTGATTTCATTGGAAGCTAGAAATATTCAGCACTTTGCAAGCCGGGGCACTTTATTACTAGTACTCTGTCTTCATTGTTTATCTTTGGCTCTGTGGGTTTCTAATGCAAAATAAATGACATTTAATGCTAATGCTAGTTTACTACTGAAACCATTTCTGGAGCCGTATTACACCAGCAAATACACAGGATGTTCATCTACACGTCTGGGAAAGGTCCATGATTTATTTAATACGTAATGAGAGGCTCATTTACTGGGTCTCCACAGCAGTGCTGAGCCTTGGTATCAGAACACCATTACGTCCAGATTCTGGTATTATGGCTAAAGCAGCAACCCGCACATGGGATTGAGATTAGTTGTGGCACTGGAAAAACAAAAGAACAAAACTGGACTGTATGTATCTTTTCAGAGGCAAATTCACAATTGAACTAAGGACAGACTTGGCAGTCACAGGATTTCTGAGACTACAGTAACTGTGCCAGTTTACATTTCCCATCAGAGAGAACTAGGGAGAATTTTCTCTAAACAAAACATGAAGAGCAAATGTCTTTACAAGTGACTTCAACCAAACTTGATCTCTTTTCGACAAGAGATAGAAATGCTGGAGGGGTGGTGTGCAGATCTGCAGGGGAGGGGACATCTTGTATCACTGTTATGCACCCACTTGTCTTGCCTGTAGTCAGAGCAACATTGACTAATTACTGAGAGATCCCCCAACACTCTAGGCTCTGTTTAGATTACGGGCTGGGAGTGGTAGGGGAGTGACAGTAAAATGAGATGGGAGAAGGCCAGTTGTTCCTAAAAATGGCTTCAACAGCATTTAAGGGAGTTAGCCAACCAACCCCAATTAAAGGTTGATAGGAGTTGTGTCAGACTCTCTTGGGCACTTTGAAATACTGAAGGTTGGGATTGTCAAGAGAGATGTTGAAAATGTTGTGAGGCATAAAATACGGAGCTAGGAAATAACAGGCTTCTATTTCGGTTGTGTGGCAATTTGCAAATGCAGAGGGAAACAAATAAGAAAGAACTGAACTGTTCTCTTATAGGTTTGCCAGCCTGTCCCTGTTGAGCGAGCACCATATGGAGAAGTGGGCTCAGTCCAGTCCAGCAGGGGAGGAAAATAGATGTATCCCTAAAGCGTGGCTCTCCCAGGTAACTCTTTCCTACTTTCCTTTCTGCACCTTTCTGAAAATATGAAGAACAAATATTGCAACCCCTCTTGTATGTGACAGGTTCATGTGGGCTGAACACTCCTGGAGAGTGGGTGCCCTGTATGTTTAATTTTGATGAAAACATATGGCAGGTTCTATAGCCCATGCTTGGGAGACCTTTGCTGATGAAAGCTTCAAACAGAGGAAATCCTATGGGATAACTGAGCTGGAGCCTGGATGAATTAAGTGCTTGAATGAAACTTGAATCTGAGGAACAATGAAAAAGTTGAGCTGAGTCCATTGCTGAGATAACACACCCCTTTTTAAGGAGCTATGTCGGAGGCCATGTCTACACTTAACGGGGATTGACGCTGCTGCAATCGATGCAGCAGGGTCAATTTAGTGGATCTCCGCAGAGCGCTCTCCGGTTGACTCCGGTATTCCACCAGAACGAGAGCATCTCCCATTGATGCAGCGCGGTGTAGGCACTGCAGTAAGTTGACCTAAGTTACGTCAATTCCAGTGACGTTATTCACGTAGCTGGAGTAGCATAACTTAGGTCGACTTACCCCGGTAGTGTAGAAAAGGTCTGAGATAGCAAAAGGAGCAGTAACAAAATCTGAACACAGAATGGCTTAAAATCCAACACAGAATTTTACAGAAAATTTTGAAATAACCCGATGTTTTTTTAGTGAAATGAGCTTTAAAAAAAAAAAAAAAAGAATGTTACCAGCCCCCCTGTTTCATAGTCAATACACTCGCCAAGGGCTATAATGTTTCTGGCAAGCACATAAACCTCTGTCAGAAGAGACAGATGAGCACCATGTCAGAGACATTTTAGTTGACTCAGAAGATACAAGACGGAAGAAAGGAGTTAATATCGGCTGACTGACTATGATAATAGGGCAGTGCAGCCCCAGTGACAGAGCAGGAATCTTCTCTATCCCCAGTTCTGCTTCTTACTCACGGTGTGACTTAGTGCAAGTCATTTAACTTGTCTGTCTCAGTTTCCCCATATATTCAAAAGGCATAAGAAGGCCCTACCTACCTAATGGGTAAGTTTGTGTATAAAATGCTTTGGTGAGTGAAGACACTGTAATTCCCCAGTATTAATTATGATGATATACATTTCATACTCTTTAGTAAGCATGCTAAGTAGACACACTTGTACAATGTGCATTAGTAAAGTGAGTTGCATTAACCAATTTACCACACCTTAGTATCTAAGTTACAGTTCTTTTTGTTATTCCCTATTCTAAACAGAGCAATGCAGGTTTATTTCAGATACCGCTTGTGGCAACTGTTGGTAAATGTCAGTTTTTTGGTGGTGACTACTACAGCACTACTTCAGCACCTTTGCCTCAAGGAAGATGGGCTCCACTAGAAGGGTATTGGTCACATATTTTCTTTCCTACAGAAAAATGCCATTAAGTGTTTAAGAAGCAGAAGGGATCAACTCAGAAAGAAATTTTTAAAAAGTTATAGTTTCACTAAACAGTAACGAGGGGGCAAAATGACCGCAAACAACAAGTATGTGAAAGGTGTATGCCCCGTGGCAGGGGAATAATTGAAGATGGGCCAGGCATGTAGGAGTCATCAGATGAAAGTAAGCAAAGGAAAACTTAGGCTGAAGACTGGGGGAGAAATTTGCTAATAGTGAGGTCTGCTAGCCTGTGGAACAGTATCCCAAGGGACAGGGAACAAGCTCCATTACTTGCCTCACGTAAAACGCAGCTATAGAAGGCACTAATGAATAAATATACTGCTGGGAACAAACCTGCAATGGCAGGATTATGGACTTATCTTTTCTATCTTTAATTTCTATGGTTCTGTGAACGTCTCCAGCAGTGTGAAGCTTCATCCAGAGCAACAATGAACAGCATGTTATTTGTTTTCCTCTGTCATAAGGGAGAGAACTCTTGTAACAGAGAGCAACAAAGGCTAAAGCTGCAACAGGGAGCTGTAATCATTCTTTCCAGTTCTTAGTGCTCTCCCTCTGTTATTACCACTTTGGGAGACAAATGGCAAAGTAGCGAGTCTGTCTTTTGAAAGATTATATCATATTGTCTTCCTTGTTTCTCTGTAGATAAAGCCAGATGAAAATTATCCTGCTTGCCCCATCTAAGCAATGCATTCTGGTGCCCGTCGTGAGCAAGTCCAGCATCAATTTTTGAAGAGCCAAAATTTACCAGCTGCAAAAATAGGCACTACAGATCTTAATATGCTTTAATGAGTGAATGTTGTCATTCTAGTAATTGCTTTAAAGGACTTTAGTTAATTGAACCAAACATTTATAACAGCAGAGTAACACAAAAAAGCAAAGCTATGTTAACACGACAGCTACTCTGCAAAGTCTTACTCTGACTGCTGGGATGGTATTTCTTCACATTTTACTTTTTTAAAACATCACGTAGTCTAGCAAAATAATAAGGCAATACATTTCTTTCTAGGGCTTAAACACAAGTTTTCTTTATTCTTGCCCTATAAAGCCACCATAGATTAAGTCTAATTCTCTTGCTTCACATGGTAGAGAGGAGTTCTGTGTTCACGAATTCACAGATTAAGGCCAGCAAGGGACCATTATAATTGTCCGGTCTGATCTTCTGCACAACACAAGCCACAAATTTCACCCAGTAGCTCCTGAATCTAGTTCAACAGCTTGTGGTTGAATTACAGCATATCTTTTGGAAAGACACCCAATCTTGCTATCAAGTGCTGTACTTGGTTCCTCCTTCCTGGAAGAAATTAAATGCTGTCAGAGATCATTCTGACCTAGTAGTGCTATCACTGTGCCAAAAGTGGATGGTGGCCCTCCTGGAGCTCTATTCCAACCAGTCTGGTCAGGTGCTTCTTTTATCCCCTCTCCCAGGCTAATCTAGGCGGTGAGAAAACTGGTGGTGATTCTACAAATCTGCCAGCATCACCCAGCTGCACTAGCTCTGCACAATGACACACACTATGCATAGAGAAGCATGGATACAGGATGCAATAAAAGTTTAACAGGGCAACTTGGCCCAGAGTATATTAGCAATAACTAGAGCTGATTTTTTAAAAAGCTTCAAAATTTAATTTTTTTGCAATACTTTCAATTTTGCAGGTTTGAAACAGACCTATTTTTCAATGTTTTTTTATTCAAAATCATTGTTGAATTTTCTTATGGACCAAAAACTGGGTTTTTGACAAAGGAAATGTTAATAAAAGTCAGTGTTTCCTGGAGTCTGTTTCTTTATTTAAAAAAAAAAAAAAAAAATGAAAAACTTCTCATTTGTTAAATTTCAACCTGTTTTTTCTTTGGGAGGTAACTATATTCCCAGAACGACTATGTTACTGCTAATATCATGGTTCTATCACTGTGTGTGTATTCTGTTCCTATGTAAGCAGCCAAAAGCAGGGCCTTTGCTACACATCAACCCTGTTTTGTGTGATTTTTTTTTTTTTAACAGAATGTTCCCCTGTATTGTCCCTTATTTGACAGCAGTTGATGGGAAAGCATGTGCTGCAGAAAGCTGGGGAGAGTGCTGAACCCAGCAAACCTTCTCTCATGCATGGAGCCATTGGGTCCCGACTTTGAAGGGTTAGGGAGCTCCCAGTTCTATGTGTGGGACTAATAGAAGCTTTCATGAGGTGCGGGAAGATTTTTCTCCCCACCCTGCTTCCATGTATGGACCAAGCAGGAGAGGAAGTCAGCTCAGAGGTGATTTGCCACCCATCTACATGAATACTGCAGCTTTAATAGAGGTACAGAAGAGGCATGATAGGGGCTGTGGTGCTAGATCTGACAGCTAAGAATCATGACTTCTGCTATAAAAACTGTCCCAGAGTCACTTAGTATGAAAATAAGCTCCTGCTAGGCCAATCAAGTCCTATGCCTGTGGATAGCAATGTAGAGATCTCTCAGCAGGGTGGTCAATAGGGACATTCAGGAGGAACTAAGATGGATTCCCACTACTCAGATTAGTTTTGAGATGGCAGAGGCAGCAGGGCAATTTATTCATACAGTATTGCTGAAATGTTTGTTATAACTCTCCTCATCTCTGATGAGTGGAAACTTCAAGCATGCGTGGAACCTGCAGATTCTTGCAATCTGCCCCACTCTGTGGCTCCTGCTGTCCGTCACAGAGCCACTGCATTTTCTTAACATTTTTTGCTATTTGTGGAGGGGGGAGAGGGGAACAGAAGTGTGGAAAGAGGGACGGGGATAGCAGAAGATAAATGTTTGCATGTAAAAATAGTAATTTGCATTGATAGGCTGCCTTTCATCCAAGGGTCTAAAAGCCTCACACCACATACCTGTGAGGCAGGTACATCTCATTACACTGATTGTATGGTTCTGGGATCTGTGAATGTTCAACACCTCTGCACATCAGGCCACTGTCTTAGCTAATTAAATAAAGATGTTGATCTCAAGTTTGAAAGTGTTGGCCTCAGTGACTTGCCCAAGGTGACAAGTCAAACAGTGACTTTGTGAAAATTAAAACTAGAACCTGGGAGTCAAGACTGTCAGTCAGCTGGATAGCATAACTATGCCCAGAATTTTCAAACGTCTTTTGGGCTCAGGAGTTGTCTGAGGGTGGCCCTGCTGAGTTCAGAAGGCTGCAAATCATTACAGGAATTGTTAGTGATTTTTCCAAAAACAGATGTTTTCACAGTGTGATACAGACAGTAGCTTTATGAGTTATATAAAAAATGTATGTAAACTGAGCTTTCTAGACCATGAAAGTATATTATCAGTGAAAAATATATATTCTTTGTAGGCTCCCTGCACATATTTTTATGGCAGAAAAAATAAGGAACCTACATTTCATATCTTTACCACAAAACTTGCCATTTCTATTTGGATTTCTTCAGCTTTATGCCAGAGTTTGTACTCCTTACAGGAGGAGTCCTTGGGTTATTGGTCATTAATGAAGGGATGCTATTTCTATTAATTGATATGTTTTAAATGTAATTAGCTTTTTAACTAATGTATAGATTTCATGAATACCAAACTGTGCTTTTATTCACAGACTGTAACTGGGTTTTGCCCCATGTATGATTTTAGCTACAAGAAAATTTATGATTTACTACAACAGATAGTTAGGTCATCTCATTTGCTATGCTAAATGGTCATTTTCCCATTGCAAATACAGACACTAGGGCTCTAATAATAGAATTTTAGAAATTAGGGCTGGAAGGGACCTCGAGAGGTCATCTAGTCCAGCCCCCTGCACTGAGGAATGACCAAGTAAACCTAGACCGTCCCTGACAGGTGTTTATCTAACCTGTTCTTGAAAACCTCCAATGACTGGGATGCCACAACCTCCCTTAGGAGCCTATTCCAGTGTTTAACTAACCTTAGAGCTACTGGGAAAAACTTTTTATCTAACCTAAATCTCCCTTGCTGCAGATTAATCCCATTACTACTTGTCCTACCTTCAGTGGTCATGAAGAACAATCAATAACGGTCTCCTTTATATCAGACCACAACATATTTGTTTATCAGGTTACTTTTCAGTCTTTTTTTTTCTTCAAGACTAAACATGCCCAGTTTTTTTTACTTTCCTCATAGGTCATTTCTGTTGCTCTTCTTTGGACTCTCTTTTCCAGTTTGTCCACATCTTCCTTAAAGGACACATTACTCCAGCTGAGGCCTCACCAGTGCCAAGTAGAGCAGGACAATTACCCCCCATGTTTACACACAACACTCTGGTTAATATACCCTAGAATATTAGCCTTTTTCGCAGCTGCATCACATTGTTGGCTCACACTCAATTTGTGATCCACTATAACTCCCTGAACTTTTTCAGCGGTATTACAGCCTAGTCAGTTATTTCCCCATTTTGTAGTTGTTCATTTGATTTTTCCTTCATAAGTATAGTACTTTGTATGTCTTTACTGAATTTAATCTTGATGATTTAAGATCAATTCTTCAAAGTCATCGTTAATTCTAATCCTGTCCTCCAAAGTGCTTGCAACCTCTCCCAGTTTGGTGTCATCCACAAATTTTATAAGCTTACTTTCCACTCTATTATCCAAGTCATTAATGAAAATATTGACTGGTATTGGAACCAGGACAATCTCCTGTGGGACCCCACTAGATACGTCCTTGCCCTTTGACAGCAAACCATTGATAACTACTCTCTGAGTGTGAGTTTTCAACCAGTTAGGCTCCCATTTTATAGTAATTTTATCTAGACTCCATTTCCCTAGTTGGCTTATGAGAATGTCACGTGGGGCTGTGTCAAAAGCCTTATTAAAATCCATCACTACTTCTTCCCTTCTATCCATGAGGCCAGTAGCTCTTTTAAAGAAGGAAAATAGGGTGGTTTGACATGATTTGTTCTTGACAAATCCATGCTGGCTATTCCTTCCAATCCTATTATCCTCTAGATGCTTACAAATTGATCATTTAATAATTTGTTCCAGTATCTTTCCAGGAATCAAAGTTAGGCTGACTGGTCTATAATTCCCAGGTCCTCTTTGTTACCCTTTTTAAAGATCAGTACTATGTTTGCCCGTCTCCAGTCATCTGGGACCTCATCCATCCTCCAGGAGTTCTCAAAGATAATCACTAATGGTTCTGAGATTGCTTCAGCTAGTTTCTTAAATACCCCAGGAGTGAATTTCATCAGGTTCTGCTGATTTGCCTACATTTACCTTGTTAAAATATTCTTTAACCAGTCCTTTCCCTATTGTAGCTTGTATTAAACATCTGGTCCCAATTAATGAAGACTGAAGCAAAATAGGCATTAAAAAGCTCAGCCTTCTTGGTGTTGTCCTCTCTTAGCTCTCCTTCCCTGACAAGCAGTGGACTTATGCTATAAACAACAGATTTCAGCAGCCTAAAATGGAAGTGATTTGTTACATTATTGGTGAGAGGAAAGACCAGCACAGCACACCCTTTCACTATTAACAATGGTTAGCACTTCATCAGCGTGAAAAGAAACAACTCTGATTTTGTGTCCTACCCCTCCTTTCCAGTATTGTCCATGAAGAGGAGTCTTCAGCTGCACATTTATAGTCACAAATTCTTATACTAGTTCTCCTAGCCAATCAGACTTCAGGTTCATTAGAGATCCACCCATCCTAGATTAAAGCTGTGTGAATAACTGATTGATTCCCTGGCCATATAATAAAAAAAAATTGTTTTGTGTCAACCTGAAATGAAATTTTTTCAAAATGTTTGGTAAATCAAAACAAATTTAGATTTGGTTCAAACCAAAATTTTTGTTTTGTCTGACATTTGCAATTTTTATTTTTTAATAAAACTGAAGTAAAGTTTGAAGTAGTTTTGAATAAAAAAATCAAGCTGTTTTCATTTTAAAAATGACAAAATGAAACATTACAATTTTCAGATTTTTTTTTTTTAATTTTAAAGAATTTGGTGAATTCTACATGAATCTGCAAATGCCAGTCAATCCAAATCTGCATTTTTATTTATTTATTTATTTATTTTTTGGATGAAGAAAAAGCTTTGGATGAAAACTTTCACCAGGCTCTACTCCAGATGCATAGATTTCATAGGCATCAGCAGTGAGAGAATTCCGGGCCTCCTGCTCCTAAAGTAGATACCCCCTGTGACTTGAACTAAAGGAGAATCTCAACTGGCAATTGTCGTATTATGGTGTATATCTTTTCTGGGCCAGGGCAGTTCTGATATTACATATCCAGTGGAGGGAAGTTGGTCACAAGGACATTGGGGAGTACGTTCCATACTTTCTACTGCTTTATACCCCATTATGATCACCCTCTGTAAGGTAACACCGTGACTCGCAGGCTTATTTTAATAACCGCAAATTAATTTGTTTACCCTGACTTTTAGAACTTTGCAAAATTCATAGATTCCAAGGCCATAAGAGACCGTTGTGATCATCTAATCTCACCTCCTGTATAACACAGGCTATAGAACTTTCCCCAAATAATTCCTAGAGCAGCATATCTTTTAGAAAAAACATCCAAACTTGATGTAAAAATTGTCAGTGATGATAGAGAATCCACCATGACCCTTGGTACATTATTCCAATGGTCAAATACTCTCACCGTTAACAAAATATGCCTTATTTCCAGTCTGAATCTGTCTACCTTCAATGTCTAGCCATTGGATGTTTATAATGTAAAACAAAACTGGAGGCTTTTTATAATGTTTAATTTCTTAGCATGTAACTGCCGCTGGGCAATTTAGACTGTACTGAAAACAAAGTGAGTCAGCATGTCACAATATTTGCAAGGCAGGAGCAGAGTAAGAGCCTGTTGTAAGCCCTGCATCCTGCATCTACACGACCTAACCCACCCACACAAAATTCAGCAACAACACTAACCGAGAAACAAAGACTTTAGCCTGGCCTTGAAGGAAGTCAAAGCTGAGGTGTGGCATATTTAGTAGTGAGGGGAGAGGTACACAGACTCAGACCATTGATGGTTAATGTCCTTCTGAATCCCTGTTCCCCTCACTTGGATCATGCCAGTCTCAATAGTCAATAAACAATCAGGTCAGCTTTTCATTAATTTTGCAAACAGTAATTGATTTGATTTGGGGATTTTTCACAGTAAACTAAGCACCTTCCTTACTGACAAAGAGTGTCTAAAAAGGGAAGCTGAGCGCTCGGAGCATCAGGTGAAAGAGAAGGGAAAGATGAATCAAAGGGAAAATCCAGCCATCTGATTCATTCTTTCGGTCTGAGTCTTGGCTGTGTGAGCTGTACTTCTGGGACTCACTCTGAGAGAGAGGTTGGAGTGGGTGGTCACAAGTAGCAGTGAGAGAAACGCTAGGAAGTAAATCCATTAACAATTGGCTGCAAATAAATAAATCCCTTAATTTCACATTTACACTGAGTGAATCAGTGTTGAGTTGAAAGAAAAAAATAATTTCTTGCATCTGGAAAAACTAAAATAAAAAGGCTGGTGGCTGGGGGGGACCAATGCAACTTGAGCAATCTGTAAAAGGAGAGGTAAAATCCACCAAAACAAACAGGAAAACAGTCAGGGAGGAGCCAAGGGATGGGGGGAACATATACTATTCTGTGTTATTTGGAAATGTAAGGGAGAGAAAGAGCAAGAGGTGAGAGAGAAACAGCCTCTGGAAGCAGGACAGCCCCGGAACAATACTGTGGTGGGGAATGTGGCATAAAAACATAGGGCCAGATTCTGTCACCATTACTCACATGGAATAGGACCTTCTTCCTTGGGTAATCAATTGGAAATGAATGGGACTAACCATGAAGTAAGGTACAACCCAGTGTGAGTATGGATAACAAAATCTGACTCTTGGAGAGCTAGATCTCATGTGCCCACCACGATCATGTTTCCCCCTGATAGCTTATATCTTGAGCTCTCTAGTTTCCTACCTCCTCCAAGTCAAATCTGTGCACAAGTGCCCTAAGCACAGAATCAAACAAATGGTCAGAGGAGCTCAGGTGTTACAGGTCCTGCAGACACAGGGGCCAGTCATACATTTTTCATTTAAATTCAATGAAACTTTATTGGCATGACAAATTATGCAAGTGTCAGCAAAGTATCAGGGAGACCTACCCCTTGAGTATCTGTCAGAAGTAGATATGATTCCCCCATGGAAGGGCCGTATAGTCTGTTTGGGGTTTGAGCTACCACACTTTGCACTGTACCCTGGGAACTTGACCTCAGCTCATATAGACAGTGGGTTACCCTCCTCAACAAAAGCATTACCAGGATGGAAGACGAACCCTCCTAGTAGAACTTAAACTTTGTCTGCAGCTGTGAGAGGTTGAACAGAGTTTACAGAGGCAGCTGGTAACAGGTTTCACAGCACAGACCTTTTGTAATTAAATATCAGCCATGTATCAAAATTGAAGATTATTCAGATAGCACCATATGTATGTATGACAGTTTGCAGGTATGACACAAGAGTGCTTCCCCAAGGAGCTTGCAGTCTGATAAAATCAGAAGTGCCACAGACTTCATTTTTCACATGCAGGCCTCATAATTTATTCTCACCTTCACTCTTCATGTCAGCCTTTCTTCTGTGTTACCCAGTGTGTAATTGCCATGCATTGCAATTGATTCCTTTTTGATGAGCCCTCAATATCTCCACTACCTGATTTGTACAGCCTTTTGCAAAACAAACTAACTCCAAAAAGAAAAGAAAATTCCTCCCCGAGAACCCATATGGGAACATTTACCACAGAATGATACCACTGTTAATGTACAAAAGAGGCAGGCCTACACCTGCCAACTCTGCTGGTTTTCCTGGGACTAACTTGGGTGGTCTCAATCCCAGGTGAAGCCCAGGACAGCTGGTTTAGCTCATTAGATAACAAAAAGTGGAATTCCGGTGACTAGGGGCCACAGTGGGGAGCTGGGAATAGATACAACAGTTTCCTGGTGGTGAGTGATGAGGGAGATGGTAGTTCAGTTTTCCCACCCCTTCCCAATTCATGGAGATGTAGAAAAGAAGACCCAGTGGTGGATATTGGAGGATGTGGAGCACATGGGAGAGGAACAGAATGTTTTGTAGGACACTCACAAGAGAACATAAGAGGAACACGGGCAGCAAACACACTTGGACATGTACATCGGGGATGAGGAATACTGAAGGGGGATATGCAGACAACACACTGAGGGGATACTGGGAGATTAAGAAAACCACAAACCTCCCCAACTCACAGGACAGAGACAAACAGGAGAAAGACCAGGAGGCCGAGAGACCCACCTGTCCCCTGAAGACTCCAGAGGGGAGACAAACCTGTCGTTCCTCTCCGAAGGTTCTAGAGGAAGGGTTTCAGGCCACTGGGCTTCCCTTCCCCCCAGAAGGCAACTGAGATAAAGGGGGTAGTTAAGGAACAGAGGATCAAGGAGCCTTCATAGGTTCAGTTCTGTGTCCAAATTTCTCAGTGCTGCTCTGAGCCCTTGTCTCTTTGAGGCCCTGAAGATAGTTATATTTAGAACACAGAAGTCACCAGGAAGCATAGAATTCTCCCTTTCCCCCTGGGATAGCCAAGCTTTTGTTAGAATGTTCCCTAGAAATTGTTTTTCTTTAAATGTTGGTAACCAGGCAGACTGCTCACCAGAAAATGAGTATGGAAGACACAGTTGTGCATCTGGCAGTGCCCTAGAAGAGCAGCATAGCTTTCCTCATCATTCTTTAGCGGCTACTCGTTCATTCATCACCGGTGATTTGAGGTAGGCAAGAGGGCAGACTAGCAAGTGACATGTCAGTTAATTAAAATATTCCTCAGAGAACTGGGTGTAACAATGATAGAGTTTAGGAGAAAGCACCCTAGAATTTGCGCATTAAATTCACAAACTAACCCAACCTTTGGTAGTACATTTCTAGCCATTTACATTTATGGAAACCTCTTTGTGAGAGGGGTCAAGCAGCTGGATAAAAGTGAGTATATAGCTAATCTGAATAGTTATTACAATTTTATTCTTAGCTGTTCAGGGCAGAGATTTGTCTTTACCTTCTCTCTTGTAAAACATCAACCATATTGTCAGGCTAAGTAAATAATAATTGGCCAACCAAACAGCAAATAACCAATGAAAAGCACTTCCAGCTAGCAGCAACAGCAGCATTTCCAGCTGATGCTACACTTTGTAAACATTTCTAGCCCAGCTGAGCTGGTAAGGACCAACAAGCTGTTATTTCTCAACCAGCTATCCCAGCAGGCCTAGTTTCATTAAAGAAACACTAACATGAATGCAGTATTAATCTAGTAGTAAACTCATAATCTTAAAATCCCCACACCCCTCATTGTAGGTGTCTATCCCAAGTATAACCCCCTTCTGGCTGTTGTGGGACAACTTTACCATTGCACCATGAGGCTTTCCTAGCCATCTTACAGAGAAGAAAGAAAAACTAGAAAGAAGAGCCAGCTGAACAGCCACTCACAAAACACAGAGAGAGACACATACACACACTAGTCATACAAGCTAAGTAGTTTTGTATTCCTGCTACCAAGTATACCACAATCCTTCACATCCACACTAGTATGTCTGCCAAAATAACTGCTTCTCTTTGGTATCCTAATCAGCACCAGGGAAGGAAATACAAGGAGGACGACGGACCCCCCGCCCCCTGCATCCACCTGCTCTAAAAGCTCTTCTTTCAGGGATCACAAAGAATCACACCAGCAATGAGTTTGTCAGTACTCAGTCAACTTGCTCATCAATTCTTCCTGAGAATTAATGCCTTTTTGCCATCCTCTATTACTTTCCATGTAATAACTGGGGCAGAGGAATGTGACCCCTCCACACCCCTTTTTATTCTATTTTAGTCAAGACTATCAATGGTGCCAGAGTAGCCCGCTGGCTTTGTGTCATTCATATATGGAGGGTAGGATGGACACCTCCCAAGGCTGCAGGACTGGAGGGAAATTTGGAGTTTTCCTCCTATACTTTCCCCCTTCTAATTCTGCTCCATTCTCTCCATCCTCACCAGTACTATGGCAGTACTTCTTACCATTGGTCCATTCTTACCCCCCCATTACTAGCCACCCTCCATGATCTGCCTGGCACACATGGTCAGAGTGTGGGAGCCAAGCAGAGATGTTTAAAAAAAGCCCCTGCAATGATTGTGGCTTGTGTGTCAAGCAGAGTGGGGAATACCGATGACAGAAGTCATTGAAGGGGAGAAGAACAGCAGTAACTCTTCTGCTGACTGTTTCCCTCCCTCTCTGTTGCCTCTGGCCTCTTCCCACTCATTTTTCTTCTTGCTCTCCAGTTGCACTTCAAAGTGAAATTTGCTGTTAGCCCAACTAGAGGCAGCTCAGCAGTACTTGGTGACTACATGGACTTCTGTAGCTGCCCAATATCAGGCAGTGTTAGCCAGGACGGGGTCATGACCAGGACCACACTGATTCAGCACATCCCCTAGGAAGCCTATGTTTATATTCTAGCGCTCAAGTGTCTACAGTCAAAAGGCTGATGCACTGGTCACTGCAACACCAATATCCACACAGGAGTAAGTGTCATTTTAGAATGAGTAGTAGTATATATAGACCAAATGGACTTTGATGCTTAGCTCTAGCCTTTGGTAAAGATGTGAGATCTAACAGGTGACAGCAGTCAGTAACTCCTGCTTAAAGTAGACATCAAAATTAAAACTAGTTCTCTATTTTTGACTTGCCTTGGAAAGGAAGTTCAGTTTAGCATCAGAGTGTTCCCAAGTAACTGATGATGACTAATCCTGTGCAGATTTACTTCTCTACACTGCTTTGTGTTGCACAATGCACATTCATGCTGACTCATCATAAATTCCTTCATCGGGGTGGGGGGAGAGAACTGAATGGTTTGGGGTAGCCGGTATACATTTATTAATACCAGTCTGTGGGGGATTGACCTATTCAGAAGCAGGGTAGAAAAGCAATATCTCTCTGCAACAGTTGTTACTTGCCTATAGGGTTTTATTAGCTTCATAAGACAGCCATTTGCAGAGAGGAACCACACAGTCATACGTCAGTGCTGGAAAACTTTAAATCTGGCTTTATTACTGTAGGTTGGAGAGCCTTGTGTTAATGACTGACTGGGGTTTGTGCGCACATTACAGAGTAATGGTGTGTAATTGCTATTTTGAGGTTGCATAGAGTGGGAAGATGGTCTTATGGCTAAAAGCACAAGGCTGGATTTCAGATGTTTTGGGGTCTAGTCTTAGCTCTGCAATAGACTTCCTGTGTGATCTTGGTCAAGTCATGTATAATTGGTCTGTGCCTCAGTTTCGCCTCCAGTAACATAGATCTTTTAAGGCTTAATTTATTAATGTTAATAAGTGGATTTTTAAAAGCACTCAAAAGTGGCCTACCTCTGTTCCCATTGAGGTTAATGGCACTTTATCACTGACTTCTATGGAAATAAAATTAGGCCAATGCTAAGTACTTTTGAAAATCCCATCTGCTAAATCCATTTGAGATCCTCAGATTGAAGATTTCAAAGTACTGCACAATTCTTCCCCTACCCTTGCTACATACACTCCTCCTAAACCTTCTTCACAGAATCATCTCCCTCTGTGCTCACCTCCATTACCCTCACGTTGGGAACACTCTCCTTTCTTTGTTTGCCATGTTCCCTCTCTCCCCGTTGTCACAGTTACTGGGCTAGCTGCAACTCTGACCCCACCTAGTCTTTTTGAGCATGCCCCCTCTCAGGCATCAGGCTTCTAGCCATCACCTGCCTTGGGGTGGAATCAGGCAACTCTCCCACTCTCAGATCGGGCTCTGGGCTGAAGTCCCCTTTGATCAACCATGATTACCTCAGCAGGCCTGACTTTGGTTCACTACCAGCAGTTCATCTCCATCTGGGAGCTATGGCAGTGGTATCCAGTAATGAAACAGCCTTCTTAAAGCAGAGTATTCATGATTTAGCACCAAAGTATTTCAGAGAAAACCTGTATTAAAATAATACACCAGTCCTATACACGTCTGGTTTACCAGGTGTCTATCCATCTTCCACATGGGCACCTGGTAGGCCTAAGATTCCTGTAGCCCCACTCCCTTGAGACCTCTAGGGTCTGATTGGCATAGTCCGTTCCCTTCATTCCCAAACCATTTCTCTCTCCCCCTCCCCCTCCTATTCTTCCCCCTGGCTGCAAGGAGAGTCTACTTTCAAAGCTGTTTAGTCTTTTTGATCACTCTCCTTCCCAGAGACTAAGTCACTTTTAAAATGTTTATAGCCCTTTGGTCTGATAGTTCCCAGCATTGCCAAAACAGCTGTGTTGCTTTGGGCTGCAGACAGGATATAGGATGCTCAAGGCTAATAGCTTAAGACTTTCAAGTGTGTGCTGGGAAGTTCTGATCTTGAGAATCATCGAGTTACCTTCCTATTTGTTCTTCCCTCCATCCCCATTGAATTAAAGCAATATCGGAAGAATGGAATAAACAGTCCATTACTCCAATGTAAGCATACAGGCTGTCTTGATAGCTAGGTTAGATATAGTATTCATAACTTTATTACAACTCAGAATTCTGAGATTATTACATAGCAGCTGCCCGTCTGTCACAATCACCTTCAAAGTGCATTTCTACCCTGAAAAGTGACTGTAAAATTAACATGCTTATCATGCCTGCTAATGAGTTCATAGCAAATTTGCTCAGTTTACAATTAAAGAACTATAAACTCAACCTGGAATCTGAGTGTCAAACTGTCCTCCTTCCAGCCCATGCCTCATCCCCACTAATACAAATACTGTCAATGGAACTTCACCAACAATTGTGTTGGTGAGACATGAACCAGAAAATAATCTTTGCAGAAGTCAAATGTAGTAAATGTGTTTGTCTCCAAAGTCAGCATATTTGGCTCTCTCTATAGACACACAGTGATCTATTGAGTGGGAAGGAGCCATTTTAATATGGTCACTTTTCCTACCATAACTGCACTTGAAAATATGCTTCTTCCCTACGGCCATTAAGAGAAAATCCACCAAGTATAATTCACATATTATATTATAGGACGGGCTAATATTAAGGTTGCCTGACACTTAACATTATAAAACACTTTTTTCAGTTGCTTATAACTTTGCCAAACTTTAACTGTTTAGGCTGAAATATTACATGCCAAGTGGCCTCCTCAGACTGAACCTTTTTTTGGAAAAATGTCAGCCAAAATAGTTTAGCCATTCGTGAGAAGGAGGCAAAGGAGAAATATATTGTTTGGCCCCTATTAAAAATTCTGGCAACCTTTTCTTTGAGCAGCTCTAGAGCCCCCATGCTGTGAAGCAGGGACTCGAAAGTTAGCAAGCAGGTAATATTGTGTCAGGGATTGGCCTTTTGCCATCCCCATGAAAACCCACCCACATTTGGCCAAGTTATAAGCCTTTAAAAAAAATCACAGTTTGAACATTCTCAATAGAGACTTGTTTTACTTTAGCAGCTAAAATTTCCAAAGATTTCATCCTCACTGACCATGCTTGAGCTTCTCACAGCAACTAGTACTTAGGCTTTGTCTACATTACCACTTTTGTTGGTAAAACTTTTGTTGGTTAGGGTTGTGAAAAACCCCCACACCTCTGGCCAACGTAAGTTTCACTTACAAAAGTGCCGGTGTGGACAGCTCTATGTTGGCAGGAGAGGCTTTCTGGCTGACATAGCTAATGCCACTCATTGGGGGGTGGTATAATTACGCCAGCAGGAGATCTCTCTTCTGTTGGCAAAGAGCGGCTACACGGGAGACCTTACATGGCACAGCTGGAGCGGTACAGCTGTGCCACTGTAAGCTCTGTAGCGTAAACATAGCCTCGTTAGACCGTGCAAGCACCATCCCTACAGAGCACCTGAGCATGCTCCATCCCCTTACGGCTACCATGTGGAACTGGAGTGTGCCATCCTCACAGAGCAGCTGAGCGTACTCCATCCCGTCACAGCGCAGAGTGACTGAACATGCTTCTTCTAGCCCAGGGCTACAGGGGTGAAGCTGGACTTTGCTCATAATGGCTGCTCTGGGCCAGGGTGGGGCTGGGCACTGGAACTGAGAGCAAGGGGCCTGACTCTCCTATGTGATTAATGACATCCCTGCTGAGACCCAGACAGCATGGAGGAGGAAGCCACAGGAGTTTTGAATGTAGAAGATACAAAAGCTGGACCGGGGGGAGGAAAAGGAGTAAATTGTAACCAGAAATTTGGTGAGAATGGAACTGGAGTGAGGAAGAGAGAAACTGTGACTGGGACAGGCTGGGAAAAGATACTGGGACTGGGGAGGCTGGGACTGGGAACTGTGGGGGAATCGAGGTTGTGGACTGTGAGCCAGGAGGAAGGGAGGGGAGGCTGGATTTGGAGCTGGTGAAGGAAATTGGGGAGGGGCTGGGAACCAATTGGCTGGGGTATGACACTCGGATCAGGCAAGGAGCTGGGGGGAGATGGGAGATTGGGACTGGCTGGAAAAAGAGACTATGAATCTGTGGGTAGGGGGAATGAGGGCAGATGGAGGTGAGCCAGATCTCAGAAGGAACTGAGGTGCAGGGGAGAAATGCAATTGGCTGGGCAAAGACACTGGGGCAAGGCACCAGAAAGGGTGTAGGAGGGAGACTGAGATTGGATGAGGGGGCCAGGGAGTGAGATTAGGATTGGGAGCCAATGGGGTGGAGGGAGACAGATCAGACAAGGAACTTGTAAGGGGGCACTGGGACTGGCTGAACAAGGAAACTGGGCATGGGATGAGAAACCTGGGAATGGAGATTGGCACTGAGTAGGCAAAGAGAATGGGACTGGGACAAGGAGCCAAGAGTAGGTCAGAGACAGAACTGGGAAAAAGGACAGGTTGGAGGGGATGGGACAGGAGAGGTCAATCTTGAGGCAAATGAGCAGAGATTCTCTGTGCCCATTCGAGCACATTCTACTCCAGGACCTGGAATGGAACCCAAGATTCTTTGAGTCTCACCACTCTTCTACTGTCAGTAAAGATCTGGCAAAGTGTATATCTCATTCCCCTCCAGTGCTGGTCCACATAGAGGATAGCAACCTACTTCTTCTGTCAGTTACTCTATTAGTTCAAGTGTCAGAGGTCTGTGTGATAGATCTAAAGATTCTCATCTTGCAGATGAATAATGTGGGTATCGACAAGCTGCCACATGATGGAATTTATGTTTTTACAGTTTGCTTTTCTAAAAATCTAGGAAATTACAAATTACAAAAAACAAACAAACAAACAAACAAACAAAAAACCCTATGTTCATAGAACATTCTTAATATTGCAAGAAGAAAGTTAGGAAATGCCAGAATCAAGGTTGCTCAGGCAACCTTATATTACCGTAACCTTATATATGACCAGTGTAGTTCCCTGAAATTGTTTGGGGAGAATAAGTTAGTCCAAGAGAAAACAAGGACACAAAGGCCTTGCACTTTGTGGCATTTATGTATGTGTAAAATAAGTCCAGAGTGGTTGTCAGCTGCTACCAGTTCAGAATAGCAGCATCTTGCTCTCACTTCACATATGTGTAAGGCCACCAGTTCAGCAGGATACTTAAGAATATGTTAGGCTCAGTGATTTCAATGGGACAGCTCATGCTTAAAGTTGGATTGGAGACTAAGAGCCTGATTCCTATTTTACAGTAGAGCCGTTTTACACACTGTGGCAGAATACAGGGTATTCAAGGTAGGAGCAAATGTAAATTACAGAGTAATACTGCCACAACAATGTATGGTGGCCTTACCAGGAATGGGAGTCAGGCCCTAAATGTCTGCACAGGTGCAAGGCAGCGCAGAATCAGAATTGAAAACGGATTAAATAATAGGATTAAATATTATTACAGTTTCCCAAATTTTACCCAAATACTGCAGACTGCTATCTTTTGACATTTATTTTTACTTATTTAAAATTTATATATAATATGCAAATTAACTGGCAGCACTTTATGGAAATATTTTAACAAAGCAGGAGCAATATACAGGGACCCTTTGAACCAAAGAACTGTGAGCTTATCCAAAAGGTTAATTGGCCTTTTTCAAACATTGTTGATGTTTATCATGTCTTTTTCTTTCTTCCTGACCATTCCCATTGCCTTGAATATTGGGAACCAGAAGTGGAACTGAGAAGACAGAAAAGGTGTGTTAGTGACATGTTACCACTGAGTACCAGTCCTTCACAGACCCTGCCATCCAGCATCTTAAATGCCAAGCGCTTTTTTTGCATAGAAATCCATTAAAATATATATTTGGGTAGTTCATTGTTTTTTGCATGTGAAAATAAAAAGTTCTTCTCGCTATATGCTATTTGCAGTATCCATTCATTGTGTTTTACAAACAGAACTGCATTAACCATAGTGCATCTTGATTTGCTAGAAACTGAACATTGTTAACAGTAAGAAGCTGATTATTAATACCAATTATTATATGTTTGGATCATGAGAACCCCATTTATCAAGTAGGCACTTTCCACACATAAATGAAGACACAGGGCCAGTGCATGATTATCTGGCCTGTTTAGGTGTGCCTGTGTGTTCTAATATAGTTCATGTGTTGTGTGGATAGGACAACATGCTGATAGAACTGCAATTTACCTCTCGCCCCAATTCAGGAAAACACTTAAGCATGTACTAAAATCCATTTCTATTCAGGAAAGTATATTAGCATGTGCTTAAAGTTAAGTTAATGTTTAAGTACTTTCCTGAACTGGGGCCTTTATGATCAAGCAGACCAAAACCCTGGATTCAGCTACACCTGGACTTGGAAAAGTTCTGATCTGCCTCTGAATCTGAACTGTGCAGTTATTCTGAGAGAGAGAGAGAGAGAGAGAGAGAGTTTTTTCCATAGTGTTCATGGCTTACCTTTGTAGCAAATGAGTTCAATTTCCTTTTTACATTTTTCTGTGGAATCTTTGATCTTTTTCTCAGTAGTTTTGCATGCAGATAATGTATCCGTTTCATCTCTATGTTGGGATAAAATGAAGTTGACACAAGTATTTTAAGTTGCGTCAGGGTGGTGGAGAATAATGCAAATATTATTAGACAAAAGATGATGCATCCAAGCAGGAGCCATGTTGAGGAGAGCAAAAACTCTGGTTTAGGGAGGCATTCATGCTTAAACAGAGAAGAGTTAAAGGAAACATTCGTTGTCTTGCGCTCTCCATTGTTGAAAATAAACGTGTTTTCATTTTTCTGTATGGGGGAAAAAGCTGGTGTTAGTACTAATTACTTTCTTTTAAAATAGTTATTGCATTTCATACTCAGCTATGCAGAGTGATCTGTATTAGACATGATGATCTAACCCATCTCCTGTCAATGAAGGATTGTTCATAACAGTATGTTTACTCGTGAACTCCCCAGTTGTGTGTGAAATGTGCCAAATGATAGGATTTGCACCACGTCTCTTTGGAGTCTGTCCCTCAGTCTAAGGGGTCAAACTGTCAGGATCTTTTTCTTGATGATATTGTCCCTCTCCTTAATTTTATCCTTTTCCTACTGTAAACCATGTCAATTATTCCTCTCTGGTGTTTACACCCTTCAGATATTTGTAGACACGTCTCTGCTTACTTTTCAATTAGGCAAGAGCTAATTACACTCTCCTTTAGTCCAGCTTTACAGGGGTGTAAATGAAAGTGCTATTTTGCTGCTTAATCCTTCCTCATAATTTACTCTCTCTGCTCCCATCCCCCACCCAGTAACTTTTGTTGCTTTTCTCTGATCTCTTGGTATGTCTGATGATTAACAGCTAAAGAGGGGGTGAGGGAAATTTATTCACAAAGGTACTGTGTAAATGAGCCAGTGGATAAGAGAAGAAAGACCACAGTAGACATTCAATATGAAACACAGATACAAAAAATGGAGCCAGATTGTGCCTGTCTTTATCAGGAGTAAAGTGCTCAAGAGGTTGCAGGCTTCATTCTGCTTGACTAGTCTTTGGCCTCTATCTCTGAGACTGACCACTATGGGGCCAATTGTGACGAAGATAGGGTGGTTTTTTTAATGTGGATACCTGCCTACAGGATATTAGAACCGCTCCATAGGATCCAAATTCCATAGACTTCAAGGAAGTTGAAATAAAGGTTTGAACTTTGCAGCCTGGGCTCTAATCTACTAGGAATTGTACTCATTTCTCACACAGCAGAAAACTGAACAGTAATCAGAAGGCTACATTGTTCAGTCAAATCCATCTCTACGTGACCAGACAGCTCTCTGCAGAACACAGTTTGGATTAGCCATAGATTATCCTGTTTGTGTACTACTGCCCTCTGTTACAGAGACTCAGTCCTGCTCATTTGTCCAGTGCAGGTAGAACTGATCAAAAGTCAGAATCTCCATCCCATGAAATTCTGGTATTTTGACAATCGCTGATGTCCAAGCTCAAATACTGAGTATTTTTGGGAAATGAAAAGTCCTGAATGAAATGTAGAAACATTTTGCTTCCACTCAGTGAACTGCATTCCTTCACCTGAGCTGCCCTACTGCCTCAAAGGAGTTGCAACTCTGGTGCCTCAAATCCCCATTCTCATCTTTGGGTCAGGCCCCGCAGCCAGATTACATCCCCCATGATGCACTGTGATCATGGGATTCCCATTATATCCCACAGTGGTTCACCCAGAGGGGAAACTGCAATGTATCATGTATGTTATCTGGACAGGGAGTCCACCCAATAGGGGAAAATGAGGGCACGAAGCCCGCAAACTACAAATTCCATGAGACACTGCAGTAGTACAAGTAGATTTGATTAGACAAACTAAAATGTTTCAATTGGGGAAAAACCCAATCCAAAACATTTTGTTTCAATTTTCCCACAGAAATCTTTGATTGTGCAGAAACCACGTTTTCCATAGGAAAAAACATTTTGTTTGAAAATTCTTGACCAGCTGCAGTTACAAGGCTTATAAAGCAAACAGCTCTCTGTCTTTGGAGAGGAAAGAGCCACGGTTGGTTAAGGCAATTGCCTCTTAGTAGCCTCATTCTCTTGCAACCCCATCCACATCCACTCCTGTAGCAGGGTGGGGGGAAAGAAAGAAGCACAGAGCCTGCTGCTTATAGTAGGGTGGAGGTGGAGAGAAGCACACTCACAGATGCCACTGCTTGGGAAAGTAGGAATGGTGTGTGAGTGCCATAAAGCGCACTGTTTGGGAAGGCTGAGGGACCATTATCCACAGAAAGCCCACTGCTCAGGAGGGCAGTGGACCAGCATCTTCATGGAACCCACTGCGTTGGGAATTCCTCTCACCCTTCCTACAGAACCTATTGCTGTGCTGGGGGATGTTTCCCAACAGTCCTCTGTGTGAGTGGGGGCTGCCACCTACAAAGGGATCTGGGTGTGGGAACTTCCCTGTAAAGCCCTCTGCTCAGAGCCGACAGCATCCCTCAGCGACGCCACTGTTCTTGTCTGAGTGACACAATGAAAATCCCCACATGGATCTTTATTTATGCGGTTTGGGAGAAAGCCAGAGCATTAGAACCCTCTGCTCTGATGCAGAATGGAGGGAGGAGATCCCCAGTCATCTGGTTGGGGTTGTCAGGGTCTCTCCCACGAGCGGCCTTCTGATCAGCTGTGGGTCCCAAAGAACAGCAAGTGTAGACCAGAGCCCTCTTCCCCAGGCCTACCATGCTTATTGCTTAAAATTTGTAGAGGCAGGAAGTCTGTCCCTTTGAAGAAGGGGGATCTGAGGTTGTACCCCATGATTGCTGTGAAGATCAGAGTGGCCATGATGTGCAGTAGAGCTGCCATAGTTCGTTCCATTATACTGTTTATGCTAACATACTTTCAGAAGCTTTGCAAATTGATTTCAAGGACTATATATGAGAATCCTTCGCAGTGCTCACTGGCTAGGGAATAAAAGAGCAGTAACTGGGAGTGAAACCTGAACTCAGGTTTTCTCCATAGCATTGTAGAACACCCCCAGAAATATGAGAGGCAGTGGATTTGAATTTAGTATTCTCTTGGTTTTTAAGGTGAGTGTCTTCTATACTTCCCTTTTGAAGATGGGCCATCAATTTAATTTTATTTATTGAAATGAGTAAAATATCTGACACACATGAGAGAAAGAAAAAAAATTGTCTTGGCAGATCAAATATTAAATAATTTTAAATCCCTTTCTGTTTGGTTGTAACTTGAAGCAAATACCTAATTATTTTCCTCATTTTAAGAACCCTCCTCTTCAGAACACCTGAGATTTTTATAATTGCTTCTTGTATAAATGAACTCTTTTTGGGGAAGGGGGGGGGATTAGTGTTAGCACAATTAACCCCAAGAAGAAGTAATAAGAAATGTACTTGCTGAGCAGCAAGAAATTAACAGTAGAGGAATGAACATGTGCTACACTGTACATAGATGTACATAGTTAAACATCTTGAAATCCCTTTGAAACTTCTTGATCCCCAAGGTATCAAGAAGTTGTGTACTTTATGTAAGGTGTTTAGGCCCTAATCCTGCAAGCCACCCTGGGTGGGCAGACCTCCTGTGCCTTTGCAGGCCCTACTGATGTCTATGTGGCTCCACCCATGGAGCAGCTTGCAGGATCACCAACTTTGTTTGCAAGTATAAGAATTTGAGGGTAAAATGTTAATTAATTAATTAATGTTGATTGTTCCCTCCCTGTGGCATTCCATTGTGAGATCCACTATAGGTATTTAGAATGCAAATTACTAGAGAATTCATAGAACATTTAGGTGGAATCCTCTTCCTAGCACACAAGTTTTCAATGCCTGTTAGTCAGTTTGGGTGGCTGATGATGCTGTTGTTATGGGTAAAACAGCCCAGAATAAAGAGTATAAATTGTTAAAATGGCTTCCAGTACAAAAAGTACTGTATATAGAAAGCAGGAATCCTTGTGTGCTTAAAAGGAAATGAAGCTATTCATAAAGAGGAATTAAACACTAGAGCTTTCTTCTGAGACATATTTTCCATCTGTTGCCTTCCTCTGTAATAAACCAAGGGCGTTACCATTTTGTGTCAGAGTACTGGTTCCTGTTTAAAATATTCTGTGATTTCAATCCTCACCTAAGAAATCTTTCAGTAATGTCACACTCCCAAGAGTTCGTATTTAAACACTATGTGAAGCTTCAGGGTAACTTGTTGCCAGAAAGTTTATGGTGATTGGGCTCAAGTGGCACAAATTTATCAAGGGGAAGCTGTTGTGAACAGAAATCACAGGGAGGCTGGAAGTTCCTTATGGAAGACATGACCCTTTGTGTAAGGGTCTAACTAGAATAAAGTTGCCACCCCACCCGTTTACCTGACTGATTTTGTTTGGGGCACCCTACTTTGGCCTACTGCAAGTTGCAGGGCGGTTCTTTTAGATGGGAGCCATTTCTATGTTATAAATGCTCAAGGGAATTCTTTAAATAAAATGTGGCCACAGAGATCTTCTTCCTCACTCAGGAGCAGATCCAAGATGGAGACTGCATGGAATACATGCGTAAGTGTCACTGCGCAATATACTTGAGGAACACAGTGGGGTTGGTAAAATAGTTTTAACATTTGCTCCTGGATGATTCAATATTATGTTAAATGATGAAATCTTTAACCAACTCAGCTGCAGCCAGAGACATCTCTTCTGTCACTTTCATGGTGGTATCATTTACTATAAAAGTGGTGACCTACAGAGACCTTATCACTAATAGGCTTCCAGGATTATGCTCTTGAGAGCAAAGGACAGAGAGTTTCAAGCAGGACCTCTCTGTGGAACTCCATACCACCAGAGAGCATCTTGTTAGAATGCAATGCAAAACTTCTCTCTTTGTGTGGACCTTCCCCACAATACATCAACATACAGACTGGCTGGTGAAACTGTCCCTTCTCCTACATATCTTCCCCTAGAAATATGAAACCAAAGAAAGAGCAGAGAATTGTCTGGTCCCATACAGCAAAATTACTTGAAGCATTGTATTTGGTGCACAGACACCATGATAATGACCCTACTAGAAATACATGAATAGATGGGTAATGGTGACTTCTCTGGAATGAAAGAGTCGAGGGAAGTATCTATGGGCTTGATCGAGCATCCACTGAAGTCAAGAGGAATTTTTCTATACTAAAACTTATCAGGAGCAATATATTGTATTATAGGTAAGGTACTTACTTGGTACCTGACTTTCAAATTAACCTCTAGCGCTGGTAATGCTTGGAGATGCTTGCTCACTGAAAAAATTAGCCAGTAAAGCAAATAATCTACTGCTGCAAACAGAACCCAGATGCAAAGATTAGTAAATACAGGGATTAGAACACGTCCTATGCTTTTCCTTTCCTTGTGTGTTAGGCAGAGGGATGGGACGATCACATACTTTTTTCTTTCTTTTTTACTGAGTGGAAGAACACAGGGCTTTTGTTGCTGCCTTTGGTGCTCATCAAATTTAATGAACTGTTTTGTAATGTAAATATTCTTAAACTTCACACTATGAGTGCCCAAGAATTTTCTGAAGAAAAGGTATGTGCCAAGAGGAACTAGAAGAATTCCTATTATAGGCAACAACCCCTGGTTTATATAGGGCTGTATAGCCAGTATAGAAGATATATGGTTAGTAACACTCTGGATTTGTTGTTTTGTGTTGTTTAACTTCATTTTCAAATTTTCATCTGAAATTAAGTAAGAGACATTGAATTTATCACTCAGTGATACTACTTCTTCCACTGGGTTACTTAAACGTTTAGTCTCATTATAAATCCACTGAATTATTTTAATATAGTCTTTTATAAAGGAAAATTGCTCAATCTCTAGATTGCAAACTATACTGTCTGCCAATATCTTTAGGTTGTGAAAAATATTTTGGATGTTGCCAGCTACCACGACACCAGTCCCAGCAGCAATAAGCGCATTTCTACCTTCACGCAAGCTGCAAGAAAGAACAAACAGTGTGCCAAAGCAGCGCATGTGCTTGGAGGAACACAACCCAGTAGACAGGCCAATCCAGGTGGACCCAGAAATTGCTAAGGAAACCAAAGGATAGTGTGCTAGAAAGGAATGCAAGCCAAGAAATAAGAGGCTGCTTATGATGAAGCTAACAGTAGAGCAAACTGCAAAAAGCTGCAACCGATTCTTCCAGCCAGGCTTCCTCTCTGATACAAAAAGTCCCCAAATGTGTCGAGTTATTGAGGCAAAAATTCTCATTTTCTTCTGAAGGTTGGTAATCCACTGATGGCTCATACTAGAAATAAAGGAAAACAAAACATGTCATTAGTCACAGTTAGCTGCAGTCTATTAGTAATATGCTTTCAACTGACTGACAAACAACTCTTTGCATTACAAAATCTGCAGGGGGATGGGGAAGAGAATGGGGCAGCCAGAGAGGACTCTGAACCAGAAGGACCATCTCCATGGTGCAAAAGGATAGCTCCATCTGTAGGCCCATTCAGTCCTTCACCTCTCGCCAATTGTTTTGGCAAAGTGGCTGATGCAAAAGATACTTTAGCATTTTTCAAAATATTTGCATCCTTTTTCTTAAATTGTATATATATAGATTTAGTGTTTGACTTTATATATATTCATTTTGGGATAGACTGGGTCCTCATGCTACAGGGTGGTGCATGGGAGTAAGAGCCACCCTTCCCGTCAAGCACACACCTACTCCCCTGCACAGTTATGTTAGCTTTGCCAGAAGCTGTGAGCAGAAGATGCACACCCAGTACTTCCCATTGTGATAGGGTTGTTTTTTTTGTTTTTGTTTTTTTTTAAAATATCAGGGTTGGAAGGGACCTCAGGGGGTCATCTAGTCCAATCCCCTGCTCAAAGCAGGACCAATCCCCAATTTTTGCCCCAGATCCCTAAATGGCCCCCTCATGGATTGAGCTCATAACCCTGGGTTTAGCAGGCCAATGCTCAAACCACTGAGCTATCCCTCCTCCTGAATTGTCCCAACCCCCCCACAAGTTTTGTGAACTAGTTACATGCAGTGTTGCCAATTTAATGATTGTTTGGACATTTGAATTGAAATTGAAACATTAATACACACTTTAAAAGCATATACAGTGTATGATAAAATACATGTATCTGAAAAAGTATAATAGATTTGAAAAGTATGAACATAGACTAACTTCCTTATACAGCTGTTGTTTTTTATGACAATGTCAGTGCATTCATTTCGGTGATGTTGGCCAACCTAATAATTTCAAATTATGATCTGTAAGCAAAGTCTAAATGAGCTCTCCCTGACATCTAGTGATGAGGTGGCGGCTGGGGGGAAAGGTTTCAGGACCAGATTGTATTTACATTCACACCTAATCTACCTAGGTATCCAGCAAACAGATCTGTGTTGCCCAAGTGATAGATTTTGGCTGGGGTTGGGTTACAAATCACTTGAATGCGGGGTGGGGGGAGGATGAAATGTTGTTATTCTTATTGTATGAGTAAAGGGCAGTAGAACTGTACTTAGCCTGTGCTGATTGAAGGCATCGAGAGAGGGTGGGGACAGGTGTTTTGCTTGATGGTCTGCCTGAGTCAAAAGTACTATTTGACTTGCCCCTCTCCACTGTTTAAAGACAGAGCTGATTAAGCTCCATGTTAGTCTCTTGTTTTGTTAAGTGACCACTACAGCTGAAATCACTGATAATCAGGTCTAAGTGCTTAGTCCTGCTGTGGGGACAGTATTTCTGTGGAAGAGACGGCCCAGTCTGCACTAGCAGAGAGGTTCTCCCACTGAGAGCTCAGCTGAAATCACTGAGAGATGTGTGGAACCTCAAGAGACCAACTCGCAGAGGTCACAGTGGCAGGTTCAGCAGAAGGTGATGGTGCAGGGCCATTGACAACAGAGCAATGGAGTGAACAGTGGCACAATGAACAACAGTGGCCAGAGCGAACAGTGAGCAGCTGGAGGAACGAGCAAGGTGCCTTCTTGCCCCCCCCCTGGAAGGTGAACTCATGTGAAAGCACCTCTGACCTCTGAGCCTCCACTGACCAAAGACAACACCAGTGAGTGTTAATGAGGCTGTTAAGAATAGGGTGACCAGATGTCCTGATTTTATAGGGACAGTCCCGATTTTTGGGTCTTTTTCTTATATAGGATCCTATTACCCCCCACCCCCTGTCCTGATTTTTCACACTTGCTGTCTGGTCACCCTAGTTAAGAATGCTGGAGAAACAACATAGTTCATATGAACAAACATGGCTGTGGCATCATACTTTCTATTTAAACAAGAGATACCACACACTACATACTGGAGGCCAATGTTAAGTGCATTGTCACTTGTTCATCCTGAAGTTGAACACTGGTTCCGAACAAGACCAGCAAATGCTCACTATCTTTCTGCAAGAAACTCAACTGACTGGCTAGAAGCATGTGGTGCAACAGTGAAAGACTCAACAGTTGAAAAAGTGAACTCTCTCATTACATTCAAAAAATTTGCATACATGGCTGATGAATGCACCGATATAAATGGGCATCAAGTATTAAGTCATTGTGTACATTATCTTGATGTCAGGGATAGGCCAGTAGATGCATTTCTAGATGTTCAAGTTATAGAAGACACGTCAGCTGCATCTGTGACAACCCACATCTTAGAAGAGTTAAATGCTTGTCAATTGGACCCCAAACAGATGGCTGCTTGTGCATTTGATGGAGCTGCAAACTTCTCTGGAAGACATGGTGGAGTACAAGCTTTGCTCAGAGAAAAGTGTAACCCTAATCTCTCCTATACACACTGCAGAGGCCATCTACTCCAACTAGCACTAGTACGAGCTGCAGACTCTTCAAAAGATATTAAAAATCTATAAATTTAATGTCTTCATTATATTCTTTTTTCAGCAAGAGTCCAAAAAGACTGAATATCTTGGAAAATATAGAAGATACACTGGGACTGAAGTTCAAATTAGTCCAACCTGGGAAAACCCTCTGGCTTTCTTTGATTGATCCTTGGCTGTTGTCTTAAAATTACTCCAGCTGTTATTACTGGCTTTGGAAAGTATCTACCAAGATGGGATGGCTCTAAGTAGTGAGGCTGGTGGATTACTTTTGCTACTACGTTCAGAGAAGACTATTGCCATTCTCTCTCTTGTAAGTCTACTGTTGAAACCACTTGGGTCATTAAACAATGCTATCCAGGCATCTGCTACAACAGTAGTAGATCTTTGGCCAGCGATAGAAGCTACATTTGGATCAATCAGAGAGCTATCCATTGAAAAAGTACTGGAAGAAGCAAAGACTTCAGTCCAGAAGTTGACTAATGAAGGCATTTATATTGAATCCTTAAGTGAGGAGGACAAGAAGTGTTTGTTAAGACAACTGAAAAAGTACACAGACTTGATTCTTAAAAATCTACAACAACGACTTCTAGATTCTACTCAACCTCTGACAGTTGCATGGAGTGCAGCACTACCAGCAATGGGGCTTCCCTGTGCTCAGGACAGAATAGAGAATTTGAACACAGAGTGGAATATCATACAACGAATGAATGAAGATTTGACTTCAACTTCTATTTTATCATCACTAGTGGCTCAACCGGATCTTTATGCTATGTTTCCTGGGATGAAAGAAGTAGGAATTCATCTCTTGCTACTCCCAGTCACAACAGCTACAGTTGAGTGTTCTTTTTCATCATTGAATAGAATTTTGTGTTCTGAAAGAAGTCGCCTTCTGCCTGATCATGTGAATGAACTAATGAGCATATCAATTGAAGGAATGGAAGTTCCGGACACACGAGAAGCCACCAAAGATGAACGTATTGCATTCAAGAAGTTATTAACAGAGTTATGCAAAATTATAACAAGAAACCAAGAAGGATGTAGATGTAGTGCTTCACAGACAGCTTGAGTAGCCAACTTTAATTTGTGTGATGATTTTAAAACATGAGTTAAATCTAATAAAATGGTCATGAAACATTTTTCAGTTTTTACTATGGTGTCATACAACCCACCTTCACCCTCACGGTCTCACCCCTCATCAGCCCTGACCCCCCCCCCCGTAAATCGAAATCCCCCCCACCCATTTCAATTCCTGGGGAAAACACTGCATTGTGAGCAACTGAGTGGGTTCATCTCCTTCCCCAGTGCACCAGCCAATGGAGCTGTCTGGGTGGGGGTGAGGGAGTGTGCTGTGCTCTGAAATGGGATGTAGCAAAATACTCCTTCCCCCTGTCCTGGAGGAAGAACTATACCTCCTCCCAGGGCAGCGCAACTACATATTGCCCTTAATATATACAGCGAGGGTTAACATTTCAGGTTCCCAAAAAGAGGACACTGACGGAGGGGGAAGAGCTGTGGGGAAAGGGGTGGGGGTATTGGGGGGAGAAAGAGGGGAGGGGGAGCTGGATGGGGTACCTGTAGAGGGGGTACTCGCTGGAGGTGGGGGCAGTGTTGCTTCCTGTCGAGGTGGCAGGATGGCTGGCGCAAGCCCAGGATGCAGCGACAGCTGTCAGTCAACACTTCCCTGCGGGACTCCTGCCCCAGGGCTGGAAACTGGGGCCTGTGTGGGAGGGATCTGGCAGTTGTGGCTTGCAGAGGAATGAACCAATCAGCTGTGGATGCAGGGAAGAGATCAATTGGGAAGCAAACCAATCGGAGCATTTTCTGAGCTGCAGCTTGCCTGCTCTGCAAAAACCTAGACATTGCATGTTATTTGAGAAATCCTCCCAGACAGAGAAAGGGAAAAGAGGGAGTGTCAAGGAAAACCTGGACATATGGTAACCCTATAACCTTAAAGACTCACTCTTGCCCTCTATAACCTTATTTTCTGTGTGCCACTGTGTGTGTATGTATGTATGTGTTTAAATTAGAGCATTCTTGTGAAATTAAATCACAATTCAACATTAGCTAGGTAATAATATATTTCCTAAAAAGCAACAGAGGGTCCTGTGGCACCTTTAAGACTAACTTAATATATTTCCTGCAACCACATCTTTTTTTCCCTTCATTTTTTACAATATGTTCTTTATAGTGAGATTTCTCCAAAGATGCAGGACAAATTTATATGGATATTAAAGTTTTAACATATTATGATGTCAGATACCAATTAAATAAGATAAACTATTGCAATTTTGTCCTGTAATAGGAAGCTGTTGTCTTTACAAATACCATTTGAAGATATTACACTGGGTTTTCTTTCGCCTGAACACAGCAGGTTACCAGTAATTAGGCTAGTAGTTCATACAAATACAGTATTTTACTTGCACTTGAGTTTATGAATTCACTGAAGTGTTCATTGTATTGCATGTCTCTTCCTCTCCTTGTTAAAGCAGCAAAGAGTCCTGTGGCACCTTATAGACTAACAGACGTATTGGAGGATGAGCTTAAGAAGTGGGTATTCACCCACGAAAGCTCATGCTCCAATACGTCTGTTAGTCTATAATAAGGTGCCACAGGACTCTTTGCTGCTTTTACAGATCCAGACTAACACGGCTGCTACTCTGAAGACTAACACGGCTACCCCTTTGATACCTCTCCTTGTTGTTACTTATTTGGTTTTAGCAGTACCAGGTTTGCATATGATACAAGTTTAAAGTAAGAGAGGAGCAAGTTGTGTAGTGGTTAGAGTAGGGGCCTGATTCCAGCTATGTTCTACTCTGAGACATCTTTGTTTTATTCTCCACTCTGTCATTGCAGCTTGGCCATCCAGGTGTGGAGCATAACCTAATGGCTGCTCTGTGCTCATTGACTTTCAATGGGCATTTAGGGTGCACAACAGCTCTTTGGAAATGTGGAACCCCTACCAGTATCAGGTTTGGAGAAGTCATTTAATCTCAGTTCCTGAGTTTACTCAGATGTATATAATATATATATATATTTTGGAGATATACCTATCTCATAGAGCTGAAAGGGACCTTGAAAAGTCATCAAGTCCAGTCCCCTGCCTTTACTAGCCGGACCAAGTACTGTCTCTGACAGTTTGTTGTTGTTACCCCAGATCCCTAACTGGCCCCCTCAAGGATTGAGCTCACAACGCTGGGTTTAGCAGGCCAATCCTCAAACCACTGAGCTATCTTACTGCCTGGGTTAAGCTATCTTACTGCCTGTAGAATGAGTGCAGTAGCAGTTGGTAGTTCTAATGCTTGACACATCAGAGGAATGTTATAATTAATGTTTGTAAAGTATTCTGGGACCTTCAGGTGGAAGGTGTCATGTCAGGCTTCAGATAAGTGACTCAGGGATAGAACTGGGAAGGGAACATGGGAGAAACCAAATTCTTACCCTAGCCACTAGAAAATATGCTTCTTCCTATCTAATCTATCTAATCTATCGTGAGCATTCTCATCTCCTTACGTATTGTCTGTATTGCTGTGTGAGCTCATGATCTCCTTTCTGGTGGGTTAGTACACATGGACAGAGTCCCTGGAATGATGACATGAGCTCAGCCACAGCAGAACATGTATTTATTATTGGAAAAGGGGACAGAATCACACCCTGTTACTGCAAAATTCCTCTCAATGTTACTCCATGAGTCAGGGTTCCTTCCAGATGGGAGGAGCCACAGCCTTTAGGGGCTGTCTATGGATGTGACGCTCATGCATAGACCCAGCCAGCACAGTAACTCTGTTACAGTATGTAGTCTAGTTCAGCATTTCTCAGATGCGGCCACCAGCGGCTTTTCTTGTGGCCACAGCCCCCTGGAGTGTGATGGGGAGAGAGGGCTCCCTCCCCCTCCCTTTTGCACCTGGATGCACTGCCTTGATGTTGGTTGCTGGGGCTACCAGCAGGGATTGGATCCTGCCCCCTTTGGAGTCACCTGGGCCACAACGTCGGAGAACCAGGCAGCCAGTGGGTTTCCTGCCTTCCCAGGTGCGGTGGGGCTCAGGCTTTGGGCTTCAGCCCTGGGGTGGCAGGGTGGCAGGCTCTGGACATGGGGCTTCAGGCTCCAGCCCTGGGCTCTGGCTGTGCGACGGCAGGCCTCAGACTCCAGCCACACAGCTTCAGGCTCCATTCCAGGGCCCCGTCCTCCAGCTGCGAGGCTTCAGTCTCTGGTAGCAGGGCCTCAGGCTCCAGCCCCCTGCTACCTCCCCCAGCCCCCAACTCCCATCTCCCCAGGCTCCTACTGCCTCCCCTGACCCTCCATTCAGGGCTTAATTTGTCCCCAGGCTTGCCAGGGCTGAGTAAGACTGTTGTGAAAAGTGATACTTGTATGTTTGTTAATATCACTTTTCACAACAGACTTACTTGCTAGCAATAAATAAATACATGTCCAAATCATTGTAATTTGTGCATAATTATTTGGTTTTCCTAAAGCTAATTAAGTATTTTATGAAAAAGTGTGAGTGTGGCCACCAGCAAGAGTTGGTGGCCGTATTCTGAGGCCACCAAAAATTTTGTCCTGAGAACCCCTGGGAGTTAGCACAGGTAAGAGATTACTTATGTATTATTATTGTAGCAGGATTTTGTAAACGGATCATTATAGTTTCACCTAATAGGGAAACCTTTAATCTACACATTAGAAAACAAATACACGTATTTAAGTTTTAATAGCAGCCATAGTTAATTGTTTGGGAAATCCCAAATGTAACTTGCATTTAGATTAGTTCCCCAAATGTTTGTATGAATGCACAGTCGAACCACCTATGTTCTAGAAAGAGCCTAGAGCTGAATTGCGGTGCCATCATTTAGGATCAGATCTTCAGCTGCTGTGATTTGCTGTAGCTTCACTAACTTTACCGGAGCTAGCGTGATTTACACTGGCTGAGGATCTGGTCCTTAAAGTGAATGCTTAGTCCTGGAATATTAATTCAATTTTTTAACAGTGTAAAATCAGTACTTAATAGTTACAAACAGTTAACTGATTTTCCACTTCAAGCCCTTTTAGAATAGAACCCTAAAGATTTACTTACATGTTCTTCCGTAAAGCACATGAAGATTCTTTGGGTTGCTGTACTTCTTGATTGTGGTGAGAAGCAGGGACTGGAGCTAATAAAAAGTTTCACATGAGTCACTTGTTCCCCTACTCCCCTGCTGAGTCAGGCACACCACAATTGTGGAATTATTTTGGTTTTGACAAAGATAAATGAGGATGTAACTCATGCACAAAACTGAAATAATGTATAATTTGCAAGTGCCATTTTTTCCTAAAACTTTCCTCCTGTCAGAATAACAGAGATCAGCAAATGAGATTTAGGGACAGACTTAGAATCATAGACTATCAGGGTTGGAAGGGACCTCAGGAGGTTATCTAGTCCAACCCCCTGCTCAAAGCAGGACCAATCCCCAGACAGATTTTTGTCCCAGATCCCTAAATGGCCCCCTCAAAGATTTAACTCATAACCCTGGGTTTAGCAGGCCAATGCTCAAACCACTGAGCTATCCCTCCCCCTTGGATACCTTTAACTTAGGTTGAATAGTGCTTTACTCCACAAGTGCTCCCACTGAAATCTATATAAGCACTTGTGGAATAAGGTGCTGCTCACCGTGAGTAAGGGTTTTGGAACGTAGCCCTTACGAAATATATAAGGAATTCTACCAAGGTCATACACCCTAAGACAATTCTTAAATTATGTAAAATGTAGAAGTGGGTGGTCCTTAAGCTTAAAACAGGGCTTTTGTCTGCACTTTTAACTGTAAAAAATGTCTTAACAAGAGACAGAATAATACCCAACACTACATAAGTGTTTTATATTTTCAAAGTTCTCTTCTGTAATGAACTAACTAATTCTCATGACACCTCTGAGCTAATTAAGTATGTGAAGAGGCACTTTTCACAGCCTGCAGAAATACATGGTCTCATGCTATCTTTATTAACATTTCTTATTTGTATTAAAGTAGCACCTGGGGCTCTTGGTCTTGAATCAGGGCTCCAGTGTGGTAGGCACTGTACAAACATACAACAAAGAGATGGTCCCTGCCACAATCTAAGTATGACCAGAGACAACAGGTGGATACAACAAACAGATACGGGTAGCACAAGGAAACAATACTCATCAGCAATGGTAGCCGTAACCAACCCTTACCAGGGGTGAAAGTAGAAATAGGGACTTACCGGTACCGGGCTGGGTTGGGACCGGGTCTGGCCCCTGGAAGGGGCGGGGTCTCAGGCGGAAGGGGCAGGGATGGGGGGGTCAGAGCCAGCCCCGGCCCACTTTGTACCGGTAAGTGTCCTCCCCTCCCCCGCTGGGGTAGCAGTGGCAGCCAGGGACTCTGGCAGCAGTTTAAAGGGCCCAGGGCTCGGCCGCCGCTACCGCCCTGGGCCCTTTAAACTGCTGCCGGAGCCCCCGGCTGCCACTGCTACCCCAGGTCTCCGGCATCAGGGCTCTGGGGGCTATTTAAAGGGCCCGGGGCTCCCCTGCCTCTACCACCCCGGAGCCTGCCGGAGGGGCTTCGGTGGCTATTTAAAGGGCCGGGGTAGTAGAGGCAGCGGGAGCCCCGGGACCTTTAAATAGCCCCCGGAGCCCCGCCGCTACTCCAGGGCTCTGGGGGCTATTTAAAGGGCCCAGGACTCCCCTGCTTCTACTGCCCTGGCCCTTTAAATAGCCCACGGAGCCCTGGGGTAGCGGGGACGGGGCTCTGGCAGCTATTTAAAGGGCCCAGGGCAGTTGAGGCAGTGGGAGCCCCAGCTCTTTAAATAACCCCCGGAGCCCCACTGGCACTACCCCAGGGCTCCAGCAGTGGGGCTCTGATGGCAATTTAAAGGGTCTGGGGCTCCAGCAGCTGCTGGGAGCCCCGGCCCTTTAAATTGCTGCCTGGGGAAGCTGTCCCGGGGCGTACCGGCTTACTTTCACCTCTGACCCTTACACACACCTTGATTCTTGGTACAAATTAGAGCTGCTCAGGGTTGCTTATGGCCCCAAGGGGCTGTGCTGGCAGAAGGGTTAACCAAGACATAAGGATGCTCAGTCACACACCTCTTTCTCCCAGACATGCCCTTGCACCAGATTATAACAATGGGAGTTCACCAGAGGCCAGATCTACTGGTCTTAACAGTTTTGTACTGCCAAACCAGCACAAAGCTGACAGAGTGAGGACTGGAATCTGGCCTACAGACCACACACTAGATAGAGTGGAAACTGCCTGGTGCTCTGCCTAATGAGAAAGTGCCGGGGAAGGGCAGGTAAGCTATATGGGTCACATGGTGACATGATTCAGTTATACATGGGAGGGAGAAGAAGAAGTGCTGCCGTTTTGGATGGTTTTATGTTTTGTATCACCTATGTTACGTATGTCCCAAAACTTTAGATGGGGGTCTTTTGGTGTGGAGTTTCTTTTAGACTGAAATCTAAATAAATAAATCAACTCACTCTTTGGCCCTATGCTATGGAACATTTTTATCAATGCCCTGGGAGAGTACATAAAGTTTGCAGACGATGCAAAAGTTGTGTGTGTGTGTGGGGGGGGGGGGTGGGGGGGTGTTAAATAATGAAGAGGACAGGTCACTGATCTGGTGATCTGGTTCACCTGGTAAGTTGGGCAAAAGCAAACAATATTTATTTACTATGGCTTAATGTAAATGTATATATCTAGGAACAAAGAATGTAGGCATAGGCGCTGACTCCATGGGTGCTCCGGGGCTGGAGCACCCATGGGGAAAAAATGGTGGGTTCTGAGCACCCACTGGCAGCCCCTCTATCAGCACCTTCCCCTCCCCCCAGTGCATCCTGCCCATCAGCGCCTCCCCCTCCCTCCCCGCACGTCCTGCCCACCGCGATCAGCTGTTTTGCATCATGCAGGAGGCTCTGGGGGATGGGAGAGAGCGAAGATATGGTGTGCTCAGGAGAGAGGCTGGAATGGGGCAGGAAGAGGAGGGGTGGGGGTGGAGCATGGGGTGGGGTGGGGTGGGGGCAGGGTGGAGGTGGGGGCCTTGGGGGAAGGGGTGGAGTGGGGTTGGGCCTGGGGCAGAGCCAGGGGTTGAGCAGCCCCTGGCACATTGGAAAGTCGGCGCCTGTGAATGTAGGCCATACTTACAGGATGGGGGACTGAATCCTCAGAAGCAGTGACACTGAAAAAGATATGAGGGTTATGGTGGATAATCAGCTGCATATGAACTGTCAATGCGGTGCTGTAGCCAAAAGAGCTAATGCAATCCTTGGATGCATAAACAGGGGACTCTTAAGTAGGAACAGAGAGGTTATTTTATTTCTGTTTTTGGCACTGGTGAGACTGCTGCTGTAACACTGTGTCTATTTCTGGTGTCCTCAATTCAAGAAGGATGTTGATAAATTGGAGAGGGTTCAGAGAAGCACGACAAGAATGATTAAAGGACTAATAAACATACATGAGTGATAGACTCAAGGAGAACAAGCTGTGTAGCTTAAGAAAGAGAAGTTGAAGGGGTGACTTGATCACAGTCTGTAAGTACCTACATGGGAAACTAATATTTGATAATGGGCTCTTCAATCCAGCAGAAAAAGGTATAACGAGATCTAATGGCTGGAAATTAAAGATAGACAAATTCAGGCTGGAAAAAAGGCATAAATTAGGTTAATTAACCATTGGAACAATTTACCAGTTCTTCAGCACTGGCAATTTTTAAATTGAGATTGGATGTTTTTCAAAAAGATCTGCTCTAGGAATTATTGTGGGTAAATTCTATGGCCTGTGTTATACAGGAGGTCAGAATCGATGATCACAGTGGTCCCTTCTGGCTTTGGAATCTATAAACGTTTATTAACTAATATTGGGATTCCTCCATGACCTTTCCACGTGGCTTATCCAGAACACCTCATCCAGTTCTGGAAGAGCACTTCCTCTAGTTCCCTGGGGTCCATAAAACTCAGTTTGACTCCAGCTTATCACTCAGGTTACTTTATTATGCATGTAACATCTCCTTGCCCACACGGGCAAGGCCCAGACGCAGGGGTTTAGGTACAATTCCAATTCATGTCACACACTACACAGTTTATATACATCTTCCCTAGCTACTAACATCTATACTTCTTGCACATAAGGACAAGGTTTGCCAGGTGTCTGGTTTTTGACTGGAATGCCCGGTCGAAAAGGGACTCTGGCGGCTCTGGTCAGCACTGCTGACTGGGCTGTTAAAAGTACAGTTGGCGGTGCGGCAAGGTTAAGGCAGGCTCTCTGCCTGCCGTGGCTCTGCACAGCTCCCGGAAGCAGCGACATGTCCCCCCTCTGGCTCCTACACGTAGGGGCAGCCAGGAGGCGCCGCACGCTGTCCCCACCCCAAAAGCAGGTTTTGCAGCTCCCATTGTCCGGGAACTGCAGGCAATGGGAACTGCGGGTGCGGCGCCTGCGGACACAGAAGCACACAGAGCTGCCTGGCCATGCCTCCGTGTAGGAGCTGTAGGGGGGACATGCCGTTGCTACTGGGAGGTGCTTGAGGTAAGCGGTGCCCGGAGCCTGCACTCCTGACCCCCACCTGTGTCCCAACCCCCTGCCCCAGCCCTGATCCCCCTCCCACCCTCCGAACCACTCAGTCCCAGCCTGGAGCCCCCTCCTGCACCCCAAATCCCTCATCCCCAGTCCCACCCCAGAGTCCACACCGTCAGCTGGAGTCCTCACTCCCCCACACCCCAACCCTCTGCCTCAGCCCAGAGCCCCCTCCTGAACCCCTCATTTCTGCACACCGGAACCCGCACCCCCAGCCCAGAGCCCATACTCCTTCCCACACTCCAACCTCCTGCCTCAGCCCGGAGCCCCCTCCGCACCCTGAACTTCTCATTTTTTATGGCCCCACCCAGAGCCCGCACCCCCAGCCAGAGCCCTCATCCCCTCCCACACCCCAACCCCAACCCCCTGAGCCAGCCCTGTGAAAATGAGCAAGTGAGTGAGGGTGGAGAGAGCAAGCGAAAGAGAGAGAGGGGGATGGAGTGAGCGGGGGGAAGGACTTTGGAGAAGGGGCGGGACCTCAGACAAGGGGTGGGGCAGAGGGTGGGGCAAGGGTGTTCGGTTTTGTGTGAGTAGAAAGTCGGCAACCCTAATAAGGACCAATCGCTTTGCAGATTGAATAAGGCAAGTTAATCAATTCAGGGTGTACCTGTCTACTTTGTTTACTATAAACGTATTCACAATAGTTAGTTCAGTTAATTTCTGCCTCGTTTACTATAAACATTCACAATAATTAACTGTTTCAGCAATTACTTGTTCAGCAGTTACTTGTTCAGGCTTGTCTTGTCTTAACTTGGGCCTACTCATGTCAGCTAAGGTAGCCCTACAATGAAGAGTACAACACAAGTTCACTCAAATATTCTCATTAAGCCTGGCTACTCAAAAAAACTCCTCCCTCACTAGAAAGCTGCTCCCACATCCCTTATATCAAAGTGGAATGACAAGTCACCTGCCTCAGGGAATCAGCAGAACCTACTTAACCCCAGTGTCAATGGTAGGTTTAGAACTCAGGTGTTCCTGGCTTCCACTCCCAAGTTTGGATCACAGCCCTCAAGAAATTGACTTCTCAATTTGTTTGTTACATATGGGCCCGATCCTTTATTCATAGTGCATCACAAACCTCCAGTGACCTAAGTGAGAGTTTTGCTCAGGCCCTAGCCTTACAAATAGTGTTTGTTATTTGATTGTAGAATGTCAACAGTTTGGAGCAGAATGTTTATTTTCTCCTGGTACAGGATTAAGCACATGGAAGGCACTTAATAAATACTAATTATAAGCAGCAGAAATGACACTGTCAAAGGCATTCTCATAAATCATGTTAGTCGCATAATAAACATGAGCAATGATTTACAACAAAATACCTCAGGGCTGATTGACTAAGCAGATACCGAATCATTCAAAATCCTCTTGTGATTTACTTCATTTCATGTATGCTTTCACACGTGTATGTGATGTTCTTGTGTCATGTTCAATTTGCATAAGCAGCATCCCAAACCAAATCTAAAAAAAGCAGAACCTGGCACAGATATTCAGCCCTGTTATTTTCAGTAGCTTAACATTCTAAAGGCAAGTTGAGATATGTCCATCCTCCAGGAGTTTGCCCTCATAATGAGCAGGGACTTTGGGACTTGGCCATGGTGTCTTAAATGCCCTAAATCCTTTGTAACGTGAATAAATTGGGATACAGGCTGTTATTTTGAAAGAGAAAATAGCTCCACCATAGAGGAATGATGAGTTAATTTGAGGTGTTAATTGAATGTATTCCTTGTTCATGACACCAAAAACAAAAAGGTGAGCAGCGATAATTTGTATCCAAACATGAGAAGAGAGTTTAAAATCTGGCAGTGCGAAGGGGACAGAATGCACAGCAGAGCCCTTTATTAATTCATGCCGTAGCTGACAAATAGCTTCACATATCTTACATCTCGCTGGGAAATCAACAGAGCTAACCAAATGAGTTCAATTCTTTAAACTTTCGAACATTTAGGTTTGACACTCTTGGGGTGGTGGTGGTGTGTGTGTGTGTGTGTGTGTGTGAGAGAGAGAGAGAGAGAGAGAGAGAGAGAGAGACATTTAGGTCCCAAGCACATTTTTAGAGCCATCTTAATAAGGAAAAATAATAGAGATTTACTTTAAAAAAATGAAAGCTGAGAGTCTTTTTACAAGCACCAAAGAATAATTCTATTAACAAGGGGCTCATCAACCCCCCAAAGTCCTTTGGTCAGTATACCATCCTTCTGATAGCCAGTATATACTGATAATTAATGTTCCCTTCAGAACATATTTAAGACTGCGGTTTTAATGAATGTATTAGATATGGACTAGCCACAAAATTCAGATCCACATTTGGAGGTAGAAATATCCATTCCTCTCCCCCAGAAAGATTCCAGGTGTTTAGATCTGGGCCTATGGTGCTTTGACATGACCTGCCATAGTTACAAAACTCAGGTCTAGGTTTGGACTCACCACACAAAGACTCGGGGTTTGTGTTCATGCCCATCTGTGTTAAACCCAGTTATTGAGAGAACAATTCAGTCAGCAAATACAGAACTGCTGACATGAAAATTAACTGGTTTGTGATTGCTTCAGGGACCTGGATCTGAGTTGGACAGCTGGTTCTCTAGCAGGTGCTGATAACATTGAAGCAGCAGGTCACACTAGCTCACCACTGGAACAGGCTTTACATCCACAGTATGGCCATGCCCCTGCTGTTTCAATGGTCTCTATGGAACAAGGCAGGCAGCAAGATTAGAAAGCACGGTCTCTAAATTATGCAAAATGTGAGTATAATTAAATATGATGCAAGAAAAGGATCCTTTATATTTGATGACTCTCTTCATCATTAGATATTTCAACAGTGCATATTCTGCATAACATTAAAGTGCGGGTACATGTTAAATTTTCTATGTAGATCTGTGCAGAATAGAATACAAACTATTGCATAAAACCTGCAAAATGTAATATTTGCCTCCATTGTAATACTGTTTGCATCTGAGTCATTCTATGAGTATCATATAGCAATGTCTATTATAGAAACCGGATTTACCAAGTAGGCACTGGCCTGCATTCGGGGTGATACAGAACTGCACATCCCCAGGAGACACAATGGCTCTCTCAGCTCCCTAGCAAGCAGAGAGAGTGTGTTCAGTGTACTACCCCTTAGGAGGGTGCAGCATGCATTCCCTTCCATGGCCAACCACCTGTGCTAGCTGATATGGTGGGAGAGCACAGGCATAGACCTGTTTCCCCCCTGCTGCCTTTGGGGGTCCTAGTGTCCTAGGGATGCTAGCAAAGTGCAGTCTCTATACCAGGGGTCTCAAACTCCCGGCCCACAAGCCATCTGCGGCTTGCGAACCTCCCCAGTGTGGCCCATGAGGCTCCAGCAGTTTTGGGGCCGGGTCTCTCCCTTGGCCCCACCTGCCGCCCCCAGGCGCTCCCCCTCCCCAGGCGACTTACAATGGCCCGGGGCCCCGGCGGCGCAGCAGAGGTGAGCGGTGTCTGCCTGTTTACTCCATGTGTCTGCTGGCCCCTCCCTACGGCCCCAGGGCAGGGCTGTGCCTCCGTGCTGCCCTTGCCCCGAGCACCCCTGCAGCCAATGGGAAGCTGCAGGGGCGGTGCCTGGGGTCAGCAGCATGTGGAGGCCCCCCATCCTGCCCTGCCTTGGAGCCCCAGGTAAGCGCTGCACCCCTGACTCCCTCCCAGAGCCTGCACCCCCTCCCCACCTCCCCCTCCCGCCCCCAAACTCCCTCCCAGAGCCTGCACCCCCTCCCCTTTCCCACACACCCCCTCCAGCCCCCAAACTCCCTCCCAGAGCCTGCAACCCCACCCCCTCCTCCTGCAGCTCCATCCCCTGCCCCAGCCCAGAACCTGCACCCAGCACCCAAACTCCATCCCAGAGCCTGCACCCCAGACCCCCCCACCCAAACTCCCTCTCAGAGCCTGCACCCCAATCCCCTCCCCCAGATCTCCTCCCCCATCCAAACTCCCTCCCAGGGCCTTAGGCAGGTGGGGGGGGGGTGGAGTTTTTTGGGAGGCAGAGTTTTGGGGGGCAGGTTCTGGGCGGCATGAGTGACATTATTGGCCCGCTGGGAGGATTTGAGGACTGGCACTGGTCCTAAGGTAAATTGAGTTTGAGATCCCTGCTCTACACAAAGGAAAGCACAGGGCTTGTAAGTGTGCTTGACTCCTGCATGAATGGGGGTGTGGTTGTAAGGGCAGGAAGGTTCTGCATCCAGACAGACTACTGGAAAGAGAGATGGGTGTCAGTTGGCTGGTGGGGGATTTTATACACTTTCAGTTCCAGATTGCTGGAACATAGAGGCGTGTGCTCTGTCTCCAGTGGCTGACTGTTGAAATGGGTTCCATCACTGATCGTCAGGGCATGTGATCACATAGTGGGGATTTGCAGAAGCAGTGTCATGAAGAACAAATTATCCTACTGTCTGCTCATTCTTTCTTCAGATCTGAGTAAACCTGCAAAATCCATGTGGCAAAAACAAAACCTGTAGCCCAGAAAATTCTTAACAACTGGAGAGTCAAGAGTCCAGTTACCTATGTGTGTTTTATCCTTCTAATGCCAGATTGTTATCCTTGGATAACTAGGTTCTGGACCAGGGGTGGCCAACCTGTGGCTCCGGAGCCGCATGCGGCTCTTCAGAGGTTAATATGTGGCTCCTTGCTAACTTTCCAATGTGCTGTGGGGTGCTCACTGCTCAACCCCCTGCTCTGCCCCAGGACTTGCCACCACTCCACCCCTTCCCCCAAGGCCCCTGCCCCTTCCCCCGAGCCTGCCATGCCCTCGCTCCTCCCCCCTCCACACCAGAGCCTCCTGCACTGCAAAACAGCTGATTGCGGCGGGTGGGAGGCGTGGGGAGAGAGGAGAAGGCGCTGATTGGCGGGGCTGCCAGTGGGAGGGAGGCGCAGGGGGGTAGCGGATGGGTGGCTGCTCACATATTATTGTGGCTCTTTGGCAATGTTCATTGGTAAATTCTGGCTCCTTCTCAGGCTCAGGTTGGCCACCCCTCTTCTGGACAGTAACCACTAAGGCTGCCTGATGCCTGAACTGGTGTATAAAACCTGTTCAGGAGTGACCCTTGCAAAGTGATAGGAACTCCCAACTTACTGATTTGATTAACAATGCTCATAACTGCTGTTCTTTTTCTTTTCACCTCTGCCTGGTTGAGCACTGCAGATCTATCTGCTCCTCAGAATTGGTACTCAATGAGGACAGATGCTGTTGCCACTTCATTTTGACCTCTTTTCCTCTTAACTATTTAATCCCTGTAGAGTGTAAGCAAAGTTCTTCTCCAAAATAGAACAGAGTATCTTAGAAACTGTCTCCAGCTGTAGGTAATATAGTTCTGGCATATTTCCTGCTGGTCTCTTTGGATTTATGCGGTACTGCAATTAATATAACTGCCAGAAGGCAGTATTTTAGCTGTTATAAGATGCAGTATTCATACATTTACTGGTGTTCATTTTGTCCTCATGATGGTGAAGAATATTTCATTTTGTGACACAATGTGCTGCAGGAACAAACAGCAGTTAATACCAGTCAACACTGCATTACATTTTGATCATTTACTCTTCTGATCAACCTGGATCTGTCTAAGCAAGGTCAGCTTATATTGTCCTTTCCAGCATTTAAATTCCAGGGCAGGCAGAAGCGAAGATCAGCTTTTGTAAATGTTTGTTCTCTGAGTCATTGTTTTCATACATGGGTCTGCTTTGCTGTTACATTATATATTTCAATTAAAAATAAAAGGAGAAAATTAAATGTTGTTTAAAAATATTAAAGGAAATTAAATAATGGTTTAAACTGAACAGCAGTTACTTGCATGAGTTAACTTACAGGAGCAATGAAACTACTCCAGTGAATAAGTGCTACTCAGTGTGAGTAGAAGTTGCAGGATCTGGCCTATTATATTACAGACAGGACCCAAATGAAAATCTTGGGCCTGGTGTACATTTAAAAATTAGATTGACCTACGTGAAACATTTTGTGCACTGTGAGCCATAGTTAGGTTAGCTAATGCCTCCAGGAGAGGTGGATTAACTACATTGATGGAAAAACCCGTTCTGCCAATGTAGCTGTGCAGCAGCTGTAGTGTAGACATACCTTTGAATCCAAGCATGGCTGAAATTTGAGGAAGTTATGGCTAGAGCTGATCTTTGTACTTTCCAAGCAAATATTGTTTGAGCTGTGAATGAGGTGAAGGCTAACATCATGATGAGACATTCAGGGTCAAAGCCCTGAGGAACATAACATATGATTGTAACAGAGCAGTTAGGTGCAGATGTGGCTAACACATCTGTTATGTGGACATAGTCCCTTTAGAACCAGGAGTTGCTGGGTGTTGTAATCTCCAGACAGGGAACAAAGTGGTCATCTGATGAAACATCCGTATGACTGCCTGCTGGGGACTATATGTAAGAGGACTGTTGTCTCCTTACTAAAACTCAGGGTGGTGTTTTGGTTGGCTAGCTCCCAGTACCAAAGAAAGGGGAAGGGTCGATGGGAAATCAGGACCCTGAGACTGACAGTCCCCAAGAACAATGGGGAGAGGCCAATGCTCCAGGTCAGCCTGATTGACAGGGCGGGCAGGCTAATCCGGGAGTTAGGAGGCCAGAGGGCTCCCGTCCTCCATGTGAGCTGGATTTGCCTGGGTCAGACAGAGTGGGGCAGAGCTAAGGAGAAAGCAGGGGCGCAAGCTGAGCTGGGGAGCAGAGCCGTGCCAGCCAGAGGGGCCAGAAAAGCAGCTCAGGAAGCAGGTCAGTGCTGGGAGCAGAGTCACAGAATCAGAGCCAGAGGGGCCAGAGAAGCAGCCCAGGGAGCTGAAGGCAGAGCAGCAGCAGCAGCTGTGCTGAGGCAGAGTGGAGCTGGAGCTGGAGCTGAGGCAGAGTGGTGAAGCTGGAGCTGGGGCTGGAGCAGTCCAGAGCCGAGTGCGGTGAGCGGCTGGGGAGAGCGAGGGGGACCCTGGGCTGAAGGCCCAGTGCAGGGAGACGCCCCCAGCCTTGCAGGCCAGACTTGGAGGGGGATCGTAACCCCGATGGGGCAGGGGTGATGCTGGGAAGAAGGGTCCTGCCACTGGAGCCTGAGAGCGTGTGGCCACCGCCAGAGCAAGTGTTCGACCTGCAGTATCCCTGCAGCACAGCCAGGGCCTGAGAAGGGGCCTGTGTCTTGTGAGGAACAGACTGAACTGCCCTTACATTCCAGAGACAGCTGGTTGTGACGTCCCCATGCCACAGAGAGGGGTGACATGTTTTCCTTTAACCTTTCCCATTTTTTCCTTATTTTTTTAAATTGGTTGCTGTTTAATAAATTGTATTTGCTTTGAACTGTATGTAATGATCAGTGGGTCAGGGAAGCATCCAGTGCAGAGAAAGCACCCCGGAGTGGGGACACCCTCGCCCCTGCCCTAAGTGACTACGACAAGGTTGGGGGGTTGAGCCCCCCAGGAATCCTGGGCCCAGCCTTGTTGGGGTTACGAGGACTTTGACACACAGGAGAGTGGAAGGGGAGCCGTCAAGGTCAGGCAGGCCTCTGGGTAAAGGAAGTGGGAGCAAGGACTCAGATCCTTTGCTAGCCCACTTCACCAGGTAATGTATAAGCCTGGAAAGTTCCCCACAATAGCGGGACCATTCCCCCACTTACATATATAAAGGAATGTTCCTGTCTCAGTCATGGGAAAATGAGGATTGAGGTAAGACCCTGAGGGAAGTCTATACATGGAGTCCTGGCAGGAAGCATAAATGATATCCAGGAACTATTACATAAGGGGAAGAACGTGTCTGATCCTGCTTGCTGAAATCTGGAAAAGCTGCTCCTGGCTTATCAAGTCTTTTGTGTTATTTTGATTCTATTTTGGAATTTGTTTAAGAACTGCAGCAGAATCTGGACTTCGCTTTAGTTCCCCAACTGGTGTATCTGACCACTAGCTTACAATGACCATAACTCTATCCAGTTATGCTCTAATACACCAATGGGCTTTGCTGAACTGTCTGAGTTTGGCTTCCCCTTAGTGGGAATCAGCTGCTCTCCTTGGATGTGGCTCCTTGAATAGGGAAGAAAGCATGTGGCCTGTCTGCCAAGCACTATTCATGGTGCCATAATGAGCGGTCGCTCCCAGTAGATTATGCAGTTGGTCATAACATAATTCTCCCTCTCCTTTCTTCCATGCTTTAATCAGCAGTGAAATAAGTTAAGTATCAACACTGTTAACTATTATAATTGCATATTGGACTTAACTCACTTAGATAAATGGGGCAGTTCACATGCCCTAAAGCTATTCTTTCAGGGTACCTGCAGATGCAGTGTATGTCTTCACTGCAGAGTTAACTCAAGTTATCTACACTCAAGTTACTCCTCTTGAGTTAACCGAGCTCAAGTGAGAGCAGTCATGCTGTGAAATAACAGTTGAGCTGTTGTCTAGCACTGCATTGACTTGTATGTGGTGCTAAGATATCTGTCTTGGTTATAGTTTACCTTGATCTCCAGAACCTTAGGGGCTAGACACGTTTTTGTTTTAATTGAAGTGGAGAGTCTGCAGTGTAAAATGGCAGCTCAAAAGGTGGTGGTATGTTGTACAGCCCTGAAATCTCCAAATTCTGGTCCCATGCACATACTTCAGTGCTTTGCTGGATCGTGGCTTAAATGCAGGATTGCGAGTCTCAGTCCACTGTCTTAATCACAAGAATATCCTTCCTGTCCTGCATGCAAAGAGACTGTTCCTGCAAGGTGCTATGCACCTACTGCAATATGTAGAGTGCCTTCAACTTCCATTGAGTTCAATGAGAATTGGGGGCACTTAGCATATATCAGGAGTGCCAGAAGAAACTCAACACCTCACAGGACACCCAAACTCTCATCAGCAGCCTAAAAATGCCCCCACCCCACCAGTTATAAGTTGTTAATATTTGTATGATCTTGCTCATTTCTCATTCTCTTTCTTTTATTATCTTTTCCACCAATACAATGGGCAGTAGGCCAAGGAAGTGATTATTCTGAATGGATCTAAAATAAAAGCAAATCAAATATAATGCAGCTGCAATAAGATTTTTCCCCAGGCAATTAAGCTTAAGTGATTGATCAGAAGATTCCAATCTAATTCTCCCACAATGTATGCAATTTTGGATAACTAAACTCAGGGGAGAGGCACATACAGTTCAGAATGCCAAAGCGATTCAGAAATTTTTTTTATTAAAAAATAAATAGAGAAAAGTAATCATAGCTTTTGATGGAGCATGTCTGGAGATGTACCAGGAGATCTGATAAATTACTAATAAATTGCCTACTGTATGCTATTCAAAGGATCAATAAGATAAGGAAAGAAAAAATTATCCAATGTCCAATAAGTGGTCAGTAATTTTTGCTTAGAATATTATAAGTAAAATGTATAATGGATATTTCACAGTGTCTGGCAATGCTGCTGTACAGTAGTTCTGTTTCTGTCAGCATTTCCATAATTATTTCTCATCTGTTTTTTAAGAATTTTATAACTTTGCTGATTCTATTCATTATTAAATTAAAATATTGTTTTCCAGTTGTAGAAGTTTGTTTCTCATCAAAGGCCTCAGAAACAGCTGTGGGAATGGAGCTTGCCATAAAATGGGTGGGAGCGTTGCACACACGGGACTGTTGGGCTTTTGGATGTGTAGCGCTGTTAGAACTTGTATTTATAGATGGTTAAAAGGGAATTGGATGCAGCAGTGTGAACTGACTGTAATGTTAGCAGAGAGACTAGACTCCAGGTGCTCAGGTGAAGAGGTAGAGACTGACCTCAAAAAAGGCAAGTAGATGACACAGTGCTTGTGTACAGCATCTTTTTGATGCTATGTATATACTTGGGATTTGCTACAGATAGGCAGAATTGCTCCAGTAAAGCAAGAAGTCAGGCACAGAGAGTGGTGCCCTCAACACATGGGAAAAGTCACTGTGGAATGTCTGATATCGCAGGGTTATAGAATTCTGTAGGGTCTGATTTGCCAGTTACAATGACACTTGGCTGTTCTGTAAAATAACTATGCCTAGACTCTTACAGCAACCACACCTTGTATCAGACTAGGCATCAACCAGCAGCAGTGGTAAATGGTAAAGATTTTCTATCTATTAAACAATTATTAACCATGTGCTGTGTTAACATGAAATGTGTTTTTAGCCAACTATGTCTCTACTCAGTTAGAGAAATGGCTGATGCAGAATAGGTGTGGGAAGGTTTAGGAAATCCAGCTTTATAAGGTGCAGGAAGAAGAGAAAGAATGCAGGAAGGAGTATGTAAACAATACCGCATATTGTACCCATATGGTTATCGCAAGATTCTTTCAGCTTTCCCAAAAGGGAACAGCATGATGTGAAATACTTTTATTCTTGAAGCAGATGTGTAGCCTGCAGTAACGATACTTCAAGAGTCATTAGCAGATAACGATAAAGTAAATAGTAAAAGTTGTTAAGAAAGTACTAGTATTTCTGTCAGGACTCTGACATACCGGACCCTAGAGAACCCTGAGGGAAAACAAGAAGGAGCAGACCTATAAGGGTTTGGAGCATGTATAAAGCAGATTATTAGAGGAAACAACTAATAAAATGAGGCAGTCAGCTTTATTCCTTATGGAGAAACTCTGCAACAGTCTGCTATGAATAGGGTTGCCAACTTTCTACTTGCACAAAACCTAACACCCTTGCCCACCCGTCATCCGAGGCCCCGTCCATGCCCCACCCCTTCTCCAAGGCCCCACCCCACACTCCATCCCCCCCTCCCTCTGTCGCTTGGTCTCCCCACCCTCACTCACTCACTCATTTTCACCAGGCTGGCTCAGGGGGCTGGGGTGCGGGAGGGGGTGAGGGCTCCGACAGGAGGTGCGGGCTCTGGGGTGGGGTCAGGGATGAGGAGTTTGGGGTGAAGGAGGGGGCTCCGGGCTGGGGGGTGGAGCCGAGGGGTTCAGGATGCAGGAGGGGGCTCCGGGCTGGGGCAGGGGGTTAGGGTGTGTGGGGGGATGAGGGCTCCGGCTGGGGGTGCGAGCTCTGATGTGGTGACCGGACTGAGGGATCTGGGGTGCAGGAGGGGGTCCAGGATGGGGCTGAGGGGTTCTGAATGCAGGAGGCGGCTTTGGTCTGGGTCAGGGGATTGGGGCACGGGGGGAGGTCAGGGGTGCAGGCTCCAGCAGCTTACCTCAAGCAGCTCCCGGAAGCAGTGGCATGTCCCCGCTCCAGCTCCTACATGGAGGCGTGGCCAGGCAGCTCTGCATGCTGTGGTTCCCAGCCAGTCAGAGCTGCGTGGGCGGTGCTAGGGGTGGGGGCAGCATGTGGGGCCTCCCGTCTGCCTCTGGCGGAGGGGGGACATGCCGGCTGCTTCCCGGGAGCCGCACGGTGCAGAGGCTAGCAGGGAGCCTGCCAGTCCCGCTTCATGGCGCCGCCAACCAGACAGTCAACGGCCCGCCTGGGTCCCTTTTTGACCAGGTATTCCAGTTGAAAACCAGGCACCTAGTCACGCTAGCTATGAATCTGTAACTAGGGTTGGTTGTGTATGTGACTGGCCTGAATGGAGTTAACTTCTGAAAGCAAAAAAAAAAAAAAAGAAAGAATGAAAGTGGCAGCATGTTTGTTTTCTAAGGGGAAGTTACGTTTCAGAACAGTTCTGATCAGAAGGAACTTGATGAATCAGAAGCGGGGACTATAAATGCCATATTTATAAATAATATTGAAATGTGAGTGTGATGAAGCAGAGAAACTGCCCGCTGACACGACAGGAGTTTGAGAGAGCTTTTGGGAAGGAAAGAAACTCTCAGTCTGACTGACTGGCGAAGAGGCAGGAGCTAGCTCCATCCCTACGGGAGGGAAAGGGTCACTAGCCTGCCAGCTGAGGCAGCAACCAGGAAGGAAGCACCATCTCCCCTGACTAAAGGAGGCTGGGAAGAGACTTAGGAGCATCTGGCCTGAGAGGTAACCGGGTGATCGAAACACTGAGATCTTGTGGGGTTCCAGCCCCACCGAATTTACAGCTGCCCCACCCAGAGGAACCTGGGACTGCAGCAGAATACTGCCAAAGGTCCATGAGGGGGCACTACTAGAGACAAGCCACCACAGCAACTTGGATTATAGGGGCCATGTCCCAAACTGAAGGGGCAACAGTAGAAAGTAGCCCAGGGCAGTGGACATAGACTCCCCAGTGGGAGGTCCCCTTCGAGTGACCACTTGTCCCTAACTAGGTGGGACAGTTGCAAAATGTAGATTTCAAGTCCTGGCCCTGGGCTGAATGACCCCGAGACAGCATTTGTCCTGGATTTCCCTTAACACAATTTGAATGTACTGCTTAGCAATGGTCAAACTATAGCAATAACAGTGCAGTGCAAAGCCCTGCCACTACCACATTCACAGTGCTTACCCAGCCCCCAAATGACTGACACATTGTGTAGCCAATCTAAGACATAACTTATTGTCTCAGTATCACGTGATTTGTTACACTTCTCACATGTTCCCAAATGGATGAAACTAATCTGCTTTGGAGATGCAGGGTATGTCTACACTACGGGATTACTCCGATTTTACAGAATTCGATTTTTGGCAACAGATTGTATAAAGTCAAGTGCATGCGGCCACACTAAGCACATTAATTCGGCAGTGCGCGTCCATGTACCGAGGCTAGCGTCGACTTCCGGAGTGTTGCACTGTGGGTAGCTATCCCATAGTTGCCGCAGTCTCCCCCACCCATTGGAATTCTGGGTTGAGATCCCAATGCCTGATGGGGAAAAAAATATTGTCGCTGGTGGTTCTGGTGCATCCTCCCCCTCCCTCCGTGAAAGCAACAGCAGACAACCGTTTCGCGCCTTTGTTCCTGGGTGAACTGTGCAGATGCCATACCACGGCAAGCATGGAGCCCGCTCAGCTCAAGACAGCAGTCATGAACATTGTAAACACCTCGCGCATAATCGTGCAGTCTATGCTGAACCAGAACCTGAAAAACCAGGCGAGGAGGAGGCGGCAATGGTTCTTTTTCGATTCTCGGACTGCATGGTTACCTGTGCTGATGAGCTCTGTGTGGTCACCTTTGCTCTCCACGCTGGGCAAACAGGAAATGAAATTCAAAAGTTCGCGGGGCTTTTCCTATCTACCTGGCCAGTGCATCCAAGTTCAGATTGCTGTCCAGAGCGGTCATAATGGTGCACGGTGGGATAGCTCCCGGAGGCCAATACCGTTGAATTGCGCCCACACTAACCCTAATTCGAACCGGCAATGTCGGTTTCGGTGCTACTCCCCTCGTCGGGGAGGAGTACAGAAATCGATTTTAAGAGCCCTTTATGTCGAAGTAAATGGCTTCGTTGTGTGGACGGGTGCAGGGTTAATTCGATTTAACGCTGCTAAATTCGACCTAAACTTGTAGTGTAGACCAGGCCGCAGATGGAAAACAAAATATAATTCATACATAGAAGTATCATTATTTAAATTTCAAACCAGTCAGTGTTTTCTTTTTTATTTTGTGAAATGGCCGACTCCAAAAGTGGAAGAGGCACTGATAGAGTGATACATCAGACTCAGAGAAAGAAGGACATTCGACCTCTACAACTCCACCAAAGAAAAAAAAGGTAAGCGCCTGTGTAAATTCAGAGAGGAGTGAGATAGGTCATACACGTGGATTCAGAAAAATCCAAAAGATTCAACTACAGATTTTTGTGCTTCATGTAGAAAAGATGCTGGAATTGAACATGGAGGTGAAAATGATATGAAAAAGCATTTAAAATCAGATGGACACAAAGTGAATAGTGTTTCTGATACCAGGCAGATGCTGATGACTCCATTTGCTGTGAAAACAAATGATATAGATCAGATAAAGGAATATACAGCAGTGGAGATAACCATGGTTTAGCACACAAACGAACATCACCATTCTTACAGAGCTCTAAACTGCACAAGCTGGTTTGCAATATGTTTCGTGATTCAGATGTAGCAACGAAAACATTATGTGGACACAAAAGCTGTGGCCATAACCGAAAATGTACTTGCGCCATACAGAGTAGAGCTTATGCCAAACGAATTAAAGAAGCCCTACATGTTTTACAGGGTATCAACTGATGCATCAAATAAAGGAAACACTAAGCTCTTCTCCATTGCTCTGAGGTATTTTCTGCCAACACAGGGTATTCAGACAGATCTGTAGGATTTTTACAGTGCCCACAATGAACCAGCAGTTGATTTCATAGATAATAAAACACGCGCTAGATTCTAGCGGGCTTGACTTATCCCTCATGTCTGCCTATTGTGCTGACAATGCCAGCGTGAATTATGGAAAACACCATTCAGTATATCAGTTGCTTAAAAAAGAAAACAGCAGGCTCATAGCTGCCAACTGCCCAGCACAGATAACCTGTAACTGTGCAAAATTTGCTGTTGATCATCTGGAATATGATGTGGAGACTGTGATCATTAAAATTTTCAACCACTCTTCAGTTTCAGCAAAGAGAGCAGACTACTTATGGGAGACTTTGAATTTCTTGAGATAGAGTGGGTAGAGTTAGTAAGACACATGCCAATGCGATGGCCTTCCCTCATACCAGCAGTAGACAAGATTTTAAAGTCCTGGCCAGCGATCAGATCTTATTTCCAGTCACTGGGAAAGGAAGAGTGCTCCAACACTAGCTGGAAGTACATAGCAGACGAAATTGGTGAGCAAATTGCTATATCCATTCCAGAGCTCTACATGCTGTTTCTGCAGAATGTGTTACAAATTTTCCAAGAAACCATTCTTAAACTTGAAAAATCACTAGTTTGTACTGTACAATGCTGTCATTAAGAAACAAACTACAGAGAAGGAAAGAGGACAAATTCTTCAGCTATTTGGTGAATACAGGTCTGAAAAAATTGGCAGACGATGCAAAAAAGATGAAACATGATCTGCTTGGTTTTTATGGCAGAGTGCTAAGATATCTTGAAAAGTGGTTTGACTTCTCAGATGCCACTCTCTTAAAATTTTTTGAAGTACTGTCACTGGAAAAAGACTGCCTGTTGACCTAGGGAGGCTTGTGCAAAGTTGCAAAGACCCTGAATTTGACAGATTCCTTAAAGATTGATTTGGATGAACTTTAAGAAGAAATTTCAGGTATTGCTCCAATCCTTAGCTGTGTTACAGAGACCAGTATGACCAGTGACCAAAAATGGAAGAATATCTTTGACAAGTTTGAACAGAATTTGAAACATCTTTTAAAAATTGTTTCATTTGTACTCCGCACACCTTGCTCTAATGCCTACATTGAGGGAGTATTCAATTTGATGAACATGATATGGCTGGATCAAAGAAACAGATGTTCTGTGGATCTGGTAAAAGCTGAACTGCAAGTAAAACTAAACTACCGGTTTACTTGCTTTGAGTTCGATTGATTTGTCAGATCAAATACCTAACTCTTGAATTCTGCAAGTTCAGATAGGAAATACATATTTAAAATCGAAATGAACACTGCTAGTTTTATTTTTTTATTTTATTTTATTTTTTACATTGGTCGGACAACTGTAACATTTTTACTGCAAAAAACATGAACTTCTGAAAAACAATCGGATGGATTAAAGTCCAGGGAAAAACAAGACACATTGGTAAATTGATATTTAATTTTTAATTACCATTATTAAATATAGAATATAAAATGTGTACACATACAATACCACAACACTCCACAATTTTTTTAAAATGGCATGTGTCCTGTATTTTGCACATTGAAAAGGTCACTCTAGGTCCCCTACTTGGGGGTTGATTCACCCAGGGCCCTGGGCTGGGATCTCATGGAGTGGGAGATCCCAGGTCCCCCTAGTCCCAGGCCTTAAAGACTGCCCCTGCCTCCAAACACTAGGCTGCCCAGCCCTCCAAGACACCCTGTTACAGTGCGTCTCATTTGTTTCTGACTAGATTGTGAAATAATCTCTCAAATATGTAGCCTTTTTACAGACCTAGCTTAATTTCCCTCTTTAAAGTTAGTTTGCTATAATTACATTTACACATGAATTACCAGTTCATGAGCACTAATATTCATTGACAAACTTAAATGAGATTTTCCAAACTTCTGTGTTTTAAGATTTGTAATGAGAATGGCCTTTCACAGCTGCATTTGTAAAAGGGAATAACTTAGCAGTTAAAGTTAAAGACTTTTTTTTTTTGAATTTTTTTATACACAGTTATTTTTTAAAAGTCTATTATTCGCCATTTTAAAATACACAAGGAATATTTGTAATGGGTAAATTCTTACAGAGATAATTAAAATTATGGTAAAACAGGCTGAAACCTCAGGTGCAGCACTTGGTACATCTAAGAGGACAGCAAAGGTGTTTTGACATCTTTATGCGCCTCCCCTGCACTGATCCAGTAGGCAGGAATTGACTGGTTTTGCCCTGGATGAAACTTAGAGGCCTCAGGGCTGCTCTAAGTTTCATTGGTAGGAAACAGTAACCTAATATTGATTAGAGCAGTGGGGATTGCCTGAATGGAGCGTGCTTGAGGCCATGCCCCTTTATATCTCCAGCATGCTCCATATGATGGAGGTGGGTCGTCTGGAGGGAAGAGGTATAGAACTGGTTACACTGGTTCTTCACAAGATGAGGATTCTCCCACACTGGAAGACACTATAGAATCCTTTTCCAGCATTGAAACAGTGCAAACGGGAGTTAGCAAAGCCAAGGCTCTGGCTCATAATGTTCCGGATAGGTTGGGTAGTAAGGCTCCAGCAAAAGCAAATTAAACCACTAATTCCTGATGCATATGTTGATTCAAGTTGCAGTGTGGGCTTTTGTGTACATTTCAAAGAATTCTCAGAAGTCTCACCAGCAATGCAGGGTTATTGTTTTCTTTTGCTTCTGGTGGGCTGTAAATATTTATATCTGTGAGCAGGAGGGGAAAAAACTCAAGGCATTGCAATCACTTTTCCTTTCGTGATCTGGTTCCTGTCATCGTGTGGTCTAAATATTCCTGATGGAGTTTCCCCCCCCCCCCCTCATCATAATTATATTAAAAGCTTTCAACAAGATCAACCATTCTGTTTCTGTCGGGTGGAGATTATATAAGCATTGATTGGTGCCATATCTGTAAGGTGAAATATCAGTCAATCCCTTTAGAAGCAGCGATAGTAGAGCCCCAGGCCCTATTTCACTGAAGTTTCATAAGAAGATTTATATCTTAGTCACTTAACTAATAGACGGAGAGCACAGACTTAGATCAGTGAAGAAAAGACCCTTGCAATACTTTCAGTCAAATTGATTCTCTGCTGTTTGTTTAGCATACCCTATGCCCCAGAGAGTTTAATCTTCCTCTCATATAATGGACTTTGTAGATAAGCAGCTCCATTATGTATTAACTCTTTGCTTCCCTTAACTCATTGAGCATGCATTCTGTTAAGGTGAATCACATCCTCATTTTTTTGGTGGACCAAATCCAACTTCATTGATTTAATGGAATGACTCCTATGGACTTCAAGAATGCTGGATCAGGCCCTCAATTCCATCTGAAAGATGCACCTCTAAAAGCATACGATAGCCTAACCCCCGGCTGGGACATTGGCATATTAGTGACTCACAGGAAAGAGCGCCAATTAATGAATTACCCTGGATTTTCTTTGAAGTATTGTCATCTAAATATTGACTTCGCTTAGTTCATGAGATCTGATGCGATCACAGCCTGACGTGCTATGGCTGCAGACCGTACATATCATGCAGCTGCACAGTACAGCCCAGATATGGAAATACTAAATAGCCTGTTGACAATGGACCTGGTTGCAGTTTCCAGTGTGGAAGATGATGCAGACCTGTCAACTCTGCAAGGTTTCTCTGTACAGTGTGGTCTGCAGGGAGTTTGGGCCTGCAGGGAAAGCCCCAGCATCTCGGTGATTGGCTACTGCATACCTGCAGCACTGAGCCCTGTGTGCGTGTAGCTGGCTAAGGAGCAGCTGCTCCCTGTCATCTCTGCAGCAACTCCTGCCCCCCGGCTGGTCTCCTCCCTTCAGGCTGCTGTGAGTATGAAGAATGTCCGAGGGGCAGAATCAATTATAGGGCATATGGAAGTGTTTGAGAATCAAAATTAACAGTGTGGAGGGCCCCAGAATTAACTGGGGACTTGGAGAATGCCAGTATCAAGTTCATGGGAAGTCCCCACTATCAAAATGTGTGGTTGCAGGGGAAGGAGTGCCAGAATCAATTTGTCTGTATTGTTGGCAGAATAAATGTTGGTGGGAGAGTTGTAAGGAGGCGAAATTAAATGGCCTGTGTTGTCGGGGGCAGATTAGACAGTTTGGGACAGGGAAGAATGAGATAGTGGTGGGTGGGGAGGAAAGAAGGAAACATTTAGAATGAAGAAAAATCTCCCTTCTTCCCTCCGCCCTCCCACTTAATAATATAATATATGGAGATATACCTATCTCATAACTGGAAGGGACCCTGAAAAGTCATTGAGTCCAGCCCCCTGCCTTCCCTAGCAGGACCAAGTACTGATTTTGCCCTAGATCCCTAGGTGACCCCCTCAAGGATTGAACTCATAACCCTGGGTTTAGCAGGCCAATGCTCAAACCACTGAGCTATCCTTCCCCCCACTTGCCCCTGTAAACTACAATCACTAATCTCCCCCACATCCACTCCCTCTCCTCTTTCCCAGGCTACAGTTCCCTACTTTTTATCCCTCTTCTTATAACATAAGGAGAAAAAGATTGACATGGTGCAAGGGGTCTAGAGGGAAAGCACATACCCTACTCTCATCCAGGGTGGGAAGAGCTGCTGTGGCACCAGGACCAACCATATCCACTTCCTGCCCTCAACCCCCTGGGAAAGGAAGAGACATACACCCAATACCATTGAGAGCTCCACCCACATTAAAGGAGGAGAGCTGGATTCGTCAATCATTAGCAAAGTCTTTAATTTGGTTATATACAGGGGCAGCTCCAGGTAGCAAGCACGTGCCTGGGGCAGCAAGCTGTGGGGGGCGGCCTGCTGGTCGCTGTGAGGGCAGCAGTCAGGCGGCCTTCGGCATGCCTGCGGGAGGTCTGCCAGTTATATATGAATGTATGCAAATTTGAATTCTACTGGGCTTTGTGTTAGCGTATATGTGATGGCAATGAAATATGTAATAACCTTTGGGCACCTCCTGTGAAGATGCCCCCCACACCCATCTGCTGCAAAGGCATACTAGAGTTTAACTATTAACATTTGTCAGCTTGACAAGCTGTGTGTGTGAAACAGCTTCAAGGTCTGACTAAAAGCTCATATTGCCAGTTGTTAAAGTGGTGTGAGAATACAGAGAGCAAAGCACCTCTTCACTTCACTCTTACATAATAGGAACCACTGACTAACCTGCTAATGACTGTATTTGATGCAAGATGTGCTTTGTAGTGCAATTGTGTGGCTAGAAACTGGTGTCCCCCCCCCCATATTCAATGGCAGAAGATTTGACTGTAGCTTCTACTAAAGGTTTTGGAAGAGCCTAGAGAAACACAGCCATCATGTTAATGCCACTTATTAGCCTGGGGAGCATATAATAAAATGATATTTATTGCTGTTTCCCACCTCACAATTATTTTAAAAAATAAATCTCTTTTGCAGCATCTTTTGGGTTTGTGATAATACTTCCCAATTTTGTATTGCAAAGAAGTTGCTTCTTAATGTAGAAAATTCACATTAATTCACTCTTTTGTCCTGCTACTAAGTCAGGAAATGTATTTCACCAGCCCTGCATTGGTTTAGTCACTGGTGACAGCTGTAATCATTTGTTAACCCAGACAGTGCAGAATTAAGCAATAAAACAGACATAGTATTTCTTGGTGATTATAATGTAACCTGCTGAGGAAGTAATAATTGCATAGAAATGTTTTGTCTGAAGTGTCTTTTTTACTATTATGTGGAAGTAGTCAGTACAAATGGGGATGGGTTTATGAATCACTGACAGCCAAGATCAGAAGCTTCAAAGTTTACAGAGCTTTCAATCCTGTTGCCCTTGAAATCAGTGAAATCACAATTATCATTGACTTCAATGGGAGCAGGGTGGAAGACTTAATGAACTACTAAAATAAGGTTGTATAAAAAGTCATCTATTTCAGAGTTAATGTTGCTACTTTGGACCTGCATACTATTAGAATTCAGAGAAAGGGAATTCTGTACATGGAGACATGTTTCCTCCAAAACAGCTTCTCTGAAAGCTTCTCAGCTTCAGGGGAAAAAATACCACTGCAAACACCATGACGTTAAACCCAGCCCACTATAGGGTATAAAAATTACAATATACAACACCAGAATTTGTTCAAAGCAGAGACATACAAACAGCTTTTCAGAAGCTCAGTCTCTAAATACTTCTGTCATCAGTGGTGGGGGTGGAGGCGAGATGGAAGGAATGCATTCACCCCAACATCCTTGTACCAGTCTCATTCTTCTTATGTATTAAGAATTCAGCATCGGTTATGCTCCCCCTCATGATTCTCCCTAATGGTGTGAGGGATTTCCTAAGAATGCCCAAAAGAAAACATAGGAGATAGAACTACTCCACCATGCCTCCCACTAACCATATAACATAAACACACACATATACATAGCCATATACACACATTTCTGCAAGGTCCTGACCACCGGCAACAAGTGTACCAGAGGTAAATATATTATGGGCACCCCAGTTGTGTCTTCCTAGTTAAGGCTGAGTCTTGTTCTCGACTTATAGCAAGGATTCAAACTCTATATTGTATATGAAAGTACAGCATATCTGAGCGTAAATTATAATACTTATTCTTTGAGTACAGAATGATTTTTTTAAAGAATTTTAAGAATTAACAAGTAAATCTATTAATTAGTTTATGAGTTAAAGGACTCAGCTTCTAATTAACTTTAAGAAATGTAGCATGTGTGTCAGTCTTTTCTTTGTCTGGAATGATCCAGACTCTTCAAATGTTAGATATAGTTAAAAATCATCAAAATCTTATGCATTGGCTATATTTGAAGGCATTAGTTTATAATTAAGCCAAGTTATTATTGATTGTATCTAATTGTTATGACTACAAAGAGTACAGACAAGGTCAGGTCAATAGTTGAGGTAAATCTTAAATGTGGCCATTGTGACACCACAGTTAGCTCAACCCATCACCAAACTTCCCCTACAGCTAATTTGCCTGCAACAATTCCATTGCTTGTGGCATGAGGGAGATTGAGCAAATGTGTGAATAACACATTTTTTGGTAATTGTCTGTAATGTTTTGTACCTTTGAATTATTGATGCACACTCTTCCTTAACTTCCTTAATATTAAATGTAGTTTTATGTCTGGAAAAATTCAGTAAGTATAAATGTCACTTCCGATTTTTGTTGAGTATATCCATAAACAAGTGTACTACAAACATAGAGGGTTTTTTTCTGAATAAAGATATGCCATCCTAATAGATATTTGATTTCTGTAATCATTAATTGTTTTCAAAATATCCTGACTGTTTGTGGTAATAAAATGTTTGCTTACTAAGACTGGAAATATGGGTGATTAAAAGCTTACTGAACGGAGGACAAGAGTTAAAGAAAACTTCCTGTTTTTGGAATTAAGATTTAGTAGTTTTCCCCTGTACACTTTATACTGGTATTCCCTATAATTAGAATGGACGTTCCACACATACTGAGGTAAATTTAATGAGGTGTCCAGTTTGGAAGAGCACCCACTGTAGACTGATCCAAATGGACCTTTAAGTGAGCATCTTCAGTAGCTGCTAAAGCAAAAACAAATACTTGAGAACATGAAATCTACAGTGTATGCGTGTCTTGTTTTAGGACCCATATATGACTAGAAGCAGTTAGCCAATGTCATGATGTACATTAGTGGATTATTATCACTCTAGACTATAAATGAAGGTGCATAGAAGAGGTAATCTCTCAAACTTTTTGTTATAACCCACTTCAGAACTAGAAACTCTAGCTTCCCAGAATGTAAGTAGTAGTTCTTCTCTGCAGGTGTTAGGGCTCTGGATCCACAGGCAATCACTCAAAATGTTCCCTCTTGATGCTGATACATGACTGACCCCCAGGGCCTCATTTGAGGCAACAGCATGCTAGGTGAATGGTTTCTGGATATCTGGGTAGACCATGATTGGAGGATTGGACAGAACATCAATCAACTATTATATTGATGTAGTTCTGTCCATGTCACTTAGTTGGCAGGTAATTGTCCTGTTCCCTTGAGAGTTCTTGTCTTTCTTTTTGAAGCCATGGTATTTGGGATTGGAAAGAAGACCGTACAGTGCTTTTGACATCCTCCAAAATTCCTTTATAAATCCCTTGTAATAGCAAAGGATCCCAGCCAATTTATTAACTGCCCTCCCCATGGAAGGAGTACTTTCTTTCAAAGCCTGTACATCAGCAATGTCTTTTGGTCCATTTTATACCCCTGAGCTGACACCATCTATCCACAATAGCACACTGTCTTCTTGAAATAATCACATTTACTTGATTGCAATTTGATACCACGTTTCTGCTGACTTTTGAGAATTTTCCTAACATCCTCCACATGGTCCCTGAAATCTTTGCTGTTGATGAGTATATTATCAAGGTAGGGTATGTACATTTCACCCTCAAGTCTCCCAGGCATTCTTTAATGCAGTGCTGGGATGCTGCAGGGACATTAGTAAATCCAGAAGGAATGAAAACCCGTTCCTATAATCCCCAGGGTGTGATGAATGTGTGCACTTTGTTCACCTGAGAATAAGTTTTATTTTTATCAAGGACAGAGACCCATGAGTTTTCCACCTAAGCAATCGAGGATCTCTTGAATTCTGGGTATAGGATGTCTTGTTTAACTTTGTATAGTCTAGACATAGTTGTAATATGCCATCCTTTTTTCTGACACAAATCACAGATAATAATATGTTGACTTAGACCTTTTTATCCACTCTCTCGCAAGAAGATATTTTATGTAGCTCTTCCCTTCATTATACAATGGTCGGGGAATGGCATTAGCATGTTTTCTAGACAGGAGTCTTGTTAGCCAGTTTAATATCCATTGTTAAAGTTTCAGTACACCCTACATCTGAATTTTCCTTTGCAAAGGTGTGCATTCTTCAAGCAGCATTTCTCTGATCACTTCCTGATCTTCCTCTGTGAGGTGTTGCAAGTTGACACGAGGGTCCCATACTTCACTAGAGGTTTGTGATGTATCTTTATGCTTGGCCAGCATTGTTGATTGGTTATTCCAATATTCATTTTCTTTCAATGGGGGCCCACTTCCTGGCTCCTGTGGTAATTACATAGGACAGATAGCAATGACCATCTGTAATCGTCCTATTATGGTTCTCCTGTTTAAATTGATACCACATTTAGTGACATTCACTCCAATCTGATGAGAGTTTCCTTTTGGGAGACATATTAAGTGTTCTGTAATATCTAGTCCTTTAGGCCAGGGTGCTGTTTCCTTTGGAATAAATAGTCTCCCTTTGTGCAGTTGGTTCTTGCTATACACTTCACTTCAGCATCTTGTCCTCTCGGAATAGTAGTATCTCCTATTCCTTTCTTCACGTGCAAATATCCGCTGTCCTTTTGTCTTTCTGCTATATGACATTAACTATAGTTTTTGCTTGATTTAACTCTGTCTGAAGTGCTGAGGTTAAGAGTTGCACACAAGGTGAGAAAGGGACATTAGCCTTTATAATCTCTTCAGTGACATGGAAACCTATTGCAGGTTGCTCCATCTTCCCACGTCACCAGCATAGGGATATTTTTCTTAGTTGTATGATTGGTAGTAGATCGTGATAAGCAGAATTCTATTTCAAATCATTCTTCAAAAGGAACTTTGGTGTCATTCACTGCTTTTATATTTAGTCTCCCTTCAGTATCTAACAATTCTTCAATGGGTCTTATGTCTAGTCCTGGGAGATGGTCCTCTTTCCATTTTTTTAATCAGTCACTGATACCTGGGCACCTGTGTCCCATAATGCTGTTACTTTCTTGTCATTGAGATAACACCACACTAAATACTTTTTTCAAACTAACTTGGCAAGTTTTCCTGGCTCTCTAGGAGCACCTACATTAAAGCTTTGATGAGCCTCAGGGTTGGGTAACTTATTACTGTTCTCTGTGGAACCTTGCTGGGTTTGGCAGGTTATTTTATGTTTTCTCCAGTGCTGCATTTGACAGTCTCTTGAACAATACATTTCCTGAAGACACTTTGAACTGTCTTTCATTCCCTTTATGTTGGCTAAAGGAGCAAGTATACTGGAGCTTCCATTTTGGGTTGATCACTCCCTCTCCCACAGGTTGTGACCCTCTTTCATTTCCTGATTGCTACTATTGACCTTACCCTTGCCATCTTCTTGGCCAGTGTGCACTGCTATAACACTTGTAGCAGCAATTGCATCTTTCAGTTGAGTTTCCCCAACTGGTAATTTTGACAGTATTTCTGAAAATTCTTTTGCATTTGTCCTCTCTGGTTAGCATAATTCTTGGAATTACTATAGGTCTTTCCTGAGATCATGGTCTTTGTGAACACAACTATTTCAATTGCTATATGTTGGATTGCTTCATTGTTCTGTTCCACTTGAGTAACTAATGACTTTGGCTTTGGCAATTTATGTTCTTTGACAGTGGTGACATTTTCCGTTTCTCCTTTCCTCAAAAGAGATTGCATAGCATTTACCTATAATGGCCTCAGTTGCTCTGATGCACTTATTCTTTTGCTGTCATATTCTCATTGTGCATACCAGTCCCAATAGACGGTAGAAACTGACTTTGGACCAATTTGGGTTATTTTAGTTAGAGTTCATCTTCTTGATGTTAAGATAATTTTGTGATGAAGATCCATTGCATGTGCCAGGAAATCCAATAGAGCCTTTTTGGGTTCTTGAACAGCCTTAATTGATTTTAGATAGAGATTGGTGGCTTTTTTTTTACAATAATATGCTCATAGAATCTGCTTGTGCTTGGGCAATGTGAGATCACACTTGCCCTCCAGATGACTTGGGAGTTTTAATCCTGGGATGACTGTACATCTTCTATAATGTCTGGCTCTCAATAACCCTTCTTTAATACATTTTCAATTTGGTATTCCAGACTTACTAAAACTGAACCTGTCCTTTTGTGTGGAATCACCAATCTGTCCTGTAATTCTGAAATCTTTCCTAAATACTGATTGCAGATTTTGCTGGATCCGAGGCTGGGTTCCCATATTACCTCCATTTTCAATAGGTTGCACTGATTCAGTTTTCATCAGTTTAGCTCCAAATTTCTCTATTGTTTTTTGATGCTGCAGCTCTGCCTGTTTCAAGTTCTGGTTTCCACTCCTGAGTGGGGTTTTCCTGTTTAGCCTTTTCTGGATCTGGTCTGTCCTTCTCTTTCTGAATCAGATCCTGTGATCATTCTGATGAAGTAATATAGACATTCCTTCATCGTCCATTGAGCTAACAGATTCACCCTCTAAAGGCTGCAGATTACACTGGAACAAACCTCTGTGGCTTTTGCCCCTTACATTTGTTTGATCATCCCCTGCTATTTGCAGTAAGGAGCTCCTACTTAGCCAGGAGACACAGGCAGCTTACAGACTCAAGAAACAAGTTTTCAGTCACTGCCATTTTGTGGCCTGCTCAATAGCACTCCTTCAAAAGGGCCCAGAACAAATAACCTTAGTAGGATGTTCAAATTTGTTACACCCTTAATGACAGGATTCAGTTTTTTCAGAGAGAACATTGCTTATTCTGGGAATTGAAGCCTTTTGCTTTAGATGCTTCTTGCAGACAGAGACCTTCCCAGCGACAGGTCAGCCGCCTCTTGTCTGAGCACTCCAGCCTCTGCAGTAACTCAGTCAGCCTGCCCCCACTCTATTCTTAAGGGGCATCTCCCAGTTCTCTTATTATATAATTTATATCCCCATTAACAAAAATATATACAATGATAAACAAATATTGAAATTATTACTAAATACCAACAATGTGAACATAGTTCTAAAATGTCTATTTCAGGGACCACAAATAGCCATGGGGATTCTTTTTTTGATCACTAGTGAAAGGCCATATTGCATTGTATTAAGGTGGATTCCACTAAAAGGCAATATTTCACTCCTGCAGTGTTGTTAAATACTGCCGGATTTCATGTTCTAAGAGCCTGACCCAAAGCCCATTGAAGTCAGTGGGCTTTGGCCCAGGCCTAAGTATAGGGAATAATGGCAGTAATTTGGCAAGTCACATGACACACTGATTTTTTTTTTTAATAGTGCCTATGGACGTGCTTAACTCTTACAAATGTCTGCTAGAAAATGGCAGGCACAGAGGCACAGTGTAGTAAATGAATCAGGGTGATGGTTCAATAGCACCTTGCAACATTAAACACCAGTTCAGGATAGATAATGAATAATTACATTCCCAACTAAAACTTCATGGGGACTCTCAGAAGGGAGTATGTAGTTATGTAAGTTGAAATTTGTCCAGGACACCACCAGGGTTAACACTAGCACTCGTACAGACCGATGTAGACTGTTTAATGACCAAAAATGGCCAGGACTTCAGTATGGTGTCATGTCTAGAAACAAACAAGAACAGCCACAACAAAAAAACCCAGCTCCTTCAGCTGAATAGTATGCCTATCTCCATGCTGGGGCAGTGGTTCAATACTGATGTGGTGGAGAGCATGCCACGTACTACATCACCAGTGCCGCTTTCCTGTACCATTGCTCAGAGCTTCCCTTCCATCCCATAATTTGCAGAAGAGAATATGTATCTTGTTCATTTGAGCCTCATCCTGGGAAGGAGATACACTACCTCTCTAGGGGCCTAATCCACTTCCCACTCAGTGATTCAGAGGAAGACCCAAGTGATTTCAGTGGGAACAGGATCAGGTTCCAGATGTACAGTGCAGTCTCCTGTTTCAATCTGAAAGACACAATAAGGGGAAGAAAAAAAAGTTGGGATGGTTTGGGTTTTGCAAATCTTTGTCGGATTACTTAGCAATACCATGAATGGTTTGTAGTTATTCTTACCATATTTTAAAACAACAAAAAGAGGACACTCCACGGGGCCCCGGCCCCGGCCCAACTCCGCCCCTTCCCCAAAGTCCCTGCCCCAACTCCGCCCCCTCCCCTGAACGCTCCGGCCCCCTGCTCCTCCCCCTCCCCTGCTTCCCGCGAATCAAATGTTCGCAGGAAGCCTGAAACAGGCAGGCAGGCAGGCAGCAGGTAAGCTGGGGCTGGGGCTGGGGCTGCGGGGGGGAGGGAGGGGCAAGGAGGGGCGGCCCAGTCCGCCCCCCCCGGCCGAGCGGCTCCCTCCGGCGGCTGGCCCCGGCCAAGAGGCTCTGGCCCCGGCGTGTCCAGCCCGGCTCGGCTCGTGCGCCGGCCCTGGCCGAGTGGCTCCGGCCCGCCCTGGCCCCGGCGGCTCTGGTCCCGGCCCTAGCGACTCCAGCTCGGCTCGGGCCCCGGGGCACCAGCCGAGTGGCTCCGGCCCCGGCCCTGACTGAGCGGCGCCGGCCAGCTCCAGCCCCGGTCCCAGCGGCTCCGGCCGAGCGGCTCTGGCCCGGCCCCGGCCCCGGCCGAGTGGCGCCAGCCCTGGTCCCAGCAGCTCTGGCCCGGCTCCGGCCCGGCCCCGGCCCCAGCCCTGGTCGAGCACCGCCGGCCGGCGGCCGAGCACCGCCGGCCCCAGCGGCTCCGGCTCCAGCCCCAGCGGCTCCAGCCCGGACCCAAGCCCCACGACCCCTCCCTATTTTTGGAATTTCCTCCCGGACGGGGATTTGAGAACCAAAATCCGGACATGTCCGGGAAAATCCGGATGTATGGTAACCCTATTGTACAGTAAAATGCTTTCAGTTAGCGGTGAAAGACAGTGGTTGAAACACAACTCAATGGAAGTCTTTGCAGTGAAGCACTGTAATGGCTGAGCATGTGGACTGTCCACCACTTCTTATGGAGTGTTGCACTTGAAGAAAGCAATAATCAAACCTGAAGCTCAATGCTGGGCTGCTCATCATGTGCCTGGGATTGTGACTGCTGTGTATTGCCACATAGGGACAGGGAAAGGAGGCTACGAGGGTACACATGTTAGGAGAGAGGCTGCAGGCTGGCTGTGGTCTTTGTAGGTACTATTGTGAGTTAATGACCTTTAGTATAAGCATCTATTGGAGTGGGGTTTTGTTTTTTTCTTTTAATCATGCAGAGATCTGCAGTGGTATGAACTAATCCTCTTGTGCAAAACTCTGTCCTCTGCAAGGACAAGCGGAGAGCTTAAGCTCCTTTTCCACAAGCAGTGCAGTGCACTCAGAACTAATTCGCAAGAAACAAAAAATAGAGATAAGTTGTAATTTTCCCTTTCTTGGGCGAGTGAAAAGGAAGAAGACCCAGAGCACCATTAAAATAAGAATTTATTGTGAGGAGTCAATAGGAAGTGGGAGGCTATCTCCTGGAGATAAAACCATGTTTTGATTTCCTGCCACTGTATAGTGCATAACCCAGACACACTTTAAGCCTGTAATAACTCTCCCTTTCTCTTAAGCTCTGTTGGGCCCCTGCAAACTCAGGCAGCACAGTTCACACACTCAGTGCAAATATCCCACCATTTCAATCACTGTCAGCCTGCTGCAGGGTAAAAGCTTCTCCAGGAGGCCTACTACTCTGCTGATACTGCTCATCCAGTCTGGGAATCACTGGTATCACCAAGGGAAATGTTTTTATTTACCTTTCCTAAATTCTGAAATAGTCCAATAGGCTTTAGTATAGAAAATACATTGCATTCAGCAGTGGTTGTCAAGAGTGATTTAAAAGCAGAGTATAAAACTTTTATGGAAACGCTTTACACTGCGCTGCCTTAAGCCAACCGAAATGATTTAAATGCTGCTTACAGTGCACTGGGCCAAATCCCACTCGCTGATGTGACACCATGGGTGGCTTTGTGCCCATTATGTTTGACATCCACGTGTATGGTTTGGGGCCCACTGCTGCAATTCTTCCGTTCACAAAACTCCCCTGAAGTTGGGGGGAGGGGGGGTTGCACGTGAAAGGTGAGCAGGCAAGCCCTCTTTTGTGGATCACAATAATAATAAATAATAATAAACAATTAATAAAATGACAAAAATCCTTGTTTATTTTTGCCCTTTCCAAATGTATACATGATTACTCTGGCCTAATAACCCTTAAAATTCAGTGTACAAAACCCAGAGAGTGAAGTCCTGTAATCAATAGGAGTTTTGCCATTGACGTCAGTGGGGCCAGGGTTTCACCCAGATATTTTCAAACTTGACTCCTCAGGTACATATGTTAAATTGATTTCAATAATACAACACAACTTCGGCGCCTGCATATGCTAGCTCTCTGTATTCATAGCTTGTATTGAAATCAAAGGGACTGTTTGTAGGATTCACCCCCTTCTTATACACAGTGTCTTTCAAACAAGCTGTAACTCAAAATAAGGGGCAGAGTTTAAATAATACATTTCACCAGCTCAAAAGAAAGCTAACAGCAGAGGAAGAGCAAAAGAGAGAGGTGTTTTGAGCTGATTTTGGAAGGTGGTGAGACAGAAAATATAGGAAGAGATATGGGAACTGACATTTCAACCTAATCCACTTTATCGATAGTGTATATTTACACACACACACAGCAATTACTATTAAAAAGTCATTGTTTACCAATATCTATGCACAAAGGTGTTTGGAATACTGTGGTTATTTCCTGTACTTTTTCACTTTTCAGTATGGATTAATAGATTCAAAGGTGAGAAGGGACCACTAAAATCATCTAGTCTTACCTCAAGTATAACACAGGCCATAAACCCCCCTCCTGCACCAAGCTCATGGCTTCTGTTTGAACTATAGTATGTCTTTAGATAGACAGCTCATCCTGATTTAAAGACTTCAGGCAATGGAAAATCCAACATGTCCCTAGGTAAAGTGTTCCAGTGGCTAATTACCCTCACTGTTAAAAATGTGTGCCTCATTTCAAGTCTGAATTTGTCTAGCTTCAGCTTCCAGACATTGGATCTTGTGATGCCTTTTTTTCCTGCTAGGTTAAAGAGCCATGTGCTATCAGAAATTTCCTCCCCAGTGTAAGTATTTATAGACTGTGTTCATCACCTCTTAAAACTTGGGAGGGAACCTGTGGAACTATTGGTAATGTACAGGGCTTAAATTCAACCAGACCCCACCAGAGTGGAGCTCTGGTAAATATTTTCAAAGCTGTGGAAGCCTGGCTAAAGCTCCAAGCCCTGGAGTCCCCCCCATCCCTGTGGGGCTAAAGCCCTAAGCCTCGGTGCTCCTTTCCCTCCCCCGTCCCCTCTTCACCCTTCCCCCTCAGGGCTAAAGCCCTGAGCCCTCATCGGGGGCAGGAATCTGGGAAATAATCTTTGAGAATTTAAGCCCTGGTAAGGTATAGAAGGAAACTGCAGAAGCTGTTGGGAAATGTTGACATTTTAGTGCTGACCATTGTCTGTAAATAACGATGGTTTCTAGACTGTGCCTTCAGGCACAATCCTGAGCAGGGGATGGTGTGTAAACTGCAGCACCTACTGTAACTCAGGAAGCTCTGTGCCTCAGGGACACAATGGGGCTCATCCTGCATTCCTTACTCTAGCAGAACTTTCCTGGGCATCAGTGAGTCCAGCACTGGGTTTGTACACAGGCATGGAGGAAGATGATTCTGCCAGCATCACTCATGTTAGAGCTTGAGCACTCCTCGAGTTGAGCATGAGGAGTAAAACCAGGCATATGTACTGTATGTTAAATAGCAACGTTACGCTTGTTACTAGCCCCCGTATATTTGTGTGTGGATGTTTTGACAGGGTCTGCTTGCTAGTCTTTAGAAATTAAACTAGCTCTCTTGCAGTTTTTGAGGCAGCTGGGTGTGGGGGAAGTGATGGTATTTTAGGCCATGGCTGTACCGATGCAGCTGCGCCACTGTAAGATCGCTCGTGTAGCCGCTCATAATAAAACCACCTCAATAAGCAGCAGTACTATGTCGGCAGGAGAAGCTCTCCCACTGACGTAGCACTGTGCACACTACCACTTATGCCAGCGAAACTTATGTCACTCAGGGGGTGCTTTTTTTGGTTATGTTTGATGTAAGACATGGCTTAGTCTCAAGCCTTATTTGCCAGGCCAGTCTGGAATCTTTAGATTCAAGTTAAGGGTCAAGGCCAATAGCAGACCACTATGGATATCTTTTAAATATATGTAAATCTGTGAGCACAGGAGCAGAGCCTCCAACCTCTATTTAGAAATAAGCCCCGCCTCTATTATGACATTTGCACTTTTAGACCAGAGGTGCTTGACTTCTCCACCCCCCATAACCATCCTTCCTACAGGGGCCCCCAAGTCCTCTTCCCTCTATCCTACGGCTGCTTAAAAACATTTTTGTTTGACAGCTGATGCCATGAAGGAGCCCTAGTTGTCATCTGGTGGACGTTTCACTGGTTGTGGGCAAGAGGAGATCAAAATCCTGACGCCTGCCAAAATTGTTTTTTTTTTTAAACCAAGTGAGGATCAGAGAAAAGGTGATTCCAATTGTGTTTTAGCTGTAGGAGGCATTTTTGAGGATGCAAAAGCCTGCTGTATTTGTTAGAGTTGATCTATTACCAAAGTATTAAAAATGCACATGCACAGGACACACCCTTTAAGGAAATGTAATAAGCCACTCTAAACTCCAGCTACTCCTCCCAAAACCCATATTAACCAGATGGATAAGCTCATGTGTTATAAATCTTTCTGTTCAGATGGGTTGTACTGAGCCTCTTGTTTGCACGTAAAACTTTTTTTTTTGATTTGACAAGAGTTCTTCATCCATATAGAATGGTAATGTGTTTGTTCTTTGTAGGTGTGACAAGTCAGGCTGGAGACAGTGCTGTACTGTAAGCGTTGTGGTGGAGGTGATGTTCAGATCGTCAGACAAAGATGTGTGTCTGGCTATAGTAGGTTGCTCTATAGCACCAGTTAGAATAGCTTAATCCAAAACCCATTGAAATCAATGGAAAGACTCCTACTGGCTTAACGGATCAGCCCTTAAGCCAGGAATCGGCAACCTTTGGCACACGGCCCGTCAGGGAAAGCCACTGACAGGCCGGGCTGGTTTGTTTACCTGCCGCATCCGCAGGTTCGGCCGATTGCGGCTCCCACTGGCCGCGGTTAGCCATTCCAGGCCAATGGGGGCTGCGGGAAGTGGTGCAGGCCGAGGGATGTGCTAGCCACCGCTTCCCGCAGCCCCCATTGGCCTGGAACGGCGAACCGTGGCCAGTGGGAGCTGCGATCGGCCGAACCTGAGGACGTGGCAGGTAAACAAACCGGCCCAGCCTGCCGGGGGCTTACCCTGGCGTGCCGTGTGCCTTAAGCAATGACATGGGAAGAGAAGGAAACATCAGAGGCATGGGAGATACCAAGATTACACAATAAGGCCCAGGGTCTCTGCAGAACTACCCACTGATTCCTGCAAATCTCTGGGAATTTGTGGATTTTTTGAGGGTCAAAGCAATCCGCTTGTCATTCCCCAGGGCAAACATCAGCTCCTTTACCCCCGGAGGAATGTGCCCATGAGAATTCACTGAGGGATGGGTAACGGTTATTTCCAGCATAGAGAGAAATTTTGGGCCATGCTTTTTCTTCAAAAGGAAAAAAAAAAAGCGCCTATCCTCGAGTGACAGTGAGTGAAATTTACCTTCATTTGATTATTGTACAAGCTATCCAGGCTGACACTGTGCTTTTAATTTTACTACTGAGTACTCTTCAGCAAGGCAGTTCAGCCTGGGCAGTTCACTGTTCCTTTACCATTTTATTCCTCTCACTACCAAAACCTATTGTATATATTTCTAGAACAGTAGCATTCATCTGTAAAGGGCTCAAGCTGTTAATAGTGATAAGCCAGATAGATGTCATCAATAAATCATATGCTACTAAACAGAAAAATGTATTGCAAGTTTTTCAGAGGGAAGTGGTCTGTAGGCAGCTGGATACTCAGAGTTCAGCCTTTTCAACAGAATGGTATTTATTGTCTTGCATCCTTAGAGTTCAGACCAGAGGCAAGATTATGGAGAGCTGCAGTGTTAGGATAAAGGAAAACTTGTAAGAACATAGGAATTGCAAGCAGGGGTGCCAGAACGGGGGCGGGGGGTAGAGGGTGCTTCCGCTGCTCCTGATTGCCAGACTGGGTCAGACCCATCTTGGCCAGTGTCCATCTCCAGCAGTCCAGCAGTGGCATGAATCAGATGCTTCAGGGGAAGGTGTAAAAACCCAGCAGCAGGCAGATGAGGACTCATCAGCCCCCAGGCTCCTGCTATGAACATCTCAGCCTGGTCTCAGAGTTAGAGATTGGCTTAAACCCTGAATCACAAGGTTTAATATTCCTTCCAAAATTTGTTGTAATTACCAGGTAATTTGATACCTCTGGGTATTCTTGATAGCCATATAAATAGTCAATCCTTTTGAAGTTCTTAACCTCAGTGACTCTCTGTGGCAATAAGTTCCACAGTTTAATTACATGTTGTATATAGGCATTTATTTGTTTATTGGTTTCTCATTTGTTTAAACAATTAGGGCCTGTGTTAGATCTATTTTTCAAATGCCTATAAACTAGACTGGACAACACAGTGAAGAACATGCTGAAGGGAACACCGAGTCTAAATCATGTTTTTTTTCTCTCTCATTTTTACTGTCTGTTATTTAGAGTTGCATGTAGGAGTCATCCTAATTAACAGAGATTAATAGGGCAGGAACCCTCTGCTCCTTTTACAAACAATCCCTATTACAGTACTTCCCAGTCCTCACATTTCTTTGAATGCTGACCTTCTCCCTTACTAGTTCAATGCTGGGAATAAAGGAGTTTATATTAGATGGAGGAGGGGTGGCAGACTGATCTTGACAGTATAGATGCTTCCTACTCCCTTTTCTTTGGGGGTGAGGGTTGTCGTTCCTTTGACCACATTTCTTTTGGGCTAGCACTGCATCCAAGAGTGCCTTTTTAAATTTACACCTGCCTAGGTGCTTTTGATTCTCCTTTCATCTCGAGACTCTATCACAGTTAACCATACCTTTGTCACCTTGAAACTGGATTATTGTCATAAACTTTAAATGCTGGCTAGACTGAAAGACCACTCAGACACTACAGCTGGACTACAGTTAGCCACCAGGGAACATACTACAGCAATTCTTCTGCAATTGTACCAGCTTCTCTTTTGTGCCCCAGTGAAATTCAAGGTGTTGGTTTTGGTCTATATGCCCTGGGTATTTGAGCGCCAGCTCGCACCCCATGAGTTGTCACAGAGGTTGGACAGAGCTGAGGCACTGGAGCTGACAGTGCTGATATTACAATGTGAGGGGCTTTGACACTTGAATGTGCTCCCCCATCTTGCGCTGACAAAACTCAAATTTGCTATCCTTTAGGGTTCAGTACACAGATCATCATTTTTTTTCCAGGCATGAGGGGAGGAAGTGCATGGCCAAGGAGATTTTTGGCTGCCCTCCGAGATGTTGAGTTGGAATTACGTTGTGTTTATTGGCAACAAAGAGTCCTGTGGCACGTTAAAGACTAACAAATGTATTGGAGCATAAGCTTTCATGGGTGAATATCCACTTCGTCAGATGCATGTGTGTTTATTGGATTATCTATGTAAGCTTTACAGAGCAGGCCACTTATAAAAGTAAAATAAATCAACATGTCACATTGGGATTCACTGAGACAGTGCTTAGAGCTAAAAGACCCATGAAATAGGTATCCCACTGCTGGCATCCTAAATGCAGGCTCAGGACATAACTGTATGAGAAAGCTGATATTCCAAGTACAATACCAATGTTATGGTGTCAAGAGGGAATCAACACAATGGATATATGACCCAAGAACCCCTAACGCCATGTGGCAAAGGGGTTACAGGAATGTCCTGAATCTGGTATGTACATGCTGGTTCACCAAGGAATGTCATTTGAAGTCCTAAATGAAAGCTGGGGTCATACCGGTCATTAGTATTGTTGTGAAATGTATGTGGAGATACTATGTAAGGAGTTATGTGTATATACACTGAGAATATGTTCCTAGATTCTGTTTCCAGGCATGAGTCAAAAGCAGAGGTGAAGAAACAGATTTTCTGTCAGACAAGAGCTGTTTAGTCACTTCTCTTTTTCTCGTTATCTGATGTAAATACAGCATTGTAAGCTAACACAATGGATGCACATTTAAAAATGAGGTTATTGAAGAGATGTGAAGTCAATAGGGAAGAAGCAGACAGGAAAAAGAAGCTGGGGGTGGTTTATGCTGTCTCTGAGTACAGAAAATGAATTTTGCAGATATAAGTAGAAGGCAAAGAAGACACCTAATCCTGCACCTAGGAAGTAAATGGGCAGTATGTTTACTTTCATGAAAATGGGATATCAGCTAACCTTGGTTGAAAAGCCGTAGAAGACATTGGGTGAGATAAACTACTTTAGACAGGAGATTAGCCTGTTAATTAAGTTTAGGTGCTAGAAAGTGTGTTATGATTTTGTTTTATGTTTAAGCTTTTTGGAGGCTAACAGGCTCCAGGTGGCAGGGAGCGGATATCAGTTAAGCTCAAGCAAGACTCCCTTGTGTTGGAGGTGGGGGGGATAATAAGATGATTCACAGACCTGAGTACCCTGAGAATGTCACAGGAGCTCTTTGGGATGGGGATGGGATGGGATGGGATGGTGGGGTGGGGTGGGGTGGTCAATGTATAAACTACAGAAGAGTCACAGTCAACTGCACTGACACACCAGTATCAGTATGAAGTTTTGTTAATAAGACACAGAGTAGATGTTGCAGGATCTTGTGGCAGGCAGCTCACTACTTCTGCCAGCCTGGGGAATCACCACTGGACAAAATAATGTGAGGGACATTGCTGCCTACACAGTTTTTTTTTTTTTAAATATCATAAACAAAACTCAGTCCTTAATTATGCCACTGTGTGAACGAACAACCTGAATAGTAACTATCACCTCACTGCTGGGGATGGAATGTGAGAGTTAGACAAGGACAGCACATTTTTTTTTAAAAAGCTTCAAAATAGTTAGTCAACCATGCACATTATAGGCACAAGAATCATGGGACCCAGACTTACTAGTTCTTTTGATCATCAAAGCTGGGTGGCCAAAGTTAGACAAATAAATGGCCCATTTTGATAGAGGCTTGTTGGAATTGTTATTAATATTGGCAATTATTAATATGGGAAACCACCAGACACCAATTTAAACATACATTTCTTTATTAAACCCAAAGGCCAAATGACTAGTTTATAAAATTGTTCTAAACAGCCTAAAAATAAGCAGCTACTGCACCCAATACACTAACAAAGTATTCATAAGCATGTGATGAGTATACTTACGGTAAACAGTCTCATTCTGGTGTGCACCAGATAGGTTTGACAACCCCTTCAAATACATAACTCATGTTTTAGTCCCTTTAACAAACAAGTGATGTTGTTGCCAATTACTGCCTTCAGCCACAAACCAATTTGAGACAGTTGACCCTTAGTTCCCGTCTTAAGCCCGCTAAGATTTACAGCTGCCTTTCTTCCCAAGGCCTTTCCTCCCCTCCATCTTGCTGACCAAGAGTTTGTCCATTGCACCTAGGGTTGCCAACTTTCTAATCGCACAAAACCTGCCCCGCTCCTGCCTTGAAGCCCTGCCCCTGCCGTGCCCCTTCTCTGAGGCCCCACCCCCTGTTCGCTTCCTTCCCCCATCCCTCGCTTTCCCACACCCTTACTCACTTTCACCAGGCTGGGGCAGGGGATTGGGTTGTGGGAGGGGCGTGAGGGCTCCGGCTGGGGTGCGGGCTCAGGGATGAGGGGTTTGGGGCCCCTCCTGAACCCAAACGCCCTCCCAGAAAGAAACTAATATAACAGCTGCTCTAAGATAAGAAGTAGGCTGTTTTGAATTAACTTAACTATATTCTACATGTTTTAAGACTGAAATGTAACCACAGAAAGGCTTTATGTTAATTAAAAGGAAAGTTTAGTATAGCGTTAATAGCCTCGATGCCATAATTGTGATAATTTTGTTTTAAATTAGGAAAAAGACTTTTATACAGGGGCTCCACACAATCTAATAGCCCCGGGCCCCACAGGAGAGTTAATCCGGCCCTGACCAGCTCCTCCTGTGTTTTGTGTGCAGCTTGATCCAGTAGGTGGCCTCTGAGACTGCCTACCAGATTGGGCCCTGCAGGCGTGATAGGTCGGGGGTGGGGTGGGGGCGGCACTAATTTGAGGATCCCATCGGGGGCTAGGCAACAAGCTTCTTGGCACGGTCAGGACTTAGGCAGCTTTGCGCATGACCACTAGCAGAAATGTAGGCACCTGTGGGACTTTAGGACTTTAGCAAAAACTGAAGTGCTTACAGGGTTAGGCAGCAGCTGAGTGGGGGGGGGGGGGTGAGAATTTAAATTTTTGATTTGGGCACCTACAGTGGGCGTTAGACACCTAAAACCCTTTGTGACTAGCCCACAGCGTGGGCAGAACATGATCACAACTGCTCATTCCAGTGTTGCTGCTTTCTGCACATGATGCAAACAATGAAGAAGTCCGCTTAAAGTCTTCTCTTTGCTCTTTATTCTCCCACACCCTCAGGTACATAGGGGGTCCATCAGTTCCCACCATTTATTTTGGTCTTATGCAGGTCTATTCATGCTTTGGTGTGTCATGTTGATGGATTTAGCTGCTTGCTCTATGGTGCTACATAGTGTTTCTGTAGGTCACCCTCTTTTTGGTGTCCGCGATATCACTTAACATGGAAGTTGTGTTGGTGGCATCCTCAAAGCATGTTCTAAATATGTCCATTGTCGCTTTCTTACTATTTTTGATGCTATAAGTTGGTGGGCCGTACTTAGAATCTCTGATGTTGTCAAACTCTTTCCAATGGACTGTGAAAATCTTTTACAGGAATTTACCTTGGAAAGAGTTGGTCTTCTTATCACTTGCTGCTTTGGATTTCCCTGACTCTGCTCCATAGGACAGACATGATACCAGTGTTGCATTTTTGTAGCAGTGCTGATTATGCTTTTCTCAAGTTTATGAACATTGTTCGCTGCTTTTGATATTCGTTCCTTGACACCTAGCATGGAGTCACCGTCACTGCACTGCTCATTCCCCAGCTAAGTAAAATGACTTATGTCGTCTAGTGTTTCTTAGTCTACTTTGATGGTTGCTTTTGGAACACTGATAATATTTTGTCTTTCCTTTGTTATTGAACAAGGGTCTTTTCTTTCATTAGGCAATGTGCTGAACTCAGCTTTGGTCTACATATGAGCCTGGTGGTTTTTAAAACTTGCTTGTTCCTCTCTAAGTGGGAGCTATAGTTGTTTCTTGTTATGTTCCAGGATAAACTTACACATGATTGTCCCAGATGCTGAGGGTAATGTGATTCCCCTCCAGTTATTGCAGTTGGTAAGGTCAGCCTTCTTCAGCAATTTTACTATAAGGCCTTTCTTCCACTGGATTGGGTTCTATTCTTCATTACATATTCTATTAAAAAACACAAGGAAAGTCTGGAGGGCTATTGTGTCACTTGCTTTAAGCCTCTCTCCAGCAATATTCTCCACTCTAGCCAGTTCCCCATTTTTGAGGTTACTAATGGCTTTGACAACCTCTTCTATTGTAATATCTCCTAATTCAATGTCAAGCTCTAGTGGTAAGTCTTCTTTATGTAATTTGCTTGGGCTTGGTCTATTTAAAACAGCCTGAAACTTTTCTGTCCACCTTTTCTTTTAGTTTGCCTTTGTTCTAGCAAGAATAAGTTACAGTGATCAAGCCTTGAGGTCACGGGGGCTCACAATGTGATTGTAAAGGCAATATGAAATAAGAGCACAGCCTGCACAAACTGTACAGCAGAGAAAATGATTTCCAACATATAGCTGGCCATACAAAGAGCCTGCTTGAAAATAACACCAGGATTCTTAATCTATCTGCTTCCAAACATGCACCCTTGGGGTATGTTTGCTCTGTAAAAAACAAACAAAAAAAACCCATCAGCAGCAAGGCTTAACCTACACACTCAGTGTATGTCTACACTTACCAGGGATCGACGCTGTTGCAATTGATGCAGTGGGGGTCAATTTAGCGAGTCTAGTGAAGACCCGCTAAATCGACCGCAGAGCGCTCTCCTGTCAACTCCGGTACTCCACTGGAACGAGAGGAGTAAGGTAAGTCAATGGGAGAGCGTCTCCTGTCGACGCAGCATGGTGCAGACACCGCAATAAGTCGACCTAAGCTACATTGACTCCAGCTACATTAATCACGTAGCTGGAATAGTGTAACTTAGGTCGACTTACCCCAGTAGTGTAGACAAGGCCTCAGGTTCGTGCCATGGCACTAAAAATAGCAGTATAAAACAGCTCAGGCTGAAGATTGGGCTCTGAGCTCCACCCCACCTCTCAGGGTTTCAGAGCCCAAGTTCCAGCCTGAGTGGGTCTGTTTTTGCTGTTATTTTGCAAGCTCTGCGAGCCCAAGTCAGTTGACCTGGGCTTTGAGACTCGCTGTGGCAGTTTTTTTTGCAGTGTAGACGTACCCTTAGTGGCCTGGGCCATGCAAGAGCAAGCACTCTCTCATGGCAACTACCCTTACTCACCAGCAAGACTCCTTTCTTCCTCGAGACAGGAATCTTGCAGCTAAATTCCTAATTATCTGGAAACAAAATAAGGGATGAATAAGAGTGTCTCTGTGGTCAACCTGATGATTTTGCATTTTCTCACCACAGTTTAATCTGCCTGTTAGATTATACACTCTTCAGGGTGGGGCAGGGGCTGTGTTTGTACAGTATGTGGCCCATTTGGGTGTGACCTTAGTATAAATAATACTACTACTGATAATTGCCCAGGCAGACAGCAATTACTAAGGTGACACTGCCCATGTTCATCTGGGGAAACGGATGGCAGTGCCTTTTAAATCATTATCTGGTATTAGACAGAGTTGTGTTTTGGCCCCTGAACTCTTTTATCGGGCAATGGGTTTCATAATGCAGCATTCCATCAGGTCTATAGGCATTGAGACTGGTGATCTCTCATGCACAGACCTTGACTACGCTGATGATGTTGTTCTTTTAGTACAGAGCCCCGACAGGTATCTTGAGGCACTCCAGCATATGGAGAAGGCGTCAGCTAAGCTTGGTCTCCATGTTTCATGGTCAAAGACAAAAATGGAAAATCTAGGACTAGGCCCACCTGCGACTCCAATCTCTTTTAACAATGAAACCGCCAAATCAGTTTACAGCTTTAGCTATCTGGGTTCTATACTTAGCAGCTCCTCCAATTCTCACACGGAGGATCTCCATCAGATTGGCATCGCAGCATCTGCCATGGGCCATTTACAATGGATATGGCATCAACATCATCTTAGTATGACAACCAAGTTCAGGATTTATTCAAGCTGTGTCCTTCCCATACTTTTGTACGGCTGCAAAACAGGGACACTATGCTGCGCAGACTGGACAAAGCTGGAAGGCTTTCCACACAAAATGGCAATGTCATATATTGGGCATAAAGTGGAATGACTTCATCTGTAATGCAGATGTTTATGGTCATTCGGGTTTGCAGACTACTGGGGCCATTGTCCACAGGCGGTGCCTTACACTTTTCAGACATGTCGCAAGGATGCCACAAGACGTTCCAGCAAACGCCATTCTCTGGGTGGCTTGTAACATCCAGGATAAAATTCCACCAACTGAGGGGTGGAGGCGCTGAAGGATGTTTAAACTATGTAGGCAATTGCTGACAGGATCATGGCTCCTTTACCCTATTAATAGTTACTAAATCTGGGATATCTCTTGCATTGCAAAATATATGCACCTTCTTCCTTCCTTAGCCATCTCCCCCTAAAGAAGGCCTGTTTATAAACCCTCACTAAGGAAACGCCATGGAAGATGGTCACAATTGGATGAGCGCGCTGAGATTTTTGTGTGTGCTTGGTATTTAGTTATTTGGTTAACTGAATTTGCAGAAATTCCCAAGGAAGCTAGGAAATCTAAAGCTTTCCTTACTTTTATGCCAATTTAAACTTCATTCTCTTTCACTGTTACATGATTTATCTTCTGTAAAATGCATTTTAACTTAATTTTAAAGTATACAATTGTGAACAACACTGTGACTGATTTGGTGACGATGGTAGGGCTCCATTGGTCCAGAGGGGGATGTACTATTCTTTAGCATTTTCATGCTACTTAATTGTCCTGATTGTTATAAGAATGCATTTAAAGCATGCTTCTCTGATTTAATTTTTAAATTCTTTGAAAACCTGTAGTACACATACTTGTAATAGAATAACTAATGTGACATAGCATTTACACTGCACTGTCCATCTGCAAAGTGCTTTGCATACAACCTAACTATGCAGAGCACATGGCAGGTGGCCCAGTATTTGTAAGAGAGTGTCACATGCCAACCCCATTAGCTAGATTATTAGGATTAGGATGGTGATATATGGTTTTGTTTTGTTTGAAATTAATGGTAAGATGGAGGAGGGGAAGGGGAAAGGCCACTGAGGAAAAGAGCAAGCCAATAGACACCCCCCAAAAAATCAAATCCTGTGACCATGCAGCATGTAGACAAGTGGCTCCATATTGTTGCCTCTTTTGGTCTGAATGGTTAGGCGATATTCAGGGCCTTGCAATTGTTTCTGTTAGGTGGAGAAATTGAAGCCAGTCAAGTGGTTCCATGGTGCAGTCCTGCTTATTTAAAAAGAATGCATATAAGTTCCTGTTTCCCTGAAAGCGTAGGCACAAACAACAGGAGGCAGTTTATTTGCTCACAAATCCAAGCCTGACTTCCCCACCAGCACTCTGCCCAAAAGCAGCTCTCTCCTGGCTTCCTCTCCAGGCCACGTTCACCAGTGTTTCTCTTGCTTTCCCCTAGCATTCTGCTTCTGATACAGACACACACAGCTGCGAGCCAAGGAATGCCGTAACCCCCTGCATTGCAATCAGTCCCCAGGGAAACCCCTCTTATGCGTGAGTTAGTCCTTGCTCAGGCCTTCCATGTAGCCTCTGATTTGGGCTTCTATTATTTCAGCCATCTTACTTAATAAAGGAGCTTAATTGCTTTTTTTTCCCTTTAGCCAGAATGAAGGGCGGCAAGCACATGCATCAGCTTCAGCAAGGTCTGTGATTGCCCATAAATCACACACACATGCTGGCAGCTTCCAGCACCCTCCGGCATAACAACATATATTCTGAATGTAATGCTCACACTTCAAGAGATGTAGCCTGGAAACTAATGTGTAAATTCATAAAGCTTTCATTGGTATTTATACCTACATAGTGTAGTGCCCAGTAAAGTGCAACATCATTCAGTTCCTACTAAATAATCTTTGCTAGGCATTCATGACCTGAAAGCTGGATAGATACTTTACTGCTACGTTGAGTCTAAAATGACTCCCTTTAGTCATTCATTAGTGAAAAGTAGCAGATACAGTATAGAACTTGTTAGAGCAAAACACTTGAATTTTGGCCAAAGCCTGAACAAACAGCCTTTGTACTGTGGTTCTGTAAAGGGATCCAGGAAGAGACTTCCCCTCCCCCAGCCAGACCACACTCAGTGCTGCTCCAGTGTTGCTTCTGTCCAGCTCAACTCTATGCTTCCCCTTTTCAGAGGATTTTGGCCAATAGCTCTAAATAGCTAAGGAAGCACTGGCAACACTCTCCTTCCATTTCTCAAACTGCTGCACACTGCCACTCAGGGTTGGGCTACACTTGCAAGCTAGAGTGCATTAAAGCAGCTCCAGGCGCCCTAACTCATGACCCGTCCACACTGGCAAGGCACTTAGCGTGCCTGGACTCTGCAGCTGGAGCGCTCCTGGTAACACCTCCACGAGAAACATAGCGCTTGCTGCGCCTCGGCTGAAACGCCCCAGCGTCAGTGTGAACGAGGTGTTGCATTACTGCGCTTTGATTGGCCTCCAGAAATGTCCCATAATCCCCTTAAGTGAAGTGGCCACTCTTGTCATTGTTTTGAACTCGGCTGTAGGAATGCGGATATCCCCTTTCAAAGCTCCGTTTCTGACAGCTGGCATGCTTATCTGCTCGGGGACAAAGCAACCATTAGTGTGGAATGTTGCTGCTGTGAGTGTATATGAGAGAGAGGCGGGGAGGGGGAGAGGGGTCTGCTGCTGTCTAAACTTACAAGACAGCATGCTGACATGCTCTCAGCCTCCCAAAACCCACTCTCTCTCCCCCCACATACACACAACACAGTCCCTGTCACACTCCACCCCACCCCATTTGAAAAGCACATTGCAGCCACTTGCATGCTGGGATAGCTACCACAATGCACTGCTCTCTGTAGCGTTGCAAGAGCTGCTAATGTGGCCACCCCAGTGCGCTTGAATCTGACAGTGTGGACACACGGCAACGCTTTCCCTACTGCGCTCTCCGAGGGCTGGTTTAACTCACAGCGCTCTACATCTGCAAGGGTAGCCATGCCCTCAGAGCCTGTGATGTGGCACAGAGGGTGTGTGGGGGCTGTGTTGCCTCATCCCATGATGCAAAACTGGGCTGGTTTTCTCCTGCATTTAGGGGTGAAGCAGAATGTTGTCCTTAGAAGTTTAATTTTTGACAGTGTAATATTACAGTACAATGACTGAAGAAAACCTCTATTTCTGGCAATAAGAGCGCTGCCGTATTGCTGCAGTATTAAGAATAGTATTTCATTTACATCATTGTTGTTCTGAAAATAAAAGCTACATTATTCTTTTGTTTTCCTGTGTGATGCTCTATGAAGATCACAAGTTATTTTAAAGAATGGTGCAAGTCATTCCACTTAGGAAAGAAACAAAGCATCACGTACCAATTCTGTAAAGAAAATGTTTTATTTAAAGTGTTAAATACCATCACCAGAATGAATTTGATTTACATTAGTTGGTGTTCATTACAGGCCTAATCTGCCCTTTTTTCCCCAACTGTAATTCCCTTTAACTTTTAAAACGTACTATGTACAAGACAGCAGTGATCACTGGAATAGTGCTATTTACATGACTAAATCATAAGTAGAGTTGCAGATGTGTGAAAATTAAAAAAAATTACATTAAATTTTAAAATAAATACTGCATAATGCAAGTATGTACAATCCTTCCATATGGTCATGTCCTCCTTTTCGAAATTAGAAATAATTTATAGAGGAATATGCATAAAAGAATGTGTGACTGCATCTGATAGTATTAGGAAAACAGTTTTGTACTTTTTTTTAATTCTGGGGGATATTGTAGACTCTATGTCTTTAGCATTTATTTGTTGCTGATACACAGGTGTCTAAATTATTTCAATAAACATAGTTTTACCGGTCTGTTCATTAACTTAACATTCATCCATCATATAATCTCAGAATGACAAGACACAGTCTTGATGTGTATCATATTGCACCACATAAAGGAAAAGGCATATAAAGTGATACTGTTGTTACTTTTATGAAACATGGACAGTTTTCTGATGGGCACCATTAATAGCTTTTCAAACAAAATCAGAATAATTCTGTGTGCATGGCCTTAATTTAAAGTTAAATGCAATGTGTATTTCTAAAATTATTGCAAGTTTTCACCATTAAACAATAATTATGTATTAAAGGCATATAAAGACCCAGAAAAAGAGAGAAAGTTTATCATTAAATATTAGCCAGTTACCTTCCCTTTAAATATGAGAAATGAATGAGCAATCTAGACTTGCAGCACCACCCAATGGTAGTAAATGCCTACTACATGGAGACAGGTATTTTATAATCAGTTGACTTTGCATTAGGCTTGTGGTGATGGTGTCAAATAACTGTTCGATGGTACATGTTCTACTTTCTTTAAGGCAATTACAAATCAAAGTGACATTTTTATGGCGGACCGATGTTCACTAATTACATTGTTGCCATCACAAATATAGAACATGAAAAACTGAACTTTACAGCAGAAGAATTATGAAGAATTAATAACCTTTGTTGGTTATCATGACTCCAAATATGTAGCAATTTGTTTGGCTCAGTGCAAATGAAACCGCTGAAATTTAGTTCCTAAAAATCAAACATTTGGTTCATTTTTTTTCTCTCTCCAAAACCTTCAAGAAATTATAGTTCAACCCTTGAATGAATGATGCTGGTGCTGAAAACAAATTTATTGAAGACATCTTACAATGGCCACATGATTCCAGTATTTTGCTGCAGAATTCAATTTGAAGGTGAGAAAAAAATGAAAATAAATTACCATGCACTGTACAATTAATTGCAAAAAGTTCAAATATCTTCTTTATCAAATACATGCTGAATTACTTTAATGAACTCCCAAGCCATGTTGCAAAATCCTTTTCAACATGCTTGAAAAAAGTAAGCTCTTAAACAATATTTTTGTCCAAGAATTCAGAAATGCAAAACAATCTGCAACCCTGAACCAAATATGGGGCATAAGAAAGTAATAAGTCAAAAGGTAGCAGTTTTAGGATATAATGGATCATCCTGGAAAATAAGAGGGGGAAAAAGAGTCAAAGGAAGATTCAGAAGAGAGAGAAAGGAGGAAGAAGTGTACAATTTACACATAATGTTGAACTTTACAAGGCTTGTACCTTTTACATTTAAATAAATTTAATATATTACACTTATTTCTTGTCACATAAACAGAATTTTAAATATTAGCTAGAAATTATCATCTTTTATTTTTAATATATGTCTGCAAAAACACAGATCATGATTGGTTTAAAGAATGATAAACATGGTGTCTTTGTATCACCCTGTTGCATTCTCTCCCCTTTAAAACCATGCACTAGTGAAATTTACTTTTAAAAATAATATAAATTGTTGAAAATGGCTGATTTATTCTTTTTTTGCAAGTTGCAGCCCCAAGAAAATAATTTAAGTGTTCAGCTAAATCTGTGTCCATGCAAAAAAGTTTCTTTAATTTCATACAGTACAGTATATCCAAAGAATTTTATTTTTCAGAGAGTCCATCATATCTGGGGTTTCACTGTAGCAATAGCTGGAGTTATGAAGCCTGCCACTATAACTTTTAAAGCATTCTAGTACGAAGAGTTTTCTCTGGTCTTTGTTCCATATGACAGCTGACTTTTCTTTTTCAATGGTCTTACATTCTTCTGTTGTTCTTCTGACATCTACTATTCCACTGACTTGTAACATGGCTTCATGGGGGAGGGGTGTAGCTCCATTTCTGTGGCATAACCAGGCTTGGGGGGGGGGCAGTTAAAAGGGAGCAACAAAATAGATATGCCATTGAAAAGGACTTTTGTTGCATGAAACACATTGATTCTTTTAGTTTAATCCATGGCTTCAGATTGGACCAAAATTTAAGTGTCACTGAACTCCAAACCTGTTAGTTCTTTACAGCTCCAGTCTTTCACCTGAGGGCCTTCCTTAGTGCACAATGTGTGCAACTTTCTCTGAGAACACAGGATCGCTTGGTAGCCCTAGAAACAGGCTCAGAAGACACAACATTAAGCATGCAGTGTTACCAGGGTTTGCGACCTGTAATTTTTTTTTTTGTAACGCTGGTTGCTATGACAACAGTTTCACAGCTGCTATGAGCGAGCATAAGAAGGTCCTGTTGAACTTTCAAGAGATGACTGGGAAGCTCTTCTAGTCAGAGGAGCCAAAGTTGGATCTACTAAGGAGGAAGGGGGGAAAAGTTTGAACCATCCAATCACCATATTTGACAAGTCCAGTTCATCTAAAAGTATTTGTGCCACTCCCATAAAAGATTTGTGATCCATACGTCCATAGTCTCCCCAAACAATTATCTGTTGGTAAAGGAAACAAAAGATAGAGATGTTTCAGCAACAAATATGAAAGCTGTGATCTGATGCAACCAATTCTTCAGATGTAACCAGTTACCTATTCACAAACAACAACCCTAAAGAAAGATGGTCTGTTGGACTTTTGGCATGGTCTAGCCCTGGTTCTGCTACAGTGGTGCAGCCATAGAAGTCCTCTGGGCTGTAAACTTATTTAATCATGTTAAATAAGAACTAAAAGATTGAGACCCAGTGTGAAATGGAGACCGTTTATCATCCAAATACATCCAAAATATGCTTGTACTAATGCCACACACACAGTTTAATGGGTGGCTGAATCCACAAAGTGCTGGACAGCTTTGGAATGGAAGGGGGAATATACCGAGAGCTAGACCCCTCCTCTCCCTGAGCACTCCACCACCTACTGCCCAGCCAGAGGGAGATGGGAGTAGACTGGCTCCTTGCTCCCCACAATCATTAATCTCAACAAGGGTCCAGGGTTTCTTGAGCCTCTTGCTCCATTTTAGCTGAGCCTACCTGCCCTCCCAGTAGTTATATAATATAGGAACTGTGTTTCTAGGATGCCATGGAACTGTTTTAGAGGTCAGGAAGGATTTTTTTTCCTGTCTGTGTCAAACTGGCTGAGGCTTATTAGGTTTTTTCACTTTCCTCGTAGCATCATGGAGACACAGGTTACACAGGAACAGGAGTTAGAAATTTGTATGAATGTTTAGTTCATCACAACTTGCAACCACTGTACAGTGCAGATAAAAGGCCAAAAGGGCCAATGACCAGAAATCAGAGAACGAGGATTTCGTTGGTGGATCTCAGACCTACGGGAAAAGGGGAGACCTGAAGACTTTACAGACCAAGGTCCCTTTTTGGTACCTTCTGTCCCCTTTACAAGAGGGGAGGGTGAGATGATTCAGCAAAGTGAGCTGACTCATAGGGGTAAGCAGTGGAAAGTCTACCCTGTGTTAAGGAATATCTGATAGGAGCCCTGTAAACCCCACCCTGGACCCAGTTAAAGGCCTAGTACAGGGAGATGGGACAGATAACACCCCACCTGGGTATTAAAGTTTAATAAAGTTGTGGCCTTACAATTAAATCCATCCCTGTGCCTGTTCTCATTTGCCTGTGTGTCCTGATCAATGTTCATGCAGCACCTCTTACTGGCTAATCATCAATAGAGCATAAGTCATTGCTATGGTAGCCATCTGCTCAGCAAGGCTTTGAAATAACAGGACTCGTAGAACGAGGCGTGGAAGGAAGTCTTGGGCTCATTCAGTGAGAATTGTACAAGTGAAACATTTTCAGATAGACAAGAATATTGATGTAAATTACCTGTAAAACTTTTCCTTGGGGACTGTCTTCAAATGACAAAAGTTGCTGATAAAGAGGTTCAAGCGTTTTTCTTGCTACCTTTGTTTTCTTTTTGGCTATGCAGGCTCCATTTTCTAATAGATACACCTTTACATATGGTGCTTAGAGGGGAAGAAATGAAGAAGAGTAAGTGAAAGGCTAATCCAGATTTTGCAAGCTAGCTGCAATGTTCTATCGCCATTCGCTGAGTCCTGTCATTTAGTAGATAAATACCTTAATTAAACAAGTGCTTGAATACAGTATTCAGTAACTATGAACCTTTATTTTTATGTAACATATTCATGTCTATCAGAATTCAAACCTTCTCTATATTTCTCTCTCTTTTGGTACTGTCTACTTTATGAATCAATTCAGTTTTTTAACTGAAAAAAAATCAAACATTTCTTCAATGAACAGTATGTGCCACAAAACTGATCCAAAGCCCATTAAGTAAATAAAGGACACAGACTTCAATGGGCTTTGGATCAAGCCTCAAGTAGTTTATGCTTTCAAATAATCTGCAAGACAAAAAGCTGTGGAGAGAAAGATTCTAAACTGATTTCTATTTTGACAGAAGAAAACATGCTAAACATGTCACTGTATTGTCCCCTTATTCAACACTGTATACTAACATAGTAGGACAATATATTGTGAAAAGAAAAGAAAAGAAATATCAGGTATCTGTCTGCTTTCTAAGTTATGTATCTATTCCAAGCATTTTGTTAACTTCCTCCTCTCCCTTAAATTACTTATGTCACATCTTCAACACATGCTTCCTTTCCCTTCCCTATAGCCAAGGAGGCATTTGCTGTTATTAAAATAGCTGTAGTCCTTTAATGGGAGCCCAGAGCACAGCATCACCAAAGACATTTGCTGTTAACATTTTCTCCTGACGTTGGGGTTGAAATGAAATCTCTATATGTACATGTATGTTTTCATACCAGGTCAGTACATTTTTACTTTGCAATGTACAATGAATGCTATAACCCACTGCTATTAGCTATTTGTTAATAGATTTCACTCAACTTGAACAGTGAAGCCTCAGAAATTTTTCTGCAGACAGAACTTAGTGTGTTAGCAAGGTATTCCTATTCACATAAATAGGTTCTTCTTTTCTTACCTGGCAGTGTCTTTGAACCTGGTTTTACAACAAGGCCACGGGCTCGTATTATTTCTACCTCCAACTGTCCTTTTTTGTCCATCATTCCAACCTGGATATCACCTGTGAGAGGAAAATTTTGAGACATTGCGATTCAAGAACATCCAATCATATATAAACTAGTGACATGTTATGGAATTAATGTATGACATCTTCTTTCTTTCACATAACACCAACAAAGTCAATAAGGAATTAACTATAATAGATACTTTTTAAAGATTTTTTCCCACTGCTATTTGAGGTCCTGTACAGTACAAAACCCACTACAGATAATATTCTCATCTTGGTTTCTCTCCCCTAATCTAAATTAAATTTCTTTTCCCCTTTACATACACTTCAGTGAGCTAAGAGTCACTAAAAGAGCCATTAAAATACATTTGTAAAGCTGTTGCAAACTATTTCCATCATGCTTCTAGTTTAAAAAAATATGCATCAAAAGATGTTTGTACATTTAAAGATTATATGAACAATAACTACAAATTTTTGCATTTAAACAGCACTTTTCACTTGACAATCTCCAGCTGCTCATACCAGTGGGTAAGTAATATTATCCCCATTTTACAGATGGGAAACTTAGGTACAGAGAGATTAAGGACCAAATTTTCAAAACCGAACCTCTAGTTTTGAGTGTCTGAATATTTCAATAAGCAACTTGAGTCACCTAGGTCCTGATTTCAGAGCTGTTGAGCATCAACAACAATAACCAATTTCATCTGAAGATGAGGTCGCGATAGTTAGAAGACACTTTTGAAAATTTGGCCCTTGGTGACTTGTTCAAGATCACACAACAAGTCCATGGCATGGCCAGAACTAGAACTCAGCTCTCTTGATTCCTATTATGGTTCTTTAATTATTAGATCACAAAGATTATGCTGAAACTGCAAGATATGAATTCTTACCCATAGATGGTGTTGCCAGCGTTTGGCGTCCTACTAGCTGGGCAGGGCCAAGTCCATCTAGAAAATCACTGAACTGGCTGTCAGAGGCCAACCGCACACCTGGGAAAATCAGACTAAAGGAAACAGAACAGTTTAAATTACCATTTGCAAGCTCTTTTTAACAACCTCAACCAATGGCAACTCAGGCTCCAGTACACAGTTGATTAGGATGATCTAATTCTCATGTTCTCTCCTCCATTATGACATTTCTCCATCTTGCTCCTTTTTTGTTACATCAAAGATATTGTTAATTCCTGCGCTATTAATAAGGGCCTGGATTCCACAAGGTACTTAAGCACATATTTAACCTGAAGCACACGAGCAGTCGCATTGAAGTAAAGTTTTTGGCAAATATTTGTTTACATTTTTAAGTGAACTCACTTTGACTGTGTTTGCTTTCTACAAATACTCAAGCAAATGAATGCCAGTAATGGCAGAAATGTTTGGTGAAATAGTGAACTTTAATTGAGTGTGCAAATATTCATGGAAACAATTTTCAGAATCACATGCATGTGTATTTGCACCTGAAAACTCTTCTTATCTAATCAGGGAAGAGAAATGCACCATAAGGCTTATATAATTAAACAAAAGAACTCAAATTTCATATACTAAAATTTGCCTGTGAACAACTACAGACCAAAAATTAGTCACAGAAATTATCTGGTTAATAACTAATACTTTTGACACAAACTTTCTGTGGATGATTTATGAACAGAAAAAAGAGGAAAAACGGGTCAAATTAATTATTCATTACAAATTATTTTCACGGCTCTAGCCATATAAAAATTATGTACTTTGATACACCAAGCTCTGTAGAGTCTATTGCCTGGTAGAGTACACCACATGCGTATAAACCATACTTTGTGAGACATTTGTGTAAACTATTTGTGCAGATTTTATTTAAAAAATTATTTAACTTGGACCCTCTTGAAAAAGCCAAGTGTAGGAAGTTAAAAACATAGGGCCAAATCTTTACTCTTGCCCATGCAAAAACACACAAAGGGTCACCTTGACGACTTTCTAACAGGTTGTGTCAGTATAGGCAGGGGTATTTGGAAAAAGAAGTAGGTTCTGATTATAGAATTTGTGGATCATGGAAGATGTGCTAGAGGTCCTCTGCCTGAAGTAGGTTTCACAGAGTAGAAAGACTCCTGATGGCAGATTCTCCACCAGGTTACAAGAGGTACGATGCACTTAGTACACCCATCTGTATTCCTCCCAACCTATACACTCAGATCCTAGACCCACTGAGAACTCTCTGCAGGTCTTAGTGATGGTGCTGCAAAGTGACACTAACAACTACAACATAGGCAGTAGGCGATCCCTCCATATACAGATCATAGAAGAACATTTTAGACATTGTTTTTACTCGGAAAACTTCCCTCAAGCAAATTGATTTAAATGGGAGTTCTGCCCTGAGTATGGACTTTAGGATTCAGCTCCTGGTTTTTTATAGGACTAGTTTAGTGGAGAAACATAAGACAAGAACATAATAACCAGTCAATCTTACTCACTTTCCCTCAGAACTGTAGCTGTTCATGCTGCCATCTGTAGATTCCCGGCTGGCCTGACGTGTCATCCAGTTTCTCATTTCCACAGCCAGCCCAGTCTCTGTGCTTCTTTGGACAGTGCTCCGCAGCTTCTTACCACCGGCTTCTGTAAAAACAGACCAGAACACTTAGTGGTATCTCACTATAATAAATAGATTTACTTCGAGGGCAATAATATAGACAATACACATTATAGAAGGATGCCAAAGTAGGAATATACAAATATGTATTAAAAATACTGTGCACATATATTTGAGCAACAGACACTTTGACACAACAATCAGCAGACTGTGATATTGTAGATCTTTTAAAATATATTGGTTCTATGAGTTGCTGTTTTTTTATGACAGCATTGAGAGAACGAGAACATAAAAACCCTTGAAATATATTCAACTCACAAAGGTAATTAGATTTATTACATACACAATTGAGGGTAGTTAAAAATATTTTGTCCTTTGATAAATGCACTCTTCTCCAGCGATTCTGTTGAAATGTCACTATTAAACTAAAACCTACACTATTTCAGAAATGGTCTGATTCAGGTTAAAAAGCATTTGGTCATCATTTGCTAAATGAAGTTATAGATATCTATTATTGAGGAAGGTGAACAACAAAATACGATCCCTATTTCAGATCTTTCCTTTTCCTTTCCTGTTATTTTTAGTTAGTTAGCTTTATCTATGTATTGCAGAAGAAATTCAGCTTGTGCTTAGTTTTATGCACAATAATATGGAAATTCTATCTCTATACCTAAATGTAGACATCAGTGCTTACATATGTTCTATTTTAATTTTAGATACTGAGATAGACAGATAAAGAAGAAAAAATGAATAAAGTAGAATTTGGGTGTAGTGATTTGACATTAGGGATTATGATCTATTCTCCAGGTACCACACTTGTTGATAGCCTTGACAAAAAAGCTAAGTACTGAAGCGGCATAGAGACTAAACTTCCCTCTTTCATGACTAGAGGTGGTCATTCCAAGTCATGTCTGAGTTGCTAATCTCTAATTCCAGCGAATGGTGTAGGGAAGCTTGAATTCCAGTTGCTTGGCCCTGTTCTATGGATAAATAGCTGACTTCAGCCTGTATACTGCCCAAGGCTTTTACTTTTAATCACTACAGTGATATGATGAATAATAGGACGATTAACTTTGCTGCAAAATTTTGGCCACTCATGAATTTAGCATCCAATAAAGCAAAATCAGTTTTTGCTACATCAAAACTAATTACATCCATCAATATCAATAAACATAAATACAAGAACTAAGAGCTTTGTATTAGATCTGAAAAATGAAGGGCAAAGGGTGACAATTTCATTTATATCTGCTTGTACTGTTCCAAGTGTCTACTGGTTTTATTATTTAGATTAAACTAATGGAAGTTGACAGCCAACTTCCAACATTGGTCCAGAATTGATCTAAAATCCAGTTACTATGTCAGGAACAAAAGAATATTCTTACACAGCTACATGGCCAAACAGGCATCTATCTATTGTACACTGCATTACAGTGGAGGCCACATAAAAGGTTCACAATATCGGAAACCCCATACTCTTCACATGAAGAGACATGCGATATTACACTCTTTAAAAAATGTTCTTAGCCCCATTCAGTGTTAGTTTTTGTTCAGTTTATATTCAAGTACTGATAATTCCCAATTCAGTGTTGTTATACTCTCTAATGCAAACATGACAGAACACTTCCACTGTGCATGATTCTACAAGGTCACTATAATACACCTTCAGAATGGTCTTTTGGTCTTGTCATTAACTGTTGTTAATCATGTAAGGAAGAGTGACAATTCTAAATCTATTTGCCTTCACTCTTCAACAAAACTTACGTTAAGAATGAACACATATGTTGCAACTTGATTTACTGTGAAATTATGGAAGAGGCAAAAGAATCATCAGAGCAACAGCTGCTCAAGGCTCAGCACATGTGCACCTATTTCACCAGCTGTTCTGAGTGTGGCTATTGTGGTTTCTCATTTTAAAATATTCTTCTTTTCCCATATCCATTTTATCTGAAACAAGTGACTCAGTTCAGATGAGAGGCCAGAGGGATGGCTGAGTGGAAGAAGGAACATTGCTGTTGCATGGAAGTTACCAGTTCAAAACTAACCTAAACCTTTATGTGTGTGTATAGGTTCCTAATCTGGAATAACTTTAAACACCCTCATCATCCCCAGCCCTTGATTGGGGTTGAAATAAAGTTGTATGAGGAATCATTGGTAAGCGCTCAACAGAAGTCAATTTAGAGTTGTCTTATGGTCTCAAAAGAGACTGTCTGTCTTCTTAACTGCACAACACCACACCTTTATTTTTTCTGGGTATTTCTGAGCAGCTTCCTTTTCTCTTTTCCTCTCTGTACTCACTTGTATTTGCATTGATATTAGTGACAGTTATGTCTGTGCACCCATAAGGAGAATATATCCCTCTGTTTTGCCCCTTGTTACTTTGATAATTCAAACCTTACTATTTTCACCATTAAACTGTTATTGTTGTTAAGTGACTCATTGTAAGATACAACAAATATAAAACCCATAATAGTTGCAATTCATATTTCACGTGATCATCATTTATCTAAGAAAATCTAAGTGGAACAGTGAATAAACCAAGAATGAAGTTTTATAGTTGTACAGAAAAAGTATTTGACATTAAGGAACAAATATATACTACTACCCAAAAAAAGTAATTTGTGTTAAATCTTTAGTTGCTTATTTGGCCAAAATGTAACAAGGATAGACCCACAATACTTATGATGGAACACTTTCTGAAATTTTTGCCCAAAGCTACAAGGAGTAAACCTTAATTCATCACTCTGCAAAGTAAATTCCAGTACAGCTGCTGATTTGGGAATATACAAAACACACTAAATATAATCACAACTTCTGATCTTTTGTCTTTAACTAACTCCTAAACACTTTAACCTAGCTATGGCTAACTTTATTGATATTGTTACAGCACTGAGTGGTTCATGCACTGGAACCCAAGAAGTGGGTTATTTCTGTTAGGACAGAAAAATAAGTAGATGGCAAATGTAGGCTTATTAAATTATCCTAATCTACTTTTCTTTACAAATGTACAATTCCTGATAATAGGATATGAACAGACAGCACAACTCCTCACAGCAACTCTCCCTGGCTATTTTCCAGAATCAGAGTAATGTTTTCAAACCTCATGCACCATGGGCCTGATTCACAACTGCCTTGTACTTTGCATAGTCATCTACACCTGTGCAGAGTGAGTATAAAATGCTGCCATATTAGAATGGTACCATTTTACACCCACCTTGAACTGTGTCTGCACAGACTACACAAAGTACAAAGCAGTGGTGAATCAAGCCCACCCCAAACTATTAAAATCCCTAAAAAAAATAGAGCAAGTAATTTTGTTGAATAAAACTCTTATTTTATATAGTCTATATGAGGATTAGAGAAGTAGATATATATCCCCATCACTCAAACCATTCAACTCCCAGACTTTAATTTTGCTAGTTAGAGAGGTCAAAAGCTGATCATCTTCAGAGATAGTCTATGTTAAAACTACTAAGGTGGTATACTCTCTTCATGTGCTCATTAATGTTAACAGGAATTCTGTAGTGTCCTGGGTAGAATACACTTCTGTAAATTGTAAATGTTGTACATATTTAGGAGAAATCCTGCCTTTTTAAAAATTGTTTTTATTGCAGTTTTATTACTATTACATATATTAGAAAAGTATACATTTGAAACATGCAATAATCATAGTAAAACCAATCTCTACTCAACTTTTGTTTATTGTTAGAGTTGCAAAGGACCATTATACACATTATCACCAGGATCTGTGTAACATTTTTGAGCAATGTAGAGAGTGTTTAAATAACTCACCACCCTCTGTTAGGACTTAATGAGAGAAATCTTGCCAAATAGTTGGATGACATTACACAAATTAGACACAGGCCTAAAGCCTATTTTTGCAGGTGAGATATAACAGATGAATATCTATACGACCCCAGCCAGCATAAAGAACATTATTTAAACAGACCCCTGCTGCCAAGGTTTAGTCCCAAACACTCTCCTAGATATAGTGCAAGTTTCATAATATAGTGGGGACTGCAGGTGTTTTCAAACAGTTCCGGCTACACATTTGTAACTCCAGCTGAAGCAATGGTGCCATGGAGTTTTACTATTCTGACTATATGGGAAACATCCAACGAAGTCAAAAGAGGAATACAGTTTTAAAGCTCTATCCAGTCACTTCAGTCAAATATTCAGGTTGCGTTAGGCTCTGACTCTAATAGGTCTAATAAATGTCAGCCTGCCAGCAGATCTTTTCTAATTTTCTCCCTTGGTTTTCCTGGTAGACTTGGGTCCCAGAATATGCAAGTTATGTTTCAGTCACATTTTTAATTTTGCTCAAGTTGTTTCAGCATTTTTTTTAAAGAAGATCTAGACATCTATGTCGCACTCATCACCACGGTATCTGAGTGTAGTTTGTTAAGTCCTCTTGGGGGTGAGGACAGACGTACAAGCTGCCTGAAATCACCTCCAGCTCTGCCAGAACAGCTGTAAAAGCAGGTGACGCTGACCATGGAGGGGCTAATTCCAGGGCAACTGAGAGCTTTGCTGATTCCATGCATCTTCTAGGCAGCTTTGCCAAGCTGCTGTTTAACATCATACATCAATATCACAATACCATTTAGAAGAGGAAGTAAAGGTGTTTTTATGAAAAAAGCCAAACTGCAAAAAGCTGGGAGTTCAGAGTGGAAGGGGCTGGGTGGGGTGTTTTTATGAACAAGTGCAAGGGACTGGGTGGGGTGTTTTTATGGAAAAAACAAACCCCAAGCTGAATCCCTTATACTGTGACTGGGAGTCTGGCATGCGGGGGCTGGGGGAGGCAGGGAGATGCCTGGGTCCTCTGGGAAAGGTTGCAAGGGAGGAGGTCCCCAGTCCAAAGGGGTGTAGGATGAGAAGGCCAGGGGAGGGCTTCTGGGCGGCAAATGGGGAGCAGCCCCTAATCAGAATAATCTCTTTTCACTATGTTAGAATGCTTTTTTCCTAACCAGGCTAGATTCACTGGTGCACTCCAGCTCCTATGCCACATTTTGACAATCGAAACCTGGTCTGATCAGCCAGTTAAAGTGGGGGCTTGTCTACACTACAGACACTACTGCAGCACATTTATGGTGCTGCAGCTGTTCTGCTGGAGCGCAATAGCATAGACATGCTACAGTGGCAGAAGGTGTTTTTCTGTTGCTGTAGTTAATCCACCCCATGAATGAATTCTTCCTTTGAGCTAGCAGTGTCTCTACCGGGGCTTAGGTCGGCTTAACTAGTTCACAGCCCTAAGCAACGTAATTAGATCAATCTAAGTGTTCGGAGTAGACCAGGCCTGGGTTAATGACATAGCAAAAAGTAGCTGGAGTATACCAACGAACATGTCCCTATATGGGGAAGGATCAAATCCTACCCAAACATTGTGTGTATCTCAGTGGTATTTAGAAGATGTTTCAGTTGTTGGTGAGGGCTGGCTTTCTATCTAGGTCAGGTAACATTTCTATGATATGGAAGCACACATACCATCAGTGCCTGACTTAGGCCTTGTTTAGACTGATGGCGGCATGGCTGGCATGTAAGATATGTGAAGTTACACACTGCAGTGAAAATTAGGCTGTGTCCACACTGTGGTGTGTAGCTACTTGTGGTAGTGAAAATCAGGCCTTCCTTCTGCCAGAGCCCAGAAAAAGCTTAGCAAACTCAAACTCACCATTTTTACATCATGGAACAATCTTACACTGTGGCCATCTAAAAAGTCACAAACTCAAGTCACAGGGTGAATTCCTGAGTTCTATGAAGTCAGTGGCCTGGTCCACACTAACCCCCCACTTCGGACTAAGGTATGCAAATTCAGCTACGTTAATAACGTAGCTGAATTCGAAGTACCTTAGTCCGAACTTACCGCGGGTCCAGACGCTGCAGGCAGGCTCCCCCGTCGATGCCGCGTACTCCTCTCGCTGAGCTGGAGTACCGGCGTCGACGGCAAGCACTTCCGGGATTGATCCGGGATCGATTTATCGCGTCTAGACAAGACGCGATAAATCGATCCCAGAAGATCGATCACTTACATCCGGACCAGGAAGTAAGTATAGACGTACCCAGTGTCAAAATTCCCATTCATTTCAATGGGGCCAGGATTTCATATTTAAAAGTGGCTGGATTAGACAGGTGGAGATTGTCATCCAAACCTTTCCCCATGCTAAATTTGATTTAATTTTGTTCCAAATATCAAACACTTCTTTCAGTAGGGGCTAAACTTTAACTGTCAGTTAATGTGACACAGTAATGCTAAAAAAAATTCCTTTGATAGCATCTATATGTGACTCAGGCTTTGCTGTAATACCATATGGATGTCTACTGATGTGTGTGTGTCCACCATACACTTCTCTCTGGCTGTCTAATTTAGAATTAGCTTCTTAATAATGTTTTTTACTATACATACCATAGATAAAAATAATAATGAAATAAAATGTTATTCAGAATAAATAACTGGCTGAAACTTCAATGCCCACACAGATTCTTCAACATAGAGGCAACTAGGAAACATAAAGCACTCTGTATACTGGAAAAGTTGCTCAATTTCTTATCTCTTATTCATGATTGTTACAATCATTATATCTCAGCAATACAATTTATGTCATAAATTGACTAAGGGCTAGCTTTTCCAGTCTGCTAAGTGGCGCACAGTAGTCTTAAAGTGGCTGAAGATTGCAAGTGGAGAATTCTTCCTGTGCAGGGGAACTCTGAGTTACCTCTGCCTACTATGCCCAACTGCCACCCCCTGGGGGCATTCTTGCAGACAGGCTGAGGGGGAGATGTGGTGAAGTAGAGCAAGCTTTGTTACACCCAACTGTCCACTGCCTATGGGCAGGACCTAACTTGCACTGAGGGTCAGGTGATTCTGAATCAGGGAGCTCCCTGTGTCCATCCTTTTCCACTATATTTGAGCATAACTTGGATGTAGTGGGGAGTCAGGACCTAAATCAATTTCCATTGGGCTATGTTCTCTCAAACATGGTATTAAAAATTGTAGCTTAACTCTTATTAATAAATTTGATTGACTTACACTTTGATCACTTCTAAAATGAAGATTATTATCCACATTGTATCTTTCCAGATGTAAAAATACATATATGTGTATTCAATTCAATGGTTTATGGACCAAAGGTCCTCAAGTCAGTTTCACAAATCCACACAAATATCCCGAAAGACAGATTTTCTATTTGTACTAGTATGTCTGATTTAGCTGAAATTTTTTCTAAAAGCTCATATGGTGAGACATCTATCTTTTGCCTACGCACCACATGCAGCAGTTATTCCACCTCAGGGCTGGAACAGTTTACTCATGAAATGAGTTTGGGATCTGCCTTTTCAGATGACTGCATACAAAGATCACGGAGGGGAGAGGTTGTTTGTGTATACTGCTCACTTTGGATCAAACCACACCCACTTATGGGATCTGACAACACATGAAAGTAATGATATAAAATGTTTCAGAATATGGCAGATCCTGATCTGTGTGCAGAGGCTACTTGGAGCCCATCAAATACATCTAATGGTTATTTTCACAGATTCACTGAGTGTGTTTGAGAGATGAATTTGACTTCCATGCCTTTTCATTCCCTTTATAACCTCATGTGTATCCAAAATATCAGGCAGCAGAAACCCAAATTCACACAAATTATGTGGGAAACATATTTCAATGTTTTCATTTAAATTACATGAGAATCATTGTCATATATGGTTGAACTCAGAATATGGTCAGTTTTAGAGGTTAACAAAACACTGAAAAGTGTACATACATCTTTTTTGTTGTTGTTGTTCTGATAGAGAGTCAAAAACAACCAGGATGGGAAAATATACAAACTGATATTACAAAGTAAGTAAAGGAAGGATTGTATATATGCCAATTAATTTTTAATTAGATATTCTAGTTGTTCCTCTACTGACTTACTATCCATTCACTGGAAAAGTTCTTTAAGGTGGTTGAAATTTCATTAAAATACCAATCATCAGTTTTTAACATACAAAGGCACCTACTGAATAGTAATTATTTATCTAGAGAAACAAAGTAAGTAGGCCAAAATAAAATAACTAGGTGCACCAATACAATGTTGATGAGACAGGATACATATAATAATTGTAACCCATGCTAGAAAATGGAAGAACAACTGTTCTGAAATGTACAAAGATGTTCTTTTAAAAGAAAATCTAAATACATTCAGCATAATTTATGGTAATTTAATTGCTTTAAAAACAGCATGTATTTAACAAGAAATTTTTGGAGCATATTTTAATTACTATTTCTGAAGACATAAACCTTAAATTCCTTGTGATAAATGCCAATTAAATTTAAAACAGTTCTACCTGTAAAATTATGAAAATGCCCATTTATTTTTTTTCTGAAGTCAATTTTCAAAACATGAGCTCAAGAAAAATCATTTGTAGCCTAGCAAGAATTTGGTATTATGCGTAAGTACATATATTTTCTATGCGTACACTCCAAACGGTAAATGATAAAAAGAGAAAATTTGGTTTTTCAGGTTCTGTGTTAATTAGGTAGCTCAGTTTTCCTAATTTTCCATTAGAATTATCTATTTTAACTACAGTCAAATCTGAGTTGAATTAATTTACTACTGTTATTTGGGAAAATATATTTCCAGTATTTTTCACATAAGGGTCTGATCCTGTAACTCACATAGGTAAATCATATTTATACTAATAGCCCTACTGAATTGAGTGGGGCTACTTTCATGAACGGAGATTATTTACATGAGCCAGGATTTACAGGATCTGGCTCTAAAACTAGGTCTTTTGCCTACATCCATCAAATGAATGACTAAGGAAGTGTTAAATAGGGACAGTATTTAATTATTCAAAACGGACTGTAACTGTTTTGGAATTGGTGTGTTAACTACAGAGTAAGAACTGTTGGCAAGCTCAATCTTGCCAACAAAGTCTTAGAAGACTGTATTTACTGCTCTCCAGACAGTTTACTAAAGAAAATAAAACCGAAAAACCCAGGAACACTTTCCTGTATAAATAATACTTAGCAAATGATCTAATGTCAAAATTACTCTTATTGGTTTCATTGACCATGTAAAAGGCTTCTTCTAAATTATAGCTCAGTTCTGATTTACAAAGCAGCGTGTCACTAATTACACTCTTAACACAAAGAATTCCGAGCGTATTATTATTTGTAATAACACACAACAGATTCAATTATATATACTTGAGGCGTTCAAAATGTAAACAGGAAGCCATTTAAAAACGGGACACAATCTACCGTCGAGGACCTCAGCACTATCCTCATCTAAATGGGGGAAAACGAAGCTCGACAGTTAAGCACTGAGCTGGTTTTGCACGTTAGTCGCCACATCATCCTATAAGAATCCAACCACCGCTTTAAACAGCAAACGTGACACTTTCCCCCACTTGCTTTGCTTGAGGGTTACAGGGACAAGCCAAACCATCGGCGCAGCGCTCCCCGGCCAGCACGGGGCATGGCACCGCGCTCCCCACCCGGCAGCCCAGAGCAGAGCTCCCGGCACCCGGGGGGCTGCGCGCTGTCTGAGCTCGCTCCTGCCCCGTGGCCCCCGCAGCTCTCGCTGTCACCCCAGGGTTCAAGGCATCCCCCGCCCCGGCGAGTCCCCCGTTCAGCTCCTGGGAGTTGGCTAAACCGCCCGGGGCATCCCCGCCGCCAGCCTCCCCCGCGCCCGGCTCCTCACCGCCATCGTCCTCCTCCTCCTCCAGGGAGCTCATGCAGGGGAAGTAGACGGCGAGCGCCTCGAAGGAGGCGGAGAGGCTGCTCCGGCTCGGGGACCTCTGCACGCTGCGCCCCGCGCGCGGCCCCTGCCGGCCCATCCTGCCTTTGGCGCGGTACAAGAAGCGAGGCGTCTTGGCGGCTTGCGCAGCCTGGCAGCAGGTGCCGCCGGAGCCTCGGCAGCGGGGAGGGGGCAGGCGGCCCCTTTCCCCGGGCTACGGGGCTCAGCGGGCGCACAGGGAGCGGCCGGCCCCGCCAGTCAGCAGGCGACCGCGCTCCCGGGCTTGGCGCTAGACCCAGCTCTTCTCTGCCCTCAGCGGCTCTGCTGCTGGCTCAGGGGAGAGCGAGCGGCGGCGTCCAGCCGAGCCCGGGAACTAGCCGTCAGCGAGCCCTGCCTCCGGGACTGCTGCTGAGGGTCGGAGCCAAAGCCATGTCATGTGCAGCTCGCAGCTGGGAGTCAATACTGACTGCTCGGTCGGTGTGAAGGCAGGAGAACAGCCAGCCCCGGCTTTGCTGGCGCGCGCAAAGCGCTCAGCAAACTCTCTGTCGACTCCTCTCTCTGTTAATAGGTGAGCTAGCGAGTGAGTCCCCCAAATCCAGAAGTTGAAGCAGCGGGAAAAGGGCCGCAGGCTCAGAGAGGAGACAGTGCTAGAGAGAGCAGCTGGTGTCAAGGTTTTCTTTTATCACATTTGTCCGTCTACTTTACTTTTTCGATAGGGGGCTCCTAAGGAGCAGCACTACTGCCTCTGCTCGTGTGTCTTGTCAGCACTCATGGCGTGGACTTCATAGTTGGTTGTAGTCTACACTTTTCAATCACCCCAACTTTGTTAAATGGTATCAGAACATATAGAATGTCTCCTTGGTGGTGCAATCTGTTAGTTTTATTAATAGAATATGTAGTACTTGGATATTAAGCACAAAACAACCCAAAGCACTGGCTATGGTAAAAAAGGGCTATTTACTACAGTATTGTAAAACTTTCACTGTATTTAATGAATTATTCTACAACAATCTGCGACAATGCAAAAGAGGCATCAAGTCAACAAAACTGCTTTAGAACTCATGCAAGTGGAGCTTTCTGACTGGCTATTTTATATCCATATATATAATGCCCAGTAAATGAAACATTAACTGTTTTTAATGTTATGTATTAACTCCTCAATAATAAATTATTATTAAGTAGGGTCTGAATGCAAAATGCCTAACTGATGTTCATGCAAGATGCTTATAGGATCAGGTCATTGGAGCAAATTTTTATTGAGTTGGTCTCTTGAAAGGAATATTCATGCCTAGATAATAAGAAGTTATAAACGGTCAATATTATTATTCTTCCACTATGGTAAAGAATCACTTTTAGATGGAACATGTGATCCCTCTTTACTCATAAAAAGTGATTCTTGTGTATTTGTAATCATGTGCCACTAGCTATTTTTACAGTGTGCATCACATTTTTTTATTTCCAAATCATTATAATCTAGTATTCCTATTAAGCTATATGTTAGATATGACCAAATAAAAAAAGAGAAAGAGCCAAATAAATGGAGAAAACCTTGCTCTTCTTCCGTGAGCAACTAAACAAGAAAAAACCGACATTAAAATGTCCACAAGAGTGTACACAATTGAATGTTAAAATGAGGCTATGGGTATGCCTACCCTGCAATGTAAGCCCAGGGTTCGAAATCAGGCTCAAGCCTAACTTCTGTCTACACACAAATCGCACTAACCCAGGGCTTGGTCCCAGGATCCCACAGAGGTGGAGGATCTGCACCTGACTCAAGCTGAAGCCCAGGGTTCAAGCCCTGTTGCTTTGCAATGTAGACGCAGCCCCACTGCACTCACGCTTTGGAAGTCTGCCAAAAGTATTCCACAGGCTGACTTTCTTTGTCCTCTGGACAGTCAAGTTTTTCCACACTGTGCCATGAACAAAGGGCTAGAGCAGCCGCATTTTGGGAGAGCACTAGGAAGCCTGGAATACAGGCAAGTCTCATCTTACGCGGGGGTTCCGTTCCGCGGTTAGCGCGTAAAGGGAAAACCACGTATAGTGAAACACTCATTGAGTTCAATGGCGGGCAGAATCGCCCGCACTACAGATGCAGTTTTTATATTGCTGTTTTTCTTTTTCCCCCCCCGTTTTTGCCGACCGCGCAAAGCTGAATTTGTGCATGTTAAATGTGCCTAAGATGCGACTTGCCTGTATGAGTGGTTGGACTCAGGCCTGCATAATGCAATGTTGGAGCCCCAGGCTGGGACCCAGGGTTCAGCAATTCCTAACCTGGGGTTACAGATGAGTGTAGATCCTCAAGCCCTAAGTTAACAAACCCAGGGTCTGCTAACTTGAATTTTACTAACCCTGTGCTTACATTGCAGTGAAGACATAACCTGTGGCAAATTTTGTCTGTAATATCACATGCTGCATTGATATTCAGCCACTCATATTATATCATTTTCCTTATATTTCACAAGGCTGTGTATCACTATATTTTTATTAGAACAAAAAAAACCACCCCAGATATTCCATGCAGTACATTTTAAATTATGCATATTCCTTGTCAATGATAAACCTACTTGAGCCTGTTTGTCATTTATGCTTAGACACCTCCTTCTCCCACCCCCCTCCCACTGGGGCAGCATAAAGGGGCTTTAAAGTGGGTGTAAATGTAATTTATGCCACTTCAAAGCCCCTTTTCACTTCCAGAGCTGTGTAATGAAGCCATATATATTAGTTTCTATTATAAAATCATCAATAACATTTAAGGGCTAAATTCCACGGGGGGGGGGGGGAGGGGGATGGGAGGGGGAATAGCAAAGTAACAGATTGAGCACATTATTGGTTCTTTCTATATAATTGGGATAACAGGTCTAATTTACCCAAATAATGGATTCGTCAGAGCTAACAGCGACAGAATTCTCTCTAGTTAATCCTCTCCACCTTGGACTATTCTGCATTATATTCAGTTATTTGCAAACTGCAGATAAACTTTGTTTCAAGCTAAGGATGGAATGCAAGTCAACATTTTTTGTTTGCAGCTCACTCTAAAATTTAAATCTGTCCTAAAATAAAAAAATAAACTCTAAAATACAGTATTGAAATCAATGGCTAAAAGGCTTGTGGGTCAAGTTTTCTACACCTTTACACCGGTCTTCAAATAAATGGTTGAAGCAGAGATGTAAAATGGCCTTTGTGTTTGCAGTTCATTCTGCCTATTAATATAAACTAAAGTGCACTAAAAATAAAATATTTGATATGTGCAAGTACTGCAAAATTCTGAACAGAATTGCCCATGGTTTGATTTATTTTAGTTTTCACTAAATAGTCCTTTTGGGATATAGAATGTAAAAACAGTAAATCTTAGTTACACTTCAGTTGAACTATCACTGATTTCCATAAAAACTGTTGCATAAAAATGAAAAGAAATATGACAGGGACACAGAGGAAAAATAAAACACTGGTTGAGCAACCACAACTGTGACTTGTACAGAAGCCAGGACAAACAATAGAAGCTGCTTTCAAGCATGCCACAAGATTTACACCATTTTTTAATCAATTTCTGCCATTTTCCCTAAAGCATTTTCAGGAAATTTGTAGCACACCTTTTGTATTACACACACACACACACACACAAAAAAAAAGACAATATAAGCTACTGGACAGAGTATGGAGTTGTGAGATAAGAATTCCAGAGTTCTAATACGGGTTCTAGCCCTGACGTAGGGCATGGCTACACTTGCAGATGTAGAGCGCTTTGAGTTAAACCAGCCTTTGTAGAGCGCAGTAGGGAAAGCACTGCAATCTGTCTACATTGACAGCTTCAAGCACACTGGCGTGGCCACATTGCGGCACTTGCAGCGGCATTGGGAGTGGTGCATTATGGGCAGCTATCCCAGCATGCAAGTGGCTGCAACGTGCTTTTCAAATGGGGGGAGGGAGGGTGGAGTGTGGCAGGGAGTGTGTTGTGTGTATGTTGGGGGAGAAAGAGTGGGTTTTTGGGGGGCTGAGAGCATGTCAGCATGCTGTCTTGTAAGTTCAGACAGCAGCAGACCTTGCCCTCCCCGCCCGCCTCTCTCGCTCACACACAGCATTCCACAGTAACGGCTTGCATACCGGCTGTCAGAAACGGAACTTTGAAAGGGCATTTCCGCATTCCTACAGGAGTTCAAAACAATGACAAGAGTGGCCACTTGACTTAATGGCATTATAGGACGTTTCCGGAGGTCGATCAGAGAGCAATAACGCAACACCTCGTTCACACTGATGCCTGGGCATTGTAGCCAAGGCACAGCAAACGTTATTCCTCTTGCCGAGGTGGAGTACCAGTAGCGCTGTAGCCGCGGAGTCAGAGTGCTCTACGTGTCTTGCCAGTGTGGACGGGGAGTGAGCTAGTGCACATGGGGTTCTTTTATTGTGCTCTAACTCGCAAGTGTAGCCAAGCCCTTACTGTGTGCCATGGACAAATTTTGTGTCTTCTCTATGAACAAATTTCCTCTTCTGTGAAATGGGTATATTATTAATATTTACCAGTAATTATTATCTCCATCTCACAGAAGAGATGGAGTTGGAAAGATTATAACTAGTGCTTGTACTGAACTGAAAATATTTAACACAATTTTTTCAAGCTTTCCTTGTAGGTCAAGTTTTCTACACCTTTAATAATTTTTGCTGCTCTCTGCTGGACTTTTGGCAATTTGTCCACATCTTTCCCAAAATGTGATGCCCAGAACTGGACACAATACTCCAGTTGAGGCCCTACGAGTGCTCAACAGAGTAGAAGAATTACTTCTAGTGTCTTGCCTACAACATTCCTGTTAATACATCCCGGAATGATTGGGTTTTTTTGCAACAGTATTACGTTGTTGACTCATATTTAGTTTGTGATTCACTATAACCCCAGATCTCCTTCCTAGGCAGTAATTTCCCGTTTTGTATTTGTGCTCAGGAACATAAGAATGGCCATACTGGGTCAGACCAAAGGTCCATCTAGCCCAGTATCCTGTCTTCCGACAGCATCCAAGGCCAGGTGCTTCAGAGGGAATGAACAGAATAGGCAATCATCAAATGATCCATCCCCTGCTATTGATTATTCCTGTAGTACTTTGTATTGTCCATATTTAATTTCATCCTATTTATTTCAGACCATTTCTCCAGTTTCTCAAGATCCTTTTGAATTTTAATCCTGTCCTCCAAAGTGCTTGCAACCTGCTCCCAACTTGGTATTGTCTGTAAGCTTTATAAGAGTACTCTCTATGCCATTACCCAAATCATTTATGAAGATATTGAATAGAACCAGACCCAGGACAGATCCCATGTAGTTCTGGGACAAACTATTAAGCTTCCTTACTTTGGACCACATCCACCCTTCCCATGCTTAAAACCACTGGGAGGAGGTCTGGGAGAGGAAATCTCTGCAAGGAAGCTTCCCTCCACCCGCTTCTAAAATCCTTCCAAATTATCCCATTAGGGAAGCCATCGCAAAACCTTTCGTCTTCTGTGGGAGCCTACTCCACACACTTTGCAGATTTTAGGAAACCATCTGTGCTTCCCCCACACTGTCTATACCCCTCAACATTTCCCTACCTGTCTCCCTGGCAGTGGGGTTCCATTGGAGCTACAATATGAAAGATTTCTCTTGACTATGGTTGCCTCCAGTTTCATCTACATAGAAGATATAGCTGCCTAGATAATACTGTTATATGAGAAAGAAAATTATGCCTAAGCCCTCTGGGACTTGAGAAAGTTCAATGTAACTCCACCCCTGGCCTGCCCCACCTCCACACATTTTCCATGGCATAGGACCCAACACTCATGGAACATCCTCTACGGGGTTTGTCAGGAGGAGATGTTGTAGTATTATAGAGGAGGCCAAGTCCCCTTCCATATGTAAAGAGCCTCTTTCCACATGCAGGAGGGTCCCATCTATGCATGGATCTTATAGACACAGTCGAGGCCTCATTATATATATGTTTTAACTGAGTTTTGCCCTGTAACCTGTTTGTCATTCCAGCCTCAGCCTTCACTAAGCAGCAGGGGCTGGTCTGACTATAGGCAAACTAGACAATTGCCTAGGGCATCAGATTTCTGGGAAGCCGCTCAGAGCAGCAGAGTTGGCCCAGTTCCCTCCAAGACAGAGAGGCAGCTAGGCCAAATTTGAGTGGATTTATGTGCCAGGTCACAGTGCCATTCACTAAAATTTGGGACAGAGGGGCAGCAAGGCCAAATCTGCTGCAGTAGGCCCAGACCTCGGCAGATTATCTTGAGTGTCTTCAGACTGCCAATGCAGTTACAGAAGGAGAAAAGCATTTGTTTCTTACCATAAAGAAACCATTTGATAAAGGTCTGGAAGGGGGTTCACAGACTGATATAATAAGCTAATAGGAAAACAAAAAGAGAATATGGGAAGCCTTATTCTTGAATGTTAGAACAAAGGACTAAAAAATATTCACTGGAAAAAAACATTATCTGTGGTATTATTGTTTTAATTATAAACACAGCTAAATGTAGGAACAGCTAGATTTTGCCTGTAGCCTATTTACATTCAATATCATGTTTACTGAGATGTAAACAAATTCTTACATTAGAAAGAGAAAAAACAGTCTCTCACACAAAGAGTCCATAAAATGTTGCCCACATTGTGTGGAATAGTGTTTGATGTGAACTGAATCTAACAGCATCCACAGTGACTCACACCACTGAAGACTTTCCTTTAGATTTTAGTCTGAGGAAAATAGTGCCGGTCATACCACTGAAAGCAATGAATGGCAGAACATTCATAATAGAAGTCAAAAACACTGACCAAATTCTTCCAATATATGAATACTGATTATCACTGGACAAAATGTAAAAGCTTTCTTTGATAACTTTACGTTGGAACTCCGCAAAGGATTTTGTGAAGTCAGAGTTCCAGTGTGTGCTATTTGATAGTGTGTTTCATTTGTATTTGGAGTGACAGACTAAGTGTTTTTTTCTAACTGGTCAAATGAAAGATTGTGTGGTTCTGAATATCCTATGACTCACATTTCTTTTCATAATATCATATCAAATCAATTGATAATTTCAGAATAAAATTGTTATCTTCCTAAATGTGACTTTTAAGCTCAGCTAGACCAAGAGAATAAAACAGTGGACCACCCAAAACTAGATTCCTTAAGACCCTGCACTACACTGCCATTGGAATTTGCATGGAATAAATGTATTTTGGAAACACTGTCAAAGGACTATTCTGAATCTCAAAGAGCTCCAGAAAAGGAGTTTTTCATATCCCAGAGGAGAATGTTGTGCTGAAGCCATTACAACATTTTCCAGACCAGGATCTCAAAAACCTGGAATTGCAAAAACTTTATAAAAGGCATTCCACATGCCATATCATATGGACTATATTGTGCACTTATTTTAGTCCTCAAATTTACATTCAGTAAAGGAAATGCCGAATATGAGATATATATGGTCTAATTTTTAGAAGTTCTGAGCACCCACAGCTGTCACTACTATGCATTGATGATCTGATTTTCAGAGATGACCAGTGGGAATTGGAGATGCCTGGCACCTCTGAGACCTAAAGTGCAATAATTATATACTGGTTTATGTATGTAGTAGAAAGAGTAATGGATATAGCTCTCTGTTCGCTGTGAACCTAAGATGATTCCTACTTTAAACAACTGTGATTTTTATCCCTCAAACACATTTAGTTTTGACTTTTTTTCTGTATGGATCCATACATGTTTGATGTTTTAAAGTATGTCACAGTAAGCTACAAAGTTTTGTTTTTACTGAGATATAAAATGTCTATTGACTTAAAAATGCTGTTTAGAAAATTATATACATTTAATAGACTAATCTTGAATTAGTAAATAAATAAATTTTAAAATGACAAATTAAAGGTACATTAGGTACAGGATTAGCCTTCAGTGGTTAGCTACGGTCCTCCTGTCTCCATATACTTTCCCAATACAAGGACTTCTCCCTTAGTATTCCTTGAGTAATTGCATAGCAATTAGTTTGATGTCATTTTTCTAGCACCATTCTTTTTTCAGTATTTTTTGATATTTTCTGAGCATCCAGTGTTTAGTAATTTGATATCAACCCTTAAATATTTTTGCTGTTATACAACTGACAATAGTTGATTTCCATTCTCTTGATTCTCATGCATTTCCTACTTTGAGGATCAACTTCATCGCAAGTGTTAGGGCTAGTCTACACTTACCGGGTAGTTCGACGGCTGCGGATCGAAGTTCCGAGTTTGATTTATCGCGTCTGGTGTGGACGCGATAAATCGAACCAGGAAGTGATCCCCGTCGACTGCGGTACTCCAGCTAGACGAGAGGAGTACCGCGAAGTCGACGGGGGAGCCTGCCTGCCGCGTGTGGACCGCGTCTGAACCACGGTAAGTTCGAAGTAAGGTATGTCGAATTCAGCTATGTTATTCACGTAGCTGAATTTGCGTACCTTACTTCGACTTGGGGGGTAAGTGTAGACCAAGCCTAAGTCTACTGCAGTTAATGGATTACTTTAGCCCTGATAATTATAATCTGAAAATCCTGATTAATGAATGATTGAACCAGCAATTATTTGAAGATCTCAAAATGATCTTCCCTGCTTCTCTTTTGAACACATAAGTCTCAACCTCTAAAGGTGAACTTTTGAGAGATGTAAACAAAACAAAAATCTCAAAAACCTAAGATGGAAAAATAATTAAAATAGTTGATCTTTCTTTATGAAAAAAAAAACAAAGGGCAACAACAAAAAGAAATCTCTAAATTAGACATTTTAAGATCCAAGTACGTGCTAGATGTTCAGATTTTAAAAAAACAACACAGCAGAATTACTAGCTCTGCACATGACCCTCCCTCCTTTATTATACCTTAATGACCATCAAGGAGCTTTGAAAAAAAATCCCTATGGATTATTTTAACATTTGCAAAACTTGAAGGCTTTTTGTCTTATTTAAATAAAATATCCTCACCATTTCCTTCTGGTGTTTATAATGAAACTACGAAGTAGGGTAAGTCACACTCTGTATAATTAGACCATGTGAATGGTCTATCCATGCATTAGCACACTCTATATAGTTCAACAGTAATTAATTAAGGCTTATGAACCAGATCAGAATACTTAATTTAAGTCAGTTAAAGTAATGCTGTTTTGATTAAAATAATATTGCACCTTGAAGATCACAGGACAATTTGAAAACTGGGGAGGAGATCAACAAAATATGTTAATTCATAATGTTTTCAGTAAGGATGAGAAAAGAAGGTGCATAGAAATCAAAGCACATACCTTTTTAAAAAGAAATATATTTGAGAAAAAACGTACACTAAACAATATAAATAAATATATAGATAATATTTAGTGATTTTAAAGAACTGAAAATTCACACAGCCTATCCATTCACTTCATTCTATCCTTGTCCACCCTTCTTACTTAGCACATGAATCCAGATAGTCTAAAGTATTCTATAACCTCTCAGAGCCCTCAAATAAAAAATAAACTGACGGAATTCACAAAATAAAAATTCCTATTTATTTCTTTATAACTGCATGTATTCCACACTGTAGGGATCCAACACATATTAGATTACTACAGTATAATTGAATTTGGTTCCTGAAACCATGTCTTTATGAGACATGACTTGTCTCCACCCATAATTCAGACTTCACTTCATAAATGGCAGAAGCTGTCTAAAAATGTTGACTTGATAGTAGCCTGTGATGCATGCTGCATAGAGTTATTGTAGCTGTGTTAATGCAGCAGTCTGCTGGCATTATTTAATTATACTGTGGAAAAGCTCTTTCTGATCTATATGCTGGTATTTCTGACAGTAGTTGGCCACAGAAACAGATCCCAGTATAATGCTGTTACAAGTTGCATAAGAAAATAACAAATAGAAACAATATGGCAAGAAAAAGAAGACACAGAAAACAAAATAATGTAGGTACCACACCCTGCTTCCGACTAAGATAAGTACTGTAATGTCTATCAAGAAAAAACATACAAGGTTTGCTGATAATTTTTTTGCTGGAGTTCATGTTCAGTCAGCCATCGCAGCCATTTTCCAAGTTAAGAAAAATGCACTGTCATAAAGCATTGAAAGCTTTTGGAGAATCTGGTTGTCAGCACTTAAATGAGACATTTGAATGTGAAAGTCTATGCCCTAATTTTGACATCACCTTTAGAAACTTAAAAGTCCTCTAAATGCTAATCATGGAAGCAACTCTATTTCAGGCACCTTTATGCATAATGAAATGGTCTGTTTTTCTTTATATGACAAATAATGTGTGTTGGATACGTTGTACTATAGAGTGCATTGCTTTACTGACTAGCCATCAAATGGCCCTGAGATTTCTTTTGGTGTATAGGACTTTGCACAGCCCTTCAGTGCTACTGCAAATTTCACTTAGGGCTCAATCTTGTAAAGTGTCTGCATTGACTTCAGTGGGTAGTGAGGGCATTCAGGACCTCATAGGAGTGTTTCACACTATTAGCCCTTAACTTTTTACCCACTGACTTCATTGGGACTCCATGTGGGTGCAGAAATCCATAGTGTGGAATCAGATGCAGGACTGGGGCGTTAATGTGGGGCTGAAAGCACGAAGGGCCTTGTATGGCACATAGGACTGTCTGCACATGGGGGGTGGATTTCACCTCCAGAGTTCAGTTCTCTAAAGTGTCACCTTAATATAAAAAGGCATCCATTAACTCACTGACTACAAGAACTGGAGTTTATAAAGCTGCCAGTGTAGATCAGGACCCATCCAATATTCATCAGTTTTTCCTACCAACTTAATTTTTAACTGACAGAATCCCAAATTTTAGTTTTATTTTATAGATTTTACAATTGTTGTTCTGTTCTATTTAGGTACTTATACTGCACTCATCACTATAGGAGCTGAGTCCTGGAAGCATCTTGCAGCCTGGTTCCCAAAAGGACTTTTCACCTTAAGAGTGGCACTCACAATACTGACACCCCCTTCTTCTGCTCAAGATCTCCAACCAACCAATACACGAACAACCCTTCCCACCCAAAACAAACAAAAAAATCCTGATACAAATCAACCTAAATAAACCCCCAGTAAATGTTAATTAATCAAATAAAAAATCACAAGCCCTCCCCTAAGCAGAGTTTTAACCCTGAAAAGGTTGAAGTGCCAGAAACTCCATTAAGTCCATTACGGACTTCACTATTGCACAGATTTTACATGGAAAGTCTCAGATACGATAGTAATGTGCAGCAGTATAGTATCCTAAGGCAGGGTATCTATCGAAGGTCCAATGACCACTGAAGTCAGTGGGAGGAATCTCATTAACTTGAATGGACTTTGGATCAGATCCTCTAAAATTAAAGGTCCATTTCCATTAAAAATCTGCTTTTAAACAGCATTAACAAAACAGAAGTGTAAAGAATGAGGCTATATGGCATGTGGGGAAAGTCTTACACTATTCTGGCAATCAATTTGCTCTCAGAAGTCAGACACTACCACAGGTTTGAAACTACTGAGCTAGAAAAGGATTATGGGTACTGAAATGTAAAAGTAGCATATGGCAAGCACCATTATTTTTTGTTTCAAACCTCCCATATGCAGTACACCACAAATAACTTCTGAACAGAGTTAAGCATTATGAAGTCTAGGTGTAGTATCATATCTCATTGTGTTCCTGAACTTAAAGGTGATTTGAAAGTTTAACTCTGACGTTTGTTGATTCGGTTGCTGCTGTAAGATCACTGACAATTATTTTTAAAGTATTTCTGTATATTTAATATAGTCAAGGACAAAGGTATGCTCTCAGTTACTCTGGTGTAATCCAGAGTAGCCCTATTGAAGTCAATGGAGTTACTCTGCATTTACACCAAGATTAATAGGAGCACAATATGGCTAAAGAGCTCTGTGTTTAAAGGTATAATAGTTTGCAACCAAATTCTACCATTAGATTCCCACCAAAATGAAGTATTTTTTTTACTGAAATGTATAACTTGGAATCTATAGAAACCCTTCCCACTCTAAATAGAATTGTGCATCAAATCCACACGGCTACTGGTTGGAACTGAGTGGTCACCACAGGGTATATGGTTTGGGCAAAAGGGGGCATTTTCAGAATCATCAGACATCATGAAAATAAGTTGTTCCATCCAAACATTATAGCCTTTAGGTGGAATAATTAATACACTGTCGCATCTTCAAATGTGAAGCCACTAAGCAGATGGCAGGTACATATCTTCACACATATATCTGTTAATTTAAAGGTTACACCACACAATCATTATCGCACAAACATTATGTAGATTTAAAATGCTCCCCAAAGAATTTCAGTTTCATTTAAACAAACCCTGGCAGTTTTAAGATTAAATTTGCCACCCTAGATTTCATGTAAGTTAAAGGGAAACTACCCCTTTTTCTTAGATCAGCACTACAGTTTATAAAGATACAATGCACTTTGCTGCATAAATAATCTCCGGAATATGTAAGATGCCTAATTTTGACATTTCAGAATTCTGGGATGAGAAAAATTGATACGTGTAAACACTAACAGTTATTATTATTTGTATTACCATAGCATCTAGGAGCCCTAGTGATAGACCAGCTGGTGTGTATCTGGCCCTTTGTGTTCACATATCTGGGCTCAATCCTGTGCAATATGCTGAGCACTCTCAGCTCCCACTGAAGGCACCCTACAGAATCAGGCCTATAGCTAAGGAAATGTATGTCTATATCTAATAATGTATATAGTGTCGTTGTAGCCTTGTGGGTGAGGTAGTTGGTCCAATAAAAGATGTTACCTCACCTACCTTGTCTCTAATAATGTCTTTCAGTATAGCATGCCGTATATGACAGACTGGTCTGAAAAGATCTCAGACACAAAGTGCCTGAAAAATGCATTAATAGTTTAGAATAATTGAATAGAAGTGGAATTTGTAGCAGGAAACATCATACAAAATGCTTTAAGCATTTACGATTGAAATGTTGAGGTAAGTGCCTTAGAGTTTTTATATAATGTACTGAATGGTTTATTAAATGTTCTATACTATATAAACCATGTATAAATTATAATGTTCTATATCTTGTTATACATAAATTCTTGTATAAGGTATAGGTGCTCTTCTCAAAGAGGTCAATTTCAGGTCTAAAAACTCAGCACATAACACATATGACAGCTGCATTTACTCTTTCTGAGGTCATTCATGTAGAAATAAAATCAAGCCAGGCAACAATTAATATAACTCCTCAAGCAGAAATCAGACATTTTTGACTGTCATTTTGAACTAAATGTAGGGATCTGATTATCACACAGAGAATAAAAATAGACTGACTATATTTCCATGATATTCAGCCAATGCAGTGAACTTTGACAGCTCAGGTTTCAGAGTGGTAGCCATGTTAGTCTGTATGAGCAAAAACAACGCGGAGTCCAGGATACCAAGGGAGGAAAAATAACTTTTGAAGTGGTAATGAGAGTGGCCCATTTCAGACAGTTGACAAGAAGGTGTGCGTAACAGTAGGGGGAAATTAGTACTGGGGAAATTAGGTTTAGGTTTTGTAATGACCCAATCACTTCAAAAATTATTTTTCCTCCCTTGCTATCCTGCTGTCAATTGAATTGTCTCGTTAGACTGACCTCACACTTGGTAAGGCAAATAACATCTTTTCATGTATTTATACCTGCTCCTGTATCTTCCACTCCATGCATCTAATGAAGTGGGTTCTAGCCCACAAAAGCTTATGCCCAAATAAATTTGTTAGTTTCTAAGGTGCCACAAGGACTCCTCGTTGTTTTTGACAGCTCAGTTATAGATATCAAAGAAATAATGGAACCAACTGTTCTACAACACAACAATGAGGACAGGGGGAAATTTGGCCATGTACAGTTGGGAAAACCTCTACTCTTGTGAAAAGTGCCATGGAATTGCAAATATCTCTACACAGCAGACAGGTACTCAGTTTATTAAGGTTTCTTTCAAAGACCTCCATACAGTAAATTGCATGGCACTCCTTTTAGCTGATTCAAAAGGATAATGCGCTGAATCGACCTTGCTGAGGATTGATCCTTTGGTTCAAAAGAGCTGAGGTGTTCAAACTTCATGCTTCTGGCACTAAATTATCCCCCCACAGATATTTATCCTTTTTAAAAATGCTACCGTAATACATTTGATATTAGGCTAAACTACAAAATGGTAAAATACTTATAAAGTGTTTTTGAGAACTGCACTGTGCTATCTGCTGACATCACTAAAGAAAAACCCACCGCTACCTAGCTCCAAATCTGTGTTTTTTCTAAAAGAGACTGTCAGAATGGAAGAGAATGTCTATAAATTGCCCTATTTTAGCTACCTACATACTTAATGTTAGAAGATATTCTTTAATTGGGTTTATTTGCTTGTCTCCTCGCTCCCAAGCCCTCATACAATGCACCAACACATAGTTTATATTAAGTGTCTAAACCCCAAATTGACATGCAAGCTGAATTTCAAAAGCACTGATAGTTTGTACAAAATCTTTCAAATATAATTTAGGTTGTTCCCTGCAGTGCAACCAAAAGGAGGTGACAGGAAAAAAAGAGAGACGTGTCGCTGATGCACTTCAGGTATAGATACATTTTCAACCTCCAGCCTCCACTTGTACATGTGCATCTGTGTATGCAGCTGAACAATTTTAACACTTGCACAAATGCATTATTTGCCATGTTATTTGCATTTTAATTAGTTTTCATATTATTGTATTATATTGTAAATTGATTGTATTTTAAAGGGTTGCACAATGCCCCATGAGCTTCAGCTGGGTTAGGAATGCATTTATTGTCATTATTCAATATTTATATTGTGATAAAGCCTAAAGGCCACAACAAGGCAAGGCCCCATTGTGCTAGACACTCTACAAAGACATAATAAAGTCCAGTTCTGCCCCAATAGCATACAGTCTAAATGACAAGACATAACAGGTGGACAAGACAAACAAGTGGGTCACAGAGACAGGGTAACAAATTTAATAGGATGCGCTCAATTCTTAGGGCTCATCTATATAGAGGGTTAGTTCTCGGCAAGCTGGAGTGTAAATCTACAGGACACCAGTCTGCCATGCACTAAGGCTACGTTTACACTACCCACCTGAATCGGCGGGTAGAAATCGATCTCTCGGGGATCGAATTATCGCGTCTCGTTGGGACGCGACAATCGATCCCCGAATCGACGCTTGTACTCCACCAGCGCAGGTAGAAGTAAGTGCCGTCGACGGGGGAGCCGCGGAGGTCGATTTGCCGCCGTCCTCACAGCGGGGTAAGTCGGCTCGGATATGTCAAATTCAGCTACACTATTCGCGTAGCTGAATTTGCGTATCTTAAATCGACCCACCCCCCCCACAGTGAGGACGTAGCCTTAGTTTCCATGTGGACCTTTCTACCACGCACTAGAAGTTCCGTAATGCTCTATGACCTACTGCTGTTCCAAACAGCTGCAAGTCAAAACATACTGTGGAACTAGAAGTTTGCTGTACCAAGGAGACAGGTTAGTGCGTGGCAGGTTAGAGTGCTGGAGAGTTACACCCTAGCTTGCTGAGCACTAACTCTCCGTACAGACAAGCCATTTGCTAGTTAGCAGTGATCACTACCTGCCATCTGCCTAGCCACTATCAGGTTGCAATTTTCTGTGTGCATTAGCAGTAACATTGGTGTAGCAAAATTCTTGTCATTTTTTAATATTTAATATTTTATGAGCCAGAGTATATTGATCTAAATGTCACCAGTGTCAATCTGGAATAGCGCCACTGAAGTCAGTAGAATTACTTCAGATTTCCCCGAGTAAAATGGAAATCAAAATTTGCTTCTTTTTTTTTAAATTAAAAATAAAGAATAGCACCCTGCCAAGTGTTACTGAGGGGGCTAGGATTTATAGCAACACCTGCTGCGGACAGCCATTAATTCAAGAATTTTGGAAGAATGTGGTCATAGCGACACATATGGTCACTGGTAAAAGGATCAGACTAACTACTACAGTACTGTCCCCGGGTTAGAGATCAAAGCAGAAAAAAGGTCTTATTTCGTAAGTGGTATATCCTGTACGGCACACATGGAAACTTTTTTTTTAAGTGCCTAAGTGACTTAGGAGCCAAAGTCCCACTGATTTCCATGGGACTTGGGCTCCTGAATCAAGTAATGTTTTTGAAATCGTTACCCACAATCAGGGCCGGCTCCAGTTTTTTTGCTGCCCCAAGTGGCGAAGAAAAAAGAAAAAGAAAAAAAAAGAGAAACCTGATTGAGCTGCGCCGAAGTGCCGCTGAAGAGGAAGCTAGGGACTGAAGGACCCGCCACTGAATTGCCGCCACAGACCTGGACGTGCCACCGCAACAATGGACAGACTGCCGCCCCTTTCTATTGGCCGCCCCAGGCACCTACTTCCTTCGCTGGTGCCTGGAGCCGGCCCTGCACAATATCATTGTGCTGGAAATCAACTCTAGTGTTGGAGCATTGGTTAAGGTAAATGAAAGAAATTTCAGTTAACCGCTGGTATCAACTGGAATTAATTTGCAAACTGGACACCATCAAATTAGGCCTGAATAAAGACTGGGAGTGGATGGGTCATTACAAAAACTAATTTCCCCATACTAATTTCCCCCTACTGTTACTCACACCTTCTTATCAACTGTTTGAAATGGGCCACCCTCATTACAACTACAAAAGTGATTTTTCCTCCCTTGGTATTCTACTGTTGAGAATAGCCTACTTCCACTTTAATTGAATTGTCTCGTTAGCACTGACCCCCCACTTGGTAAAGCAACTCCCATCTTTTCATGTACTGTGTATATATACCTGCTACTGTATTTTCCACTCCATACATCTGATGAAGTGGGTTTTAGCCCACAAAAGCTTATGCCCAAATAAATTTGTTAGTCTCTAAGGTCCCACAAGGACTCCTCATTGTTTTTGCTGATACAGACTAACTACCACTCTGAAAACTGGAAAATGGAAAGCCATAATTTTACCTAGACCCCATTATGGGACTACATGCAGTCACATAAATAAGAACCAAACCCAGACAATGAAAGAGGACCCAAGACTATACCGATAGTAGATAGAACAGACTGAAAACAGCATTTACGATTATAGCTCTTATCTTTGTGATATCTCGTGGTGATGTATATTTTTGTAGGTACCTTCCAACACCAGCAAGCAAAACAATATGTTAAAAAAATTAAAATCATAAATGAAAATAATATTTTAATAAAACTATATTACTGTTAAATTCTCAAAATACATCCATTTTGGGAACAAAAGAAGACAAGCATTTTGTAAATTAAAATGGCTTTTTTGCTGAATGAACTCTCTGGCAATTGTTACTTTCTAAAAAAGTATTTTGCAGATTTAACAAATGCCAGATACTTATCAGCATTCTGAGCCAGCATTCGTGTATAGCCTTCTAATAATGCTGAGAAACCTCTACAAAATCCAATTAGAATAGATACAGCTCACTAATGCAAATTGATTATTTGAATATAACTTTCCTGCATCTGCCGGTTATGAAGTGCATCAAAGAGAGTTCTCAACTCTCGTCTCATTGCCTTAAATTTACAAATCTGGATTCTAAGCTAATGTTTCTACTATAGCTTAGTGAATTACAAAAAAAATCACTTAACTTTCACTACATATGGTTCAAACCCAGTCTGACCATAATTATTAAGTGCCATGTGCTATTGAACAACTTGGGATATGCCGCCAGTCTTTGGGTCATATAACACATGGATTAATTTCATATTGTATGTATGAAAATAGAGGAAAGATGTTCTCTACCTCTGAATGTGACAAATGAACTTTAACATTATTTTAGTCCCTGCAATGTGACAATAATGCATAGTATACTGAAGTAAACGTACTCTTATGATAGTTTTCAAAGCTCCAGTTCCAGATCTTGGGAGACGGGAGAGATTCCAGAAGACTGGAAAAGGGCAAATATAGTGCCCATCTATAAAAAGGGAAATAAAAACAACCCAGGAAACTACAGACCAGTTAGTTTAACTTCTGTGCCAGGGAAGATAATGGAGCAAGTAATTAAGGAAATCATCTGCAAACACTTGGAAGGTGGTAAGGTGATAGGGAACAGCCAGCATGGATTTGTAAAGAACAAATCATGTCAAACCAATCTGATAGCTTTCTTTGATAGGATAACGAGTCTTGTGGATAAGGGAGAAGCTGTGGATGTGGTATACCTAGACTTTAGTAAGGCATTTGATACGATCTCGCATGATATTCTTATCGACAAACTAGGCAAATACAATTTAGATGGGGCTACTATAAGGTGGGTGCATAACTGGCTGGATAACCGTACTCAGAGAGTTGTTATTAATGGTTCCCAATCCTGCTGGAAAGGCATAACGAGTGGGGTTCCGCAGGGGTCTGTTTTGGGACCGGCTCTGTTCAATATCTTCATTAACGACTTAGATATTGGCATAGAAAGTACGCTTATTAAGTTTGCGGATGATACCAAACTGGGAGGGATTGCAACTGCTTTGGAGGACAGGGTCATAATTCAAAATGATCTGGACAAATTGGAGAAATGGTCTGAGTTAAACAGGATGAAGTTTAACAAAGACAAATGCAAAGTGCTCCACTTAGGAAGAAAAAATCAGTTTCACACATACAGAATGGGAAGAGACTGTCTAGGAAGGAGTACGGCAGAAAGGGATCTAGGGGTTATAGTGGACCACAAGCTAAATATGAGCCAACAGTGTGATGCTGTTGCGAAAAAAGCAAACATGATTCTGGGATGTATTAACAGGTGTGTTGTGAGCAAGACACGAGAAGTCATTCTTCCGCTCTACTCTGCGCTGGTTAGGCCTCAGCTGGAGTATTGTGTCCAGTTCTGGGCACCACATTTCAAGAAAGATGTGGAGAAATTGGAGAGGGTCCAGAGAAGAGCAACAAGAATGATTAAAGGTCTTGAGAACATGACCTATGAAGGAAGGCTGAAAGAATTGGGTTTGTTTAGTTTGGAAAAGAGAAGACTGAGAGGGGACATGATAGCAGTTTTCAGGTATCTAAAAGGGTGTCATAAGGAGGAGGGAGAAAACTTGTTCACCTTAGCCTCTGAGGATAGAACAAGAAGCAATGGGCTTAAACTGCAGCAAGGGAGGTCTAGGTTGGGCATTAGGAAAAAGTTCCTAACTGTCAGGGTGGTTAAACACTGGAATAAATTGCCTAGGGAGGTTGTGGAATCTCCATCTCTGGAGATATTTAAGAGTAGGTTAGATAAATGTCTATCAGGGATGGTCTAGACAGTATTTGGTCCTGCCATGCGGGCAGGGGACTGGACTTGATGACCTCTCGAGGTCCCTTCCAGTCCTAGAATCTATGAATCTATGAATCTATAAGAATCTATGAATCTTGGGGCAACAAGATATGTAGTTTCCCCCCCCAATATACAATCCCCCAATAATATAGACAAAAACTAATCAAATGATTTAGCTTGAAACTCAGCTGAATGAAAGGGAGAAATTCAGTTTTATACAAAAGCTACCCAGCCACTCGGCCCAAGCTAGGGAAATGCTGCAGAGGTGAGGGTTGTGACAGGGTTACATATATTTAAGCCTGGAGTCACTCCATGGACTTCAGTGGACTGCAGAAGAGCTCTGTGTAAGCTCGAAAGCTTGTCTCTCTCACCAACAGAAGTTCGTCCAATAAAAGATATTACCTCACCCACCTTGTCTCTCCATACTAGGATGATAATTTTCAAAGGAGCCTAATGTAATTAGTTGCCCAATTACATTGAATTTCAGTAGGAGTTGGGTGCCTAATGCCCTCAGGCTGCTTTGAAAATCAACCTTACATTGGTATAACCAAGGTCAGAATACAGCTTGTGGGGATAAGAATTTTTAAGAAGAGAAATAATTGAATGAAACCTTAAGCCTGTCTAACGGGAGTGATGAAAAATCAGCTTAAGATAAGGTGGTTAAACTTCTATAAAGAATCAAATAAAACCCAGCATGTGCCAATGCAAAGTTTAGAATAAGAAAACAGAAAAGGTTCTTTAGAAACTAGAATAATCTTTAATGAATAAACCATATATAAACTTCTGATTTCCAGCATCCATGGAGTTGGATGCTGAAGAGCATTGAAGATGAGGACAAGCAGCTTGAATTTGATGCACTACGAAACACGGAGCCAGAAAGGTAATATAGTCAGATCAGTAGTTCAGGAAGGTGATTTTAGCAGTCACATTATACAGCAAAATAAAGTAGTGGAGTGAACGAAACAAAATGGGAAACTGAAGTGTGCCATGTAGAATTATACAGTAAGAAAGACTCTTATTTTTGCCTTTTTTCCTGTTTTTCCCTTAGAATTATTATTTTGTGCTCAAAAACCCCTCTCTCAGTCTGCTCTCAGTTACATTTATCTAAGTAGCATCATTGACTTCTTTGGAGTTACATCTGAACTGATGTAACTAAGAAGAATCTGAACCGGTGTCCACAGCAATTGCACCTGCTTTACACATGATGTTTCTTTCCTATACCTATTAAATGGTGACTGGAATTAAAGGGCTGAAGTGATTTTCATGGATGAATTAAGTCATTTGACAAAACAAGTAAATTTTTAACCACATCACTGCCTTTGCTTCACTCGCTCCTACCCTGATATATTTCACTTGTATTATTACTATGGTAATAATACCTAGCTCTTATATAGTGCTTTTCCTCAGATCTCAAAGCACTTAACAAAGGAGGGGAATTGTGGGTGCTCAGCACCATTACTCATATTGACTTTAAAACATTTTTAATACCATTCCTCCTTCTCCTTCGTCAGTATACAGTACCTCTTTTGAAAGGGGCTCAAAGAGTTTTACGAACAGCGAGGACCAAAGTATGATTTGCTGAGCATCTAGAGCACTCTGGTGTGGGCAGCAGCTCTAGCAGTAGCAAAGGGGCATTCTGGGACGCTAGGGCTAATACAATAATGGGCAGGTCTTTTTAGATATTTAAAAAGCTGTAGCCTGAATTTCTCCCTGAATTCCACTGCCAGCATTGTCTGTTCTCAGGTGGGTCTATGGCTCCACACCTACTAGGTTGATACACTCTGCCAGCAGCGCTATCCAGCCTCTACCCTCTGTGCTCCCGAGCATAGTCAGTCAAATTATGGCTGCCTTCTGAACAGGTTGTATGTGTATGTGAGGAAGGGGCTCACTGCACCCTCTATCTACTGTGTTGCACCCATGAGAGCAAGCTATAATTTGGTTCTAATTGATTAAACCTATCAATCCCCTAATTTACAGATTAAGAATTGGAGAAAAGGAGGTCTCCTGACTGCCTGGCTTCTATCCTAACAACTGGACCCCCATCCATATACCAAAAATATATCCCAGATACGAATCATTAGTAGAAACCTTTGCCTCAAAACATTCAATTATAAAGATCCAAATAGAGTGCAAGCAAATACAGCTCAGATAATAATTAATAATGACTTCCTCACGCTCTCACTTTTTCCTTCCTTATTCCTAGGGCTCACAGCTTAACAAATGGGGACCACTGTGTATTTCCAACCCTATAATAAGTAGGTGGGAGGTCATTCCCTGAGAATGTATTCTCACCGGATCATGTCTGCACATGGATCTCATCCTTCCTGCGTGGAATGAGTCAGCAGCATCCACAGCACCTATGTCCCTGGACCTATGGAGGTTTGCATGCGGATTCAGTGATCTGCGTGTGGGAGAGGGATCAGCTGAAGTCCCCTGTAAACAGGCCAAAGAAGCACAACCCTATTTCCTGCTTAGTGAAAATGTATTACAAACCAGACTGCATAATCAACACAGTATGTAAGAAAATATCAGCCAAAATTATTATACAAATCGCACTGCTGCCTGGCTCTTGGATGGCAGAATCTATTAGCCTAGACACTCAGATTTGACAAAGTGGTGTCTTTCCTGTTGTGAACTATTCAGTTCAGAGAAAATAGATGAGGGTGGAAAATTAAAGCAGAATAGTATGTACCCATAAATATGTATAATACAATATTTCAGAAGGCAGAATTATAAAAATTAGGAATAGAAAAAAGCCTATTAGGTTAGTTAGTCTATCCCACTGCTGATGCAAGATTGTTTACTACAGGACGTAACGTCTTTGCAGTACAGAACAGAGAATACTCACAGTGCAGTGACAGTCCCAGGGCATAGTGCTGCAGATGCTGCTATACATCACATGAATTGTATTTTCTTAAATAATTCAACTTGACTACAATGCAGCAGTAATTGTTAAAAGGGGGCTAGGAAGTAAAGTGGTTAATAGACTAGGTTTTCCCCCTCTGGAGAGCTGGGTTTAAATATGGTTTAGGGCACAAGTGAAGTGAATTCAGTGTTCTCAATTTAATCCCTAAGAAAAAATAATAAACACAATGACCAGCAAATCCCCAGTTGGCATTCGCTGCTCAGCAAAGGCTCAGAAGTGGAACAACAGGAGACTCCCAAGTCAGGACAGAAATATATCAAAGAGCATAATAACAGCATGAATATATTATTCATTACTTGTATTGCAGTAGTGCCCAGATGCTCCAGCCCTATTGTGCTAGGCACTGTGCAAACATATAACAAAACGATGGTTTTTCCTCCAAAAAGCACACAGTTTAACTAAGTACGTGAAGAAGCTTGCATGAGGTCTTTAATTAGTGCTATCAGTCCCCATTTTTATAAACATTGAACTCTATCTTAGGTATTTACTCTGTAAAGTACCTTTCATCTTGACATCTCAAGTGCTCAGATAATAGGGTGATGGACAGCAGTGTAAAACCCTAAGATCTATCTACTACAAGGAATGCTTTAAGAGGGAACAAAGTTAAATGAAAAGGGTTGTTAAAATATACAGTAAAAGATATAAAATGAGGGCTGATTCTCTGCTCTGAAGTACCTTAAAACAACACTGTCATCACTCAGCTGGTATTACAGAACTGGGGTTTGGACCATCCAGCAGAGCAGATGAGTTACTGTTTGATGTTGATTTAAATGGGATTATTCCACCCCAGATGCGTGGGCTTGTTTAAATACAAATGCTATGCATTACTGTCTAAATATTGTATATAAAAATGGAGAGAAATCTTTTATGTATAAATAAGAAGAATATTTAACATAGTTGCTTCCTTTTTATTTACTGCAGTTTGGAGGATGAGCCTGTCGTAATATACTATGATTCTTATGCCAACAAGTAGTGATGCCTTAGCTGCTATTCCAATTAATTACTAATAGACACTCTTGTAAGTATTGCATATTAAAAACCCATAGTCATCGCACAAATGATGCAGTGACACTAAATGCCAAATATTAGTGTCACTATGAAATTAAGGAAAGTTAATGTACATTAATGTGATACGTCAGAAAGAAACATGGACCTACTACCCTGCCAACTCCTGCCTCACACCCAACATCTGTTTCCTTTGCTCCTGCCCTTGCACTGCAGTGCCTCTCTATGGAAATCCCATGACCAGGCTGACTTCCTCCACTACAAATTTGTTCTAGCTAAACAACTCTACTCCAACTCAACTGAACCCCATGTCCTTAAGCCTAGCTGCCTTTTTGCTACATTTGACTCACTCCTGAACCCCCGCCCCCATTTCTGCCTCCACTTCTCTCACCACATAGGATCTTGCTAGTTTGTTCCAAGAGAAAACTGACAAAATATGGCATGACTTTCCCCTTCCCCTTGCCACACCTTTCCTTCCCCTGCTATAACTCTCTTCTTCTCCTCCCTTGTCATAAACACAGCAGTTTCTCATTAGCTCCCATCTTTTAACACTACCACTTGCCCCAGTGGCCCCATCCCATCCTATGTAGCCAAGCTTAGAATCATCATGGAATGCCTTAAATTTATTTTTAATGTCAAAATTAAAAATGCTGAACACTTAACTGCTAGATGAAGTACTTTCAGTTTACCACAGGACTCGTGGTGATGTGCCAAAGATGTAACTCAGAATTAATGTGGAGTGCTGCATGAGTTTTACCTGCATTATCCCAGTCTTCAGTCAGTGCTATCACTTCTCCTCTTTTATACATATTGAAATTAAAAGAAAAAAAAAACCCTGTGAAATCATGTTCACAATAAACTATATTTATGTAGGAAGCACCACAGAAAAAATGGGGAGTGGGGAAGGAAAGGGGTTACTGCAGAATTTAAGTTCAGTGTGTTCTACAGAATACATGGGGTCCTGCATATGAGATACTTCTTCAATGTGGAAGCCACAATAAAACACTACTGAGGCACCAGGTGGTCCATGGACACCTATATGCTCTCATATTTTAAGCTTCAGTGGTACAAATGACAAGGCCCATCAAAGTTTCCAAAATATTTTGGGAACCTTGGGGAGAGACATATACACCTTTATCAAATGCCACCTTAGTTTTTTTTTATAGAATACTTAGCTTCATGCAGAACTCTCCCTGCCCAGCATTGATTTATATAGTATTCAAAGAGTAGAGTACGAAGAAGGATCATCCTTTTGTCAGAGGAGCATCTGGTTGATGACTATAGTGTTTGTTTCAGTGCTGCACTTGGCTGCATATATGTTACAGACATCTGATTTTAGAATAGCCCTTAAACCAAATTCAGACTGCTCCAGTTGTGACATGATCTATATTACCACAGAATACTGGCATGTGGTGGCTAGTTGAGATCTTTAGGGCCATCAAAATGGGACTTCCACAGTCATGACACTTTTTAGTTCATTTTTGCATTTAGAAGAAGCATCATGAAAACCAAACATGGGTACAGGAGGGCACCAGCAGAGGGTCAGAGCAAAGAAAGTTTTTTCCTCAACCCGGGAAAGCAGAAAGAGGGCAACAAAATCCCATCACAGCTTGAGTTACTTAAGACAGCTGCAATTGATTCCTTTCCAAAGGGCTTATGAATGAGAGAGATCTATCCATTTGGGTATGCACTCGTGCTGCTAGCCCATGCTGAAGCCCATGCTGCCGCAACTTTACTGCTTTTTGAAACTGTGCTAGCTAGATTAAAAAGACAGGGCAGATAATGCCTATCCAATCACACCTCTGATTCCAGAGTAGTGTAGTGTACCCTAAGCTGTATTTTCTTTGTTATTTAATTAGCTAGTTCACAGGCTCTGAGTGGACTCAACATTCAGTACATGGACAACCAAACTTTTCTTTTTCTGGAACCCTGTACAATGAGTGAGAGTGGGCTAGCAACATGAGTACATCCCCGGAGGACAGCACAGCTTAATACTCCTGGGGGAATTCTGTGCCAAAAAATTAAAAATTCTACACCAAAAAATTAAAAATTCTGCACATAATATTTTAAAATTCTGCAAAATTCTGCATATTTTTTGTCAAAATAACGCAATATAATCAAGCTGGTTTCAATTATTTTGGTAATTTATTTAATTAGGGTGCATGACTGCTCTTGTGGCTTCCCTTTGCTTCCCTGTGAGAAGTCATTTTTCTGCAGGGAAGCAAAGAAATCTGTGGAGGCCATGAATTCTGCGCACATACAATGATGCAGATTTCCCCCAGGAGTAAGCTTAAGCAGCCCATGCTGAAGACCATGTTGCTGCAGCTTAACTGCTTTTAGAGAGGTTTGGTTTCCCAGGTACATACCCACATGAGCTAAGTGAGTTTGGGAGCAGTTTGCCAGCAGTCTCTCTAAGAAGGACTCTGGGGTGCTTTGTAGGGAGTGTAACCAGAGCCCAGGCACAATGCAGCTTTTACATGTCACTCATCAGAGACTTGTTCTCCTGAATTTAACATTCTTTAGATTACACTGATGAACCTGTTGGTAGATGTTTATGCTTATCTCCCCATTGAACAGAGACAGCAAACCCTTATTTTAAATAGCTGCTAAGAAGCAACTTCCTGATATGGTAATGTCCAACGTGTTGCAGAATCTCACAATACACAGCATCCAAGCAGCTAGTAAATGGAATAGTAGAAAGCATGAAAACTAATGACTTGCACAGTGTACTCCACTGTATACAGATGTTTTCCCTAAGAAAGGCAGTTACCTACTTGTTTGAATTGCGTTCTGCAGACTGTTCATTGCTCATCATAATCATTACTCAAACTGACCTTTGTTTTGCTGCTTTTGCTGTCATCTGGCTGTTCTGAGTGTGTTCACTGAAGCAGCAAAATATCTTGGCTTGAATACTACCTAAGCAGTATTGTCTTCAAGAGTGACTCCTGAGCTGATGTTTGCATTCAGCCAGCAGGTACGTACAGTGATGACATGGTGAACTGTTGCTGTTACCTAGGCAGGATGGTCTCCTTTGACAATCTGAATTTGTCTAACTAGTTTTGCCCATGAGAGTTTTATTAGTTCCTTGGACAACGTTTACCCAATGTGCAAAACTTCAGTTTAAACTCTCTCTTAATTATTCTTTATGGGCCAAGTCCAGATTCATGGGTTCAGGCAAAACTCCTAACGAAGTAAACAGCCTAAGTGAAGATTGAATAAAAAATTAAAGACTTCACAGTTTGGTCCTTCCAACAGTGAGCCTTGGCTGATCATTTAAAGGACTAGCAAGAGAATAGATATCCTCCACCATTGGTACCCAATGGTGGGTCTGCCATTCACCATCAACTTATACATTATTGCCCACTATCAAATACAAGAGAACATCTTCCATCCTACATAACTCAAGAGCAAATGTTATTATTAACCAACACAGGCCCAGCCTTGAACTCCTTACTAATTACTGCTTACATGAAGTGAATGGAAGTTTGGTCCATGGTTTCCCCCTTATTAGAATAATTGAGGATTGAGTAACTTTGCCTGTAACTTCCCAGTTTTTTTAAGAGGAATTTACAACTGTTGGTTTTGCATGCCTTAAGAACTGTACAATGACACTCTATGAATACTTATCTAACACAGGAAGATGCTCATTGAATAGCTGCTCTGAAAGATACAATCTTCTCAACATTTACACCATTTTGGGGGTTCCATAATTTCAGGGTGGGGGGCATATATCACCTTGGTTATGAAAAAGTTTTCCTTTCTGTATTCATGGGGGGAGGGGGAATACTACCAATATGTTATTCATGTTTCTTGGACTCTCCCTCTGCCCTTGGTCCAGATATGGAATAGATTCAGCTACATCATCTCCCTCTTAATTTCACCATCTCTTTTAATTCTTGTGGAGAAACATGTATTGGTGTGAAGTTCTCTGCTTGATGAAAACTCTGTCTTTTCATGAAGGATGGTACATCCTCAGTTGCTGCTTCAAGCTATCATTTATAAAGTATTAAACCACCTTTGTGGGAAATTATATCAAAAGTTGCCAAAATATTTTGAAGAAACATCATGGACACTATCAATAGTCTCAGTTCCATATTTAACTCGGATGTATAGGGAAGAAATAAAACAGAGGAATTCAGGTGCAGTCAGAACTGACTTTCTCAATTACTTTCCATAAAAATGGAAAGTTCAAAACAGAGTAATTCTTGAGCGAGTATTTGTAGTAAACCTACTAACCAAATAGCCAACCAGTATTGTGCTTAACCTGTTGATTACACAAGATCAGTGACTGGCACTTACTTCAGTTCCTAACCATTCCTGTACTGCTTTATTTCCCGTTGGCCTAACTTTGTTCCCTTAACTTCCCCTCACTGCTTACTTAGTTCCTCCTGGATGTTAAAAATATTTTATTCTAAAGATGAGATTGAGACATGGCATATTAATTTACAAAGCTGACTGAAACTGCTCCTGAAGCAATGAGAGCTGCAGCATGACTGTTTTTATAACTAATTTATTTATTCAGAAAACCAGAGCTTAATCACAGTGTCTGGTTTTCAGTGAGGTCTTGCTCTTTAGCCACTATCATTTTGATATCAATCTGTTTCTAAAAGCGCTAGTAGCAAAAACAAACAAACAAAAAAACCCAGCCAACCAACCAACCAAACAAAACAACAACAGCAACAAAACAAAAATAAACAACCACTGCTTTACGTAGGTCCTAGGCCTGGGAAAACTGCATTGTATATATAATATTCATAATTGCTTTGTCAGCAGATCTTCAGAAAAAATCCTATTTCAGTCAGCCCTACCATACTTTTTTCAGAATTCAAGATCAGCTGAAGCAAGACTGGCAAACATGATTCCTTAGTGTTTACATCTTTCAAATATTTGTAACTGGTATGTCCCCCTTAGTGGTCTCTTAGACATGTTATACATACCAGATGAACTGTATAAACATTTGCTAAACACAGTCAACCTATTCCAAGTCAACATCAGTTATTTTAGCTTTTTTCATCTTTCCCCATAAGTCAGAATCTTCAGCCCCTAATTGTTTTTTACTCTTCTCTAACTTTTCAATTTGTTAAAATGTTTCTCTTAACATAGTATCCAGAATCAAAAACTATTTTCCAAGTATGGTCACAACAGAGATGAATGGAAAGGGAAAATATTGGTTTCCATCTTCATGACACCTCTAACTATGCAGCTCCAAATTGCACTGGACCTTTTTGATGTCATGTCACATTGCAAACTCAAATTCAGAAGCGACACCATGGCTCTGGGAGGGGGGAATGCGGACGGGGTAAGAGGGCCCGAGGCTGGGGCCATAGCTGGGGGTGAGGGTGGGAACAGAGTCTCGGCTGGAGGCCAAGGCTGGCAGCCAGTGCCCTGGGCACAGGGCTGGCAGCTGCAGCCAAAAGTCGACCCCCGGGTGTGGGGCAGGCAGCCACAGCTCACAGCCGGATCCCCAGGTGTGGGGCCAGCAGCTACGGCTGGCAGTGGGAGCCGGGACCAGGAGTGGAGCTGGGTGGCACTCCTGCCACGTGCCCTGTGGCGGCTAGCTTGGGCCCCAGACATGCCTCCCCAAATGTTCCCCCATGCCCCCCGAGCGAGGCATGCCCCACAGATTGGGGACCTCTGATCTAAATGCTGAGTATGATGCCAATATACACGCTCAGTTTGCAAGCAGAAAAAGAACCATCAAAGATTGTTGTTCAGCTGAATGAAAACCAACTCCTCTAACTAAAACCACTGAATTTTAACACCCTCGCTGCTAGCACTAGCTTTGCCCCTCTCTTCCTGCAAGGATAGGATGGAATATTAAAAAAATATTCTGATTCAAACAGTAAAGCTTCCCTGAACAGAAAAGAAAGGATCATTTTAAAATCAAAGTTAGGTCCCAGTTCAGGAAAGCCTCCCTCTTCATGAAAGCATTTAAGTACCTGCTTAAGTGGCTTTGAAGTGTTAGGTTAAGCACATGCTTAAGTGCTTTCCCTAATCAGGGCCTTGCAGACTATGGTCTTCAGTGAATGGTTGAAAATCTAGTTTCTTCCTTATGTAGGGAGGGTGGAAGATGCAAATACACTGGTTGTAATGACATAAGTCTTAGGTAAAGAATTAGACACTTTATAGTCTGAAACAAAATGTATCTTAGCCCTAACTTTGTGTTTTATTCTATTTATTAATTTAATAGATGTTTTTATGGTGCTCAACACCAGAGTACCTGAGTGCTTATACAGATTAAAAAAATGAGGTGATCCTCAGCTGGGTAGACATGAGGAATCTCTGTCAGATGACATAATGTATTTAATTAAAGATGTATAACTTTACACTGTGCAGAACATTATTTAATATATTTTAATTACGTGAAGAAAAACTAGACAGTGTCACCACAGATTTTTTCCATTAAATTAATTTTTAATTAAATTGAAGAAGGAAATTGTAGACGAGAGATCTGATAATAGAAGGAGCCAAAATTCCCATCTGATTTCTTCGAGAAATAAGACGAATGACTGGGAAACCGTTCTCACATTTTTACTTTTGAGGTCACATTACCAGGAGAGGCCTTTTCCTCTGAATAGCCAAGAAAACATTACTCAGTTGTAGTAAAGGAGCTAGTGAGGAGAAGTAAACAGACAGATTCCCATAAAGTATTACTGTATGTAGCTTACAGCAAAATTTGTGTGAAATGAACCACAACTCAGAAATCCTTTGGTACTTTTGTGATGTGCATTAGATCAGTGTTTTTTCCATGTTGTGACCCCATATTATACAAGTAAAAGGCTTCAGAATCCCTCTCCCATAGTTTTAGGACCAACCCCCTCCCACCTGACTATAGAGAAAAAGAGGGTGGTTGTGGCTTTAGACCTGCTAATGTCCACCATGAGGTAAATGACTCTCAGGTTGAGAACCCACGTGGAGGTGAGTACAACCCACTGAAATGTATGGTATATTTGTGAAACATATATTTGTTTTATTTTCAAGTTGCTGAAACTAAACATGGGTGAGTATGCTACAGTAATTATAAAGACAATTATAATTGGCTAAAATTGCAATCCTCTAAGATAAATCACGCCTATCACCTATTACCAGTGTGTTGTGTACACTAAGAGATCTCCAGAACTCCCACTGATGTAAAGAAAATCCCATCCCTTTCTACTGCCACCCATCACCTTAGTATCTGAATGCCTTTCATGTAAAATCAATAGCAATAACGAAATCCCTAGTAGACTTCACAGACTTTCTGGCTCTTCTCCCTTTTGGGGACAACAAATCTGCTTGGCATACGTGCTGGAGTTTAACCTTGTTTTTTGGTTAGCTGATATGTTTATTTCAGGTTTTTTGGGGAGGCAAGAGCACTTGGGAAGAAGGGGTTGTCAGTGTTGTGAGTGGCATTCCTGCTATGACGGAAAGGCTTTTCCAAAGAGAGATTTTGCAGCATATCCTCAAGATCGTCAGAGTCTAGATTTTCCTCATCACGTCTGGAATTCCCTCCCTTCCAAATGATCAACTGTTATCTGGCATTTAAAAAAGGTTATGGAACTACATGCAGCATTTACCGAGAAGTTTCTGTCTGATTACTGACAAGCATGCAGACTGTAATGTATGTTTGTAATAATAACAGGTTCAGTAGATCACACTTTAAGATACAAAGTTTACTTATAAAGACTATGGAAGACCATTTTATGGAAAAACATATTTCTTATTATTTTGACAAGTGTACAGAATAGCCTTATTCAAAATAATAACTAATATTTTATAAAAATTATAAATATAAACTAATATTTTATTAAAAAATCACTCATAGAATAATTCAGTTGGGTAGGAATTTCTAAAGGTTTATCAATAACTAGTCAATCACCCCATGTTATGGAATGATTGCTTTAATTATTTATGTCACTTTTAATAGATGGTTGCCTAACTTTGAATAGCCTTGAAAATGCTTCAGCAGTCTCCACTGGAAGTCTCCTACTGCCCAGGTGGTGTTATAATTATTCGTGTTTTCTAATATTAAACCTGAAGTCTCTTTGCTACATCTTAAATCCATTACTTTTTGTTCTGTCCTTGTAGATTAATGAGAATTGATCCCTTTTCTCCACAGAACATCTCTTTTTACTTCAATCATTTTTGGAAGATGCTTAGAAATAGAAGACTCCTATTTAAAAAAAAAAAAAACTTAAGATTTTTTTGTTCCACTAATGGTAATTGTTAGTAGGACTGAGTTAATATTTACTTTATAATACTTTAATACTACTTTGCACTTCTATAGTGCCTTCTATCAAGGATGACTGGTCGCTTTATAAACATTAATGAATTAAGTCTGGCAACACGCACTTTACAGATGGGGAAACCAAGGCACTGAGCAACTAATGCCACCATTTTTACTCTTGGGTTTCAATGTACAATATTGGAATAAATACACCAGACTATATTACGTATGGACTTTTATAAGCAGCTACATTTTTGTGCATCTCTTGCTAAGGGGAGAAAAAGCCAATGATAATGGAAAGAGGTATCAACCAAACCTGAATAATCTTGACTTGCCTGAGTTACTGGAAATGTACAGAGGCATCTTCAGACATCTGACATTTGAAATATGGGACATTTCACCTCAGAAAAGCCCTTGTGTAAAAGGTCTAGCATGGGTAGGGCAATTATTACCGTTGCCTCAGTTATTTTTCCTAAACCACTTTGTTTCTATTTCTCATAATCAGCAATGAACCAGATCAAGCATGAACATCTGCTTATGCCTGTTGAGTCTGGGTGTACTTGGTATGATCTTGTGGGAACCTAGCCAGAAACAGCCAAACATCCCTAAAATAACAGGTGCAAAACAACCTTAAGAAACAGATTTTCTATGGTCATTTCCCTAGGAGAAAAAGAGACCTGCATGTAGCCAAGCAGCCAGACAGTGAGATAAGAATCAGAAGTTAGAAGAAAAGGAGTATCTCTGTTCCTGTCCTTTTTCTTTGTATTTCTATTGTTTTCTGTGTGTTTCAAAGTGATGTGCATTACTGTTTGTGTAAGTAACTGATGAGATATGATCCAGTCTGGATACTGCCAGTAACTGAACACAGGAGTATTTTCTATACCTCTTATGCTTGGGTAGCTGAATCTCTTCACCAATAAAGAACTTATCTATCATATAAAATATGATGGGAAGAGTTAAACTACAAGTCACAGTAATTGCTGTAATGGAGTATTTTGAGGCTGCACAAAGTGGTAGTGAAGCTCAAGGGCTGTAGTCACTCTCGATCCCTATGTGGCCCTAGCAGAGAGAGAAAGGGAGTTGAAAATAGGGACTAGGGCTGCTTTTGAGTAGGGCATGAATTTACATTAGTTCCCCACTTCTGGAGTATCTCTGCATCTCCCTGCTGTGCAGCAAGTACCATTGACTTCAATGCAACTGTGCAGGTGCCTGAAGCTAAGCATGTGCTCAAATGCTTTGCTGGATCAGGGCCAGAGTGTTCAGCACCTTTCAGGACTGAGCAGCTCATAAATAATATCAGAGTGCTTCTGTCACACCTCCATAATAACATAGTTCAGTTCTAAATCCCCTAAACTTCCTTCATTTTCAACAATGCTACTTATTCATAAAAGCTATTAGACTGGGAGAAAGGGTAGTGGATCCATTCTAGGTCAGGTAAAGTACAATAATCCAGTATGCAGATCACAGTGCCTCAAGCATCTCAAACCTCAACAAGCAAAATGCTGAAATTCCTTCAAAGATACTACTGCAGATTTGCACCCAGAACAGTGAAAACTCAGTCTTGATCAGATCTATCTTATATGAGAAACAGACAGAAATTTCCTAATGCTGAGAAATACCTGACTGTGTCTGAGTGGATGCAGCCTGGAGGAGTCTGATGCAACAAAGATATGCAACTGGCATCAGGAAAGCAGAGTCTCTACAAAATCAGTTTCCTTGTCTCAGTGTAGAAGCCACATATATTTTTTGTTAAATTACAGGCAATGCTATTAACTAGAACTTCAATAGTGGTTTTACTTTAGCTTTAAAGACCTTTTCGGAGCATATAAATTTTAACAAGATAAATTATTCCAATTACTGTATATGGAGCTTGAAAAATACTAACTAATTTTGCTCACTCTTGACGTTACTAAAAAAATTAAAAGACTATTAATTGATTTCAAATGATAAAATGTTGACATTTAAATCAAGAGGGTACTGTATTGTAAGTATGCTTATTACAAGAGAGCTTATTATCATGACTAATATACTGAATATATCAATGGATAAATACATGCAATATAAAACAAATCTACAGAAAGTAATTCTAATCCTTATGTACCATAGCACAGATTGATGCTACATAAGAACACAGAGAGACAATCAGCTTGTTAAAACAAAAAATATTTTAACGCTACTTAAAAATCTATACAATAAAGAGTATCTGAAAAAAATCATAACTCTAATAATGATGTGCAGATGTCATTTTCTAAACAATATTAGGTTTCACAAAAATACTGCATGAGTTTTAAATTTAGTAATATATTCAAGATAGTCATGAAAATTGAGCAATTAAGAGGCAAGAGGGGGGGTCAGTTAGATTGTTTAAAACTCTGGTTTTGTTTATTTTTGTTATCAGCTATTGAACTTTAATAACCAATTAACATTCTGGATAAAACATCTTGATTAAAGATGCCACAAAACCTCCGGTTTAACAATTACAGTGTTAGAGCTCACTATAAACATGTTCTGAGTCTTCAATTAGATCCTTCAGCAAAACCAGAAAAGACTAGACTAAGGCCGTATCTACACTACAGAGTTTTGTCGATACAAATTACGCCAATGTACAGCCACTGCTGTAATTAAACCGCTGTTGCATGTCCACACAATTTTCCTTGTGTTGGTGGAGCGCATCCACAATAGCAGCTCTTGCATCAACAGAGAGAGCAGTGCACTGTGGGTAGCTATCCCACTGTGCAACTGGCCACAGGGTAGGGAAGGGTTTGCAATGCCTCATGGGGCCAGATACAGCATCACATGATGATTTCTCAGTCTCATCATTCCATGGGCAACTTACTAGAGTGTCAGCTGCTTTTCAACTGCCCTGGTTACCTGCAACCCAGCCATCTCTGTCAGAAAGCATGGATAGGATCTGCTCTTCAGTACTGTGCTGTGTGTTATGAACACAAGGCTATCATAGGAGCCCAATGGAGGGCTATATGGCTGGGGGATGCCTTGAAGGAGCATATTAACACTGAGCCACAGTAATGTGATGATGCTGTAGTGTGCTGAGCCTGGCATTGCTTGTTTGCACCATGCTATGAGGCTTGTAATGGTTGTGGTATGTGCCCGAAAAGTAACATATTTTAAATCACTATTTAAAGTCGCACTCAGTAATATGACCAGACTGACATTGGTGAACACTAACATAAGAAGCCCATAGAAGGGTGGAGGGTGGGAGGGGAGAGACTGAGTGTGTGTGTGTGTGTGTGTGTGTGTGTGTGTGTGTGTGTGTGTGTGTGTGTGTGTGTGTGTGTGTGTGTGTGTGTGAGAGAGAGAGAGAGAGAGAGAGAGAGAGAGTGTTGGGAGAGTGTGTGAGTTGGGGGAGAGTGAGTGTGTCAGCATGCAGTCTCTAAGTTCGGACAGCAGCTGGAAGCAACCAATCATGAGGCAGAAGGTAGTGCACAGATAGCTGGTGTCCCTTGGTCTCCCCACACCAGTTCACCAGCAGGGGGAGGGGACACCCTGACATCAGCCCCACCTCCCTCCCTGGCTCTGCAGAGCACGAGTCTCTCCTACCCCCCACCCTCTGGCAGCAGTCCAACCTGCCTGCCTGCCACTGTGATCCTAGTACCAGGGAGAGCCGAATTCTGCATTAATGTTTTGATTCCATGATTCCCTCAGAGTTCTCCCACAGCTTCCTCTCCACACAAACCAAGGAGATCCACCCCTTCCCTTGTAGTCCAGGCAGGAGTGTGTTTGCTGCTAGGAGCCGGCATGCTCAACTGGGCAGTAGCTATGTAAGCTCTCCATGCTGAGCAATTTCAAAAACTTCCTGGGGTTTTGAAAGAGGAGAGGCACATGCCTGTATAGCTGGATGCAGGACAGCGGAGTTTAAAATGGTGAGCAGAGCGGATAGAGTGGACATTGCAAGATACCTTCTGGAGGCCAGTTACGGTGACATAACAAATGCAGTGTCTATACTGATGCTTTGTTGATCTAACTTTGCCTCAAAATCTCTACACCTCTCGTTGAGGTCATTTATTTTGTTGGCAAACCAGGAGAGTTTTGTTGGTGGGAGGAGCATTGTAGGGTGTACACATCCACGGTTTTGTCAACAAAAGCTGTCTTTTGCCGACAAAACTGTGTAGTGTAGAGAAGGCCTATATTCCTGATATTACTAAGATAAAAAAAAAAGGCAGAAAAAAAGTTTTAAAAAGCTTTCAGGATTCCTTTATACATCATTAAAAATTGGCAAAAGGCCATTAAAAAAACACCGTTGCAAGATCTGAGAGTAAAGAACAGGGGATATCCATGGCCTTGAACAGCCAGTGGACAGGTAGGGCCAGGACAGCAAAATCAGGCTGGGAAACCAGGCTTGGTGTAGCTACAAAGGAAATAAATCCTGCTAAGGTCTGACCTATGTTTCAGCTGTAATATGACATTCCAATTTCAGCAGGAATGCTACTTATATTCCATTCTTCCTCAGTAGATTTAAATCTACTTTATGAAGTAACATTGTTTACATTTTACAGACAGGGAAATGAGGGATAGAAAGGTTAAGTGGCTTTCCCCAGGTCACTCAGCAAGGATGACAGAGATGGGAACAGAACCTTGGTTTATGGAAGCTCAATCCAGTGCTCTTACACTACAGCAGTGGTCTCCAAAGTGGGGTGCGTGCACCCCAAGGGGTGCGCAAGCGGATCCTTGGGGGTGTGCGGCAGGAATAGTGCTTTTTTTTTGCTTCATCAGTTCAGGGAGTCCGAGCGACTTTTTTTTTTTTGCTTTGGCAAAAATGGTAGAGCCGGCGCGGCAGAGGGTGCATGCTCAAAAAAATTTTACTGATAGGGGTGCGTGATCAAAAAAGTTTGGAGACCACTGCTTTAATGAATGAGCTTTTAGTTTTTCTTGTTTCCAGATGGAGCAATATTTCTGGTATTGCCATGGTTTACATGGCCATTCCCAAAAGTCAAGGCTTGTATAAAATAACCTCAGTTATCCATAAAGGGTGACGTTTATTCATCCACAGAGTGCCTGCACAAAGTCTTCTGCACCGCAGAAATGCTGGTATAGGACACCAGAGGGGGTTGGAGGGACACCAGCTGGCTGTGTGTTGTGGAGGGAGACACTGCTCTAGCTCCAAATAGGCTGATGAGGAGAGGGCTATTAGGATTGGCCAAAAGGAAGGCTACTGGGTCTATTTGTGTGTGTGAATAATCAGAAACTTGTTCTAACTACAAAAAATTTACAGCATTTGAACTTTGATTCAATTCATATTTTGAACGGTGCTCAAAATTTGAGTTACATTCTATATATTACATTCTGTGTGATACTATTTTATGGAGTTATTGTGATAATTGAAACACTAGAGTTTTATAGGGCTGTATATTTTTAATTCAGTAAATTTTCTATTACCGTAGAAGTTGTTGTACTTTCAAAGAAGGAGATGTGCAGTGCTCTTTAGCAAGTGAAATCTTACTAGTGACATTACATTTAACCATCCTCCATGCAATCAGCAATACAATAATGCTCTTATGGTAAATGGGGATTTGTGTCTAAGTACAAAAAGTAATTTGTAAACTAATTGGTCTCAACAGACAATAATAAGGGTAATCCAAAAAAGTAAAGCTCATGTTAACAAACATCCTTTGCAGAATAATTCAAGACAATGCTGCAGACTCAACCTTGTACACTATACAATGGTTGTAGAATAAAAACGTTTCTGTTACCTTTTTGCTAGCGTAGCAAGTAAAATATTGCAGCTTTGAGCAGGCCTTCTGTCTGCTTATAATAAAGCACTGTAATAAATGGGATTTTACATTGAGGCCCCCCTCATCCAGATTTGAGGGCAAAAAGTATTAATATTACTCTTCCAAGCTCCACCTTCCAAAGCTGTATCCATGACACACTGCTCACTGTAGTTTGCGCAGATATTCAAAATATGATTGTGTGTGCTCACTGACTCCACTGAGATCCTTGAGCCTGACTCCCTCTCAAGGTATGCTTACACTGCAATAAAACACCCATGACTGGCCCATGTCAGCTCACTTGGGCTTGCAAGGCTCGACCTGTGGGGCTATAAAATTGCAGTGTAGATGTCCAGGCTCGGGATGCAACCCAGGATGTGGGACCCTCCCTACTTGTGTGGCCCCAGAGCCCAGGTTCTAGGCCAAGCCTGGATGTCTACACTGCAATTGTATAGCAGCCCGAGCCCGATGAGCCTGAGTCAGCTGACATGAGCCAGCCACAGGTGTGTTATTGAAGTATAGACAAACCCTCAGTGTGGCTTGAATATACTCATAGGTGCTGCTAGATTCCTTGGCCTTGGCTCTCTCTTAATTGGGGAAAGAACAATGGTGGTATCTCCCAAATGCCACCCACTTGGGGCACCAAAATGAGACTCGCTCCCAGTAAATTGTACAGATTGGTGATTGTTCCTTTCCTCTCTTACAGGAGGAATGAAATAGTTAACAATTTTGACATTTAAATTATCATCACTCGGCCCCTGAGTTATCACCTCCCTGAGATGAATGGGTCAGTTTGCACCTCTCTTCTCAGAGCTGTCGTTCTAGGGTGTCTACAGACTCATATCTGCATACACTTGCTTCACATTTTTTAGGTTTTCTTCTGGAGAATAAGATGATAGCTTCAGAAACATGCCAGTATGGCACATGGGTGTGTTTCAGCTGTTTCTAAGCCCTGTGCCTATCAGACAGCAGGAAAAGGTCATTCAAGAACATATAACACAGTGTGTGGGGAAAAAACAGATGACATGTCAGGGTGACATCACACAGTGTATTCAAATATCAGTATTATCACATTAGTTGGGGGCTTGATTGTAACGATTTAAGTACAGAATTCAACAGATTTAGTTTGGCAATGGCTTTGCATTATCCAAGAAACATTAAAATTTAGTTACTTTAATATCATTCTTTTAAAACAATCACCCCTTAACCCTTACATTTACTGTGATTCTGTAGTGCAGTGGTCTCCAAACTTTTTTGATCGCGCACCCCTATCAGTAAAAAAATTTTGAGCACGCACCCCCTGCCGTGCCGGCTCTACCATTTTTGCCGACCACTGCACTAAAGTATAAACTATGTATTGAATATATACACAGTGTAGTGATCTGGAATTCAAGTATCTTGGGAATATTAGCAGATTGCAGAAGTGAATAATTACTGGAAGAAAAATATGAAAGTAGCTTATAAACATTTATTATGCTCTCAAGCTTTTTTAGAGTTCCCTTCTGCAGAACATCCGTCAAGAAATTCATATGTACTAAATCAAGTTAGCAAGAGGCTTAGAAAATCAGCAGTGGGGTGGCCTGCCTGGTCCCTTTCAGTTCAAAATGCAGCTTCTGTACAGGAAGCCAAAACTGTTTTTATAGACTAGAGCTCAGCTGACATAAACAAAACAAAAAAATGGGGCCATATCCTCAGTTGATATAAATCAACATCTGAGGATCTAGGCTGTGGTCCCAGCTGAATTAGATTATAAGGAATTGTCACAGACTTTTCTTATGTAACACATTTAAAAAAAACCTGTTTTATTGTGAAAACAGATATCAAAAAATCTGAAGACTTATTATGATGAGGTGTGTATATTTTTTAAGCACAGATCTCTTGAGAATTCAGATGCACTGAATAAAAACAAACTAATTTAGCAATACTCTTACCAACAAATATCACACTACATTTATGTCACTGTTCATACTGCTAATTACAAAACAAAAAGAAGACTGATAGAAGAAGGTCAAGCTAGAGTTTATATTTTACTCACAGCTTTTTCCATGTTTCAGTTTTGTCTTGATAATAAAATAGATGACCTGGTGCAAGAATATAGATTGTATTTGTTTTTTTGAGGAAGAGGCTGACAACATTGAAAATCATTTGCAGAAAATATTGCTCAGGTTTATTAGTCGATACCATCCTGATCCTGCAAACACTTATGCCTGGGTTAACTTTACTAACATTGAAGTCAAAGAGAAGATTCATATGCATACATTAAGCATGTGCCTAAGTGGATTGGGCCCTAACTATTACAGGGCACATTTTAAAATGAATTAGGGCCTGATCCAAAGCTGCCTGAAGTCATTGGAAACACTCCTACTGACATCAGTGTACTTTGGAACTGGCCTTTAGTGAGACTAGAATCATAGGTCTAGAAGGGACTGCAAGGGTCATCTAGTCTAACCCCCAGTCAAGATGCAGGATTAGAAGTTAGCTAATAGAACAAATCTTTTCTATAGCTAACTTTTATAATAATAGAAAATAAATAAATAATAAAAACTATGGCACTTTTAAGAAAAAAATGTATTGGTCCAGCAGGTACCAAGTTGAACTATGTCCATGGAACTCTTTGATTTGGCACCTCTGTTTGGAAGAAAGCATCAAGCTACACAGAACACAAAATGAACTCTAAGAATACCAATATTTTCCAGATTGCCAATTATGTAAATGCTTAGTTTGATATATGATATATATATATACACACCTTGTTCAAAGATAAATCCTTTTATTTTCTTCCCACTCCCTTCAGAAAACATTCTTCTGATATACCTGCATCTTCAACCCATGTATGGCATATGGAATGTCCTATATTTTATATGAGGGAAGGGCCTCCTATGGCTGATTGGCCTCAAAACCACTGTTGTACAACAATAGTTGGTCTTTTTTAAAGTCAACATGAGTTTTGTATAAGTATAGAGTTAAGCATTGAGCTCTGAGCCATGTATTTCCTTTCAATGTAGGCATCCCTTATAGGAAGTGCAACCATTGAGAGACAAATATGCACCTATGTCCTGTTCAAAATTACTGTTAGGCATGAATCCATTAATTTCCTACTTTATTTCCTCTTTTTCTACTCCAGAGAGGCACATCTTACTTGTAACTTTTCTACTTACGGGTTAAAAAAATTAAATGAAATAAAAATCAACCACACACGGCAGCGCTGGGGGCTATAGCTGCCCCAAAATTTGCCTTAATCGCTCTATAGTCATCCCTCTCAGCAAAAAGGTCAAATGTTACGTAGAAGTGAGGGTGGTGTGGTATGGTATTGCCACCCTTACTTCTGCTCTGCTGCTGGTGGCAGCGCTACCTTCAGAGCTGGGCACCCGGCCAGCAGCTGCCAGTCTCTGGCCAGGCACCCAGCTCTGAAGGCAGTGCCGCTGCCAGCAGCAGCTCAGAAGTAAGGGTGGCATGGTATGGTATGTGTGTGTGTGTGTGTGTGAGTGTGTGTGTGTTATATGTATAGTACAGACCGCCCCCAATTTTCTGTCTAGCTCACCTCAGCTCCCCACTGGAAAGAGGCTGGCACAGTTCCTACAATCACATATCTGAAAATATACAGGCAAAAATCCTGTCTTACTTGCCTTTGAACTTTGCTATTAAACAAGTGTATGCTTTTATTATGGCACTCCCTCCATGTTGTTTAGTAAAAGCTGATTACTCTTTTTGGTAACATTATTTATTATAATAATACTTTCTACCTGATAAAGGATCCAGGTCACATTTCACAAGTAAAAATTGGAAATTTAGGCCCTAATCTCTTATCCGTAGTTAAACTGATATTTCTTATTCTCAACATGTGTGGTTTATTTTGAAATTAACTCAGAATAAACTTTAGAAATACTTATGAAAGTGCAATATTATAAGCAAAAATAATTTACTAATCTTACCTACCTTTCTTTGGGAAAAAATAACTTTGTACAAATTCCTTTAAAGATTTCTTTAAGAATGTAAAAGGTACACAGTTAAAAAATCACGGGTAAATCCTCAGCCTTATATTATTGTACCTATGTTACCAACAACAGTTTAGATTATAAAATCCAATTTGCTTTTCCCTATCTAAACTCTGGGTTGGTTTTTTTTGTTTTTTTGTTTTTTTAATTTCCCTCATTTTGGACAATAACAGTCAATTGAAATCAGACTCACTGTCAGTTTCAATGTTAGGATTGCTAACCTTGCAGGCCAGTAAGCAAACATTTGTTTAAAAACAACCATGTCAGCTGGAATTGGGAAGGAGGGGAGGGGGAAGGAAAGAACAAAGAAACATTTCTGATGTGCATTTGGTTAAAGCTTGATTTTACAAAATCTAAAGTTTGATATAAATTTGAGATGAGAAATTTAAGATCCCAGACATGACTGTGGCCAGTACTTGACGGATTCCCTTCAATTATTTCAATGATTGTGAAACAGGATCCAGATATACTGTACATTTTATTCAGGACAGATATCATCATAACTAAAAATATCAGAGCAACAACTACTATGCAGAGTCCAAACTCTCCAGTTTCCTGTAGTTTGGCATTATTAGCACGGAAAGTTACAGTAAGATAAAATTCAGCTCAAACCTTCTCCCAATGCTTCATTGTTCCTAGGGTTCCTCCCTCTGGGTCCCTCATCCCACACTCTACATCCTCTTCATCTAAATAACCATTCCCACTTCCCTCATGCCCAAGTGCTGTAAAGAAGATAAAATACATTTACATGTTTGACAAATTAAAATTGCAAAAGGCTTCTGTCTAGTTTTGCTAAGTTTGCATGCTGGGTCTCCAAAAATGCTCTGTAAATGTAACCGACTGTAACTGAAGTGCTTCTTTGCATGCACTACGTAGGACACAAAAGTAAGTCAGCCTTTTTCATTTGCAATGGATTGATCTTATTTTCCTTTATACAAACCAGTATTTCATTGGTATAATTTCATAAGTATCATTATGACTTTCATAATTTAACAAGAATATTTATAAAAAGTAACACCTGTTTTGAAATGTTATCAGGTCAGAACGGTAGTACTTTACACACATCTTTCACTGGTGTAAATGATTACACAGGGTAGATGGCATCAGAAAAACAGATCCTCTTTCTCCAACTGGACTCTCACCACCTTCTACAGCTGCTGCCCCTTTTCAGTTGCATCTCAGCCACAACATGGCACACCTTCTACCTCTGACCTCCGACCTACTTGCTACACTTGGGGGCCAATTCACTGTCACCAGCCCCACTTCTAGGTTGCTGGCCTCCATATTGTTTCTCTCTGGCTCATTGCCTCAAATTCCCAAAATAATCTGTTTCTACCCTATGGACAGATTCTAAGGTCACTTCCAGGGAAAGTGAGATGCATCAGACACACAGGGTGGGCTGTTTCTTGTAGCAGTGAGGTAGTATGGGACTCAGGGTTAAAGCCAGTCCCCACTCACCTTGTTTCTCCACTGTAAGATATCCTGTTTCATACCTTGGCCTGCACACATTAGCAGCCTTCTCACAACCCATCAAAATTAGCTAGTTCCCAAGTGTCATCCAACCATTAGCTCAGTTCCTAACGGTTAAAGGAACTGCAAAACTTTGCAGTCTCTTTTTTGCATTGCTTTGTCACAAATCACATCAGGAAACTGGATGTTCCCTGTATATTCAGTAATATTAAATTTTTGTTAAATCTATTAACAGTCATGAAATAACACACTGCAAATTTGCACATCTGTACAAGTAAACAAAGTAACAAACTTTCTAAAAATAAATGGCAGTTATTCTTTAAGCACATATTGAAACCAGTAAGTATACAAAGAAGTATCCTCCTCTGTTTGTCTTTGTATTTTCTGTACTGTCATTAACTTCCCTTTGGCTATTGTTCTATTTCCTTTTACACACGGGACAGTCTAGCATGGTTTCAGGTCTTATGTATATGTGCTCAAATGTCACTCATATTTCCTGCACATACAGTGCTGTGTCCTATGATCAAGTGAAAAGAAGGTCAGTGCTTACTAGTTGTTTCAGTCAGGTTAGCTCCCAGATCGCTCAGAACTGCCTGAGTGTCCAAATACCGATTATGATATTATGTTCCATCTAAGCAGCCAAAGGAAATACTTTGTGAAAAGGTGGCTGAAGCGTAGGACTGGGAGTCAAGAGGTTTGGGTACCATTTTCAGACTTGCTGTGTGAGCTTGAGTAAATCACTTAATCTCTCTGTGCCTCTAGAATAGAATGACAATAATGACAATACTAGACTGCCACAATCATTTGAAGATGCATCTTACAAGTCTTTGAAATTGGTTTTAACTATAGTAAATGTATGCAGAGAACATATAAGGTGCATGTTAAATATATGAATTGTTATACCATGTGCCATTTAAAAAATAAACATGCACATAGGATGTGTGCTGCTTGACATTGGTCAGGGGAGGTGTACTGGGTGGTGGTGGAGTGTTAGTTGAGGCATGCCAGATGAGACTGGTGGTGGGTGGGGTGTGCTTGGTGATGATGATAGATATTGCTGGTTGGGGACTCGGAAGAATGCTAGATGCAGAGAGTGGGAGGATTACTGTTGGGTGGGGGTGCTTAGAACTGGATGTTGCTAGGATGTGTGCTTGTGAGCTGGATGGGGAGTAATAACCTAGACCCTTCTTTCTTCTCCCTCCATCCCAAACTATCCTAATCTCTTGGGGGAGGTACCATTTAAGGATGGCATTTGATCAACTGTGGGGCTGAGTGCTTTTGAGCAGTGTGGGCCATGAGGCCCAGGCAGCTGCCCTTGAGAAAATTCCACACCATCTTTAAACTCAGGATTTGAATATGATACAGGGGCTAGGGGAGAAGTGAAGATCTGCAGTGGAGGGCAGCAGTAGCTGAAAGAGGGTTCTTCTCCTTCCCTCCAGTTCTCTCATCCTAGGCCCTAGCAACCACTTCTAACTAGTAGGATAATTTAAAAAAAATAAAAACGGGTATGTTGATTTTGTACTCATTACCTTCCCCTCTTGATCTACTCTGAGGTCACGACCCCAGTGATGAGGACTGTTGATATTGGGGCAATAAATGGATCTCCTTTTCATGGTGGATCAGTATAGCATGCGCACAATGCTGTATTCACAAAAACATACCTAGACTAGTACTGCTAATATTCTAATTTGAAAGACTGTACAGTCTGTCACAGGGCCACATTACTAACTTACTTCAGTGGGGATTCTGTCTGAGTAACAACTGAATACGATTGGTCCTGGCCTATTGGTCTTGGGATACCTGAGTTCAATTCCCTGCTCCACCACAGGTTTCCTGTGTGACCTTGGACCTCTCTTTGCTTCAGTTTCCCATCAGTAAAATGGGGATAACAGTACTTCTCTATCAAACTGGAGTGCTGTGAGGATTAATATATTAAAGATTGTGAGGTGCTCATTTCCTACAGTGAAGGCCCAGGCAGCATATAAGTATCTAAAATAGATAGATATGCTTCAGGATATGGCATGTCGTGTAAGAAATCTTTCTAAACTTGCAAGAAAGCAAAAGAGGATTGTCCTTCCAAGTATGAGTTTAGTCCCATAGGGAGCATGGTCTTTTTCCTGTTACAACATCTGTTTATTCATTTTTCAAGAAGGAAACTTACACCTTTTAGAGTCTCAAAAACACCATATTAGCACAAGGCAATATCACATTAAAATGCAAGTCTCTGGAGAATGCAAACATATACTACATGTTCTATATACAGAATACTCTGTGTGGCAGCCTTGAAAAGAGCAGTGTTCTAAAGAGTAACATATACAGCCTGTATCCATAATCTCAGGGCCATTCTATCACAGCAGAAGCATGAGGTGCACTTCTAAACCCGCTAAGTGACAATCAAAGTTGGTGAGCAGCAATCAGAAGGGATGACAGCATCTGTGAGTGAACAGGGTGTAAGAGGGTTGAGAGAAGAAGTGTGGCTAGCAGTTGCTGAATAGAGGATATAGAGTGAGCTGGACTACATGAGTTCAACAAAGGAAAAGCCAGGTGAATAAATAGGTGAATGAGGTGTGGACTTTAAACATTAATTTTATTTTAAAGTGTTTTTTAGAGAGAGAAAGTAAATCAATTATCAGTTTTCCTAAAAACAAGACCTACAAGTTATCTGAAATGGAGATATAATTCTCCACTTCTCTATAATGTGCACAACTGTACTACCCTAGCACAGCTAACTCTGGTCCTCTTGACGAGATCACAAGGTGGGATAAGGAAGACCCTGTGAGAACACTACTATAACGGAGAAGCAGTGCACATGAAGGAACAATAGCAATAATGTTAAAAGGCAACACTGTTAAATCTGTCTTTAACAAGAAAATTTAAAAAGGGGGTATTGAAATTAGGAATGAATGAAAATATTGCCTGTAGACAGGAGTTGGTAATGAAAAGTAGGTAGAGTAATACTTGGAAAAAACCAAATACACACACACACACTCACAAAGCAGCAGGCCCAGACATTATGAATCCAGAGTTTTAAGATATTCGCTAATGAACTTACTAAACCATTGGCAAATGTCTTTGAAAACTTACACAGAGTTAAGGTGATAATAGAGGACTGGAAAAAAAAATGTTGGACCAATCTTTAAAAAGATACTAACTGATAAGTCTTACTTGAATCTCTAGTTAAACAATTACAAATATTCAGAGAAGTAATCTTCAAGGACAAAGGGACTGTTGGATTCTGAGTATGGCTGGTTGAAAATTATCCATCAATATTTTTGACATAAAATTGGGTTTTTCACTAAATGAAAATTTGCATGTAAAGGGTTTGCTTTCTTTGAAAATATTTGATTATTTGTTTTCTTCATTTTTTGGCAGTTTTCAGAAAAAAAAATCTGGTTTTGTGTGGGGTTTTTTTTGGACAAAAGGTAGGAATTTTCCATAGGAAAGTTCAGTTTGCAACCAGGTTTAATTCTGAGAGCCTCAACTCTGAAGTTTGTCAGTGTACTGAGCTTGTTAAAATCTCCCATAATACTTTGTACTTATGCTAAGTTTGTCGAAACTTACTACAAGATAAATTGTTGTAACCTTTGTTCTTTGTATATGCAGAATTTGTCTTAAGCAAGAAGTACATTCTGTTGAGGTTTGCCAAATATGAATTGAATGCTTGGTACAGTTAGTGTAGATGTCTCTATGGCCGTGGTCTCCAAACTTTTCAGGGTCGTGTCCCCTCCTTAACCATGTCCACACCACCACCCACTCCCCGAGATGGGGCTGGGAGTGGGGCCACAGCTCTGGTGGGGGGGGACACAGACAAAGGTAAGGGGGCAGAAGCTGTGGCTGCAGCTGGGGGCGGGTAAGGGGCCGGGAGCAGGGCTGGGGCCAGGAACAGAGCCATGGCCAGGGGCCAAGGCTGGGGGCGGGGCCAGACCCTGGGGCCACGGCTGGGGCCACAGCACAGCTGGAAGCTGAGCGAGGCTAGGTAGTGCTCCCTTGCTGCCCAGACCCACACCGCGCCCTCCAAATGTTCCTCTGTGCCCCTCTAGTGGGGTGCGCCCGATAGTTTGGGGACCTCTGCTCTATGGTTTACTGACCTCTGGAATGTTGTATACAAAACCCAGAGAAGAAAAGGTGTGTAAGGTCTATTGAATCTGTGGAATGTTCTACCTATCACAAACAAGGGGAGTGTAAATATGAGCAAAACTGAGCTCATAATTTGGAACCGAGTGAAGATGTAACCACTAAAAGACTTTTCTCCAGATTGGTAACGTATTGACCTTTCTGTATTATGCTGATTTTACTTTTGCTAAATAAATCCACTGAGCCTGGTTATCTGACATCTTGACTCACTTACTATCGAACCCCAATAGCTGATAAGTTTATTGCCAGCATGTAACGAGTGTATATCACCACGGTATCTGTGTGTTTTTACAATACTTCAACTAAATCATCAAAAATCCAAATAGGAGCAACAAAACACCATGGTCCTGATTTTAAGGGGTGCTTCAATGAGAGTTGTGTGCGCTACCATCCTGGAAAATTAGGTTCCATGTTGCCTGATGCCAACATCCCACATCTTTTAATCTAACCAGTCAAGTAGGAACTAGATTTACTTTAGTCAAACAGATGATATTGGGCTCAATACTGGGCTAATTTGGTGAAAAAAAGTGGCCTGTGATATACAGGAGCTCAGACTAAATGATCTAATGGTCCTTTCTGCCTTTAGAATCTATGAACCCAAGATGTCATTGTTTGATCAGTGGGAAGGCCTATGGAAAAAGATGACAGCTCTTTCTAAATATGACCAGGGTTCATGCTTAATTGTATTTATGGATGATGCAAGTTTTAGAGGACCAGGCCTAATAACAAAAATGTCCTGTTTCTAGCATCTAGGTGAGCACTGCATTCTCACCTACCCACAACTTCTGAGTAGAGAGCATGAGTCCAGCCAAGTAGTTACAAAGAGTGGATGATCAACGAAAGAGCCTCATATGACTGAAAGTAACACAGCCTAGAGTAGATAGGATTCTTGTAAGGCCCAAGATTGTGGACCACATGGAGAAAGGACAAGCAGATACTTGCAACTGATGGAGAAGCTATAGATTTTGCCAGGCCCTCAAAGCAATTTTCCCTGCCCATCGGCAACACCTCCAACTTTCCCATGCCAAGCTATAGCCAGCTGGCTTTCTTTCAACTTCTAACTTCTGCCAGGCATTGAGAAAGCCTAGAAATAACAGTGCCTAGGTCAGAATAGAAGAAACAGAATTGGGTGTTATCAGCATACAGATGACGCTGCAACCCATATTTTCTCAGTCTCCTTTGATGGATGTTGTAGAGGTGATAGGACTGCTCTGTGCAGGACCTCACAGATGAAAACCCTTGTGTGGAGGAACTAGCAGTTACCCATCATCACTTTCAAGGAACAATCTGAAAGAAATGTGCAGAATCATTCTGTAACAATCTGTCCATACCAGGTAGGTCATAAAATATCAGCAATGATCAGTAGTGATGAAGGTAGCTAGAAGACCAGTCTGAAAGCCCTTATTGGCAACTGAGTACTCTCAGCACCTATCTGAAGGCATTCAGCTTCTGTCGGAGCAAGCACTTAGAGAATAACAAAACTGTAAACAAACAGCATTAGATGATAAAGGACAAACTGGTCAAAAGACCATACACAAAAGGTGATAATAAAAGGTATCGTGTCAAGTTGGGTGAAGAGGAGATATCCACTGGGATACGTTTTTGGCTTTGTTTTATTTAAAATATGTATTGATGATATTGCAAAAGAGGTAACTAGCACATTGAACACTCAGAATATATGAACTGGGAGGTACTGCAAGTACAAATGAGGACATAAAAATAAGGGGTGGGAAAGTTTTTGTTATCATCATGACCAACGCTAGGGTTGCCAACTTTCTAATCACACAAAACCAAACACCTTTGCCCAGCCCCCTGCCCCGCCCCTTCTGTGAGGCCCTGCCCATGCCCTGCCCCTTCTCCAAGGCCCCGCCCCCACTCACTCCATCCCCCCTCCCTCCATTGCTCACTCTTCCCTACCCTCACTCACTTTCATTAGGCTGGGACAGGGGGTTGGGATGAGGGAGGGGGTATGGGCTCTGGGCTGGGGCTGGGGATGAGAGGTTTGGGGTGCAGGAGGGAGCTCCGGACTGGGGCAGGGAATTGGGGAGCAGGGGGGTGAGGGCTCCGGCTTGAGGTAGGGCCAGGAATGAGGGGTTTGGGGTATAGGAGGGGGCTGTGGGCTGGGTTAGGGGTTGGGGTGCGGGGGGAGTGAGGGCTCTGGCTGGGGGTGGGGCCAGGGATAAAGGGTTTGGGGAGCAGAAGGGGACTCTGGGCTGGGGCAGGGTGCGGAAGGAGGTGCGGGGTCCTGGCGGCGCTTACTGCGGCTCCGAGGAAGCAACCGCCAGGTCCCTGCGGCCTCTAGGCACATGGGTGCCAGGCTGCTCTGCACGGAGCGCGCTGCCTTCGTGCCCGCAGGTCCCGCCTGCTGCAGCTCCCTTTGGTTGCAGTTCGTGGCCAATGGGAGCTGCGGAACCGGCACTGGGACGGGGGCAGTGCGTGGAGCCTCCCGGTTCCTGCCCACCGCAGCGCGTAGGGGCCGCAGGCACCTGACAGCTAATTCCAGGATCCATGCGGAGTTAGGGAAGGCAGGGAGCCTGCTGCGCTGCCGACTGGACTTTTAACGGCCCAGTCAGTGGTGCCGACCGAAGCAGCTAGGTGCCCTTTCAACCAGGCGTTCCAGTTGAAAACCGGACGTCTGGCAACACTAACCAATGCCCCTTCTGTTGAATGGGAGGGCCTGAAAATGGTGCATAAGTGAATTAGGCCTTTTCACTATGTGGAAAATTTAGTTGTCTGTTATAGGCATTTCCCACCGAAAAATGCCAGTGAAAAAGAAAGATTAGATATTTCCTGAAAAACTCATAAACCTTGTCCACATGGAGAATTGGCCCTGTTATCAGCTAATGGAGGAGCTACATTAATGCAAATGCCTAATGTAGACAACTTACCGTGGCTTGACACCAGTGTGAATTCCACTAATGTACATTTCAGCTTGCTTTGTCTACACTTTGGGATGGCATCGAGCACCAATGTAGCCATGCCAATCAGTGGTTAAAATGTGGGCTAAATCCAACTTCAGACTTTGGGAAGTGGTACTCCACATGAGGGAATTAATTTCATTGTTATGAAGCACTCAGATATTATGGGGATGGATGTGGTATAAAGACGTAGATGACATCACAATTTGATTAGATAGAAACAATTCATTTATTCAAAATAGATAAATTGGAGACCAAGAAAAAACTGAATCGTCCTATTGTAAACTTACTGCAACATCGCTATTACAAAATCATTGTAAATCTACTACAGGATCACTACACTTTGTGGTGTCCTCTGATGTATTTAGTACAATTCACATCTGGCACTTTGGTTGACAATCTCAGCAAAAAGGTCAAGGAACATAGCTGCCTGTTGACAAATATGTCCTTTCATGACTGAAGGTGGATTTTTAGAATATGTCTGAAGTAGGGGAGTATGAAGAAGCATAGTCCCTGTGTTGTATTTGTTCTGTGGAGATAGGATCTTGGTTTCCAGTGCTGTCAAACTATCAAGATAGCACCCTTCAGAGTACTGAAAAATCACTTTAAAACTAAAAATAACAAAATGTTTAAAATCAAATTCAGTCCTCTCTGCTTGCTTTGCCTTCATGCCTGTACATCCTAGACCTGATCTATTTTAATGTTGCCCCCTGCCCTCTCCACTCAACCTACGATGTAGTTTTGACAACCTCAGACATCTCTGTGCCTTCTTCCATGCTTGGAATGCCCTTCTCCAACCTATTCATGAAGCCACCTGTCTTGCCACATTCAAATCCTTCCTGAATACTCACATCTGCTACAATGCTTATTAGCACGCGCGCACACACACACACACACACACACCCCAGAACCATAAAGATTATGATGTGTACATGCTTTATCGAGTAGCAATATGATATTGTTATTGTCTCCTTGCCCCCTTTTCTCCCCTGTTGATCTGTTCACTCACTTGTTATGTCTTGGTGAATTAATCTTTTCAGGGCAGGGACTGTTTTCATGTGTATCTAACACAATTTTGAGGCTCAAAAATAAACAATAACAAAAACATTTGAATACATTAAACAAATGTTAAAGATTAGAATACAGAGTACATTAAATTATTTATCCCTAGAGTCGAAATTTCCCAATTCCACATCTACTAAAAACAAAGAATGCATTCAATTTGCCTGTAACATGAAGTTAAATTCAAATGACAATAGAAATTAGCTCTTTTATGGAATTTTATGATGAATATACAGGCTGTTTGACTCATAGCCACAAAAACAGTCAAGAGATTAACTCAGCTTTTTAAACAAAGCCACGTTCTGTCACAGTTTTTAGCCATTAAATATAAACAAAGACAACTACAACATATAACTGGGAGGCATCAGAAGGCAATTTTATAGTGACACTAACATACCGCTATGTAACGACTTAAATTTGCCAACATGTTTCGGACAGTAAAAGTTAAGTACTTGTAAGTGTGATGGTAATTTCAACAAATGCTGTGTTGTTATTTCATAATTGTTGTTTCAGCCTTGGCATACCAATTTAAGAGACACTTAGCTGACAGCGTAAGCATGATACCCGTTGAACTATGTTGGTATTGCTGGAAATTAATTTCCTACTCCCTTTATTTCAGGCAGTTTTCTATATCATGATAGTGCTTTGCTATTTGTTATACTAAAATCTACTTACAGGTACTTTACAGCACGTTCAGTGTTTTGTCATTAGGTCTTATAGCCATTGTACAACTACACTAAATGACATGGCCCCAGTCTCAAGGCGCGTATAGTCTAAAGACTGGAAAATGACCCAGTGGATAAAATAGACGGAACTTACAAGTACCTGTACGTAAATTAAACTTGAAAAGCTTAACACTCTGTTCTTAACTTAGGCCCTCACTCCATAAGGGGAAGAGCTGAGGAAAGGTCTGCCTGTCTGCCATTACTGTACTGACTTTAATTGGTTTTTCTCACAACTCTAATAGTGAAATGAATTTGTTTATATTTGTGAATTATTTAAAATACCACCTGCTTCTCAGTCCAGGAAAATCAATGGCAGTTAGGCTCCTACTTCAATGAGGCAACTCTGAAAATTGTACCCCTAGTTTTTGTTTAGAACTACAGGATACAAAATAGCGACAAACTGATTTTAAAAAGTAGTGATGGAGATACTGCATATTAAAATATTATGCCACATAAATATCTCAACATGATATTTAGTCTGATCCTGTCTTACTTTGGATCCAGGCTATGGTAATCTTCTGACTCTTCTAAGAGAACAATGTATTATGAACTGAATGTCCACCCTGAAAGCATTTGATGCCTCTCCTAGTAAGGGTGTCCTGACAGACTATCCCTAATCATATAGCACCTTATTTTCAGCTCTGAAATCCACACACATCTGCACATTTACATTACAAGAACATTATTGCATGTGCAAATCCTTGATTTGCTTGCACACCATGTCTAGGTGGACATGCATCTAGCCATGGGCAAACTGCATATTAAAATATTATGCCACATAAATATCTCAACATGATATTTAGTCTGAGCCCGTCTTACTTTGGATCCAGGCTATGGCAATCTTCTGACTCTTCTAAGAGAACAATGTATTATGAACTGAATGTCCACCCTGAAATCATTTGATGCCTCTCCTAGTAAGGGTGTCCTGACAGACTATCCCTAATCATATAGCACCTTATTTTCAGCTCTGAAATCCACACACATCTGCACATTTACATTACAAGAACATTATTGCATGTGCAAATCCTTGATTTGCTTGCACACCATGTCTAGGTGGACATGAATCTAGCCATGGGCAAACTGCACACCCAGTTAGAGGTTTCCCAGAATTGTGCAAGGGAGAGCTTCCATAAGGTGGCATCAAGCCCTTTGTAACCCCATCCTTTCCCACTCAGGCATGTGAGCTTGGGGAAGAGAGAAAGCAGAAAGCTCTGCAGTTTCTGCAGCCAGAAACTGAGCTGGCAGGAGCTGAGACAACTAACTGCAGCAGGGACCTTAGGATGCTGATGATGTCACCAGTGTCTGACTGTTTTTACAGCTTTCACTCTGAATATTTTTTCCCTCTGATGATTGGGCTGTTTGGTACAACAGCCTCCCAACCCAAACAGTCTCTTCATTAAACCTCACTCCATGCTCCTCTCCTCCCCCCATTCTGTTTTTTTCCTATCCCCTCCCTTCATTATCCCCTGTCAATTCCTTTGTTCTCCCTTTCTCAGTTCAGCTAATCCCCTCCTAACAAAACACCACGCAAAAAAGTTTACAAACAAAACAATAAAAAATTGTGACGCCTGGAAATCATTCCATTGTTCACTCTGTTTGTATGTTATATTTCTCCTCTCCTTCCCTTTGTCTGTAATTTCTGTTTAGATTATGAACTCTTCAGGGCAGGGACTGTCTCTAATTCCATGTCTAAACAGTGCTTAGTACAATGGGGGCCTGATCTCAGTTGGGAATCCTAGGTGCTACCATAATACAAATAATAAATAATAATTTCTCCAGGCATGTATGAACAGAAGAGAGTGAGCTCTTTTTTGCTGTATTTAGTATAAACCACATACCAACATAACATGCTACTTTTGTATGAATATTAATGAGCATACAATATACACTGCATACTACATACAGACACACGTTTAAATATAAAATATCCAATTTCCTTTGTAAGAAACATTAGTTTTACTCAATTTCCTTAATTGCTAATGACAGCTTTTCAGAGTGAATTATACATAAGTGATTTGTTTCCAGATGTAAGGCGTGAAATAAACAAAGTACCTAACACTGATTCTGGATGTCCTGGTATTAAGTCAGAAAATAACTCTATCCCTGTTTATGTAGAACATTTCGGTATTGAATTTTAACTAGTAAATGTAAAAAGCAATGAGGAAGATTTCTACCAATGACAAATATGTTTGCAAATTGAAAAGAAGGGAAGTACTGAGCAATACAATGGTTATACTAATCCAATAAAATATAAGATACCATCTTGGTAATTAAAACTGCTTCACATCAAATAAATTTTGCATGTTCAAATGTGAGAAAAAGAGGACTGAAATATACAAAGAATGTTTATAACAAATGACAAACAATTCTGCAACTGCATTTCAGTGGTCCTTCACAAATCATTAATAACAATCCCCCAAACATAAGCATAACAGCTCACATTGGTTCCTGGAAGGAAAGGATTATTGCATTAGGTGTGCTCTAGCAAGCATAAAAACACAAGCCACAGTCCAATCTGTAGGAGGATATTTGCTAAAGAAACAAATCAGTTTGGTAAATGTTCAGCCAGGTAAAAAGTTCCCACTCTCCTCTTTCCCCCTAGAATATTGTTAATTAGGCAACTTCAGCAGTACATTCAAATGACTAAATTGTAATATATACATATTATGCATATTTAAATCACAAAGTATTGAAGGAAAAAAATCTGATTCCTACCAGTTTGGCTGAGTTGAGAAGTGCTGCGGCTTTTTCGTGACAGACCCACAATCGCTACCATCTTTGCGCCGATGCTGGAGCGTCGTTTTTTGCCACTGGTGCCCACAGTGCCCACTGCTGTGTCAGACTGGCTGCCATCATTCTTCTCTAGCGTGTACATGTCCCCGCCGATGCTGGTGCTCTTAGTCATGTTCTTTCCTGAGGTGCCCATCTGTCTGCTTTGCATTTTGGATGTAAAGACACTGTCAGCCGATGGATGGACAAACAATGTAGACAACAGAAGAGTAAAAAGGGGAAGACAGAAAAGGAGAGGTTTCAGATGAAAATTTTTGGGAGATTGTAGGGGCAAAGCAGCTAATTCACACAGGTGGGGTTTTGCTTTTGTTAGAGGTAGAGAGGAACAACTTTAATTGTCAAATTCCTACTAGCTCTTTATTGGTTTTCTCTCTTTAACCATATACTTCACTTGTTAAACTTTTTTTTTAATTAAAAGACTTTCCTTCTATTTATGAAAGTTCTTAAAAGTACATTATCTATATATAGCATAATGATAAATACACTTGTATACCATTTGTAAATGTAGGGAAAACATCAAAATACACACATCTGTTCCTCCGGTCTGCCACTAGGCAGATTCTGCAAATCAGTTAAGCAAAGATTGCCTAGGCCAGGCAAAAGAGGCAAAGCAAATAAAGCATCAAAAGAGTCATCTGTAATGTCATTTTTCAGAATCTAGTGCTGCAGAATCCCTGAGTAGATGAGTAGGTTTTTTTGCACTAGATTCTCTTTCCTGAGTAGGCTCTTTCTTGATTCTAAAACTTATTTGCACTATATTGACATTTGTTTATATTATCTTATAATTGCAAGTGATCAGCCTCTCATATAGATCAGTGATTCCCAAACCATTTCACAGCTCAGACACCTTGGTAAGAAAGACTTGCTCATAGTCACTTTCCAATGATCATGAACAAGTTATTTCCCAGCCTCCCAGTCCTGATCCCTCACCTTCCCTGCAGGAACTATGGTGCACGATTACATGAAAAAGCAATATGAGGGCAGGATTAGAGAGACTAAATAAAAATAAGCTTGTTTCAACATGGTGGGCAGGGCTAATTGCTTATTTTCCTCCCCTGCATTTTGTATCTGTGCTGTGCCATACATTTATTAGTACCACCTTCCTATTGCTGTCTGCATCTCCCACTATACTGCTTAGGTGACACTGCAATTTGATTATCTCCTTATGTAGTGTGCCACTACAACATAGTTGTCATCCACAAATTTATTATTTACGCTAAAGAAACGCCCAGAAAGACACAAAGTGGCTGCACAGCAGGGTGCAGATGGGCACTTCTTTTTGCTGGAGTCACAGGTGGGTGTTTATTTTTGTTTGTTTAGTTTACTTGGTCAAAAAATCCTCTGGAAACCCTAATAATCTGTGACTGGGGGACAACTAACATGAAGTATCACAACTTGAAAATTGGTAAATGACAAAGCAGTGTGACAGAAGCAGCTCCAGGCTCACCTATAAGTGTTCCATGAATCATGATGTGAGCGCTACATAGATCAGTGTTATACCATTTGGTGAAAAAGGACTGTCTGAGACGTATGATGTGGACGGTTTGGGGAAAAGTTAAAGTCCTCACTTCAGAAAGACAGAAATATATGCAACACTTTACAGTACTGCACTTTTGTGTTACTTTGAGCCTGCTGCTACAAGGTCTCCATGTTGACTTCCATGGGAACTCCTTGCACAGGATTCGGCCCTTTATCAGTTCGATTTGGTATGGCACCTACTCTTGGTAACTCTGTTTTAGCAGGGCCGGCTCTGGCTTTTTTGCCGCCCCAGGCAAAAAAGCCTCCGGCCGCCCACCCCCCACCCCCCCACGGGGGGGGGCGGAGCCCCGGCGGAGGCTCCGCTCTCCCGCCGGGGGGAGGGCGGCTGGAGCCCCGGGGCGAGGGTGGCGAGCCCCGGCGGGGGCTCCGCTCTCCCCCCGGCGGCCGGGGGCAGGGCGCCGGGGGGGAGGGCGGCCGGAGCCCTGGGAGGAGGGCGGTGAGTACCGGCGGGGGCTCGGCTCTCCCTCCCCCGGCGGCCAGAGCGCCGGGGGCAGGGCGGCGAGCCCCAGCGGGGGCAGGGCGGCCGGAGCCCTGGGAGGAGGGCGGCGAGTCCCGGCGGGGGCTCGGCTCTCCCCCCCGGCGGCCAGAGCGCCAGGGGCAGGGCGGCGAGCCCCAGCGGGGGCTGGGCGGCGAGCCCCGGCGGGGGCTCAGCTCTCCCCCCGGCGGCCAGAGCGCCGGGGGCAGGGCGGCGAGAGGGCGGCGAGCCCCGCCTGGGGCTCCGCTCTCCCCCCGGCGGCCAGGGGCAGGGCACCGGGGGGGAGGGCGGCCGGAGCCCTGGGAGGAGGGCGGAGAGGCCCGGCGGGGGCTCGGCTCTCCCCCCCCCAGAGGCCAGAGCGCCGGGGGCAGGGCGGCGAGAGGGCGGCGAGCCCCGCCTGGGGCTCGGCTCTCCCCCCGGCGGCCAGAGCGCAGGGCACCGGGGGGGAGGGCGGCCGGAGCCCTGGGAGGAGGGCGGAGAGGCCCGGCGGGGGCTCGGCTCTCCCCCCCCCAGAGGCCAGAGCGCCGGGGGCAGGGCGGCGAGAGGGCGGCGAGCCCCGCCTGGGGCTCGGCTCTCCCCCCGGCGGCCAGAGCGCAGGGCGGCGAGCCCCGGGAGGGGCTCGCCGCTCTCCCCCCGGCAGCCGGGGGGAGGGCGCGGGGGGGAGGCCGGCCAGAGCGCCAGGGGGAGGGCAGCGAGCCCGGCTGTGGCCCCGCTCTCCCCGGTGGCCCGAGCGCCGCGCCGCCCCCCTCCAGGTGCCGCCCCAAGCACCAGCTTGGTTGCCTGGTGCCTGGAGCCGGCCCTGTGTTTTAGACACAGTGCTGGGTAGTAAAAATAGAACAAAGTGGAATATTTTAGTGAGGCAAGGAAAATAATTAACACAGTTTTGCTTACAAGTAGTGACGCCACGAAGATTAACAAAGGCTTTTTGTTTGTTTGTTTTGAACACAGAACTAAGATAGAGAGTGAGTGATTTCCGCCAGCAGAGGGCTCCTGTGTGGCTTTTAGCCATAGTCCTATGTAGTCAATCCTCCTGGAGCTCCCGCTACTCAAGGAGAGTGGATCCACTTCGGGGGGATCCAGCATGTGCTCCCTATAGAGCCAGCCAGCTCTGTTGGTTAGTGCAGAGGAAGACTGGGGCCATAACCCTCCCTCTTACTGCCTTTGGGGTGAACACTGGGGCTGCAAATGTCCTCACCCCTACACAGGGTAATGCTGTGACTCTCTCACTTGTGCCTCTGCACAGGCAACAGCAGCCCTCTGGCCCATAGTTATTTTGTTCCACATCCATTTGAAAAAGCAGGGATGGTATCTTTGCTTCTTGCAGTTTCCACAGTAGATGTTACGCTGTTATAAACATATTCATTGAGTCTATGTGGTGCCCTCCAGAGCACACACATTCTTCCATTATTATACACTCACACAAATATAGTTTCTTCCCTGGAGAAGGAAAAAATCCAGCATGAACAAAGCAATTGGTACGTCAGTTCACATTACTGGAAGTCTGCTATTATGTTTGGGTACCTACTTTACAAGCTAATCTGCAGTAGTGGCCTGACTAAGCATCCCTGGGCACTACCTATAAATAGTAAAGTGCAAACATCTGGAAAAATACTGCATACTTGAATATGTTTAATTGTGAAAAAAAAAAACCCAATTATGCTGACTTTCAGAGCAGATCTGCCTCTTCTATGCCTAGAGATACCACAGAGATAGTGGGGGCTGTTAGTGGGCCTGAGGTCAGGGAAACCCAATCCCCTAATGGGCAGGGTTCCCCATTTTAGGAAAACTCTTCCCTCAGTGATGATGCCTATAAAAAGAGAATCAGATTTCATCTATCCCAGGGTGGCAGCCGGACTGGGCAGAGGAAGGACAATAACCAGTCTCTTGACAGTTTTAGAGAGTGCCCCCTTCATTGATCCTTGAATAAGGAGGTGGGCTAGCCACTCACTGCAACATGATAACTACAGGGGAAGGGAGAATGAACATCAGACATCTCCATCCCAAAGATTCCAAGGATAAGTCATGAGTGGCCCAGGATCATGTAATTAAGTGGGTTTATTAGCAAAAGGAACATAGGAAATATATGATGATTAAGAGGTGGGGAATCTGGATCACTGCAAATCTCTGTGATCATCTTGGCCAAGTTTTGGGGGAAGAGTAAACATATTCCCCTTCAGTATCAAGGAAATGCTACTTCTCATGCTTCTGTGAACCCTTCAGTCCTTTTCAAGGACTGGGAAGCTTATTGGAGAATCAATATGATTTGATTAATGAACACAAATCAGAACTGAAGAATCCAACAAGGTCGGGCTCTTTTGAGGAGCAAGATGATAGAAGATGAAGAAGATACTTCCTTTTTCTTTTGGGGGAAGTGAAGGGATACAGGGTGTGATGGGGGTATGGGTTCTGGGGGGCTGGATGGGGGCGGGAGCCAGGCCACGCCTCGCTGTTTGGGGAGGCATAGCCTCCCCCAGCCTTTGCTACCCGGCCCGCCATACAATTTCTGTATCCAATGCAGCCCTAGGGCCAAAAGTTTGCCCACCCCTGAGCTAAAAGCTCAGGGCCAAGCCATATCCTACACAGGAAAATCCCATGGTAGGCTTAAGAAACTCTGAGTGTTAACTTGCAGTATCCTACTCAGAATTCTATTGTTGGTGCCAAGTGTGACTTGCCCTGAGAGGAAACAGGGCTGTGGTCTCAAAAGGCCATTCCAGGTTCAGCACATGTGTAAAGTGTTCTCCAAGAACTGAACAGAAACCTAACAGGAGTTGGAATGGGATGGGATAGGGAGGGAAAGAAGTGGTTGTCTATTACCAGGGTCTTTCACCTATGGCAGCATATTCTCTTAAAAACTGTCCTGTCAACTGTTATGAGAACCCAACTGTGTCTATCTGTGTGGGGGTGGGGGCGGGGTAGGAAATGGAAAAATATAGTGTCTTTAAATATCAGTTTAATCTATCTGGAACTACAAATACTGTTGTGCACTAATCATAAATGTGTGGTTATTGCATGGCATTGTTTAGGTCAGGGTTAAGATTGTTTTGGTGCTTTGTAAATACATTTCCATACCTTAACATGTTTGGATTTCTTTTGAATTTAACCTTATCTCTGATTTTCCTGGATTGGTAATACTTGTTTGGGGATAATTGCAACACCAGTGTAATGTTTTTACCCTTAAGTTATTGATATGTACACATTTTAAATCCATGTTAACATGGTTTTATCTGAGAATCAGTACATGCTTTCAAATCTGCATAAAATGCCTGCCTACCCCCCACAGGGAGAGATTTTATTTTGTCAGAATGGCAGGGAGCAAACAGCCCTTTGAGTCCTGATGGGCAGGAAGAATGGAAGGCACCTGTGCCTTTTACTGTCCCCCAGTTAGCAGTGTGTTCAGCCCCCCACTTCTGCTCCCATCCTCATAGGCATGAGAAGTGTGTACATTGTGGGCTTGAGGGGGCACTGGGAGCAGGGGAACTATGCCTCCAAGTAAGGCCGTGACTGGCCAGTCTGAGTGGAGGTCGCAGGAGTAGTTTGGCTCCTGCATCAGCTCCCTCTAGGGATAAAAGGTCTCTTTCAGGACTGCATGGCCATTCAGCCCTCACAGAGTTGTAGTCACCCATCCCATCCTTGGTGCCTGTAGTTGCTTGGCTGGATTTCCAGGTATGCTGTGGGCCTAGCCAGATTACCTTTTAGGATATCAGGAAGGGATTATCCCCAATGGATCAGATTGGACCATGTTGGATTGGGTTCACCTGGGCTACTGTCCTCAGCCTGGATTGGCTTGGGACAAAGGATGTTTTAAGTCTTGCACAGACCAAGTCTTTCTCATGGGCACCCTCATCCCTCACACAAGGGGAAAAGTATTGAGGGTTAGGCTGTGTTGTCATTTCCTCTCACTCTTGGTTAAATTGGATAGTTTTACAGCACTATTATTGATTTGTATTACCACAGTGCCTAGGAACCCTAGTTCTGGACAAGGACCCCATTTTGCTAGGCGCTGTACAAACACAGAACAAAAAGATGATCCCTGTCTAAACCTAAATAACTACCTGGTATTCTAAGGGGGCATTTACTGTCAGAGAAATGTAAAGAGACCTTAGGGTAGAAGAGAGACAGCCCCACAATCTTTTCTTTTATAGAAAAAAAATGGGACTTCTCTATAGATTTTTTTTCTAAAGACTACAAAACTATTATTTTTCTCTGATTCACAGATCTAAATGGGTCTGATTATGTAAATATCTGGTAGGTACATGGTAATAAAAATACATTTAGTTTTAAGTTTAAGAAATTCTCATATATAGTACTTGAATCACAAGTAGTCTAGATACACCAATATGCCACATGTCTGAGCCTTGGAATGCAAATACAAACCCAGGCTTGTTATACTTCATTTTAACTGTGTTGTTGTAGCTGTGTTGGTCCGAAGATATGAGTGAGACAAAGTAGGTGAGGTTTCAGAGTAGCAGCCGTGTTAGTCTGTATCCGCAAAAATAACAGGAGTACTTGTGGCACCTTAGAGACCAACAAATTTATTAGAGCATAAGCTTTCGTGGGCTACAACCCACTTCTTCGGATGCATATAGAGTGAAACATATATTGAGGAGATATATATACACACATACAGAGAGCATGATAAATTTGTTAGTCTCTAAGGTGCCACAAGTACTCCTGTTAAAGTAGGTGAGGGAATATCTTTTACTGGACTAACTTCTGTTTGTGGAATGTACAAGCGTTTGGGCTACAAGCGATTGGGCTGAAGAAGAGCTTTGTGTAGCTCAAAAGCTTGTACCTTCCACCAAGAGAAGTTGGTCCAATAAAAGATATTATCTCATCCACCTTGCTTCTTTCATTTTAACTGGCATTTTCATAATACTTGCATGTCAGGTACACTGTGCATACTTAGAATATCCAGTGTAAAAGATAATACAGTATTTTAGATAGTCACTGTACAGATGTAATTATTGAGGAAATATGATTCACAGAATGATAGAAGGGAGCCAAAAATACAGCTTTCCCCACATGCGCGTTCATAATAAATACATTACCACGAATTTGTGGGCAGCTGAGAAAAATACACAATAAATAAAATATTAAAGAAGAATTAAAGTATGCCATTTCCAATCAAGTCAGAGCAATGTTATGTGTAATAAATACTCTTAAAAACCCAGGGAGAACTAAATCATTAGGCAAATGATAATTGTCTGGCAGCCCACAATAACAACAAAGTGGTCCAGAAGGTGAAATGTACTTATTACATAGACAAGTGACTAACTTGCACTTACAAAGCCTGGGTTCATTGACAGACCAACAAGTCCAACCCAGCAGGCTCAAAAATTGCCTCCTAACTTAGGCCCCAAATTAGCAAAGTACTTGAATATGAACTGTAGGCATATGTGTAAATAAACGGGATTTAAGTATGTGTTTAATTGTAGAAATATGCTTAAGTGCTCTGTTGAATCAGGTCCTTAATATTGTAGTGAATACAACTGAATGGCAGAAGCGAATGATTTCTCCAGCTGGTCTTCAACATTGCTAAATTTATTTTCTAGCTCTACTCACTCAATTGTGAGTCTTATGTACTTTTCCCAAAGTGCAGCATGAAATACAACTATTGTTTGGTGGTACTTACTGTACAAAGGACAAGTGAAATGACTAATACCAGGTAAATTAAAAAGAAATGCATAGATCTATAATATATATATGACTACAACTTTACATATATGCAGTTGAGTATAACAACTTGTTCCAAAAAACCTAAAAAATAGATAATTGGAACATTCATATTTTCTCATGGAATAATCATGTGTCATAGCCAAGTTTTCCTTTGAACATGTCACCTTACAATGTTTTTTCCTAACTTGCATAAAATTAATATGGTAATTACATACAACACAGAGAAACTTTGAAGGAACAAATTCCCAAAGCCGAAGCAGAATATATTTTTTCAACAAAACAAATGAGAGAAGGCCATGAATTTAAAAAGGAATTATTGCACTTGGACTGTACTTATATAATTAGTACTAGACCATGGCTTTTAAAGACATGGACCATGTAGGAGGTGGAGTGTAGCTGTACAGCACCAGCATGCAGGAGCATAGCATCAAGTCCATACTCCAAATGTATGCAAAATATACATCACCCGTAGGTAGAACAGGCTTTGCTGGCCAGTTATAGAAGGTAGGAAGCATGGCCATAGCTACTTAGACAAATCTTGTGCTGTCCTTGGCCGCTACTTTAGGCTCTGGAATCCTTGCTCTCTCTAAGCTCCTTGTGCACTCTCTCCATGCATGGTCAGGCAAAATCTAGTATTGACGCATTTCCTAAAATGTGGAAGGTACAAAATTCAGAGTCGGTAAGCTTGTACTTTGAGTCCTTATTTGTGGAGAGATGAAATTATGTTTCTGAATGCATCACCTTTAAATGCATGGGGCTCAAAGTTCTCTTTGTCCAAGATCTAACTTGATCTCAAAGCAGGGAGTGTTATCCAACTCTGGGAAGAGATTTCCTACCTCTTCAGAGCTGCCCAGAAATTTGAGACATCAAATGGCAAGAAACTGCCTTCCCCACCACTCTCTGATTTGGGTTGAATATAGGAAGGACTGGGGAAATGAAACAGAGGAACACTCCCAGAACATAATGTCTAGGGTGGTCCCTTCCTGCTTTGACTGACCCTAAGAGTTCTCACCTGCCTAAAGGAGATCCTCTTAGGGAGGTGGAAGACAAGTAGATGCCCATGAGGGCCAGAAGGCAGGACTAAGCTCTGCTTCATTTTTCTGCTTCAGTCATGGTGTCTTCCATTTTAGACAGGTCACTGCCTCGTATCTGCCCAAGAAGGAAATTCAGTGTTCTGTAGTGTACTATTGAACACAATCAAACTGTTCATAGATGAAAAACTGTGTACTGAGCAAGCAGGCTTTAGATTAAAAAAGACTGTGTATAGATCACATCTTTACCCTGATGTAGGCATAGATTTTGCTGGGCATGAGTAAACTTGCATATGACTTGATTTGAGTGCTAAATTAAACTGTAAACAAGGGTGTGACAGATTGTGTGATGGAGACAGTGTTTTTGAGCTAGTTGAGATAAGTAGGAACCAGGGCTGGCTCCAGCGTTTTTGCCGCCCCAAGCGGTGGAAAAAAAAAAAAAAGCTGCGATCGGCACTTCTACCGCCGCCGCTTCATTCTTCGGCGGCAATTCGGCCGGAAGAGCCGCCCCTGGTAGGAACACCCTGAACTGATAAGCTTGAAATGTAGGTAAGGTGAAGACATAAGCGACTGGGCCTTACATGATCCATACGATATTCAAACCAATTAGATATAAGATGTATACATGTTAGTAGCTAGGAAAAATATATATAAACTGTGTATTGTGTGACATGATTTGGAATTATGGTTTTACTTTGTACTTAACCCCCCTGCGTCTAAGCCTGTATAACATGGGCATAGAGCTGTATAATAAAATAACTTGCTTATGAGCAGGAGTTGAACTGAATTTTTTTATCTCATAAAACTGGATAAAGTGTTCTCCGGAACTGGACAAGATGTTCTGGATAAGCTGAGTGGAAATGGTCTCAGAGGGAATCACAACACCTGGGATGACTGATTGAGAAAGGGTTTGCTTACCAAAGAAGATCAGTCTTGAACCATCTAGATTTCACCAAAGCTTTCAACTGTATTAATAGAGAATTGCTAGGGAAGATCTTGTGACAATATGGACTTCTTAGAAAGATAGTGGCAGTGGCTAAGATGCTATATGAAGGTTCAAAATGCTGTATAAAGACAGAAAGTGCAGAGACCAACTGGCTTGATATTGTCTCTGGAATAAGACAGTGATGCATCTTATCACCTCTCCTCTTCTGCATTGTGATAGATTACATAATGCAAAAATCAACATCAAAGGAAGATACAGGAATTACGTGGAGTAGATGAAAACTTCAAGATCTCTACTTTGCAGATGACATTGTTCTGTTGGACACAGATGATGATGTTAGGAAAAAGGCCATTAATCAATGTCAAATGTGAGGCCGCCAAAGTAAGATTAAGAATCAGCCGAAAGACAGCAAAAATCACAAACACTGAAAGAGGAGTCAGCAATGATAATGTATATGTGATCGATAATGAAGAATACAGCATGGTTAACTAGTTTGTATATTGTGGAAGCAGAATTTAGTGCTGATGGCTAACTCCATAAGGAGATGGAAGCAAAAATTGGGAAGACAAATAGTTCCTTTTCAAAACTGGCAAATATCTGGAAAAATAAGGAGATTCACCCAAGAAGCAGGATATAGTTATACAATGCCATTGTGATCCCCACATTGTTACATTGTTCTGAAACTTGGCAAGTGCTAGAAACCCACATACAAAATTTAATGCATTCTAGCAGAGATGCTTGTGAAGAATACTTGGTGATAGGATAAAGTAACCAATGCTGATATGTTACAAAGGACTGTCAAGCAGACTGTAGAGACAATTATTGGAGAAAGAAGGCTGAAGTGGTTTGGATATCAAAAGTGGTATGATGTCAAAAAACTGTATTCCTAGACAATCCTTTGATTGGATACTACCAGGGGTTGAAGACAGAAGAGAGGAGGATAACAGATGACATATAAGAAAACCTCTGAGAAAGATGCTGCTGTCATGGTAACAGGCTATGTCATAGCAAGAAACTTGGCAGTAGCCAGACGGAGGTGGAAAGACTGGGTTGTCTCGTATCAGAAAGCACAAAAGCATCTAATACAATCAATCAATCAATCTGGTCTCTCCTCCTCGGGGGACAGTGAAGGTTTCATAGGGCAAAAGGGACCAGCTACAGAGGACATCATGCCTGCTACATAGTTGCAGAAGCACCTTAGTGTGCTGCAGTGGTCCTAGGAGCTATTGTACCATGTAAGAGGGGCTCCATTGGGAGTCAAAAGCATAGCAATTTCTGGGGCCTGTGGAGAGTTGGAGCTACCACAGAAATGTAGCAATGGGGAACTGCTGGTGGGTTCCTTGCGGAAATTTTATTTTAGCTCATTTTTTTTGTACCTTAAACAGAGAAATCAGGCAGAAACTTCATCATTCCGACTCTCCCTGTCTCTGACTGATTCATTAGTGCCTCACAGGCACCTTGCGTGCCTGCAGAAGTTACTTATTTTAGAGTTATTCAAACTCACTGAAGGCTGATGGCACACTGTCCTTTAGCACAGTCACCAAAGCTCAGAATCCTCATCTGTTTCAATGTTCTCAACTGGGAAATATTTCCTCTTCACCCATATTTGAAGAACGTACTTTGCCTTTTGACTGCTACTTTTCTGCCCATTTCTTAAGATCAGATGGTGTCCTCACTAGCTAGCCAGATTCTTGCCTTAGGAAATAGGTTCCAGGCAGAAATTGTTGTACATATGCAGGCTGGATAGTACTGCAAATGCCAAATTTATGTCAAAAACCTTTCCTTTATGCCAGTGAAACATTGAGATTATGTGTCTCCTTATGCTTGATAATGCCACTTGAAACTTTCAATATGTGGCAAACCAATCAGAATTGTATTGAAGGAATGGAATGTGTTAAGTCCACAGAAACATTTTGCTGCTATACAAATTAGTTATATAGTCCCAACTACATGACAAGCTCATTGAGATTTCCGTGGGCATCATACGTTGTAGAACAGGGAAGTACTGCCCACTCACTCTGTATGCACACAATCCAGTAGCCAGTGGACTAAAGGGCAAACTAAGAAAAAGCACTAAATCATACAAGCTTCCAAAACAACAAGCTTAATTGGGAAGGAATGAACAAGACAAAAATGCATAAATACAACTGAACATCAAAGTGAGTGATGCCTTTTGATGTGGGACAAAAACAAATGAGAAACATTCTATGTATTTATTTTCCAGACAAATGTCTCTGACTGCGTAGGGCATGTGTACATCTTGTTAAAGAAATCATCACTTGCTGTACCACAATCCTTCCATAAATACAGATTGTATTAGGATTGTACCTGATCCAGCATCATACCCTGCCACTCTCCTTCCCTTCTCAGGGTTCTCAAAAACTGCACCCAGATTCTTGCTAGTCGAACAATACCCCTTCTTCCACATCTGGTTTATTCAAATAACATTACATTTCCAATATCAACTTAAATCAACACAAGTCTTTCTCCAGCTCTACAGTTCATTCATACACTTGCTAGACTGAACAATTATTTCCTGTAACCCAGGTCCTGCTGCCTGGCCTTTCTTCAAGCCTCTTCATCATAAGGCTCATCGCTGTTGGTAGCTCAAGTCAGGCCTTTGTGTCTAGCTGGTATAGAGAGCCCCTTCCCCAGTCCTCTCTGATTCTCCAGCTCCTGCAATCATGACACCATGCTCTCCCTCCTCAGAGGTCTCTCTTACCCCGAAAATGAGCCGAGCGAACCTCTTCAAAGCCCATCAATTGGTGGAAGCAGCTAAAAAGGCACACATGAAGCTGAGCCCAATTCCCTTAAATGGGTAACCCATCCTGTGACAGATCAATACAATGATTTGCAAATATCATATTCCAAAGCCTACAAATGCCTTTTTGCTAAACTCTTTTTGAAATAAACCCAATATATATATATGTCCTTTTAATCTGCTGAAATACTGGTTTTAGTTAATCACTACCTGCATGTCCCTTCTCATGTGTTAGAATATGCATTCCCTAACAGTATGGGTCAGTCTTATGTCACAAGCCACCTCCCATATAAGTAAGGTTGGAAGGATTAGAGATTTATTGGTAAGCATCAATTTCACCATGCACAGATAAACCAATGAAAAAATATTTCCATTGATGATAACAGAAATTTACAGATAGGCAAAGTGAGAAAAATGCTGTGTGAGGATTTATTAAAATTTAATTTAAGGATATTTACTTTGTATATTTTGACATGTGAGGTTGACAATTTCTGTTTTAATGGTTATAAAGCTTTAACTTTTTGAATCTCAATGTCTGCTGTCAGTAAATAATTGTCTGACTCTTCCCCATTGTCAGACCCCCCAATAACAACTATGAAAATGTAAATCAAGTACAATAAAAATGCTTAAACCCCATAATTTTGAGCAACTGTGAACATTTAAAATAAAAATAATAAAAATGCTTACAAATAAATATTGATATTGTCTGTCAAAATTATAAAAAATAAAAATTTAATTCTGCCAAATCTACATATAAGGGTATGTGTTAGTTATGCGATTTCTTTCTCTGTGTAATTCATGATGACGTTGCTAAAGTCCAGATTCTGAATATTGCCGACTTAATGGTTGGAGACAGATTGTGGACACCTGACTCACGTGAAATAGTACCTTGCCCCTTGGGTAGTTCCTCTGAGGTCATTGTGACTACTTTTTGAGTACAGTGCTACTAAAGGTGACTAAAAGTATTTATCGGAATCTGGTCCTGAATCAAGAATATCTGTTGCAGGAAACAACATAGTGGACTCCACATAGGTTACAGAGCCATAACTGAGAAAATGGAATTTTGAAGTTCAGTAACTGCATAATCAGTGGCAAGTTACTTACATAAGTATCTAATTTAATTTTCTTTTACTAAGTAAAAGTAAAAAAATGTTATCACTTGTGTTCCACAGTATAACTGAAAGCCAACAATTGATGTGTGTAAATCAAATATTTCACTGTTTATAACTTACTTGTGAAATACGCTTTAATAAAAACTTTATGACCAAACATTGCCTCTTTTTTATATTTACAATATTGTTAATATAAATAGTTTTTAGAGAATCAAAAGTTAGATCTAGATTATAATTCTTTATCTAGTGATATAATCTAAATAATTGTATCTCACTTATTGGATATCTTGTAGAATTTTGTTACTGTTTATTTTTATTTTTTAAAGCCTGAATTGCGATTAATTTGCAAAATAAATTTGGGCCACCAATATTTTCTTGTCTTTATACTAAAGATGTAAATATTAGAATCTGATTTACATTGAAGTCATTTGCTTTTCTCCAGTAAAAATGCCAATATTAATACCTCCTTGTGTTTTTTCTCACTTCCTTAATGAATGATTCTTTATTGAAATGAAGCATTTATAACTAAGGCTGTGAGTTTGTCATGGAGGTCACGGAAGTCATAGATTCCGTCACTTTCTGTGACCTCCGTGACTTTTGCAGCAGCTGGTGGGCCTGGCTCAGGGGCAGCTCAGGTAGCCCCTGTGCCAGGCGCACCGGCCGCTGCTGGGGCAGTCTCCCCCACCCAGCAGAAGAGTTTGGGTGTGGGAGGCGGCAGGGGGTTGGAGCACGGGATGGGGTGAGGGCTCTGGGTGGTGCTTACCTGGGGTACTCTCCGGAAGTGGTGACCTCCCCCTCACTCAGCTGATAGGTAGAGGTGAGGCCAGGCAGCTCTGCACGCTGCTTCCGCCCAGGGCACCACCCCCGCAACTCCCATTGACTGGGAGGAGGCCAACGGGAACTGCAGGGGCAGTGCCTGGAGGCAGAGGCAGCACGAAGAGCTGTCTGGCCACGGCTCCGTGTAGCAGCTGAGCGAGGGGGACGTTGCCACTTCTGGGGAGCCCCCCCAGTAAGCACCACCCAGAGCCCTCACCCCGTTCCATGCCCCAGTCTCCTGCCCCCTCCCACATCCAAACTCGGCTGCTGGGGAGGAGCCTACTGGCTCCGCCAACCTCCTGCCCCCAGCACCAGCTGGGGTCCCAGGCCACGCACCGCCATCCAGACCCCCACCAGCACCAGGGGGGGTCCCAGGCCGCGCGCCGCTGCCCGGCCCCCCTCAATCACCTGGGCTGCCCTCCCTCAGCACCCGCGGGGCCCCTGGGCAGCCCTGTGACCTATCCATGACTTTTACTAAAAATACCCATGACTAAAACGTAGCCTTATTTATAACTCTAACATTTCACTTTGCCATAGAATGGATATTGTAATGAACTAATATACTATGATGTTTTAGGGGGGAAATGATTTCTGAATTGATGCAGAAAGATATTTCATCATAGTTGTCTCTTATGAGGTCAGCAGACCCCTCAAGATTTTCTTACACAGCTTTTTACAACTGAGAATGGAATTTAAATCTTAATAGATATTTTATATTCAAAGATGCTTTCATTACATTGATTTGCTGAAGAAATTGAACAATAACAGCATTTTTGGGACAACTATGAGGTAGAAAGTAACATTTCCATGGAAACTATGCTTCAGGCTAATACATGTATTCATCTGTCAATTCACATCAGAGAGAGACATTACAATGTGAAAGTATAATGACTTGGTCCCTAGAGTCCTCATTTGGCCAAAAAATGTTGTATTGACTCATTCTTAACTATTTATACAATGGATGTAAACTTCTAACAGCTACCCTTGAAACCATAATTATTAGATTTATTTAATTGAACTTATAATTAGTAGGTTGATTGAAAACAACTGAGCACTTAATTAGTATGATTGTTTAAAAGAATGCTCTCAACACGCAATATTTTTCTCTTTCTTTAAAGAGAAATTCATCAGTGAATAAATAGGTGACTTCAATTTATTCTCTTAGTATTATTCAAGCAAAGCATGTGTGTATAAAAATAGAAACAATAGGCAACACACAAAGTGCACTCTGGGACTTTTAGACTTCATCTATACTTGCCTACACCTGCGGTGGCCTGTAAGGTACATGTATCTACATGCCACAGTGAAAGGCAGACTGGATCCAACCTCACTGTGGTGGGTAGCTCCATGTGACAGTGAAAGGCTCCAGTGGGGGACAGGCAGCAACGATATGCTCCAGCAGCTCCCTACTGCCAGAGCCTCTCACTGCAGCGAGGAAAGGCTCTGGCACGGGGGAGGCGGCAAGGAAAGTCTATAGCAGCTCTCTGCTGCCAGAGGCACTGCTTGAGCATTTAAAGAGCTGTCTATGTATATACCCTAGGGTTCAGGGGTGTAGGGCTCTTTACCCAACTCGCCTAGCCAATGCCTCACTACTATTTATACCCGTGCTAGCTGGGTGTGCAGTGATGTTACTGCATGGCAAGCTACTGCGCTGTAGATTCATACCCTGGCTTGCTGGGCAGTAAAGTTCCATGTAGTCAGGCCCCATGAGATCCCTCATTACAGTGTTATCACATATGTATCTGTGCTGATCCCAATCTTAATGTGATGGACTATTGGAAGTCCTTCAACATTGCCAATTGCATCACTTGATTGCATCCATTGCCTGTTGAATATAAGTGATGCAATCGGCAATGTTGAAGGACTTCCAACACTTCATCACATTAAGATTGGGATCAGCATCCATAGCGCTACGTATCTGTGAGAATGTAAACCTCATGTACATGGCCTTGAAACAGCGAATCATGCCTTGGTCAAGAGGGTGGAGGATGGAGGTGGTATTGGGGGGGAGAAAGACGACTTCATCGTCGTTATGTGCAAACCGGAGTGCCTCAGGGTGGCCAGGAGCATTGTCTACGATCAGCAACACTTTAAAGTCAAGTCCTTTCTCTTCGAGGAACCGCTTGACCTCCGGAATGCAACACTTGTGGAACCAATCCAGAAATAATACTGCCGTCACCCAAACCTTTTTATTTGATTGCCAGAACACAGGCAGGAGATTTTTGACTATATGCGATTTTCGCCTTACACGCTGACTTTAGAACCTAATCCCCACAACTCTACTGTAGTGTGTTAACAATCAAGTTTCCACCTCTAAAAAGGACAATGGGCCTTCTACAAGCCTGCACATTAAGGCCCTGAAAGCATCCCTATTAAAAATGCACTTAGGCACAGGTTTAAATTTGAAGTGAAAGTTAAGCACATGTTTAAATGCCTTTTGGGGTACGGGGATTTGCAGCCCTGTAGAGCTAGCCCAGCTTTATTAAATGCCCAGCCGCATTGCCACAAAACAACACAGTCACACAGTCTTTAGCTGCTTTGAAGCCAGGGGCTTGTCTTTCTGATTTCAAAATGTAAGTGCGGTTGGGCATTTTTTTCCAGAAGAGCCCAGTCTCGTCAGCATTAAAAACTTGTTCCAGAAGATAGCCCTTTTCTTCTATGATTTTCTTTAATTGTTCGGGGTAGGCTTTTGCTGCCTCTTCATCGGCAGATGCAGCTTCACCAGTAGTCTGCATGTTTTTGAGGTTGAAGCGGTTCCTAAAACTGTTAAGCCAACCTTGGCTGGCTTCCAATTCCTTCTCATCAGAAGGCTGGCCCATCGCCTCCTGGATCGACATCAAGCCCTGACGACCCCCCAATATTGTCGTCGTAGACTAGTAAGAATATCCAGGGTGAATTGGAGTCTACTTTATTGACAATGGAAAGTCAGAGCGGAATGCTTTTTGTTTTCAATTCTTACAATGCTTATTAAATCACAGAACACAACTAAGCTGCAAGGTTGCTTAGGACTTGATAGGTTTATTTGTGGAAGAATTGGAAAGTTAATTTTGAAATGCAGAGAATGTAGTGAGCTGATCAATCACATCCTGAATCTACCTTGTGTCCCAGAGCTAAAACTGCCAGAGACAGAACTTTAAATCAAGCCAGAAAAGTGAGAGAAATCTTATAGAAAAAAAGATACTGTCTCCCATGACCTTCTCATAAACAAACTGCAGAAAAATAGCCTAGACGAACCTACTATAAGGTGGGTGCACAACTGGTTGGAAAACTGTATCAATGGTTCACAATCAAGCTGGCAGGGCATACCGAGTAGGGTGCTGCAGGGACCTGTCCTGGGTATGCTTCTCTTCAATATCTTCATAAATAATTTGGATAATGGCATAGAGAGTACACTTGTAAAGTCTGAGGATGATACCAAGCTGGGACGGGTTGAAAGCGCTTTGGAGGACAGGATTAGAATTCAAATTTACCTTGACAAACTGGAGATATGGCTGGTAATGAATAGGATGAAATTCAGTAAGAACAAATGCAAAGTACCTCACTTGGGAATAACCAATTGCACAAATACAAAATGGGAAATGACTGCCTAGGAAGGAGTTCTGCAGAAAAGAATCTGGGGGTTATAGTGGATCACACTAAATATGAGTCAAAAATGTAATAATGTTGCACAAAATGTGAACATCATTCCGTGATGTATTAGCAGGAGTGTTGTACACAAGACACAAGAAGTAATTCTTCCACTCTACTCAGCACTGATAAGGCATCTACTGTAGCACTTTTGGGCATCAGACTTTGGAAAAGATGTGGACAAATTGGAGAAAGTCCAGAGGAGAGCAACAAAATTGATCAAAGTTCTAGAAAACATGACCTATGAGGAAAGATTGAAAAAAATGGGTTTGTTTAATCCGGAGAAGAGAAGAGTGAGGGGGGGATATGACAACAGTCTTCAAGTATGTAAAAGGTGGTTATAAAGATGAGGGTGATAAATTGTTCTCCTTAGCTATTGAGGACAGGACAGGAAGTAATGGGAAGCCATTAGGAAAAACTTTCTGTCGGGGTAATTAAGCACTGGAACAAATTACCTAGGGAGGTCGTGGAATCTCCATCACTGGAGGTTTTTAAGAAAAGTTTAGACAAACACCTGTCAGAGATGGTCTAGATAATATTTAGTCCTGTCTCAGTGCAGGGGACTGAACTAGATGACCTATCTGAGGCCCCTTCCAGTCCTACACTTTTATGAGTCTATCAGAAAAATCATGTACAGCCTCAGGGTAAGAGAAGCCACAATTTATCATCTTTACTTGAGTAAACACATTAGCTATAAGGAAACGGTCTCCTAATTAGCAAACACACCAGAAGCTAAACAATTTGTTAATTAAATTATGCAAGAATCAGATGGCAATGGCTACTGGAATTAGATTATTTAATATCTGATATACACTCTAAAGAACAGATACTTGCCCTACAGTAACTGTGGTTCTTCAAGATGTTGTAGTCAGTGTGGATCCCACTATAGGTTTGCATTTGAATCATAGATGCAAGATTGGAGTCCTTTGAATAGCTATGTCCATCAAGGCTACACAGGTGCTTCATGCCTTTCTGTGCACCCATACGAGGGCATAAAAGGTGGGGTGGTCACCTCCCTACTTCAATTGCTTCGCAATTCAAAGTGTGAGGGTATGTCTACACTGTCCATGTGGCAGCGCTGTGACGTGGGTTGAGTAGACACGCTTTATCGCCGGGGGAGGGCTCTCCTGGCAATAAAAAATAACCACCCCGAACGAGTGGTGGTAGCTTTATCGCTGGGAGTGCGGCTCCTGGCGATAAAGCGCTGTCTATAGTGGCGCTTTTCAGCGCTAAAACTTGTCGGTCAGGGTGTGTGTTTTTTCACACCCCTGAACGACTAAAATTTTAGCACTGAAAGTGGCAGTGTAGACACAGCCTGAGTTGCTGAGAACTCTGAAAAGTGGGGATGGAGGGCAGGTCATGGGATCCACATTGACGGCAACATCTGAAGAAATACACAGCTACTCTAGGGTAGCCATTCTCTTTTCTTCATGCCTCTGTGTGGAGCCCATTGTAGGTGACTGACAAACAGTATTTCCTCTGGACAGAGGGAATGAGCAGTACCAGCTACATCAGTCCAATAATGATTGGAATACTACTCTCTCAAACTTGGCATCAGATCTAGCCACCACGTCAAGGGCGTAATACTTGAGGGGCATAGTACAGAGGGTTGTTCCACATTGCTGCTTTAGAGAGCTCAGATACTGGCACATTTCTGAAGCAGACTAAACTTGCTGTACGTACTTTGGGGGAGTGTGCTGTGATGTTTGGAGGGAGTGGCTCACCAGCTGAACTAATACATTACTTGATCCACTTAGAAAGTCTCTATGATCAGACAAGTTGGCTTTTCAATGAGCTGGATACAGCCACAAAGAAACGAGGAGACAATTTGAAGGATTTGGTCCTATCCAGGTAATAGAGCTAGGCTCTGGAAACATCCAACCTCTCCCCTACTAGTGTTGAATGTGGTTTTGGAAAGAATACTGAAAGATTAATCAACTGATTCAGGTGAAACACTGGACTAACTTAGCGATGAACTTAAGGTGCAGTTTCAGAACCACCTTGTCCTTGTGAAAGCATGAATATGGAGGTCTGGCCACGAGGGCTTGGAAATTTGCACCAAGCTGATAGCCACCAGACAGACTGTATTAAGGGTAGAGTGATGTATCAAACAATCCAATAGCATCTTGAACAGAGGCTCCATGAGTTTTGAGGAGGAGGATGTTGCGATCCCATACAGAAGTCAGGTCTCTAACAGGTGTGTAAGTATGCAGGAAGTCCTTGAGGAATCTTGATACCATTAGACGTTGAAAGAATGAGTATGACCATATCAGAGCATGACATACCGTTATTGCTGTAAGATGGACTTTGAGCAAAATAAACAATCAATCCAGCCTGTTTTAAGTGCAGCATGAAGTTGAGGATCTATGGTATTGGAGCCTGAACTGGGCCCAGATTATGCTGAGCTATCCGTATAGAGAACTGTTTTTATTTGGAGGAGTAGTTTTCCTATTAGACAACTTCCTGTATTGGATGAGAATTTCTTGAGCCTTCCAAAAACAGTATGCCAATGGTGCTCAACGAGCCAACATCCACACTGTAAGATGTCACGACTGCAGGTCTGGATGTAATATCTCTCTGCGGTTCTGGTAGACAATGTTGTGGCAGATTAGGAGATGGATGGGGTGGGGACACAAATGGACATGTGCAAGAGGTCTCACAGCCAAAATTCCCATGGTCAATAGTTTAGCAATTTGTAGCTGATCACTGGTGGATAGCATGCTATGAAGCACCAAAACAGCCCATTAGGAAGAGAGTCTTAAAGTATACAACAGACCCTGACATTTTACTGTGTATCTGGACAGCACCTAGCAGGAAGTATTGACCCTGATAGGATCTACCATAATACAAACCATAAATAATTATGCGCACCCTTCACACTAACAACAATTTTATTAATATAGTTTCTTACTTTCTTTGGATTTGGGCCTATGAAATCTTGCCAAGTTCTTTCACAGTCATATTGTACATTGCCAGGCAGGATATATTTGCAGAATTTGAATCAAATGCACAAACCTTCAAAGAACATACAGCAGTTCAGTAAAGGAACTGAAGAATGTGGTTCTACAAGAGATGACGGTGGATCTAAGTTGCTCATTTTTCAGAGAAATGTCATTGCTTTGAGACAAAAATAATTAGTGTAGGAGGGAGCATTCTCTACTAGAGCTAGTGTTATGCATGACAAAGCTGGCATGACAAACTGAACTATGATTCACTGGAGCAACACTACAAACAGTTCAACAAACAATACACTAAACTTCTAATCAGACACAAAAAGTATTATCCTTTCATAACATGAGGACTGAATTGTTTAATTAACTATGAAGTCCAAATAAAGTTTTAAACTAGAAGCTATTGAATAAAGAAATGTTTGAAGGTAAACGTTTCAAGAGTTCACTTCAGAATTAGAATTAAAACTAACCTCAGGCAAACACGTAGTAAGGACCAATTCACAGCTTCACTTTGAACTCACAATGAAGTCTCTTGAAGTTTTTTTAAAAATAGATAACTTTTTAAACCTAAGGAATATATTTTTATTACTGTTATTCTTGGGTAACTATGGTTTATAGTTCTGGCCAGGAGTGAAAGCAGAATGCCAAAATAACTGAAAGCTAACATACACCTGTTCATACAGCCCTACAAACACTGTCTCAAACAATAGCTGCAGCCAAGGTGAAAGCCTCACTAGAAAAACTGAAATGCTAAAGTTATTATGCAAAGGAAATCTAAAGGAAATCTGTGTACTATTCTGAAATTCTGGTCAGATTCTATTCTCAATTACTGCTGGGCAATCCAGTGAATTTGTGGTTGGACTGGTGTAAGTGGGAGCAAAATTAGGAGGGAGAGGAACATACTTGGAGTTCCCTATAAAGGAGAGGCCACAGCGGGCAAAGGGAAGACACAAAAGGGGTGGGTGATTATCTGAATCAATACAAACCTTAAAAACATTTTAGACTGATGTTTAATGTGGTTCCAATAAAGGACTTAGGTTAAGGACAGTTTGATGCAGATTTACTGCAGTGGTGGCCATGAACTCTCACAAGTAGTTAATCATTGTCTAAATGTCACCCACACACCTCCTGGGTGTGGTGTTCTGTCCCAGCTAGTGGCACTGAGACCACTTAGAGAGAGAGAGAGAGAGCGCGTGCAATTAGTGAGTCTACTCTACAGCTTTAGCTAACAGGCAGTTGGCTTTTAGCTCATGCAGTAGAGACTCATGCGCTAAGCTCCAGAGATCCCAGGTTTGATCCCACCCGCCAATGACCGGGGTCTGTTGGCCTTACACAAGGATTCTTCCAGTTACTTTATTCTCTGAGTATTATTTATAAGGGACTTTAAAATGAGTTAGAATTAGAAACAATATGTTTTTGATACAAACAAAAGGACACAGCAGCATGGATACAGAATACCATCAAATAAGGGAATCCTAGAAAAATTATTTTAAAAGTTTGATATATGCTGTGATTTTGCTATACATCAAGCAGATGCAAATTTTTAGTTTCATAAGGCTTAATCCAGGCAAAAATTGACTCCAGAACTATTTCTCCCAGGAAGATTAATTGACTTTCACTTCTCTAAAGCTGCGGGGGCTAACTGCAGTTCTCTGGGAGAAACCTGCTCTTTTCAGCAGGCATGGACCATGATTAGCCATCCTATACTCCCACCTTTCTCCACAGCAGTCTGAGTTTGTGTCCGATCAGGGTCCCCATAAGATTTTGACTTCTGAGGCCCACCTCCTGCAGTTCTCAATTTTGTACGTCTTAGTTGCTTATAGCAAGTAGTCTGTGTTGCCATTATTCATGAGTATTATGAGCGCTTTGCTTAGGTGTGGGGGGAGGGGTCTCTAACATTCTAAAATCTGGAGGTGTGACAGCTTCTCAAGAAACCAATTTTTGATGATGACTAGGGCTCCGTGACTTTCCGTAACCATTGTGACTTCTGCAGCAGCCAGTGTGGGTGACTCCAGGGCCACCCAAGTAGCTGGCTCCGGGGCCAGCGCTCAGGTGGCCCTGGGGACAGCCATACTGGCCGCTGCTCAGGTGGTCCCCTTCCTCCTGAGCAGCGGCCCCTGGTTTCCCTCAGCATCACCTCCCCCAAGAAATGCACCCCAGGGGTGCCCCCCCAGCAACGTCCCCCTGCAGCAGCGCCTCGCCCCCGATTTAGTCAGCGGTATTTATAGTATAAGTCATGGACAGGTCACGCCGTGAATTTTTATTGCCCGTGACCTGTTCATGATTTTTACTAAAATTACCCATGACTAAATCATAGCCTTAATGATGACATGTTTGCTAACAGTCACTTGGTCTCCAAATTCCCTTTTTTTGGAAAGGTGATTGAGAAGGTGGTGGCTATTGAATCAAAGGTGCACTTGTGTACCAAAAACATCCTTGGTAGACTCCAGTCTACATTCCAACCTTTCTTAAGGGCTGAGACGATAATAGCCAGAGTCTCAAATGATTTCCTGCTGTTTTTGAATTAGAGCCAATTGGCTAGTTTGGTTATGTTAGACCTCTCAAGCAGCTTTTGATATGACTTAACATGGAGTGTTGCTTTGGGACTAGCAAATATTGCTGGTGTGTCAGAAACATCTCTTGGGTGGTTCAAGTTACCATGCAATGATGATAAAGTGTTGATATTAAAACCCCAGTCCTGCAAACACTTCAGTGAGACTACTTTTGTGCACAAAGGTAAGCACATATGCAAGTGTTTATAGAATTGCGGCCTTATTTATTGAGGGATTTAAATTTATAAAAATAAAAAAGGTTCCTATCTGAGAAATAGAAGCACCTCAACATGTCACCAGAAAATATCTACAATGAGGGATTTGATTTGTAGTGTCTCTCAAGGATCTATCCTGACTTCCATTTTGCTCAATTCTGGAAAGGTTTTTTTCAATAGGCTACCATTTGGCATGCCATCTGCCCCTGAACACTTCAAGAGGAAAATGTCACAGCTCCCAAAGAGTCTGGAAGGGGTTCTCAGCCAAATGAATGGTATCCTCAGCTATGGATCAACACAAACCCAACACGACCAACATCTCATTGCAGTCCTGGAAAAACTGGAGAAAGCAAGCCTAAATTTAACAAGTGTGAATTCTGAAAGACAGAATCAAGTTTCTAGGCCAAATCATTGATGGACCAAGAGGCAGACCAGATCCAAAGAAAGTACAAGTGATTACCTAGATGAAGGAGCCACAGAGTGGCAGTGAAATACATCAGTTCATGGGCACTGTGACTCATGAGGGAAAATTCCTACCTCACCTGGCAGAGTCAAAGTCAAAGCCATAATGAGATCTCTTTTGTCCACAAAATTCCTGGTATTGGATAACTACACATAGCCAGTCATTCAGAGAAATATATCAAGATATGAGCACTCCACCAGTTTTGGCCATATATAAGCCTAATAAACCACCACCGTTTCAGCTGATGCCTCATCCTATGAAATAAAGGAAGTCCATCTTCAGGAATAATCACCTTCACTGTAGTGCCCAGTAGCATATGTCTCACAAGCACTCACCAGCACAGAGCAGTGTTACAAACAAATAGAAAAAGAAGTTCTAGCCACTGCATAGATTTGTGAACATTTTAGAGATTTTTCAGTGGAATAAAATGTCATACGGAACTGATCACAAACTGCTAGTCACACTTCTAGGTTCTAAAAACCTAGATGAATTACCACCTATGTTTTTGAATGAGACTCATGAGGTTTCAGTTTTCGATTGTACCTCATGTACCTGGGAAGAATCTCGCCACAGCTGATACTCTCTCCAGGGCCCCATTACCAAGCATACCATAGTCAGAGTGTAAACAGGAGGAGCGTCTCACAGAAGTTGTGTAGATGCAGTACTTACTACCTACCAATCACAGAAAATCTAGAGGAACTGAAAAAAAAATGCAAGAGGAAGATGAATTACTGACTCAAATCATGACTCACTTCAAAGAAGTCTGGATAAATGCAGATGACACAAAGCTGGGGGAGGTGCTTGCCAATACAGCTAAAATTCAAAGGGATCTTGATAAATTGGAGAACTGGGCTTTAGACAATAAAATGAAATTCAACAAAGATAAATGTAAGGTGTTACACTTACAGAAGGAAAACCAAATGCACAAATACGGAATGGGGGATAACTGGCTTGGCAGCAGCACTGCTGAGAAGGAACTGGGAGTTGTGGCGGATCACAATGTCAACGTGAGTCAATAATGCAATGCTGTTGCAAAAAAAGCAAATGCAATTTTAGGTTGCGTTAACAGAGGCATAGCATGCAAGTCATGGGAGGTGATAGTATTGCTTTACTTGGCGCTGGCTAGGCCTCAGCTGGAGTCCTGTGTTCAATTTTGGTCACCAATGTATAGAAAGGATGTAGAGAAACTGGAAAGGATCCAGAGGTGAGCGACAAAGGTGATCAAAGGCTGAAGGAACTGGGTATGTTTAGTTTCGAAAAGAGGAGATTAAGGGGAGACATGATAGCAGTTTTTAAATTCTTGAAAGGCTTCCATAAAAAAATTGAGAAATGTTCTTCTCTCTTGCCACACAGGGCAGGATAAGAGGCAATGGGTTCAAATTACAGAATAGCAGATTTAGACTAAATCTCAGGGAAAAAAACTTCCTAACTGTAAGAACAGTAGGGAAATGGAACAGACAGCCTAGGGAGGTTGTGGAAGCTCCTTCACTGGAGTTTTTAAAAGCAGGCTGGATGGCCATCTATCTTGGATGGTTTAGATACAAAAAATACTGCATCTTGGCCAGGGGTTACACTAGATGACCCTTGCAGTCCCTTCTAACCCTTTGATTCTGTGACAAAAAAGACCAGGTTAGAAACCTCTATGAAACCATATTGGGTGGTTTCTGGGAATTTTACCATAAACGAAAATCTGTTGTTGAAGGAATCCAAGTAGGTTACACCTACATCAATGCAACAGGAAATCCTTGACAGACTGCATGAGTGGCACCAAGGCATTACCAAAGTCAGGGAGAGAGCTTAAAAGTCTACTTGCTAGCCTGAGCTCAGCAAACAACTACATCAGAGTTTTGAGAAATACAATATTTGTGCTTGCATGAGAACCAACCCATCAGAACCCTTGTTACTATCTGCTCTTCCAGACAGGCCATGACAGAAAGTCAGGAGTGATCTTTTCTATTTTTTTGATGACTGATTATTTCTGAAGATTAACTGAAGCTGCCAGGTTTCTCAAAATGACATCAAGTGCCATGGAGAGGATAGAACACTTCTTTGCTCATTTTAGGATTCCAGGGCAAGTCATCTCTGATCCTGGTCCTCAGTTTTCTTTGAGAGATTTAAGAGGTTTGAAGATACCTATTGTTTCATTCATGTCACATCCAGACCACAGTTCCCTCAAAATAATGGTGAAACAGAATGTGCAGTAAAGATAATAAAACTCCTCTAGCAAATTGACTATGCCCTATGGAACTGTTGATATGAAAAAAGTTGAGGTCCACTATCCCAACCGTCCCAAACCAACTAGACTCTTGCTGGCCTGACTTCACAAGACTATAGAAGAAGGAAGATCAGTATAAAATCCATCAGAGACTTTGGCAGGCTCTATGGAGTCAAATTCTTGATAGTACTGAATCCAGGAGATCAGGTTTGGGTGAAAGATTTTCAAGAAAAGGGGACAATGCAGGGATGTACCAGGACACTTTGATTCTACTTTTTAGAGTGCTAGTAGGAATCATCTTTCAGAACCAGTGTCATCTTGTCGCCTCACCAGGTAGACTTCCGATACACACTGATCACAAACCCGAGACTGAACCTGTGAAGACCCCACCTGCCTACATAGAACTGCTAGTGGTTCCTCCAGCTCCTCTACCTGCAAGGAGATAGCCAGCAAGAAAAAGACAGCCTCCTGTAACATGGAGGATTACACAGGACCTTGAGAATTCAAAAAAGTCAGAGGACTTGTACAGAATGTCTTAAAAGGGAAGAATAAATCCCTGACACAAGTTCAGACAGCCTACTCTGTCCGTTATAGGGAAGTTTATTCTTGTTTTGCTTTGATATTTTATTCCTGTTAACTGTTGTTTAATGTAAAGTTTGGATAAAAGTTGTATCACCCTTCACTTTTCAGAAAGGAATGTGGTGCTACTTGTGAATGTTTAGAGCAGTCACTAAGGGGCACAGAGGTAGGAAGTAAGCGCCTGTATAAACAGGGAATACATCAGTCTTGCATTCACCCCAACCATGCTGTGCTGGATCTCTGTAATCTCTACCGAGATAAAATCAAGAACAAAAGGAAGAATGCTGGATCAGCTGGCTGCCACAGAGGTTATAACAGTATAGTGAACCTCAAGAGATCCAAAAAAAATCACAAGACTGGCCCCACAAACCATGAGATTTAAAAAAAACATAATCAAACTATGTTTTGTAGTCTGTCTCTTGACTTTTTAACTCCCCTTTACTCTCTCTGGCAATGTGTCTGTAATAAATTTCAGGTTGAAAAGTCGATCTTTAACATACACATGCCTCTCCCTGGCTTCTGAAATGGAGAGTCGGTGTATGGTGGAAGTACGCAGACATATTTAAGAGAATTAGAATGGGAAAGATGTAAAATAGTTAAGTCATTGCTTTATTTGGGCTAGTCCTAAGTAGCAAGAGACTCAAATTTCAATGTAATTGTAATGCTTCTGTAAATGGTATCTCAATGTTAGGATAGATAAGTATACAAAAGTGTGATAAAATATGAGAGAAAAACCGAATTTGTGCATATTTAGAAATACTGTACAAAGCCTATAAAATGGAGCTGGAAAATGAACTATGAACAGCCAAGGATCACAAAGCACTTTATGTATCAAGCTTTCCAATTCTATTTTTCAATGAAGACTTTGGTGAGCTGCAAAGATCTTTACATGCAAGAACATCTTTATATCAACCACCTGTTAGAGCTTTCTATATTTCAGTGCAGTAATTATATTTTGATAATCCCTAAATATTATTTTGTAAAATAATCAATTCAGTCACATTCAAATTATTTGAAAAAAATGTAACTCACTCTTCTGTCTATAATTTTGATAACTACATAAATATATAATTAGTTGTCCAAATAGATGCAAATAATTCATTTTTGTTTTAATTATTCTTCCCTCCCAGAGCCTCCAGGGGTTCTCCCTTTTCCTGAATCCATGAACATCTGCTCATCAGTCCCCACCTCTGCTCCTGCTAGAGTTCTTCATTCCCCTTTCCCAGCCCTGGGGACTGCAACAGGGTCCCCTCTCCCCCTTTCCCTGGCTGGGGGTGGCAGTTTCAGAAGCAGAGGCAACATCCTGTATGTGCAAAAACACCGAGGAGTCCTTGTGGCATCTTAGGCCAGGTCTACACTACCGCGGTAGTTCGACAGCTGGCAATCGAACTTCCGGGTTCGATTTATCGCGTCTGGTCTGGACGCGATATATCGATCCCAGAAGCGCTTGCCGTCGACTGCGGTACTCCAGCTCGGCGAGAGGAGTACCGCGGAGTTGACGGGGAGCCTGCCTGCCGCGTGTGGACCGCGTCTGAACCGCGGTAAGTTCGAACTAAGGTATGTCGACTTCAGCTACGTTATTCACGTAGCTGAAGTTGCGTACCTTAGTTCGAATTTGGGGGTTAGTGTAGACCACGCCTTAGAGACTAACAAATTTATTTGGGCATAAGCTTTTGTGGGCTAAAACCCACTTCATCAGATGCATGGAGTGGAAAATACAGAGGCAGGTATAAATACACAGCACATGAAAAGATATACCTGCCTCTGTATTTTCCACTCCATGCATCTGATGAAGTGGGTTTTAGCCCACGAAAGCTTATGCCCAAATACATTTGTTAGTCTCTAAGGTGCCACAAGGGCTCCTCAGAGTTTTTGCTGTTACAGACTAACACGGCTTGTGGCTGAACTGGGGGCTGGAGCTTCCCATGTCATTGTGAGATGGGCTTCAACACCCTCTAAAATTCCACTACTCATGATAAAATAGCAAGAGTTGGCAATACTGTTATAAGAAAGAAAAAAATCCCCTCTATCATGTACAACAGAGCAGTTTACAGATGGCTGCAGTTCCTATTGCATGAGGACACTTTTCTATTGCAAAAAACAACAACAAAAAACTGACATTGATACTGTTTCTTTAAATCAATAGCAGGAAGCAAGGCAGGAGAGGTCTAATGTTGGTCCTAGGCAGAAGCTCTGCAGTGAAGCAGAGAGACAGTGTGAGAGAGTAGCCGTAATGATAAAACTGCTTTTCTTATTCTAAAAGAGTTCCTTGTTCAGTGTTAAAAGAAAGTGACTGATTTTTTTCACTATTGTCAGATGTCAAAAAGAGGGGCAGAAGCATTCAGCCAATCAAGAAATCCAAATGTTTTATCAATGAGTAAGTCAGATAAGGAATATTGCATTTTCCCATTATAAACTAAGTGGAAAACACAGCAAATGTAATAAATGTATATTAATATCACAATTCCAGACTATTTCATTGTAGCCATAGTGTAACTCTGAGTGTGCTGACATAGAAACTGCATTGGTAAAAGCATATCTCATAGAAATGTCACAGACCTGACTAAGCCTATGGGTATTGCATGAAATGAGCTCATCGAACTTCAGTAGTGTAATAAATGTCTAACGTAGGGTACGTCCAGACTACCCGCTGGATTGGCGGGTAGCGATCGATCTATCGGGGATCGATAGATCGATCTCCGAATGCACTCCCATCGACTCCGGATCTCCACCAGGGCGAGCGGCGGTAGCGGAGTCGACGGGGGAGCCGCGGCCGTCAGTCCTGCGCCGTGAGGACAGGAGGTAGGTCGAAATAAGATACGTCGACTTCAGCTACGCTATTCCCATAGCTGAAGTTGCGTATCTTACATCGACCTCCCCGCAGTGTAGACCAGCCCTCAGTCTCTCACTGACCTAAATGCAAAGTGCACTCAGAATTAGGTGCTGACCAGGACTGGCTTCTTGGGCTAAGGCAGAGGGAGGATCCTTCCTCCCTCTCCTCTCCTGGTTTCACCCAGAACTGCCACAAGATAGAAGCAGCCAGTCCTTTTTATCTGGCCTGCAGAGGCATCAGTGGCTTCTGCCTGCTCCCAGTCCTTCTAGCATGCTGGAGTACAAAGTCTCACTGGTTCCACCAGCAGCTGACCCTGGGAGGCCTTTCTAGACAACTCGTGAAAGTCCAAAATCTTCTGCCCTTCTTTTCTTAAAAGGCTGTTCCCTAGGGCATGGCACACCAAGATAGCAGGGTCTCCAGTAGGGGGCAGCAAATGCATAGGACACCCAGTCACAGGCACCTAAACATATTTTAGGCTTACTACAGCTGCAGACCTACACAACATGCTACCACCTCACAGCACATCAAACCATTAATGCAAATGGGTGAAAGAACCATTTTTCATTATCCATGTCCACAACTGATCCACACACACATTTATCAACCTACACAAAAGTAATTTCAGTACAGATAAGTCTTGACGTTCTCTCTGAATTTGGGCTTAGCTAGTCCTATTCCTCCCAACCAGCACTGCCTTCTTGTGCCTTTGTTTCAGTCCTCAGCTAATGGGTTAATTAGCCCTCTAACACCCCCAGACTGCCAGCCTGGTTAGATAAAATTACATCCCAATATCCAATCAGACATCTCTAGGGGACTTAAATACAGTAGAACCTCCGAGTTATGAACACCTCGGGAATGGAGGTTGCTCGTAACTCTGAAATGTTCATAACTCTGAACAAAGCGTTATGATTGGTTTTTCAGAAGTTACAACTGAACATTGATTTAATAGAGCTTTGAAACTTTACTATGCAGAAGAAAAATGCTGCTTTTAACCATCTTAATTTAAATGAAACAAGCACAGAAACAGTTTCCTTACCTTGTCAAAAAAAAAATTTAAACTTTCCCTTTATTTGTTTAGTAGTTTACATTTAACTCAGTACTGCACTGTACTTTTTTGTCTCTGCTGCTATCTGATTGTGTACTTCCAATTCCAAATGAGGTGTGTGGTTGACTGGTCGGTTCATAACTTTGGTGTTCGTAACTCTGTGGTTCTACTGTAGTGCTCACCTGCTAGCTCCCCACCACTATGTCATACAGTCAAATGCAAACTATAAACCAGTTCAAAAGGAACAAAAGGCTGTGGCTGCCTGCATCCTAAAGGGTGAAGTTAAGGTGTTTAATTATTCAGTTTGCAGAACCATTCCATTAAAATCAAGAGATAAATTTGTTCACTATTAAAGAATTATGGTTGAAGGTGAAGGGGGCTGCAGGGAACATAAACAACAAACTATGGCAAATAAAATACAAATGGGAAAACAAATAGGATCCAGGCATTTGAAAAAGAGCTACGGGACCACAGGGAACTACTGTATCTACAAACAGAAATATATTTTACCTGACATCATCTTGTGAGAATCGCCTTTGTAAATCCTCTTTTTTTCTCTGTTTTTTCTCTTTACCTTCCTCGGTTTGATCATCATGGATCTTTTCATCATCTCCTGATTCTTTGCTTTCCTCCTTATCCCAGTTTTCTGTCACCTCTTGCTCTTCCCCCTTTTCATTAACTTGTTCTTGCTTCACTTTTTCCTCAAGCTCCTGCTCCTCCTCCTCAGGAAATATCTCCTCATGCTCATCCCCTTCCTGTCCTCCCTCTTTTCCCCCCTCTATATCCCTTGACCTTCTGAAGTCAACACAAATTGAGGAAGGCATGCAAACAAAAAAGAAGATAAAGTAAAGTTAGGTTGTAGAGAAGAAGCATGCATGCAGTACACAAAAAGAAATTTAAAAGGAAAGAAATAAATTAGAAGGGAAAATGTAGTGATAGGTAAAAGCATGCTGGCCAACTTCCAGCACAGGCTAGACAAAGGTTAAGATGCAACCATTTTTTTAGGACAGTCTGTAATGCACAATAGTCCAGAATTAGGACTATTAGTGCCAAAATATTTAAGGCCCAATCTTACATTCCTTTTGTGCCCAAACTCCCACTGAGTTTGATTGATGTTTTGAGTGTTCAAGGAATGGAAGGTGAGCCCATTTCTGCTTTTAAATACACTGTGCAACTCTTATTAAAGACTAGACAATGAGAGTTGCACAGCAATATATTTATTATTATTACTGGGTCCAGTATCTATAGAAGCACTTTACAAGAGGTTTTAAAAGTCTGGCAATTCAAGTAGGGCTGTCAAGCGATTAAAAAAATTAATCGCAATTAATCACACGATTAATTGCATTGTTAAACAATATTAGATTACCATTTATTTAAATATTTTTGGATGTTTTCTACATTTTCAAATATATTGATTTCATTTACAACATAGAATCCAAAGTGTACAGTGCTCACTTTATATTTATTTGATTACAAATATTTGCACTGTAAAAAACAAAAGAAATAGTATTTTTCAATTCCCCCATCACAAGTACTGTAGTCCAATCGCTTTATCATGAAAGTTGAATTTACAGGAGATAGTGCTGCCCACTTCTTGTTTACAATGTCACATGAAAGTCAGAAAAGGCATTCGCATAGCACTGTTGAAGCCGGCATCGCAAGGTATTTAGTGGCAGATGCGCTAAAGATTCATATGTCCCTTCATGCTTCAGCCATCATTCCAGAGGACATGTGTCCATGCTGCTGATGTGTTCTGTTTGATACCAATCCAAAGCAGTACGGATGGACGCATGTTCATTTTCATCATCTGAGTCATATACCACCAGCAGACGGTTGATTTTCTTTTTTTGGTGGTTCAGGTTCTGTAGTTTCCACATCAGAGTGTTGCTCTTTTAAGACTTCTGAAAGCATGTTCCACACCTCGTCTCTCTCAGATTTTGGAAGGCTCTTCACATTCTTAATCCTTGGGATGAGTGCTGTATAGATCTTTAGAAATCTCACATCGGTACCTTCTTTCCATTTTGTCAAATCTGCGTGAACGTGTTCTTAAAACGAACAACATGTGCTGGGTCATCATCCAAGACCGCTATAACACGAAATATATGGCAGCATGCGGGTAAAACGGACCAAGAGACATATAATTCTCCTCCAAGGAGTTCAGTCACAAATTTAATTAACACATCATTAAAAAAAATGAAGCATTTCTTCTGGAATGGTGGCCGAAGCATGAAGGGGCATACAAATGTTTACCATATCTGGCACATAAATACCTTGCAATGCCGGCTATAAAAATGCCACGTGAACACCTGTTCTCACTTTCAGGTGACATTGTAAATAAGAAGCGGGCAGCATTATCTCCCGTAAATGTAAATAAATGTGTTTGTTTTAGAGATTGGCTGAACAAGAAGTAGGAATGAGTGGACTTGTAGGCTTTAAAATTTTACCTTGTTTTGTTTTTCAGTGCAGTTATGTAATAAAAAAAGCTACATTTGTAAATTGCACTTTCATGATAAAGAGATTGCACTATAGCACTTGTATGAGGTGAATTGAAAAATACTATTTCTTTTATCATTTTACAGTGCAAACATTTGTAATAAAAATAATAATATAAAGTGAGCGATGTACACTTTGTATTCTCTGTTGTAACTGAAATCAATATATTAGAAAATATAGAAAAACATCCAAAATATTTAATAAATTTCAATTGGTATTCTATTATTGTTTAACAGTGCAATTAAAGCTGTGAATAATCGCGATTAATTTTTTTTATCACAATTAATTTTTTTGAGTCAGTAGCATGAGTTAACTGCGATTAATTGACAGCCCTAAATTCAAGCATAGAAATTGTGGAGATGCAGCAGGATAGTCTCTGCTCCAGTTTGTAAAGTATGTTGTAATGACTCTGAGACTGCTGGCAAGTATTTTGCAAATAAAATGATCCTTTAAACTGTTTAATATTTTTCGAGAGTCTTTTTTCAAAAGATGCAAGTCTAAGTGTAACAAATGCCTTCTGATAGCAGGCCTCATCTCAAGATGCTAAAGTTTGCATGCAAGAAAATCCCTTTATTGACTTACAAAAAATACCTAGCATAAGGAATCAAAAGAGCAGTAGAAACACAACAATAAACTAAAACCTGTATTTTGGAAAGCCCTGTAAGTTTTATTAATATTATATCTGTTAAAGTTTAGCAAAATTTTCACATGCACTCACCTGAAAAGTATTCTATAAGGATATAAGTGACCAACTTCCTAGTTCTGTTACTCACCTTATTTTCTTGTTCCCTCTCAGTCGTTCTGATTGGACAGACATGTAGCTTGTGCTGCTGAAACGAGAAGCGCTGCTTGTCCTTGATACAGCTGACACATCACTGACATCACTGTCTGAAGACTTATTGGAAATATTGTCTGAGCCTCGCTGAGGATCCCGTCCTGACCGATACTATAAAAACAGAATGAAAAAGTCACAGACGTAGTCAGTGAAACCATCATAAATCAGCTGTTGGGGCTTTCCCATAACAGTATGTTAATTGACTCCATCACCAAATTCTGCCTGCATTCTTACAATGAAGTTCTTAATTGGTCATACTGTCTGGAATACAAATCTTGTTTTTGTATATCTCAATTATAACCTTACTGCACTACCCAACTCAAGATATTACATTAAGGTCCTTACCATGGGCCATATGTTCAGTAACTTGTACAATACCTTTCTTCTGATCATTTTCAAGGGCTCTGCAAATTTTAGTGAAGACTCCCAACATCACTGTGAAGGATTTAATTATTATACCTATTTTACAGATGGGTAAATAGAGTCATAGAGAAGATAAGTGACTTGCCCAAGCTTGTTCAGCAAAAAGCACAGCTAGGGATAGAACTCACATTCTAACTGTTAAATAACATTGGTATTCTAGGGAACTATACTGTTTACCTTCAAAATAATTTCTAACAAATATTAACTCTTGTTTACTTAAAAGAAATGGAAAAATGAGATTATTAAACTAAAACTGGGAACAATATTTTAATGTTGTAACCGCAAATTTAACCTGCAAAATGATTTAGATTGGGAATTTTAAAAGGTCTTAAGGGAGCTAGTAGCCAGATTCTTTTAAAGTCAGTAAGCACATAAAGATGTAGATAAACATCACACCTTTAAAAATCTGGGCCTAAGCATTTAGCTCACAGTGACATTCAAGGTCATGCAGAAAGTTTGTGACAGACCCAGAAATTGAACCTGGGTTTCCTGAGTTCCAGGCCAGTGCACAATCTGCTAAATCAGCCTTCCCACACAGCTAGCTATGCTAGGCTGTGGCATAAAGGCCATGGCAAGCCCCAAATCTACATTAGGTATAATCGGTATGATTCTTAAATATAACCAAACTAGTTCAGATAACAGTTAAGATGTTTTGTGAAATTTAGGATGCAGAACCAAAAATAGGAACAGTGTAATTTCTACCCACATAGATTCCAGGCTTTGACAGCTCTGTCCCCTCAGACCTTATAGGGGGAGGTTATATGTATTTAGCCATAAGTTTGGGAGGACACCATACATTTGAATGTCACAGCATTTATTGACTTGTGTTGTAGCCACACAGTCAAACTTTTTTGATTGATAGAATAAAATAAATTCATCTTTACATTCTTACTAAGAAGATCTACTCTCTGTGTATACTTAGTCATATCTACATATGTCTACTCCATTTGATTTATCGTAGCATTCCAGACCCAATGCAGCTATACTATGGTGAAGTAAATTGGATTATATTTTGGAATTTAAATCATCAACAGTTGTTAACTAAATTCCAATGACAGGATATTTAATTACTTGTGGTAATGAATGCATTGACACAACTTGACTAGCAGGTTCCATATCAAGCTTGCACCACCAGCAGGAAAAAAAAAAAGTATAAAATGAACAAATGAGAATAGCACTAAGTGTAAAGCAGTGCCAGAATTCGGAGAGAGTCACTTTACAGAGTATAACTGCACTTCAAAAATGTTTTTAAAAAACTGTATTAAGGTCATGTGATTTTTTGTGGCAGCCATAATCAAGCCAGAAAGAAGCATAAAGTGAACAATGGGACTCTCAGTTAACAGGGTTGAAGACAACATCCAGCAAACCATTCAAAATGCATTTATATAATTTGGTGCCTTCATTCCACTGCTCAGAGGCATCAAAAAGAGTTGCCCTGGTTCTGTTCCCTGGCTATCAGCCCAATTGATCAGGGTGCTTATGAAGGTATAAACCATGGCAGGCCCTAAGCATCTGGCAATGGGAGAGAAAGGAGTGAGGACATTCACCCCAACCTTGTGCAGCCAATATAAGGGCTGCCCTGAACTGCAGCCCCCATGCCTCCTAGATATCTGCTCTGGGAAGTACTGTACTTTTCTGAAGCAGAATGTTCTCTGATACTCTACCCTGGTGGTGAGGCTCTGCAGTGCACCCAGCACAGAGCTGTGCCTAAATGCCACAATTCAGCCCTAGTATTTTTTACTGTTTGTTCTTATTGTTTTTTATAAAATCCCTTACAAAGTTTACGAGATACCCAGTTCTGTAGTGCACGTATATATACGCACAGACAATGCGCGCGCACAGAAGGAGAAACGGGTGGACAGATATTAAATATGCCCCAAATGTTCACCTCCCTTTTTCAAAATGATTCTAAATCCTCGATTATCTTTTATCATTTGTTATTCCGACAGCTAATAACTGCTCCTATAATACATTTAGGTATAAATTTATAATTGATGCAAGCATGTAAGTCCCACTAGTGTTTATTTTATTTTGATTTATAATAATATATACTAAAAGATACTTTAGGCATCTTTGCAAAAATATTATTATTATCCGTCAGTATTACATCATGGAAATTATTTTTTAAAAACAGCCTTCACAGCATAAAAGATCTTTAAGCATAGAAAGGAGAGAGCTACTGTTTAAAATTTATCTGCATGAGTCACCAATAAATCCTGACCACGAACTGACTCCACAGGTTTAGGGAGTCAGGAATTTCATTAAACTCTCCGCAGAATTTCTGTATTTTAGGTGCTCAAATGCATTTGTTCTTCTCTGACTTTCATTAAAATTCTTGCAGTGCCTAAGAGTGCTGACTTCTGGAGGTCACTGATTGAGATGTCTTGCATTCCTAACACGTTCTTGCATTGCTCAATCATACCCTTAGCGATTGCGCCAAGTTCTCCAGTAATCATTGAGATCATCTTTGTTTTAGTTTTCCATAATCTTTCCACTTCATGACAGAGTTCTTCATACTTCTCTTGTTTCTTTTTTATGTTTCTGTCTGCTGGTATTTCAATATCAATTAACACAGTATTGTTTCTCCTCTTTTCTGCAACAACAACGGCCAGCCTTTTTGCCTGCACCGTTCAGTCTTGACAATTGCCAGATCAAATAAACTTTTACACTTTTTGTTCTCTAGAGCATTTTCAATTTGGTGGTTGTAATACTGCATGGTTCGTTTAAATCTGTACTTACCACAGAGGCTTCAATGCAGATACTTGGCAACCTCATTGTGTCTGTTCATATGTTCCCTCCCAGCCAGGCTCCTGCAGGTGCTCAATACATTCTCCCCCCTCTCTCTCTTTCTGGAACACATTCTGCAGTTTGGGAAGCAGTTCTATCGGTCAGTTTTGTTTTAAATGTAATGAAGCCTTAAGGACTGCTCTTGTGTACTCATAATGAAGCTTTCTGTCACTCTGTTGAGGAATCCTTCTACAAGCCATGAGATTGTTAATCTTCGATATAATGGGTTTGATCTCTCTCCAACAGTGTCTGTGCACTGATTTCTGTGTAAATCTTTCAAGTCTTTCTTTAGCAGTTTGCTTTTTCCTTTCTTTTATGCTTCTGGGATGCATGTTTGGTCATCACTTGTTATCATAACCAGATGATCTTTTATTCTGTCTGACTCCTCATATAGTTTGATATTATAGACTTCTTTGTCAATTGCTTTCTCCACAGATAGCAGACCTTTTCCTCCATCACATAGTCGGATGTATATCCTGTTGACATCTTGATTGATATTCATTACTCTTTGCATTGCCAGGAGCTTTTTTGTTTGGATGTCAAATTTTGTTCTTCTTTTCTTGATTCCACTTGATCACTCCAGCAGTCTACCATACTATCACAAATTGTTCACATATTAATGGCTGGGATCAAATTCTTTGAGTTCTGTACTTACAGAAGTTCTTATTCAGTTGTAATATTCTTCCTCACTTCTTCTTTGACTTCCTTATATTGTAACTCTGACAATTCCTGATTACCAGGTATTTGTGGGTGCCATGTTGAGAAATATCTTTGCTAGTACCTTTGTTAATTGTATGCCATCTCATTGTACCAGTTTGCTCCTCTTTACAGATGCTGACACACATTTAGCCAAGCCACCTCACAGTTTTATATCTTACCAAACTTGTCTACAGTCGTCATCAATTTCTGTCTCCTGTGTGACCATCCATATAGTTTCAAATCATCCACATATAAAAAAAAAATAGCTAACTGGTTGTTGCTCTTTGCCGATACAATCACCACAATTCTTCTCATGGAGCATCCATGTCAGCAGCAGCATTGCTATCATGACCAGCATTGGTGACAAGGAATACCCATTGTTATTATTATTACTATTATTAATTATTTGTATTGCAGCACCTTGGAACCCTAGTCATGGGTCAGGACACCCCTGTGCTAGGTACATACAAACACGGGACAAAATGGGGCTTACCTACATGCTTACCTTACAAAATGGGGCTTACCTACTGAAAGGAGAATATATCCCATAGCTTTTATTTTTTCTGCCACTGCTGGTTATGTAAACTAAGGTTTTGTCTGAGAAGGCCTTAGAAATGTTTTGGGAGGAATCTACTGCATATACCTAATTAGACATTTTCCTAAACTTTAGTGCTTCTATCTAGAGCTGAGCAAATCACGGATTTTTCGATTTGGGGGCTGAACTGAAAAATCAAAAAATATTTCAGTTTGGCTAAAATGGTTTTTCTTGATAAAATTAAAAACTGGGGGGGAAACGGTTTTGGGTTGAATGAAATGTTTTTCCAAGTTTTTGTTTCATTTTGTGTTGGTTTTGAGGTGTTTTCCATCCCTTACCATCCATAGCTAAATTGTTAAACAAAATGAAACATTTTGAGATTTCCTAAATATTTTTTCCAGTTTTTTTTATTTTTCTGCTGAAACTATTCACTGAATTTGTGAATTGTTTTGGTACCTCAAAAGTACATTTTCCAGTGAATTTATAATTTCCCAATTGTTTTTTGTTTTTTTTGTTTTTTGCCTAATTCAGTTTCTATCTTTCCAAAATATCTAAATCACTCATGCACAATGTGGATCAAGAACAGCAATAATTTCAATTTTAAACAGCCATACTTTAAATATAAGAGCATTGAAGGAAACCATCACCTGATCTTTCTTCTCTTAATCATATTTTTGTTCAAATTATGTTAAAATAACTCTCTGATCTTGCACTTTATGTGTTAACCCCAATAAAATATTTTACGATTGAGTTAGAACACACATAGATGTAAAGAGGATAACTCTTTATCATTTTAGGATAATGTGAGTTGGGGATGAAGGGTGTTTTTAGCAGAAATAACATTTTGTACTCTCTATGAAAGTTTTAATATACAATACCTCTTTCATTAAAAAAGGCAAAGTATCAGTAACAGGTTCCACTACATAGTCACACATGTCCTCTTGACTCTATGATATCAGCATCTCAAAATTGCGTTCCATAGTAATATCTAGACTCTGCAACTTTGCTGCCTCCATGGACTACGTTCAAATGCCTCAATCAAGGCATGCACAACTCTGTTCTGAATTACTGTTCAGACTTTGTTTTCTCATAGTACAGCTCTCAAAAATTATGCTCTCCTGATAACTTCCATCCTTCAGAAATCTATTTCTGCTCTTGTATCTGACCCCTTGACTAGGGCAAGTATCACAGTACTAAGTGTTGCATGTCAGGGTTTAAAGGGTTGATTTGCACTACTGAAGTCAATAGGAGTCTTGCCATTGACTTGAAAGGAGCAGCATTGGGCCCTAAGTGCACTATGATTCCAATACAGGGAAGCTTCCAAAGTGCCCCTCTGTATTATACTTAGACATTAAATTAGTCCTTCAGTTTTATGAGTAATGGTTAAAAAGGAGATAGGCAACATTTTTCCTCTTGTGGTGAAGCCTTATTTTAAATGTATATATTTGCATAATTCAATTTTTGTGAAGTTTTAGCCTGAAGATGCCAAATGAAAGCATTCCCTTCCCATTTCAACTTGTTCAGAATCTTCTCAATTTTTTTAAAAAATTGTTTTTACTTTATGGATTACAAGTACTGTAGTGGCCTTTAGAAGGAGCAGTGTCCAGTTTTGGGTGACATGCTTTATGAAAGTTGTGGACAAATTGGACAGAGTCTAGAGGAAAGCAGCAAAAATGGCAAAAGGTTTTAGAAAACCTGGCCATGTTTATTCTTGAGTAAAGAAGGCTGAGAGGGGACCTGGTAGTAGTCTTCAAATATATTAAAGAGGACAGTGATCAATTGTTATCCATGTTCGCTGAGGTAGGACAAGAAGCAATGGGCTTAATCTTCATCAAGGGAGAATTAAGCTAGATATTTGGAAAAAAATTCCAACTATAAGGATAGGTAAGCACTGAAATAGGCTTCCAAGGGAGGATGAAAATCTTCCAGTCATGGGGCTTCCACAAACACCTGTCAGGGATGGTTTACTTGAGCTAATGTCAGTGCAGGGGGGCTGAACTAGATGACCTCCAGCCCCACATTTCTATGATTTACCAGCAGCTATCATGTCTTGATATCTGAGAGATGTAAGTTATTTCTCATCTCAATCAGAGGGAGGGATTGTGGTATCTCAGACATGTTGTAGGAACTGCTGTTAAGTACTGACTTATCTCTTTATTTATTTAGGACATTTTAACAGGTTTACAAATCAGTGCCATGTAAATATCAGAGACAAAATGATAATCAAATATTGCCTTTTTAATCACAACCACTGTACTGAAAGAAGCAGTGCTTTACTTTCCTTCATTTGGAAGTAGATATCTTTTAAAAAAATTATTATTTAGGGTAAAATTTTCAAAACTACTTAGGTGAATTAGGAGTCTAAGTCCCACTGACTTTCAATGAGACTTAGGCTGCTCAGACACTTGGGTGCATTTGAAAATTTTACCCTGCGTCAGATACACGCAGGCTGCTGAAAGGAACCAAGATCTGCTGTCATTTCAGTTTCAGCTACTGCAACATTATTACAAATAGGAGGGCTGACAAGAATCACTCCTGATATGCCTATCAGCCACCAGGTTAACACTTCATGGTTATACTAGTAACAAGTACTGTATCTAACAACAAGCTTTTGTGGACTCTTAAAATCCTATCCTCTGTGGTAGAGAAAGTATTCATAAGAGGTTCTAACAAACTGATATTGAAGTACTTTTGTGATTTCTGATTTCTTGCATTGGCAAGGGAATATTTTTCTGTGGTGACAAATCTTACAAGAGTATTAAATCTGAAAAAGGAATAGTTATTCTGTTTTCTATTACAATGGGCTTTTAAATGCAAGCACAATTTCTGATTGATCTGCAAATTGCCATTACATGAGCAATTGATTGTGTGTGCCTCTGAAACCTTCTTACACTCATTTCTTGAAGTTAACTACCCTGGAGCACCCTATACACAGTTAAAGAAATTGCTATTGCTCAGTTTTAATATAGTGTTACTGACCTTCCAGGTTGAACTAGATAATTCGGCACCCAGATAATCACTCAACTCCCAGACAATTGAAATTTGCAGTGATTTCCAACTCCCTTCCTATTTGATTAGTATGGTTTCTTTCTCATGTTTTTGTCATCAGTTTTCATTTGTTAGCATTTATATTGGAACATATTGATCTGGTCAATTCTTCTACTTTCTTACTAATGGATCAGATTGTTGTGGGGTTGTTGCAAACTATAGTACTTTGCTCCACCATACCAAGATTAAGGAACTGTCTCAATCTTTTTAGGCTTTATGCTTGCTAAATCTGTCTGTGACTGCAGAATCTACCGAATCTCCATGAGCACCCAGGGCTCAACAATTGCAAAGGCTGCTTCTTGATGTGAAGGGAAACTTCTGGAGCAGTTCACAGCCTCAAAGGGTTGTGCCACTTTCAGCTGCCATACCGCACTGTACTTATTCTCATCAGATTGTCGTGTTTTATTTAATACCTTGATAATGGCTGCACCACACACCAAGCCAATAAAATAAATACAAATGACAATAATGATAAATAGCAATACTACTAATAATATTACTTTTATATTGCACTATTGACAACAAAAGATTCCAAACCACTTTACTAACATATACAGATAAGGGATACACATATAAGATACACGTTCGTATGTATACTATATACTCACAAAATACATGCAAAAAGCTACATAAATGATGTGATAAGGTTGCACACTGCAGGTATATCTTATATTATGTTATCTATTTTAATATAAAATATTTTCAGCTACACATTTAAGAAGGGATATGGAAATAAAAATAATAAAGATGTTTAATGTGGCTTACTTATAATTTTAATTGGAACCTTAGGCTAAAAATTTCAAATGGGGATACCTAAATAAGCACCTAAATCCATATTTAGACATCTAAATAAGTGATCTGATTTTCAGAGGTTTTGAGTGCCCCCAGGTACCATTAACACTAATGGTAACACCACGTGCAAAGCCACTCTGAAAATAAGGCCACTAATTTAGATGCCAAAAGAAGCTTCCCAACTGAACAAATCCTGTGTGTATATAACACCCAACCACTTGGAAAAAATACTATTCATTTTCAAGGGCCCTTGTTCATTCTCACTTGGGGTTTGGAGCCTAAGACTTATCAGTTCTGCTCCCTCTCACGAATCAGAGAGGCAAATAAGTATTATGTGTAGGATTGCCTTGTATGAGAGGTCCTAAATCAAGGGGGAGGTCTAAGGAACATGCCTCCATTATGTGATCTAGGCTATCTTGTGGAGAGCATCCTAGTACCAGGTTTGGGAGGAACTGAAAGCTGAGCACTGAAAAATAGCAAGTGAGTCAGGAAATTCTGGAAGCTGAAGGAGAAACTACAAGCTCAGCAGCTGATATTGAAGCCACCCCGGTTCATTGTCTGGGAAGAAAAAACCTAGAGGGAAATAGTCTGGAGATGAGCCAGAAAAGCACCATCTGCTTCCGATATGCAAGCAGATGGTGCAGTTCTTTAAGGACTTCCTGGATACAAATGGCAATCTGAAACAAAGATAATACCGCACTATAAAGGACTCTCAGATTACACTAAGCAGAAGATCCAGAGCCTGAAGATAGATCCTAAAATGGGAGAGGAGTAGGAAGACTCAAGAGGGTATTCAGTGAGTTTGAGAATTAACTTGTCAACACCCAAATCTGGCTGCTCACATTCAGTTTCAGGACACTGAGTAGTCTCTTGCCCTAGCTGTTCATTAGAGGGAGGCAAATAATGGATTTTTCAGTTCACTGGCAGTTTCAAAAAACTTGAAAACAAAAATTCATTTTGGGTCAAACCAAAAATGACATTTTAAAAAATCTATCAGCAAATAAAAAAGTTGAAAAAAAAGTCAAGTCAAAACTAATTGACATGTTTCTACATAACTGACATGAAAACTTTTGAGTTAAATTTTTTTGACTTTCAAGCATTTTGATAAAAGCAAATAAAGTATTCACATACATCTGGAGCAGGAGGAGGTGATGGCACTGCCACTACCGCCTCCCTCTACAGACTTTAGGTCAGTCATTCATAGTGGCAGTTCATAGTCATTTGTGATAACAATGAACATAAGAACGGTCACATTGGGTCAGACCAAAGATCCATCTAGCCCAGTATCTTGTCTTCTGACAGTGGCCAATGCCAGGTGCCCCAGAGAGAATGAACAGAAGGTGTAATTATCAAGTGATACATTCCCTGTCACTCATTCCCAGCTTCTGGCAAACAGAGGCTAGGGACACCATCCCTGCCCATCCTGGCTTATAGCCATTGATGGACCTACCCTCCATGAATTTATCTAGTTCTTCTTTGAACTCCATTATAGCCTTGGCCTTCACAACATCCTCTGGAAAAGAGTTCCACTGGTTGACTGTGCATTGTGTGAAGAAATACTTCCTTTTGTTTGTTTTAAACCTGCTACTATTAATTTCATTTGGTGACCCCTAGTTCTTGTGTTATGAGAAGGAGTAAATAACACTTCCTTATTCACTTTATCCACATTATAGACCTCTATCATATCCCCCCCAGTCATCTCTTTTCCAAGGTGAAAAGTCCCAGTTTTATTAATCTCTCCTCATATGGAAGCCATTCCATTCCCCTAATAATTTTTGTTGCCCTTCTCTGAACCTTTTCCAAGTCCAAGATATCTTTTTTGAAATGGGGCTACCACATCTGCATGCAGTATTCAAGATGTGCGCATACCATGGATTTATATAGAGGCAATATGATATCTTCTGTCTTATTATCTATCCCTTTCTTAATGATTCCCAACATTCTGTTAGCTTTTTTGACTGCCACTGCACATTGAGTGGATGTTTTCAGAGAACTATCAACAATAACTCGAAGATCTCTTTCTTGAGTGGTAACAGCTAATTTAGACCCCATCATTTCATATGTATAGTTGGGATTCTGTTTTCCAATGTGCATTTTCCAATGTGCATGAATAGTTAGTGGACCAGGGAAAGAGAGGGAGAATGACTCTATAGACTGGTAGTTAGGTGCTCATCTAGAATGAGTGAGATCCAAATTCATGTCTGTGCTCCAATAACTATTTAATTGTTGATAAAAAGTGGAACAGACTCAAGCGGAGAGATTGAGAAAGCCCTGTACAAGGACATCTAACAATCAGGACACTCTTCTACAATGGGGAATGACTGAGTTTAAATTCCTTCTCAACAACAGGCAGAAAGGGGACTCCCACAGCCCAGGGAGTTCCAAAACCACTGGGCTAAAGCTTACATGGGAAGGGATGATGGCACCATTGCCGCCTCCTTCTCTTGCCATTTTGTGAAGCCTGAAAGTCAAAACTAATTTTTTGGGGTCAAAACAAAGCAAAACAAAAAACATTTTGTTTCAACATCAGTGAAATGTTTCTACTTTTTCAGTTTGGCCAAAAGTATTCAGTGAACTCGACATAAATTTGCAAATAGTTCTGGTGGACTTTACAATGCATTTTTCGGAGAATAAACAATTTGATCAAAATTTTTTCCCCTGCTCTACTGTTCATTTCCAAAAGAGATGAACAAAAACAATAGACAATCCCTAATTCCAGCTGTACAAGCACCTGTAGTTGCTCAGAAGAAATCTAAACTCCGAGGACCTAATATAGATCTCATTCACACCAGTTTTTCACCAGTGTAATTTCACAGACCTCAGTGGAATTACTCCTTTTGACATCACTATGACTTAGATAAACCCAGATCTTATGAATTTCGAGAGGAAGAGGTCACTGAGAATTTCATCTTGAGATTTGAGAAGTTAGAACATGGTTGCCAAGACAGGAATGGACAGGAGCTTCAGAAGAAGAATCCTTTATGGAGTAGCATTAGGTAGAAGACTGTGCACCCTCTCTGTCCAACCCACCCTTTCCCAAATTAAAAATCAATGAGGAAAGGCAGGAGAAAAGGAAAAGAAACAAAACTCTTTCTTGGAGCTATTTGGAACAGGTGGCACATCAATTTCCCCCCTTCACACTACAGACTCATTTCCTGGCTTGTCAACTGCCATTTAAGAGAGATTGGCTAGTCTGCCATCTAATTTCACTGACAAGATTGATTAAAAATAACAGGTAAATATACCACCAAGTAAGTATGGCATTCTGTTTATTCATCAAGTGAAGCTATCAGATTGCCTGATGAACTCTCCCCCTAGAAGATAATTCTTCAACCCGTCCAGCATCCTTTTGACACATATTAACTTTTTGACTCAAACATAACTGGTCTCTGGAGGAAATTGCTTTTGTTTAAAGGAGGAGATAAGCAGTTTTTTATTCTTCTGGAACAACACTGTCCCAAATTCTACTGGAAATGTATCATCCTGAACACAGTATTAGCTGTTGAAAATCTCAGTTGGTCAAGCCAGGACAATCTCACACAAGCTGTTCTCCTAGGCTTGAAAGTCACTTCACAGTCCACAATCTACTTCACTTTATTAGATTTTGCTTCCAGAACTGGTCTCTTAGGGGAATTGCACAGGTGGAAAATGCAGGCTAAATTGTCTAATTCAACTTAAAAATCCCTGGAAATCTCTGACCTTCATTAGCATCCTTTGGTCTGTTGTTCAATGGATGGGTTAAGATTTTACATTTGTGGTTTAACTTTCCCATTATGTATCCCAAGTAATTCACCTCCTGGTGAACCCAAGCATACACATTAGGGTTTACTGTCAAGCCCACCTCTCAGATATTTTCTGGGCACAATCTGTAGTAAACCCACTAGTTAACTGGGTTAATTCTTGTTGATGGTCAGCAGTTCCATTTCTGGTTCCTTTTGGCCTTTCACCTCCCACAAGTAGGTTTGGGATAAATATCTTCAAATGCAGCTCTTGCATTCTCTCCTTTCCATCGCTCCGAAAGTTCACATGCCATATTTGTTGCCCCTTAAATCTGTCTGGCATAAACCTTTAATAGATGATGGTTCTCACCTTCTTCTGGACTTTATAAAGCTTGCCACTTTGCTAGCAGTTCACTCTATTATCTTCTGCTCTGCTTTAAAGTCCCTCTTCTGGCTATGATTTTCTGGATGGACTGGATTTCTTCCAGATGTTTCTAGGTAAGTTCCCTTATCAGAGTCAAACAGTCACACAAGTTGAACATCTTCAGGATGTATGAAGCCACACTCTCCAGAGGCTTGTTTTTGACCAGTGGTTTCCATGATTACATCTGTTGGCCCTTTCACCTGTCACAAAATGTGAAAAACCTTTCAAGGCCTGTCAGTGAAGCAAAAGGAAGGCAGGAAAGTCATCTTTCCTTGTCACATCAACACTTTCCTTTTAAAAAAAACACATTTCCCTTGAGGCCCAGTAAAACTTCCAACTTTGGCTACAAGTTTTCAGTTGGTTGAGACAGCAGGGTAAGGTTTTAATCACCTTAATCCTCAATTCTTTATATAAAAGTTTAATCATGCTTTTCGTAAAATGTGTACCTGGACTTTTCAGCAACTCCAATGGCATTCCTGCCTAAGAGAACAGCTGGACCAACACAGACACCATCTGGTGAGTTTTTACTCCCCTAAGCAAAAATACCTCTGTGAAATGTGTGGCATAATTGCTCAAGAACAAGATATACATTCATGTTTACATGACTCCACCCCAAGGGTCCTCAAATGGCCACACCACAGATATTCTATCAAGCAGGGCTTCCAAAATGGGTAGGATTACAGATTTTTTTTCCTGAGTGCTTGTTTTTATTGACACTCAGGACAAACCTTGAAAAAGTCCTGAACAAAATAGTATGTACCAGGTCAAGATTGCTCTTTGGCTACAAGTTTTCTGATGACTCATATGTCTAAGCAAGGAAATGAAATCAGCAGGAGGAAATCTGCTAATTTGGGACCCCTCAATGCGTAAAATGTAGTTTCCTAAAATAAATGTTGCTCCCTGCAGGTAGATTTTCTTAGCATCATTACCCCATTTACCTTGAGAACTTGGGGGGGGGGGAGGGTCTACAGGGATAGATCTTCTGACTGCAATCTTTCTTATCTAGGGATTGGAAAAAACACATCACTCTCTCCATACCTTGAACTCCACCTCTGGAGGAGAGAGAAACTAGAGAGAGATAGATTGTTTACTCTTAAGCTGGTGAAAGCCACCTAGCACTTTCTAAATATTCTAATTTGATTGTTTTACTCACTCTCAAGCTGAAACTGTAGTCACTTTTTAATTAACCTAAACAAGCAGCACATGTTGTAACTAACCAACTGGAGGAATGCAGTGTAGTTGTAGCCATGTCAGTCCCAGGATATTAGAGAGACAAGATGGATAAGGTAATATCTTTTATTGGACCCAATTCTGGGAAAGAAGAGCTGTGTGTGCCTCAAAAGCTTTCTCTCTCATGAACAGAAGGAGATCCAATAAAAGACATTACCTCACCCACCTTGTCTCTCAGCTAGAGGAATGAGTATTACTTACAACCTCTCCTCCAGATTACACAAACCAATATGACAATACAGACCAAAAATATGTAACATTTTAGGACAAGAAATGAAGACTACCCAACCAGTTGAAATTACAGAAGGAATTTAGGCCATTTCAGAAAATAGTTTACCCACATTAGAATTTGACTAGGTATTGGGGTTGATGCCTTTACACTTGTGAAAATGTTTTGAGACTAAAAGGGGAGAGAACCTTGTTTTACATCTCATTTAAAATATAGCATCTCCCTTAGCACAACATTACATTCTAGGGTACACCATTCTAGGGTATTGGTTTAGTACAGAGAAAGAAAGAAGAATGCCACCAACACCACTTCCTATACATTTACCAGCTTTTTACTATTCTTGAAAAAACTTTGATTCTGCAGATTTTTAAGTAATCAATTAAAGTTGTCTCTCCTGAGCTTTAGGTAACTGTAAATCAAGAAAATGTGGGAGTTTTCTGTTTGTTTGTTTGTTTGTTTGTTTTTGGAAAATCTGTTCAGAGTAAAAATATGTAGAAATTAAACATTAATAAGAGGGTTCTGTTGTGGGAATCCAAAAATTGATAGATTTGGTCTTTAAATAATAAATGTGATTTACCATTCCAAACAAAAAAGATTTCAGGATGACAAACCAAACTCCTAATTCCAAAAAATGTAATTGGTCTAAAATACTGAACACAAAGAATGTTAATATAATTTGTTTTCAACATTTAACAGAGTTTTTAAGTAGAAAAATATAATTTTAATTTTTTGCTTATGAGTGAATCTGTGTTGAACTACAGAACAAAGGTAATGTAGATATGACTATTTGATAGATGGTTTTTCCTAACATGGTTTACATGGGGACAAATTCTTTGAAAATCATTTGTTTTCAATGTATGTTGCAAAAAGGTTTTAGATGAAAAATCATATATACTCCAAGATAAGGAAAAAAAGGGAGAAGATTCTTCTTACTAAGATGTGGGAAATTTCTTTTTTGCCAGAGTTTTAATTTTAATTTTGAGTATTACTTATAATCTATATTGATTGATTATTACTTAATTATGAGGGAAGATTGACTCCAAAGTAAACTTCACTTTACACACTTGGAATTCTACTAGTGGAATTAAATTTGTTTCAATAATCTAACCATTTCAAAATCTAATTTATAAAAAGATTTATATCTCATGAATAGGCATTAATGATGATACTGTAACAGCTCCCTACATCTGTAAATATGCTTGGGGATGAGAAGAAGAAGATCTCTCTGGGAAATTTTTGTGTGTGATAATTATTACCTCCCTCTACAACTGGGGACTTTCAGCATGACTTGTGAAGTATTCTTATTCTTCTGGTTCTCCTCATTGGGCCAAATCTGCTCCCACTAAAGTCAATGGAAAAACTATGTTTCACTTCAATAGGAGCAGGATGGTGCTCTTTCTGATGTACTATTATCTAGCAATAAATTAATACAGCTTTTTAAAAAGTGAAACTTTCTTTCCCCCAGGCCGATAATGCAGGCAGGCAAGAAGTGCTGTATTTCACATCTCATGTTTTAATAGTGTTCTCAATACAAGTGCTGTTAGGGGGAGAAAAGTTTTTTTTTTTTGAAGGAAAGAGCTATGTGGAACAGGGCTCCTAGGCCTGATCCTGCTTCCATTGACTTCAATAACGCAGCATCTGGATCCAATGGAACAAAAGCAATATATTACTATTTTCATTATTGGTTAGCTCTGTTACATGTTCAAGTTAATTCTACACATGCATTGGTTTCAATAAACATGCTAAAAGTCAGGATAATAGTCACTAGGATTAGCTGTAATAAATATACATATATAGGATAGTCCAACATGTGAGATAAAACATGGAGTGCTTTGGAAAATCTGATGCAATTCCACAGCTTAAATTCTTGTATAACAGATGGCAACGATTTGTAGAAAACTATAAAATCTGCTCTTTGGAAAGAGCCTAGAAATGGCCAGACTCCCACTGATTTCAATGGAAGCAGAATTTCTGCACAGAAAATCAACTTCATTGTATTTTATGTTATTTTTACCTTAAATGAGGACTGGTTTTTATAAAATTAATCAATCACCCATGATAAAACTATTACATATGATCCACTATTGTAGTCAAACTGTCTTTTGTGAACCAGCATGCTGGTGGCCCAATTCCGCCCTTTCTTAAATCAGGAGTAACTCTACTGAAGTCAGTGTAGTTACACAGCGGTAAAACTGATGTATATGAGAAGAAAAAGACCACGGTATTACTTGTTGTTAATGTAACTGTATGCATAATTCTATACACATGTATAAGTAAAATATGTCTCACAACACTTTCTTGGCATAACATATCTAGATTTGGGGCTAAAATCTCAGCTGCACCTAAGAGCTGCTCTAACTTGCCCCAGCTTGCCCCAAGCTCCCGAGTGGCTATTATGCCAGTAAGCACTGCAGAGTACTGTGCACTCTGGCTCTGACATCCCAGGGCAAGGGGAAGGGAGTAAGAAGCTGGCACAGAACCAGCTATACCAGCTTTGCACCAGATGAGGATTCCCCCCACATCCTCTGCTACCTAATTTGGGCAGCTGTAGGGTCCTTTTTGAACCACCTGGCATGGGCCAAACATCCTGGTCCTTCACTTTCAATCCCACCCACTTTGGCATATTCCATGTAATCACTGAACAATGACTTCACACCCTACATTTTATACTTTTGCTCACATGGATTAATGCCTGATTTGACATTTTCAAATGGAAAAAACCTACTGGATTCAGGCAAATATGTTTCTGGTTTATCTAGTAGTTTGGGAATACACTCAGCAATAGCTTTGCCATTGCTGACCTTCATCAGATGTCCATAATTTTCTTTCTCCGTCTGTTCTGGCTGTCACAGAAACTAATTAGTACTAAAAGTCTCTGGACTGGATACACAACATTCATGTTCCCTTTCTTGACATGTTCACCCCTCCATCAATTAAATTAACTCATTAAACTGTTAATTTACTAACTGTTTTATGAGTGTTTCACTTCAGCACTCAGATATTTATCTAAATTATACCCAGCTAATTCTATTCCTGGCTTTTCCCAGGTTTTATTAATACATATAGGGCACCATTTTATTAACAATAAGAAACATAACTGTGGTTTTTGTGTGCCTTAGACAAGTGAAACAAGTTACTTCGACAGTGCTGTTTTATGTAATGATAGCAAATTATTTGTATATAACACTTGATATCGCAAAGAATTTTACAGATTAAACTAACATATAAACTATAGAGAGATCATTTACTTCACCATGAAAATATAGCCATCTCTGATCTAAAATACACTAATAGTTAATCAGTTCATAAAAACAGAATAGCTTTGGACACAAAATGAAGGTATTATATTTAATGAAAATTGTGAGAAGAAATCAGGTAGGCAGAGTATGATTGCCCTTGTTGGAACTTGGCTAGGACAATAGCATTAACACCCTTATCTTTTCTGATCATTAGTAGGGCTGATTGAAATTTTCAACTAAAACTGTTTTTCGATGGGAAATTGGGTTTTTGACTAAACAACATTTTCCATGGAAAACATCTGCATAATATTTAACAGTATCCTCACTAAGCCTATAAAACAGGAAACACAAAATAAAAAGGAGTGGAAGCAAAATAAATAAACAGAACAATACCAGAATTTGAACTTCAGCAGTGAAGAAGAAACTACAGCTAATCAGATTAGTGCCACAGATACAACATAAATGCTTATCTCATAATTTGGATTTCAACAATCCCAGAAGAAAAACTAAAGTTATTGATGGAAAAATAAACAATCATATTAGATTGCATTTTTATCCAAACACATTCGATTAATATTGTAAAAACTGATGATGGCCTTGGATATAATACATCAATGGAAGGAGAGAAATTTCCCAAACCATCTTCATCATCATCATCTTGCCCTTGAAACTCAAATCTAGAATTCTGAAAAATGCTTCACCTCATGTAAATCTTGAAAATTACATGTTTGGGTCCTTCTACATTAAACGAGATTTAGCAGGAAACAGATCTGCAATATCAGCGCCCTGGTCCACAAACTTTACTGTTTATAATAAGTATTCTTGACTGGAAGTTTGCATGCCATAAATGACACCAGAAAAGGGATGAATTCATTTCTAGAAGTATAATTTTTTGCTTTATTGATGTTATCACATGCCATTTATCATTAACCAATTAAAAGTCCTAATATATATCAAGAATCAAAACAGTTGTGTTGGGTACCTTTAGTGCTCACAGACTTGATGGGGACATAGGAATTGCCACACTGGATCAGAGCCATGGTGCCACACTAGTCCAGTACCATGCCTGACAGTGGGTAGCACCAGATACTTCACAGGAAGTTACAAGAAACCTTGTAATGGACAGTTTCCAAATAGCCTACTCTTGGGGAAAGTTCCTTCCTAATCCTAATTAGTGGTTGGCTTATGTTCTGAAGCATAGGGGTTTATTATATCCCTTCTAAACATACTCCATACAATGTAACTGTGGATGTTCTCATTCATCTAAATGTCTAATCTTATTATGAATCCTACTAGAAATGTAGCTTTCCTGTAGCTATGAGTTCCACAGGATAATTAAGTGTTGTGTTATCCGTGTCAGTTTTTTCCCCTGTCAATTATTCTTCAATGTACCACTGTGTGGCTCCATTTTAATCATTTAGCCCTTTCAATCTCAGGCCGTATACTTAGAAGTTTACTCCTTAAGTCTGGAATTTTAAAAGGAGTCTAAGGACTTACATGTTTACATGGTGCCGTAGTCTGCATTAACATCCGGGGCATTAACTGGCCCTTATTATCCTGCTGGAGTATATTAAAAGTTCTCTAGTGTGTGTTCGAAATGGGAATACATTAATAGGCACTAGGGAACATTAGTGCATGTCAGCAGGGTCCATAAGGGCAAATTAGTGTACGACATGCTGGTGCAGACTAAATATTTAAACCTCACTGGTGTGGTCTAGCACACTGTGTAGACAAGCCCCTAAGGAAGATACATTTCCAAATTGCATTGAATTCATTGGAATTTGGTGCCTAACTCCCTTAGGAGCCCTTAGGGTGACCAGCTGTCCCGATTTTATAGGGACAGTCCCAATATTTGGGGCTTTTTTTTAATATGGGCTCCTATTACCCCCCACCCCATCCCGATTTTTCACACTTGCTATCTGATCACCCTAGGTGCCCTTGAAAATCCCAGCCTAGGTTTTAGGTTCTGTTTTGGATATTTCTAACTGGATCTAACAGTTAGTCAGGAGCTGTGAGAGACAATTATAGATGCAAAGAGGCAGAACCTCAGCTCGTGTAAATTTTCATTGCTTCATGGAAGACCAGCTGAGGATCTGCCCCAGAATTCCTGACAGCCTGGAGGACTGAGCCCACACATCTGCAGAAGGTACTACCAATCCCTGGAACACAGGCCACAAATCACCAACTTTTGGTATGTGGTGATGGGAGCAAGGGTCTTAAACTACTCCTTTGATTGACAGGTTTCAGAGTAGTAGCCGTGTTAGTCTGTATCAGCAAAAACAACGAGGAGTAATTGTGGCACCTTAGAGACTAACACATTTATTTGGGCATAAGCTTTCGGGGTCTAAGATGATGAAGTGGGTCTTAGCCCACGAAAGCTTATGTCCAAATAAATTTGTTAGTCTCTAAGGTGCCACAAGTACTCCCTCTCCCCTCCAGTTCTGAGGGCTTAAAGGCAAAGAATGTTTTCAATACTCTAATGGTAGTTTCTGTGGTTCTTATGGCTGCCGTTTGTAAGATATGCAAAATACTGAACAACAAAAAGAGGTGACAAACTCTTCTCTAGTACAGCAGTTAATCAAATGTTTTAATAGATTGTAAAGGGTACAAATCAGAAGGGCAGCACAGACAAAAGCATCACTGAAGCAAATATCTCAAGCAGTGCACAAAAATAGATAAGAACAACATTTCCAGGGAGTGGGATGAAAGAATAAATTGTGGCCAGAGTGGCAGATAAAGAGAACCAGTAATGTGCATGCGCGCACACGCACACGCACACACACACACACACACATACACACACACACACACACACACACACACACACACGTAACTCTGTCCCTCATTGAATGTTCACTCAAAGGAAAGTGTCTCCTGCCGAAGGACTAACTCCACCTCTTGAACACTTAGGCATTCCAAGGAAGTATTTTGTCCACAATTTACCTTGGCTTGACCCAGTTACCTTATAAGTTCTAATGGGATCACAAAGTAAATATGGCCTTAGCTTTTTTACTACCTTTCTCCCAAATCAAATACAGCAAATTCCTGGTTATACATGTATTTTGCACCCAATATTTGGCAACTGTGATACTTGGATTGTCATTACGGATTAAATGGAATTAAAGTATCATACAAAATTGAATATATAGAGGGTTTTTATTAAAATATATACATCAGTTATATCATCAATTTAATAAAAGATTGTTCTCTATACTATGAATTTGAGTTCCATGAACACGAAGAATTTTTCCTCCTTTCTTTCCTCCTATTTTGAATCCAGCCTCTTCTTTCTCAATAATAACAAAGGTTTATTCTCTTTTGTTATAGAATGCCTCAATGGCCTCATCTTGACCTTTCCCTCTTCTCCATTTACCTTCTCTTTTACTGCTTCAAAACACTATAGTCCTCTTTCTAGGTAACAAGTCCTTGTGATAGAGTATACTGGACCTAGGAATACTCTAAGGGAAAATACCGTAAACCACATATGCACTGCAGAGATCTGGTATAGCCACTGGCTGTTATCTTGGAAGATAATTGTTGGAATACTTGTGTGGAACTGTGGTGCTGTTCCACAATACCAACGTTCTTATTGAGCCACTCAGATCCCAAACCACCATCAACCACCTTGGTGCAGATCCATCAGATTGCCAGTGGGAGTAGAAGGTGGTAGTTAGTGGGGAGACATCCATTTGATGGAGAAATACTGGGACTGCTAAGACTATAGTTAAGCTCCATGCCATTAAATCCCATCAAATACTCCCAGCATGTGAAATCCAGGTTAAAGTTACTAGTGTAAAACCATTTGCTCTACCTACAGCACAGATTTCATTAGACCCAAGAACAGTCAGGGCTGCTGGTTGTAGGTGTATTGTCAGATATTCCATAGTCTTTGCATTTGAGGAATGATTTTATGGCTTTAAAGGCAGAAGGGGTGAATCAGACCTTCTCAGTTAGCTCCAGATCTACAAGAGACTGTGTTAGCCAAAATTCAAATAGAGTAGCTCACAGGAAGCAGTGGGAGGTGTATCCCCCCTGCCAGTATCCAAGAGAAATCAAGTTACCTTCCCAGTATATGCAAACCAGTATCTGAGGAGGGTGTGTATGTGGTGTGTGTATGACAGACAGCATCCTACTCCAGGGGAGTGAGGAAACCTAATGACTTGAAGGGAAATTCTCTGAGTCCTGTAGCACAGGCCAGGGAAATAAGCTCTCTGCCTACCCTGAACAGGGGACCAGAGGCAGTACAGAGCATGGTTACTCATATGTCTAATCCTTTTTGGAATCCTACTAAGCATTTTACTTCAATACTATCTTGTGGTAGTAAGTTTCACAATTTCAGGGTAACTACACTTGTATTTCCTCCTCCGTGGTCCCTCAAGGGCAACCACTTAAAGGTTTCCAGCTCCCAGCCATCACTTCTCCTGGGCAGAGCCCCACGTTTCACTCCCTTTTACATTGTCACATCCCCAGCCAGCTGGTCTGCCTAGAAAGTCAGCTCCTGTGCTTTGGTTTCTTTCTCAGGGCTATGACCAATATATTGCCAGCAGTTACAAGTTACCACAGGAGCTCCTTCTGAGCAAGCACATTTATTCTTAAGGAAAAAGCGTTAGAGAGAAAGCTTTTAAAATAATAAAAGACCCTGCATGCCTGCTAAAAAGCATGCCAAAGGTCACCCTTTACTCTAACATAAGGCTGCAACAACAGTGAAGATAGATAGATAGATAGATAGATAGATAGATAGATAGATAGATAGATAGATAGATAGATAGATAGATAGATAGATAGATAGATAGATAGATAGATAGATAGAGTCTGCACTAACACCAGCTAAAAGAAAATTTTATAAAGAAAAGTCAAAAAGTCAACTTCATACTTAAGCCAACAGCTAAGAACCCGGGGTTAGGAAAAATCTTCTTCCACAGACTTAATATTGCATAATTATCTATTTGGGGGGGAGGGGTTGTAGCTTCCTCTGAAGCATCTGGTACTGGCAGCTGCCAGAGATGGAACAATACTAGATAGACCATTGGTCTAATCCAATATGGCTAGTCCTGTTGTTGTCGGTACACCTTTCCACTTCCTTAGCAATGATAATTGGAGGGTTATTTCCCCCCCAGCAAATAGTAATTATGTTTATTTCCACCAAAAGAAAAAAATAGAATGGAGATACAATAGAATATTCCACCTGCTAAACTCCACTTGCATGCCGTCTCCAGCTTAGTTAAAGAAACTTGTTCTCAGGTGAGGGGCTGCAGTAAACAAATTGTCTTCCCAGAAAATGGCACACTTGACCTTATGCTAGCTGACAAATTTAGAAAATCAAAGCCACTTGCAATAGCTATAGACCAGGAGTTTTCAGTTAGTATCTGACATACCCAGATCAGTTCATTAATATAAAAGATACTTGGTAAAACCCAGGTATATTATATGTATTTATTAATTTTCCTCTCTCTATGTCATATTAATATTTAATTAAGAAAAACTGAACCAACAGGGAAATGGTGAGAAAGTGAAGACTGAACTCTTTTGGTATGACTTTATGAGATCTTAGGGATTCTATTGATGCACACTCAGTGAAGTCTGTGAATGTGCTACTGCCTATCTTCCTGGGCTAACTGGTAAGGCAAATCATTCCCTTTCCAATGGTAAAAAGTGGAGCCTGGCAGGGAGATAAATCTGATAATATACTTCTAGAGACAGTTTGCATAATTAAGAAGTGATTATTTTCAAAAATCAATCCTATATCAGAATTCCCATCCTCAATGCAGGAGGATAATGGTGAAGATAAAACTCATATACAGGGGGAGACAGCAGAAATGATAAGGCACAGAGAGATAGCGGGGTCAAGGGGAGGAAGTGTTTCTTTGGAACTACTGTATGGTTTCCTTTGAAAAACACTGTTGAGGACCTAATGATGCACATTTCTGCACATGTAGTCCCAATGCTGTCTTATGGAGCCAGGAACTACTCAGTGTGACTAAAGGGGACAGAATCAAACAGGGAGGGAGCAACTAAATTGGCTGAATAACTGAAGATCTATTTATATATTCACAATCTTTATATGGTACATAGAATCATAGCAGTTATTTATGGGGAAATCTGGTTACAGCACCAAGTCCATTCCTGTACAAGAAAAGATAATGCCCTTCAAGAAAGGATATAACTGATAAATGTAAGAGTGATGGTTCCATATAAAATAAACATGAAAACATTTCCTGACCCAACCCCCCTTATAAATGTTATTACATTACATATTAAGTACTATGAGTGAACACATCCTTTAAGTCATACAATACATCTACTGGTCTAAATGTTCAGAGCATAACAATATAGTGTGCCCTTTGTTCCAATGAATTCTAAATCTTTTCAGTAATAGACTCTTCCATTTTATCTAGGACTTCTCATGAGGCCTTCATGTAATACTCCCACAATATCATGTACATTTTTTACTATGAGGAATTACGTTATTAGAAAGCAATTCAATAAATTAACCTGAATTCTCTACAAAACTAATAGCACTTAATACAATTAATGGCTTCTTTATTTTCATATATTAAATAATGTAGTTTTACCTTATCTTCCCCATTGAGCAATGAACTACACAATTAACATACAACGTCTGCAACAGAGTTCTTCTCCTCAGCAAGATTTTATGGCTAAGAAGTCTTATGTTTACCATTTACAGTCTCAATTCGATTTTTCAGGTCTCAGAGAGGTCACTTAATTATTTTGTGGAATTATATAATGGAATTTTAAAATAATCAAGATATTTTCAATTCAATTAACATATAATAGATGACATGACCCAGTTCCAGATAATAGGAAATTTGGATCATAAATTTAGAACTGCATTGCTACATGGCCAACCTGATTACTTGCAAATTGCCATAATTAAGTTGGAATCTTGTGTACTGATTTGACTGGGAAGGTTATCTATCCAATGGCTAAACTTTCACTACCAGAATAAATAAAAACTATTATGTCTGTGCTGTAGAAGTCTTTAGAAGGCCAAGAAAACAATTTAAAAAAAAACCAGTTTGGATGGTTATATGACGATTCGCTCCACAGCATGGAATCCTGGCACACGTTTTAGTGGATCTCATTCTGAATTAGGACTCTAGGTACTTCCTGATGCCTTGTCTACACTACAGGGGAAATTCGATCTGAGCTACGCAATTTGAGTTACATGAATAGCATGGATCTACTTACCACGGGGTCCACACTACGCGATGTCGACAGGAGACGCTCTCCTGTCGACTCCCCCTACTCTTCTCGATCCGGGGGAGTACAGGAGTCGACAGGAGAGTGATCTGCGGTCGATTTAGCGAGAAGACCCGCTAAATCGACCTCTGATGCATCGATCGCCGCTCGTTGATCCCCTGGTAAGTGTAGACAAGCACTGAGTCTATTGCTTCCTCTTTATCTTTTCTAAACTTGGATCTTAATTGCTCATTCCACTGGACAACTAAATGATCATTTCTCACTTTTTGAAGCAGATGAACACTACGTTTGATCTATTAACTTCTATATCTTAAATTTTAGTAATCAAGAATGTTCTATATTAGAGAGGTTTGAATGGTTGCTGCACTTATTTCAATTACTTTGCAACAGACATGCAAGAACCCCTTAGTGAAACCAAAAATCCCACCCTATGCAAGGTTCATTTGTCTACATCACCCTAAAAGGATATCAAATGTTTTAGATTAGCATATTTTGCTGCTTTTCAAAACAAAACTCCCTTGCCTTAGAATGATAATCTTGCTCCAGCCTGGAGTCTGATCCTGCTGCCTGTTTGTACTTGCTTATTTTCATTTGACGATTTCTTTCTTCTACATCCATACCACCTGTCAAATAAAAATAAATAAATAAATAATCAATTAATTTTCGATCCTGAGTTTAAAGTGGTGCTCATACAATTTCTAACAGAAGGGATACAATCTGACTTTTGCTTAAATTACTGTATCTGTATTTCCAGGTAAATTAAAAACATTTCAAAATTATCCTTTTGTGGAAAACCTGGGAGAAAAGCCATAATTGCAAGAAATAGTAGTAAAGAATAAAGTATTTTAACAGTACCTTGGCAAATATTTTATTCTCCACAGTTAATATTAAGAAAACTTTCAAATTAGGAGAGAATGTAAATGGAATAAAATGTCTCACTGAAGAATTTATTGCTGCTATAGGAGAAATCAAGACTTTTATTTAAAGAAAATAAACAGTAATGCAAAGGCAACATGTTTATTTCCAAAGGAGATATTGATCTTGTGATATGTTCTATTATGGTGATTTTAGCTCTTTTATATGAAATGACTGATTTTAGTTTCTATCAGTAAATAAGGATCACTGGAAATAATCTGATTGCATTGCTTTGATTTACCATAATTTAATACGTTTGTAACAATTTTTTAAAAATAATTTTGGAAAGAAATGCTAACAAGCTGCCCAGTGGTGTTGCTGTATCACTCTATAATGACATCCAGCTTCAAGAGTGATTTCAGGATTTCATTCTACAGGACTACAGGAGACTAAGCACATAGTTAGCCTCAGTCTGGGAAAAGGATGCTTGCTATGTCGCTCAGGCAGCAGCCCTTTTCAGCCAATCTGCAGTGGCTGAAAGTACTAATAGTGCCAAAAGAAAGTACCAAAACAAATGCGTGAGAGAGAACACTGGAGGTGGAAGGTAGCAACCCTCAAACAAAATGGTAGGCAAATGTCCAAACAAAAAGGGCATCTCTCCAATCAAGCAAAATATAGATATGTACTGTGTACATAAATGGTCTGATTCTCCTCCCATTTATTCTGATGTAAACCAGGAGTAACTCCATTGCAGTCAATGGAGTTACACCAATGTAAACAAAAAGAAGGGAATGGAGAATCTGGCCCAAAGTTTCTAGCTGAAGCAATGTAACTAATAGCATTACTTTTCATACATTATTGTGACTAAGTCACATTAGTTTTGACTGACAAACTTCACATACTATACATTTTTCCGAGGAAGATGAAGATTTGCAAAGGAAAATTTCATTTCTGAATGGAAGCTGCTGTGTATTCAGCATTGTTGAAACTCTGCCCATTTATTTAGGCACCTAAATATAGGATTGGGGGGAACCTAACTTTATTTCCCCCGTCCCACTGAAGTCACACACAAACCCTAAACATGGGTCTTAAGGAGAAATCTAAGTGGCAAAACAGGTCCATGTGTAGGCCCTCTGAACTATACTTTGAATATCCTCTAGCGATAGTTCTACTGATGCCACTACTTGGTACAAGAGAGGCCTGTTGACTACAAAACCTGCAACTCTTAACAGGAAATTGTGGGTGAGGAAGGGTGTGGAAAATAAAAAATAAATTTAATGTCCTATCAGCAGCATGTCCTTATGGTCTCTGCTTTTCCTTAAAAAAATCTAAAATGACCTAAACAAAAATAGCCCATCCCAAATACTAATTCTTGGAATGAAAATCAATGGGGGAAATGAATGAACAAGAAGAAAATGCAGGGATAGAGGCAGCTAATAATAAAGCATACAGTGAAAAACCCTAAAAGAAGATAAATCTAATGTATCCCACAACGTTTAAATCAGCTACTATATAAACCTGAACCAATAGTTGGCAAGCATCAAGGGACCACACTGACTCTTCGGTAATTTTCTATTTAATTAAAGTGATTTTGATAGTGATTAACTTTATTTTTCAATAATTATTTTATTTCCTACTTTGAAAAGGGAGATGCAGCGCTTTGATTAATAGATTGAAAGACAGTTGAATTTCTTGATAGCTTCTAAAAAGCACAGCTAAATGCATCCTCACTTGGAATATTTTTCTTCTTTTCAATGACAGAAATAACACACCAATGTCACTAAAGATGAATGAAAATACTCCAACCCCTAGTTTAAAAAAATAGATTTCCATGAAAACAGAATATTTTGCAGATTAATCCATACTTTTTTGGTGTTTTTAATGAAAAGAGAAAGGGGTTAAGGGTAAAATATTAGCATTTTGGTTTTGCCCTATTATGAAACCATCATTTTTGTTAAACTTGGAAGAGTCCACATTCTGTCATTCTTGCCATGAAAAGCTGAGGAAATTGTAAGAAATGGAGAAATATTACCTCTTGTATATAGAAAATCTCACAAATATTGAGAAATATCTCACAAAACAGAATGTCTGTTTTTATATATGAACACATGGCAAAGTGAAAGCTACTTTGCACAGCTCCAGTTCCACCCCTCTCTACTGTGATACAGGTCTTGAACCTACAGCAAATATCAGCCATGTGCAGAGGCCTTTCTCAAGGCCCAGTACACTATTTAAGCCCTTTACTACAGTGATGGAAGAACCTCTTCTGTTGCTGCAGTACATATCTATACTGCAGTAATGCAGCTGCAACTCCATTGCTATAGTGTTTCTAGTGTAGACATGTCCATATATAGTACCTTCTACAGAATCTCTGGGGTGAATGTCATTCCTAAATTACCCAAATAAGATTATCAATATAAACATATGTAAAAGGTTTTTGTTTTATTTTATATTCATATTTAGCCCAATTTATAGACTCACAGTTGATTTAATTATGCTGGGATACTTTCTGTTTATTGCAGAGAGAACTTTGCAGACCTACATTGTTTATAGATCCTCCCTTAAGTTTTAGCATTTTTATTGAATATTTGAATTCCTTCCTCCAAGAAATCTTCAACCCTACTAGTAAATCAATGAAAACTCTACAACTCCTATTTACACTGCCCCCTATTTCCAAATCACAGCTGGAGGGAAGATGGTGAGAATTGACAGCCATTTTGATACATATCCTGGTTGGGAACAGGAAGGGAATGCAGGATGGCTGAATTGCCCTCGTGTCAAAAAAAAAAAAAAAAAAAAAAAGCCAAAGTTGGCTCAATGTTGTCTCCATGTAAGCTATTATATAGGCTAAGGTCCCAAACAGGTGGAGTTGATAGCTCCAATAATTTGCTTATGCTTTGAACCTCGTCTCAGAATTTTACTAATAGATAATATTCTATAAGTAACAGATCAAAAATGGTTGGTGAAGAGCCAAAATAGCTGGCACTGTGTACCTCCTTCCGAACCCTGGCAGAGAATGTGTGTCCAGGGGAAGCAGGCATGGCTGTAGTGCTGCTAAAATTCAGCATGCCAGGCTGCAGAATGGCTGCTTGGAGGTGCTTGAACATGGCCACAATTTAGAGCAGCCCAGAGAACATGCTGGGGGTGGGGTGGGAGGGGTGAACTGGCTCAGAGTGGGCACCGATGCACTGCTCCAGCACAGTTTACAATCCACATTTCTGTTTTTATCTTGAATTAAAGATTTAACTATTTCAATATTGGGTTCCTGATTTATTTTTATCATGACTTGGGGACATTAAATGTTGGCCTTATGTTAACAGTTTTAAAAAAGAGGCTCTAACTAGTGATGTGATTAATACCTAATTTATTCCAAGCCCAACTGTTATAGCGTCAGATTTTTGCATGCAAGGAGATAAAAGCTCATTCAACTATATTTGGAGTGAGACAGTGTGAATGTGATTGCCTATTAAGCTCAAATAGAGGTTTCATTCTCTAGGGAAAGCCCAAAATGTATTTCCTAGGTTATGTTTTCTACTCCTAATTTTGCATCAAAGGAAATACAATACTGTATACCAGCTGTATAATGCACATTCTGGCTAAATATTGTAGTTGTACATCGTCTAAGGCAAACACACTAAGAGATTTTTAATAAGCTGCCCTACCTGCATTCCCATTCTCTGGATCTGCTTTCTTTTCTTCTATAAACAAATGAAAGCAATGTGTAAACCAAAAACAAAAGGAGAGAAAGAATGCAGAAAATAATAATAAAAGTAAAAGAAATCATGCATTAAAGGAGTAAAATCCATCAAATTCATTTGAATTCCTGAATTTGTCAACCAAACAAGTAAAGTGTGCTACACTCAGAAGATTATTCACTGCGTATTAGCATGTACATTTTTGCACCCTTATTAGAGAGTTACTGGAGGGAACCCATGGGTATGTATGCACTTCCAGTCTCATTAAAACAGTCCATACAAAAGACAGCAAGGCAGGTGTCAAACACAGTTAGCCTATGGTTCTCATGAATACGGTGTCATATAAAGAAAAACCCAAAACATACTTGTGCTATATGTTTTATGAAGCATATACAGCATTCAGTCAAGTGGTTCAAGCAGGAATATTAAATGTCTCATTTTCCCCCCAGTAACTACTTTAAACCTTTCTTTAGATAACCAATTCTTGTAGCTCCCACAAGTCACCAGATTTAATGACAATGCTACTGTAGTTTTGTCTTCAAGCTGGGATATGATGAAAAATAAAAAAGAAGATAATAAAGGCAGTACACAGCCCTCAGTTTTTGCACATAATTCCTACTGACTTATGTCAAGAGACATTTTGAATGTAGATCAAGGGCTGTATATGGACCTAAGTGTTTCTCTGGAAACAGGAAATGAAAATGAACTGAATCCCTATCCAAAAAGTTTGCCAGCACATACACTATACTTTGAAATCTAAGTTTGGCAATTAATGTATAAGCATTCAATGTCAAAAGGAAATTTACTTTTAATTAGAATTAGAAGTATATTTATTTTTCAACTCAGTTTCTCTCTTTCTCATCATAAGCCAAAATAAGATTAATTCAAAACAAAACTAAACCAAAACCAACCAAACAAAAATCACTGAAATGTTGATGGAACAAAAAACTCCAGCAGGTCACAAATCCAAAATTCATGGTATCATTCAAATTATTAAACCTTTTATTTCAGAATTGCCACTTATTAGGGGAGCGTTTCCACATTATTATTATTTATAGTGCACAGACACCTCTGTCCTAGTGGAATAATACAAAAGATAAATCTTAAATAAATATCACAAATCTGACTTAATCTACAATTTGTAGTTAGCTACCAAAGGAAAGGGCCAAATCGTGCCTAAGGAACAACTCAAAGCAGTGTCAGGGTATATGTGCATCATACAAATATAGGCTCTTGGAATGCAGGGAAGCCATGGATAGTACATCATCCTTTGATGCAGCACAGCTTTCATTCACCTTCATGTGGGGAACCAGCTCTCCTGGTCAATGTGGAGGGGAACATGGCAAGCCATCATTCTACCCCCTCTCTGCTCACCTGGGGAAGTCACTATTCTGTAAGGTATATTAATATGCTTGGTCCCTGTGTATAGGTTCAGGCCTCCTATCCAGCCTTGTGCTATACACCTCCTATCCTATACCTTATCCTATACACCTCCTATCCAGCCTTGTGCTCTCATATACAGTAGGTCTTCATATAACCTACAACATGAATAGTATTAGAGAGACAAGGTAGGTGAGGTAATATTTTTTATTGGACCAACTTCTGTTTGTGGGAGAGACAAGCTTTCAAGCTAAACAGTGTTCTTTTTAGAAGTACGTCCAATAAAAGATATTACCTCACTCACCTTATCTCTCTAATATCCTGGGTCTTACACAGCTACAACAACACTGCATGCAATATCATTTGGTAGTAAGTAATGGTAATTAGATATTTAGAAACAGATTATTTTTGCTCTTTCAAGTATTTTATTATTTTGCAGTTACATTTATTTGTATTCTCTTGCCTTCTGTTATGGTATGTTGGCCCTGACAAACTCATTTCATCTTCTTAATTAAACAAATTGCTAAACCTTTTGAGTTTTCATACATCTATGTTTTCTTTTACGCCGCTTGGACTCACCAATATGATGGCTAGGAATACAATACTTTCTCTCATTACTTTCTCAAAAGTATAGCTATCCTTTTTGCTGTCTAAAAATAATTATATACAAGGAATTATTGTAATTGGTTCAATCTAAAGTTTGTGAGAGTTAAGTGGCATCTATCATGATAATACCCTTGATTTGGGACACAGATTATGATTAAAGATGTTCTAAATTATTTTCATATAAATATTGAGAAGAAATCTCTGTTCAGTCTGCAACGGCATCTAAAAATGTGGAAATCTATTTCTGCTATGATGTAGGATAAACTTCTTATTTTCCTCATATGCTGAGATGCTTCGAAGGACATATTTTTCCAACTGCCTGAATTACAAGATTTTTCTGCAGTACATCTTTATATGAGTATGTGGTTGCTAAAAAGAAGGGAGCTTGAAAGGGGCCTGATATTTAAAAAGTGTTCAACACCAGTCCAGTGACAATCAGCCATTTTAAATGGTATCAAATTGGACACCTTACATTTGAGGAACCCCAAATCATTGGTCACTTCTGAAAATTCTGGCTCACATCTCTTCTGGTTGCATTATCTTTCTGCCCTTCAGTGTGTGAGGCTGGTCAGGGGCTGGTCTCAATTACTTCAATAAACTACACCAGTTTATTTTAGCTGGGAATCTGACCCCCATTCTTAATAAGCTCAAGAAAATTCCTTGAAGATCAATTAAGTGTTTTGAAAATTGAGTGACTTATTCTATGTGTATATTTGGTAAGAAAATAAGACTAGCTGAGCCTATAAGCACAGCTTACATATTTACAGGAATGCTGCAAGAGAAGCAATTAAATAAGCTTGCGTATTTCAGTCTTTATGATTACTTAATTAGGCTTTTCTTTCCTTTCTATATCCTTCATATTAACCAATATTTTTCCTTTTTTACTTTTCTGTGTCTTGAATTAACCTTGATATATAGACTGAAATCCTGATATTGTATCCTGTGTATGACCAGCTGAACTGAATAAAGTATTGAACTCTAACTGTATCAAAGTTATCCAATTTGTCTGGGAAAGAAACAATACACTTCACGTAAGTGGATTTCTGTACATTGCAGAAATGATCTGTGTTGGGCCGCAGCTAGATTAGACTATAGGTGTGTATATCTGTGTTTCTTTCAAGATTCACATATTCCTCACTTTGCTACAAAACAGAATAGCCCCTGTATTTGACCCTTGTTTAACAATGATCCCTAAGCCTGCATACAATAGTTAACCACTGCATATGTTCCCCACAACTAGTCCTATAGGAAGAGGGGAAGAGTCAATGGAGATAACAACATCAAATATGAGCCCCAGGAGGATACGGGATGGGCTGCAGAGGATTGCAAGGGAGAATAGGAATTGAGAGGACTTGCAGCCAGAGGGAACAGGGGATAGACCCGAGAATCGCACCATCACCAGGAAAAGGCAGGTCTACGTGATTGGGGACTCCTTACTGAGAAGAATAGACAGGCCTGTAACCAGAGCTGATCCAGAGAACAGAAGGGTGTACTGTCTGCCGGGTGCTAAGATATGGGATGTGAACCTGAGGCTGAAGAGGATCCTAATGGGAGCAGGAAAGAATCCACTGATTGTCCTTCATGTGGGAACAAATGATACGGCTAGATTCTCGCTGGAACGTATCAAGGGAGACTATGCCAGGCTGGGGAAGACGCTTAAGGAAATCAAGGCTCAGGTGATCTTCAGTGGGATTCGGCCTGTTCCTAGAGAAGGGCAACAAAGGTGTGACAAGATTATGACGATCAACAGATGGCTCAGGCAGTGGTGCTATAAGGAAGGCTTTGGGATGTATGGCCATTGGGAGGCATTCATGGACAGAGGACTGTTCTCTCGGGATGGACTTCACCTGAGTAGGGAGGGAAATAGACTTCTAGGATGGAGGCTGGCACAACTGATTAAGAGAGCTTTAAACTAGCAATTTGGGGGAGATAGTTGGGAGATGTCCAGGTAATCTCCACGCCGGATTTTAACATTGAGAGAGAAGAAAACGAAGGAGGAAAGGATACAGCCGTGAGTAAGAGAATGGACATAAGGAGGAAGGGTAGTGTAGATACCAGTCTAATAGGTGATACTGGCGGTAGAATGTCTGGGCCTAATCGGGTAAAGAATGTGAGCAAAGCCAAACAGCAAAAATTAAGATGTTTGTACACCAATGCGAGGAGCCTAGGTAACAAAATGGAGGAACTAGAGTTACTGGTGCTGGAAGTGAAACCAGATATTATAGGGATAACAGAAACATGGTGGAATAGTAGTCATGACTGGAATACAGGTATTGAAGGGTATGTGCTGTTTAGGAAAGACAGAAATAAAGGCAAAGGTGGTAGAGTAGCATTGTATATCAATTATGAGGTAGACTGTAAAGAAATAAGAAGTGATGGAATGGATAAGACAGAATCTGTCTGGGCAAAAATCACATTGGGGAAGAAAGCTACTAGAGCCTCCTTTGGGATATTACTTGCGGTGTGCTATAGATCACCGGGATCCGATTTGGATATGGATAGAGACCTCTTTAATGTTTTTAATGAAGTAAATACTAATGGGAATTGTGTGATCATGGGAGACTTTAACTTCCCAAATATAGACTGGAGGACAAATGCTAGTAATAATAATAGGGCTCAGATTTTCCTGGATGTGATAGCTGATGGATTCCTTCACCACGTAGTTGCTGAACCAACAAGAGGGGATGCCATTTTAGATTTGGTTTTGGTGAGTAGTGAGGACCTCATAGAAGAAATGGTTGTAGGGGACAACCTTGGTTTGAGCGATCATGAGCTAATTCAGTTCAAACTAAATCGAAGGATAAACAAAAATAGATCTGTGACTAGGGTTTTTGATTTCAAAAGGGCTAACTTAAAAAAATTAAGGAAATTAGTTAGGGAAGTGGATTGGACTTAAGAACTTGTGGATCTAAAGGCGGAGGAGGGCTGGAATTACTTCAAGTCAAAGTTGCAGAAACTATCAGAAGCCTGCATCCCAAGAAAGGGGGAAAAATTCATAGGCAGGAGTGTAGACCAAGCTGGATGAGCAAGCATCTCAGAGAGGTGATTAAGAAAAAGCAGAAAGCCCACAAGGAGTGGAAGATGGGAGGGATCAGCTACCTTATTGAGGTCAGAACACGTAGGGATAAAGTGAGAAAGGCCAAACGCCATGTAGAGTTGGACCTTGCAAAGGGAATTAAAACCAATAGTAAAAGGTTCTATAGCCATATAAATAAGAAGAAAACAAAGAAAGAAGAAGTGGGACTGCTAAACACTGAGGATGGAGTGGAGGTTAAGGATAATCTAGGCATGGCCCAATATCTAAACAAATACTTTGCCTCAGTCTTTAATGAGGAGCGTAGGGATAATGGTAGGATGACAAGTGGGAATGAGGATATGGAGGTAGATATTACCACATCCATGGTAGAAGCCAAACTTGAACAGCTTAATGGGACTAAATCTGGGGGCCCAGATAATCTTCATCCAAGAATATTAAAGGAACTGGCACATGAAATTGCAAGCCCATTAGCAAGAATTTTTAATGAATCTGTAAACTCAGGAGTTGTACCGTGTGACTGGAAAATTGCTAACATAGTTCCTATTTTTAAGAAAGGGGGGAAAAACGTGATCCGGGTAACTACAGGCCTGTTAGTTTGACATCTGTAGTATGCAAGGTCTTGGAAAAATTTTTGAAGGAGAAAGTAGTTAAGGACATTGAGGTCAATGGTAATTGGGACAAAATACAACATGGTTTTACAAAAGGTAGATCATGCCAAACCAACCTGATCTCCTTCTTTGAGAAGGTAAGAGACAAAGGAAACGAAGTGGATCTAATTGACCTCGATTTCAGTAAGGCATTTGATACGGTTCCACATGGGGAATTATTAGCTAAATTGGAAAAGATGGGGATCAATATGAAAATTGGAAGGTGGATAAGGAACTGGTTAAAGGGGAGACTACAATGGGTCATACTGAAAGGTGAACTGTCTGGCTGGAGGGAGGTTACTGGTGGAGTTCCTCAGGGATCGGGTTTGGGACCAATCTTATTTAATCTTTTTATTACTGACCTTGGCACAAAAAGTGGGAATGTGCTAATAAAGTTTACGGATGACACAAAGCTGGGAGGTATTGCCAATACAGAGAAGGACCTGGATATCATACAGGAAGATCTGGATGACCTTGTAAACTGGAATAATAGTAATAGGATGAAATTTAATAGCGAAAAGTGCAAGGTCATGCATTTAGGGATTAATAACAAGAATTTTTGTTATAAACTGGGGATGCATCAGTTGGAAGTAACAGAGGAGGAGAAGGTTGATCACAGGATGACTATGAGCCGCCAATGTGATATGGCCGTGAAAAAAGCTAATGCGGTCTTGGGATGCGTCAGGCGAGGTATTTCCAGTAGAGATAAGGAGGTGTTAGTACCGTTATACAAGGCACTGGTGAGACCTCATCTGGAATACTGTGTGCAGTTCTGGGCTCCCATGTTTAAGAAGGATGAATTCAAACTGGAACAGGTACAGAGAAGGGCTACTAGGATGATCCGAGGAATGGAAAACCTGTCTTATGAAAGGAGACTCAAAGAGCTTGGCTTGTTTAGCCTAACCAAAAGAAGGCTGAGGGGATATATGATTGCTCTATAAATATATCAGAGGGATAAACACCAGGGAGGGAGAGGAATTATTTAAGCTCAGTACCAATGTGGACACAAGAACAAATGGATGTAAACTGGCCATCAGGAAGTTTATACTTGAAATTAGATGAAGGTTTCTAACCATCAGAGGAGTGAAATTCTGGAACAGCCTTGCAAGGGGAGCAGTGGGGGCAAAAGACAGATCTGGCTTCAAGACTAAGCTTGATAAGTTTATGGAAGGGATGGTATGAAGGGATAGCCTAATTTTGGCAATTAATTGATCTTTGACTATTAGCGGTAAATATGCCCAATGGCCTGTGATGGGATGTTAGATGGGGTGGGATCTGAGTTACTACAGAGAATTCTTTCCTGGGTGTCTGGCTGGTGAGTCTTGCCCACGTGCTCAGGGTTTAGCTGATCACCATATTTGGGGTCGGGAAGGAATTTTCCTCCAGGGCAGATTGGCAGAGGCCCTGGTGGTTTATTGCCTTCCTCTGCAGCGTGGGGCAAGGGTCACTTGTTGGAGGATTCTCTGAACCTTGAAGTCTTTAAACGACTTGAGGACTTCAATAGCTCAGACATAGATTAGGGGTTTGATATAGGAGTGGGTGGGTGGGATTCTGTGGCCTGCGTTGTGCAGAAGGTCGGACTGGACGATCATAGTGGTCCCTTCTGACTTAAAGTCTATGATTCTATGATTCACAGATCTTGTAGGGCCCTTTTTGATTCTATATGTCTATTTAGGAGATGGAATGAAGAGTACAGAATGCTAATTAAATTCCTAGCTGATTTTAAAGCTCAATGAAATATTCATCTCAAGTGTTTTTGACAAAATTTATTAGTATGAATGTGCACAGTGCAGCAAAAATTGCAACAAAAATAATACGAATTGTTGAGAGCTATTAATATAAAACATTATGGCAGCAGTGCTCAATTCAGGGGCAACATGATTTAAAGAAATGTGCACAGGGCTAGAATCCCAGAGCTCCTCACTTGCATTCTATGTTTTCTGTAACAAAATAAAAATAAAAATAAAAATAGAAGGAGAGAAAAATTCTGTCAAAATTAGTATTATATTTTATGGAAAGAGTTTTATGTGAGATTTTTGTTTAAAGGGATAGTATCAGACATAATGGGCTCAAATAATAAAAAAACTAATACATTTATTTTCATTTAGTAAAAAACAAATGGCACTCAAATTTTTAACTATTTTGTTGCTTTTTAAATTTTGATGAGATAATGAATATATATTGCTATAGAAAACTAGTATTTGGAAAATTGCATTCTTTGATATTAATGAAGTTTTGGTTTTCTTATAAATGGGTAGATTTAGCAATGAGTGCAACTGTCAAAGAAAAGAATGAGAAGCTGGTTAAAATGTCAGAGCTGTGTGTGTATATATTGTACTTAGTGAATATGAATGAATCTCTGAAATGCTGTGTTTTATTCATTTTTTAGTTTGATTTTATATTAATATATCAATTAAAAACACTCTGTGAAAGTCAGATCATTTACCAATAGCAAATAAAACACATATTACTAAAACACTGACTATGATTATCCCAAACTCATGCCAGTACTAGGGTGACCAGATGAGGGACAGAAAAAATCGGGACACATAGGGGGGAGCAAAAAAAAAGCCGAGTCAGTCCCTGTCGGCGGAGCAAACAAAGAAACAAAAAACCGCTGCCAGCGGATATCGGGACAATTACGCGGGGCACACCCCGAAATCGGGGATTTTATCGGGACGTCTGGTCACCCTATGCCAGTACACAGTACTCCATGTTTTCCAAGGGTTGTGGTGGATTCTCAATCACTGGCAATTGTTAAATCAAGATTGGACGTTTTCTAAAAGATATGCCCTAGGGATCATTTTGGGGGAAATTCTCTGGCCTGTGTTATACAGGAGGACTAGAAGATCACAATGGTCCTTTCTGGCCTTGGAATCAATCATTCTCCCATCACTAGCTTCTGCAATATAAATGTTTTCCCCCCTCAAACTTATACTAACATACAACATTAGATAGGTGAGTGCAACTTTTCTTTATGAATGTTGTTGAATCATTTTAATAAATATCATGCTGATAAGCAGAAAATATGAACTTTTAATTCTAAAGGAAATGACATTGATTAAAATGTAAAAAATGATTAAAACATAAAAATAAATTAGAAGCACTTCAGCATCATGAATTATGGCCAACCAATAGCAGCAACCTCCTCAACAGATGCCCCAACATTCTTTGTGATAAGAAACACTTAGGTCATTTTCCAACCCCAAAAGATAAAAAATATATATTGTTTACATCATATAACATATTTTTTCTAAACCCTTAGGCTAAAATAAATGGTATAACTATAGTAACAGTGGTCAACTTAGACCCTAAATCCATATTTAGATGCCTATTTTTTTTTATAAAAGGGTAGGAGGCTGATTTTCTGAGGTGCTGAGTACCCACAACTTCCATTTCATTGAGATGCCTCAATATGGGTTTAGCGACCTAACTTTAGGTACCCACTTTATAAAATATTAGCCAAAACTACTGTAAGTTACCACACTTATTTCCATACAAGGTAGAAAAGGAGGTAACCTTTTTGTAATTTGCTTTACAAAGAGTATAATAGCAACTTTGTGTTAAAACTCACTAAAATAATAATCTTCTCAAAACAGACAAACATTTTACAAGAGTGTTTTTGGTCTCATTTTTTAAAAATGTTTGGTTTCAAATAGCAAAACTAGGACATATCAACAGCTCTGTACTCCTCTTACATGCAATAACAAAGAGTTAGGATTCCTTGAATTCTTCAAAGCATTCTAACTAATTCAATTTCCACTTCTATTTCTACCCCTTCCCCCGCCCCCCCAAAACCCCTATCACTTCCTCTGTGTTCCGAAAAAAATATTTTACTGTATGCCTTACCTCCTGATTCAAGAAAGAGACTGGCTGGGTATTTGCCACTACTTTTATTCATATCCCATGAATAGCATATATTTAACAACAGTAAAACTCTTCCTAAGAGTAGGCCAAGCTGTGGTGTAACGGAGGAAAATGCCTATGTTTACCACCTGTTTCCACAGGATCAGCTAATACAGGTTGCATTTGAGGCCTTTAAGGACAGCCTCCAAGGAAACCAGCACTGCTATTCCTGGAACAAGCATATTGGCTAAACTGTCCATTCTCCCTGAATGAGGAGGATGCTGGGGTAAGAACACTGGCAAGCCTCATTCATACTCTACCTTGCATTATGAGTCTATCCTGATGCTCTTTATTCTTGCTGTCCACAGTTCCAAAGAAACTGCTGGTGGTGGCTGTTTTTCATGAGTGTTGTACTACAGTCCGGAGCTGTACAGCCAAAGTATGCAAGTGCGTAAAAGCCACCTTCAGTGCCACCTGCAAGACCTACAGATATCTGACCCCTGACCTCTGGAAAGACACTGTATGCAGCAATTCTTTCCAGGGGGGTTATATTATTATCATCTAGCTATGACCCACACACAGCCTGAGTGCAGAGAACTTGAATAGCTGATGTGGAAAGAAGTTAAATGTTTCTGTACAAGAAACAAAATTTTTTTTTTTTCAGAAAAGATCTTTATTATTTTGAAAGGAAATTTAAAGGAGATTGAAGAGTCAACCACAGTACTCACAAGGGAAGGGTGGGATGAAAACTCTTAAGTCAATGGAGTCCCTCAAGAAGGAGTGTGTCTTTACTGTTTTCTATTTGAGAACTAGCCATCATGTCTATTCTTGGCCTCAGACTGATACATTAAAAAAAGAGACTCCGAGGATATTTCTCATCAATTACACCAATTTCTATCACAGTGCCTAAAACATATTAATGATGTTACTTTAAATTGACTGTAATTTGCTAAATAAATAACACTGCTTAGTAAAACCACTGAAGGAAATGACTTGGTGATCTAAGCCTTAGGACAGAAAGACCAAGACTCACTAGAACCACAGGTTCAAAAAATGATAGGGTCAACTCAGTTCTATATTCTTCTGAGCTAGATACACTGAGGTGGTAAATTGCATATGTCTTTTGGAGGAGGCCTTAAAAATGAGGTCCTGACTGAGCTAAGTACAGTAGGAAGGCACAATCCTTGTTCAGAAGAGCTTACAAACTAATTTAATACAAGACCCAAAGGAGTGTAACAAACATGAGGGTGAAGTAGGAGAGGAAAGACAAAGGTAACTACTAGGAGTGTGCCGTTATAGAGGCTTGTAATATGCAAGACTGGATGATTCAGAATTATTTAAATGTTATGTTCTTAAACAAAACAAATAGTCATTGTGTGTGAGAGAGATTAGGATGTGGTAGGGGATGAGTGGTAGCAGACACTCTGGAAGGTTCATCCTTGCATCAGGGCAAGTGCCAGTAGTGGCAGATCATACTGCTTCCCATTTCAGGGATGGCAGGAAGCAGTGCAGCCTAATGCACAGGCTTGGGCAGCTCTGAGTACTTTGTAGAGGCAGAGAACCAACTCAGGTCTTCCTTCCTCCTATTCCTGTTCGCCCCTGTGTCAGCCACCCTTTGAGATGTTACATAAAATCATTTTTGGCAGAGTTGGGAATAGAATCTACATCCCTTAATACAGCAGATCCAATTCTCATCCACTTGGATGGACTGCCTCTTCGAAAGGACCTGTAAAATCCCTGTGGTTGGCCATGATGTCTGGAAAATGGAGCAACTTCTGTTTATGTAACTATTTCAAAATGTTATACTTCCTCCTGTAGTGGCTTGTGCAAAGAGGGTAACAGCCTACTCTGGCTGCTAGCCATTGCAATTACTCCTTTAGTTCAAGTGGTAGAGGTTTAAGCTGTATTGCTGAAGGGCTAGGGTTCACTTCTTTCTGATGACTCTGAAGGAAGTAATACAACTGCACATTACTTAATTTGTTTTTTTAAACAATCCAACAAGCCAAACAACACTAGGAAATTACATGCAGAATCTAATTTTGTAGAATGTTATTAACGTTTCAAAATCAAGCTCTCAAAAGTTATGACATGCCAGAAGTAAGGTTGCCCATGCAACCTAAGTTCTGTCTCTTTGTGCATATTCATTATGGTACAGTCTTTAATTACATGATTACATACTATTTTGCCCACAGGACCCCTGCCTCATTCAGTCCACAGTGCTCAGGCAACTGTTCAGTATTTCTTCTTTATTCTCATCATTCAGTTGTGGCCTCACACCTTATGTAGTACTCATCATCCAAACTCTGCACTGAATATGGAATTATTAATTTCCTCATAGGGTTTTCTATGGTACTCATCACTGAAGTATCTGAGTGCCTCACAAATGTTAATTTATATCCACAACTCTCCTTTGAGATACAAAACTATTATCGTCACTATTTCACAGATGAGTACAAAGAGCATAAGAACAAAATTTGCATGTGTTGACCAATTATGGTGCATAATTTTTCAAATACTTAGCATTTTATAGTTTTAAATGAATAATAAATGAATCTTCACAACACTCCTGCCTGAGAGGTAGCTGGGTAACTATTGCAGATGGGGAACTGAGATAGAGCGGCACAGTGAACTGCTTAAAGCTACACTGGGAGTCACCATCAGAGTTAGCATTAGACAGAGGGGCCTCCTGACTCCCAACTCTGGCCAGAGGTTCCACAGCTGCCACTTACTTTTGCTGCAATTGTGAGCGCTCAGCACTTGTGAAAATTGGGCCCTTCTCATGTTGGGTTCCCAGGGGGGAGGGCTAGCTCAGTGGTTCGAGCATTGGCCTGCTAAACCCAGGGTTATGAGTTCAATCCTTGAGGGGGCCACTTAGGGATCTGGGGCAAAAATCAGTACTTGGTCCTGCTAGTGAAGGCAGGGGGCTGGACTCAAGGTCCTTTCCAGTTCTAGGAGATAGGATATCTCCAATTTTTAAAAAAAATTAAATTTAAAACATGAGGAACACACAGCAAAAATCTGATTTCAGTAACTCACCTAGAAAATATGTGGCAGAGCCGGGGAGAGAATCAAGCTCTCCTAGGTGGCATTCACCTGCTTTAACCACAAAATCATCCTTTCTCGCCTTAGTCTTTACACTCCTCCTACACCTTCTACAGTAAATATGACACATTGCTACATATTTCTGCCTCATTCACCACACAGCCCTAATTCATTTAGTGAGCTCAGTGCATTCTGTGCACTGAATAATGCTGGGTCCTTTGGAAAAAGTAGTATGTGATCATGTAAATAAAGACTGTATCATAATGCATACACACCATGGGGCAGAATGAAGGTTGCATGACCTACCTCAATTCTGTCTTTTCCTAAGTTTTGAGAGCTTAATTTTGCAACCTTCATAAAAGTATTTAAATATAGCTTTATTGTCAGCAATATACTGCACAGCTGGAGTGCTAGATATAGTTAAAACTAGCTAAGAATTTCTATCCTAGATCATTTCCATTCATACTTTTCTGAAAAATAAAATTTTCCAGGCCTTGTCTCTGACTTAGATGAATGCTGAGATAGGGAGGCGCTAAGTCATTTACTCATACATTATGGGTGGTACATCCACATCTGAGTATGTGAAAATAGTGTTGTCAATTAAGAAGATACCACAGAATTACAATATATGCCCATGTACTGTATCTGACCTTGTTCCTGCAAAAATTAATGTGTTCACCTTGGTATAAATGAGTAATTGAGGAAAACGACAATCATGCATGTTTCACAGAATCATAGGACTGGAAGGGACCTCGAGAGGTCTTCTAGTCCAGTCCCCTGCACTCAAGGCAGAACTAAGTATTATCTAAGGTGTTTATCTAACCTGCTCCTAAAAACATCCAATGATGGAAATTCCACAACCTCTCTAGGCAATTTATTCCAGTGCTTAACTACCCTGACAGTTAGGAAGTTTTTCCTAATGTCCAACCTAAACATCCCTTGATGCATTACAAGCCCATTGCTTAAATGGGCTTGTTTGTAGGTTTGTGACCTCTCTGGGCACATACACTGCAGCAGGCATTGTGGCTCTATTGTACAAAAAATATGAGATGCTGTTTTTTGGTTGCACATTCCTAAATGTTTTATTCATTCATTCCTTACGCAGACATTATTAGCATATTTAAACATTCCCTGGTTTGAACTCTAGGCTCAATTAGATATGTTCATATTAATATTAAAATAAGTTAGCATTATATGTAGCATTATATATAGTGGACCCAATGTGTTATTACAGAAACAGAAGAGAACATCTTAAATAAATCCAGGTCTCTCTGCTCCCCTTCTTTGACAAGTATAATTTGGGCTTCCCTCTTTTTACTCCGAATGATTGAGTCCTTGGTTCTCCTGTTACCCTCTCTCCCAACTAATGAACTATGGGCTCTTCTATTTCTCCCCACTATTAAATTAATTCTGTGCACTTCCCTCCTCCCCACATTTCTTTGCAGGCTCCTCTATTGCAGTCAGTGTTACCGACACTTCCAAATTTGATCACAAGTCTCAATATTTGTTTTGGTTTTTTTAAGCCCCAACCCCAGTGGTGAGTCAGCTGCGAACCAGCTGAGCGGCAAACAGCGGAGAGGCTAACAGAGGGAGTTTAACTGGGAGTTCGCCTGGGGAGAGCCCACTGAGGCTTTCATCTTGCAGGCTTCTCTGAGTAGTTCCAGCAACAGCTGAGGAAGCTCTTAGAAGGAAGGTAATATGGATGGTGAGCAATCGGCTGTTGTGACCTGCACAGGATGTGCCATGTTTGTCTTTCTTCCACAGGACAGAAGCGACTCTGTCTGTACAGAGTGCAAGCTGGTCTCCATATTGGAAGAGAAGGTTCAAGGTCTGGAGAAACTAGTATTAACCCTGTGTTGCATAAGAGAAAATGAAGATTTCCTGGACAGACGTCAGGATATGCTTCTACGGGCACAACATTCTGAAGAATCAGAGCAGGCTGCACAGCGGGGACAGAAGGATGGTGAAGTAATTTGGCAGCATGTGACCTCCAGAAGAAGAAAGAGGAGCGTCCATGTACCAGCAATGCAGATACAGGTGAGCAACCGTTTTCATGTTCTCTCCACAGGTACTAATGTGGAGAGTGTACTAGATGATACATCTGAGGGAAGGGAGCAGAAGGAGACTCCACCGATAGGAAGGCATGAGATGCACTGTCCTAGGGATGGGGGTTCCACAACCACTGTTCGCAAGAGAAGGAGGCAGGTGGTGGTGGTCAGGGACTCCCTCCTCAGGGGGACTGAGTCATCTATCGGCCGTCCTGACCGGGAAAACCGAGAAGTCTGCTGCTTGCCAGGAGCTAGGATTCACAATGTGATGGAGAGACTGTCGAGACTCATCAAGCCCTCGGATTGCTACCCCTTCCTGCTTCTCCACGTGGGCACCAATGATACTGCCAAGAATGACCTTGAGCGGATCACTGCAGACTACGTGGCTCTGGGAAGAAGGATAAAGGAGTTTGAGGTGCGAGTGGTGTTCTCATCCATCCTCCCTGTGGAAGGAAAAGGCCCGCGTAGAGACCGTCAAATTGTGGAAGTCAACAAATGGCTACGCAGGTTGTGTCGGAGAGAAGGCTTTGGATTCTTCGACCATGGGATGGTGTTCCAAGAAGGAGGAGTGCTAGGCAGAGACGGGTTCCACCTAACAAAGAGAGGGAAGAGCAGCTACGCAAGCAGGCTGGCTAACCTAGTGAGGAGGGCTTTAAACTAGGTTAACGGGGGGAAGGAGACCAAAGCCCTGAGGTAAGTGGGGAAGTGGGATACCAGGAGGAAGCACGAGCAGGAGAGCACAAGAGGGGAGGTCTCCTGCCTCATACTGAGAAAGCAGGATGATCAGAGAGTTATCTTCAGTGCCTATACACAAATGCAAGAAGCCTGGGAAACAAGCAGGGAGAACTGGAAGTCCTGGCACAGTCAAGGAATTATGGTGTCATTGGAATAACAGAGACTTGGAGGGATAACTCACATGACTGGAGTACTGTCATGGGTGGATACAAACTGTTCAGGAAGGACAGGCAGGGCAGAAAAGGTGGAGGAGTTGCATTGTATGTAAGAGAGCAGTATGACTGCTCAGAGCTCCGGTATGAAACTGCAGAAAAACCTGAGAGTCTCTGGATTAAGTTTAGAAGTGTGAGCAACACGGGGGATGTCGTGGTGGGAGTCTGCTATAGACCACCAGACCAGGGGGATGAGGTGGATGGGGCTTTCTTCCGGCAACTAAGAGCAGTTACTAGATCACAGGCTCTGGTTCTCATGGGAGACTTCAATCACCCTGATATCTGCTGGGAGAGCAATATAGTGGTGCACAGACAATCCAGGAAGTTTTTGGAAAGTGTAGGGGACAATTTACTGGTGCAAGTATTAGAGGAACCAACGAGGGGCAGAGCTCTTCTTGACCTGCTGCTCACAAACAGAGAAGAATTAGCAGGGGAAGCAAAAGTGGATGGGAACCTGGGAGGCAGTGACCATGAGATGGTCGAGTTCAGGATCCTGACACAAGGAAGAAAGGAGAGCAGCAGAATACAGACCCTGGACTTCAGAAAATCAGACTTTGACTCCCTCAGGGAACTGATGGGCAGGATCCCCTGGGAGAATAACATGAGGGGGAAAGGAGTCCAGGAGAGTTGGCTGTATTTTAAAGAATCCTTATTGAGGTTGCAGGAACAAATCATCCCGATGTGTAGAAAGAATAGTAAATATGGCAGGCGACCAGCTTGGCTTAACAGTGAAATCCTTGCTGATCTTAAACACAAAAAAGAAGCTTACAAGAAGTGGAAGATTGCACAAATGACCAGGGAGGAGTATAAAAATATTGCTCAGGCATGCAGGAGTGAAATCAGGAAGGCCAAATCACACTTGGAGTTGCAGCTAGCAAGAGATGTTAAGAATAACAAGAAGAATTTCTTCAGGTATGTTAGCAACAAGAAGAAAGTCAAGGAAAGTGTGGGCCCCTTACTGAATGAGGGAGGCAACCTAGTGACAGAGGATGTGAAAAAAGCTAATGAACTCAATGCTTTTTTTGCCTCTGTCTTCACGAACAAGGTCAGCTCCCAGACTACTGCACTGGGCAGCACAGCATGGGGAGGAGGTGACCAGCCTTCTGTGTAGAAAGAAGTGGTTCAGGACTATTTAGAAAAGCGGGACGAGCACAAGTCCATGGGGTCGGATGCACTGCATCCGAGGGTGCTAAAGGAGCTGGCGGATGTGATTGCAGAGCCATTGGCCATTATCTTTGAAAACTCACGGGGGAGGTCCCAGATGACTGGAAAAAGGCTAATGTAGTGCCCATCTTTAAAAAAGGGAAGGAGGAGGATCTGGGGAACTACAGGCCAGTCAGCCTCACCTCAGTCCCTGGAAAAATCTTGGAGCAGGTCCTCAACGAATCAATTCTGAAGTACTTAGAGGAGAGGAAAGTGATCAGGAACAGTCAGCATGGATTCACCAAGGGCAAGTCATGCCTGACTAACCTAATTGCCTTCTATGACAAGATAACTGGCTCTGTGGATGAGGGGAAAGCAGTGGACATGTTATTTCTTGACTTTAGCAAAGCTTTTGATATCGTCTCCCACAGTATTCTTTCCGGCAAGATAAAGAAGTATGGGCTGGATGAATGGACTATAAGGTGGATAGAAAGCTGGCTAGATCATCAGGATCAACGAATAGTGATCAATGGCTCCATGTCTAGTTGGCAGACGGTATCAAGTGGAGTGCCCCAAGGGTTGGTCCTGGGGCCGGTTTTGTTCAATATCTTCATTAATGATCTGGAGCATGCCGTGGACTGCACCCTCAGCAAGTTTGCAGATGACACTAAACTGGGAGGAATGGTAGATACGCTGGAGGGTAGGGATAGCATACAGAGGGACCTATACAAATTAGAGGATTGGGCCAAAAGAAATCTGATGAGGTTCAACAAGGACAAGTGCAGAGTCCTGCACTTAGGATGGAAGAATCCCATGTACTGCTACAGACTAGGGACCAAGTGGCTAGGCAGCAATTCTGCAGAAAAGGACCTAGGGGTTACAGTGGACGAGAAGCTGGATATGAGTCAACAGTGTGCCCTTGTTGCCAAGAAGGCTAATGGCATTTTGGGCTGTATAAGTAGGGGCATTGCCAGCAGATCGAGGGACGTGATCATTCCCCTGTATTCAACATTGGTGAGGCCTCATCTGGAGTACTGTGTCCAGTTTGGGGGCCCACACTACAAGAAGGATGTGGAAAAATTGGAAAGAGTCCAGCAGAGGGCTACAAAAATGATTAGGGGGCTGGAGCACATGACTTATGAGGAGAGGCTGTGGGAACTGGGATTGGTTAGTCTGCACAAGGGAGAATGAGTGGGGATTTGATAGCTGCTTTCAACTACCTGAAAGGGGGTTCCAAAGAGGATGGTTCTAGACTGTTCTCAGTGGTAGCAGATGACAGAACAAGGAGTAATGGTCTCGAGTTGCAGTTGGGGAGGTTTAGGTTGGATAGTAGGAAAAACCTTTTCACTAGAAGGGTGGTGAAGCACTGGAATGGGTTACCTAGGGAGGTGGTAGAATCTCCTTCCTTAGAGATTTTTAAGGTCAGGCCTGACAAAGCCCTGGCTGGGATGATTTAGTTGGGGATTGGTCCTGCTCTGAGCAGGGGGTTGGACTAGATGACCTCCTGAGGTCCCTTCCAACCCTGATATTCTATGATTCTATGATCTTATTACATAAAAACCTCTGGTTTTAGCCATCATCGCTGCAAAGAAAAACTTGAAAATTTGAACCCTAAAGGCTCAAAAAGCTAGAATGGAACATCTATTATCTTTAAAGTATCACAATTTTTATTCAGTGTTGTGATTTCAGAGCCTGACTCATGATTTTTGAATCCTCAGAGTTGACAATACTGCTGCTTATAGTGGGCTCTCACTTTCCTAGGTCTTCCTCTCCACCTAACTCCTCTGCTGTCCATTCTCCGTCCTCATTAAGGAGAGCAGCAATGGCTCTAGTCACTCCTTCCCCACTCCTTTTAAAGGATAAGTAGCAATTCAGCTGTTATAGGTCCTGTAAAAGAACTCTGCTTCCTGCCCTACATTCCCCTCCTGAAAAATGGGGTGAGTGAAGTGCTGCTCAACAGTTATCCTCCCTCATCACCTACTACTAAAAACAGCAGCAATGATATGAAAGATGAAATCTCAAGAAGAAATAAGAGGTACACAGCCTTGAGAAAAGTACTGAACAACATAGATATTAATCACTACATAAACAGCTTTCCAATGTTTAGTCATTACATCCTTATATTCTTATCACACCCTTTTTGGTATGGGAGAACAGTGCTTGAACTCTAACAAGTTTATCTTCTAAAATCAATGCTGCATTTGATTAAGTTAAGATCAGGATCTCAGAGCATCGAATGCAAGCTAATGAAAATCTTCAATTTTGAAACTACCTTTTCCCCAAGGAAAAAAAAAAGAATGCTAAAATATTTGAGTTTCTGTAACTTCTGGAACAGTTTTTGAATGTAGTGATAAACCACACCTCACCAGTAGGCAATGTGAGTTGACAGGGTTCTTAGAAGCTATCATGGAAAGAAAATGGATATGGGGAATAAACAGTAATTTGGGAAAACTATAATAGGTAGTTTGAAATGAGTAAGATAAGGTATTTTTTTATGTGTATGGCACCATTCCATTTACTTTAACACTTAGTATTTTGTGTGCAGTACATAGTTTACATGCACTGCTAAAATAATTATCTATATACAAATGGTAAACATCTAAAATTAAATTTTTACAGTCATGAAGTGTTTAAATATATTGAGGGGACAAAAGGGGGGAAAATATGTGAGCTGGGATATGATGAAATATACAGGACACGTAAAATGAAAAAATAACAGAGAGAAAAGCAGTAGAAGAGACAGACCTGAGTTTCTTCTTCTTGATGATTCCGCTTCTTCTGTGATCACATCATATAATGGACAGACATAGACAAAGGAGATGGGCGTGAGTGGATGTACTCAGAAGGTAAAAACTGACACTGAGGGAAAGGGTTGAAAATTGTTTTAAAGAGAAGCTTGTCGTGCAGAGTTAGTATATGGGGGTAAAATAACACAACAGACACCAAAAGGAAAAAGAAAGCTGAGAAACAGCTGATTAAACTACTATTGGAGAAAAAGAACCAGAAAGACAGAGTTAGTATAAGAGATGAGGAAATAACAAATGTTACAGTTGACTGCAATGCCAGTCCTGGCAGCGAAGCTGAGGAAAGACTTGGTTAGCAAAAGGCAGGCTAATTAGCAGTTACCACTTTGTTCATGACATGGATTAAGCTTCTTGAAACAATATCTATTTAAAAGCAAGTAACTTTTTTCTTTCTTTAAATGAACCTTAAAGATAACAAACCCTGATTTCATTCTTAAATTGCCAACATTGGGAACTGTATTATTAAAGTATTTTAATTATTTCTTTTCCTTTCTTATTTATGCTGAACCAAACTTCAGTTTATCCAAAATTACAGATTAATAACTGGAAAAGTATAAAAAAGCCCAATATTTTCCATAATTCACATAACACACCCTGCAAATAATCTGTGTTATCATAACATTGTGCTACTGCAATATTATCCAGCCCAAACTGTAGAACAAGGACAGTAAAAACAGAATATATAATTATTTTCTCTCACATTCAAATGAGTAGATAACATTCTAGTCCCCTCACTTGTAAACCAATTATATATGACTTACACAGTACAGGATATTTATATAAGTCAAGTGCATGAAGCAACTGTGTCCTCCTATACCTTACATTAAAATGTAGCATTCAAAACCATTCACTGCCATCTAAGACATGAGTATATTTTGGGGAGAGTTTCACTCAGTGTTCTATATGTCTATTTCCAGTTAGAGGGTGGAGGGAAGTAATCTTCAAAGGTAGTGGAAATTACACAAATGTTGGTGACCTGCCAACATCAGCAACATTAATGCATTCTTGTCTTCCAAAACGTAAGCAGAGCCAAAATATCCTGGCCTAGCTTTAACTTGCAATCCATACTGATCCTGAAACTTTCCTCATATATTCATCCCCCAATCAGAATTCATCTTCAGGCACTATAAAAAGAAGCCCAGAAAAGCTTGGGCAGTTGTTTTGCAATCAGTGTTGTCATTCCAAAAGAAATTATATAAATTGGAACACATCTGCATAAGTCAATAAATTGAAAATGATGCTAAAGACAAAACTTAATGTTACCTGTTACCAATTTAATGTTGTGTGTTCTAAGTGCTTTGAATGACATTTCTAACTTTATTCCATGTTAAACTAGAGCTGGCATACTGTAACCTATTACATACTGACAAAGCCAAGATTCTGCAAATCTTCTGTAATAAATCAACTTGTAAAAGACACATCTGATATTTATTTGTGCTAATTGAATAGGAATTTGTTTACAATTGGGTGCTAATCAATGAGCATATATGAAAGCAGTAAAAAGTTAAACAAAAAAACACCAGAGCAGCTGAAAGCTTTGATAAGGACTGTTATGTACCTACATTTTGAAAAGATAAAATGTTAGGATGAGTATGTATCTTTCTAGATAGGCAAGTCATATATGTCATAAACCAAGATATGAACAAATGAATACAAAAGCTCAGCTTTTCCTAGGTACTAGATATCCTGTATTGGCAATATGCAAACATAATTGCCACAACCATATAAAAAAGTCCAACTTTGTTAAGCTCTTTGAACATGTTTTATGTTGTATTCACATGTCCCTGAAACCCACACTATTAACTCAACTAAAAGTATTATTAGAAAGTGTTAAAATGAATATGGAAAAATATAATATATCTCTCTCGACCCCATATTTTTCATTGGTTATTTTTAATATCCAGCCGTTTGCTTATCTTAGAAAAAGAAACTTGCAGTTGGCCAAATCTCTCTTTAAGAGGTAGTGAAGGGGAGTTTGGCCTGAGTAAGGAATAAAGCCCCAGTTTTGCGATGGGATCTACCTATGAGAACTTCCAGCAAACAGGACTCTGTGTGGGCGTAAGAGTCCATAAGGGAGGCTCGTCTGCAGGATCAGGTATATGATTTAGGCCCAAATGATCAATATCTAGCTTCAATAATATTAATAACATGTCACAATATTTGCTGCCAATTCTCGGGCAACACTTGTCATCAAAATTTGTGTGTATTTTATTTACCATATATACTCGTTCATTAGCCCATTCGTTTATAAGCCGACCCCCCCAAGATGGTTAGGTAAAAATAGCAAAAACTGTATGACACTATATTTCAGGGGTTGGCAAAGTTTGGCTCCTGGCTATCAGGGTAAGCTGCTGGCGGGTTTGGACATTTTGTTTACTTGGAGCATCGGCAGGCATGGAGCCCCTCAGCTCCCTGTGGCCGCGGTTCGCCGTTCCCAGCCAATGGGAGCTGTGGGAAGTGGGGCCACTTCCCGCAGTTCCCATTGGCTGGGAACGGTGAACCGCGGCCACAGGGAGCTGAGGGGCTCCATGACTGCAGATGCTCCAAGTAAACAAAATGACAATATATTAGATATTCAATTCAATGATTCCAAAGAGTTTAAAATCATCAAATTTTGGTGTAGACCTGTTTCTAAGCCGACCCCTGCTCTTTGATGCGTCACTTTTTTACCAAAAATATTCGGCTTATGAACGAGTATATACGGTAAATTTTAACAATCCAACAGTGTCATCATCAATTAAGTGAAACAATTTTTAACAGTACAAATGTATTGTTATTCTTCTGCTTCTGTTACAAGACAGAATGTATTAGAAGCCCAATATTAACACAAGCCAGGCAGGAAAATAAAAAAAAAGTTACTTGTTTACTTGAGGACATCTGTCAGCTGGTGTCTCAAGAACTCAGAAGATTTTGCCATTGGTAATATTTTACTTTTTGATAATGGCTGATTCGTAAAAGTTCTGTAGCAGATAAATTAATAGTGCTATTAGGACTTCCTTCTACTGATGGTTAACTGAAAGGGGTTGGTGTGTTGCCATGCCATAACTTTTAGTGAGTAATATATGAATATTTATAGCAGTTTCCTTTTAAGAAGCTATGCCATACATCCCAAAAAGTAGAGTTTTAAAACTCTCTCTCTCTCTATTTCTTTTAATCTAATGAATTAAATCTTTGTTGATACAATTTATTAGCATCTGAGAGCAAAATTATGGGGTGAAAGGCTGTTAAATTTGCATGGTAGTAATAGCAGTTGGTTCATTTACGTAGTCATTGCTTTGGTAAGGAACTAGCATTTATTTGGATCTATTGTTCGTTCTGATGTGGAACAATGCTAAGTATAAATGCTTATTGCACAGAAATTAGGAAACAAGTGAGTGTCTTCTACTGAATACATTTATAAAGAAAAGTAATGCCCATTATTATACCATAAATTTGAATAAAACAAAAAAGTTAATTGATTATTCTTTTATCTTGTTCTGACACAAAATTCTGTAATGTTTTTCATGACAAATAAAATGTGAATTACTATAGAAAAGTATTTAATTAAAGGTATCAATCTCAGTTCACAAACAACTCTATCTGAAACTTTGCATATTACTGAGGTCGTACTTTGCTTTAACCTGCCACAAGGCAGGATAATTACACTAATCAGATATGCCCATATTAAATGGTAGTACAGGGCACAGAAGTAAAGGGCAAATATCTTCCCCTCTGGGCAGATTTTGATTCCAATATTCTTTGCTCCTCACATTCACTGATCTTCCATTGTATCTTGAGGCTCAGCAGCCCCTATGGATCCCAGCTCTGCAGTGCTTCATTGCCTGATGCTGTCCTCATAATATAATTAATTGTGTGTAGAAGCACAGTGTCCTGTTCAAAATCCTAGAACATGGAGAAAATTCTAGGAAAGGTCTGATTCAGGATTTTGTATGTCTCATAAATGCATTTGACTAGCACACATATAACTGGATGAGGAGAATAGAGGCAAGTGGTACCCCACCTCCAGGACTCAAGAAAGGCAGCTGGTCCCTGGGGCCATGTGAACTGTGAAAAGGTGGGGATAGTGTAGGTGATCTGGGAGTAGGTAAGAGCAGGGAGATAATTATTAGAGGAGGAGTTTGGAGAATAGCAGTCAATTATAATGAAGTGGGAATAAAAATCAGGTTTCAGTATAATCTCCCTGTCAAACAGAGACAAAACCAAATAATAATTATTTTAGCCCCTCCTTGTAGGTATACTAAATCCAAGACTCAGACTTCCAGTTCTTTCCCCAATTATATAAGATCCTTACTACTAAAGGCTAGTTCTTTAAATTTCAGGATCATCCACCGACAATCATTACAGCAGACTGGACAGCGACAGAGATTTTTTGCACAAAACAATCATCAAAGTACTATGATGTAAAAATCCCCACAGAGAACAAAGAATTGGAATACTGTATTTTGTAGTTTGACCTTTCAAAGTAAATATATGACTAGATAAAAACAGAATAGGAATATGGAGAACCTACAGACACTCCTTCACATAGATAAGGGCAATAGATAGAAAGGAGGTTGAGAAACACATAAAAGAACAACCTTTAAATAATTTGGGTAGCATTGTCTCTGTATTGCATGAAAAATATCCAGTGTGCATCAATCTTACTGCTTTACAAATCTCAAGAGATATAACTGATCACAGAATATAAGAAATACAAATGAGAAATGCACAAAGACTGCAGTTATGATTTTTTTCCTTTAAACCAAGTTCAGATTATATGTTTATATAAAAAAACAGAAAATTTTTTCAAACAGTCTATTGCCATTACACACTGAGGGGCTTTTTGAAATCCAGTTAATAAAAAGTATGTCATTGAACTGGGCTGAGAAGATGGTAGATAACTCCCACCAACAGGTCATCTAATTTAAGTTATTAAAATTCTAATTCTGCCTCAGAAAATACATTTTTCAGGGTATGTTACCACATTTATATACAATCTACTTGCAGTATAGGGTATATTAGCTATTTTGAATAGAAGTAATTGATGTCAGAAAGTTGATCTTTCTGGTCTAATCCTACTCCCAGAGATGTCAGTGGACTCAACTTGGGATAGAATCAGGCCTTCCATAGGCCTATGATAAGAGAGTTCACAAGAATTCTGTCCAAAGCAGCAGCCAGAAATGGAGTTAGGAATAACTATAGTAGTTATTACAAAAAGTAGTATGAAAAAGAATGCGACATCAGACAGTTGGTCTGTCATGCATACAGAGTCCAACAAGCCATATGTGTGGTATGCTGTAAAATTCCTTCCTGACCTCTGTATAAGTTCCATTTAAACTCAGAAGCCCAAGATTTCATTATAACTGTCTCCTATGCAATAGCACCACAGCAGCAATCAGCATACAGACCCCTGATTTAAAAGGAGACACGTAGATGGCAGGACTTTTTCCTATGAGAAGTCCTTATACTCTGAAACACACTTCCCTGTCAAGTCTACTAGAGCCTGGATGTGTTTCCATTCATAGAGGCCACAAAAAGTAAATCTTTTCATGTGGACTTTTGACAAGGATGTGTTTTAAGGGCTGCAGGTGGTTAGATATAGGAGGGGGTCTTACATTGATTTTACTCAATTGTTATTCTACTCTGAATGATTTGGGCTGGGCAGTTCATTTGCATTTCATATTTGATTGTTGCTGCTGCTTATTTGAAGTACTATAACTTAGAGCTGTGGGTTATTAAGAAACCTAAATAAATATAAAAACCAATAAATTAATGGAGTATTTGTTTTAAGTTTGCTGCCCTGGAGCAGCAAGGAACCACTGAGTGGTTTTTGATAATGTCCTTTCTCATTCTGAGCAGAACGGGACAAATAATTGTTTTTTTTAGTTTAGATTTTTTTAGTTTATTGGCAGTTCTGAAACATTGAAAAAATAAGTGTTGGTGAAAATAATAAGTAAATTTCAGGTTGACACAAAACATTTAATTTCTAAGCATTTTTAAAGGACTTGATTCACAAACTGACTGGAGTAGTAGGTGGCATTGCTACTGCCCTTATGAGCTTTAGCCCTCACCAGGGATGGGGGAGATCCAGGTTCAATTCCCCCACTCTGCCTAATGTGGAAAAGGATTTGAACAGGGATCTCCCATGTTGCAGGAAAGTACTCAATCTCTCCTGTGGAAGCTGTTCCAGTATTTATAAATAAACTTAAATAGCCATTGGAACCAGGGCCGGCTCCAGGGTTTTTGCCGCCCCAAGCAGGGAAAAAAAAAAAAAAAAAAAAAAAAAAGCCATGATCACGATCTCTACCACCGCCGCTTCAGTCTTCGGTGGCAATTCCGCGGCTGGTCCTTCGCTCTGAGAGGGAGCGAGGGACCCGCCGCCGAAGAGCCAGACGTGCAGCCCCTCTCTGTTGGCCGCCCCAAGCACCTGCTTGCTGGGCTGGTGCCTGGAACCGGCCCTGATTGGAACAGGGACATGAAGTTAGGTCTCTCACTTCCCAAGTCAGGTGCCTTAACCAGCAGGCTATAGAGCATTCTCAGACTCTTTCTCTCTCTGGCCCAGTGACTAATTATTTATACAAAGTGGAACAGTTCAATGGGAAAGATTAAGAGAGACCCATATCAGAATATCCCATATCCCAGTGGCTAGGGCACTTTCCTGTAATATGGCAGACCCATAGTCAAAATCCTTCTCCACATCAGACAGACAGGGGAACTGAATCTGACTCCTACATTCTAGGTGGATGCCCTAATTAATGGGCTGACACTAATCAGGGGGCTGCTGCCACCACCTCCTCTGGCTGTTTTGTGAATGGTGCCTCAGTCCTGAAATATATATAGGCCAAAATTATTCAGCATGTCAAATTTGGGAATAGGTTTGGTGTCTGGAAAAATGCATTTTTGGTGAATTTACTATTTGCCAAAAAAAGTCGCCTGCTGTAATTCTGAGTACTTTAGTCGAGCCAGCTCTTACTCTTCCCATGTTAAATAATCCAAGTTTTTAAAATTGCTCCTAACATGTAAATCCTGCTATAAATTTTAATCACCTTCACTTTCTCTAATGACCTTTTCAATCTTTGCTGTACCTTCATAGCTTCCTCTATCCATAACTTCTCCTCTCTTTCCCCTGTCATGATCCAATGGGCATGGTGTTAGCAATGAACTCTTTTTCCCTTACAATTTCTGATCCCTACCTCTTCTCTTTCCCACCCATTTCCTTTGAATCCCAATCCATTGTGTTTTCCTTTATCCTCTCTAAGTGGACATTATCTGCTCCCCACCTTCTTTCCCGTCAAGCTTTAATGGCTGGTGCCCTTTCTTCTCATTACTCTAAGCTGCTATTTTAGTACTAGGTAATTTCAGTTTCAGTATCGGTTACCCTTTTGATTCTCCTGCCTCTCCACTTTCTTCCACTAACCTCCATGTTTAATCACCAATTTTGGATGGGATTTTCCCCCCAAACACTGCTCTCTCTATGTATAAATTTCTTCTGATCACCATTTGCTCTTTTTCAATATTGCTCACTTCTCACTTCCAATCACATCCACCATTTGTATTCTTCGGTCTATCAAACTTTCCAACTTTTCTGCTGCTGTGTCCTTGTCCCACTCACTGCTACTGATGCCACTGTTTCTACTTTCAACTCTGTGCTCTTCACTCTCCTCTGACAGCAATCTTCCAATTGTTTTAATCCCTAACCTTGACTTTTCCCCATCATTCATTACCTCCACATGTTTCTGAGCTCTCTTTGCCTGACTACACTGACTTCCTTCTCTCTTCTCTCAATTTCAATTTCCTCCATTCTAAACAAATTGATGTCATCTCTCTGATGGACTTCCATGACACCAATCTCCACTTAGAGTTGTATTCTTACATGGATTCTCTGTGCAGTCTGTGGGGAAATATGTATGTCCCCCTCTGGATCAGGGCCTACTCCCCACATATGGCTCTGGTACTCCACAGAGGGCTTTCTGTGAGAGCCCAAGAAGGGGAGATGGTGCCACAGAGGCACAGACCTTCTCCTTCTATATGTGAAGAACTTCCACATGCCTGGATCATGGGGATGACTAAGGACATCAGGATTTAGTCAAATAAAAATAATAAACTTTCTTAATTCAAAGAATTAAAATTTGGACACTATATTTCAGATATCTGATAAAATGTTAGGATGATACCTATTGTATTATTTTCTATCTTGTTTTTGCAAATGCAAGCATCCTATTTTCCATTTTAATTGTTGCTACACAATGGACAGATAAACGGTAGTCTCATTTTAAAATCCTTGTGCGCGATATTTTCTATACACAATTGGGAAATACATCCAGACCAGAAGAAACCATTTAAATGCAATCACTAAATGTACTGAGCTATCCATAATGACAGGTTTCAGAGTAGCAGCCGTGTTAGTCTGTATCCGCAAAAAGAAGAGGAGTACGTGTGGCACCTTAGAGACTAACAAATTTATTTGAGCATAAGCTTTTGTGGGCCACAGCTGTAGCTGTAGCCCACAGAAACTTATGCTCAAATAAATTTGTTAGTCTCTAAGGTGCCACACGTACTCCTCTTCTTTTTGAGCTATCCATGACTCCTAAGATTTCTGTCCCTCATGATCCTCTAAGTTCAGACATTCAACATATACAAATTTAGACTATTTTTGTGAATGTTCATTATCTTTCTCTTATTCTAGCTAAATTCAGTCTACCATTGTGCTACCTCTTCTAAATCATTAAAGATACATTAAACAATATTGCTCCCCAAAAATGACAATTGGGACTCCCAACTTTTAACTTCTTTGTGCGCTGAAAGGCAGAAATCCACTTCAATTACTCGTTGTCTTCAAATGCTTAATTGCTTTTTAATAAATGCTAAGACTTTCCCTCCCACCCGGGGATTATTCATGTTCCTTAATTGTGGCTTGTAAACGATGAGTGCTTGTGGCAAGGTCTACATCTTTGATTAAATGCTGCAATTTCCTTGACAGAGAAAGATGAAGGAAACCAGTCCTGGTTATTGCTGTACTTTACCATATAACAGCAGGTAGAGATACAACAGGACCCTGATTGCCCAACTTACTAATAAAAACAGGGAGAAACCCAAATATCAGCTTTGTCATCTCACCTGGATATTTTCTGAATTACTTTTATCGTGTCTGGATTGAGCTTTAACTAGCTAGACCTCATTAAATCCCCAATTTTGTCTGGACACTGTGAAATCTGAAAGACTGGACAATCCATATAATCATTTCTGTGTCACATGTTACTCATATCACTGACATATTACTGGTTTAGTAATCTAAACACTTCAATCTCTCCTCCAGTTGCTTCACATACACATTGAACAAAAAAGATAAAATAATGGGGACCTACAGTATCAGCCCAAGAGAGCTGTTGGGATCAGATGATACTATCCTTTAGTCTCTTTCGCAGAGTATAGACCCCCATCACCCTTTCACAACTCTTCATCTATCCTTGCCAGAGAGTACAACAATATCAACAATACATCATGAGATATAGTATTAAAGGCAACTGACAGATCTAAAGTAAACACACTGGCCACTTAGTTTTTGTTCATTGTCAAGAGAGCATTAACAGATGATCATCGATAGATCAGTTCTGTGTCTGTATCATTATTAGTTCTAAAACCAGGGGATCCAGGAAATCTGAGAACCAAGAGCTTCTTCAGCACAACTTTACCAATTACCTTCTCGAAAAATGGAACAGTAGAGATAGGGCGATACTGGCAAGATTACCAGCATCAAGATAGACCAATCTGGGCATCTTGCCCTACTTTATTTCCATCAACATAGGGTATACCTATTCTCTGCCCACATACCACTAACTTTTACCTCACACTCTTGAGAGTAATAAACCAGGAATAAGTTACTACCTCTCAATGCAGAGGACTATGCCCAGTGGTTAACATTGCTCCCAAACATGACCTCCACTCATACTTAATGTAGAGAGCAAAAGACTGAGGCTCTGTCCCTTTCCTTGCACTGCATAAGAAAATAGAGGATTCAAGGCCTAAGAATGTGATTCCTGACACTGAAACTCTAGCCCACCTGCCTTGATGCTTCATCCATCATAGCTCAGAAGGAAGCAGGGTTTACAGCAGAAGCCACTATATCAATAGTTAAGGACAAAAGGTAACTACTGTATTGCATCAGGTTGTTGACTCAGTGGTGCACTGACTGTGGAACATTCTCTCACAGAGCCATGAAACCATTTAAAATAAGGCACCACATTAGCCTTGAGTTGTTATGGTTCTTAAGGATATATTGCTTACCTATATCAATATTTCTGTCATTCTGCACTTAATTTCTTTCAAAACTCCTAGGTAAATACTATCTACTCTTGGTGATTTACTGAACAATAGCCACCAAATTACCCCATAACTTAGAGATTTCAATTTATGTTAAAAACGCCACTGATTTACCATTAGGAATACCTTAGGTATAGGAATTTCCCCATCTTCTTCTATGGTAGAGACTGATCCATTTAATTCCTTTCATTTCTCCACATTTTTATTATAATCTTCACTTGTCCACAAATACCCTTGCTAGACTCTAAAGCATTTCTAGTCAAACATGCATCTGGCTTCTAATGCTTTTATAGGCTTTCTAAAATTCTATTTCTTGTGATTCTGAGCTATTTCTTTTTATTTTCATCTCTTTACCTTTTTACTTACAATTTGCCCTCACCTGGCCCAATTCATGATTCACTATATATATATAATTCAACTGGGATTTCTAGTTTTAAAAAAGATGCTTTATAAACAACAATACTATGTTCCATGTCGGTTATATTGTCAACTGCATCCTGCACAAATTGGACTAGATTCATTATGCCAGCGCTGGCTATGGCACAGGGTCCTTAGCAGTGGAAAGTCCATCAGGAGGGGGCTGCAGCAGTGCAAGGTGCCCACAATCTCCCCAATGCCAGCAGTTCTGCAGATAGTCCAATGTAGCCTCAAAAGCGGATGGCCTGGCCAGGGACTGTGCTGAATTAGTGGCTCCCTGTTGCAGCCTGTGCAGCCTCAGTTCCTAAAGTGTTCTTGGTAAAAATTAAAGCCACTCCTACCTAGAGGCTGAATCCCATCTTGGAAAGTTTCAGGAAATCTGCATCCCTTCTGGAGAACAGGGGTTCCTGGCAAGTTTACTCCACTGTATGTATATATGGCAGGGTTGGTGATTTTCTAATGGCATACAGCCTCCACAGGGGCTTCTACACCACCTCTCCTCTCAGCTGTAGTGCACAGAGGGTGGGCTGAAAAAGGGGGATAGTCACAGTGCTCCTATGCTGTCCCTGTGCCGATACTGGGCTATAGCTTTGGTCCATTGTAGCCATTAGCAGTAATGTAAATTAGAACAATCTTTAGGTTATTTTATCTTGTCAGGCATTGGCCTTGCACACAGAGGCCAAAGGATTGCGGGTGTGCAAAACATGAATTTTATGCCACCTTTGTTCCTATGCAGTTTAGCTAGATCTTTGGCAGTTGTGACCCTGGATGTCTGAACAGACCATGTGCACTCTCTGGGACATTCTTCAGATCAGGTAAAAATATTCCTGAGACCAACTGACAGATTTTGGAAAATATGACTCTACTTCAAAAAAATGCTATGTAAAAATGACATCTTCTTACTCCTCAGATCTGCTCCCTGGGTGTATTCTGAGTGTTGCCTGTTTCCTTTCATGACAAAAGTAAGATTTTCCTAGTTTTTACTCCTACTAATAGTAAAGAGACAATACAGACAATAGGGAATGTGAGCTACATTCTATTCTATTCATGTATTAACAGAAATACTTACTAAGCTCCAAGTACAGGGCCACGTTATAGTGTGCCCTCACCTTGAGGGTGCCCCCTCGTGCCTGGGCACAGCATTGCAGGGGTCTTTCCTCACTAGCGCCTCCAGTAGGCCATCTGCCTTTGAGTGGTACTCAGCCCTCCAGCTGAGAAGTGTCTAGTGCAGACCCCTTCTGGGGTAACAAAGTCCTAAAGAATCAATCTGTCCTCTGGTCCCTGGGCTAAGCTAAACTCTTTCCTGGGGTCCCACTGCCTTTCCCCAGAATCTGTATTGATCACTTTCCTGCCCAGCCTACGTCTTCCTGAGGCCTCTAACCTCCAAATATCTTTGGCACTGGGGAAAGGCAGTGGGATAGGAGCTTCACAGGAGCTTGCATGAACTCTCTCAGTCTATTTATAAGCCCCACATGCCTGTTGAGTAATCATGTGACCCTTCTTTAGTTCTTAGTCCCACCCGCTCCAGCTGACAAGTAACTATCTAATTTCTAACCAGGTGAAATGAAAGTGACTAAGTGGGCTCTTAACCCTTTCTTGCCTGTGATGGGGGTTTCACCCCATTAAAGGCCAATACTGTGCAAACCCTTTGAAGGTAAGAGTAAAATGTGTCACTGACAGCAGAATTTGACTTACCAAACTTTGTCACTGGTAATGATGCCTGAGAAGGAATGAATCTAGCTTGATTCTCACAGCTCAGGTTAAGTTTACCAGACTAACAGTTAGAAAAAAAATATCATTTTTATCTGTAAAAGAGCAGAACTGAAATGGAAATCACTGACACACAATAAATATAAAACCCCACAATGTGTCTTTTTAAAAGCCACTTTTCAGAACAAAACCACCTTTTAAGCCTTGGCTTGAACTATCTTTCCAGACTGTTATTTTTAAGTCATATTCCTGTAGACACCTCTTTAAGGTTCTGACACAATATAAGATTTTGTATAATAATTAATTTAAATCAGGGGTTTAAAGATTCTGTAATATCACGGTGATATGTGTAGAATCAGATCCTAAATAGATTAGATAGAATATATAAGATAAAATAGATAGCCACTGCTTGGGAAATAATACATAGGGGATCTTATCCAGATTAATTTAGTGAGTGTTGTTTAATCTCTTCATACAGAACAATATCATTCAGTTTAATTCTATCAGCCCATCTTATAAAAATCTATGGAAAATAATGAAACCGTTTAAGTTTAGGTCATTACAAAATTAGTCCCTTTTCATTAATGATACTTTCAGAATTGATACTTACATCTTAACTATGACAAAGACCTGGCTGAGATCAGGAAATGAGTTTGTGTCATTTAATGGTTATGTTCCACAAGTTATATTTTCTTTCATTATCCTAGAAATAAGGCCATTTCAGTGGTACAGCACAGGCTGCTCTACATCATTTCCATCTCCATTACTTTATTTTATCATCTTTGGTAAAGTTTGTTTAGATTTCTGACTGATTTTCTGCCGAAATCTCTATTTCTCAAATGTGATGTGCTATATAAGGTGCAGATCATCCGGATTGTTATTCATTCCAATTACCAGAAATAGTTATCTATTTTTTCAAACATTTTTATATACACATGCAGATATATTCTGTGAACAACATGCAGATGCTATCATTTTTAAATTTAATTAAAAATATTTCTACTTAAAACACATTAGAGATCATATTCTTGTCCTGGTTATTTCTGTAGGTTTTATCTTATTTTCTGATTACTTTTTGCTACTATATCAAATCTTTTATTTAAAAAAAGTTTCTAGCATTTATTTATTTGTGCAGAAAATAATCGGAATGTGAACCAAGTATAAACTGATGCAGTGCAGTGTTAATGAGTCTACAAAAAGACAACTTGAAAAAATATCTTTCAGGGAAGTGTCTCATTCATCAGAACAAATTGTTGATTCTGAAATCTAATTTTTGGCAATGTAGTAATTTTTCAGTGCTGATCAACAAAAACATTCAGCTCATGTGCTTATCCAAAATTTCTGGATGCAGAAATGGGTGTTGAATGGGGGATCAGGGAAAGTTATTATTGTTAATTACTAAGATGGGGAATTAACAATTCAAGCCTCCCCAAAAATCCAAGTGAAGAAGTTCCCTGATCCACAAGGGGAAGGAGAGAAAAAGTATCTCTTCCCCAGTACCAAAAGCCTCAATCATTTCATGGATTCAAAAACCCAAACTGCATTCCACCATTCTTAATCTATGTCCCTTAATGAAACTACTCTTTATACAGCTGCAAAATCCTCCTGCTTCCCCCTGACAAATACTACAATGCAATTATGTGTAATCAATAAAAATTCTGTGTCATACTGAAATGAAAATTGGAGGCAATTAAAAACTGGAAAACATTCAGTAATTCCATAATTGTACTGATTTTCATATCAACCAAATCATACAAGGAATAACATACTGACTGAATTATTAATTTTTATATTTAACTAAATCTCCCTGGTTTTCAATTTACTGGGAGTTGATCTATGATGAAAAGATTATATGAGCAAGGAATATGCATGGCTAACTGGCTTCCCCTTCAGCAAACTCCCTGAATACAAATTCTCTTACATCATGAGTTTCTCACTCAACATCTCCCCTCCATATCTAAAATTTGTTGCATTCCTCCTCAAGAAATCAGAAGACTGGGACCCTCTCTCAACTATTTTTTTATCACCAAAATCTCAGAGTCAATCTCAGTCATCAGTCAATAGCAACACAGTTACTTGCAATACTATTTAATTCAACCAAACATTCCGCAGATTATTGTAGTCCTCCACCTTGGTCACGTGACCACCCAAGTTAGAGGACTGAAACAATCTGCTGAGTGTTTGGTTGAGTAACAGTGTCTAATGTGACTGCTTTGTTATTCACAGGGGGAATCCCCCAGTGATTGGCTAAGCCAGCTTTAGAGCAGTGTTGCAATAACAGAGTAGTGCAAAGCTGCTCAAATGCAGCCCAGAGTCTGGTCTTACATTTTTAAAACCATTGACGGGCTTCCTACATGCAGCTTCACAAACCTTGGTCTGTATTTCACTCCTAACCATTCTTTACACTTGTCTAGCATTTATTTTTTATCTGTCCTTCCATACAGTCTCACTCTCACTGATGTGAGACCCTTCTCCTCTGCAGCTCCTACCATTTGGAACATCCTCCACTATTTCTTCACCTTTCACTTTCTTGGCTTGTTTCAAATATGGACATCTATATTTTCTCCCTGCTATTGATTTCTCTTCATGTCTAACATCTGATGCTATTAATTAAAATTTAATTTTGCAAGTGCAGAGAATTTTGAGCTACAGTATGTTCAAAAGATGGTATGTGATGTCATATATTGGATTATATTAATAAGGTAACCCAGTATTTTCTCATATAGCATCTTTTTTAACATACTGTATCTCAAAATGCTCTCTTGATTGCAGAACTAAATGCTTAAACATCCATTTCATTTATTAATTTAAAACCTTTACCAGAAGATATATAAAGTGTATATCATGTTCAGAATATTTAGCAGGCTCATATATTCAAAATTGTTAAAAAAAATTAGGATTATTTTCCCAAAAATGTGTTTGTTTTTACCCAGCTAATTTATTTTAGAATGTATATTTTATATTTGGGAACAGAACTCAGTTAGAAAATGCATAGGACTCATTTTGAGGGTCTTAGTAAGACCTTACAACGACAAATCCCCCACTGAAAAGTAAGGACTAAATAAAAATGGAGTAAAACTCTCCCAGGTGGCTCATAGCAGTCCCACCCAACAGACACTAACAACTCTGTTCCACAAAGGCTTATCCTACAAACCTTTACTTGCGTGAGTAGTGATGTGACTGACACCTGCCAGTGTGTAGTGTCTTGTTTGGGTACGGTGTTTGTGTTTAGAAATGTGCCAGTGAGGTTTGCAATAGTCATTAGTTCCTGGGGTAATTCATTCCACAGTCTTAGACTAGCTCCTGAAAAAGTTCTGTCTTTTGCACAGAGGAGCTTTATCCATATTGCAGGTTATGGTACACAGACCTAAGTACATTCTAAACTCTGAGTATGTGAGTAGACCCATTGAGCTCAATGCTATGCACATCTCTGTAGGATAGGGGCTACATTTCCAAACCCAGATTTAAGAGTTCCTATCTTGGATACATGCAAAGAGTGGCACTGGAAAGACAGGGATGGTTGAGCCTTGTTTATGCTTTAAGCAACATCTGACATAGCAGGAAGGATTCTGTTTCAGATCTTGGGGAGGTGAGTGTCCCACCTCCTTATATGCAGTGTATACCTTGGTTTGGATTAACCAAGATAAGGATTGGCAGAACTCAGACTTGGATTCCTGGGACTCACACACATATATAAATCAAAATAGAATTGAAACTGAAAAGCAAGCTAATGCTAATATTAAGCCAAATTATTTCTTTTTCTAATGCATGTGCAGTCTAACACAATTGCTTACACAAGTGGATCTACTTTTGCTAATCTAAAACAGAACTGTGTACAACACTAAACTAAATGGTCTCTACATACTAAAAATTTCACACCAAAGTGAAAAAATAAGGTACATCAAGCACACACTCATTACAAAAGCATGAAATGTAATGCAATGCTTCTATAGTCTCATGCTTTCATGTGGTTTTCCAAACCCTGACAAACCTGGCTCAGAATGGTGTTTCTTTTTCGGCAATGGTTTGTCATCAGTTATTGTACCATTCACCTTTTTCTGCTGGTCCTCCCATGTAACTTCTAGCATAAACCAAAAGAAATCAGAGCTTGTCAGAAACATTATGTAACTTCCATTATAAGACACCTAACATCATTTGGAACAGCTTAATCTAAACAGGTAAACTGTAATTGGCAGGCCAAAACTTTAATTCTTTAGTTCTTTAATTACTTTTCTTTATCAAATGTCTTAAAATACAGAATAGGACATACAATGTATATTAATCCCCATACAGTCTACCAACTATTTTGGTTGCTCTATCTGCTATATTTAACATTTTGAATAGGAAAAAATGTATATTATCGTGCAGTGGTTCTCAACCAGGGGTCAGGGATCTGCAATCAGGATTCAGGGGGTCCGCCAAGCAGGGTGGTATTAGACTTAATGGGGCCCAGGGCAGAAAGCCGAAGCCTTACTGTATAGGACTGAAGCCCGGGGTCCCCTGTGTTGTGGGGCCGTGAGCAATTGCCCTACTTGTTACCCCCTAACACCAAGCCTGGCTTTTATATGCAGAAAAACAGTTGTTGTGGCACAGGTGGTCCGTAGAGTTTTTATAGCATGTTGGGCGGGCCTCAGAAAGAAAAAGGTTGAGAACCCCTGTTATAGTGCACAGTGATTGTTCAGTTTTTAAAGATTAGTGTGTTTATAATCTACAGAGTTTTAGGATATTTTTATATTTCTGTAAGTTAAAAAGACCTTTACCAAAAATATTTTGGTAAAAAAGGCTTTGCAAATCTATAATTCAAACAAATAAAGAAAAAATGAAACCATCAACTATGTATGTTTCAAATCAACAGCGTATTTTTAACAAATACATTATTTGAGTTACCTGCAGTATCCATTAAAATATTTATGCCAACTATAGTTGAGGTTGCCATTTTAACAAAATCATAAATATTTAGTGTTTTAACTTACAGTTCATGATAAAGCTTTGGGTTTGGTTTTTTTTCATTTGGTATATTAAGGGTAATATATCACTCAATTAGCACTCTCATAATGTGTAAATAGCCTCCAGACTGTGTAAATGAGCATATCTGACCTCAACACCAAGGTAAGTTGTCAACAGACGCTTATGTACCCTCCGCCATCCAGGACACCATTCTCTTGATTTAGAAGGATTCTGAAATTTCTTTCTTTGGCTGTTATAATATTCTGGGACTAAAAGTTTACTCTCCATCTTTTGCTAGGGTTAAACTAGCCTCAGCAATCTCCTTTTTAGGTTTTAACGATTTTTTAACCTAATCTCTTACTAAAGGGGAATTTAGACTCATAGACTTTAAGGCCAGAAGGGACCATCCTGATCATCTAGTCTCATCTCCTGCACATCAAGGCCACAGAACCTCACCCACTCACTTCTGTAATAGACCCATAACTTCTGGCTGAGTTACTAAAGTCCACAAATCTTGTTTTAAGTCTCAAGTTACAGAGAATCCACTCTAGTTTAAACCAGCAAGTGACTCATGCCACAGAGTAACATGAAAAACCCCCAGGGTCTCTGCGAATCTGACATGGGGGAAATTTCCCTCCCAACTCCAAATATGACAATCAGTTAAACCCTGAGCACATTGGCAAGATCCACCACCTAGACACCTGAGAAGGAATTAACTGTAGTAACTCAGAGCCCTGCCCATCTAGTGTCCCATCACCAGCCGTTGGGGATATTTGCTACTAGCAGTCGCAGATCAGCCACCAACTATTGTAAGCAATCTCACCACACCATCCCCTCCATAAAGCTCAGTCTTGAAACCAGTTCGTTTTTCTGCCCCCACTACTCCCCTTGGAATGCTGTTGCAGAACTTCACTCCTCTGATGATTAGATATCTTTGTCTAATTTCAAGCCTAAACAGATAGCCATTTATATCCATTTGTTTTTGTGTCAGCACTGGCGCTTCTTCTTGCATGGTAGAGGAACTCCACTAGTAACTTCCCTCCAACCTGATAGTCCACCTGTTGTATGACCTGTTGTAATCTCCCCTCTAACAAGTTCCTTACCCACCTTTCAATTCTAATATTAATACCCATCTTCTCCAATTTAAATAATAATTTCCCATGTGGAACTGTATCAAATGCCTTACTAGAATCCATGTAGATTAGCTCTATTTCATTTCCTTTGTCTAAAAAATCAGTTATCTTTGCAAAGAAAGAGATCAGGTTGCTCTGGCACAATTTACCTTTTGTAAAATCATGTTTATTTTATCTCAATTACCGTTTATCTCTATATCCTTAACTACTTTCTGTTTCAAAATTTGTTCCAAGGCCTTGCATACAATTGAAGTCAAACTAATGGACCTCTCATTTCCTGGATCACTTTCCCCCCCTTTCTTAAACAGGTACAACCCCCAAATTTACAGATTCATTAAAAATCCTTGTTATTTGACTTGTAATTTCATGTGCTAGTTCCTTTAGTATCGGCCTAAAGAGTTGGATAGCATTATGCCTCTGATAAATCTTTGTCTTAATTTTGGACTATTTGGGCATTTGCTTTGCTGACCCAGCAAATCATTTGGACTACTCACAGATGTTATTCATGGGCATGTTTACAGGATCACACCCACAATCACCAATGGGGAAAACTCATGAGAGTAGTGAAGCACATTTCCCACTGTGTAATCAATTTGCCATAAAGGGGTATTGTTCCACACTTCCATTGTTATTATAAAGGAGGACGAATTCCATTGTTATTATAAAGGAGACTGTCTAGGAAGGAGTACGGCAGAAAGGGATCTAGGGGTTATAGTGGACCACAAGCTAAATATGAGTCAACAGTGTGATGCTGTTGCAAAAAAAGCAAACATGATTCTGGGATGTATTAACAGGTGTGTTGTGAGCAAGACACGAGAAGTCATTCTTCCGCTCTACTCTGCTCTGGTTAGGCCTCAGCTGGAGTATTGTGTCCAGTTCTGGGCACCGCATTTCAAGAAAGATGTGGAGAAATTGGAAAGGGTCCAAAGAAGAGCAACAAGAATGATTAAAGGTCTTGAGAACTTGACCTATGAAGGAAGGCTGAAAGAATTGGGTTTGTTTAGTTTGGAAAAGAGAAGACTGAGAGGGGACATGATAGCAGTTTTCAGGTATCTAAAAGGGTGTCATAAGGAGGAGGGAGAAAACTTGTTCACCTTAGCCTCTGAGGATAGAACAAGAAGCAATGGGCTTAAACTGCAGCAAGGGAGGTCTAGGTTGGACATTAGGAAAAAGTTCCTAACTGTCAGGGTGGTTAAACACTGGAATAAATTGCCTAGGGAGGTTGTGGAATCTCCATCTCTGGAGATATTTAAGAGTAGGTTAGATAAATGTCTATCAGGGATGGTCTAGACAGTATTTGGTCCTGCCATGCGGGGTGGTATTAGACTTAATGGGGCCCAGGGCAGAAAGCCGAAGCCTTACTGTATAGGACTGAAGCCTTCCAGTCCTAGAATCTATGAATCTATGAATACACCTTTCTGTCAAAATGTAGAAAAGCACCTGTACACATCCTTCAAGCCTTCTGATCTGATGCTGCTCCATTTCACTTTTCAATATCAGAAAAGCAACCCAAGCCTATTATGATGACTATATTACTAAACAGATTCTGTAATTCTCTGGTGATATAATATCTAAATTTAACTTCTGAAAATTCTGGACGTATTCATTTAATGAAATGATCTTCCCCAGTTCTATCTATTTCTCTCCTATAAACAAACAGTGACTTAATCTCACCAGAGTATATGTACAACATCTGTAGTGCCATTTGAACTATCAATGCAATGCTGATAAAAACTAATACCGCTGGCATCTATGCTGATCGTTGGACACATCATGGAATGAAGAATAAAGTGTCATGTAATCTGACATTATCAAAAAGAGTGGTCACTATGGAAGTCACATCACAACACATATTTTGATGTTATACACATAACACTGAGGATGTTTTGAAGGCCAAGACTATAACAGGGTTCAAAGAAAGAACTAGATAAGCTCATTGAGGATAGATCCATCAATGGCTATTAGCCAGGATGGGCAGGGATGCAAAAGCATGCTCTGAAGTGTCCTAGCCTCTGTTTGCTAGAAGCTAGGAATGGGCAACGGGATGGATCACTTGATGATTACCTGTTCTGTTCATTCCCTCTGAAGCACCTGGCATTGGCCACTGTCAGAACATAGGATATTGGGCTAGATGGACCATTGGTCTGACCCAGTATGGCCGTTCTTATATTCTTAATTTATGCTATTTTGGTGTAGAAAAAAATCAGTATAGGTAACAACTTACAAATTGACACTAAGGCCATACCTAGACTAGCAAAGCAGGTTGCTTTCTAAAATGTATTAGCCAACATGCTTTAATTAACAAGATTTTAAACAGTACTCTGTACCTACTATAAACAAGACAAGTCATGTTTAAATATGTATTAGCTGGTCATGGTCAACCTCAGGAGGGAGCCTACTTTCTTAGTGTAGATATCGCTTATATAGAAGATGATGCAAAATGTAAAATTCCATGTTCCATAACGACTGGCATTTCAATTTTAAAGCTATTGCATTGCATTTATGATCAATTGTTTCAAGGCCAAGTAAGTCTGAAATGATTCTCGAAGATCAGATATGCAGACGTTCTCAGAGGCATTAAAATAGATTTTTTTTCCAATAGTGCTGAGCATCTACAGCAGCACCAGTTGGACTCATCGCCCTCATTAGGAGCTGTAGGCACTCAGCATCTATGAACATCAGGTCATTTATCAAAGTACCTAACTGAAAATGTTACCAGAAGCCTACAGTTCCTGTGGACTTGGCTAGCACATTTCAGTTCCCACAGGGGACCACTAAAATCCCACGCTACTGTGTATATGAAGTGCATTAATGTTGAATATTTAACCAGACAAAATAAAAAAGAAGAAAGTACCACATGGCCAAGTTAACTTGGATGGGAGAACTTTAGTGTTTCCATTTTCTTTCATTTTAAATTTGTAACTTTGTTAAGTTCAACCCAAATCTTCTGAGGCACTGCAATCCACCATGCTAAAGGGGGTGTAACAATGATGGATCCAGCCAATGAAGGATTTTCTTTGCTTAGTGGAATTCATAGCAACTCCCATGCCACTGGGCTAGAGGATGTTGTCATTAAGGGGGCATGGGTAAGATATCCCTGACCTGAATGGTTTTGGGGGCCTGATGGCAGCTCATGTAAAGTAGACCAACCTAGAGGCTTCTCTTGTTCATGCTAAGGACAGGACTGGTAGATAGTCAGTTGGCATAAAGATGGCATACAGCGACCTTTGATCCCACCTTGACCTGCACCAAATGCAGCTCAGATGCACCCCAGCATCTGGCCCTTAACACTGCATTATGGAGGTCTCTCCATTTAGGACCAAATCCAGAATCAAGTTTCCACACCAGCTAATTGAACTTAGCATTGGGCAGAGGGCTAAGGAAAATATGGGAGGCATCTTCCCCTAAGTCTGGAATGGCTACAGAGCTACTATTCAGTCACTCTATTCAGCTATTTCAAAACAATAATGTAGTGATGCACCCAACATGTCCCCCCCTGCAAACATAGGCTCTGAAGGATGCACATAGCAGCAGATCACCTGTCCTCTTCTTCCTGTGGAGCTGAGCTATGTGCTATATAAACAGTGAGGAACCCCTGCACATTTCTCCAGAATTATACCCACCTCTTATGGAACAGAGTAATGCCAGTTCAGCTACCATATGATCCTCTATGCACACAGTAGCAGAATTTTTGCCTCAGGTGAGTAAAATGTTGGTTGGTAGTGGCATTACTACTACTACTAAGAAAGAGTCCATTTTAGCCATTTCTTGTTTGAAAAAAAGGTATAAGTAGGTTCTCACTGAACCATTTCCTGGACTCCTGTGAAGCTCTACAAAACATGTCAATGAAATTCTAAAAGCTTCTAGTGCTCTTTCTTCTGTTTAATACTATCATTAGTCATGCCACAACTAATGATAAACTGAACTATTTTATTCAGCTAACTAGGCAATGGTTCCTTAACTGTTCTCCTCCTCTTTTCTCCAGTGAGTGCACATGAAGTACAGACAGTATATAACAATTTGACCATTTAGTCTCTCCTGTATCAAGTGTTTGATTTATGTTTACAGAAGATCTAAAATCAATGAAAAAACACACAACAGAGCCAACTTAGATTTTGTGGGGTCCTGCATCAAGTAGAAGATAAAATCTTCATTCAGAGTTCTATAGCCTTCAAAAGCAACTCTGGGGCTAGGATGATTTGACAGCTGGAGAGATCCAGGATGCTTACTATTAGCCATGGGGGATGCAATCATTGACCCTTAGTATTCACTGGGTTTCCCATGTCTTTACTCAATATGCAGTGTATAACACTCTCTTGGCCATATCAAAATAATAAATGATAATAACATGTAGATCCTTGGACTTTGTGACTGCCCTTGTCCATGTCCTTGGCTACTTCTTAGCACCCACCAGTCTTGCACATGAGTTGGGATGATGCAAGACTGCAGTGCTAGTGATGATGGAGCAAAATTGCAGGGTTACTGAAGCTCTGGATCTTTCCTATGTAAGTTCTCCCCTTTCCACGTGTTTTTCAGCAGTAGGGGAGAAAATGTCCCTCGGTAAGCTAAAATTATACGTTATTTACCCTGTGCATACGCTATTTTTCATGCACTTTCCATTTTATCCAAATTTCCAATATTTTAGATTAAATCCACTCTCTCTGAATCTGTTTTTATGAATTCAGTTCCAAATTTCTAAAATTTCAATTAGATCACCAGAAAGTCTTCGATTTTCTAATCAGAACAAACTTAATGTAGTGACCTTTCCTTACAAATGAAAACCCTGAGAACTTCTTTCTGTTCCTCACACTATAAGATGAATCCCCCAAAAAGGAATTACAGTCTTACTAATGTATGGAGACGACTACTGTAAGAATTAATCAAGGGTGACTCTGACTAGTGACTTATGAAATACAAAGCAGCACACTGAAATACTGTTAACTCTATTACATAAATTGTCAAAGGCAGAGAAATTACATGTAACGTCAAATGCACTAACAGAGTAAGAAAGATGAATGATGTGAAGTAGAGATAGATTTATTAGGCCATCAAAAAGACCTGGTCCACATTATACAAATTTTTACTTTATGATGAAAAGTCCTCTTTTACGAGGACGTTACGTTACGAGAATGAAAAAAAGCCAGTGTTGTCAGTACATATGCACACTTTAGGCCAGATTCTCAGCTGTGCCAGAGCACCACTTGGCATAAGAGTGGGAGGAGGGCAAAGGTGGCTTTAAGACACCTTTGTGCTTCCCTCATATCTGAGCCAGCAAGAACCTATTATACTATCTGGAACAACTCCAATCCCACCTTCCATCTTAACATGCTGCTCATGCCAAGAAGGTCAGGAAGGCATGGCGTAGACCCAGCTGTGTTGGCTTTATGCCAGTTTAGGACTCCCTCACACCAGAAGAATCTGCAGCTGCCCCATCAGAACAGCTTTCCAGACCCTTTGTACTCAATATGTTATATAAATAATATTTCTACACTGTGTCTTATTAAAATCTAATTATATCAAAATTTAGTGAAGATAACACAATTTCTCTGGGTCGTGTCACACACCAGCTTGTATTCAGTCATGTTATAAACTCTGAAAATAGGATTTTATAATGGAAATCCTATCACACTTTTAACCAGAGCATTTCACCCATGCAATACATTCACCGAGCAATACTCAAATATTTTTATGTCTTACAGTGCCCATCAACAGTTGATAATTTGGCTACAAGTTTTTATGGATTATTCAATAACTCTTCAATGTCTATCCTAGGTAATATAATACACACATACTGTATACATTCATTTGCTATACGTTTCATTTTTCTATCAATTTATTACCGTGTTCTTTGTTTAGAGATGATTACAAATCTGATATTACAAAACTTATCATAACTCATTTATGTAACTATTTTTATCTTAGTAAGCCAGATTCCTAGAATTAATTCCAGAATGGCATAGCCTGTGTAAAGCTGCAATTTGATACCACCTCAAGGAACCGTTTTTCTTTCTTATTAAAGACTCATCATAGATTGTGTGTTATCAACTAGTGCCTTCTGCAGGAGTTCATTGTTTTGACAAAATGTGACTTTGAGTGTCAAATAATTTTTCATTAAAAGAAATCAATCCATAAGGTTCAGATATTAAGAGCCCTTCTTCCTACTCTCTTTATGTGTGTAAATAATTCTGTGTTCATTTTTAAATCTTTTCTGGCATTTTAGTTTTAACTATCTTTAATGTTCTAGAAAAACATATACAATACATGCTCTCCCAATTGTTTATTGTTCTGGCTTGAACTTCCTTGTTGAGTCTATATGTTCTGAAAACAACTTGTACTTTGTACCTCCCTGTGACTGCAGTGGAAATGTATATGAACAACACTTACTAAGGCTCATGAAGAGTTTTAGTGTAAATCCTTTGGGCACTAATAAAAATAGAGCAACCTGTCTATATTTTATATTATTACTATAGCTAGTATTCTAATACAGTTTAGTTTATTTTTTTCCTCCAGTTGTATTTTCTTTGACAGACTTTGTATAATTCAATTATTTGTAGTAGCAAATCACTTGGTAACTTTGGGAATGGAATGGGAATCCTTATCGCAATACTCTCTTAATGCAAATACCATCCATGTCTGGTTATTTAAAAAAAAAAAAAAAGTACTGTACTGGTGGTTTCTTCCATTTTTGAGGGGGGGAAAGTGTATATAGACCAGGGGTCGGCAACCTTTCAGAAGTGGTGTGCCGAGTCTTAAGGTTTCGTGTGCCAGTACTACATTTTAATGTTTTAGAAGGTCTCTTTCTATAAGTCTATAATATATAACTAAACTATTGTTGTATGTAAAGTAAATAAGGTTTTTAAAATGTTTAAGAAGCTTCATTTAAAATTAAATTAAAATGCAGAGCCCCCCGGACTGGTGGCCAGGACCCGGGCAGTATGAGTGCCACTGAAAATCAGCTCGCGTGCCGCCTTTGGCACGCGTGCCATAGGTTGCCTACCCCTGATATAGACTCTCATTCCTCGAGAATTTAAAAGAAATTACTTATGTACCATTACTCAAACAAAATACTTAGCTGAACACTACTTGCATCACTGCTTAATTGACATCAACTCTTCCCAAAACCAAAGTGCATTGCTATTGTTAGTATAAATATTATTGATTTTGCCAAATATTAAGAAACACTAGATACATTTCATAAAAGTATAAAATCAATAGATTTGAAGTAGTAATTTAACAGGTAAATGGAACTTTCAAATTATATGAATATATTTAAATAACAATGAGCAAATATTAGAGAGACAAGTTGGATGAGGTAATATATTTTATTCAACCAAGTTCTGTTGGTCAAAGAGACACTGCAAATGAGCAAATGTGTGGTTTTTAAGCCAACACTGAGATTTTTCCTTACAGCTGGGTAGGTTTTTAAATATTATGACTCTGTTTTTAAAAGATAGAAGTTTTGCTCCCTCTTCTGGTTACATGCACATAACACATTAGAAGCAAGTATGATGTAGCAGGCCTAATGGCCTGATCCTGTAGGCCTTACTTAAATGAGTAGTCCCGTTAAGGTAACATGAGTCATTTTGGTAGGTGAGTGCTGCAGGATCGGGCCCCAAATCAAAATTACTGTTTAATGGCTTTCGGTTTTGTTTTGTTTTTTTGTGTGTGGGGGGGGGCGGGGGGTTGGAGGGCGGGGGGAATAGAGGAAGAGGGAGGGAAAAAAACAAACATCTTCAGAGTCCAACACTGCAGCCCTAACTCCTACTGAATTCACAGAGAGGATTGCCTGAATCTCGACAGAAGGACTGGGCCAACAGTCTCCTCAGAGTGGACTTTAATAAAACATCTGACAGTTAGTAGTCAAGGAATTTTGCAAACATTGTAATAAAGAAATTTAGAGGATTATGGACAACACAAATGTGGAACAAAATTCTCCCTTCTGCTCTGCACTACTTCAGATCTCTGTTGCTATATTCATTTTGCATTCAGCAGTCTCACAAATGTCAGTGAAAGTTCCATGCATGGACTGAAATCAGAATATGCAATAAAGACCCACACTGCAGAATGCAGAGGTTAAGTTTCTACTTGGTGCGGATAGTTGTTAAACAATGTAATACTTAAGTGGAATCTGTATAAAAGACCTTCTCTTACAAATTCTGAAAATATAACATTGTTATTCATCTATCTATATTTCTTGGCACATTTGAGGGACTATTTCTGCTACACAACACAATTCTGCATCTTTAGTGTTTATGATTAATCCGTTTCTTCATGAAGTTTTTGCATAGGCTCATCTACAACCAGAAAACTATAGATTTTGTTCAAACTATTTAAAATACAATGGTTTATACATGTTATTATATTTACAAGGTTATTAAGACTTTATATAGCTATCATATAGTATATGGTAATGATTACAAGATCTCATTTAAAGCTACATTAAGCAAGACAAATCTTGTCATCTATAGTGCATACTTTCCTAGCCGAATAATACTTTCATACAGTAAGCTGTTCCTGCTTTACCGAAAAAGGTGTGTTCTTAATAAAGCAGTCAAGTTTAGCAAATCACTTAAGAATTTCTTAAGCAGAAGGACAATTAAAATTAATCATTACATGACAATGCAGCATGAATGCTCACGAAAACCAGCAACTGGTTTGAAGAACAGATACCAATTAATAGAAAAAACTCAAATTGCTTATACAAAGATGATAAATGTATAGATTTGTTATGCAGAAAGCCTTGTGTACTTCTCAATATCATGGTACCTACATATCTACGAACTGAGACAAAGGATAGTTTTATTATTCAGATTTCATCCAATCCCTGCCTACAGCAAAAAAAACCCCAAGCCATTGCTTTCTAAATCATACTTTTGGGAGAGACAAATCCAAGCTAAAGGTGCCACTACCAACTGTGACACAACCTGGAAAAACCTGGATTGGAGGGAGATTCCCACACCTGAGCCATTCTTTTTAAGTGACAAATCAGAGGAAATGTCCCCTATTGAGGTGTCATTAGAGGAGGTTTTGGAATAAGTGGATAAATTGAACAGTAATAAGTCACCAGGACCAGATGGTATTCACCCAAGGAACTCAAATATGACATTGCAGAGCTACTAACTGTGGCATGTAACCTATCACTTAAATCAGCCTCTGTACCAGATGACGGGAAGATAGCTAATGTAATGCCAATTTTTAAAAAAGGCTCCAGAGGCAATCCCAGCAATTACAGGCCTGTAAACCTAACTTCAGTACCAGGCAAACTGGTTGAAACTATAGTAAAGAACAGAATTATCAAACACATAGGTGAACATCATTTGTTGGGGAAGAGTAAACATGGCTTTTGTAAAGGGAAATCATGTCTCACCAATCTATTAGAATTCTTTGAGTGTGTCAACAAACACGTGGATGGGGGGGAGGGGATCCAGAGGATATAGTGCACTTAGACTTTCAGAAAGCCTTTGACAAGGTCCTCACCAAAGGCTCTTAAGCAAAGTAAGCAGTCATGGGATAAGAGGGAAGGTCCTCTTATGGATCAGTAACTGGTTAAAAGATAGGAAACACAAGATAGGAATAAATGGTCAGTTTTCAGAATGGAGAGAGGTAAATAGTGGTGTCCCCCCGGGATCCTTATTGGAAGCAGTACTGTTCAACATATTCATAAATGATTTGGAGAAGGGCTAAACAGTGAGGTGGCAAAATTTGCAGATGATACAAAATTACTCAAGATAGTTAAATCCAAAGCAGACTGTGAAGAGTCACAAAGGGTTCTCACAAAACTGGGTGACTGAGCAACAAAATGGCAGATGAAATTCAGTGGTGATAAATGCAAAGTAATGCACATTGGAAAACATAATCCCAACTATACATACAAAATGATAGGGTCTAAATTAGCTGTTACAACTCAAGAAAGAGATCTTGGAGTCACTGTGGATAGTTTTCTGAAAACATGTACTCTAAAAAGTTAACAGAATGTTAGGAACCAGTAGGAAAGTGATCGATAATAAGACAGAAAATATTATATTGCCTCTATATAAATCCATGGTACACCCGCATCTTGAATACTGCATGCAGATGTGGATGGCCCACCTCAAAAAAGACATATTGGAAATGGAAAAGGTACAGAGAAGGCAACAAAAATAATTAGGGGGATGGAACAGCTTCCATATGAGGAGAGATTAAAAAGACTGGAACTCTTTAGGGAGATATGATAGACAGGGCCGGCTCTAGGTTTTTTGCCGCCCCAAGCAAAAAAAATTTTGGCTGCCCCCATCCCAGCCCTGGGCTCCCCCCCGCACCTCCTTGCTGCCCCAGCCCTGGGCTCTCCCCCCCCTACCTGCACCTCCTGCCGCCCCAGCTCTGGGCCTCCCCCCACCCGCACCGCCTGCCACCCCAGCCCTGGGCTCCCCCCCCCCACACCTGCACCCTCCTTCTGCCCCAGCCCTGGGTCACTGGTAACTTGCTCCCAGGGCGGGTCATTCAGCAGGAATTTTGGATGTGCACAGAACACAGGCAGGATTGGTTCCCATATGGTTACAGAACTACAGTAAAGTGGAACAATTTTCAGCTTGTGTGATTGGAGGATATCTGGATGCATATTATAAGACTGTCCTCCATAAATGAGGAAAAGTTGAGGTGCCTTTAATATTCTTTTGTTCCACTCTTTGTTTCTATGGGGAATTTGCCAATGCAATATCACTGTCTTCCTTTTAAACAAATAAAACTAAAAAAAAAAAAAAAAAAGGCAATGGCTGTTGAAAATAACAATTCCAGTCCTAATAACCACTGGGAAGCATTTCTTGCTCAATTTTATCCTACTTTTTCTACAGCAAGTTACAGTGGATCAGTATATTTGATTTGGGATAAATGAAGTAACAGCTGCCCAAATTGAGCTTGAGCACTCCTGAATTTTGAGGTGTTCAAATCTGGAAGGCAGATGCTAGATTCCCTTTCTGAATATTATCTACATCTGGAAAGGAAAAGTCAATTTCTGCTTCCATGGCTCAGAAGTGGAAATCCTCCTACGTGCCTGGTACTGTATCTAAAGCTGCCCAGGTCTAGTGAGCCTCCCTTACTTTTCATTTTAAATTCTAGTGGGATCCACGTACCTCCCTTGCTAGGCTTCAGATAGAGAGGGGCACTGTCCATTTAGTCCACCCAATTCTTTCTTTGGGGGCTGCAAGGTGAGGTCACACCAGTATCCCTAATCCAGGCTGGGGATGTCTTCGGAAGGGGATCTCTGGGGCAAAGCCTTCTACTCCTTGGGCATACTTGTTCCCTGTTCACACTGCTACCCCACTCTAGCAGTGAGCTCTCCATTCACAGCAAGCTGCAGCATGAGGTTTCAGCTACCATACTCCCTCCCCCTCCCTTTCCTGTTGATAGCGGCCAAGGGAATGCTGGGAAATGTAGTTCTTTCCCTGCTCCAGCACTGGCTCCATAGGCAGGGAGCTAACCAAGGAACTACAGCTCCCAGGGCCCCCTGTTGGTTCTCAGCTCCCATGCTGGCTCCCTGCCGGCTGCCGCCCCTGTAAATGGGCTGCCCCAAGGACCTGCTTGCTTTGCTGGTGCCTAGAGTCGCCCCGATGATAGAGGTCTATAAAATCATGACTGAGTGGAGAAAGTGAATAAGGAAATGTTATTTACTCCTTCACATAACACAAGTAGGGGTCACCCAATGAAATTAATAGGCTGCAGGTTTAAAACAAACAAAAGGAAGGACTTCTTAACACAACGCACAGTCAACCTGTGTAACTCTTTGGTGAAAACCAATACTATAACAGAGTTCAAAAAAGAACTAGATAAGTTCATGGAGTTTAGGTCCATCAATGGTTATTAGCCAATATAGGCAGGGATGGAAAACCATGCTTTGAGAGTCCCTAGCCTCTGTTTGCCAGAAACTGGAAGTGGATGACAAGGGATGTATTCATTCCCCCTAAAGCACTTGGCACTGGCCACTGTCAGAAGACAGGATACAGGGCTAGATGAGCCACTGTGACCATGACCCAGTATGGCCACTCTCATGTAACACTGACTCAGATATCTGATATACTTCAGATAAGTCAGGTTTCAGAGTAGCAGCCGTGTTAGTCTGTATCCGCAAAAAGAACAGGAGTACTTGTGGCACCTTAGAGACTAACAAATTTATTAGAGCATAAGCTTTCGTGGGCTACAACCCACTTCTTCGGATGCATATAGAGTGAAACATATATTGAGGAGATATATATACACACATACAGAGAGCTCTCTAATAAATTTGTTAGTCTCTAAGGTGCCACAAGTACTCCTGTTCTTTTTTCAGATAAGTCAGTCAACTGGAGGTTACATTTGGGTGGGTTAGTGGGCAGACTAGGTCACATTGGGCTTAACTTTATTTCCAGAAAAAGCTCTAGTCCTTACAAATAGATCAGTATTACATTCATCTTATATTTTGAAAAATAAATGAAGCACAGTTACAACATGACAAATGTACCAGATAGGAATACAGTAAAAACTTTACATAAACATATCACTTATAGACTGATAAGGACAGGGCATGTACAGAGAGGCATGCATTATAAAAAGCATAACACACAGGGCCAGATTATGATTATGCCAGTGGAGAGAAAACAAAAAGTAGAACAGGAGGCATAAAAATGCTGCCTTTGTAGCATTCTTACTCTCTAATCCTGAAACCCTGCAAAATTCTGTGGGGTTGGGGCTCTGTGGGTAATTGGGAGCAGAGCCAGCAAAGGGGATGGAGCTGGGAAGCAGCTGCACTCTACAACATGCTCCATTCCAGACCCCACACATCATTAACTCCTGCTGGGTCCCCTCTTTGACTACTAGTATTCAGCCAGAGGAAGAGGCAGCCAATGGCACACTATGGTGTGGCCTGTGTAGCTTTATAGAGGCAGTCAGGGTGGGATTCAAAAGGTGGACTTGGGAGCCACAATGCTTAGTGCTCAGGTTGCCTAATGTGGGTTGTGAGGGACTTGGGATTTATTTTCTCCTCTGCCAAATTAAATATCCATTGGGTAAGAGAGCGAGAGAGAGAGAATGACTCTATAGCCCAGCAATTCAGTAACTCACCTGGGAAAGGGGAAGACTTTAGTTCCAGTTCTCCTGCTCCACTGAACATTTAATTATTTATAGACAGTGGAACGGCTTTAATAGAAAACACTGAGAGAGGCATAAACCATAGCCCAGTGGCTAAGCACTCTCCTGAAAGGTGAAAGACTCAATTCCCTGCCCTACATCAGACAAAGGAGGATTTGAACCCAGGTCTCCTACATCCTGCGTGGCTGCTTTAACCACTATGGTGAAGATAATCAGGCAAGCACCTGCCTTTCCCTAGTGTCTTCTGTGGGGGTTTAGGTATGCTCTGAGTACACCTACCGGTTTGGGTCCCAAAGACAAGATAGGTGCGGGAATGCCTAGTTTATGAACCCCACTGTGGCTTGGGCACCAAGCTGTTGGGGTACTATCAGAACTGAGATAGCTGTGTGCATGCCCAGATACTGAAATGTAGGTTCCTGGGGGACTTTAAAAATAGAAGCTCAGGTGCCATGGGACTTCAGTCAACTATAGGGTTAGGAAGCAGCTGAGTGGTAGTTTTGTGAATGCCAGTGACACCTAAATTTTGGACTGAGGATCTAAAGTGGCAGCCAGCACCTATGTCCCCCTTGTGAATCCCTCCTCTGGTATCTACACATATCCTAACATCCACATGGACCTTGGGACATTTGCTGGTTTGAGTGGACAAATTCTATGACCACTCTGGGATAGAGCAAACCCTTTTTCCTTATAAATTGATTAGTAGGGAACTCTGTGAGCTGAAATTTGTTCTTGCTCCAAAGAAACATATACAGGCATAAAAAGATTTCCACTAGTATTAGATATTTCATAGAGGCAGCGAGCAACATTTCAGACCTCTATGTTGAGCCTCTTCCTAGTGGGTATCTGCACTCTCATACCTTTAAAGTTTTAATGGCTATATGAGATATCATGTGATTTTTTTTGAGGTTTACTTCATGATACTCTTCCTGATGCAATACAGAATCTTTTGCAAAATCTACTCTGTGAATTCCTCTTAATTTATATCAGATCTCACCATACTTCCCAATTGATACCATATTACTCCATCCCAAGGCTCAAGTATCACAGTAGAAGTTGACACAAATATTCAAATCCAAATTAAGTAAATCTTTATAAAGAACAAGGGAAGAGAAAACAGAAAGGTTTTCAGCTCTAAGAATGTCATCTATTATGAGCCCTAATTAACACATACAAAAGAAGGAGAACAATACCAGCAGCTTTCTCTCAGAAGCCCAAACCATTATCCAACAGTGTCACATAACAGAAATGAAAAGGGAACAATTACACAGGAATGGAGCAGAGTCAAGGGGGACTTAATGTTTTTGGAAATAGGCTGTTTGGGCCCAAGAATCGGACACAAACTCTGCTGCTTTGGAGGCAAGGAGCTCTGAGGTGCAACAGAAGCTTTTGAAAGAAACAAAATGTAAACTGGTCCCATTAGACAGATAACTAAATACATGAAAGTGAACTATTCTGAATACAGTTTAGTAATATACAGTTCATTGTATAGAGTAAGCCATTTGATCTATATAAGTATGCAAAGGACAGGTTTGTAGTTCAATTAATGAAGACAAATTGTGCTTGAAAGCAAACTGTATACATTATAAACTTAATCAATGAGAACCAATTTCTAGTCCTACTGAAGCCAATGGCAAAACCCCCAGGACTTCAATAGGACCAGGATTTGGCCCTACAATGCAATATAATCCGTGAACTATCTGGTAATTACCACTGAAGCACAGAATCTGATCAATAATGTTTACACAGCAGAGTTCAGTCAGGGCTAGATTATGCTTTAGCATGGAGTATACAGTAACAGATTAGTGCAAGGTACACTGCCCCATTGTGTGTAATATGACAACCTGGCTGCACTGGGTGTGGGGAGAGAGAAATAATTGATTACACACCTCTAAAAAGACTCCACACAACAGGCACACGATGAGCCAGCCTAGGGGAAGGTAGAGCCATGGCTTTCCCTAATGCCTACTTTAGTCCTCCCTGCCAACTTGTTCTTGGGAGGAGCCTGTGGGCTCCCCAAAGTGGTGGGCTTGACATTGTGGCTAGCCCTTTCTTGGGCTGTAGGGAGAGAGGGAGGGTAAGGGGAATATTTACTCTTGTTTCTGTGCCGCTGCATAAAGATAGGGCACTATCTAGTCCGTAATCAGCCCGCTGATAAAAGAAAGCCTTCTTAATTGACGGAATAGGGTTAGTGTAATGCATTTTTCAGCATCTCTAAAAGCTGGATAAATGGCACACAGGATGTCTTCAAAGCTATCATAGTAATTTACAAACATGAACTGGTATTTTCTAATATAAAAATATTTGTTGTTAAACCCTGTGGGTGCTTCATGCTGCTTTCCTGTTCCAGTTATGACTGATAAGTCAACCTATATGTTTGAGGGTCTGAGTGCTTTATACTATGCTTATTTTCACGAAACAGAAGTGAATATTTACAAGAAAAATGTATTCCTATAAGGCCCAGATAATTGGGAAGATTGTCTAATGGCATGAGCCTATTTCCACCAGGATGTACCAATTAAGGGGATTCTACTGTAATGTGATTAGTAAAAATGTGCCACACTTGCAAAATATATAGCCTGATTAGGTAAATGACTGGTAAAAACTGGATGACAATGCAGTCTACTCTGTAAATTATTATAAAGTTTACTCAGTCCCTTTGGACTCAGCAGATTGGGAGCTTCTGCATCTGGACTAATGGAAAGCATCAAGATGGAAAAACTTGACCCCCTGCAGTAAATAGTTAACTACACATTAAGAAGGTGTAAATTCTAACTTCAGTATCATGTCATAAATAAGGGTCAAAAATTTTGGAACTACTAGTTCCAAGAAAGATTAAAAATCACACAGATAAAAATAATTTTAAAAGAGGTTCAAGAAAGTAAGACAGAACATAAAAGCTAAACATGAATGGAGTTACTTATTTTAAACTAATATAACTAAGAAACACAGACACATGCAATACAAAATACAACTGATAAATCTCCAGATACCCAAAAATCCACTATGTTATAAACTTGCCTTTTCTCCCATTAATCGGTGGATTTTGATGTTTTTCCTCATAATCTTTATGACATTAAAAACAGACAATGCTGATTAATAATTAAGACTAATGATAACATGAACAACTTAAGCATAGCACACAAGGGGAAAGTGCAAACTATGAAAACACAAATCCATGCACTATGTTTGAACTATCACATGACTGCACAATACATATACAGAGACACAACAACAAAAAACAATAATGTAAAATGTGCAACTTAATAAAAATAGCAGGTGTTTATGATCACAAAGGCACAACTACATTGATCTAATAATTCCACTCTGAAAATAAATAAATGCTATAGGTCAAAGACTACACCCACAGAACAAATTATTTGTGAGATGAGCTTTAACCTGAAAATTGTAACAGATAAACTGTCTTTGACCTACTTAAATTGTAATGTGTGTAATTATACATTTACATCTTTTTAACATTCTTCCTTTAAGGCAGAATTTTGAGAGCCAGGCTGCAAAAGTGTAGACGGCTGAATAAATCCTTTTGAGCTCTCTGTGTTATTATAACTGTAGGAAGCATGTTTTCTGTTATTAGAATAAGCTATCCTAAACATTTTGAGCACACTAGTATTTGGGACAATTTAAAAAAAAAATTCTTTACCATTTGCATGTCTATTTGATTTACAAGGGACAGTATCAATTATAAACGTTTCAAATTTTGTTTTTTTTAGCCTCCAAGCGGGCCTGATTTCCCCTAGCCCTCCTCATACTTGACCTCCCATTTGTATCAACTGAAATTTCTTGCAAGCAGGATCAGGGCCATTGCTTGAAATACATACTTAGGAGCTTTAAAATAACATAATCTTCTCTGCTAATTTTGTACTTCGCAATCACTTCTCTACTGATCTGTATTTTTTATGGACAACAGAGCAATATGACAACGTCTTTACTTCTTTGCTTGTCAAAAGCACTATGACTAATGTTAGCACGGTTCTGTGACAGGGCTTATTAATTAACCTGGGCTTATTCTGATGATTGGATGGCTATCTCTGCAGCAACACAAGAAAAATATTGCAAGACTACTCATTTAATAAATGGTGAGATTTGTTCTTGGTGACAGAACAGAGGATTTTTATGAAAATGGATCTCTAGAATCCAGATGACAAGATTATAACAATTTTGTAGGTTGAACATTTGGTTGGGAAATGCTTGACAGTGTTCCTGTAAGCATTTAATATAATCCATGATGCACTGTTTTTGTTTGCTTTGGTCTTAAATAAAATGAAATTATTACTGTCTGGCTTTTGCATCTTAATATATTTCCAAGCTAGCTAGAGAAGTTTGCATATGTGCTCATAGGGAAACATATCTAAAGGGGATATGCAGATGTGGTCAGACAGACCTGCCTCAACCTCTGACCCCTGCTCTCCAATATGCTTGTTTTCTTCATCTCCTTCTGCATTCATATAAGCAAAACAGAAAAAAAAGTGAGACAAAAACATGTATACGTTGTTACAAGCTGATCAAATAAACAATAAATGTCAAATAAATAATATACAATTCCTCACTATTTGGCACAATTTTTTTTTTTGAGTGAATCAAGGGTGAAATAAATCCTGTATATGTGGACGCACCTAATTCTAGTAGCACCAAATCCTGTTTTGCTTTTTTATGCATGACTTTCATTTAGTTCAATGAATTTTTTGTGCAAGGAAAGAAGGTAGGATGTGGCCCTTAATATTCCTGACCTGGTGGTTTCTGAATTAATTAGTGATGCATAGAAAAGCAGACAATAATTATTGAAGCAGAGAAAAGCAGACACAGCATAAGCTTTAAAGATCTAAAGTAAAAGCATCCACTCTAGTTTGGTTTTGTTTTTTCTTGCAACAATCCTCCAATCAGTGAACAGCTGATTTAAATATGTGGGCAAATCATTAGTAAGAATTTGAGAGTTACCTGCATATGCCCCCAAAGAGCAATGTGAAAATAATTCCCCCCTCCCCCAAGTTCAGTCACTTGCAAAGAAAAAAAAAAGGAAGATGATGATCAATTTGTAACTAAACAGCAAGTTAGCTGAATTTCAGAAAACCTAGAATTCAACAAAAACATTAACTCAATTGATTTTTCTTTAGGAACTACAATTAAAATGAAAGTGCTAGTATAAATATATGTAGATTTTACTGCCATCTGAAAAAGTGCAAAACAGTCAGTAAAGACAACATCAGATAGTATATTATTATAAGATAAACAACATAAAATATAAATCTTATTTGATCTATTTAATGTACCAGTGAGTACATATAAAAAAAGAACCAGAACTCTTCCTATACAAATTATCTGTGACCATAGTAACTACAGTAGACAGAGAAAAAGCATGTTGAGTTGGACACTTATTCTTTCATAAACCCAAATTTTTGAATGCAATTAATTTATTTGGTTTGTTTTAACTTAATTTTAACATTACATTTTTTCTGTTATTTATTGACAGTTTCTCACAAAATTTTAAAAGAAATATTTGTATTTTGCTTCCTCACTGAGTGTGATGTTCTGTTTCTAATTCTTTGTTAATGATTCCACTACTACATAGGTTTATTATAATTTTACTTGTAAACATATTGTGCAACTAACCAGTATACTGAATCCCTAGATATTGGGATTTTCTAGTTTGTACTCACAACTTAAAATTACTGATACCAAGGCATTAATATTAATATTTAGACAATAAGTAGTGTCAGTATAATGGAAATAGATGGGTGCTTAGATTTTTCTCTAGAATTCTACAATAAAGTTATGATATTTCAGATTATTAATAGCACATTGTAGTCAGCAGAAAAACTGATTTAAATGGGAGCAAGATTAGGTCTGCTATGGCTGTGTTAATGGAAATACAAGATCGGTTCCACTAAAAGTTTGCAAAACTGAGCTAGAATGTTATTGGTACCCAGGGATACTAATACAGGACTCAACTATGGGCTGTCACAAGCTCCAAGCAAGGGGCAGTGCATTGTTGCACTACCACAGGAGCAGACTGGAAGCATATTATAACTCTCCTCTCTGAGCTTCTGGCAATAATCAAGGTAGCCAGTGCAAGGAAATAAGGCGGTGTAAACTGGGCCACAGTTATGTGCACATTATCCCAGATTAACTCTACGTGGAATGAGAATGTCCACACATGGAGTTAATTAAGAATGGTTAATCAGAAATAACTACATATGTAGACAAGCCCTAAGTGACTTGTCCAAGGAGAGAAGGGTGGCAGAATGGTATGTAATTAAAGGCTGTATCACAGTTCATATATGCAAGGAAGACAAATTAAAGTTACATGAACAACCTTAACATGTCTTTTTCCTAACTTCTGAGTACTTGACTTTGCAACCATAATGTTCTTTTAAAATTATTTTTCAACCTCATAGGTAATTTCCCTCTTTTCCCCACCCTTATTTTTAAAAGCAACTGAAAAACCAGAAATTCCATCATATGGACCCATATTGATTATCATTGGTCATCAGTAGGGTACACAGCACCTTTAGGTTCATAGCACAGACCTATATAGACTGAATTAAAGTAGTAACCAACACTACAGGGGAATGCAACACACTCTTTGTCAGTAGTTTATACAACTAATTGATAGCAGTGAAATACTGGGAATCAGGAATTCAGAGTTTAATTCCCAGCCTGGAGTAGAACCTGTAACCCACCCTGAACCCAAAAGAACAAGTGGTTGGGTTGGGTTAGGTGGGAAAACAAATGGACTGTCTCAGGCTTGGGTTGGCTTCCCTCCTTCTGCCTTTGGGGTTGTCACCATATCAGCTGTATGCCCCGTCCCTGCAGGCCATCACCACCTTGCTATCTTGTGTGTGCTCTGGAGACAGTGTGCTGGTGAGTCAGAGCACCTCTCACTCTGCAGCAGGCACAGCGCAGCAGGATGTGGCAGACATCAGAAGCAGGGCACACAGCCACTGTCTCGCCCACCTCATGGGCAGGAGGAGGAGAGCTAATCCCATAGGCAGGAGATGGCAGCAGTAGAGCTGACTCAGGTTCAGAAGGAAGGCTCAGGATTGGGTCAGAAAACAACCTGACTCTTAGGTTGGGTGGGCTTGGGTCTAAGTTGGGTCCAGGTCAGACCTAAAACTTAGGCCCAAGCAGACCTCTACTCTAGAGGATCATAGAATCACAGAAGATTAGGGTTAGAAGAGACCTCAGGAGGAGATCTAGTCCAATCCCCTGCTCAAAGCAGAACCAACACCAACTAAATCATCCCAGCCAGAGCTTTGTCAAGCCGGGCCTTAAAAACCTCTAAGGATGGAGATTCCACCACCTCCCTAGGTAACCCATTCCAGTGCTTCACCACCCTCCTAGTGAAATAGTGTTTCCTAATATCCAACCTAGACCTCCCCCATTACAACTTGAGTCCATTGCTCCTTGTTGTGTCATCTGCTACCACTGAGAACAGCCTAGCTCCATCCTCTTTGGAACCCCCTTTCAGGTAGTTGAAGGCTGCTATCAAATCCCCCCTAACTCTTCTCTTCTGCAGACTAAACAATCCCAGTTCCCTCAGCCTCTCCTTGTAAGTCATGTGTCCCAACCCCCTCATCATTTTTGTTGCCCTCCTCTGGACTCTCTCCAATTTGTCCACATCCTTTCTGTAGTGAGGGGACCAAAACTGGATGCAATACTCCAGGTGTGACCTCACCAGTGCCCAATAGAGGGGAATAATCACTTCCCTCGATCTGCTGGCAATGCTCCTACTAATACAATCCAATATGCCATTAGCTTTCTTGGCAACAAGGGCACACTGCTAACTTATATCCAGCTTCTTGTTCACTGTAATCCCCAGGTCATTTTCTGCAGAACTGCTGCTTACCCCAGCCTGTAGCGGTACATGGGATTCTTCCGTCCTAAGTGCAGGACTCTGCACTTGTCCTTGTTGAACCTCATCAGATTTCAGCAGTTTGCTGTTCCAGGCCAATGGGGGCTGCAGGAAGCGGCGCAGGCCAAGGAATGTGCTGGCCACCACTTCCCGCAGCCCTCATTGGCCTGGAATGGCGAAACATGGCCATTGGGAGCTGCGATCAGCTGAACGTGCGGACACTGCAGGTAAACAAACTGTCCCAGCCCGCCAGCAGATTTCCCTGATGGTCCGCGTGCCAAAGTTGCTGATCCCTGGCCTAAAGCTATTGCATCTCCCATAGCAGGTTCAGCAGAGGATGGGCGTATATTCAGGGCATGTAATGAGCTCATGTTGGGCTGGAAAAGGTTTAAGGCACATGGAACGTTCAGACATTTTAGTACCCCTGCTCTAAAGGCTATACTGAACATATGTAAAGGACGATGCTCACAGACTTAGAACTTGGATAAATCTGAGTGGGTTTTCATAAGGACAGAAAAAGGAATTGGCACTCACACTATCCCTCTGTTAAATTTCAAGTCCCTGCTCTATAGCATGGAGGTATTAGAGCTCTTCAAAGAAACAGTTGGACAGTAGTTTTTGCAAATCAGCCTGAGACGGAGAGCAAACATGGAAAATTTCAGCCCCAACACTTAAAGTTTGGTGAAGTTATTAGCAATTGAAAATGGGAACTTACAACAGAAACTATAGATGTTGCTACCGGTTCTATTATAATTTCAATGTAGTGTAGATCTTAATAAACAATTATTTACAAATTAAAACACAGAAGATTATCAATAATTTATGACTTTTTTGGAGAATAATGAGTGAAGCATCGATCACTTCAAAGCGTTTCAAAATCTTTTGAAGTGGAAAGTCTTATTGCTATAATTGAATGTAGTAGATAGGGCTAAAATATGGGAAGTCAAGAAGTCCGATATTTGAAATAGTTTTAAAAGTAATTTCATGGGGTTTATATTTAAAATATAGACTGCAGGCAGTTACTGAATTTAGCCTTGTTTCAAAGCCAAGTAGAACCAAGACTTGCATTTCAGCAACGTATAAAGTAAAACCTCTTAGTTTCCTCCTTTTAGATTAGCAATAGTTGTAAACATTCACTGTTAATAAGCTTTTGATGTCTCCAACACCATTATAAAATTGTAGGAGGTGTATTTTCAGCTCAGTACACACAGTTTTAGCTGTGTAGCTCCACTTAATACTAAAAGGAGTTGTGTAGCTAAAGCCCAGAACAAAATATTGAGAATATTCCTAAAAATTAGAAAGAAAAGATCCAACATAAAAAATAAGTGTTTTCTAGTCTGAAAATACCCTTGAAATATTATATACTTAAAAAGCACACAAACAAACAAACCACCTTCTAGATCCAGACAGTTCACTGCAGTACAACACTTTTGTACTGGTTCATCAACACAAAGAGGTCATAAATGTGGCAGATCTAGCCAACTGTGGATTCCCTACTATGCTCTTGAGAATGGACCGGCCCCTGGCTGCCACACACAGTCACCATAGTTTAAAGCAAGCTTTCAGGCTGTTCCACACTAAAAGCTGAGTTCTCAGCTATAACAAAAGGGGACCTATATTGGGGAGCTGTGAATAGCTCATTTGTTCCCAGCTAGAATCACAGCACTTTTACTATTTTTCTTCAGACATGTGTAATAAGTGTCTGACCCTGAAATGAGTATAGATCATGCTCTTTTTAAAACCTTTTTCCTTCTAGTACAATACAGAGATGACATGGACTAACTCCTGTTTGTTACCCTTTGATACATTTTTAATTATCTCTTTTGTTACATTAACATCTAAACTTCAACTGGTCAAAGCTAAAATGTTGGATTTTAAAATGCAAGGAAGTTATATAATACAGCATATTCCACATACAGTACTCAATCCTATATTTTACAGTCATTTTCTTTAAATCATGGGAAAGTTTGCCCTCTTTCTAGCCACATTTACATAACTTTTACAGACCAATTCTTAGCATGTGTTAGTACAATGCCTAGCACGAGCATCTGAGCCTGACTGCCTTCTCTGCGTACTATCGCGCTACTTATAATGATAAATAATAATCTGCAGAATTCCTGACAACTTTCAGTTTTACTTGCTATTGCCTTTAATGCTGTTCTTTTTGCCTCAATGTTCTACTCAGTTTTGTTAATTATTTATTAATTAAATAACTCTTCCATTGTGGTCAATGTTCTGGGTTCCACTGGTTTTCAGTCTGAGCATCATCAGAATCTTGCATGCTTTTGTTGTTGTGGTAACAACAGCAATATTTTGGGACATAATCCACATACTTAAAATTGTATCCATTTTTTTTTTGCAAAATGCAATCTTCCTTTGCAATCAAGCCACCCAGAATGACAGCATAGTAATCATAATTTCATTGAATCGCAGTCAGAGGTTACTTACAGTAACTGCATAAAACGAGTCACAAAATGGAGTTACCTGGTTCCTGAATTACCACATGAAAAAAACTATGTAGAATATTGAGACAAAGATTGCATAGCTGAAGGTTATGGCAGATAAGCTAGGGTATATAAAAGTAAAATATTTATATTTATTCTACATATTCCCTTTAATTACATTTATACTTTTTCTTCACATATTATAGAAAATATATATATATATATATATATATACAAAATTTAAAATGCCATAGGTCTAGCCATTATGGCCTGAACGTATGATCATACTTCGATTGTATATTAAACTCCAATATCTATGTACTTTACAGTTCTCTGTAACCCAAATCTTCAGAAAAATCTACTTTTTAGATTGATATTCAGTAATAACAAAATAACACTTCATCCTTTGAAACCATCAGTGTAGTGTCTCATATATCAGTACAGCCAACAACTCTAGATTTCTCATAAACAAATATTATAATCTTTAAAAATATATTTATCATGGTAGTGCCTAGGAGCTGACTGAGTACAGGGCCCCATTGTAGTAAGCCCTGTACAAACTCAGAGTAATAGCCAGTCTCAGCTGCAAAAGCTTACAATCTAAATAGATAACACAGACAAAGGATTGGGGAAAGGATAGAACATACAAACATAGTGAACAATGGCACAGATGTCATGTTAGTATATTATCTCCTGGCATAGCTAGACTACATTTAACTGTGATATAAGCATTTTCACAACACAAAAGACACTGCAGAAAAGTACACAGTAGGGTAATGATCTGGAGAGTCTGATTCCAAAATTGAAATAAACACCATAAACACTAAATAAAAAATCGGTTGAGACAGATATGTATAGACCCTCAGTGACATAAAAAAGGACTGCAATTGATATCTTCTGGTTTGTCATGAAGAAAATTGAGTATCAAAACTGGCATTAATTCTATGAAATATTTTTCACTTCAATGGGGAGATTAATTTTTAGCAACATTCTTATTGCTTTTTGTTTTAAGACTACCTTGATTCAGGGAATTTTTATTTCTCGGTCCAATGGGTGTGACTTAAAATTCAGCAATTGCTTTAGACAACAAAATAATGTTACATGTGTACTTGGAGTGAACACTAATGCCCCAATCCCATAAAGATGTATGTACAGGCTTAACATTAAGCACACTGAGAAGCCCAATTGAAATTAATAGGACTACTGTAGTCCTTAAATTTAAATACACGCCTAAGATCTTGACACTACAAACAGTAATACATGTATTTAACTTCATGCACATGAGTAGTCTAACTGACTTCAGTAGGACAACTCATGTAAGTTTGTGCAGGATCAGGGCCTAAATATTTCCTATACTATCTAAGGAATCACATACAGTCTGATTCTGCAAGGTACTTTAGCATGTGTCTAACTTTAAGCACATGAAGTGGTCTCATTTAATGCAATATGACTACTTCTGTGCTTAAAGTTAAGCACATGCTTAATTACTTTGCTCAATTGCGGCCATATTTAGGTAGTTATCTAAAGCAAAATTCTACATTTTTAGGGCTGACCACTGTACAATTTATGAACTACAAATGGGGAAAAATACATGAGTGAATAATTATCACACAAATTCTTCCACTGACCTAATAAAAGTCTATGCAATCAAGCAACATCAATTGCAGTTGGGTTTATTTTTGCTTATACAGCCTCCCAAAAAGACTTGCAAGCAGAAAACAAACCCTCCTTTATGTACAGACCTTCATAAGGTTCTATCTCCTTGTCTCCATTGTCTAGGGAGAATAAAAATAAAAGAAAAAAGGGAACCAAAGAATAGGGGTTAAAAACAACAGCACTTTTACAAAAGGTATAACATACATCTTCATAAGGAGAAAAAAAAAGAGTGCATGGGCATTTAGACTGATTTTGCAAAGCACATCTATATACTATCAATAGAAAAGCTGAAAATATATTTGATGCCAAAAATGTAGTTTTATTCCTATGATTTTGAAGATTCCTGAAAATGTTTTGTCTACTGAACAATGCTTTCATGAGGCATTCAAAGGAACAGTATTGACAGTATCCATAAAATATGCATCACCAAGCATCTTGCTGGTATTTATTTTTGTTGTTAAAGATGATGACCTTTTTCCTGTTCCTTCTGTGTCAAGAGTGATATCTATATTTATGCATGAGCTAATCATCCTTTGTACTTGTGAGATTTTTCCTTGACTGTTGTTAGCATAGGAGCTTTGTACTACTATTCTACCACACACTGATCCTGATCCTAGAAAGGATGCTACATTCTCAAAACCAGGGAAGACAATGGGCACTCAGAACCTTTCAGGATTAGACATTTTATGAAACACATTCATTACAGCAGAGTTTTATCAACAAAATGCAAAGCAACTGATATAGGACCTTCTGCTCCTGTTGAAGTCAGTACAAAATGTCCATCGACTTCAATGGGAACAGAATTGAGTCAATGCATAGTCCACTTTGGTCTCTGTTTACTGAATTGTTTTGATGATATAGATTAGTTTAATTCAAGTAGCAGTAGATGTTAGACTGACTTTGAAAGAAATGGCGGATGATACAAAACACAAAACTATTGGCAAATACTGGTTCTACACAGGAAAAACTCAAGACCTTTAGGTTCTAATTCCGAAAGAAAGGTAGTAAATAATAACCAATCCCCGCTTCATTTTAGCAATCCACAAACAATTCTGAAGTCACAAAAAAATATCACTTACTTCTTTCCAATGTCCCCTTTGGTGGGAGCTGCGGTAACTGCCTGCCCCTTCGTCCTGCTACTGGAGTACTTGATGGGCTTGTTTGGACAGACCCAGTTCGAGGATGTGACCTACAGAACACACATCAAACAAAACATGCCCTTTAAAAGTCACATTCATCCTTAGATACCTACAGAGCTAATACAATGACTAAGAAAATTTTGGTGAACTTAGGACCTTTGAGGTACTGTAATGGTACTGCTGTCTTTTTTCATAGAAGGGCTAGCTGACAATTAAACAGAGAAAACTCTAGCTGAAGAAAAAAGCCAAATAAGGCTAAATATTGAATGTAATATGTTTGTGTAGATGACTGCATATTTTCTGTGTGTATGTATTCATGTATGTTCATGTGTGCTTTTATTATATACACGCATACATACAAAACCATCTAGGGGCCACATGCTAAGATCCTTATTCCATTATATTCAGTTAAGCTTTGGGTTGGACTAAGTAAAAATGAAGTAAAATAGTGAGAAATGACATCAGGAATTGATTCTTGATATAATTAGCTTTCACTATCAGAAAGCCAAGAAATATATTTTACAATCCTAAACTGAGGTGCTGTTTCATTCAACTTCCTACTCGACCAAATTGGCTCCACATATAGTCGTACTTTCTTTACTGTAGTTGCACTAAAGAGAGTTTACATAAATTGGCAAAATTCTTCATCAGTAGTCACATAATGTACTTAAACAGGAACAAAACAGACTATGGCACAGCAAAATGTACTCAGAGAAAACAGTAGTTAATACACAACGTTAGTACAATCCATTTAAAGAAACTTTTTTTAAAAAAAAAATAGTTTCATTTGATGTTGTTATGATGGTTGTTCCATAAGCGATGTCTGATGAACACAAACAATTTCTCATTCTGTAAGAGAAGAACATGATAGTTATGAGGTGCTTTATGTGGGAAATCACCCGGGATTCCTGATAAATGAGAAATCACAAAACAAATGTAGTTAAATACATTAGTAAACAAATTACAATGGCAGCCACACCATTATATCCACAATAGAATATAAATAGTGTGTTGGCACTGACAGGGTTAGTATCTACAGCTACTAGTGATCAGCCAAAGATGGAAGGCGATACCAATTAACTACTGGGAAAATAAAATGTGAGTTGGTGGGGCAAAGGGAATTAGTCTGATTGATTTGATTTGTCTGTTTCACCTCGATAAGGCAGGTGAAGGAGGGGCAGATCTTCCAGTCATTAATGAAGGCATCGACCTCATGAGGTTTGAGTCAGGACGCTCTGTGGATCGGGAGCGGGAGTTGGTCCGCTCTAGCACAGGACGTTGTTCTGTTGATCTGGATCTTTGATATGGCTGTCTATCTGGTGCTTCACAATTCCTGTAATGTTAGTCAAAAAGCAGCTCAGTTGACCTTTAACTGTTCTGTTAGTTATAAAACATGCTGCTTGGTATTGATTTGGAGAAAAATCATTGTTAAATACATTTTGGTAACTTTTCTGAGTTCGCTTCTTGATAACATACAGTATTTATAGACGTATGCGGTCTCTTATCCAAAACTCTGGATAAATGGGCTAAAATGTTTTCTGTGTCTCAATAATGACTTTCCATGCTATAATCTGTTTCCAGGCAATTTCTCAGTAAAACACTATTATTTTGTTAACCAACTACACCAGTACACCAAACATTGAAGGAAAAATCGATTTGATTAGAGAATATTAAACCTAGTTGATGTTAATAAGTTGCCTGGTTCTGCATTCTCGCTCATATAAGTAGTTCTTACCGATTACATTAACTTCATTAGCACTACTCATATGAACAAGGGTTTGCAGGATAAGGCCCACAGTAAATATTTACAAGCTATATATGATCTAATTACAGTATGTTGCTGTCAGCTGTAAGATTTAATTTCAGAAACAAAGGACATCTGTTAATATATACGCCATGCATTAAGGATGGCTTCATAAAGTTAGAGTACTCAATGTTCTGGTTAATAGAGACCTCTAGTACCACTATCACAGTACACATTCAGATGTTCCACAGGGTAACATAAGATTTGTCTCTGGTAAAAGTTATCTTCCTGTTTTCTTGATCTAATCTATGGTGCCAATGTAATGACAGAAAGAGGAAAAAATTGAGACGTGAAAGGAAAAGACGGGCAAAAGAAAATAAGAGGTTCCAAAACACCTGACTAAATTAAGATATAATACAAAATAATTTGTGGGGTTCATCTTCATTTGTACTGAAATAATTATTGGATTTCTGTAGTACTTTTCTATCTCAGGTTATAGTCTGATCCTTTTGCTTGCAAAGAGAAATACAAAGGGGAAAAAGTTGGCTAGCAACTTCCTTAAATATACACATCTATTTTAAAACTAAGTTGTACATATTAGTTGGGCTGAATCTGTTATCATTTGTACCTCACACACCTCCAATGGAGTTGATGGAATCTCGACAGAATTACAAATTCTTAACCTAATAGTACCTTTTAAGGGTCTTCCTACAGCTAAGTCCTGTATTTTACAATGAAGTTGGTTAATAATAAGAGTGACTGGATGGTGATTAAATGTAACAAAAAGTCAAGTTTTAATTAGTATTTTAAATAGAGAGAGAGACTGTAGGCAGCCTCATTATGAAGAGTCTTACGTTATTAACAGCATTATTTTTATAAAAGACTGTACTGAAGCAGAGCAAAGTTTTCTCTAGGGCTGCTAACTTTGCCGAGTGCTTTGATAAAAGAGTCATTAAAATGAATGTCTGTTCGCGCCTTCCATGAGGTATAATAGAAAACAAAATGAAATTCTCCCAGGCAGGTCCAGAATAATGCCAGCCACCATTACCCTACTTCTAAAGCTCCCAACAAACAAAACACACCACAATGAGACACATCATGGTAATTATAAACTGAAGGCACTGACAATCAGGGGAGAAGTAAAACTAGCCTGGCACAAAAGCACAAAGATTACCTCAAGTCTTCTTCTGGCTCTATCAATTCTGTTTCTGAATGGGAAGCTTGATCAGCCAAAACATCCACTGCCTCGCTTCTTTAACATTGTGGATAAACAAAGAAGTGTAACCTTAGCTTTGTAATAGATGTTGCTTAGCTTAGATAACCATTTAAAGAAGGATTTCAGTGCTACAAATGATGAGTAAGGGAGTCAAGCATCCACATGGTGGTGAAAAAATAAGCTTTCTCTGGTTACAGAAATAAATTCTGAAGAAAGCAATTACCCCCTAGACCTGAATTATAAAAACAGTGCATGACTGAAGCCAGACTGTGCCTAGTCCTTGTGCAGGTGGGAAAGAGAAGGAGTTGGCACAAGGAACATCTCTCTCTCTTCCTTCTGCCTTCCATAGAGGGGCCAAGCACAACAGGAGTTCTTATACTAAGGGAGTGAGAAAACCCTTGTAGAACTAGTGCTGCTTCCATGCTCATCTCTGTAAAAGAGGCAGTCTCTGCCCATTGTAGGAGTTGGGTTTGCTGTCTGGGGTCAAGCAGTGCCTGGTCCTTGCATCCTCTTCAGAAGGGATGCACATGCTGTAATCTGCAGAAGAGATACAATGCCAACCAAAGAACCAGCTGCAGAAATACAGGTCCACATCACCTGTATGGCTGTACTGGTCACAATCTGGCCATAACAGTGGATGGATGAAATTTTTTAAAACCCCTAAGCGACTTAGGGGCATAAGTCCTACTGTCAAATGACTTTCAGTGGGACATGAGTGCCTGAGTAACTAAGGTGCTTTTGAAAATCCTATCCAATATGAATATAATTTATTCATATGAACTACTGAAAGCCATTTTAAAGGGGAAAAATAGATAGTCAAAGTTAAAGCTATCCAACACCCACAGCATTACTTAAAGTGTTTTGAAACTCCTTTGCATTAACAATAGACTTTGTGCAAAGGTTTTCATTTTTAAATCGAATGAAATGTCAGTATGGCCTCCCACTTCTCCTTTAGTACTACCTACTTCACCATCCTTCTATCTCTACTGGCAAAGAACATTCACTTTAGGTGGTCTATTCTCTTATCAGCGTGTGGGAGATTTGTGCATATAATTCTCCCACGCACTGACGGAAGAATGGATCAGTAGGTGTTTACATCTTAACCAAGTATATCTATCACATTGACAAAGTTTCAGCTTTCTGTAAGCCACCATGTAGAACAGCACTCTGGCTATTCTAAGTTTAAAATAAACACTTTAAAAGGACAAAATTTAGAATTACCAAGATGTTATAAGGAAAGTCACCCCTAGTATATAGTAATAATTGTAAATTCTGTTCACTAGCATCTAACTTGAAGGGTTACAATGCCTTGAGTTAACTACTAATTTATGTGCATTGGTTCATGCTCATATTCTGGGAATGTCCAAAGTTAATAGTTTTTTCGATACACAAAGTTAGCATTTCTAATTTTTAATTATTCAAAAATGAATGTTACTTTTCTTAACAAGTAAAAAGGAGAATCTTCATCAAATGAATAAATAGTAATTTATCCAAGTGCATTTGTACAGAAAGACTTTTAGGAGGCAAACAACAGTGAATAATCATAAAAGCTGCCAGTGCATGCACACAGACATCTCACTATTTCCCAAAACAATTGGACGTTCTTTACATATTTTAGCTGCCATCCCATGTGCAATATTCATTTTACTGTGCACAATACATAAAAAGTAGGTTATAGCAGCAGGCCAGTTAGAATCACAGTTTGTTAAAATTTCAAAAGTAGTTAATATGTCCTTGTAACAAAGAACTGAAGAAACAGAAGTACACTAGAAGTAAATATACACTATGGAAGGGTTTTTAATGCAACTTTTGTGATCATATCAGGCTTTCACTACTTCTAGAAACACTTAGCAAATAACAAGAGAAATACAAAAGGTACAATATCTAATAGTCATTATTTCAAGAATAGGCCAGCTATTATCCAATGGGATACCTGTCAGTGTCCGTGGAAGGTTGCTGGATTTCAATCCTTGGACATGCTGTTCGTCTACTAGCTATAGGAACTTTGCTGTTTAGTCACAGACACAAGATCCTCTGTTAGCATAACATAAATAAGCATGTCTGCAAAAAGTGAGATTTCTAGTAATAACCATTGAGTCATGAATATTGTAACAGGAAGTGTGCAAAGATGTGAAGAAGTAGTTCATTGTAACAGCACAGAGATAGAGAAATACTGTAACTAGTTAGCAGCAGCAGGTTAATTTCATTTTTATGAGGATCATAATCAAATACATATAAAGAAGCTTAACATAATATAAAAAGTTTGTTCTGGTATAGTATTTAGTGCAGAAAAGAGTTCAATGCTTGCATCTACTCTAGTAAATAAAATATAAATAAAGTAATGTATGTGAATAGTCAATCATATATTATATGGCATATACTATTGTGTGTGTGTTATAACTATATAGAGAATAAGTGATGATATAGTATAAAGATTTTCAGTGGAACTACACTCATTATCTGACTCTTCATTGACATCAGTTTGGGATGGTTGCATTACATATGAACAATGCCATGAGTGAATTACACTAGTCATTCCAAGCAAGTGCCAATAAAACCTTTATGCCACACCATGGTCTCACGTCATCTGTTAATGTTAGAACTACTATTACAGAAATATTTTAGGAAGTTTTTAAAAACTGATTTGGTCCATTTTTCCCCTATCTTTTCTTCCTACAAAGCCAATTCGCTTAATTCTGTTGCCTATCTTTGACCTGAGAGGATAGTCAAATTTCAGGGCCCTGGGGACATTCTACTTGGAAGCAGAAATTGATGGAGACTGGTATTCTTTAGAGTGACCATACAGCAAGTTTGAAAAATTGGGACGGGGGTGGGGGTAATAGGAACCTATATAAGAAAAAGACCCCAAAATCGAGACTGTCCCTATAAAATCAGGACATCTGGTCACCCTAGTATTCTTTGATGCAATCTTGTTTATTTACAAGAACTATACAAAGTCCTGCTTCAACAAATGAATGAGGAACCAAAAGAAAGAGAAGCAGTTTCTTAGTTTACAGCCCGAAGCCTCTTTAGCCAACATGCCAAGAATCTCGCTCTCTAACTTTTCCCATGGTCACCCTGTGCTCACAGGCTCCTGCTCGACTTGCTTGACTCCTTCTCTTTCTCTGTTCTCATCTGTTCTCAGTGTGTGTGTGTTCTACTTTCCCTCACACACATCCACATCCACCTACTTGATCATAATACCAAGTGGAATCTCCCGCCCACCTGGTGCTAGTTTCCAGGCACACTCTATTTAGCCTTGTTTTAGGTGTGGCCCCTTAAATATCTCTTACAACTATCTTAAATGAAAGGCGCATTCACACATCAGTTTGAATGAAGTTTTAATCCATTGCAAGATTTTACCCAGCTCATAATAATACCATGAGTTCAACAATATAGGCCTTGGAAGAAAAGAGAAAAAATAACTAATACGTTTTTTAAATACTTCTAAAAGTTACCTGAATAGCTTTTCTTTACATTATATTTCAGTTTAAATATTAAAAAAAAAAATCTCACTAACATCCAAGACTTGGTACAAGTAGAGTGTGTACTGTTCAGAAAGGGGATTCAGGACTTTCTAATTATTAATAAATCTTTCTAATAAATCTTCAGTTGTCACAGATCATATTTAATACTACTTCAAATGAAAGCAGACACAGCACCATGAGGTGATGACATTGTTAGCTTAATTTAAAGGATCCCACTTTCCACTTTTAGGGTATGTCTACACTACCCACCGGATTGGCGGACAGCCATCAATCCAGCAGGGGTCAATTTATTGCGTCTAGTCTAGACGCAATAAATCGATCCCCGAGCGCTCTCCCGTCGACTCCTGTACTCCACTGCCGCAAGAGGTGCAGGCAGAGTCGATGGGGGAGTGGCAGCAGTCGACTCACCGCAGTGAAGACACCGCAGTGAGTAGATCTAAGTACGTTGACTTCAGCTACGTTATTCATGTAGCTGAAGTTGCGTAACTTAGATCAATTTCCTCCTCCCCTCCCCCAGTGTAGACCAGGCCTTAGATTTTAAGGGCTTGTCCACAACAAGGGTCTTGATGCACAGCAAGCTGGGTATAAATCTGCGTACACTAGCCTGCTGTGAACTAACTGGCCATGTGGACCCTGATACCCAGTGCACTAAGGGTATGTCTTCACAGCACAGTTAGCTTGAGTTATAACTGGAGTTTTACCCCTAATTTGACTCCTGTCCACACAAAAATCTCTAGCTTGAGTTAAGTGGTGCTTTGGCCTTGAGCTAGCTGACCTGTCAGGAGTGGGTAGGTTGAAGCCTGAGTGATGCTGATGCTCCAGCTATTAATGCAGCGAGGATGCAACAGCTCAAGTTACAACAACTCAGCAGCAGCCAATCCAATCACTCTGCTAATCCAATCACTGTGCCGCTAATCAAATCAATGTGTAACTCCAGTGCTGTTTTAAAGTGTGGTCCATCTCATTCAAGCTACCATATCTTGAGTGCAGTAACCTGAGTGTACTAACTCAAGCTAACTGTTGCAGTGAAGACAAGCTCTAACAGTTCTGTAGTGCACTTTGACTTACTGCTGTTTCAAACAGCAGAAGGTCAGAGTGCACTACATGCACTATGTCTATGTGTGGACAAGCCCTAAGATTATTTCTCAAAAAATAAGCATACCAATCCCACATGGTACAGGGACCTCTGCATGCATACAATGGCATGGCTTGACTTATTTTTATTTCAGTATGGCTCCTTAATTTTAAATTTTAATACAAAAAATCTTTGAAAAACCAGTTTGAGTGGTTGGACATTTATTCAAAGTATCCTTTTACTATGTGAATGTGAACAAATGTAAACACCCTTTTGCTATCATTTTGAATATATTAATTTAAAAAAAAATCACCCCAGGTTTCTTGTACTCATGGGGCCTCTTCTCCCTCCTCCCACCACCTACAGGAACACAACTGCCTTTTAGCGGTGCTTTGTATCTCAACAACCACTTTTGACTCTCTCCCTCTAATCTCGCTTCTCTTCTGCTGCCTTCTCCTCTCCCACAGCCCATTCCCTACAACTGAGTATACTAAACCTCTTAAAAATAATCATATCAATGTTAATAGAAATACTAAAATTATTCAAACATGAAAATCCAGAATTAAGTCTTACATTATATGTTTAAAATGCTATTTTCCCCTAGGTAATTCAGTGTATACATAAATTCACCCACTCACTGGAAAGCTCTGAAATATTTAATTAAAATGGTACCTTAAAATGGAAAGATGTATATGCAAGGTCGCAATTTTCAAAATTCCCAACTGAACATGTAATTTAATGAATGAGAAGTAAGGGATATATCAGGCAATACAAACAGAAACAATGCCCAATAAGGGCTCAATTCTTTTAAGGTGCTGAACACTCTAGTCCAATCCAGCAAAACACTTAACTACATGAGTATTCCCACTGATGTCAACGGGACTGTTCTCAGGCTCAGAATTAAACTTGAGTGTTTTGCTGGACTGGGTTTGAGTTCACAGAACCTTTCAGGGTTGAACACTACATTTGAATGAAATACATGACATATAATTCAGCCTACAATAGTTAGACACAAAGGTTCATCCTCTGCTCTGAATTTCCTTGCTTCTGGGGTTTTGTTCCAAATCTTAGATGCTACTAATAACACAATTTATGATTTAATTTTCCTTTATTTTTCACTAGTAATTTGCTTTAAAATACTGATACCCTGGCAGATCTTTAATTATAATTATAAGAGTCCACAGAAAGGCTTTGATTCTGGAAAGATTTATGTATCTGCTTAACTTTGTGCACCAGGCCATAGTGCCATATGTCAATGGGACCACTTGCAGGGTGTAAATCTGGCCCCACTGAAGTCAATGGGAGTTTTGCCATTGACTTTAAAAAAGGTCAGGATTTGGCCCAAAGTCCATGGAATTAATCCCTTGTTTAATTCCTCTCATAATAATGTAATTAATTTCATTATTTGAAAAGTTTGCATAATTATTAAGGATTTTTAAAATATTCAAAATATTCTTAATGGTCTGGTTAAATGACAAATTGAACCATAGCTTCCCCAAACCAACTTTTGCTTTTTTTGTAACAGCCGTGCTGATCTTAATTAAAATTGGTACACAGAGTACCAACACAAATTGTTTCTTGAATTACAAACTTTGGTTATTTTTTCCTCTGATACCTTACCATATTAACCTCTATTATGAGTTGAGCCTAAGAAATATCGATAAATAATAAATGTATTCTAAGTTTCTAGTGCAACAAAATGGCTTAGACTTACAACTTTTTTTTGCACTCCATAGCATTAGTTTAAATGGACCAAATTAATATTTTTTCTAATTTGGAGTTAAGAAAAACAACAAGACGGAGCTAGGACCTGGTATGTCAATTTTCAATACAAATATATTTTTATATACAACTGCTGATAGATCATTTAATTGCAGATGTGCTGATGGAATCTTGTATTGAAGGGAAACTGTCAAATTGGAAAACAAATAATAAGTGGAACATTTTGTACCTAATACTGTCACAAGGAATATCTTATATATCTAGAACAGAAAAAGATAATAAAAAGCATTCATTTTTTTCTCTCATTTGCATGCTGCTCATGCACTGTTTCAGGGGGAGCTCACATACATGCTCTACCCCAGGCTCTGCAAGAGGATGTTCCCCATTACCAGTTAAACTGAAACTAAAAAGTCAGCAGGCAGGTGAGTGCACAGAAAGAAAAGGGGCAGGATGGTGATGTTGCTCTGGGGCCCATCCAAAAGTCTGTTACAAACATAGCTGCGGAGCAGGAACACTGATTAATTTTTTTTACTTTGGTCATAATTCTCTGGATGGGTGGTGTTGGTGGCCTCTGATATACAAGGATGCCAGACTAGATGGCTAACAAAAAAATTCTCATTAACACTGGAACACACAGAGCAAATACAAATTACTATTTTAGTTAAATCTTTAGTCCTAAAGATATTAAAATAAGTGGTCACGTATCTACAATTTCTTTCAATATACATGGTCAATCGTTCACACTTGTACAGTCTATAATATTCAGATCAGCACAGCTTGAGACTTGTTCATCTGTTTTATACAGGCAAACATACATTTGACTAAATATTTCTGCAAAGTTAAATGTCTACTTTGTGCTGCTATAGAAAAATGAATAAATACACCATTTCCATACTAGAGACACAAATAATGTTACTAACAAAACAAAATGAAAATATAACTTTGTACTCTTTCAATGGTTATGGAATTTTTTCTACACTACTTTATATTTGAAAAATTAGCACAATACATGTAGCATTTCAAATATCCATTTATATTTACAGGCTTCATTTTGTGTAATTTAAAACATATTTTTGAGATTTAAAATATTATAGGACAGAGACAGATAAGTGGTTATTATTTTTATACAATGAATTCATATTTATCCTAAAATAAATATAAGGCGTTTTTACATAAAATGATTGTTAAAGAAAAGAAAAGAAAAGAAAAGAACAGAACACTGCAGGTCCACTGATGAAGACCTTAACCAGCCCTCACTACAGAAAAATTCCCAGTAAATCAATGGGAGTAAGGACTTCAGAACTGACCACTATATGCATCGCACTATGTGCTTGATCCCCCAAGATCCCACTCAACAAGTACCCAATAGGGCTGCTCACTGCCTAAGGGCTGGTAGGATCAGGTCCAATTTCTTTAAGCTAAATTCAGTACTGGACTTCAACTTATCTTGTTCCAAATTGTATGTGTCCTTTGTCCACCATAATCCTTTTTCTCAAGAACAGCCCAACATATTAAAAAGATTCACATAAAGTAGTTCAAGCATCATCACTGTTCTTTCTATCCTCATAATAGAAACCTTGGAAAGAGACAAGCCAACAAATATGCCTTTTCTGGGATCAGTGGAGAAAGAAATGGAGGATGATTTACATGATGTCAGAAATAAAATTTGTTACTACAATTAGTCAACTCTACAAGCAGATTAGGAACACATATTTGGTAACACTACACTCTTTACTTACCCATAGTTTTCAGCTGAACCATTGACTACATGATCTGCCCATGAACTTGCACCATTGTACCACCTTTACAATGCAGTTAAAATAAAGAGGTGTTATAAATAAATATAGGTAATATTAAAAACACTATAATTCACGTGTCATATTTGCTTCTCACTAATCTGGAGATTTTTTTCAATTGCTTCCAATACGTTTTCTGCATTTCCTCTTCTTTGCTAAGAGGTATCAGGAAAAACAGGTGCTTTCTGGCAACAGTTATGTATATTTTTTCCAGATCTAATTCCCAACATATTTCAGTAAGTGAATTCTATCATTTTCAGCAAGTTTGCCTATTAACTTCTTTCTTTAAGGTTTGATCCTTCAAAGCTTTCTCATGCAATATTTCCATTGCCTTTGAGTCTGTGTGGAATACTTTTAAGATTAGACCATAGAGGGATAGTGTCAAACTTAAAAGCCATATACTGTAAGCCAAACCATTTTCTTTACCTATGTCCTAAAAACACCTCTAAATAGTAAAGCATTTTTTAAAATTCTGTTTACTGTTATCTATTGAAGATTTTTTTTGGTGGGATTTTTTATTTGTTTTGGAGGGAGGCGGAGGGGGGTGTTGCATTTCATTCAGGCCCCACAATGAAAAATCAATGAAATGACAATCATTACTCTGCATTGCTCTAGATGAGCTAAATGATTTAAACATGTGTAACATGACATCAGCAACATCAGTCAAAACAACATCAAGTGGTTTGTAGAAAGGTTATTGTAGCGGGGTGTCCACCTGCTCCTGCCCTGAAGGGCTTAAAACAGCCCTGGGAGAGGGCTGTTGTAGGGAAAACCTGGGCTGATTGGGGAAGTAGCCACAGGTGGCCCTATAAAGAGGTTGTGGGCCGGGAGCACAGGCAGTCTCTCTCTAGGCGCAGAGAGAGAAGGGCCTGGCTGCTTGGTACCTGAGTAAGGTACCGGAGTGGGGAATGGTGCAAGGGAGCCGGGGAGCTCCTGCCTTTAAAACCCCAGGCTGCAGACCTAGCCAGAGGCCTGAAAAGGTACTGCGGTTGCAGGGGTGCAGCCCGGGGGTAGGTGGAGGCAGCAGGTTCAACCCCCCCCCCTTGCCAATAATGAGCAATATGGACTGCAGTCTACCCCAGAGTGCGGGGGCTAGATGAGGACTGGCAGTGAACACTGAGGCAAGGTGGGGACAGAGGGTGGGGATTCCCCTGGGAGAGGAGCCCAGAGAGTGGGGTACTGCCAGGGGGCAGCACCCAAGGGAGAGGGGCACCGGGGTCTAGGAGGGAGATGGGGCCAGCGACAGTGGGACATTGGCCTGCAGAGGGTGCTCCAAGGCTGGAAAGCTAATTTCCATACCGGACCAACAGGAAGCGCCATAGGGGTGAGCCGCGCATCGCTACAGTTATGTTTGAATGGAAGCAGAATTGGAAAAAGAGACTCTGGGCAGATGGAGTCTCAACCTCTAAGTTAAATACCTGTCCTTCTTCCAGAAACCACATGATAATCTTCTTACCATTCATTACCCTAAAACTCTGGAAACGTGCAATTCATATAACTCTGGGTTAGAGAGATGGTGATGCAAATCAACTTTGGTACTACATGGAATCCTCAGATCTCCTGCAAGTGGCCTGGGTATGTAGCATTGAGACTACAGTGGTTTCATGGATCAATGATCTTCTGAAGATGGTGAACAAGAACCAGGACCAGGATTTTCAAAGAAGTCTATGGGATCCTTGAAAATCAAAGGGAGTTGGATGCCTAATTTCTCTGGGCTCCATTGAAAATCCCAGACCAGGTGTCTATGCTGAACTTCTTAGTGATTTTGATACTGCTGAACACAAGGTATTTGCTGAAACTATTGCAAAACATGGCAAGAATGGATGGAGTAGTCCTTGAGTAACACAGTTCTTTCCTCTGAGGTCTCAGGGTGTAGAATTGGAGCAATCTCATGTGGAGTATCACACAATTCTGCTGTCACCCTTCCTGATCAATGTGTATATTAGGTAGTTGAGGGAAGACAATGAAGTGGTATGGGCTTTACTTGCGTCTTTACTATGTGGATGTCACTCAGCAGTTCATCTCCATTTCATATCAAACTTGGCTGGAGCAGTTGATGGGGTTATGTAATATCTGGCCAGGACCAAGGCTTGGATGAGGCAACTTACACAGGACCCACCAGCTTCTGGATCAGGGATCGGCAACCTTTGGCACGCAGCCCATCAAGGAAATCCAGTGGCGGTTTGCCGGTCCAGGACAATGGGGGCTGCAGGAAGTGGCGTGGGCCGAGGGATGTGCTGGCCGCCACTTCCCGCAGTCCCCGTTGGCCTGGAACGGCGAACCGCGGCGAGTGGGAGCTGCGATTGGCTGAACCTGCGGACGCTGCAGATAAACAAACCGTCCTGGCCCGCCAGCGGATTTCCCTGATATGCCGCGTGCCAAAGGTTGCCGATCCCTGTTCTGGATTATCAGACAATAGCAGAAAGCAAGAGTGCTCCTGATCATTGTGCTTGACCAACATGTTGCAAACTTTTGTTTCAGGTTCAAAATTTGTATCAGTGATCTGCCATTTTGTCAACTCAGGTTTGGATTACTGAAACCATAGAACATGATGGTCCGTTCATTAAAGGGTGTTTCTTAGAGGAGGTGTGTTATCCTTGGTGATCTTCACTGATTTTTCAATCCATTTCTGGTTTTAATCTGTAAAGCCTTAACTGGGTTGGATCTTTGGTTACCTTTGAGATTCCATCTCTTTTCATATTTTAACATGACAGTTGAGATCATCTTAGGCACTCAATATCTTAGTTAAATTGGGAGAATGCTAGGGGTGGGGGAGAGATGCATTTTCAGTTAGGGGTCCTCAACTGTGAAATCTGATTCTCATATCAGATTGCTAAACTGAGAATTTGTTTACTTCCGGGTCATACTGAAATGCCCATTTGTTCCCTCAGCCTTTTCCTTAGGGATAGGAGTAAGCTGATGGGTTAGAGTGTGGTAAAGTTCTAATTGTGGCTTGATCTCAGGGATTTGGTGCAACTGAGTTGGTTTGATTTTTGGTTGTTTTATTTTTTCTATCTCGGGCATTTTGGACTAGATGTAGATGCATCCAGAGCAGTGGATAAGACCATTTGTTAAAAATTGCAGTACATATGTAAAATACAGTCAACTCCTGTTTTCTGCATTATGACTCCATGGCCTTGGAATGGCTCATATTCCATTCTAACTCAATGACCTTGCCTAATAGGTAATTTACATTATTATGATGATTATGCTTACATTTATTTTTAATTATTTATAATATAATAATTTTAGGAAGAGAAGTGTCTTTTTGTGTCTTTATTTTTATTAATAACAGCATTTAAAACTAAATCAGTGCTGTATTAATTATAAAGTTGTCATAGTGGCTGTTTATGAAATGATCAAGACCATCTTGATTTTAGAAAATTAATTGTTTGGATTAATTATATTGTAATAACTATATCAGTAAAACATCAAACCTCTATTTAAAAATATTATAGAGGTCTTTTACTATAGACAATTGTAATCTATAAATACGAATCTAAATTTTACAAAAGGGATATAAATATGATTGTATTTGTGTATGATGTTTGAATGTAGACTAAATAAATAGCTTGTTGTTAATGAGTTACCAATTCTCTCAACTCTTCTCACACTTTTGAGCTGACTAGATGTAGTCTCAGAATTGTGCAAATTTTCAGATGTCCCTCCTAAATTTTGGAGGGACAATAGTGACTTAGTCTTCAGTTCAGCAAAGAACTCAAGCATGTGCTTAATCACACTGAAATCAATGCAACTACTTGCATGCTTAAAGTTAAGCATATGCTTAAGCACTTTGCTGGATCAGAGCCTTAAAATAATACAACTGAGAAAACTACACTGCCCTTTTAACAATAAAATTACTTGAAAATCCTAGCTATGTGAGGCATATTGAAATTAAGGGGGAAAACACCTAACTCACCTACATTGTTGGTATTTTCCCCCACTCCTCCCTACCAATAAACATGTTTCCAGGTAACATTTGTACTTAAAATACAGAAAGTAGTTCATGTAGTACTAAAATAACATTTAACTTTTCAAACCATGAAGCCTGATTGCTCCAAATGTAAACAAATACTCCATGAAATGCATTGTAAATCTCAGTATCATGATTCTTGGCCAATTCATAATTCTACAGTACACTGCTCACAAAATGTTATATTACTAAAACTTATCTATTTCTACTATATAAATGAAAATACCTTTCAGGAGTATGGGTAGTGTCGTCATAATATGTATTAGGCACTCTTCTCTCCTGCCTAGTCCTCCTGAATATGAAATAAATAGCACAGATATTTTAGACATTTTAATAGTGCCTTATAATTGAGTGTTTTTCCTTGTTGTATCATAGAGATGATGTACATACAGTATGCTAGTCCACTTCCTGTACAGCAATAGCTACTAAAAACATAAATATTCAAGCCAAATTAATTTAATTTTTTTCATATTCAATTAGTATTCAGCCATGATTAATAATGTTTTCAGGCTTTGTGAGCTATACAAAGATTTTTCCTACCAGCTCAGTCATGTCAGCATGTAAGTGGTGTTTAAGCAGGTGAGTATTTCAGCAAAAATAAGATATGGATGTTGTGAAATTCCATGATTGCTAACAGAAATCAAAAATTCATTTCCTTACTGTAAAGTGGGGCAATAAAATAGCTGAATGGATGAGAAATACGTCTCCTGCACCTACATGCATAAATCAGCTTCCATTGTTCTCCAAGCATAATCCCTTCAATGTAAACAAAAAGGATGAAAATAAAAGGGTCATGAAGGCATATTAAAAGAATAAAAACCAGTATGGTCTCTTAAGTGATGAAGCTGGGCTTTGAGATGCCAGATGAGAAGGGAAGCATTCAAAAGAGTCCACCCAAAACTCAAGTTTGATATGAGTGTGACTAGTGAATATTGGCACAGCTAGACTAGATACACAAAATATTTTCCTTTTAAAATGAATTTGTAATAAAAATGTTGAGACCATTATGCTATACTTTTGAGTTCTTCTGAGTCTATTTAAACGGAGTGACTGTGGAAGTGTGAACTGTGATCTGAACCAAAATCATTGTATTGAGTTTGTGAATAAGGAAAGAAATGTAGGAGGAAAGCAGCTGAATGATTTCCCGAGTGTTTATAAAAGGGCAAGTAAAACTCTGAAAGGCCAGCTGACTTTGATCTGAGTAGAAATTAGGTGCTGTGTGGTAAACTGGGCTGGGTACCAACTAGTGCAACCATCTGGGCTATTACATTAAAAGAGGTCAACTACAAGTTGGAAACCAGGAGTTCATGAATTAACAAACATCAGAGGGGTAGCCGTGTTAGTCTGGATCTGTAAAAGCAACAAAGAGTCCTGTGGCACCTTAAAGACTAACAGATGTATTGAAGCATAAGCTTTCGTGGGTGAATGCCCACTTCGGCATTGTTGCTTGAATTAACAGAGTATCCTGGTATTAATGGGTTCCTGCAGTAATAGCAAACTGCCATAAAGAATGGCTATTGAAAGATCTAAGACAGTTTGATGTGGCATAGGTTCCTTTTTTGTTTATGAACAAAGATCATGAGAGCTATACGTGAAGTACAAGTAGATTTTTACTCTGGAGACACAGGTGGACTCAAATGGCAGCTAAGTCACTGAAAGACATAAAGAAAGCTGAAATGGTTAGAGATCAAATGAAATGATTATCAGGAGAGTTATGAAAAGCTGAAAACCTGTAATGGAATGGAGACATGATATAAAGAAAGGCTGAAGAATACAACATCTAGAAAGACTAGAAGCTAAAGGAAGAGCAAAAGAGGAACACACAGGCAGCCATCTCAAACTGATATCAACAACGGCTAGTCTAATTGACAAGAAAGAAGAAGAGTCCAATGAGGAGAGCCCACAGGAGGTAAGTAGCTGGCCCTGAATGATTAACAGCAAGCACTGCACGGCAACCGTCAAACAGACAGAAGCAGCAAGTAATCCTGATTAATGAGTCCATAGTGAGAAATATGCTACAAGATATCTTTGGGCCAGAAAAAAACAGGATTCCCTGCCTTTTTCTGGATGTCAGTACAAAATATGTTATAAAATAATGCTTGATATCCTTATGAACTGTGGAGAATTCCCAGTGATTGTGATTGTAATCCATGTGAGAATAAATGACACCTGTGAAGGAATATTTAGTATAATGAAGAATGACTTCAGGAACTGAATTTGGAATTGATGTAGCTTATCTTCTCAGACATTCGGTGTTAAGTAAAAGTGAAAGAGGTATGAGACTAATAGTAAAGACTAACAGTATATAAAAAAGTGGTGTTTGGATTTAAGGAACAGTTCTTGAGGAGAGAACATGGGTTGTAAATTGGATTCAGACGTGGTAGTGCTTGTTAGACAGGTGTTAAACTAGGTAATATGAGAAGAGCAGGGAAGATTTTGCATAACTGAATAAATTTTTCATGTACTCCCAAAACACAAACTCAAAACAAGAAAGAAGATTTAAACTATTTTGATTTTTTTTAACAGATACTGAAGAATAAGTTACGTACTCTGCATTAATTAGCACTCAAGTGTCTATGAACTGTCAGAATACGGAAGAAAAACAAGAAAAAATAGGAGAATGATGGAGACTATAATCTATTAGATTTAACTAAAACTTGGTGAGATGATTCTCATAACTGGAATGTCAACATAGATAGATACATGCCACTTGGATTGAAGAGATCAAAACATTCCTTAAATCTGAAGGCACTCTGAACCTCAATAGGCCATTTTGATAGTTGAATTAAGCCTGCACAGGGCTATTTTTGCTTTACTAGATTTCTTTTCTGACTCCAGCTGACGTTTGTTACAACTACTCAGGGCTTTGAGCAAAGTTTCAAACTATCTCACAATTCACATATGGGTTTTCAGTTATACATATACACACTTTCATGTTCTGGCATTACTGTTCAAAATTTTTCTCTTTTAGGTGACTAGCACAGGTGCTAAAATGAGAACTCTCAGAGTGAGATCCTGAGCTAGTATAAATTGGTATAGCTCCATTCTTCAGTTATGTGATTTATACCATCTGAAGATCTGGCCCACAGTCTGAAACCAGACTCAGACGAACCAGGGTAACTGCTTTTTTATTATGTAAAAATCAACTAATGAATTAAGATAGCTATTTTAATTGGCTAATTTCTTTTCATGATTTCAAGAAATGCTTTACATATGCAACAATTTGGTTGAATTGTCTCTGTCTTCTTGAATCACAAGTCTGTGATTCAGAAGATCTGGAGCCAGATCCTCATCTGTTATACATCAGCATAGCTCCAGTGACTTTAATGGAGCTATGCAGAATTATACCAGTGGAGGATCTGGCCCCAGGAATATATTTCCTGCTCTGTTGTGAAATTATTATGTGATCTCTGGCAAACTGCATACCCTCTTTCTCTCTGTGCCTTTGTTTCCCCATTTGTAAACTGGGAATAATCACACACACAGAAATGTTGTGAGGCTTGAATTATATTTGTAAGCAATCTTGAGGGGTTCAAATTGAAGGTACTTTGGAAGTTGTAATTTGATTGTTATTTTTCTCTTTTTGGTTACACAGTGGTGACTGAGGTACCTTTTGAATATTCTGTGTAATTTGGAGATAATACTAACGTGGCTGTTGCTTAACTTGTTTACATGTTGATCTAAACTACAAAAAGCACTATTTCTTCATATTAAATGCCAGAATCATACCTATAAAGCAACATAACTTCAATGTAAAAGTTTCACCTGAGTCTGAAAGGCTGTAAGGGAGCCCTTTAAAATATAGCTGTGGAGGATTTAATGAACAAGATTGCTTTAGGCTAACAAATAAAATAGAAGATTCAAGCAGAGAAGAATGCAGCTGGATCATCTGTTTATGATTAAGGGGGAACTAATAGAGAATGTGGGAATAATGAGGAAGCTTAGTACCACTGGCCGTTAATTACGTGCATACACCATAATAATCAATGAGTTCAAAGGCTACAGAAGTACAACACCTAATTAGATAATCAGCACAGCAGATTTGAGAAATTAAGAAATCTAGTGAGTAAATTGCAATGGGAGGACGTAAAATGCAACAATGGGGAAGAATACTAAACGACTTTATCAAGATACAACAGGGCACAATAACCCACAATTCCTATGAAGAATCCAAAGTACAAAATGTGACTAATTTAGTTTCAAGAAGTACTGCTCAATGCTCTGAGGTTAAAAAAACCCTACTTGTAACAGCTTATATACTCTGCTGTATAAATCTCTCTAAACTCTGATTAACCCACTTTATGTTCTCTAGGAGCTTTACCAAAATTCCCCGATAAAAATATGCATATAAATCCAAAATCTTTTTTTAAAAAGGAACCATAGTCCTCATATTAGGCAAAATAATCTGTAAGTAATAGCTATTTTTATACACACACACACAAACACTATTAAAGGAAGAAAACATTATAAAGGAAATAAAGTAGCTATATTAAAAATTCATGATCGTTCAAAATTTTCATGGAGGAGTCAGATTCTAATCTCAGATGTACAGGGCATATTGCCATTTATATTAATACATATTCTGTTTTGTTCCTGAGCAAGAGCAGATATTTAGTTGCACAGTGAAATTGCTTTATTAGTGTCATGCTCCCTAGAAACAGAATACAGGACTTTTTTCTGTCAGGACAATGATCCCCAAGAACATTTCTATGCGAAGAATGACCTGCTCTACTTGCTTTGACTCGTAGACCCACCAATAACAGCTAATATACAAACCTAACTGAAAATTTAAGCAACTTAACAATATATATCTTTTGCTCTTGCACCTACAAGTGCAAGTCTTATCATTATCACAAGTACTGTACACCACAGACAAGACACCATAACTTAAACTCTGTCCCCCTTTCATGCTTCTGCACACACCCCTTTACCAGATTACCTCCCCCACCCTGCACTTACACAAGGAGTTGTAAATGCCTGGTGTAGTAATTGGTTTGGTTTGGAGACCATAGGTTGGTAAAATGGTAAAGTGATCCAGTTAAAGTGGGGACAGAGTTCATACTGTGGTGCATTGTTGTGATGACAGAGAGGGACAGTCTCCTCTGCTTTGAGTTCCAGTTGTCCATGCCACAGTGGCTGGTGGTAGCCAGGAGGAGTAGGCTTGCAGCCCTGGCAGGACCATACTTGATGCAGTGTTTTTGGAGACAAATGAACCATTGTATCATATATATTAATAATATAATCTGCCTGAGGCTAACAATCATCATGGAAAGTTTTAGCCCAAATGACTGAGGTTTGGCAAAGTTATAACCACCTGAAAACAGAATCTTGTAATAGAAAGTGTTAGGAAAGTTTCTTCTTAGCATGTGTGCAACGTGCCTCAGATGGCAGGTGACCAGGATTCATCACTGAATTTGGTTCACTGGTTGGATCATTAGCTTCCCCAGTCAGGGCCGGGCACCGACGGGGAGTGTGACGTGAACGTATGCAGCACTGCCTTAAGAAGTCTGTCTGCGCAGTTATGGCAGAATTAACCTACTGTTAATTCACTTGGGGAAGGTGGCACAAGCCACAAAAACAACAAAATCTATGGTGATGATTTATTAATCATTCAGTTTAGAATAGCCAAACTCTACTGTAGGTAGCTTCCTAGGTAACAGCATTTCAGGGTGTTCAGTCTTATAACTCATAGACTTTAAAGCCAGAAGGGACCATCATCTAGTCTCATCTAGTCTCATCTCCTGCACATTTTAGGCCACAGAACCTCTCCCACCCACTCCTGTAATAGAGCCATAATCTCTGGATGAGTTACTGAACTCCTCAAATCATGATTTAAAGACATAAAGTTACAGATAATCCACCTTTTCCACTAGTTTAAACCTGCAAGTGACCCGTGCCCCATGCTGCAGAGGAAGGCGAAACCCCCACAGGGTCTCTGCAATCTGATCTGGGGGAAATTCCTTCCCAACCCCAAATATAGTGATCAGTTAGATCCTGAGCATGTGGGCAAGACCCACCAGCCAGATACCTTGGAAAGAATTCTCTGCAGTAACTCAGAGTCCTCCCCACCTATTGTCCCATCACCGGCCAATTAAACTTTACATCATCAGGCAGGCAGGCAGAGCTTGTCAAGCTGTCCTGACATGGAAGAGTCCTGAGAGGAATTGTCATGCCAAGGAAATGTATGAGAAGGAATATTTGAACAAGGTACCTTTGGGATTTGAAGAGTTCTGTGGGACTGTAAAAATTCTGGCTACCATTTTATTTTTGTTTTTATCTCTGAAGCCAGTTCTACAGCTACTAAAGGGATTTTATGCCGTTTTAATACAAAACAAAGCTTTAAAAATGCTATGAGGATTTGTCCTTCTGATTGAGTGAGACCAAGATGGCAACCATGAGCGAGTGTAGGAGAAATTTTTCAGTTCCTGCAATGAACAAGTGCAGAAGAGCTACATCTCAGCTCCTCCTTTAAAGAAATGGCAATATCTACCATTAAGTATACTAAATGAGATTAGAATCTGGCCTTAATAATTTCATAGCATGTTGGAGTGATATCTTCATATTGTAGCATTCCCACAAAACCATTCAGACATTTTTCTTACATTTAGTGTTTTGTAGAAAGAACTGTACACTAATAATCCGTTCCAAATGCAGCACCATACTAGCACTTCTTGTTACTTACTACAAGGTAGTGCAAAATATGCTATGTGAATTTAAAGTGTAATAGCTATTCTGCGTAAAATCCCCGTGTCAACTCTTATTCTGCACAAAGAGTGCCTTTTTTTTTTTTTTTTTTTTCAATTTAGCTTAATCCACTTCCAAATGCACTAGCTATGTCGGGCTATTTCCCCATGTTGACAAGCCTTAGAGGCAACTATATTCCACATGTAATATTTTATATTCACTGATATTGGCTAAATAATAAATTAGCTACTATGGGCTAAACTTCTTTCTGCCTCATCTTTGCCATCCATAAAACAGAGTGAATAATGTTCCCTGCTACAGATGGGTGTTATGAAACTAAATTAATTAATGCATGTGAGGTACTCAGAAACTATTGAATGAGAACTTTACAAATACCTATAATTAAAATGAATGGATAATAAATACATACTTTACAAATATTAAAAAGAATCTCTGCCAGAATTTTTCAAACAAACAAAGGATTTTCAAGAATTTAACCTTTGTCTGAAAAGGGAGCAGAGTTAGGACAGCAACGAGCACTTTTAAAAATCCCAACCAAAAATTACGAGCTATTAAAAACCCCTTATATTTATTAATACACGCTGTTTTCTAAATATGGCTGTTTCTTTTAGCAAACCATTCAGTTTTTCTTAGTATTTAAAGATATAAATATACTTCTATGTAATAAATCTTAGATTAACATATTTGCCAAATAATAACAGTATATTGTACAGTATCTTTATTGTATACATGTACTGCTGAAAAACATACATTGTTTAGTTCTGAACCTGAATGGATTACTGTCTACCTAAGTATAAATGGGAGAATAAATAATATACTCCACAACAATTATACCTCTCAAGATCATAGTAAGCACCCTCAGAATAAGTACGACACATCTTATGGGAACGGAGTAATCTGATTGCATCTTCACAAAAGAGAGGATACATTTTGTGATCCTTGCTGCCAAAACAAAGGGTGACACAATGAAAAGCAACACAAAGATGAATGACAAACAAACATGAAAAGCAGGAACTTTCAGCCAATGAGGTAATCATCGGAAATAGAACTCAGCTTATACAAATTGAAATGAGAAACAAAGCATTGGTCAACTTAGAAAAATTACTGGAAATAAAAATATGTAAGATAAATTAACATGCAAGTGAGAATATAAAAGTATAATTATCACACGTAGGATTTGTCTGTTGTAACCCTAGAGTGAAAAGGGTTATACAGTTCAAATACTGTATGTGGCAGATATATATCCATTGAGTGTTTATGTTGATTGATTTTAAATAGTTGTCTTTAATAACTTTATTGAAGAGAGACCACTGCAACTGTAAAAATGTAGTTTCATTTTTATGTGGTACCAATTATAGACTTTGGGGGCTGAAAATGTAAAAAAATACATCTTATAAAAACATTATCCTAGCCAATTGTCTGCCAACTAATCATCCAGACATCAATTTTTTCTAAAAATACGTTATTTATTTGGGTACTAAGCACAGTTCTTCGGAATTTTATCTTCTACCACTATACAATGTAGGTACACACAGGTACATGCATTTATTCACACAGAGGAAAATATATACCTGGCATCTCTGTGGTGGTGGTCAAAGGACTGAGTATATCGAGAGCGAGGTAGTGTGAGACAATGACTGAAAGCATGGCAGAAACAAAAATACAAATATGAGACAATATGCTTTCTTGCTACACGATCTTTCTAGTGAGTGACTGTGTTTTCACTCAGATCAGAGCACTAACTGTTCAGATGTCTATTTCAATTTCTGAAGGCCAGAGTGGATAAAACTAGATTTTTCCAGTTCAGTACCAGTCTTATCAAGGTGACTTTTTTTTTTTCCAGCAACACTGTTCGGAAGCATGGACAAAGTCATAGATCAGGCACTAGTCTTTCATCTCAGGAATCTCATTTTGGCAGTTTCACCTTACTCTGTAACAGCCCCTCATCAGAAACTAACTACATATAATATAGTGCAATGCAGCATGATTTGCAAGTCTCAGGAGAGACTCATGACTAAAGCCTGCCTAAAAACTAAACTGTCTTTCACCTCACAAGGCTTTGTTTGTCTGCCAGGAGAATGCCACATCATTATATCTTAATTTTATCAAGATGGAGTATACTGCAGGCTACTGTTCCATTAGAAAGTGACATGAAATAGATTTTGCAGATTTTCAAAATCATGTTCCCATATCAGTAAAAACACAGTGCACACTGACATTGTAAAAGCCTACCCTAGACATGCAGGCCAATTTGATCAGAAATACAGAAAAAGAAATACCTTTGGAACTGGGTTTTTTGTCTAAATTTGTGTGTTTCTCACTTGTTATGTTTCTAATAAGTGATTGGGCATTAATCAGACAGACACATCCATTGAAGGAGGCCATTGCAGTACCATAGCACATTTTACACAACTATTTGCCAGGTTCCCATTCTGATAAAGTACAGGGATACAATATGCTACATCACAGTCATCATCTTGACAGTCCTCCTTCTGAGGAAGTCAAGCAGATTACTGGCTTTCTCCAACCCATATAATAAACTGCTGTTAAAATATTATCAATAAAATATACCGATACATAGTAACTTGGAAGGATAATGAAATTCTCTGTGCATTGTTCATTTATTAGATGGTTGTGCTTTATACTATTAAAATATGATATTAAATACAATAAATAGGAGAATACAATATTTAAAGTATTTTGTAAATACATAAGTACTAGTTATTTACACTGTTCCTTTAAAGTGATTGTTTTCATAATCTGAAGTCCAGATGATGTACCTATTACCCCTTGGGAACCTGAAGTGAGGACTAGTACTCATAGAGAATCTGCTCTTCAGAGAGGGTTTTGAAATGCTCACTCCCTAGCCCTACAATTTTTGCAGCAGCCAGAAAGAAAGAACCAATCTCCACCTCTTTACAGAATTTTAAATATGAAAAATTATGTCTTAACCAAGTTCTTATTAAGAATGTCTCATTCAAAAGCTTTTTCACCACCAAAAAACAAAAAACCCTTTTCCTAACTGAGGACATTTCTCCCATAGGAGTGCAAGCTTAATTCAGCGTACACAACCAGCCCTGGTGATGCTAGAATTAGCTAAGTCAGAAAATGGCAAGATGCTGAAAAAGACCAGGACATGAAAAATTAATTATCCATAATGTACCTAAAATATCTTTTGGAATATTTAAACATAAAATGATATTTAAGACCCTGTAACAGGTTATTTCATTTTCTATTATGGTTTTAGACTCAAGGTATTATATAAATTATTTTTATTTTAAAGTATCTGTCTATCTACCGATCTATTTTCTTATACTGCTCCCATACCATGATACCTAAGTAGTACCTAAGTGGAGTTGCATCTTACGCGGGGGTTAGGTTCTAAAGTCAGCGTGTAAGGCGAAAATCGCGTATAGTCAAAATTACCCTTGAAAATCCCTTAAATAGTTTTGTGTATACAACCCTGTACAGTAATATGTATAAATGTATAATGTATACAGTAATGTACAGTATATAATAAAGAGTACATATGCAAAATATAATTTTACAGTACTGTATTTTTAATTACAGGGGGTAATTACAGGGGTTCGTCAGGGCTTGATGTCGATCCAGGAGACGGAGGTGACGGAAAACTTGGGTGATGGAGAGCGAGTCATAGACGAAGTGGTTGGCTCTGGTTCAGTTTGAGAAGTTGATCGTGTAGGCTCATCTGCTGCTGGTTGTTTTTCCTTGAAAAACATGGTGATCGGCAACTGTCGCTGTTGTCTCTTGAGCTGCTCAAACATTTCTCGATACGGTCTCAAATCGTCCGTAATACTACGTGTGATTTTTGAGGCTTCGTTCCATAGAGGGATCATATTCATAAATGAAATCATTCAAGTGTTTCGCTGCTTGGAACACTTCAGCAAAATTATGAAGATTCCAACTTGCTGGCTCTTCCTGTTCGTCGTCATCATCTTCGTCTTCTGCAGATGATTTTATCAGTTCCTCTAACTCTTCGTTAGTCAATGTTTCTCTATGGCTCTCAATTAATTCTTCAATTTCTTCCTCAAGGATGTCGACGAAGCCATCACCACCCACTTGCCCAGCCACCTGAACAATATGTTTCACTTCTTTGTCAATGGTCGGGAAACCCTTAAAATCATTCACACATTCTTTCCATAGGTTTCGCCAACATGCATTGACTGTTTCAGGCTTGATTGCATCCATTGCCTGTTTAATATAAGTGATGCAATCGGCAATGTTGAAAGACTTCCAACACTCCATCACATTAAGATTGGGATCAGCATCCATAGCGCTACGTATCCATGAGAACATAAGCCTCGTGTACGTGGCCTTGAAACAGCGAATCATGCCTTGGTCAAGAGGTTGGAGGATGGAGGTGGTATTGGGGGGGGAGAAAGATGACTTCAACGTCGTTATGTGCAAACCGGAGTGCCGCAGGGTGGCCAGGAGCATTGTCTATGATCAGCAACACTTTAAAGTCAAGTCCTTTCTCTTCGAGGTACCGCTTGACCTCCGGAATGAAACACTTGTGGAACCAATCCAGAAATAATGCTGCCATCACCCAAGCCTTTTTATTTGATTGCCAGAACACAGGCAGGAGATTTTTGTTCTTGCCTTTTAGGGCGCGGGGATTTGCAGCCCTGCAGAGCAAGCCCTGATTTATTAAATGCCCAACTGCATTGCCACAAAACAACACAGTCACACAGTCTTTAGCTGCTCTGAAGCCAGGGGCTTGTCTTTCTGATTTCGAAATGTAAGTGCGGTTGGGCATTTTTTTCCAGAAGAGCCCAGTCTCGTCAGAATTTAAAACTTGTTCCAGAAGATAGCCCTTTTCTTCTATGATTTTCTTTAATTGTTCGGGGTAGGCTTTTGCTGCCTCTTCATCGGCAGATACAGCTTCACAAGTAGTCTGCACGTTTTTGAGGTTGAAGCGGTTCCTAAAACTGTTAAGCCAACCTTGGCTGGCTTTGAATTCCTTCTCATCAGAAGGCTGTCCCTCTTCGGCGGGAGGTCTGAACAGCGCGTAGAGGCTAAGAGCCTTTTCTCCATAGGCACACGTTTACAGTTCATGTCTTCCAGCCATAAGTTTAATGCCTTTTCAGTCTTCACTAAAGTCTTATCACGCACCTGGCTCGTCACCTTAGCAGTTATTGGAGCACTTGATGCCACGGCTTGACAAATTTCTCTCTCTCGAATCTTGATGGATGGCACGGATGCTAGATTCATTGCGGCCATATTTATGCGCCACGTTGGAGACCAACATACCGTCTCTCAATAAGTCCAACACAGCCAGTTTTTCCTCCAGCATTGGAACAGATCGCTTTTTCTTTGGTTGAGCACCAGATGAAGTAGTTGGCTTGCGTTTAGGGGCCATGTTGTACGAAAAATACGTATCTTTAAACACTAGAATCACACTCAGCGCAGCGAGATGCTCACACTATGAGAGACATGCGGGAACTGAGACCAACTGAGGGAACAGCAGATTCACATCTCCCATCTCATGCTCACTCCGGGGCATACGCTTATTGGGTGGAATCGCCCGCACTATTTACAGGTATCTTGTTGTTTTTCTTTTTTTTGCCGAGCGCGTATAGCTGAATTTGCTTTAGTTAAATGCGCGTATGATGCGACTCGCCTGTACTACTTAAATGTCTTTCAGATACAGCCTGCCTTGGTGATGGAGAGTAAGGAGGGGTTGTTCACGGGGAGCACGTAGACTTCAAAAACCCTGGGGGAATGCTTGAAGCAATGGTATTTGCTACATTCTTTTACAGGAGTAGTATACGTCCCCCCCCCCCCCCAGTGCTTGCCCATGTGGAGAGACGACACGGCTATAGCTCACCCTTATCCTGTCCCAGGACATTTTTAGCAGCATTATTGGCTTTTCGTGCCTTCTCCCCCTCTTCAGCACTCATATAGGACTCTGTACTATCTGTCCCATAATGTTGACATTAATTAGTCACAATGCATATTCTTCCATATATCTGATAAGAGTATGGACTGAATCTGCTAGTCTCTATTTTTGTCAAACTAGCCTGTCAATTTGACCTACTTTCACCAGTTATTGACCACAATCATTGTTATGTAGTATATACAGAACACATGTGAGACTGGTGTGGTGAAAAGGGTATGTAGTTCTACTCAGAGGCAGTTTCTGTATCTGATCGTAAAACATGTTCCTAGTCTTTATGTTCCTCCACCATCTTTACTAACAAACCCACAAAACCTGGGTGTGCATAAAAAATCATTGTTTTTCTCAAACAAAAATGTAATACTGGTATGTTTGTGCATGTGTGTGTGTTTACAGCTATGGCGGCATTGTACATTAGGATTTAAAGCAGCATTAAATCCTTATATTTCAGGTGCAAAGATGCATAATTAAATGTGATTCCACTTGTTCATACACATAGACTCATATTTGCATGAATAAAACTCCATCCCCATAATTATAGTTTAGACAATGATTAGTCATTAAAACGTTTGTGGAAAAGCAAATAAAACGGCTATTAACCTGGATTAGATCACAGGTCAGATTTTGCCATTAAAATAGTTTTCAAAAATTTACTACATTCCCTTGTATAAATGTATTATAAAGAGAGATGACAGACATTCCTGTTTAAATACTTAATTTATAATTTTATATGTAAAGAAATGTTCTTAAGCTAAAATACAAACAAATAGTAGAGATATCATACTGGACACCCAGAGGGTGCTGATTATTATTGTTCTTGTTATTCTTTTGTTGGCATAAAGTCCTGCAAATTCACATGTTGATGTATAAAACACAGAATAATATGTTGTCCCTGCTCTAATGCATTTACATATTTGTATTTCTATGTTTTAGTTTATAGAGAATTGGAGAATAAACAGGACTAGACCTAGTTAAGTCCTCTTTGCTCTGTGCTGGTAGTGAGAAGGGGACTCAGAACTGCTATAAGAAAGGAGGGGCCATGGCCGAAAAACACCAAGCTCTGGTTATCCCCATTGACTTAGCTGCTTCAAAGGAGATGTTGGAAGCCAATATAAAATTTTATAATAATCCTGGAGCTGCTCTACATTGTCTTGATTGGCTTGAAAACTTTTCTCTCTCACCAACAGAAGTTGGGCCAATAAGAGATATTACCTCACCCACCTTGTCTCTTTAAAATTTCCTGGTCTCACTTATCTCCTGCTGTGCATAAGCTCCTTACAATGCTCCCTACATCTTTAAATGGTCCAAATAGTTCTTTAGGCACTCCACTTCTTTATAAAGGTTCAGGTAGCCAATAAAGGAACAGAAACCATACTATGTGCTTCAGGTGACCAATCACACAACACACCAAAGTCCAGGTCTGAAAACACACACAGTAAACACATACACATTAACATTAAAAGGTTGTATGTACACTGTCTTGTCCCTCTTTCTGCTCTTCTTATAGTACAAAGAGTTAAATGTTTTTGACTTCTGTGTTGTTGTTGTTTTAACAACAGAACTGAGCCCTTATAAAATAATTATCCTCTTTTCAGTTTCCATTCCCCTCTGACCAGGCCTTTTGCCATTGCCTAATGTTCTGCCCCCATCCTGGCAGAGGTGGTGATTCAGGGGCATGGCTGTGGGAAAGGGAGCATGGCTGGAGCACTGCTGCATTCTGAGGATCCTCAACCACTAGAAACCACAATAAACAGGCCCAGGAACGGGTGCGGGGCTTAATTGTGGCGTAAAGCCAATTTTGTCTGCCCCCTTTGAGCTTTCACCAAGCAGCGTCTGTCAGTACAATCTGCATATTGTTTACTCAGGTAGTTTATCTATCTTTTCCAATGTCTTGCCCAATCATTTTTCCTTCAGTTGGTGCAGGAATTACATTAGTAACCTCCGTTTTTATCAGGCACAAAGTACGAAAGTGGCTATAGTTTTAGCAGTTTCTTTTTGTCTTTGGAACCAGACTAAGAGTCTCCCATTCTTGTCTCCCCAGTCATATCCGTATCTTTGTGCCTTTCATATGAAGTGTTCCTGAGATTTATTTCAGGAAGACTGGATTCCAGACTGTTTCTAGCATTTTCCTGTGGTTTGAGAAACGGAGTAGTTTCGTTCCTTTTCTAAAGCTAGATCCTTCTGAGATTTTTGGTCTATATTCAAGTGTTTATTAAGAAATAACATGTAGGAAATGAAGGAAACACAGGAGGCTGCCTTAAAGGCTTCCCATCTAGTATCAGGGAAAGTTTCCAGTCCGTATTTTTGAAAGTATATCTTTGCTACTGATTATATTTTTTAAAACATCAAAATAGTTTCATTTATAAAAATAGGCAATTATTGCAATAGAGATTCTTAAGGATACATGGGTTGAAGAATCAGATACAATCTGATAAAGAAAGGCCATGTTAGAAGCAATTTTCATTCCGGTCAGAAAGTGATCAGAGCAACTCCATGTTACTTATTCAACAGAAGTAGTTGTGTACTGGGGCTTAAAAAACAAACAGTCATCGCAAGAATGAGACTCAGGAACACATGAATAACAACAGTACTACCAAGTTTGTGGTTTCAGGGTTTGCCTTATATCTGAGACACCCAGGAACTAAACCAAGCAGATCCCGAATCTTCTCCATTAAGATGGTGCTGAAGAGAAACGACTTGAGCTTTCATTTATTGAGAGGTTGAAGTTCCTTACTGGGGAGCTCAGTAGTACAATCACTTGAGCACCAGCATATATTAAAAAACAAACAAAAAAGTCATCTGGCTCAGAACATATGATCTAGATAGGGTTTGTCTTTCCTCCCTGCTTAGACTGCCCTTCAATTGCTCAGACTCTACCTGCAGAGTGCTTTTTAACAAAAGCTAATTGTAAGGAGAAATTTTTATGGCTAGATAAAGTAATACCATCAAAGCTGGTGGTGTGACAGCAGTTTATATACCTTTCCCAACCACATCTTTTTCATATTACTGATATTAGTTTGCAGGAGGTAAGATTGGTGCAAAATTGGATTGCAAAAGGACTTTGCTTTTTGACTAAAGTGTTTAAGGTATGGACACTCCATGAGATGCAACTAACATAATTGCCCATTTTGATATATTTATTTAAAACATTAAAATAGTGATTTAGAATATAATAATAAAGCAAGATTTTATATTTCTTAACAAGATTGCTTGTTTAATTCAAATTCAAATTATATAATTATAGCAATTTTAAAAGTGCTTTAAAAAAACTCCATAGACGTTTGACCAAAATGAAACAATACACATATATAAATTCCATAGTTAACAAAATAATTTAAACAATTAAGTTTTGGAGCTATGAATAAACTCACTAAATTTCAAATGATCAGACTGGGTGGTCATCAATTTTAATTATAGTTTAACTCTGTCATCAAGACTACATGCCTGTGTGTCTATTAAAATTCAGTAAATCAAAGAAGGAATATTGGCCTTTAATTAAGATATATAAACATGCCTTTTACAATAATTAATGTTTTAAAGGATTAATCATAGAATCATAGAACCATAGGGTTAGAAGGGATCACAAGCATCATCTAGTCTATTCCTCTGCCAAGATACAGGATTTGTTGTGTCAGATGGCTATCCTTCCTCCTTTTGAAAACCTCCAGTGAAAGAGCTTCCACAACCTCCCTATGCAGTCTGTTTCATTGTCCTACCGTTCTTACAGTTAGGAAGTTTTTCCTGAGATTTAATTTAAATCTGCTATGCTGTAGTTTGAACCCATTGCCTCATCTTGCCTTCTGTGGCAAGAGAGAACAATTTTTCTCCATCTTTCTTATGGCAGCCTTTCAAGTATTTGAAGATCATTATCATGTTCCCCCTTAATTTCCTCTTTTCCAAACTAAACATACTCAGTTTCTTCAGCCTATGCTCATATGGCTTCCATTCCATCCCTTTGATCATTTTCGTTGATTACCTCTGGATCCTTTCCAGTTTCTTTACATCTTTCCTATATAGCGGTGACCAAAACTGGACACAGTACTCCAGCTAAGGCCTAACCAGCTCCAAGTAAAGCGGTACTATTACCTCCCGTGACTTGCATGCTATTCCTCTGTTAGTGCAACCCAAAATGGCATTTGATTTTTTTTGCACCAGCATCACATTGTTGACTCATGTTCAGTTTGTAATAAAATAAATAATAAAATAAATCACATTTCAGTGGTTGAGTGCTAAGGATTCAGACTACATCCAGGCAGAAAAAAGTTTATGTCTTCTTTGCTGCTTTGTTGGTATTTTGTTTTTCAGTTCTGAGTATTAATTTTTCAGGGAACATTTACACTGCCATTAGACTTGAAAGTAGTAAGAGAGTCTTGTCTGTGGTATCAGCTAGGAAGATGTTCCTTCTGCACCACTAACAGTGAAGAATGTCAAAATTACTACATTTTATGAAAAATATATATGACTTGGTTCCCTGCTCACTTTTGTATTGTGTTCTACTAGGACTGATGGGGTTAATTTCTTCTTTGGGGCAGGGGAATAAGAGATGGATGTTGGTCACGTAGGCATGTCTGGGTAGGTATGAATGAACTACCAAGAACTGTCAACATATGAATGGAGTTACCCTCAGACATACAATGGAAGATCAGGGACCAGACATTAACTTGTAGCACCTGGCAGCTGAGGGAGGCAGAATATGTGAAAATAGTACAACTAGAACTTGAAACAAATAACTAAGGTGTCAGAAAACTGTTGTAAGAACTGTGCTTCCCAGTGCAGAGAGAGAGATGGCATCCTGGACATTTTGGGCCAGAGTGGCAGGTAGTTCTGCCACTATGGGTGTAGTGCGGCCACTACAAAAAGTGGAGGCCTTAGGCCTTGCTCTAAAGAGGTATACTCTCTGAGGGCTGGTCTACACTGGGGGGGGGGGGGGAATCGATCTAAGATACGCAACTTCAGCTACGAGAATAGCGTAGCTGAAGTCGACGTATCTTAGATCGATTTACCTCGGGTCCTCACGGCGCGGGATCGACGGCCGTGGCTCCCCCCTCGACTCCGCTTCCGCCTCTCACTCTGGTGGAGTTCCGGAGTCAACGGGGAGCGCGTTCGGGGATCGATTTATCGTGTCTAGACGAGACGCAATAAATCGATCCCCGATAGATCGTTTACTACTCTGAGAGTCTGTATAAAAGCCATAGGTAAGCTCTCAGTGTGAATCCATGACACAAGCATTCTTATATTTCTTAGGACTGCCAGTAGGTCCAGGGAGAAAACCACAGTACTATGATGTTCTTGTCTCAGCTTCATGGAATATAGCAAAGAGTATATTATTTTACATTCTCTTAGGAAGTCTTCTGTCCTCAGAACTCTCATCTACATCACTTACAATCTGGGTTGAAGGAGATGTGGGAAGTGTTTTAGAAGGTGATAGATTCTACTCAGGCATACTTAAGTATACTTAAGTATATTTTCTTTATCTCTGATTCAGGAAGTGAAAGATGACAGTTCTGGGGAAGTGGTCTTGAGAAGTGTTTTGTAGATTTTGGGTGAATTCTTTAAATATGTATTTTAATAAGGCTAAATGTAAAACTATATATCTAGGAACAAAGAATGTAGGCCATACTTACAGGATTGGGGACTCTATCCTGGAAAGCAGTTACTCTGAATAAGATTTGGGGGTCATGCTGGATAATCAGCTGAACATGTGATCCCAGTGTGATGCTGTAGCCAAAAGAGCTAATGCAATCTTGGGATATATAAACAGAGGAATCTCGAGTAGACTCAAAGAGCTCAATCAATTTAGCTTAACAAAGAGAAGGTAAAGAGGTGACTTGATTACAGTCTTATAAGAATCTATATGGGAAACCAATAATCAGCTCTTCAGTCTGGCAGAGACAGGTACAACATGACCCAATGGCTGGAGGTGGAAACTAGAAAATTCAGACTGGAAATAAGGCTTAAGTTATTAATGGTGAGAGTAATTAACGACTGGAACAATTTACCAAAGGTTGAGGGAGATTCTCCATCACTGACCATTTTAAATTTGGATGTTTTTCTAAAAGATATGCTCTAGAACATCAGTTCTCAAACTATGGGGCAGGCCTCCCAAAAGAGGCGTGGAAATGTGTCAAGGGAGGCATGAGCTGTGTGCTTTTTTTTTTATCATTAATAGGTCTCCCAGTCAGCCCGGTGCATACCTGGGTGGCTGGGGGAGAGGAGATAAAGGGAGCAACCTGAGCCCTGCCATCCTGGGGCTGACTGCCAAAATCCCAATCCCATCCCTGGGGCTGACAGCTCAAGCCCTGCCGCCCAGGCTCAAGCGCTCCTTCCCTGCCCCTCAATCCCTCACTGGGAGACAGCCAGGGCCAAATCCCTCACCTGGAGGCAGCAGGGCTCTGTCTCTCAGCTCCAGGGTGGCAGCAGCAGCACAGAAGTAAGGGTGGCAATGGGACACTAAGCCTGCTGTGAAAAGTGATATTGACAAATATCACTTTTCACATTGCCACGCTTACTTCTGTGCTGCTGATGGTCTTCAGAGCTGGCCTTCACTGCCTTCAGAGCTGAGCGCCCATCCAGGAGCCACTGCTCTCTGTTCTGCCTTCAGAGCTGGGTGGCAGTATATGTACTTAGGGGAGGAGGACATCAACTACAGACACAAAGAAGGGGGACCCAATGAAATAAGTTTGAAAACCACTGCTCTAGACATTATTTTGGTGAAGTTCTATGGCCTTTGTTATACAGGAGGTCAGACTAGATGATCAGAATGGTCCCTACTGGCCTTGGAATCTACAGAAAAGACATATTTTAGCAGGTTTCCCACAAAGTTTCTTACATTGGTGTGTTTTGCTTCTTCTAAGAAGAAAACAACTCTTCCATTTCTCATTCTGGATCTGTTTTTCAGATCCTCTCAATTCTCTCTTTAAAAAAATAAAACAACAAACACTTCTTTTTGTTGGATTATTCTAACTGCCTGGGTCTGTCTTTACTGAGGTTAGTTTAGTCTCAATGTCATCCATTTTTACTTAGATTTCTTCTTTTATTTCTTTGTTACCATCCCTGATTGCTTGCAGGATCCCTGAGGAGATAGGGGACAAGAGTGCACTGGTCCTGCCAGTTGCAATAGGATTCTCAATGGAAAGGTGAGAGCATATGCTACAGGGTTCTGGATAGCAATATCTGCACTGTGAGGTGGCTTCAATACAGAAATGTGGAATTTGCTAAAAGTAAATAATATCGTTAGTGTCTGTATGCCCTTGTGTACTGCTGAGCAGCTCATCCCCACCCTCAGGAACATCATTTAGCAGCTCTTGTGATATAAATAGTGGGGTTTCTGGGATATTTCAGGGTGTGTGTTGTTTGTTTGTTTTGATTTTCCCCCATTCTGAGTTTTGATAAATCCACTCAAACATTTCCTGCCTGACCCAGGGCACCATGAGTTCGCCCAGTGCCGTTCAACATATTCATACCTGATTTGGAAAAAGGGGTAAGTGGTGAGGTGGCAAAGTTTTCACATGATAAAAAATTACTCCAGATAGTTAAGTCCAAAGCTGACTGAGAAGGGATCTCACAAAACTGGGGGCTGGGCAAGAAAATGACAGATGAAATTAAAATGTAGATAATTGCAAATAATGCACATTTGAAAACATAATTCCAACTATACATACAAAATGATGGAGTCTAAATTAGCTGTTCCACTCAAGGAAGATCGTGGCATTATCATGGATAGTTCTCTGAAAACATCTCCACAATATGCAGCAGCACTCAAAAAAGCTAGGAAAATTAGGAAACGGATAGATAATAAGACAAAAAATATCATAATGCCACTATATAAATCCATGGTATGCCCACATCTTGAATACTGCATGCAGATCTGGTCACCCCATCTCAAAAAAGATATATTGGAATTGGAAAAAGTATACAGAAGGGCAAAAAAAAAAAAAGATTAGGGGTATGTAACAGCTTCCATATGAGGAGATATTAAAAAGAATGTGACTTTTCAGTTAGGAAAGAAGATGACTGAGGGGGGATATTATAGAGGTATAAAATAAAATCATGAATGATGTGGAGAAAGTGAATAAGGAAATGTTATTTACCCCTTCATGTAGTACACGAACAAAGGGTCACCCAATGGACTTAATAGGTAGCAAGTTCAAAACAAATATAAGGAAGTACTTCTTCACACAACACACAGTCAACCTGTGGAACTCATTGCCAGGAGATGTTGTGAAGGCCAAAAGTGTAACTGAGCTCAAAAAAGAATTAGATAAGTTCATAGAGGATAGTTCCATCAATGGCTATTAGCAAAGATGGTCAGGGACGCAACCTCATGCTCTGGGTGTCTTTAAACCTCTGACTGCTAGAAGCTGGACTGCATGACAGGGGATGGATCACTTGATCCTGTTCTTTTCACTCCCTCTGAAGCATCTGGTACCAGCCACTGTTGGATGAGAGCATACTGGGCTATATGGACCATTGGTCTGACACAGTATGGACGTTCTTATGTTTTTAATACATTGTTTTTCATATGATTTTTGTTAACTACCTAGCCTGGGCTAAATAGCATTCCAATTCATGTTATCCTTCCAAACAGTAAGTCAGCTTGTCTTATACAGCGACAGAAAGGATGTGGACAAACTGGAGAGAGTCCAGCAGAGGGCAATGAAAATGATTAGGGGCACATGACTTATGCGGAGAGGCTGAGGAAACTGGGCTTATTTAGTTTGCAGAAAAGAAGAGTGAGGGGGGATTTGATAGCAGCCTTCAACTACCTGAAGGGGGGTTCTAAAGAGGATGGAGCTAGGCTGTTCTCAGTGGTGGCAGATGACAGAACAAGGAGCAGTGGTCTCAAGTTGCAGTGGGGGCAGTCTAGGTTGGATATTAGGAAAAACTATTTCACTAGGAGGATGGTGAAGCACTGGAATGGGTTACCTAGGGAGGTGGTGGAATCTTCATCCTTAGAGGTTTTTAAGGCCCAGCTTGACAAAGCCCTGGCTGGGATGGTTTACTGGGGTTGCTCCTGCGTTGAGCAGGGGGTTGGACTAGATGACCTCCTGAGGTCTCTTCCAACCCTGATATTCTATGATTCTATGACAGTAGTAGGGTAGCCCATTAATGTCAGATAGGCTAGCTGAATTCTAAGCTGAACCAGAAAATGAGCAAGCCACATGGAGGAAAGAGTGTTCACACCTGCAGTTTAGCAAGGTAATGAAGAGTAGTCTGATGTGGGGTGACAAATTTATGCAGATGAGTCCCGTTTCCCAAGCAGTCCTAAACAGACCATAATCCCCACAGAGCTGTGCAGGTAAATGCAGCCCTGTGGATTCATATTTTTCAAAACAATAGTAGTGCAAAGTATGCGTTTAGCTATTTACAGTTATGTGTGAGACAAACTCAGGATAATTTTGGCAGCAAGAAGAAAGGTTATCACTGTACAAAAATATAGCAATTTTCCTTCCTCTGAAATTTACCCTGCTACTCAGCAGGGTCAGGAGCTGATCACACTCACGAGTTCTACAAGGGACTTTGAAACAGACATTTCCCTGCTATATCTGGCAAAGTTGTATATTATTCAACAGTAATTAAGCATTTCCAGCAGGAATAGTGCAATACCAACAAAGTAAGAAATCAGATCCAGGAATGAAATCCTGGCTCCACTGAAGTCAGTGGGAGTTTTGCCATTGACTTCAGTGGAACCAAGATTTCACCCAGGAATTTAGTGTGAACAGATAAAGACTATAAAAGACAAGGAGAACATCTGAAATATGTTCAATACTATTGTTTTGATTCTTTAATTGCCTTCCCATTCACATTCCTGCTGCTAGGTATGCAAAATAATATACATTGTGAAATATATATTCTTTTTCTTCCTCTATATAATAGCTCACAGCCAATAATACTTTAGAGAATGTATTTCACAACAGAAGCTTCAATGGTTGAAAGTTTGGGTTATACTGCTAATAACACATGTATGGTTGGTTGGTTGGTTTTTAAATACAGAACAGTATATAAAGTATTTGTTTGGAGAGGGAAAAAACAAGAAAAATAATTCTTCAAGTGTTGCCACATATGGAAGTTCAAGAAAATCATAAAAATAAGCATAAAACCAAAAAATCATTAATCTTCAACCTTACAGATCTGGTGAGCCCCTCTGTCAGCAAATGAAGTTCCAGAGTGCCATAAACGAAGAAACATCATCCTGAGTATCTACTGCCTTGTTTGCATCATGATATTGCATGATCACAGTACAGAGTACAACACTATGCTACTGCTGCAAACATCCCAGTGCAATGCCAAAACATAGTGTCACAACTCTTGTATATTTTTTCTGACACACCTGTTAACAAAATGTCCATTATCTAATTAATGCTCCCCCACCCAAAGTTGACTGGAGCAGGATGTATCTGCTTGAAGTGAGGAGGAGGGATTCTAGTGGTTCTGTTCAGCACTCCCTGCACTGTTGTGTGTGTGTGTTTGTACGGTAACAAGGAGAACAGTCTGCCTGAGACCAAACTCAAGCATGAAAACAGTTTCTACAAGACCTATATGTGGTGCTTCAAAGAGCCAGAGCTTCATGACTTTTGACTATATAATAATACCCAAGAGCACTCTGGGTTTTTTCCCCCATTTCAAAAAAAGATATTCATCAGTTACAATCCTGAGTTAATTGCTTTAGGACATCAAAATTAAATAAACTGGCCTCAACACCCAGCTAAGTAATGTTTCTCCTAGTGATGGCATAATTACAAAACCCGGGCAAAGATTCTAATACAAGAAATCTGTAAAGATAAATACACAATCTATGTATATTTCTAACAAATACAGTTAGAAATCTAAAACAAAAAAAACTGTTTGCTTTTCAGTATTTCACTTTTATGCATTTGCTCTGTTTTGTCAAAAATGTTCGGATACTGATTTTTTCCTAATATTTTTACATGGATTATGTACAGGGGTGAAAGTAACTTAAGGGACTTACCGCTACACAGGGCCGGGGTCCTGACCAGGTGTGTGTGGGGGTCCCCTCGGGTGGAAGGGGTGGGGCCTTGGGCAGAAGGGGCAGGGCCTTTAAATCCCCGGGGCCTTTAAACCGCTGCCACTACCCCGGGGCTCTGGCGGTGATTTAAAGGACCCGGGGCTCCGGCTTCAGTAGCGGAGGCTGGGAGCTCCAGGCCCTTTAAATCACTGCCGGAGCCTCATGGTAGCGGTAGCTGTGGCGGTGGCCGGGGGCCATGGGGCTCTGGTGGCGATTTAAAGGGCCAGGGGCTCCAGCCGCTGCCGCTACCCTAGGGCTCTGGCAGCGGGGCTCTGGCGGTGATTTAAAGGGTCTGGGGCTCCGGCTGCAGTAGCAGCATCTGGGAGCCCCGGGACCTTTAAATCACCGCTGGAGCCCCGGGGCTCCCGGCCACTGCTGCTCCCTGGGGCTCTGGCAGCGGGACTCTGGCAGCGATTTAAAGGGCCAGGGGCTCCGGCCGCTGCCGGGAGGCCAGGGCCCTTTTAAACTGCCCGCCTGGGGAAGCTGCCTCCTGCCGGTATGTTCGACTGTGTACCGGCTCTTGCTGGTATACTGTACCGGAACCAGATCGGCTTACTTTCACCTCTGATTATATATAAAATAACTACGATTTGAGATTTGCCTGGGGATTGTGTGCCTCACATTTATGGACCTTAGCATTAATGCCCTTTTAAAACACAATGGTCTTTTCTGTTCAATATACTTAACTCGGTTTCCTAAATTCTTAATTGGATTATAGTTAACAACTTCAGTTATGTAATTTTGATGTCACTTATTAGATAATCCGTCTTTACTAATAATCTGCAAAAATATTAATTTGGCATACAACAACTACATAAGTTCCCACAACGTATGATAAGTGAAAATATATCTTTATTGCTCATTGGTATCTGTAAAAAACAAATGCTACATTATTTAGCAATCTTGCCTGCATAACTGTGATGGGTATATTGCCATCTTGATGCACAAAACGTACTCAAGTGCAGAAATATTTTAAAACTAAGGGAGACAAATGCTTTCTCTTTTTGTTTTATGACCCAAAGTCGTGGTGGCAAGCACACAGGCCTTTTTTTTTTAAGTAAAGGCAGAAGATACCTCAGGTAATATAGCAAAATGAGCTACGCTATCTGACTATTAACTGTATCTTACTTCTAATTCATTAATATTCAGATAGGTTGATATGTCTCTGCTCACGATTTATGAAGCCCTGTTCAGCAGAAATCTTTCTGTCATGGTGAGATGTGCACTCTAAATACACAAGGCCCAATTCTGATCTCAGAGAATGGCAAAGCAGCTTATTTTAAGGGTAAATGGCTCATAAAGTTAAGAACAGATAAGAACGGTGCCATATTCTACTTTTGCTATATGTATGCTACTTCCACTATACCCAATGGGAGTTTTTCACAAACACTGAGTACAAAATATGGACTTTTATGTAATTTTTATACAGCAGTGAAAATTATCAACTAAGAATTCTGCTATATATTTTTCAACATATTCACCAGTCTGGAAACCTTACAAACACAGTAAACAACAAACATTGTTTAAAGAATTGAAAATAGTCAAAATAAAATCAAATTCACAGAGAATCAGTCTTGCTGCTTGTGTAACAGATACACCTCAAAGATTTTTCTGTATTCTTTCTTTCGAAGAGGATACAAGATGGCAGTTCAGGCAGCCCTGTACACACTGTGAATTTTAAATATTAAACCACTAAAAAGAACAGCAGCTATATCATCATTTACGGAACTCTGAGGCTATGTAGGTTTCTGTGGGGTTTTTGTTTACTTTAGTTACCTGAATTTAGGGTTAATACATCACACTGATATAATTCACTTGTGATGACTATAGACTAAAGATGTTTCTAATTCCTATATGATTTTTACCTCTCTCTGTCTGGGGAGTAGTGGTCATCTATTGCACGATGTCTATCCATTCGGTTCATGGTATTATAATGTGCAGCAGTAGATCGAGTCCCTCGAGGTCCCTGTTCCACATTCCTACTGAGGACATAAAAGCCATCAAAGTCTTAGGGTGAGTAGTGCACCATGTCCTTATACTGATTTGTAAAATTAGTTCTGTTAATGAAAATGCCAGCTATAAAAGAGCTTTAAAAGGTCTATCTTTCACATACTTGTACTGTTACATAATTATAAGTCTCATGGTGAATTGTTTTGATGTAATGGCTATCATTATTTCAAAGAAAAAAGGCACTACCTTCGTGCCACAGATACTGTGACTTTAGCACAGGAGAGGATTTGAGCCATTGTACTTATAGAGTGATGCATTGTAGCAGAAGTCTGCTTTCTAACTGAGAGATTTATTGTAGAGAACTAGAATGTTCCAGGGTCCATCCAATACAGGGCTGGTGTTTTGCCATATTAGGCAGAGGCAATCTACTATGGAGTGAAATGAGGACTACTAAGGGAAAATTCAGCCTGCCAAGCAAATTATCACCTGTACAAATCACTAGATATTAGTTTTGCAATGAAGAAGTAGCACAGTAATTTAATTTGCATAATCTAGGAGTTTAAAGGAAGATGTATTTAAATTAAACATTTTCTATATTCTAGTAGCAACAAGTAATTATTATAGTGGGTGAAATCCTGGCTACACTGAAGTTTTACCACTGACTTCAGTGGGGCCAAACTTTCACCCATATTTTATTCAACATAAACTCTGACAACCAGTGGTATCCAATGACCCCTCTCCTCCTGCAGCACCGCAGAACAAATCAACCAGTAGTAGGAAGAAAGGAAGATAGTACTATCAACTGCAAAGTTTATCAGGTAAATGCAATAGGATATTTTCATTTGTATGTTCACAGAGTTTATTAGGAAAGATGTTTAAAGGCTATCATGCAATGCAAGAAATGCATATATTTATTACAATTGTATTATAATGTTAATGATGCAAACAAGATTAATCAGAATAATAAGGTATTTCCGTATTCTTGGCATTTTTGGTCCGTAGTATGAAATCATGAAGTATGCAGTGACAGAAATCTTCATAGAAGTTGTATATACCTTAAACATTTATTCAAGTATATTTTTGTTACATACACATGTGTGCATTCATGCACACATAAATACATATGTGCATACAAAGTTATGTTAACAAAATGATAAGGTTGTAAAGTGAAACACTCAAATGATAGGAAGTGCCAGAATTAAGGCTTCCTTGTATTACCCCTGGGGAAATTCTGTGCCAAAAAATTAAAAATTTTGCACCAAACAAAAAAAAATTCTGCACACAATATTTTATAATT